>NC_068935.1:100115492-101458526 GCF_023091745.1 Budorcas taxicolor | reverse complement strand
TTTAAAATGTTAAAAAAATAAAGAACTTAAGAAGATACATTTTATATTTACCCAGATACTTACCATATCTATTGCTTCATTTCAGAAGATCCAGATTTCCTTCTGGTATCATTTCTTTTCATCCTGAAGAATTTCTTTCAGCATTTCTGGTGACAAATTCTATTAGTTGTTCTTCATCTGAGAATGGGCTTCCCAGGTGGTGCTAGTGGTAAAAAATCTGCCTGCCTATGTAGAAAACCCAAGAGAAGTGAGTTTGATTCCTGGGTTGGGAAGATCCCCTGGAGTAGGAAATGGCAACCCACTCCACTGTTCTTGCCTGGGACATTCCATGAACAGAGAAGTTTGGTGGACTGCAGTGTATGGAGCCACAGAGAGTCAGATACGACTGAGCACATCTGTTGTTGTTCAGGCGCTCAGTTGTGTCCAACTCTTTGCAACCCCATGGACTGCAGCACGCCAGGTCTCCCTGTCCTTCACCAACTCCCGGAGTTTGCTCAAACTCATGTCCATTGAGTCAGTGATGCCATACAACCATCTTGTCCTCTGTTCTGCACATCCGAGAATGTCTTTATTTTGCCTTTATTCCTGACAGGTATTTTTTCTTTTTTTCTGGATATATAAGTTGGGGTTGGCAGTTGCTTACTTTCAGCATGTTAAAGATGTTTTACTGTCTTTTGACCTCCATGATTTTTGATGAAAAAATTGAAATCATTTAAATCTTTATTCTTCTGCATGTCCTGTTAACCTATCTGCCTTCAAGGATTTCTCTTTATCTTTGGTTTTCAGCAGCTGGATTATGATGTGTCTAGATTTATCCCTATTTGAATTTTTCTCTTTGGGGTCTGATGATTTTCTTGAATTTATAAATGTATGTCTTTTACTAAATTTGGGGAAATTTTCCTCATTATTTCTTCAAGGACATTTTGTATATCAGTTGTTTACTGCTTTTATTCCAGGACTCCTGATGACCCCTGTTATACCATTTGATATTATCCTATGAATCCCCAGAAATTTATTCAAATTTCATTGTTCCTTCTCTTTGTTACTTATATTATGTATTTTCTATTGACCTGTCTTCAGGATCATTGACTATTCCTTCTGTCATCTCCATTGTACGGTTGATTCCATCAAGTGATTTTAAAATTTCAGATATTATAATTTTCAGTTCTAGGAGATCTGTTTGATTTTATTCACAGCTTATACTTCTCTTTTAACTACTTTGTCTTTCCATTTACTTCTAGCATGTTAGCATGTTTATCTTTTCCTTATAAGAATAGTTTAAATATCTGTTGTTGTTGTTGACACTTCCAACATTTAGGTCTTTCAGGAATTGTTATCTAATGATTTTAATTTCTCTTTAGAAAGTGAAGTCTCTCAGTCATGTCTGACTCTTTGGGACCCCATGGACTGTAGTCTACCAGGCTCCTCCTTCCATCCATGGAATTTTCCAGGCAAGAGTACTGAAGTGGATTGCCATTTCCTTCTCCAGGGTGATCTTCCCAACCCAAAGATCAAACCCAGGTCTCCCACATTGTAAGCAGACGCTTTTACTGTCTGAGCCAGCAGGGAATGACTACAATTTCTGTGACTCTTTGTGTTCTGAGTAAATTTGGGAGTATACCATAGCATTGTGAGTGTTCTGGTATACAGACTCTTGGTCCTGTTATAATCCTCTAGAGATTTTTTATTTTATTTTTGTTTGTTTTAGTAGGGTATCAACCCAGTTAGGTTTAAACCACAATCTCTACATTAGCTGCTATTTGTGGTGGGTTTCAATCTCAGTTCAGTTTCCTAGACCTTTGCTATGCTGTTTGGATCTAGTCCACACATATATAGTCCAAGAATGAGTCTGAGATTTTTTGAGTTCATACACAAAATTAGGGAATCCCTTTCTTTGCATCTCTTCTTGCCATGGTTCTTCTTACACTGTATGGCCTGCAAAGTTGTGTTTCTTGATTTTTCTGGCCAGTAAGATTCAGTCAGGCAATTCAAGAAATTAGACCCACTTTGGAGGCAAATCCATACGAGAAAAGAGATTTTAAAAATTCAGAAACTCTTCTCTCTGCAGGTCATTTCTCCAATTCTTGACTTCCTTCTGCCTGCTATTCTTTATTCTAAGTCTTCAGGTAGGTTTTTTTTGTGTGTGTATGTGTTGTCCTGTTTTCAGTTGTAATCAGCAGAAGAGATAGTCTTTTATTGAGATTAGGTTGCCGTGTCAAAAAGAACCTCATTTATCTTTTTTTTTTTTCTTTTTGCCGTATCACTTGGCATGTGGAACTTCCCTGACCAGGGATTGAACCTGTGCCCCCTGCTGTGGAAAGGCAGAATCTTAACCACTGGTCCACTAGAGACCACCACCTTATTTTTAAAATCATACTCATGTTAAAGTATTTATTGAAATGTCCCATAATATGATATTCATTTGCTAACTGTTGAGCGTATTGGTTTTCTTTACTGCCCAAAGTTTTTTTTATTTGTTTTGGAATGTTGTTTTGTAAATTCATTTTGAGAAGATATCTTTGTTATATCTTTCTCCTCATTTCATTAATGCAATCCATAGCTTACAGTCTATGAACTATCCTAGCAACTTTCATGTAAGTATAGTACTATTACTACTATTAAAATAATAGCTAATATTTATATGTCTTATACTACCAGCCAGATTTTAGTTCAAGTGGTTTAAATTTAATTTTTATATTTTATCTTTTATATATGTATAATGTATTTTGTTAGGATTTTGATAGAAATTGCATGAAATCTATAGATTATTTGGAGAGAAGTGACATATTTCTTATGTTCAGTGTTCCAATACATGAGCACAACATGTCTCACCATTTTGTTAGATCTTTGATTTCTTTCATCCGTATTTTGTAGTTTTCAGCACACAAGTCCTGTACATTTTTGTTAGATTTATACCTGTTTCAGTTTTTGAATTAATGACTGTGTTTACATTTTTTGTTTCAATGTGTTCATTGCTAGTGTATAGAAATATATCTGAGTCTTGTATGTTAGATCTTGGTCCTTTGATTTTGCTGAATTCACTTATTAGTTGTAGGAGGTTCAGTTCAGTTCAGTTCAGTCACTCAGTCTTGTCCGACTCTTTGCAACCCCATAAATCGCAGCACGCCAGGCCTCCCTGTCCATCACCATCTCCAGGAGTTCACTCAGACTCACGTCCATCAAGTCCATGATGCCAACCAGCCATCTCATCCTCTGTTGTCCCCTTCTCCGCCTGCCCACAATCCCTCCCAGCATCAGAGTCTTTTCCAATGAGTCAATTCTTCGCATGAGGTGGCCAAAAGTACTGGAGTTTCAGCTTTAGCATCATTCCTTCCAAAGAAATCCCAGGGTTGATCTCCTTCAGAATGGACTGGTTGGATCTCCTTGCAGTCCAAGGGACTCTCAAGAGTCTTCTCCAACACCACAGTTCAAAAGCATCAATTCTTCAGCACTCAGCCTTCTTCACAGTCCAACTCTCACATCCATACATGACTACTGGAAAAACCATAGCCTTGACTAGATGGACCTTAGTCGGCAGAGTAATGTCTCTGCTTTTGAATATACTATCTAAGTTGGTCATAAATTTTCTTCCAAGGAGTAAGCGTCTTTTAATTTCATGGCTGCAGTCACCATCTGCAGTGATTTTGGAGCCCAAAAATATAAAGTCTGACACTGTTTCCACTGTTTCCCCATCTATATCCCATGAAGTGATGACCGGATGCCATGATCTTCGTTTTCTGAATGTTGAGCTTTAAGCCAACTTTTTCACTCTCCTCTTTCAGTTTCATCAAGAGGCTTTTTAGCTCCTCTTCACTTTCTGCCATAAGGGTGGTGTCATCTGCATATCTGAGGTTACTGATATTTCTCCCGGCAATCTTGATTCCAGCTTGTGTTTCTTCCAGTCCAGCGTTTCTCATGATGTACTCTGCATATAAGTTAAATAAGCAGGGTGACAATATACAGCCTTGATGTACTCCTTTTCCTATTTGGAACCAGTCTGTTGTTCCATGTCCAGTTCTAACTGTTGCTTCCTGACCTACATACAGGTTTCTCAAGAGGCAGGTTAGGTGGTCTGGTATTCCCATCTCTCTCAGAATTTTCCACAGTTTATTGTGATCCACACAGTCAAAGGCTTTGCCATAGTCAATAAAGCAGAAATAGATGTTTTTCTGGAACTCTCTTGCTTTTTCCATGATCCAGCGGATGTTGGCAATTTGATCTCTGGTTCCTCTGCCTTGTCTAAAACCAGCTTGAACATCAGGGAGTTCATGGTTCACGTATTGCTGAAGCCTAGCTTTGAGAATTTTGAGCATTACTTTACTAGCATGTGATTGGAGTGCAATTGTGTGGTAGTTTGAGCATTCTTTGGCATTGCCTTTCTTTGGAATTGGAATGAAAACTGACCTTTTCCAGTCCTGTGGCCACTGCTGAGTTTTCCAAACTTGCTGGCATATTGAGTTCAGCACTCTCACAGCATCATCTTTCAGGATTTGAAACAGCTCAACTGGAATTCCATCACCTCCACTAGCTTTGTTCGTAGTGATGCTTTCTAAGGCCCACTTGACTTCACATTCCAAGATGTCTGGCTCTAGATTAGTGATCACATCATCATGATTGTCTGGGTCGTGAAGATCTTTTTTGTACAGTTCTTCCATGTATTCTTGCCACCTCTTCTTAATATCTTCTGCTTCTGTTAGGTCCATACCATTTCTGTCCTTTTTCGAGCCCATCTTTGCATGAAATGTTCCCTTGGTGTCTCTAATTTTCTTGAAGAGATCTCTAGTCTTTCCCATTCTGTTGTTTTCCTCTATTTCTTTGCATTGATCGCTGAAGAAGGCTTTCTTATATCTTCTTGCTATTCTTTGGAAAAAGAAGGTAAGGAGCAGCGGCTGTGCCTTGCTGGAGCAGCCATGAAGAGATACTCCTTGCCCAAGGTAAGAGAAACCCAAGTAAGATGGTAGGTGTTGCAAGAGGGTATCAGAGGGCAGACACACTGAAACCATACTCACAGAAAACTAGTCAATCTAATCACACTAGGACCACAGCCTCGTCTAACTCAATGAAACCAAGCCATGCCTGTGGGGCAACCCAAGACGGGCAGGTCATGGTGGAGAGGTCTGACAGAATGTGGTCCACTGGAGAAGGGAATGGCAAGCCACTTCAGTATTCTTGCCTTGAGAACCCCATGAACAGTATGCAAAGGCAAAATGATAGGATACCAAAAGAGGAACTCCCCAGGTCATTAGGTGCCCAGTATGCTACTGGAGATCAGTGGAGGAATAACTCCAGAAAGAATGAAGGGATGGAGCCAAAGCATAAACAATACTCAGTTGTGGATGTGACTGCTGATAGAAGCAAGATCTGATGCTATAAAGAGCAATGTTGCATAGGAACCTGGAATGTCAGGTCCATGAATCAAGGCAAATTGGAAGCGGTCAAACAAGAGATGGCAAGCGTGAATGTCGACATTCTAGGAATCAGCGAACTAAAATGAACTGGAATGGGTGAATTTAACTCAGATGACCACTATATCTACTACTGTGGGCAGGAATCCCTCAGAAGAAATGGAGTAGCCATCATGGTCAACAAAAGAGTCTGAAATGCAGTACTTGTATGCAATCTCAAAAATGACAGAAATCTCTTGTTCGTCTCCAAGGCAAACCATTCAATATCACAGTAATCCAAGTCTATGCCCCAACCAGTAACGCTGAAGAAACTGAAGTTGACAAGTTTTATGAAGACCTACAAGACCTTTTAGAACTAACACCCCCAAAAGATGTCTTTTTCATTATAGGGGACTGGAATGCAAAAGTAGGAGAAACACCTGGAGTAACAAGCAAATTTGGCCTTGGAATGCGGAATGAAGCAGGGCAAACATTAATAGAGTTTTGCCAAGAAAATGCACTGGTCATAGCAAACACCCTCTTCCAACAACACAAGAGAAGACTCTACACATGGACATCACCAGATGGTCAATGCCAAAATCAGATTGATTATATTCTTTGCAGCCAAAGATGGAAAAGCTCTATACAGTCAACAAAAACAAGACCAGGAGCTGACTGTGGCTCAGATCATGAACTCCTTATTACCAAATTCAGACTCAAATTGAAGAAAGTAGGGAAAACTGCTAGACCATTCAGGTATGACTTAAATCAAATCCCTTATGATTATACAGTGGAAGTGAGACATAGATTTAAGGGCCTAGATCTGATAGATAGAGTCCCTAATGAACTGTGGAATGAGGTTCGTGACATTGTACAAGAGACAGGGATCAAGACCATCCCCATGGAAAAGAAATGCAAAAAAGCAAAATGGCTGTCTGGGGAGGCCTTACAAATAGCTGTGAAAAGAAGAGAGGCAAAAAGCAAAGGAGAAAAGGAAAGATATAAGCATCTGAATGCAGAGTTCCATTCGACTTTGGTGATGATAAATTAGAGGAAATTGTTCATTTTCCAAAAGGATTTAATTGCTTCAGTAAGTATTCTAGTACATTTAAATTTAATGTTTTATTTTATTAAAAGGGGCAAATTAATTGCTAATATACCTATTCATTATTACTGATTACATTTTCCAGAATTTTCCAGAACATAGGGTTTGACAAGAGTTTGGACTGTTTCTGGATGTGAAAAGCCAGTATAGATATATAAGTTGGAGATCAAAATTTTGAATGTCTCACACATTTCAATGGTTTATGGATTTGCTAGTATAGAATATTTGAAATTAAACCATTCCAGAATGTCTCATGGATTATAGGCACATAAGACTCATAAGAATCAAGAGACAATAAGGAGCAGCTTTTATCCTCACAGTCTTTAAATCAAGCTTCTGCCTGTTCTTGGGGTGTATTAGGTCATCCACTGGAAATTATTACTAACCTGCCCTGAAGTCTTTATCCAAACCACATTTTTTTTTCTTTTTAACACTCAGGTTAGAATTAGTTATGCCAATACAATGCTGGGCTGCCTGAGACGTGTGTGTATGCACTCATGCACACATACACACAATTCTGTACCTTTTTGAATTTCCAAGGCTATACTTGCTGATGGATATTTTCACTGATTAATATTTCCTGGGAATTATTCATTTCCCTGAGACTTAGTAATTCCTACTTATGGTTAATTTTATTGGCCAGTTACATAGTCTGAAATCAGACTTACTATAAAATTAGTCTCTCAGTTTGCAATTTGGCAATAAATAGTTTGACCTTTTTAAATTCATTTTGCTTCTGTCTCTTTCTTTTAGGCTGAGCAAATTTTTACTTTTCAGTTTAGGATTATGCATAACCCATGTTCACAAAGTAGGGTAATGTCATAACAGTTTTATGTTTTATGATTCACCTGAAATTTACAACATGTGAATGCTTTGTCTTTCTCACGTAGGTAGAGAATATATCTCCAGGTCAGTTGTTTGCAAACTTGAGCATGTATCAGAAATACCCTGGAGGATTTTGTTCACACACAAATAGCTGGACCACAGCTTCAGAATTTCTGATTCTGTAGGTCTAAGGTGGGCCAGAGAATTTACATTTCTAACAAGTTCCAAGTGATGCTGAAGGTGCTTCTTCAAGGACCACACTTTGAAAACTCATTCTATGAGGATGGGAAAATGGGTTTTAATTCTGGTCTGGGGTGCAAATTATCTGAGTGAGCTTAAGCAAGCAATGAGCTTCCCAGGTGACTCAATGGTAAAGAATCTGCCTGCCAAGCAGGAGATATGGGCTCGATCCCTGGGTCAGGAAGATCCCCTGAAGAAGGAAATGGCAACCCACTCCAATATTCTTGCCTGGGAAATCACATGGACAGAGGAGCCTGGTGGGCTACAGTCCTTGGGGTCGCAAAAGAGTCAAGCATGACTTAGCGACTCAATAGCAGCAGCAGCAGCAACAGCAAGCAAGTCATATATATTCTATTCTTCAGTTCCTTCATCTGGTAATTAAGATCATTGATACCTGGTCAGCCTGTTTTGTAGAGTTATTGGGAAGAGCCAGTGGAATAATACATATGAAAGTTTTTTAAATTTATTTATTTTAATTGGGGGCTAATTACTTTACAATATTGTAGTGGTTTTTGCCATACATTGACATGAATCAACCATGGGTGTACGTGTGTTCCCCATCCTGAACCCCTCCTCCTGCCTCCTTCCCCATCCCATAAATTGAAAGAAATAAACACCTATATGAAGTTGTTATATATTTTTAGAAGTTCTAAAAAGAGAGAATAATAATGTAAGAAATATTCACTTAAAAATACGGTGGCTCACACAATATTTGCGATTTTATGTCCTTCATATTTCCCCCTCTCTTTCCAGTTTTATAGCACATCAATGATTGCCTTTTGGTTTTTATCAAGCAGCAGATAAGTGGTTGGTGAATCAATAAACTCTTTGGCCTTGAGTCTCTGATTTTGCTTTTTCCCAAACATGTTCTCTTGGTAGCCTTCTGTTTTCTCCAGATGATTATTGCAGAAATATTTCACAGGGAATGGGATGACATTAAGCTTCAAGATATTGCTTCTTTTTCCTAAACAAACACTCTTATCACTAGAGGACAATCCTGCATTAGTCAATGACATATTAGTTGATATAAAGGTGTTCCTGTTAGTCTCTTTCAGCTATTCATGTTTCCTACCTATAAATCAGTGAAAGGTGCAATATGAACTTGATTGCTTAGAAAGACATGAAGGCAGGGAAGATAGGTTACATTTCAATACTAAATATTAAAGGACAAGCTTGCCATCAAAGCCATACCATTTGCTTTATTTGATCTATTGCTTTTAAACTGGAGGGACTCTGGAAAAGAGAAAGATCACATCATGCCAAAAGCTAATATGGAAAAATTTTCAGCATTTTGTATTTGTATCAAATATAATAATGGGGGGTGGTTTCATATAAAGCTGTACAGCAATCATTTCTCTCATTCGAATGCTAATTATATTCTCAATGTATGAATTAATTATAACTTCTATTGACTATGTTGATATTGTTTAGAAAAATTATCTCTCAGATCAGATGAAAAATTCTGTCTTTGTATGAAAGGCTCAAGTGACTTGTTCTGGCATCCGGCATTAATATTCCTTGGTGTAAGCTTCATAAAACATTAAAACAGAATTAAACTCAGAAAGGGGACCAACGCTGCTGACTTATTCATTTAAAGTTGAGAGAGGAGACCCCCTTTTTTATGTATGTGTAGATAAAGAAATATGCCTGTCCCACTGTCCCTGCCTTTTTACAGCATTTTTAGAGATTTAATCATATCCACCTAAAATGATTATCTTCAAAGCTAGAGCAGGATTTATTAAACTCTGAAGTGTTTGGGCAAAGGCAGTAATTTTGTGTGAGCATGCTTTGTCTAAAGCTATTTTGAACATGCTCTGTGCCAGATAGAGGGAAAGATTCCCCCCAAATAGGAAGAAAGGCTATGGGTAAATGAGTACTGACATTTTTTACACAGTTCTTGCTCAAAAAGCTTAAAGATTTTCAAGTGCTTCATTGTCCCTCCTTGCATCTTTCCCTTTTGGACTGAAGTGTAGTATAGAGAGGTCTGTGGTGTAGGGGACTAAAAGTAAAAAATCTATGATGATAACTGACCTTGAATTATGCTTCTGGAAGAGAGACTATAGAATTTAATTTCCATATGTTACCATTCTTTTTTGGGTCAAAGAGATTCCTAGCCTGGTAAAAACAATTAGAAACAGTCAATATTCTGATATTCCCCAATACATATTAATTCATTTATTCATAAATTTATTTGACAAATATTTATTAAATCCTTATCATCTTCCAAGTAACGTTTTAGATGCTGAAGCTATCATAGCAGATAAAGCAAAGTCCCTAATCCCAATAAGTTTACATTAGTAGAAGGCAGTAAACAATAAACGAAAAGGTAAGAAAAGTTTGAGCATATCAGATGGTGTTAAGTGCCAAGGAGAAAAATAAAGCAGGGTGTTATGGTATGAATGCTTGTATCCTGCCATTCAAATTCATATTTTTTTGGCCACACCATGTAGCTTCTGGGATCTTGGTTTCCTGACGAGGGATCAAGCCTGAATGCCCTGGCAGTGGAAGAGTAGAGTCCTAACCACTGGGATGCCAGGGAATTTCCCAAATTCACATGTTGAAGCCTAACCCCCAGTGTGATGATTCTAGGAAATGGGACCTATGAGAGGTGATTAGGTTATGAGGGTGGAGCCCTCATGAATGAGATCAGTGCCCTTATAAGCAAGACCCCAAAGAGCTCCCTCGTCTCTTCTGCCATGTGAGGACCCAGTGAGAAGATGGCTAGCTGCAAATCAGAAAATGAATCCTCACCAGGCACCTAATCTGCCAGCACATTAATCTTGAACTTACAGCCTCCAAAACTATGAGAAATAAATGTCATGGTTACAAGCCACCTTCAGAATATGAGATGGTTAGATAGCATCACCAACTAAATGGACATGAATTTGAGCAAACTCCGGGAGATAGTGAGGGGCAGGGACGACTGGTGTGCTGCAGTTAATGGGATCATAAAAAGATTTGGACACAATTTAGCAACAACAACAGGCTACCTTATCTGTGGTATTTGGTTAAGACAGCCCAAATGGACTAAGACACAGGGTAAGAGAGATAAGTAGAGATGGGGAATGAGGATAGGGTTCCATATGAGGAGGGAAAAGATCACTTCAGAATAAGATCCAAGGTGGGAGTGTTCTTGGTATGAATGAAAATAATATCAGAGAGGCTGGAGAAAGATGAATGAAGGAAAAGGTGAAAGGAGATGAGATCAAAGAAGTTTGTGTGTGTAAGTGAGAAAGATGGGAGTGGGGTTCAGATCATTTAGGGTCGTATATTCTAAGGTCATTGACTTTTAAGTCAGAATAAGCTAGAAAGCCATTAGAAGGTTTTGAATGGAGAAAAGATGTGACTTTTCTCAGTTTAAATGAATCTGGATGCTCTGTGTAAAATAGACTGGGGAACAAGGGCAGAAGTGAGGACACCACTTAAAAGGATTTTTCAATAATTCAGGGTAAGGATAATGACGGCCTGAACCAAAATAGTAGTGATGAAGGTAGAGAAAAGTGATTAATATATTGGATGAATTTTACAGAAAGAAATTTGCTGATGGAATGCCTATGGAATATGACAGAAAAAGAGAAGGCATGATGACTCTAAGGTTGTTGGCCTGAATAAATGAATTTTACATGTACTGAAATGATGAAAATGGGGAGTGAGCAGATTTCGGGTGTGTGTAAAGTAACCAGGAAAACGTGTGTGTGTGTGTGTGTGTGTGTGTGTGTGTGTGTGTGTGTGTGTGTATGTTAGTCACTCAGTCATGTCCAACTAAAGAGTTGTAAAGCAACCCCATGGACTATAGCTCACCAGACTCCTCTGTCCATGGTATTCTCCAGGCAAGAATTCTGGAGTGGGTTGCCATTCCCTTCTCCGGGGATCTTCCCAACCCGGGGATCTTCCCAACCCAGGGATCAAACCTGGGTTTCCTGCATTGCAGGCAAATTCTTTACCATTTGAGCCACCAGGGAAGCCCAACCAAGAAAATACCACCCCCCAAAGAAAACATTCTTCTGAGTCTAGGCTCATATATCCAACTGATTACCTGAAATCTTCCTTTAGTTGTCATATAGTCTTCAAAATGTAACACTTTCATGTGCAAAATGAAACTTTGATCTCTTGACTCAAACCTCATTGCCATGTTCAACCAGGGATTATTATTTAGCCTTATTATTTTTGATTCTTCCTACTTCATCACCTTCCTACATCCAATTCAACTATGAATCTTGTTGCTTCTACTTCCAAAATATATTTGGAAAACCCGCCACTTCACCCGCCACTTCTCTCCATCCCCATTGCCATTTCCCTGATCCAACTCACCATCACTTATTTACCTGAGCCAGGGCCACAGCTTCCTAACTAGTTCCCATGCTTCTGTTCTTGCCCACCTCCTATTCATTCTCTACATCACAGCCAGAAGAAACTCTACAACGGCAAATATGATTATTTCATTCTTCTGCTTAAAACTCTTCAGCTGTTTTTCACTTCTCTTTGGAAAAAAAAAATTAAACTTTTTTTTTTAACGAGTTGTATGAGTTGGCTATAGATTCCTCTCCAATCTCATCTTTTTTTCTTTTTTTTACCCTCCTACTTACCTTCTGTGGTCCAGCTACATGGGACTCTTCATTCACTTAAATTTGCTCACTTGCTTCCCACCTCCAAACTTTGCTCCTTCTTTTCAACTTCAGTAGCCTCCTCCTCCGAGAAGTCTTCCTTTTCTGACTATTCATGTGTGCCCTATTGCTGAATGTATGTTGCATATCCTAAGACATTAAAGAAGTGGAAAATTAACTATGCCAATCTGGATGATTGGGAGAAATTAACTTTTCCAAATGAATACCTTGCCTTAAACCCTCTCTTTCCTAAAATATTATTCCTAATTTGTATTTTCAAGTGTGATATTGTGAGAACGCTATTTCAATATTTGGTGTTGTGTGCTATAAAGGGATTTTGGAGGAATTTTAAATGGGATATTTTAGATTATGGATACTTTAAAATGCAATAAACCTCTCTGTATTTGGAAACAAAATTAAGAACAACCTTTATTCATCACCCTGTTTTATTTTTTTCTTGACCTAGATTACTATTTGATGCTATCTGTTTTACTATATATTTACTTGGTTCCCTTTCTAGATTGTAAGCTGGATGATGGCAGAGATTATAACTGTTTTATTTACCACTCTGTACACAGGGCTTCCCTGGTGGCTCAGATGGTAAAGAATCTGCCTGCCAATGCAGGAGATGCAGGTTCGATCCCTGGGTTGGGAAGATCCCCTGGAGGAGGGCACTGCAATCCACTCCAGTATTCTTGCCTGGAGAATTCCATGGACAGAGAAGCCTGATAGGCTACAGGACATGGGATTGAAAAAAGTCAGACATGACTGAGCAACTAACACTCACTTTCACACAGTGCTTAATACAGGCTTTTGTCCCTTGGAGATGATCATTTCATTTGTGCTGTATGCTGAGCAATAAATGCAATAGTGTATTCCATTCTAAATGATCCTTTATTCAATAAAAAAAAATACTAAGTGCTATGGCTAACACCCTGAGATAGATATATACATGGCTAACACCCTGAGATAGATGTATACGGCAGAAAAATCTCTAAATTTTGGACTAGTGTGAGTCAGAGAAGATACCCTCATTAAATTGTGACTAAGTGAGAAAAGACAATGTAGTGTTTACATATGTGTTACTTTGCAATTTTCCTTTAAGTAGAGTGTCACATATATGAGTATATGGAGAGTAGGGAAGTGATGGGTAGGTGGTGTAATAAAAAATCTTCATGAAGTCTAAATTTTGAAGTAGACATGAAAAAAAAGAGGGAAGAGTTTGAGAATTATTCGGAGAGAATATTCCAGGTAGAAGGTACTCAGGAATAAATATGTAGGGAGATTGAAAAGTATGGATTGACTAAAGAAGTTAGCATTTAGAAGTCTAGTTTAGCTGGGATTTAAAGACTATATACTAGAAATTAGTGAGGAGGAATGGCTGAAATATGAATTGAAGTACAGTTGTAAAGGGCTTTGGCTTGCGGAGTTTGGGCATATCTCCTCAATTGTTAGCAATAAGGCAATCCATTGGAGACTTTGTTGAGAAAGGCAGTATTATCTAAGCTGAACTTTAATGAATTATTTCAGAATTAGGTAAAATGAATGGTTTAGTGGTTTTAAAACATGTTCACAAAATCATTGACATTCTTCCAACCAAGAAGTAGAGTTGATATTTTGAATTATCCAACAGAGTGCAAAAGAATTGCACTAGGTCAGAAAAGGCCATGTTGCTTCCTCCATGGTTTTTCTTGGACCACGTGAGAAATCCAAACCTCAGGCTGCCATTTTTTGACAAAACTCAAGCCACAAATAGAGGCTTTTTGTGGACTCTCCAGCCAACAGTTCCAACTCCACCCAGTATTCAAGTTATTTTAGCCCAGGTGCCAGGCTGCAGAGTAAACACGTCTTCATATGATTCCAGCCTGCAGCTATGAAATCATCCCCAGCCTTCAGGTCTTTCTTGCAGAAGCTACATATATCATTAAACAGATGCAATTCATTCCCACTCTGTCCGCTTCAAATCCCTGATCCACAGAATCCATGAGCATGAGAAAATGCTTGTCTCACACCACTAATTTAAGGGTAATTTGTAACATAGCAATAGATACTTGGAACAAATGGCATATATATATAGAGAGAACTGGGAAACAGAGATCACCCTAGAAGTTCTAATGATGCTTTGTATAAGAGACATCTCCACCTCTATAGAATCTAGTTCAGAGATTGAAACCAAGCAGAAAATGTGATTCATGAACTACTATGGTCCGTCTAGTCAAGGCTATGGTTTTTCCAGTAGTCATGTATGGATGTGAGAGTTGGACTGTGAAGAAGGCTGAGCACTGAAGAATTGATGCTTTTGAACTGTGGTGTTGGAGAAGACTCTTGAGAGTCCCTTGGACTGCAAGGAGATCCAACCAGTCCATTCTAAAGGAGATCGGTCCTGGGTGTTCTTTGGAAGGAATGATGCTAAAGCTGAAACTCCAGTACTTTGGCCACCTCATGTGAAGTGTTGACTCATTGGAAAAGACTCTGAAGCTGGGAGGGATTGGAAGCAGGAGGAGGAGACAACAGAGGATGAGATAGCTGGATGGCATCACCGACTCAATGGATGTGAGTTTGAGTGAACTCCAGGAGTTGGTGATGAACAGGGAGGCCTGGTGTGCTGCAATTCATGGGGTCACAAAGAGTCGGACATGACTGAGCAACTGAACTGAACTGAACTGAACTGTGCCGTATTTTAAATGAACCTCACTGAATTTGTTGAAATTTGGAATGTTATTAGTTCTTTGAGGTATATGGCCTAAACAAGGGTGATGAAAATATTGGCCACAAATATCCTTGTGACTTAGGGACAGGGATGGACTGCTTATAAAAGCACAAGCACATGGAAAATGACACCAAAATTAGACACAATATGGACAAAGTTGATAGCAGGTTGGTTAAAAAATGAGAGAAAGCATTTGCCTGAAACTGACATGGAATTAATATCTGGAATGTATAGGCAATTCCAGCAAATAAGCAAGAAGAGAAGATACTCTGTAGAAAACTGGGCAAAAATATTAATAAAAAATTTGCAGAATAAATTAAAAAAACCAACAAGCATATATGTGAAGGTACTCAAAATCAAGAGTAATTAGAGAAATGAATATTAAAATAATAATGAGGATCCACTTTACATCTGAATGGAAAAAATAAGGAAACTTGGTAATGCCAGGTATTGCTGGGAATGTAGGGATGTATTGCTGAATGAGAGCAAGAAACAAAGCAGTCATTCTGAACAATTTGATACTCCTTAGACTAAGCAACAATATGCATACACTATGACCTAGCAATTCTTCATCTGGGACTAACCTATAAGAAGTCCTCACACAGCTCCATAAAGGGAAATACATGAGATTCTTAACTACTTTATTGCAGTCATGAGTTGACGCTACCTGGGTGTCCATTCACTGGGAGACTGGAGAAAAGAAAAATAGTGGATATTCATCGCAGAGTACCATACAGGAAGTAGAGGCAAGAATTTAGATATGTATGGATCCGAAAAAGAGTTCAAAGTTGGGGCAAAAAGTAAGAAAAAAAGATATAGATAATAAAGTATCAGTTTCATAAATTAAAATGTCATCAGTACAGAATACCCATCCATATTTGCCAAGAGCTTAAATGAACCATCAAGAATAGTTGCTGAAGGGTGCGGTACTGGACATGAGTAAGAGACCAAAAGGGAATAAATAAGTAAATAAAATAAAAGCTAAGTCTTGCACAAACCAAAGATTATACCATGAAATGAAAGGTATGATGAATGTAACTTTCTATACCTGAAATCCAAAGATCATAACACAAAACAATAAATTCAGTTCAAAGCTTCTGGCAATTCTGATTGTTTTGATTAGTTTTAATTTTTCCTTAAATTAGATTATTTTATCCTCTCTACATTTTTATCTGAATGTATACAATTAAGTGAGACTATCAGGTGTGGGGTACTAATGTGCTGCAAATTTCTATCAAGAAATTTCCCAATAGCTCATTTGGAAATCTTGTGATTCTGTACTTTGATTCAAGAGACTTAAATTTTTCCTTGATTATGAAAATAATCCATATTAATTGTGGAACATTTAGAAAATACAAGAAAAAGGTTAAGAAAAATACTTTAAAAAAGAATAAGGAAGAAAATAATCTCCACTATAATCTCACCACTCAGAAATAATTACAGTTAGTATTTGGATGTATTTATTTCCAGTCTTTTTTCTAACTATGTCTATGTAAGTATTAATATTAAACATGCATATAGATGCACAAATATATGAAATTTTTGCAATCATACTATATGCAAATTTCACTGTTGTCAGAATTAAGTAACGTATCTTTTTAAATCTTTGCTTAGTTTACAGGTATTAATGGCATCTCTGTTACAGATTTTTATTTTCTCTTTTGTGAATCTTTGTTTATTATTCTATAGAATTCTTGTTAAAAATCAATTATATACTTCCTCTATATATGAATATCATTAAATCTTTGTTGTGCTTCTTTTAATTTAATTTATGCCAAAATATTATAAAGTTGTTTTTAGATATAAAAGTATCATTCATTCTTTTCTGTTTCTCCACATTATTTTTAAGCTTAGAATGCTTTACCTCACCTACAATTTCTTCTTTCTTGTCTATGTATCTGTGAATATTTATTTATAATTTTAAAAATTCTTTGATCAAGTCAGGAACTTATTTTCTATAATATGAAGAGATGTCTACATTAACCTTGTCAGCTGTTGTCATTGAATAGTCCTTAATTTTTCTATTACATCTCACTTCTTCCATTCTGATTAATTATTTCACTCACACACACACACACGTTTCTGTCTCTACTGTGGCATTAATTGATTTGTCTATCCTTGCACCAGAATTAAAATGTTATAATTATTATAGGTTTACAATGTATTTTAATAACTGGAATTCCTGTAATACCCTTTTTTAAAACCATATTCTTATCTATCCACTTCTTTGCAGTTGAACTTCAGAATTATTTTAAGATTCAAAAATAAATTCCGTTTGGTACTTGACTGACAATTAGATTGAAACAACACAATCATCTGGGAATAAACAGAATCATCAAGATATTTTGAAGTTATATACAAAATGATGTATCCCTTCGTTTATTTGAGTCATTTTAAAAATCTTTCAATAAAGTGTAGGCATCCTCTTCATTCGCATTGTTCACATTGTCTTCAGTAAGGCTATTCTGGATGGCCGCTGCAGTCATCAAGCACCATACAACCTGACACCAAACCACCTCAGTGGTGGCCAAAATGGTCACTTCTGACCAACCATGAAAAGAAGGAGATTGGTGTAAACTGAGCTGGGGAGGCTCACTCCTATCTGCTTTAAAAAGAAATTTCAGTGCAGGTTTGCAGTGGCTGCCTAGTGTATTTTTCCCACAGACCTTGCAGTCTCTAGGGAGAAGACAGTCAGGGTGAAGCCTATCCTTCAAAACCTATTATTATTTCAGAAGAGAGATCCATAATATTTTTCTAAATTTAGTCTCATCTTTACTGCATTTCGTGGAAACTCCTTGTAGGATTTAGCCAATAATGGGGCATTACTCACATTTTCATTGTTATGGCTTTATATCTTATTTTGCTCTTTTATGAGAATTTTAATGAAAACATGGGTCAAGGCAAGCTAAGTACTGCTGTAGTAACAATCAATCCCAAAATGTCATGAGCTTTATATAAGACAAGTTTATTTTTCATTCTTAATCTTTGTCCAATATATGCCATCTGGAGGAATCTCATTGTTGTAGGCTTAGGGAGATTCCGCTTATCACTGCTTGCCTTATCGCTCCAGCAGGGAAAGGAAATGTAGTGAATCACGTTCCGGCTCTTAAAGCTTCCACACAGAAATATCACTTTAACACTCTTTCATTGACCAAAGAAAGTCATATAGCCTTGAAAGTGAAAGTGAAGTCGCTCAGTCGTGTCCGACTTTTTGCGACCCCGTGGACTGTAGCCTACCAGGTTTCTCCGTCCATGAGATTCTCCAGGCAAGAATATTGGAGCGGGTTGCCATTTCCTTCTCCAGGGGATCTTCCCAATCCAGGGATAGAACCGTGGTCTCCCGCATTGCAGGCAGACACTTTAACCTCTCAGCCACCAGGGAAGCCCCCTATAGCCTTACCTGATGTTAAATGAGAGCTTCCCTAGTGGCTCAGATGGTAAAGCATCTGCCTGCAACGAGGGAGACCCGGGTTCGATCCCTGGGTTGGGAGGATCTCCTGGAGAAGGAAATGACAACCCACTCCAGTATTCTTGCTTGGAGAATCCCACGGATGGAGGAGCCTGGTAGGCTACAGTCCATGGGGTCGCAAGAGTCGGACACAACAAGGAGGTATAATCCCATCCTATGCCAGAAGGAGAGCAAGCTATTTGTGAACTGCCCAATGACTAGTATACTTTAACATTTTAAAAGTCTCATTTCAGTGACTTTTTAAAAAGGATGGTCATCTGGCTTCTTAATCATTTACAATAAATAGATTGAGTCACTTAACAAGTGAGTAGTGCATTAGAAGCCAGAAAGGTATTAATCCTTGTAGAAAAGCAATCTATGTTAAAAGGCAAAGACCAAGTAAGATAGAAATTATGTCTTTGATACCAGAAGGCCTGTATTTTCAGCATTCAGCATTCAGATGGGAATTGAAGGGGATAAACATCTCTGCTGTTTTATCCATGGAACAACGTAAAGCACGTGCATTCAGAACTTTCTTTCATTGCCTGAATACTTTATTATGTATATTGACTTCTTCCTTCCAAAGACAGAATCTCAATCTCAGAGCTGGAGTGTAATCACTTGAATGCTGAGTGTCCTCTTCTATTGGTTTTTAGGCATTCACTGTTTCTTTTTAACAACAGAGGAAGAGAGAAGTCCTGTTGCTCTAATATGCTATTCCAAACAATGCTGGACTGTGAGGCTGCCAATTCTGGCATCAGTTAAGTCAGGATCAGGGTGCATTGGATAGTGAGTCAGGAGGGACAATCCACCTAATACTTATCTCATACTGATTAAAATAAATGAATGCTCTGTATCTCTAACTGGTGTCAAAAGACATTTACAGTTTTTCTAGCCTGTTTCCCACGTCTGCCTGGCACCGAGACTGCCAGGATCAATGGTCCAATTTTAGTTCCACTTTCTTCTTCCCTCGTTCCCTGCATTCAGCTCTTCGGAAGTGAGTTAATAATGTAAAATCTGGCTGAATTAAATTCATTTAACTGTACTGCCAATTCTCTCCCCTTCATGCATTTTTAAAGAGATCTCAAACCGGTGATGGATTCCTAATGCTCTTGGAAAAGAAAGCAAGGATGAGACAGTAAACCTGAATGGGATAAATTGTTTATTATAATTATTCTGTTGAATTATCTCACTTCATACCCAGAAGGAAGAGGAAATATCAATCTCTTTAGACTTTGCAAAGGGCAATATGAGTGGTGGAAAAAAAAATTGTAGAAACTGCCTGTTTAGTCAAAGAAGCGACATAGCACAGCTTCACTTGGAAAGCTGTGAATAGTAAAATACGAGGTGGGAGAGGGGTCTGTTTCTATAGCAACCTAGCATATTCCATCTAGGGCAATGATTTTTCTCAACTTACAGTTAGAAATAAATTAGCAACCAGGCCTCAGACTGTGCTTGCATTTGACACTGTAAGTATGTGAACTACCTGAAAATATGGTCTAATTTGAACTCTGTTTTTCGGTCTTATGTTGTCTCCCATTCTTTCCAAAGGCTGTTGGCTTATTAAACTGACTGATGGAATTAGAGTCTAGAATCTTAAAGTAATGTTCAGAAGAAGAGCAAAAGACAACATTTCTGTCAGATATCTCATAACAAAAGGTTAAGATTTCAGTGAGCAGGGACCTTTTCATGAGGGAATATTCCTAGAAATTAAATACCCATGTATTTATTAACCTGGGTGAGTTTGTTGGCAATTAATTGTTAAAGTCATCTGCTTTCAAAGCCAGGTGTTAGGAAGACATTGTTCTTGGCCCTTTTCTTTGGAACTTCTAGTCACGAAATTTTTCCCCCCATGGGAAAAAAACAGCACCTGGAATTTGGTTTTATTTCCTACCTGCCTACTTGCAATATCTGTTCTTGTAGAGCTGTCTTGTTTATCCTGCCTATAAAATGGTTATAATGGTCACATTGGTTTTTGACTTAGTTCTCTAGTTTACATTTTCACGGCAATCCAGAGAGTTGAAAGACTCTGCATTCTGATTCCACACTTGCGTGTACTCGGTTCCTTCCATTGAATCAGAGATTACCCCGCTGTTAGATATGTTGTTTGTCACCACGCAGTTCCTGAGACATCCTTTGTGCAATTCAGATGCAAGTTGCAATGGCTCTGGAAACCATGTTCCTGTTAATTTCACATTTAGCAAGACAACTCTGGAAATCCAGCACACAGCAGTGGCGCAAATCTGGGTGGTTTGTTCAGTCTTTCACCTGGCAAAATTTAGCATTTGTGGAGCTGAAGTGTATAGATACTCTTAATAATATGGAAAATGCTTTTTCTATTAATAATGCAGCACACTCTGCCCAGTTGTCTCTTTGGTGGACTCAAAAATGAAAGAAAAAAAATACTGTGTTGTGCTTTTACACAAATCCCAGGCACCTCTTGAGAGACTGTGTAGATCAATCAATGACGGGGAAAGATTTGAAACTCGAGATGCAGGATTTGAGAGGGGGGTTTTCTATTACTCTGAGTTTTCCTCTTTTTTCGTTATCCACCAACCATGGACTGCCCCGCTCTTGAGGGTTCAGATCCTAAAAGTCTCTCACATAGACTCTGAATAAATTATTGGCAATTAAAAAATCCACTTTCCCTTCCTACTCTCAAAGCCAAATGGAGGTTTTGTGCTATGTCAATGCATGAGCAACTTGTAAATTTGACAGGGCCACATCCTGATGTTTTCACCTCCAACTGGGTTATTGAGGTTCATTAAGTCCACCCAAGTCCCCCATCTTCCCACCACTTAAAAAGTAGACTCTTTTGATACCCTGTCTACCCACATGTTGTTGTTGTTTAGTCACTAAGTCATGTCCAACTCTCTGCAACCCCATGGTCAGCAGCATGCAGGCTTCCCTGTCCTCCACTATCTCCTAGAGTTGGCTCAAGTTCATGTCCATTGAGTAGATGATGCTATCTAACCATCTCATCCTCTGCTGTCCTCTTCTCCTTTTGCCTTCAATATTTCCCAGCATCAGGGCTTTTTCCAATGAGTCAGCTCTTCCCATCAGGTGGCCAAAGTACTGGAGCTTCAGCTTCAGCATCAACCCTTCCAATGAATATCCAGGGTTAATTTCCTTTAGGATTGATTGGTTTCATCTCCTTGCAGTTCAAGGGACTCTCAAGAGTCTTTGTAATTTACCATATGTCTCTTACACCATCACAAAGTATCATAAAACTAAAGACTTTTAAACACCATTTTCATTTTGCTCAGGATATTGTAGATCTGGAGTTCAGGGCCGGCTTAGGTGGGAAATTTTTTTCTAATCCATGTGGCACGGGCTGCGACAGCTAAGGCCAGAGCCTCCACTTCCACATTTCTGGTGTCTCAGTGCTTCTTGGCCTCTCTAGCTCCCCCAAATCTATCACATCCTCACAGGATGGTAGTCTCAGAGTAGACCATTTTGTTACAGAGTCCACAACTTTCTCCAGAGTGAATGTCCCAGGAAATTCAGGTAGAAGCCACAAGACTTCTCATGGTTTAGCCCAGAATACAACTTGAGCTATAGTCTATCGGATAAGCAAGTCACTAAAGCCCACCCAGATTCAAAGGCAGAGAAGTTAGACTCCACCTCTCAATGGGAGGAGTAGCAAAGAAATTGTGGCCATTTGAAATTTACCATGTCTCTGTTTCAGAGATCTGAAATGGGGCAGCATTCTTGCAACTCCTGTTTTTTTTTTTTTCTCATTTTTTAAGATCATTTTTTAAAATGTGGACCATTATTAAAGACTTTATTGATTTTTTTTTTACAATATTGCTTCTGTTTTATGGTTTGGTTGTTTTGGCCTTGAGGCATGTGGGGTCTTAGCTCCCCTACCAGGGATCAAACCCATACTTCCTGCATTGAAAGGTGAAGTCTTAACCACTGGACTACCAGGGAAGTCCCCAGCTCCTGCTTTTTCTTATTCCAACTAAATCCATCTTCTTTGAGTTCTGGCCTCATCCCTTCCCTAAAATAGCCCTCTCCGTGATGATAAAGCATTATTCTGACTCACTACATCCTATAGAAGTTGTTCATCTCAGCTTACCGATTGCCAGAGCATTCTTTATGTTGACCAATCCCTTTTTCTTTAACTTCCATGACATAATGCTCCTGATTCTCTACTTACATTTTTGACCCTATCTTGTTTCTTTTGCAGATCATCCTCCTCTACTTGCTAATTACATATTAGATTCCAAGAATTAGGGTCTTAGAATCTCCTGTTGCATTCTACATCAAGCAGGGTGGCAAATTAGAGCCCACAGTCCAACCACCTGTTTTTGTAAATAAAGTTCTATTGAAATCATCACCATTTACATATGTATTGTTTCTGGCTGTTTTTAAAGCTACAGTAGTAGAGTGACAGGGACTGTATGGCTTGTAGTATTTACTACTTGGCCCGTGCAGAAAACATTTGCCAACCCCTCCTCTAGAACCAATGGTTATTAAAATGTGATATCCAAATTAGCAGCATTAGCATTCCCTGGCATATGTTTAGAAATGCAAATTCTCAGGCCCTATCCCAGACCCTCTGACCTGGTGATTTATGTTTTTACAAGCCTTCCAGGTGATTCTGATACATGCTCAAGTTTGATAATCAGTGCTCCAGATAGTAATACAAAGAGAAAGCCAGACCTAACAGAGGTGGGGGTGCAGCCACTAACTACATCTGCCAAATTTTAGCTGGCATGGTGCAGACTGAGCATCTCGGCCACAGGTAGGATCTTCAGCAGCAACACAGGAAATCTGTTTCAGCCCAGAGCTAGAGACAGCACCCAGGGCAACCCCACAAGCCTGTGGATCCTTCTCTTCTTATTCTTTTCATCCAGGCAGAGTAGGTAAAGAGTTAGGAACTTGAAGTAGCACCTCTGGCTCTGTGGAGGAGATTGTGTATTGTAACCTGGGGTAAATTTATAATTTTAAGTGTGACCTGAAGAATAAGCAATATGATTTATTATATTCCTATGTGTGAGGCATGGTAAAGAATCTGCCTGCAATGCAGGAGACCCAGGTTCAATCCCTGAGTCTGGAAGATCCCCAGAGGAAGACATGGCAACCCACTCCAGTATTCTTGCCTGGAGAATCCCATGGACAGAGGAGCCTGGTGGGCTACAGTCCATGGGGTTTCAAAGAGTCGGACACGACTGAGCGACTGAGCACACACACGTCTTTCCCTCTGTGCTCTGGGAGAATTTCTAATTTTTTTCTGCTTATATTCTGCATTCAATTTTCTGCTTAGTCAATTTTTCTAGTTATGGTTTCCAATGTAGATTTTCATTCTATTACTCCTTTTGAGTAAGCTTGTAAACTTTTCATATGCAACACTTCTTTTCTTTTTATCTTATCCTTCCCTTTTCTTATCATAAATCTGTTCTAGATTAACATTAGCAGGAATGTTATTAATTTTATTGAGATCAGAGCAGAAATTTTCTAAAATTTTCTTTCAGTTTCTGCTATGATTACATGTCACTGAATCTGTTCCCTTTTCTGAATTGTCCAGGGAATACATTTTCTTATAAGTAGAATAGAAAATTTCCTAGGCCCTTCATTTTTAATTGTTTTATTTCCAATCATACCAAATGAGAAGAAATCTATACTGGCCCCATGTTTGTAACAGGTGGGGGCTTGATCACCCTTATTTGCTTCGACTGTCTACTTGGAAGCTGAGAGAATTCCCTTCTCAGCTATAAAGCGAGATGCTAGTTTGATTTGCATAACCCTGAGCCCCAAATCCATTACTCTGTAAGCATTCATTTCTTATAGATCTGCTGAACTGGAAGGGAAACTTTTCCTTTTCAACTGCATCATTCTTTGACTTTGCGGAATGCATGAGTGATGGTGGGATTGGAGGAGGAGGAGGAAAAGGAGGAGGAAATAATCTTGGTGACTCTATTGGGCACTTCCGTAACATCTTTATATTAATTATCTGATTTACCTCTCTTAAGAACTCTGTGAGAGAGCTACGATTCTTATTTCATATTATTTATAAGGACCCTAAATTTTGACTAAATTAAGTAACTCAAAATCTTGGGACAAGTAGTAAGAAGAGGTAGGACTCCACCTCAGGTCTGTCTGATTTCAGTCTATTCCTGACCATCATGCAATGCTTTATTCCACAGAAGTTATTTTTGACCATGATGATTCATGCCAGTTTACCCTTGTCCTCTGTCTGCACATAGCATGGTTTGCTCTAGAGGGTATCTCAGGATTCCTTGGTCCATTTTTAATCCTCCCCACTGCTTTGAACCATCATGTTGCACATGGAACTACATAAAAGGAGGCTGGAGAAGGTGTTGGGAGAATGATGCCTCCTCTGCACCTGCAGATAGTCCCTGTGAAGTTAAAAGAGTGACACAGGCTTTTGTCCTACTGTAGCTTTGTGCTCTGAGCTGAAGGCAGAAAGTGGTGGTGGTCCTAACCTTCTTCCTCTCACTTCCAAGCTGTGCTTTTCTGCTCAGAGTTTGAGCATGCCTTGATTATTGATTGTGTTTCCTAATCCACACCTACCTGTTATGAAATTGATGAAAGTTTCTCTGTGCTTATACATGCTGCTGGAAACCTCTCCCTGGTTTATTGTGCTATCTTATTCTCAGAATTCATTTATCATGCTACCATAATGTTTCCCTTTTGTTAAGTTACTATACATTTTTAAAATGAATCTGAGAAGATGTTGAATTAAATGCTTTAGCTAGCTATCATTGTGGTGCTAAACTTTCACTCTCTTCGCCGTGTTTGTTCTTTAATAATATTCCAGGCAGAAGAAAACATTTGAAATTACTATCTTTGATGCTATCGTTGTATTGATATTTATTCAAATAAAAAAAATATTTATGAAGCAGTAAGAATGTGCAAAGTGCTGTTCTCAGTGATTTGAAGCTGTATAGAGAAATCAAAATCCTTACCTTCAAATGCTTAGGAGGAGGGACAGATATATCTATTATTCACTGTGTCTTTTTTATATTCCATTTGTCACTTTTTAGCCAAGTCTTAAGGGAGACCAGAAGGGGAAGGAGTTATTTTCTTTTTTTTTTTTTTCAACTTTTAACTTTATATTGGAGTCTAATCTATTAGCAATGTTATGATAGTTTCTGGTGGACAGCAAAGCTTTTCAGCCATACACATACATGTGTCTATTCTCCCCCAAACTTCCCACTCATCCGGGCTGCCACATAACACTGAGCAGAGTTCCCCATGCTATACAGTAGGTGCTTGTTGGTTAACCATTTTAAATATAGCAGACTGTTGATGCTCATCCCAAACTGCCTATCTCTTTTCCCCATTCTTCCCCCATGACAACTGTAAGTTCATTCTCTGAGTCTGTAAGTCTGTTTCTGTTTCATAAATAAGTTCACTTTTATCAACGTTTAAGATTCCACATATAAGTGATATCATCTGATGTTTGTCTTTCTCTGTCTGTCTTACTTCACTCAGCATGACAATCTCTAGGTCCTTCCATGTTGCTGTGAATGGCATTATTCTATTCCTTTTAATGGCCAAGGAGTTATTTTCTATGGGGTCACTGAAAAAGGATTTCCAAGAAATCTTAGGTTGGATTCCCCTAGAAGCAGAGACGGAGAGTAATATTTCAACACAAGGTTTATTTGGGAGGTGGTCTCAGGAAGCCGAAGAGGGTGCTAGGCATGTCACTTGTTATGGGCAATTGGGGCCCAGTCCCACTGGGGATATAATCGGGAGATGGTGAAGAGCACATGTCAGTGTTGTTGAAGAGGAGGGAAGATGAGATATTGTTTTACCAAATCTTCATTGTTGTTTGAGAGCTCTGCCCAGCGGTGTTAACGTTCCAGTACTTCTGAGCTGTCCCACATATGGGCTAGTCCATTCCTGTCCAATCATTGAAAGGTCTCAGACAGAGAGCTATAAACTTGCATGGTGCATGGAGACAGAATTTGGCTGAGGCGCACACAGCATCTGCTTCCCTGGAGGAGGTGGTATTTAAATTGAACCTTAGATGATGTCGTGATATGAGGATAAGCATTTTAGCATACAAGAGTAGGAAGGACTAAGGCAGCATGTGTGTGGTCCATGGCAAATATAATAAAGCACCAAAGTTTGAATATGATTCATATTTTTAAAATTAGAGGAAATTCAAGGTTATACCTATAAATATTCATTCTCACCCCCTTGCTTTGAGTGGGAGAGAACTTAGTTCTCAAGAGTTTTCTCAGAGGGAATCGTGCCTCACCAGCAGCCTGTTACCTCCAGTTAATATCTGGGTTGTCTTGACTTGTGACATTGTTTTACTTCTCTGCAGAATTTTGGGGTTTGTCAACATCTAGACATGGCTACGTGAGTTGTTTCGTTGCACATGGGTGTACATACCTTATATGTATCGCTTTGGGGCAAAGGTTAAGAACTGTTGATCCAAGGCTTGAAAACGTTAGTTAGGTTCAAGAAAAAACAAATAACCTGGTGGTTATGGCATAGGTTGTAGTGTGTAGCAATGGGGGCTGAGGGTAAGATGAGGAAGGGAAAGGAGAGTTGTATATGGTTGTGTAATAATTATTTCAATGATAAATATATGTTGTAAATTAGCAATGAATATATACAAATAAATTATATATACATTACATATTTTATATATATGTATGTATGCATGCATGCATGCTAAGTCACTTCAGTCATGTCCGACTCTTTGTGACCCTATGGACTGTCCATGGGAGTCTCCAGGCAAGAATATTGGAGGGAGTGACCATGCCCTCCTCCAGGCTATCTTCCCAACTCAGGGATTGAACCCATGTCTCCTACATCTCCTGCATTGGCAGGCAGGTTCTTTACCACTAGCGCACTGGGAAGCCCCTATATATACGTGTGTATATGTACACATATTACTTGTTTCTAGCTTAATTTAGTCATGTGTTGACAGGTCTTAAACCCAGCATTGCTAAAATGATGAAGAGGAACTACACATCACAGGAGTGAAGATGGTTCATGGAAATTTTCCTTTTACTTGCATGTAGGAGTGAGGAGAAATATCAAATCATATTTTCTACTTCAAAAGATGCATCAACACCCTGTCAATAACACCCATATGAAGTTTCATTTGAACTTTAGAAAATATTGAAATTTTTATCAGTAGGTTGGGAACCTGCATCACAATTTGCCCTTGTTTGAAAATGCTTCATTCTGGACAGCAATCACCACTGATAGTAGACTCCTGTGAGTCTCTGAAGCTTTGGGGAAGCTGAGTAACAGCCACTGCTCTTGTTTGCCCAAATTTCCCATGGGGCACAAGGCTGTCTGCTGTGAACAGGTAAGGTTTATTTTTTAAAACATCTTCGTTTCCAGTTTGCACCACTTGGCAGAGTATTTTGTGTCATGTGAGTACGTGGAAGGCTGAGTATATAGAGTCCTTGTGTCAGAGTTAGACTTGGACACCTGGATTGTCACAGAAGTGGTAATGACATTCTTCCGAGGGAAGTTAATGAAACAGTGACAGTGCATAGAAATTCTGTTTAGAGAGAAAAGCAAAAAGATGAATGAATCTTGTTACAAATATAATATGTATATTATAGAGTCCTGTCAAGGGACAGGACTTAGTACCCTCTTCAAAGCTGCCTCTTCAGTTTTCAAAGTTCATCTTCATCCGGGGTCAGAGGAAGTTTCATATCATTTCTGTTTCAATTGTCCAGCCCTCAGTGCAAGCCTCCTCGCTCCTCCCTCGTGGCTCTGTGACCGCTGGTTCAACATCTGAACACCCTAAACCCATTTTCTCAGGGCTGTTAGTTCAGAAAAGCCATGGTTAGTTTGTAATGGGACCAGCCACGCTTCCCTTTGACATCCTGTGCTTCTGTTTGTTACTGATACTATGTCTCCACACAAGCAGGAAGGGTAGGTAAATTTGCCACTTCCCTGAAGGACCAGGGAAGAAATTTGATTTATGATGGAAACAACTTAAAATTCAGTGCTATACCATGATTTTTTTCCAGTTTTTTTTTTTTTTTTTGAGATAGTCTGGTAAGTTGAACTTCTCACAGGCAAGTTAACTCCATCCTTGTTCCTGACCTGTCTTTCCCCATTTGTGCTCTCAAAAGGTGAATAGGAAGTATCTTCCTTTCTCTCCAATTGTTCTTTCCTTCTCAACCAAATTATTATTTTCCATTAGCATTCAAAGAGTATTGAGGTCCTCTTTTTTATTCTCCATCCCCATTATTTGCCATTGGATCTGTTGGGAAAAATAATTAGGCCACTTGTGCTTTTTGCCTTGTACCAGCTAGTTTCTTAGTGACCAAGAGAGAAACTTGAGACTACCACCTTATTCGCTGATGATCTTCATTTCTCCAATCATCTTCTTTCTTTTGAGGAGGAGAGGAGAGATAATTTGTTAACTTTTTTTTTTTTAAAAAAAGAGGATAATATAAGACTTTTGGAGTGATACTGTTCTTTTCTGAACTTTAAATATAATCAATGGAAATTGATTTCCATTGTGGGAACTGATCATAGACTCCTACACTCCCCCAACTGTTTTCCTGTGTTTCCTGGTACAAACTTTCCTATGACCCTTATATCACTAGTTTAGACTTATCTATCCATTGGCCAAATACCATACTGCATGGGTTTTTGTCCCTCCAGAACCCAATATTAAGAAAGGCACATAACTAGTAATAAATATTTATTGGATGGATTTGTATCTAAGCTATTATCCACTCTCTGAAAGAGTGCCATTAAAAGATTCTAGGACAATGAGATTCCCATTTTGAAAAGCTTCTAGAAACCTATTCCAATGGTCACTACTGGGGAGAAGCGGGATGGAAAGAAGAGGATCAACATTTAGGGACTATTGACTCTGTATCACGTACAAGCATAATACACCTGACATCATTTATTCCTTAAAATAGTCTTATTACTGATGAGGAAACAGAGGAACATAAAATTAAGAATTTTGTAGGCCATGAGACAGAGCTGAGATACAAACCTGGGACTATCTTCAAGGCTCAAACCTTTCCCATTAGATTTCCTCTTAATTGTCCCCCAATAGAGAAAGAGACTAATCTATATAACATTGCTAGATTAATCTTCTCCAAGCTTTGTTTTTGCTCACATGTCCCCAGTCATTCCCCTTCATCTAACATTAGAGTCAATACTACTCAGCTTAAATGGCAAGGCAGTATAGCCCAGTTTAAACAACTTCTGTTGTCTTCTGTGTGTCACTGTCAAGAGGGCCTCTATATTTTCTTACTTAACCTCATGGAACTGTCCTCTAAAAAGGGCATAATAATAGTGTCTTAGTCATTTAGGGGTGCTACAATAAAATGCCAAAAACTGGGTGGCTGATCTACAATAGAAATGTATTTCTCACACCTCTGCAGGCTGAAGGTACAACATCAGAGTGTCGGCATCATTGGGTTCTAGAAAGAGTCCTCTTCCCAGTTGCAAAGTGCTGAATTCTTGTATACTCACAGCGTAAAGAGAGCACATGCTAGCTCTACGACCTCTTCTTATAAGGACACAAATTCCATACATGAAGGCTCTACCACCCTGACCTCATTATTTCCCAAAGGTTCCATCTCCAAACCCCATCACACTAGAATTAGGGTTTCACCATATGATTTTGGTAGGGGGAGCCACAAACATTCGGTCCATTGCAAGTAGTATCACTATTTAGCACATATGATTTTTAAGGTTTAAATAATATAATACATACAAAGTGCTCAGCACAGTAAACCTTAAGGACTTGGTAAATGTAAGATAATATTACTATATGTTGTTGTTATTAATAGAACTTTACCACACTCTTCCTTTCTAACCTTTGTGGGTTTTTTTTTTTCCCCCCCAAAAGGTTCATTATAACACAAACTTGCCTTCAGTTAGCCTAGACTCCCCATGCTTGGCCAGACGCTATGATTATCCCTGCCTTTATTCTTTTGCTTAAACTAACATCTCTTCCTTTCCATCTGCTCATGCAAATATGATCAATTTTTCCACTTTCTCCAGTGAAAAAGTGGAGATTTTTCACTTTCTCCACTTTCACCAGTGGCAAAGCTGGTCACTCCAAATAGGCATCCTGTGGATTTTAGTCGGCTTCTTTCCAAAGCTACCTTGTGACAGATTATTCAAGGTGCAAAGTGACTGTGGCAGCGAGAACAGGGAGTAGGCATCGGCTCAACCACATTGACTTTACCTTACTCAGGCTGCTCTGGCTACTATCACTATAGAATGGCCTGTCTTCCAACACTGGAGGGGGCAGGTAGGGGAGATCACCCAGCTGTTTAGTGGGAGACTGATTACCTTCAACCTCTTTCATCATGGAGAGAGCAGCAATTTGTTGTTACTGGAATAGATTTGGGTTGGCCAAAAAGTTCATTCGGGTTTACAAAACCCCCCCCAAATGAACTTTTTGGCCAGCCAATATATGTATTCTGAATATAGATAGCCATCCCTGCCCATGATACTATTGCCAGTACAACCATTCATAGATTTACATAATGAACTATTCACTATCAAATTTTTTTTTTTACATAACATTGCTTTCCATCAAACATCTAATTTTTCAGCAAAAGAAATGTGGCTTGGCCTCTTGGCCCTGAAATTCACTCTTCTTGCCATGTGCTCCCCTACTCAGAAAGCTGATGGTTTCCTTGAAGGTTGAAATAGCTTATTGAAGATATGGCTATAATGCCAATTACAGAAGGAACTTGTCTCTATGAGGCTGGGGTACTGACCTCAAGGATGTGATATGCTTTCTACCAATGACCAGTATTGGTACCATTTCCCCATAGCCAAAGTGTTGTTGTTCAGTTGCAAAGTTGTGTCTGACTCTTTAGAACCCCCTAGATCGTAGCCCTCCAGGCTGCTCTGTCCATGGGATTTCCTGGGCAAGAATATTGGAGTGGGTAGTCATTCCCTTTTCCAGAGAATCTTCCCATCCCAGGGATAGAACCCAGGTCTCCTGCATCGCAGGCAGATTCTTTACCATCTGAGTCACCAGGAAGCCTACTTTGCATAGAGTGGGTAGCAAAAGTCAATGAAACTTGCACCAACGTGGATGAACCTAGAGATTATCATACTAAGAGAAGTAAGCCAGGCAGAGAAAGACAAATATCATATGATATCACCTACAGGTAGAATCAAAGAAAAATTATACAAAGGAACTTAGGTACGAAACAGAAATAGATCCACAGACATAGACAATAAACTTACGGTTACCAAAGGGAAAATGGGAAAAGGAATAAATTAGGAGTTTGTGTTTAATAGTACTATATATAGTAGATAAACAACAAGGACCTACCATATAGCACAGGGAACTATACTTGAAATTTAAGGGAAAAGAATCTGAAAAACACATATGTATGCATGATATATATATATATATATATATATATATACACACACATATATATATATATATAACTATCACTTTGCTATACACATGAAACTAACACAACATTGTAAATCAGCTATACTTTAATTTAAAAAAGGAACAACCAGCAAAAAAGTCAATGAAACAAGTGTTGTTATAATTGAAGCAACATCTCTGCTCCCCCTACATTTGTACCCATTGGCTTGCAAGTTGTGGCGAAACTTACATTACAAATAACTGAACTTGAATTCTCAAATAGGTCCAAAAACGCAGATCATTTTGAATAAACTCACTTCCTGAAACAGCAAATTATTTTCCTCTGTTGATCCTTTTTTTATTGTGAAAATATTTTGGACTTGAGAAATATAGTGACAAGATGATTATAATCTTATTAATATAGTTGTAAATTTTTAAATTGAAGATTATGCTTTATATTATTTGCAAATAAGTTTCTAAAATCATAAGCAAAGCTTTTCTCCTTTCTGGAAAATTCTCACTTCAAAGCTAATATGAAATCTTTTTCAAAAAGAAATGTTCAGCGAAGAAACAGTGTTAATGGATATACCTAAGGACAATTTAGTGGAATGACGAGACATATGTATTTTATGTACTAACCCTTTTTGCCAATTTTCCTGCTTTGCTGAAAGGTTCATTTTCAAAACATCAGTGCTCTATCATTTGACAGCTTGCTGCTTCTGAAACTCTAAATTTCTGGTGTGCAGCTAATATATGTACATTTAGAAAGCACAGGATCTGAATTCATATGTATGCAACTCTTAAATTACAAGATGCTGTCAAGTATTGACTTTTATGGTTGATAGCTTTAATATTACTATTTGTGTCTCTATAAATTATTTTTGCAGAAACCCCAAAAGAGGAAAATCCAAGTTTTATTAATAGATATACTAAGCATCACACTCACGACATAATTGATATGAATATCAATAGCATGATTTTAATAACATCAAACATTTTAGTGTCATAGGGAGATGTCTTTTAAATGTGGAATGTAAGTGGTGCAGTGAATCAGGGGCAGGATCTTAGGAGGAAATACTTGACTTGATCTATGAACAGAAGAATCTGAAAACCATATGAAACAGCAATAGAAATCAGCCCAAATATTCACACTTAACATGACCTTGAATTTTACATCCCCAAACCATTAATAGATGCACCACCACGAGGTCACCAGATTTCTAGAACTATGCAAACAACAGTTATTTGTTTTTCTCCTTAAATGCTGTATGGAAAAAATTGTGTGTGTGTGTGTGTGTGTGTGTGTCTGTGTGTGTGTGTGTACGTGTGTGTGTGTGTTTACGTGTGTGTGTGTGTTGGGAAATGGAGAAGGGGGTGCTTGATTGAAGAGACTTCTTTGTAGAATTTCCTTCTGAAAGCACCTTTAGGAATGTTTGGCTTCTTTCTAGACTTGAAGCCTGGCTTTCCAACAATGGAGAAGGGAGAAGGGGAAAGGAGAAAGGCGGAAGGGGGAAGGGAGAAGGAGTCTTTGCCAGAGATTTTTGGAGGGTGAAGGAGAAACCAACATAATGTAGACATGCCATAGGACAAAAGATCCCTTAATGGAATTCTGAGCTAATTAAGTTTGAGAGAAGAACTTGCAGAGTGAGGCCTGAAGCCAGAGTTCCACACAGTGTTCAACCTCTCTGTAAGTTGACTCGTGGAAAAGGGGCCACTGAATGAACCAAGGCCAAAGGTGAAGAAGAGAAATTGATCTTTAACACTGCCCATTCATTCTCTCCTCTCCTTTCCTCACTTCAAGCCCTCCGACTTCAGTCTGCCCTCCAATTACTCAGGACTCCTCAGTTAGTTGTTTCCTAACCAGATATATCCTTCTTGGGTAGTACCAAGTGGAATTTGACTATTTCACCCTCAGCCCTCATTTCGTTTTACCCTAGTAAAACTATCCTTCCAGAAGTTCACTCCCCCAGAGTCTTACTCTTTATAAATAAAGCAATCAGAGACATTGCTTCAATATGTTATACTTTAACTAATATGCTTACATCTTAACAGAATCTCTCAGAGCCTCAAGGAAAGAATAGATTCAAACTGTGGTCATTTTTAGTTGAGCAGCTTGATTGGAGAACTATGTGGGAGGGAGGAGATTTCTTGGTTTTCCTCAAGCCACACCATGTAGCTAGCTGCCTATTTTGCCTAAGCATAAGCCCATCCTTGATCCATTATCCCCAGGGGCTCCACTTGCTGTGTCTAGCTCATTGTCATGTATAATGTGATACTCAGTATACTGTACTCAGCTTATGTTACTTCTCACCTACCAGGTCTCTCCTGGACCTTGTCACATCCCTTGCTTGCCAGTAGGAGTGGCCCTAAGGAAAGGCCTTTCTTAGCGCCTGTGTTTTTCCTGGCGTCTTTAACACTGTGGATGCCCCTCTTGCCATACTCAGAGGAGCCCCCACATGCTGAGCTGACTGATAAAGGGAAACCACCATGCCAGCACATTGGACTGGGCCCCACAAAAGATCTGCTTTCCTAGGGGTTTCCCAGGAGGCCCAGGTAACTTAACCCAGAAGGGTAAATAAGCCAATGTCTTGTAGACCAATAAGAAACTGGAGATGGGAAGAAGTTATTGTTCTTCCTTTTTCCCCTAATAGACTGTTTTAAGACCTGCAGCCTCTCTGGATCCATTCTATGTGAGTGAATTGTATTTTGCTGTGTGGCTTTGGTCAGTCCCGTAATGCACCACCTTTTATTTGCCTTCTTTCCTTCCCAGCTTCGCTTCCATTTTTTTCCCCCTTCTTCTTGCTAACTTGGGACTGTTGTTGTTCAGTTGATCAGTTGTGTCAGACTCTTTGCAACCCCATGGACTGCAGCACACCAGGTTTCTCTGTCGTTAACCACCTCCTGGAGTTTGCTCAAACTCATGTCCATTGAATTGGTGATGCCATCCAACCATCTCATCCTCTGTTGTCCCCTTCTCCTGCCCTCAATCTTTCCCAGCATCAGGGCCTTTTCCAATGAGTCAGCTCTTTGCATCAGGTGGCCAAAGTATTGGAGCTTCAGCATCAGTCCTCCCAATGAATATTCAGAGTTGATTTCCTTTAGGATTGACTGGTTTGATTTCCCTGAAGTCTCAAAAGTCTTTTCCAGCACCACAGTTCGAAAGTACCAGTTCTTCAGTGCTCAGCCTTCTTTATGGTCCAACTCTCACATCCATAAATGGCTACTCGAAAAACCATAGCTTTGACTATGGACATTTGTCGACAAAGTAATCTCTCTGTTTTATAATACGCTGTCTAGATTTGTCATAGCTGAGCTTGCCAGCCTCCTCTGTCCATGGAATTCTCCAGACAAGAATACAGGAGTGGGTAGCCATTCCCTTCTCCAGAACTTGGGATTACACTCCCTAATTAAGGGTTAAAGTATAAGGGTCTATTCTTGATTTCTGATTTTTAAGGAATCAGGGCTAAAATACAGTAAAAAATGATTTATGACAGTGATCAAAGAAACATCCAAATGTATGTGTATTCTCCCAACTATAAGTCGAATCTGGTCTTATTAAAGTTACCCAAATATATGATAGAAGTTGTTGAGTGCAATATTACATGGCAGGGAGGTCTGAGACATAGACTCTAAAGGGCAATGGCCCAAGAAAGTTCATATAAATGGAAATTATTCAAAATTTCCTGCTATAGTGTCACTAGTGCCCCCGCCCACCCTCCCCCCAAAGTGTGGAAAGAGAATACAGCCCTGGAGATGGTAAGCAAATCTGAGGGTAGCTTTTCATTCCAAACATGGACTCTGGATATTTCCTCTTCTTGGCTTGGGCAAGGCTGTCAGAGCTGGGTTCAGCTAGGGGTCTCCAGGGAGACTTGGGGAGTAACACACTGTTAAAGTGCTCCTCTGGGTCTGTGTGTTCTCAAGGCCAAGTTAAACTTCTGTGTGTATATGCTTCATCACTGATCTGCTAAACAAAGAATCCACCTTTCTATGTGGTTTTTACAGTACTTTCCACTTTACAACCAATTTCTGCCTCCATTTCTTAGCAAGCAAAAGATTTGAAACGACCATATATGTGATAGGGTACGTGTCTCCACAGATCCAGGGGTGAAACTAGAGGCTGAGAGTAGATGAGTGTCCTCTAAATGAAATTAAGGGGAAATGTAATAATGGCTTTTAATAAGGTCACATTGAAATGGAGTGACAGGATAAATTGGACCATTTGAGAAATTTGCCAAGTGTAAGAATTAAGGTTACACTACTAAAAAATCTATCTAGATAATCTTGGACTCTGAAAAAAACTTAATGGGAAATGGACCTAATTATTTGAGCTGAGAGGCAGAAAATGTAGCTGATGTACATATTTAAGCATACATCATTTTTGTCCAAGGTACCTGAACAAATGTTCTGACAAAGATGGATTTAATACTGAATGACATTTCAGGAGACCTACAATCTTTTTTAAAAAAGAGACTTAGGGAGTGAAATCAGCTTAAATAAACAAATTGTGAGATAACATTTAATTTATATCTGGGTCACTGGATAAGATAAATTTGATTTTCAAATATAAATAAAATTAGGAAATTAAAAGAGACTTGACAAAAATAGAGCAATTGTTCTTTAACTTAAAATCAAGGAAGGATAATGGAAAGCAAGACAGAAACAGTCAAGAGTAGCAACATGCTTGGTTTGCTCCCTTTTTTAAAAAATGCAGCACATTTCAGAAATTTAGAGTTTCCAAGTAATTTCAGATAGTTTTTTAAAAATTTTAGATGGACAATCTTAAAATATGAAGATGGGTAAGCTAGAAAAAATAACAACCCTGCACAAATTCAGTCATTATAGTTTCAGGGGTTAAGAAAAGTTATTCTAAACATTTGGTTAAGGTTTTTCTACATATTATCTTCTCTGCTCAGCAGAACTCTATAAATAAAAATTTTAATCATGTTATTATAGATAAAACAGCTTTAGGAAGCTTAGTGAACTTCCTAAGTCTTGCTCCTTGTTAGTTAGGACTTGAACTCATATCGCTGAGACTAAAAGGTACATTTAGTCATTGGGACTTAGGCCCTGTGTGATCCCCGATCTGCTTGGTGCACAGAACATCCCACAAGGCTGGGCCAGACACACATAATAGATCTTCTGTGGGTCATTTATAGTGCAAATGTCTGACCAAGTTTGACAACCCTTTCTTCTCCAGATTAACTTTTTGTGTGTGTATGTATGTTCTTTCTTTTTTAAAAAAATTAATTTTTTTTTGATTGAAAGATAATTGCTTTACAGAATTTTGTATTCTGTCAAACTTCAACATGAATCAGCAATAGGTATACATATGTCCTCTCCCACTTGAAACTCCCTCCCATTTCCCTCCCCATCCCAGCCCTCTAGGTTGATACAAAGCCCCTGTTTGAGTTCCCTGAGACATACAGCAAATTCCCATTGGCTGTCTATTTTACATATGATAATATAAGTTTCCATGTTACTACTCTCCGTACATCTCACCCTCTCCTCCCCTCCCCCATGTCCACAAGTCTGTTCTCTATGTTTGTTTCTCCATTGCTGCCCTGCAAATAAATTCCTTGGTACCATCTTTCTAGATTCCATATATATGCATTGTATATGGTATTTATCTTTCTCTTTCTGACTTACTTCACTCTGTATAATAGGCTCTAGATTCATCCACCTCATTAGAGCTGACTCAAATGTGTTCCTTTTTATGACTGAGTAATATTTCATCGTGTATATGTACCACAGCTTCTTAATCCATTCATCTGTCAATGGACATCTAGGTTACTTCCATGTTGTAGCTATTGTAAATAGTGCTGCAGTAAACATTGGGATACACGTGTCTTTTTCAATCTTTATTTCCTCAGGGTATATGCCTAGGAGTGGAATTGCTGGGTCCTATAGTGGTTTTATTCCTAGTTTTTTAAAGGAATCTCCATACTATCTTCCATAGTAGCTGTATCAATTTACATTCCCACCAACAGTGCAACAGTGTTCCCTTTTCTCCACACCCTCGCCAGCATTTATTATTCATAAATGTTTGATGATGGCCATTCTGACTGGTATGAGGTGATATGTCATTGTAGTTTTGATTTGCATTTCTCTAATGATGAGCAATGTTGAACATCTTTTCATGTGTTTGTGATCCATCTGTATGCCTTCTTTGGAGAAATGTCTATTTAGGTCTTTTTCTACTTTATGATTGGGTTGTTTGTTTTTCTGGCATTGAGTTGTATGAGCTGCTTGTATATTCTGGAAATTAATCCTTTGTCAGCTGTTTCATTTGCTATTATTTTCTCCCATTCTGAGGATTGTCTTTTCACCTTGCTTATAGATTCTTTTGCTGTGCAAAAGCTTTTAAGTTTAATTAGGTACCATTTGCTTACTTTTGTTTTTATTTCCCTTATTCTAGGAGGTGGGTCATAGAGGATCATGCTTTGATTTATATCATCTAGTGTTTTGCCTATGTTTTCCTCTAAGAGTTTTATAGTTTCTGGTCTTACATTTAGATCTTTAATCCATTTTGAGTTTATCTTTGTGTGTGGTGTTAGGAATTGTTCTAATTTCATTCTTTTACATGTAGCTGTCCAGTTTTCCCAGCACAATTTACTGAAGAGGTTGTCTTTGCCCCATTGTATATTCTTGCCTACTTTGTCAAAAATAAGGTACCCATAGGTATATGGGTTTATTTCTGGGTTTTTTATCTTGTTCCATTGGTCTATATTTCTGTTTTTGTGCCAGTACCATACTGTTTTGATGACTGTAGTTTTGTAGTATAATCTGAAGTTAAGAAGGTTGATTCCTCCAGCTGCATTTTTCTTTTCAAGACTGCTTTGGCTATTCAGGGTCTTTTGTGTTTCCAGATGAATTATGAAATTTTTTGTTCTAGTTCTGTGAAAAGTGTCATTGATAATTTCATAGGGATCATCGAATCTGTAGATTAGCATTCACTTTTTTAGTACTGCAAATATTTTTTATATTTATTGAAACAGTTCTTTTCATTTGTCACTTTTTAATCTCCCCTTTTCCTCCACCACCCAGCCCTTAGTAACCACTATTCTAGTGTGTTACTAGGAGTTCAGCTATTTTAGATTTTACATATAAGTGAAATATCAATAACTTCAGATATGCAGATGACACCACCCTTATGGCAGAAAGTGAAGAACTAAAGAGCCTCTTGATGACAGTGAAAGAGGAGAGTGAAAAAGTTGGCTTAAAGCTCAACATTCAGAAAACTAAGATCATGACATCCAGTCCCATCACTTCATGGGAAATAGATGGGGAAACAGTGGAAACAGTGGCTGACTTTATTTTTCTGGGCTCCAAAATCACTGCAGATGGTGACTGCAGCCATGAAATTAAAAGATGCTTACTTCTTGGAAGGAAAGTTATGACCAACCTAGACAGCATATTAAAAAGCAGAGATAGTACTTTGCCAACAAAGGTCCATCTAGTCAAAGCTATGGTTTTTCCAGTAGTCATGTATGGATGTGAGAGTTGGACTATAAAGAAAGCTGAGCACAGAAGAATTGATGCTTTTGAACTGTGGTGTTGGAAAAGACTCTTGAGAGTCCCTTGGACTGCAAGGAGATCCAACCAGTCCATCCTAAAGGAACTCAGTCCTGGGTGTTCATTGAAAGGATTGATGTTGAAGCTGAAACTCCAATAGTTTGGCCACCTGATGCGAAGAGCTGACTCATTGGAAAAGGCCCTGATGCTGGGAAAGATTGAGGGCAGGAGGAGAAGGGGACGACAGAGGATGAGATGGTTGGATGGCATCATTGACTAGATGGACGTGGGTTTGGGTGTATTCTGGGAGTTGGTGATGGACAGGGAGGCCTGGCATGCTGCGGTTCATAGGTTCGCAAAGGGTCAGACATGACTGAGCAACTGAACTGAACTGCACTGATATCATACAGTCTTTTACTTTTTCTTTCTGACTTATTTCCTTAGTATAATGCCCTCAAATTTCATCCATGTTGCCACAAGAGGCAGGATGATCTTCTTTCTCAAGGCTGAATAATGTTTATATCTATATCACACCTTTTTAACCTATTCATCAAGTAAGAGAAATATACGTTATTTCCATATCTTGGCTACTGTGAATAATGTGGCAATGAATATGAAAGTATAAATATCTTTTGATATCCTGTTTTCATTTCCTGTGGATATATACCCAGAGGTGAAATTGCTGGATGATGTGGTACTTTTATTTTTAGTTTGTGAAGTCAGAAGTAAATTCAGTCGCTCAGTCATGTCTGACCCTGCAACCCCATGGACTGTAGCATACCAGGTTTCCCTGTCCATCACTAACTCCGGGAGCTTTCTCAAACTCATGTCCATCAAGTCGGTGATGCCATCCAACCATCTCATCCTCTGTCATCCCCTTCTCCTCCTGCCTTCAATCTTTCTCAGCATCAGGGCCTTTTCCAATGAGTCAGCTCTTCACATCAGGTGGCCAAATTATTGGAGTTTCAGCTTCAGTGTCAGTCCTTCCAATGAATATTCAGAACTGATTTCCTATAGGATGGACTGGTTGGATCTCCTTGCAGTCCAAGGGACTCTCAAGAGTCTTCTCCAATAACACAGTTCAAAAACATCAATTCTTTGGCACTTAGCTTTCTTTACAGTCCACTCTTACCTCCATACATGACAACTGGGAAAACCATAGCTTTGACTATACAGACCTTTGTCAGCAAAGTAATGTCTCTGCTTTTTAATATGCTCTCTAGGTTTGTTATAGCTTTTCTTCCAAGGAGCAAGCATCTTTTAATTTCATGACTGTAGTCACCATCTGCAGTGATTTTGGAGCCCAAGAAAATAAAGTTTCTCACTATTTCTGTTGTTTCCCTATCTGTTTTCATGAAGTGATGGGACCAGATGCCATGATCTTAGTTTTTTGAATGCTGTGTTTTAAGCCAGCTTTTTTTCACTCTTCTCTTTCATTTTCATCAAGAGGCTCTTTAGTTCCTCTTCCTTTTCTGCCATAAGGGTGGTGTCATCTGCATATCTGAGGTTACTGATATTTCTCCCAGCAATCCTAATTCTAGCTTGTGATTCATCCAGCCTGGTACTCTAAGTTAAATAAACAGAGTGACAATATGCAACTTTGACATACTCCTTTCCCAATTTGGAACCAATCTGTTGTTCCATGTCCAGTTCTAACTGTTGCTTCTTGACCTGCATACAGATTTCTCCAGAGGCAGGTAAGGTGGTCTGGTCTTTCCATCTCTTTAAGAATGTTCCACAGTTTGTTGTGATCCACACACTCAAAGGCTTTAGCATAGTCAATGAGGCAGAAGTAAATGTTTTTTTGGAATTCTCTTGCTTTTTCAATGATCCAACAGATCTCTGGTTTTTGAAGGCAATTTGATCTCTGGTTCATTTGCCTTTTCTAAATCCAGCTTGAACATCTGAAAGTTCTCAGTTCAAATCCTGTTGAAGCCTAGCTTGGAGAATTTTGAGCATTACTTTGCTAGCCTGTGAGATGAGTGCAATAGTGCAGTAGTTTGAACATTCTTTGGCATTGCCCTTCTTTAGGATTGGAATGAAAACTGACCTTTTCCAGTCCTGTGGCCACTGCTGAGTTTTCCAAACTTGCTGGCATATTGAGCGCAATATTTTCACAGTATCATCTTTTAGGATTTGAAATAGCTCAACTGGAATTCCATCACCTCCACTAGCTTTGTCCGTAGTGATGCTTCCTAAGGCCCACTTGACTTCATACTCCAGGATGTCTGGCTCTAGGTGAGTGATCACACCATCGTGGTTATCTGGGTCATGAAGATCTTTTTAAAATAGTTCTTCCTTGTATTCTTGCCACCTCTTCTTAATATCTTCTGCTTTTGTTAGGTCCATATCATTTCTGTCCTTTATTCTGCCCATCTTTGCATGAAATGTTCCCTCGGTATCTCTAATTTTCTTGAAGAGATCTCTAGTCTTTCCCATTCTATTGTTTTCCTCTATTTCTTTTCATTGATCACTGAGGAAGGCTTTCTTATCTCTCCTTGCTATTCTTTGAAACTCTGCATGCAGATGGGTATATCTTTCCCTTTTTCCTTTCCTTTCACTTCGCTTCTTTTCATAGCTATTTGTAAGGCCTCCTCAGACAACCGTTTTGCATTTCTTCTTCTTTGTAATGGTTTTGATCACCACCTCCTGTACAATGTTATGAACCTCCTTCCATAGTTCTTCAGGCACTCTATCTATCAGATCTAATGCCTTGAATCTATTTCTCATTTCCACTGTATAATCATAGGCTATTTCATTTGGGTCATATCTGAATGGTCTAGTGGTTTTCCCTACTTTCTTCAATTTAAGTTGAATTTGGCAACAAGGAGTTCATGATCTGAGCCACAGTCAGCTCCTGGTCCTGTTTTTGCTGACTGTACAGAGCTTCTCCATTTTTGACTGCAAAGAATATAATCAATCTGATTTTGATGTTTACCATCTGGTGATGTCCATGTGTAGAGTCATCTCTGTGTTTTGAGGAGCCTCCATACTGTTTTCTATAGTGACTGCACCAACTTATATTCCCACTTCCATTGCAAAAGTGTTCCCTTTTTTTCACAGCCTCACCAGCACTTGTTATCTCTTTTCTTTTTAATTGTAGCCATTTTAACAGGTGTGAGATGATAGCTCATTGTGATTTTGATTTGCATTTCAGTGTTGAGCACTGTTTCATGTACATGGTGGCCATTTGTAAAAAATGTCTATTCCATTCCTTTGCACATTTAAAAAATAATGTTTATTTTATTTTGGAGTATAGTTGATTAATAGGCTTCTTGAATGGCTCAGCATTAAAGAATCTGCCTGCAATGCAGGAGAGACAGGAGATGCAGGTTTGATCCCTGGGTTAGGAAGATCCCCTGAAGGAGGAAATGACAACCCTATCCAGTATTCTTGCCTGGAAAATTCCATGGACAGAGGTGCCTGGCAGGCTACAGTCCGTGGCATTGCAAAGAACATGACTGAAGAATAGTTGATTAACAATGCTGTGTTAGATTGAGGTGTACAGCAAAGCGGTTCAGTTATACACATGAATCTATTCTTTTTTCAAATTCTTTCCCGTTTTGGTTATTACAGAATATTGAACAGAGTTCCCTGTACTATACAGTAGGTCCTTGTTGGTTATTTATTTTAAATATAATAGTGTGTATATGTCAATCATCCTTTGCAAATTTTTAATCAGATGGTTTGATATTTTTTGCTATTGAGTTGTATGAGTTCTTTATACATTTTGTATATTAACCCCTTGTCAGATATACTTTGCAGATATTTTTTCCTATTCTGTAGTTTGCTTCTTCATTCATTGAAGGTTTCTTTTGATGTACAGAAGCTTTTTAGCTTTTTTTAGTTTGATGTGGTAACAATGCTTATTTTTGCTTTTCTTGCTTTTGCTTTTGGTATCAAATCCAAAAACTAATTGGCAAGATCAATATCAAGGAGCTTATCCCCTGTGTTTTCTTCTAGGAATTTTATGGTTTTAGGGCATATGTTGAAGTCTTCAATCTCTTTTGAGTTGTTTTTTGTATAGGGTTCAATAAAGAGGTCCAGTTTCATTCTTCAGCTTGTGGCTTTCCGGTTTAGTTAATATCATTGATTGAAGGGATTGTAGTTTCTTCATTGTATATTCTTGGCTGCTTTTTCATAAATTAATTGACCACATGTGCATGGGTTTATTTCTGGGCTATCTATTATGTTCTGTTGATCTAAGGTCTGTTTTTATGCCAGTTCGATACTGCTTTGATTACTATAGCATTGTAATATAGTTTGAAATCAGAATGTGTGATGCCTCCAGTTTTGTTCTTTTTTCTCAAGATTGCTTTTGCTATTTCAAGTTATTTTTTTTGTGGCTCCATATGAATTGTAAGATTTTTTTTCTATTTCTGTGAAAAATACCATTGGAATTTTGATAGAGATTGATTGAATCTGTAGATCACTTTGAGTAATATGGTGGGCTTAGTCACTCAATTGTGTCTGACTCTTTCCAGCCTCATGGACTATAGCTTGCCAGGCTCCTCTGTCCATGGAATTTTCCAGGCAAGAATATTAGAGCAGGTTGCTGTTTCCTACTCCAGGGGATTGCCCCAACCCAGGGATCGAACCCATACATGTCTCTTGTGTTTCCTGCTTTGACAGGTGGATTCTTTACCACTAGTGCCACCTTGGAAGCCTGGATAGTATGGACATTTTAACAATATCAATTATTCCAATGCACAATATGGAATATCTTTCCATTTCTTTGTGTCTTCTTTAATTTCTTTCACAAATATCTTGTAGTTTTCAGCTTGTGCTTCTTCCAGCCCAGCGTTTCTCATGATGTACTCTGCATATAAGTTAAATAAGCAAGGTGACAATATACAGCCTTGATGTACTCCTTTTCCTATTTGGAACCAGTCTGTTGTTCCATGTCCAGTTCTAACTGTTGCTTCCTGACCTGCATATAGGTTTCTCAAGAGGCAGATGAGGTGGTCTGGTATTCCCATCTCTTTCAGAATTTTCCACAGTTTATTGTCATCCACACAGTCAAAGGCTTTAGCATAGTCAATGAAGCAGAAATAGATGTTTTTTCTGGAACTCTTGCTTTTTCGATGATCCAGCGAATGTTGGCAATTTGATCTCCGGTTCCTCTGTCTTTTCTAAAACCAGCTTGAACATCTGGAAGTTCATGATTCACGTATTGCTGAAACCTGGCTTGTGGTGATGGACAGGGAGGCCTGGCGTGCTGCGTTTCATGGTGTCGCAAAGAGTTGGACACGACTGAGTGACTGAACTGAACTGAACTGATAGAGATCATTAATGTCCTTGGTTAAATGTATTTCTAAGTATTTTACTCTTTTTGATGTTATTATAAATGGTATCATTTTCTTAATTTCTCTTTCTGATGATTTATTGCAACTGATTTTGTATATTAATTTTGTATCCTGCAACTTTACTGAAGTCACTTATTAGTTCTAACAATTTTTTATGGTGTCAGGGTTTCTGTATATAATATGTCATCTGCAAACAGAAATAATTTTACTTATTTTCTTCTTTTTTGAATGCTTTTATTTCTTTTCCTACCCGAATTGCTTTGGCTTATTTATGGTGAATAAAAATGGTGAGAGTGGGCACTCTCAGTGTTGTTCTGATCTTAGAGGAATAGTTTTCCACTTTTCACTCTTGATTATGATGCTAGCTGTGAGCTTGTCATGTATAGATTTTATTATAGTGAGGTACATTGCTTCTACGGGCTTCCTCAGTGGCTCAGCAGTAAAGAATTCTCCAGCAATGCAGGGGCCGCAGGAGACATAGGTTCGATCCCCAGGTCAGGAAGATTCCCTGGAGAAGGGAATGGCAACCCTTTCCAATATTCTCACCTGAAGAATCCCCTGGACAGAGGAGCCTGGCGGGCTACAATCCATATGGTCTCAGAGTCAGACATGACTGAAGCGACTAAGCACACATGCACACACATGGCTTATATGTCCAGTTTGTTGAAAGTTTTTATCAGAAAAGATGTTGAATTATGAAAATGCTTTTTCTGCATTTATTGGGATGATCAGATGATTTTTATCCTTCATTTTGGTAATATGTATCAGGTTTAAACTACTATCTATAAAATACATAAACAGCAAAGTCCTACAGTATAGCCCAGAGAACTATATTCAATATGGTAATACACCATATTGCTATTTCAAGTTTTTTGTGGCTCCATATAGGAAAGATAACAAAAAAGAATATATATATATATGAATCCTTGGGCTGTATACCTGAAATGATACAACATTGTAAATTAACTATATTTCAATAAAATAATAAAATGAATACATGTGTAATTCAATATAAATTTAGCACATTACACCAAAAAATTTCCACTTTGGTAAAACTAACAGCAGCAAATCATAGAGCTTGTTAGGATCTAAGGCTTCACTGGGAGTCACTATAGAAATCTGCACCAGGAGGAGGCATTAAATGCAGTGGCCTGCAGTTCTCAGCAGTGAATCCCAATGGGACTGTATTAGCATGATTCCAGCAGGAACTCCTGCCCAGCTGGTTGTCAGGAGGAATATAGGCAGAGGCTGCCACTCTTATTTGGTCTCCTAGTTATAGAACTTTCTGATGCTGGTCAGATTTTTCAAGCTGTCCACACTACACATGAGAAAGACCTAAATTAGCCTCTGTACTCCCTTCTCCCACTTTTAGTAGTTTGAGGACTGTAACGTCAGAGAAATATCACATTTGATACTGTGGATCTGACTAAGATTCTGTCATTTTTACTTTTAATAATATTTTTTAAATAGTGTAAGCTTGTATGTGGAAAAATAATGAATCAGAGCACTGTAAATAACTTATTAGTATCTCCCTAATACTTGGGGCAGGAAATTATCTTAATCTTCCACTATTAGGGAGATGGCATGAAAAATTATTTAATCACAAGATACACAATGTTAATCCCTAAAATCAATCTAGGATAATATAATAACTAAATATTCTATCATGATTTTAAAGCCATTATCCAAATTGGTCACTGAAAAAGGAAACTAAACATAATAAGAACTGTGGAACCATTAATAATATTCTGGTGTTGCTAAAAGTTAGCTATAAGAATTCTCATCCAAAATTACAAACATAATTCAAAAATCACAGAGGACTCAAAACAAAACACAAAATGACAGTCATGAAATTCATCAGCTGTTTTAATAGCAACTTACATTTATATGATGCCTTACACTTTGAAACTCAATTTCACAGATGTTTTCTTAATACAATAATCCTTTGAAGTAGGTATATATGCACCATTATTTTTGTTTTTCATATGAATGTACTGAGGCTCAAAAAGATTATGTAACTTGGCAATGTCAGACCTTTAATTCACTTTTCCTGTCTCCAAAGTAGGTGTTTTTCTTCTTTCTCTCTGCTGGTCACAGATATTAATATTCATTGCATGCTTGCTCAGTCGCTTCAGTCATGTCTGACTCTGCAATCCCATGGACTGTAGCCCGCCAGGCTCCTCTGTCCATGGGATTTTCTCAGCAGGAATACTGGAGTGGATTACTGTTTCTTTCTCCAGGGGATCTTCTTGACCCAGGGATCGAACCCACGTCTCCTATATCTCTTGCATTGTAAGCAGATTCTTTACAGCTGAGCCACCAGGGAAGCCATTAGCCACTGGAGCATGTTCATTACATAGTGGCCATTGGAAAGCATCTCAAATTGCCTGGGAACTCAAATATTCACCTATACATGGTGTGTGTGTGCGTGTGTGTGTGTGTGTGCGACAGAGAGAGAGAGAGACACTGGTGCTAATATTCAGCTTTTTTGTGGCATTGCTGGTCCCAAATGAACCACTTGGTAGCCATGCCTTTGTATGTTCTTCTACCTTATATCTGGGCTGACCCTGTGTTGGTATTAGCCAAAGAATATGGTGAGATTGCTGTTATGCCATTTCTGGGCCTAAGCCTTAGGAAGGTCTGCCATCTTCTGCTTTATACTCTCTGGAGCCTGGGATATCATGAAAGAAGTCTGACTATTGTGTGGAAGACACTATCTGTGTGTACACATCATATGGAGAGGCCTCATGGAGAGAGAGAAAGCTCTTCCAAAATCCTGGCTGAGCTCAGCTCCCAGTCACTGCTACTGCTGCTGCTAAGTTTCTTCAGTCGTGTCCGACTCTTTGTGACCCCAGAGATGGCAGTCCACCAGGCTTCCCTGTCCCTGGGATTCTCCAGGCAAGAACACCGGAGTGGGTTGTCATTTCCTTCTCCAATGCATGAAAGTAAAAAGTGAAAGTGAAGTCGCTCTGTCGTGTCTGACTCTTCGCGACCCCATGGACTGCAGCCCACCTCCGTCCATGGGATTTTCCAGGCAAGAGTACTGGAGTGGGGTGTCATCGCCTTCTCCGCCCAGTCACTAGGCCTGCTGAATTTAGCCACACTACTGACCAATGGGAGGACTAACAAAAGAACCCCCAGCTGAGCACAGCTCAAGCCACAGAATTGTAAAAAAAGAAAAGGAATATTGTTTTAAATTACCAAGTTTTGCAGTAGTTTGCTATACAGCAATAGGTAACTGAAATAAATGTCAAAGCAATGAGCCTCAGTTTTCAGTCCTCTGTCCAAGTCCATAGTTATTGAATGAGTGAATGTTCCCCAATCCTGTATCTCAAAGTCCTGATGACAGTTCTCTGAATTCACATTAAATATTTTTCATCATCAAGGAAAGGGAAAAGCGTGCTGTGAAAGATCCCAAAATTCATGAAATTGACTAATTTTTTTCTATCAGAGCAATAATACCACTAATTGTTTGAAGCAAAGACCCAGGCACAACGTGGCTGCCTAGATATGAAATGACACTCCATAAACTTGCAATTTCATTTCTCATCCATGAATGCATTTGCATCCTATGAGGGCTGCTCTGTATGCGGGTGCTTTCAATTCTGGAAATGTCATCTGGGAAAAGATAGCAGCAGCTTGGCCATGAAACCACAGGTTTGAAAATTAGCAAATTTTCACCACTCTGTTCATTAGTGAAATCAATGAGACTTTAAAGGACTGAGGAAAATTGTCAAAATATGAGAAGATGAAAATGATAAGATGAATGGGACTTCAGGTGCACAGTAGTGAATGTAGTGGAGGGCAAGCCCACTGAGTGTCCTTTTATGTGTACCAACAGACCCCAAACAGACTAAACTCTTTTGCATCAACCACATCAACTGCTCTGACTCTAGGTCATTTGCAATTTCTGGGTACTTGTAATATACTCTTTGTGCTCATTTCTTGATTTAATTTCCTTTCTCTTCAGATTAAGACCATATCAGAATTTGAGAGATTTTCCTCAACTGTGTGATTTTAAGGAAAGTCACTTTAAAAGATTTGAGTTATTGTATATTTAAACCTTAATACAAAATATAATCATGGTTTACATAATAAAAAGAGGAGGGGGAAAAGCCTGAACTGATAAGATCTAGCTCTTTCATCTCCAGTGACTTGTGTTAATTTTTCTAGAGGCAACTGATATTTGTCAAGAAACTAGCAATGAGTAGGGGCTTCCCTTGTGGTCCAGTGGTTAAGACTCTGCAGGGGGCATGAATTCAATCCTTACTCCAGGAACTAAGATCCCATACGCCCTGTGACATGGTTAAAAAAAAAGAAACTAGCAAGGGGCAAAGAAAAGCATTACAAAGAGCCTTTGCCTTCAAAAAGCTTACAGTTGAGTTTGGAAAAAGAAGTGGTATGGGAGTATTTTAACAATTCTGAGTCAGAGAGCCTCAAAGGAGTTAATGATGAAGCCAATCTTTCTTTCAAGTGAAATAAACACATTGATTTCCTTATTTTTTGTGCCAATTGGCAACAGGATTCCCTAGTGCCCACCTCTTTTGGGGTATCAGAAATGCCTACAATCTTGAAATATATCAGGTAATCTACAGCTGCTGCTGCTGCTAAGATGCTTCAGTCGTGTCTGACTCTGTGCGACCCCATGGACAGCAGCCCACCAGGCTCCTCTGTCCACGGAATTCTCTAGGCAAGAGTACTGGAGTGGTTTGCCATTTCCAATCTACAGCAAGTTAGATTAAATCACGTATTACAGTTGACAATGAAAATGAGATTTCATGGATATTTTTTCTAACAAAATAATCCTAAAAAGTAAGTGAAGCATGAATGATTATTTCCACTTTTTGGATAAATAAACTGAGAGATGTCCATTCAGTACATTTAAAAGTCTGGAGGTAATACACTCATGGATAATAGGTTGATGCCTTTGAGTAAAGGTTCTTAAGAAATATAAATCTTACTTTGTCCAGTTATCCTGATAAGGGAATTAGAGGGAGCAATTATGAAGGAGTAGAGGATTTATATGGGGAAAAAAAAAAAGATAAGTATCCTGGAATGTAGTAAGGGCAACTGTTCTTATAGAGGAATCTTAAACTCAGGTGTCATAAGGTTGCTGCAATGCAATTAGGAGAGTCAGTCCCTCACTCTACATCCTGTTTTCAAGTGAGTGCCAAAAAGTTCACAGAAACTGCTAACTCAAAGTAGGAAATGAATGACAGGATTAACATGGTGGAAATTTCCTTTTCTTTCCCAGGTTTGAAATAATGCATGCTTCCTAGTGTGTAAGAGAATATTACACTTACTGTGTCTGGGTTATTTTCACTATATTGTATGCGAGCACACACGTTATGCATATCCACATACATACAGACACACACATTATCACCTTAATTTACTGTATTTAGTGGACATATAGTCTGAAAAGGACACAGGGCCCTTTCTATTTTCATTTGTACCATACTGATTGACAGAGACACTTTCAGCACCATGTTGAACAGAACCAGAAAAAAATATGCTATTTTGTGAAGTCTTAACTGTCCTAATGTTTGGTGGAGAATCTTTCCCATCTTCTCATATCCTGCAACATCCTTTAGGATTGTTTGAACAAGATGTATGTTCTAAAACAACTCTAAGACATGCGCTGGACTGATGGAAAATCCAGTTTTAATTTCTGGTCTCTAGTAAACCACTGTTGGGAAGTGGAAATAGAATTTTGAGACCAAAAAATGAAGTGGGCAACTCTGTAAAGTGTAATTACGAAGTTTATTGTGGGTAAGTTACAGGCAGTTACAGTCAAGTCACAGTCAACTTGACTGTCAAGTTGACAGTCACAGTCAACTTCCCAGGTGACTCAGTGGGAAAGAATTCGCCTGCTAAGCAGGAGACACACAGGAAATGCAGGTTCGATCCCTGGGTCAGGAAGATCCCCTGGAAAAGGAAATGGAAACCCATTCCAGTATTCTTGCCTGGAGAATCCTATGGACACAGGAACCTGACAGGCTACAGTCTGTGGGGTCACAAAAGAGTCAGATATGACTTAGTGACTCAACATCAACAATAACTTCTAGGCAGGAAGGATCAGGTAGCTGGAAGATCCAGAGGCATTCACAGCTACACTCCACATGGCTAAAAAGGGTACACAGTAATTTGAAAGGGCCAAAGCTAAAAACAGAATCTGACTACCAAGTTAAAAAGCAATCCACACGGATCAGAAGCAGGAACTGACCCTCCCCCATTGAGAGTCTCATGACGATTAACCAGCAAAAGACATTAAAGATTAATCAGCAAAAGGCACTCTTCTGGTTTTCATATCAGCTGAATACATAGGTAAAAGTTGATTGAGAACTTATCTGACTTGGGTGCATTCCTCATGAGTGGGCTAAAGCTCAGTAAGACCAAAAGGGGAGGGCATAGGAGTGCAGACCCAAGACGGAACTGACAAAATAGAGTGAGCATAGTTGAGCCCACACAGAGATTCGAACTCTTTTTGCCTCAGTTGCCTTTTTAGTCAGTTATAAATTGGGGATGGTTAGAACATGTGGCACTAGTGGTAAAGAACCCACCTGCCAATGCAGGAGATATAAGAGACGTGGGTTCAATCCCTGGGTTGGAAATATCCTCTGGAGCAGGAAATGGCAACCCACTCCAGTATTCTTGCCTGGAGAATTCCATGGACAGAGGAGCCTGGAGGGCTATGGTTCATAGGATCTCAAAGAGTCATGCACGACTGAAGCAACTTAGCACAGCACACAGCACAGAACAGAGTCTAGTCACTTCCTGATGGAAGTTTAACCATGTTTAGAGTTCCTTGCTATTACTTTGACATGCAAGAAACAAGTTTATTTTAAATATGGGATTGTTATTTTTTTCCCAATGATCCTGTAGACTCAAATAAGAGATAATACAATGTATACCCTGTGCATACTGATCTTTTCCCCCTTCTACTTCTTCATGAGAGCTAAAGTAAAGATACAGTTAGTCCAACCATGGCAAATGAATAAGCCTCCTCAGCAGCTCATGCCAGACATTTCTCATGGTTTGTCTAGCTGTCTCTAATTTTCTGTTTGATTTTCCACCACTCACAAGTAAGATAGAGGGTTGCTTTGGCAGAAATTAAATGTGCAAAAATGTTTTACCATCTGCTGGAATACTCTTGGATGTTATTCCTCCAGAAACACTCATTATTAAAAATATTTATTGGACATCAACAATATATCAAACTCTGTTCAAAATATGGCTGCCTCATAGTTATTACTCAAACAGGAATTAAAAACAGTATTTATTGCATTTAAGAATCAGCAAGAGTTAGCCCTGCTCCTGAACTCTGTTATCTTGACACTATCTTTATCCTTCCAAGAGGAATAAGTTATTTAAGGCAAGAATTGTGTTTCTCTTATTTAGAATATTCACAGCCTTATAGCCCTTAACACAACGCTTGCACATAGTAGAGACTAAAATGTTGATTGATCAGTAAAACTGTGAAGGCCTGTTTCATCATCTAAAGTGCCAGTTTCTTAAAGGGCAGTGACAGGATTCACTATTTCTCATGTATCTGTTGTTTTTGTTTTTCATGCATCTGATGGACCAGTCTTGATTTGGAAAATTGCCCACTGTAAAAGCTGAAACCAAAAATACTTGTTTCCCCAGGCTCCCTTGTAGCTTGAGTACTGGCAGGTGACCTAGTTAGACCTATTAGATGCTAATAGTAGTAAGAATAATAACAAACTGTGGAAAATTCTTAAGGAGATGGGAGTACCAAACCACCTTACTGATCTCCTGAGAAGCCGGTATGCAGGTCAAGAGGCAACAGTTAGAAGTGGACATAGAACAACTGACTCATTCAGAATTCAGAAGGGAGTATGACAAGGCTGTTTATTGTCGCCCTGCTTATTTAACTTATATACAGAGTGTGTGTTAAGTTGCTTCAGTCGTGTTGGACTTGAAGCAGAAATTATACTTTTTAACCCCAGGGACATAGTAGCATCCTTAAAAAAAGAGTACATGCTGAATAAATATTTTACTGATTGATATCATCTCAATAACATCAGAACAAGAGTCATTAGCACAGTGCATACATGGCTCAATAAGGAGATGTTATTCTTTTTGGACTGCGGTAGGAAATACATGAGTTACTTAAAATTCAAATCAGTGTTATAAAAGAGGAACAGAAGATTTTACTGAATTCAGACTGCTTTGAATTCAATTTAGTCAAATCAATTTTGGGAACTAGACAGTTCTAAAATGGAGAATGATTGTAGGTGCAGCCTACAGGCAAAAATTAGATAAAATAAGAATGAAAGGATGGATTTTCAATGTCATTCATCTAATGTCTTTTTTAGACTAATAGTTCATGCTCTCCCCCTTCCTTTCCTTCTTCTCACCTTCCCCAAGCACATTCATATAAGGTCAGAGGAAGTTGGTTTGGGATTATGTGTCAAAGAGATTAAAGAAAAGATGAGGGAGAGAATATGGTGAGAGAGAAAGCTGGGAAACTGTGTTGGCTATGAAAATGGACCTATGGACTAAACTATGTGTCCTAGGGAGGGGAATCTGCTAGCCAGCTGCAGTGGAGCGGGTGGAGTATGGCCAGCGTCAGAGAACTGAAGCTATTATCTGCATTTAAATAATCAGAAGCTGATCCTTTGGATGCCAGTGTTATGAATCAATGTCAAGCAGTTCATTGTTTTTTGTGTTCATTCTACAATCGTTGATTGAAGACTTGTTTTGTGTCATGTGTTGCTCTAGGCCCTGGAGATAGAACAATGAATGAGATGGGTAACATCTTGAATTCAAGGAGCTTATATTCTATTTATTTAATTTTTTTTATTTTCCATTATAGTTTATCACAGTATATTAAATATAGTTTCCTGTGCAATATAATAGGACCTTGTTGTTTATCCATTCTATATATAATATAGTTTGCATCAACCCCCTCCCCCATCCACCTCCCCATTGGCAACCACAAGTCTGTTCAAGGAGCTTATATTCTAGTAAGGGAGATAATAAGCCATCAAGGAAGCAAAAATATATTCTAGGTATCAAATAGTAATAAGTACTATGAAGAGAAATTAAGTAGGATAGCAAGACAGAGGGTGACAAGGCCTGCTGTTTTGGGCAGAGCTGTTAAAGAAGTTCTCTCTCTAAGGTGGCTCCTTTTGAGAAGAGACTTGGATAAAGTTAATTTAAGCAGATAAGGATGCTCCAGGTGGCTTAGTTGGGAAAGAATCTGCCTGTACTGCAGGAGAACTGTGTTTGATCCCTGGGTCAGGAAGATCCCATGGAGAAGGGAATGACTACCCACCAGTATTCTTGCCTGGAGAATTCCATGGACAGAGAAGTCTGGTGGGCTACCATCCATGGGGTTGCGAAGAGTTGGACACAACTGAGCGACCAACACTTTCACTTCACTTTCAGAGAAAGAAGAGCTAGGGAAAAGTTTCTGAGGCATATTGTACTTGACTTACTTGAGCAGCCACAAGATGGCTATTTTATGTGGAGGTGACTGACTAGTGGAAGAATGATGGGAGATGAGGTAGAACAGTGTGTTGGGCACTATAAGCCTGTGTACTTAGTCACTCAGTTGTGTCCAACTCTTTGTGACCCCATGGACTGTAGCCCACCAGGCTCCTCTTCCTTGGAATTTTCCATGCACGATTACTGAAGTGGGTTGCCATTTCCTCCTTCAGGGTATCTTCCTGACCCAGGGATCCAATGCACATCTCCTGTGTGTCCTGCATTGCAGGCTGATTTCTTTTCCCACCAAGCCATCAGGGAAAGTGCTGACCAAATCCTCTTTAATGGACCTGTTTCCCCAGCTCTAGGAGTGCCATGGACAGGCCTTTAGGGGACTGCCCCATTTGCTGAGAAATCTGATAGCTTAGTTAGTAAAGAATCTGCCTGCAATGCAGGAGACACTGGTTTGATTCCTGGGTTGGAAAGATCCACTGGAGAAGGGATAGGCTACCTACTCCTGTATTCTTGGGCTTCCCTTGTGGCTCAGTTGGTAAAGAATCTGCCTGCAATGAGGGAGACCTGGGTTTGATCCCTGGGTTGGGAAGATCTCCTGGAGAAGGGAAAGGCTACCCACTCCAGTATTCTGGCCTGGAGAAGTCCATGGACTGTATAGAGTCCAAAGAGTTGCAAAGAGTCAGACATGAATGAGTGACTTTCACTTTTCACTTTCATGTCAACTAAGGCCATGCTCCTTCCCAACCTGCCTACATCTGATGAGTGATCACTGAAGGAGTGTAAAGGCCTGGCATCTTGGCCTAACTTGGAACTACTATAAAGGACCATTCCAGCTCCAGTGCTCCCCCATAAGATTGGTCAGGACTATTGTAATTGAATGTCTTCCTCTGCCACGTTTGCTTTGTTGCCCTCCTTTCCACTTGTGCTGATCCCAAGGGCACTCCCTAATAAATACCCTGCCCTCTAAACTCCATCTCAGATGGAGAATCCAGACTGCAACAGAGTTTGATAAGGACTTATGTAGGTAATTAGAAGTACTATGGAAAGATTCTGTAGGGTTCTAAGCAGAAAGAAAGAAAGTGAAGTTGCTCAGTCATGTCCAACTCTTTGCAACCCCATGGGCTATAGCCTACCACGCTCCTCTGTCCATGGGATTTTCCAGGCAAGAATACTGGAGTGGATTGCCATTTCCTTCTCCATTCTAAGCAGAGGAGTGATGCAATTAGTCTTATCTTTTTGTTATCGGAGTATAGTTTCTTTACAATGTTGTGTTAGTTTCTGCTCTACAGCAAAGTATATCAGCTACATGTATACATATATCCCCTCCCTCTTGAGCCTCCCTCCCACACACCCCCAATCTAACCTTTACAGGTCCACAATAGAGAGCCAGGCTGGACTCCTGCGCTATACAGCAGCTTCCCACTAGCTATCTATTTTACACATGGTAGTGTATATATGTCAATATTATTCTCCGAATTCATCCTACCCTCCCTTTAAGATCTAAATGTAAGACCAGACACTATAAAACTCTTAGAGGAAAACATAGGGAAAAAACTGATTGACATAAATCACAGCAAGATCTTTTTGACCCATCTCCTAGAGTAATAAAAATTAAAACAAAAATAAACAAGTGGGACCTAATTAAGCTTAAATTTTTTTGCACAGCAAAGGAAAACATACACAGAATGAAAAGACAGCCCTCAGAATGGGAGAAAGTATTTGCAAATGAAGCAATGGACAAAGGATTAATCTCCAAAATATTCAAACAGCTCATGGAGCTCAATATCAAAAAAACAAATAAGCCAATCAAAAAATGAATGGAAGACCAAAGTAGACAATTTTTCAAAGTCTCATCTTTTAAAGGGGTTACTTGCTGTAGTATGCAGAAGAAACTGTAGAGGGAAAAGAGAAAATTGGGAAAATATTGTCATCCAGGCAAGAGATGATTAATCTAGAGAAATGAGAAATGAATGGGTTCATGGTATTTTCTAAAAGCATAGCTTTAGGGATCAAGCAATGCTTTTTAGCCCATCAAAGCAGCTATAAGCTTCAACAATTAGCATCAGAAACAAAAGAGTTGATTAAAAACATGGCTAACTAGTTTACAATCACAAGTATTTTTTAAATTACAAATAAAATCAAGTCGCCTCTTATATTCATAACCTGAATTGTTTATGTCACAGAAACAAAAATTACCTGGTGAAGTGTTCAGTTCATGCTGGTGGCCTTGTCATTGTTATTCATTCACTAAGTGGTGTCCGACTCTTTGTGACCCCATGGACCACAGTATGCCAGGATTCATCACTATCTCCCTGAGTTTTCTCAAACTCATGTCGATTGAGTCAGTGATGTCATCCAACCTGCTCATCCTCTGTCATCCCCTTCTCCTTCTGCCTTCCATCTTTCCCAGCATCAGGGTCTTTTCCAATGAGTCGACTCTTTGCATCAAGTGGCCAAAGTATTGGAGCTTCAGCTTTAGCATTAGTCCTTCCAATGAATATTCAAGGTTGATTTCCTTTAGGATTGGCTGGTTTTATCTCTGGTGGGCTGTGTACTCTTTATATCTGAGATCAGCAGACTATAGTCCCTAAGACAAATCTGGCTTGCTGCATGCTTTCTTGTGGTCCACAAACTAATAATGGTTTTTATATTTTTAAGTGGTTGAAAAGAATCAAAACAAAAATAATCTTTCAGGACACAAAAATTATATGAAATTCAAATTTCAGTGTCCACACATGAGTTTTATTGGTACGTAGCCTTGTGCATTCATTTACATGTAGTCAGTGGTTGCTTTTGGTCTCTAAGTGTTGAATTATTGTGACAGAGATTATATAGCCCACAAAGCCTAAAATATTTATTAGCTGGTCCTTATAGAAAAATTTTTCTGACCTCTCACTTATCTCAAAGAAGTACAGCCTAAGGTCATCCATGGAATGCCCAGTTAACGTTGGTGGGGCTGGTAGCCTATTTTCTTATGTTAACATTGTTTGTGCTAGCTACCAGGTGATGAGCAATGATTTAGGGTTAGTTTTGTTCAGGTAAGTTTGTGTGCAGGTCCTATTGAATTCTGGCCTGTTCTGTGATTCCTTTTGCTCATTTCAAACTCAGCCATTAAAAAGAATACATTTGAATCAGTTCTAATGAGGTGGATGAAACTGGAGCCTATGATACAGAGTGAAGTAAGCCAGAAAGAAAAACACCAATACAGTATACTAACGCATATATATGGAATTTAGAAAGATGGTAATGATAACCCTGTATGTGAGACAGCAAAAGAGACACAGATGTATAGAACAGTCTTTTGGACTCTGTGGGAGAGGGAGAGGGTGGGATGATTTGGGACAATGGCATTGAAACATGTATAATATCGTATATGAAATAAATCACCAGCCCAGGTTCGATGCAGGATACAGGATGCTTGGGGCTGGTGCACTGGGATGACCTAGAGGGATGGTACAGGGAGGGAGGTGGGAGGGGGTTTCAGAATGGGGAACACGTGTACACCCGTGGCAGATTCATGCTGATGTATGGCAAAACCAATACAATATTGTAAAGTAATTAACCTCCAATTAAAATAAATAAATTTATATTAAAAAAACAAAGTCTATTGTAGTGCCTTGCATATTCGTTGTTTCTTATTATAAAACCTGGACTTGGGACCTCTCTCACTAACCTTGATTCAATTAGTCATACCCACTGTGCATCACGAAGTCACAAACAAAAGCAAACAGTGAATATGTCAGTGCTGTTCTCCACAGTCTTCTGTGGAATGTGTTCCAATTTCTCCTTGCTGTTGACCCTTGTCCCTGTCTCTCATGTTTTTCCCCTGCCCCAGCAATTTGGACTTGACCTTTAAACATGATCTTCCAAGTACTGATCTTTAGCGTTCTCTAGGAATTTTGACTCATGTTGGCCTTTTCCTCCTTCTGCTCAAGGCTATGCCATAGGAAGCCCTGAGCTGGCCCTAGTCCCAGAACTCAGCTGCAGTGCTGCCCTCCCTGTGTGACCCTTCCCTGCCACTAGAGGCTGCTTCACCAGCTGTCTGTCTTTCCATTGAGCTGCTGCTGTTGCTCTATATGGTCATCTCCTCTTTACAGGAGCACATGTTGGAAAAGCCCACATCCCACTTCACGTTGCTTATTCTCCATCCTTTGAACTCTTTTCTTTTGATCACAGCCCCATACCTACCAACAGAAGCCTCTTGAGCCTTTAAGAATGTAGGAAACATCTTTTGCCACAGGGCCTGAAAATTTACTTACATTAATTATAACAAGAAACATCACCATTACAGCTCATATTTATTGAGCACATAACTCTCTGTGTGATGGTACATGTATTAGTCAGCTCGGATTTTCATAACAACATACTAAAGGCTGTGTGGCTTAGAGAATAGAAATTTATTTCTCACATTTTGGGAGGCTGGGTGTCCAAGGTCAAAGTACCAGCAGTTTGGTTTTTACTGGGCCCTCTCTCCTTGGGTTGCCTACTCACTGTGTCCTTACATGGTCTTTTCTTCTGTGCATGCTCATCCCTGGTGTCTCTTCCTCCTTTTATAAAGATATCAGTCTTACTGGATTAGGGCCCTGCCCTTATGACCACATTTAACCTTAATAGCTGCTTTAAAGGCTCCATCTCCAAATTCAGTTACTTGGGGTTTCCACTTCACCATATGCATTTAGCAGGGACACGATTTAGTCCAGAACAGTGCATTACCTACTTTACATAAAAATTTCAACAGCTCCATGAGATAAAAAGATGCTCTTGTCTTCCCTATTTTACCTGTGTGGAAACTGAGATTTACTTTACACAAAGTTATGCTTCTGATCATTTTAGGTAGATTTAGTACTAAATCCCAGGTCTAAATTAATCCTCAACTCATTCCCTTAATCCCTCTTGTATACATCCTCTGAAAGATGATCAACTTCTTTTATAGGGTTTATTCTAATTATATAGGAGTCTTTTTTTGTCTATTGGCAGTGAGCTCCTTGGTGTCCTCTAGGGCTCTTTGGGAAAGGGTTCTTGCAGCCTGCAGTAACCCGTTCAGCTACAAGGACTGTACTGCATCAGGCTAATTGTAGAAGAGTCCTGGAATGCAGCAGGAGTCAACCCAGTGCAAGGGTGTTAGGACTATAGTTTGTACAGGACTCTGTGGCTTGGTTTTATTGCATTCTGGGCAAAGAACAATTTGATAAGCTTCCATGATTTTGAGTGAGAATAAAAAAAGTGTACACTGTGTGTGTGTGTGTTTGATTCTATTCAGTTTTATTCAATGCACAGGTTTGTGTATCCATCACCACAGTTAAGACCCAGAACAAGCAGTTCTATCAACACAAGGATACAATGGGTTCTCTTCTCATACCATCCCCAGCTCCTTCCCTTTCCTGAATCCTTGACAATGACTAATCTAACCTCCCTTTCTAAAATTTTGTCATTTCAAAAAATGCTACAGTAATGGAATCATACAATATATAACCCTTTGGGATTGGCTCTTTTTCTCTCAGTGTAGTTTCAAATATTCATCCAAATTGTTGTAGGTATCAATGGTTCATCCCTTTTTATTGCTGAATTGCATTCCATATGTATATATATATATACATGTACCATAGTTTGTTTAGCCATTCAACTGTTGAAGGATATCTAGACCAGTTCCAATCTTTGCTATCACAATTAAAACTGCTATTGAGGGGGCCGGTCCCAAGATGGTGGAGGAATAGGATGGGGAGACCACTTTCTCCCCCACAAATTCATCAAAAGATCATTTGAATGCTGAGTGACATCCACAAAACAACTTCTGAAGGCTGGCAGAGGACATCAGGCATCCAGAAAGGCAGCCCATTGTCTTCGAAAGGAAGTAGGGCAAAATATAAAAGACAAAAAGAGAGACAAAAGAGTTAGGGATGGAGACCCATCCTGGGGAGGGAGTCATGAAGAAGTTTCCACACTAGGAAACTCTCTCAAAGGTGGGTATGTGGGGAGTTTTGGAATCTCAAAGGGCAATATCACCAGGAGGGGAAAAAAAAAAAACAAAAACAAAAAACCACAGAATAGGCACCTAGCCGCAATTGCCAGCAGAGAAGTAGCCCAGACGATTGCATCAGCCACCAGCAAGGGGGTGCTGGACAGGGAGGCGTGGACAGCATCATTGGTCCTTAGGATAAGGACTGGGCCTGAATGCCCTGAGGACAATCTGAGGGAGCCAGTGTGAGATAGCAACCCAAACAGTGGGATCACCAGAGAGGAAAAAAGAGAGAGAGAGAGAGAGAGAGAGAGAGAGAGAGAGAGAGAGAGAGAGAGAGAGAGAGAGAGAACTTTCTCATGAAAGGCTCAAACTCACAGCCTGGCCGCTCACAGAACAAAGGATTGGGCAAATACCAAAGGAGAGCTAGCCGGCTGCATACAGGCCCCTCCCCTCCACCTGACCCCCTTCTGCCAGAGGCAGCCAGAGCTGGAAGGCAAGGGGCTGCTCTAATCTAGCCCCAGAGACTGGGATCCTCCACCGAACTGTGAGCAGGCTCCCATTTGCTAACCACATCTTCCTGGGATCTTCAACAGTTGACTTCTTCCAGGAGGGTCACAGCCTGAGATCAGCTCCCCAGAGGAGACACATGGCACACCTGAAACGGTGCTCTCATGGTGCAACCAGGAAACCAAGCGGCTGGGACCAGGGAGGTGATTAAGATACACAGCCCACCTGGGACAGTGCACTCACCAAGCACCTGGTCATCTGAGCTGCTCGGACCTGGGAAGGGCACAAAACGCATGCCAAACTGAGTCTGTGCCCTCGTGGAGTACTCGAGAATCTGAATCTGAACAGCTTAGCCCTGGGAAGTACACAAGTGCAGGGCCCACGTTGGACAGTGCCCTGGAGAGCACCCTGGAGCCTGAGCAGTGTAGAGCCAGAAAGCACACGCCACGGTGAGCTGGGGAAAACCCAATATGGTCCATACATTGTGAGCACTCCCCACACATGCCAGCAATATTTGTTTGCAGTGTTCCTCCCTTACCACAACACAACTGAACAAGTGAGCCTAAATAAGTGATCACCTTCACCCCCTTGTGCCAGGGCAGAAATTAGACACTGAAGAAACTTGCAAATAGAGAAAGTCGAAATAAAAAAAGAAGAAGGAACCGCTCTGGAAGTGACAGGTGCAACAGATTAAAACCTTGTAGTTAACATTAACTAAGCATTGGAGGGGGCCTATAGACCTTAAAAACAAGTACAAGCTGGAACAAGGAACTATCTGAAACTGAACTGACCCCACACTGCCCACAACAGCTCCAGAGAAATTCCTAGATATATTTTTACTATTATCACTTTTTATTTTTTTAAGTTATTACTCCTTTAATTTTCATTTTTATAACCTACTATTACCTTGCAAAAAAGACCCTATTTTTAAAGCAAATCTCATATATATGTAAAATATATATGTATTTTATAATTTTTGATTGATTTTGTTTTGTATTTTTAATATTGTATTTTTGAGAGTCTAACCTCTAAATTTTTAATCTTTGCTTTTTGGTATTTGTTATCAATTTTTTACCTTTAAGAATCTAATCTTCAGTATCCATTTTCACTTAGGGGTGTAATCACAAAACAACTTCTGAAATCACAAAACAAACTGGCTTGATTGCTCTCTCCCCTTTTGACTCTCCCTTTCCCCCCCAGGTCACCTCTATCTCCTCCCTCCCCCTTCTCTACTTAACTCTGTGATTCTCTCTGGGTGTTCTGGACTGTGGAAAACACTTAGGGAGCTGATTACTGGCTAGATTGGTCTCTCCCCTTTGGACTAACCCCTCTTGTCCTCCTGGTCACCACTATCTCTGTCCTCCCTCTTCTCTTTTCTATGTAACTCTGTGAATATTTCTTGGTGTTCCAGACTGTGGAGAGCACATAGGGAATTGATTACTGGCTAGATTGCTCTCTCCCTTTTTGACTCCTCCTCTTCTCCTCCTAGTCACCTCTATCTCCCTTCTCCCGCTTCTGTTCTCCATGTAACTCTGTGAACCACTTTGGGTATCCCTTGCTGTGGAAAATTGTTTCACCATTAACCTAGATGTTTTATCATCTGCACTGTGTGGATTGGGAAGGCTTGAGGCTACTGTAAGAATAAGACTGAAAGCCAGAGGCAGGAGGCTTAACTCTAAAATTTGAGAATAGCAGAGAACTCCTGATTCCAGGGAACATTAATAGACGAGAGCTCATCCAAAAGCCTTGATACCTACACTGAAATGAAGCTCCATCCAAGAGCCAACAAGTTCCAGACCAAGACATACCATGCTAATTTTCCAGCAAAGCAGGAACACAGCCTCGAGCATTAAAAGACAGGCTGCCCAAAACCATGCCAAACCCATAGACACCCCCAAACTTACTATTGGACACTTCATTGCACTTCAAAGAGCTCCAGCTCCACCCACCAGAACACAGATGCAAGCTCCCCTAACCAGGAAACCTTGACAAGCCACTAGTCCAACCCCACCCACAGGGAGCAGACTCCACAATACAGTGGAAACACAAACTTCCAGCCTACAGAATGGGCACCCCAAACACAGCAATCTAAACAAATTGAAAAGCAGAGAAATATTCAGCAGATAAAGGAACATGATAAATGTCCATGAAACAAACAAACAAACAAAAAAAGAAGAGATTGGGCATCTACCTGAAAAAGAATTCAGAATAATGGTAGTAAAAATGATCCAAAATCTTGAAAACGAAATGGAGTTACAGATAAATAGCCTGGAGACAAGGATTGACAAGATGCAAGAAATGTTTAACAAGGACCTAGAAGAAATAAAAAAGAGTCAATCAATAATGAATAATGCAATAAACAAAAGCATTCTGGAGGTAACCAACAGTAGACTAACTTAGGCAGAAGATAGGATAAGTAAAGTGGAAGATAGAATTGTGGAAATAAATGAAGCAGAGAGGAAAAAAGAATTAAAAGAAATGAGGACAACCTTAGAGACCTCTGGGACAATGTTAAATGCCCCAACACTTGAGTCATAGGAGTCCCAGAAGACGAAGACAAAAAGAAAGGGCATAAGAAAATACTTGAGGAGATAATAGTTGAAAACGTCCCTAAAATGGAGAAGGAAATAGCCGCCTGAGTCCATGAAACCCAGAGACTACCAAACAGGATTAAATCCAAGGTGAAACACCCAAGAGACACATATTAATTAAGCTAACAAACATCAAAGACAAAGAGCAAATACTATAAGCAGCAAGGGAAAAGCAACAAATAACACACAAGGGGATCCCCATAAGGATAACAGCTGCTCTTTCCATAGAAACTCTTCAGGCCAGAAGGGAATTGCAGGACATACTTAAAATGATGAAAGAGAAAAACCTACAACCCAGATTACTATACCCAGCAAGGATCTCATTCAAATATGAAGGAGAAATCAAAAGCTTTACAGACAAGCAAAAGCTGAGAGAATTCAGCACCACCAAACAAGCTCTTCAACAAATGCTAAAGGATCTTCTCTAGACAGGAAACATAGAAAAGGTTTATAAACTTGAACCCATAACAACAAAGTAAATGGCAATGGGATCATACTTATCAATAATTACCTTAAATGTAAATAGGTTGAATGCCCCAATGAAAAGACAAAGACTAGCTGAATGGATCCAAAAACAAGACCTCTATATATGCTGTCTACAAGATACCACCTCAAACCAAGGGACACATACATACTGAAAGTGAACAGCTGGAAAAACATATTTCATGCAAATGGAGACCAAAAGAAAGCAGGAGTAGCAATACTCATATCAGATAAAATAGACTTAGAAATAAAGGCTGTGGAAAGAGACAAAGAAGGACACTACATAATGATCAAAGGATCAATCCAAGAAGAAGATATAACAACTGTAAATATATATGCACCCAAAGTGAAAGTGAAAGTGAAGTCGCTCAGTCGTGTCCGACTCTTTGTGACCTCGTGGACTGTAGCCTACTAGGCTTCTCTGTCCATGGGATTCTCTAGGCAAGAATACTGGAGTGGGTTACCATTTCCTTCTCCAGGGGATCTTCCCGACCCAGGGATCGAACCCAGGCCTCCTGCATTGGAGACAGATGCTTTAACTTCTAAGCCACCAGGGAAACATATGCACCTAAAGTGAAAGTGAAGTTGCTCCGTCGTGTCCGACTCTTTGCGACCCCCTGCCCTGTAGCCTACCAGGCTCCTCAGTCCATGGAATTTTCCAGACAAGAGTACTGGAGTGAGTTGCCATTTCCTTCTCCAGGGGATCTTCCCAACCCAGGGATTGAACCCGGGTCTCCTGCACTGCAGGCAGACGCTTTACCATCTGAGCCACCAGGGAAGCCCCAACGGAGGAAACACCCAACGGAGGAGCACCTCAATACATAAGGCAAATGCTAACAAGTATGAAAGGGGAAATTAACAGTAACACAATTATATTGGGAGACTTCAATACCCCACTCACACCTATGGATAGATCAACTAAACAGAAAATTAGCAAGGAAACACAAGCTTTAAATGATACAATGGACCAGTTAGACCTAATTGATATCTACAGGACATTTCACCCCAAAACAATGAATTTCATCTTTTTCTCAAGTGCCCACGGAACATTCTCCAGGATAGATCACATCTTGGGACATAAACCTAGTCTTAGTAAATTAAAAAAAATTTCAAATCATTTAAAGCATCTTTTCTGATCACAATGCGGTAAGATTAGATGTCAACTACAAGAAAAAAAACTATTAAAAATACAAGCATATGGAGGCTAAATAACACACTTCTGAATAACCAACAAATTATGGAAGAAATAAAAAGGGAAATTAAAATATGCATAGAAACAAATGAAAATGAAAACATAACAACCCAAAACCTATGGGATTCAGAAAAGTAGGGCTAAAGGGAAGGTTCATAGCAATACAAGCTTACCTCAAGAAACAAGAGAAAAATCAAATAAATATCCTAACGACACCTAAAGTAACTAGAAAAAGAAGAAATGAAGAACCTCGGGGTTAGTAGAAGGAAAGAAATCATAAAAATTGGGGCAGAAATAAATGAAAAAGAAACAAAGACTATAGCAAGAATCAACAAAACTAAAAGCTGATTCTTGAGAAGGTAAATAAAATAGACAAACCATTAACCAAACTCATCAAGAAAAAAAGGGAGAAGAATAAAATCAACAAAATTAGAAATGAAAATGGAGAAATCACAACAGACAACACAGAAATACAAAGGATCATAAGCAACTATATGCCAATAAAATGGACAACTTGGGGAAAAAAATGGACGAATTCTTAGAAAAGTATAACCTTCCAAAACTGAACAAGGAAGAAATAGAAAATCTTAACAGACCCATCACAAGCATGGAAGAGAAACTGTAATAAAAACTCTTCCAACAAACAAAATCCCAGGAACAGTTGTCTTCACAGGTGAATTCTACCAAAAATTTAGAGACGAGCGAACACCTATCCTATTCAAACTCTTCCAGAAAATTGCAGAGGAAGGTAAACTTCCAAACTCATTCTGAGGCCGCCATCACCTTAATGCCAAAACCAGACAAAGATGCCACAAAAAAAGAAAACTACATAGATGAACATAGATGCAAAAATTCTCAACAAAATTCTAGCAGACAGAATCCAACAACATATTAAAAAAATCATACATCATGACTAAGTGGACTTTATCCCAGGGATGCAAGGATTCTTCAGAATTTGCAAATCAATCAATGTGATACACCACATTAACAAATTAAAGCATAAAACTATATGATTATCTCAATAGATACAGAGAATGCCTTTGACAAAAGTCAACACCCATTTATGATAAAAACTCTCAGAAAGCAGGCATAGAAGGAACATACTTCAACTTCAACATAATAAAAGCCATATATGATAAACCCACAGCAAACATTATCCTCAATTGCAAAAATTTGAAAGCATTTCTCCTAAGATCAGGAACAGGACAAGGGTGCCCTCTCTCACCACTACTATTCAATATAGTTTTGGAAGTTTTAGCCACAGCAATCAGAGAAGAAAAAGAAATAAAAGGAATCAAGATTGGAAAAGGAGAAGTAAAATTCTCACTGTTTGCAGATTACAAGATCCTCTACATACAAAACCCTAAAGACACCACCAGAAAATTTCTAGAGCTAATCAATGAATATAGTAAAGTTTCAGCATATAAAATTAATACACAGAAATCCCTTGCATTTCTATATACTAACAATGAGAAAACAGAAAGAGAAATTAAGGAAATAATATCATTCACCATTGTGACAAAAAGAATAAAATACTAAGGAATAAATCTACCTGAAGAAACAAAAGACCTATACATAGAAAACTATGAAACACTGCTGAAAGAAATCAAATATGATGCAAATAGATGGAGAAATATACCATATTCATGGATCAGAAGAATCAATATAGTGAAAATGAGTATGCTATCCAAAGCAACCTATAGATTCAATGCAATCCCTATCAAGCTACCAACAGCATTTTTCTCAGAACTAGAACAAATAATTTCACAATTTGTATGGAAATACAAAAAACTTCAAATAGCCAAAGCAATCTTGAGAAAGAAGAATGGAACTGGAGGAATCAACCTGCCTGACTTCAGACTATATTACAAAGCTACAGTTGTCATCAAGATAGTATGGTACTGGCACAAAGATAGAAATATAGATAAGTGGAACAAAATAGAAAGCCCAGAGATAAATCCACACACCTATGGACACTTTATATTTGACAAAGGAGTCAAGAATATACAATGGAGAAAAGACAATCTCTTTAACAAGTGGTGCTGGGGAAACTGGTCAACCACTTGTAAAAGAATGAAACTAGAACACTTTCTAACACCATACAGAAAAATAAACTCAAAATGGATTAAAGATCTAAATGTAAGACCAGAAACTATAAAACTTGTAGGGGAAAACATAGGCAAAACACTCTCTGACATAAATCACAGCACGATCCCCTATGACCCACCCCCCAGAGTAATGGAAATAAAAGCTAAAATAAATAAATGGGACCTAACAAAATTTAAAAGCTTTTGTACAATGAAGGAAACTATAAGCAAAGTGAAAAGACAGCCTTCAGAATGGGAAAAAAGCCATTGCCTTCTCCCAATAGCAAATGAAGCAATTGACAAAGAATTAATTTCAAAAATATACAAATAGCTCTTGCAGCTTAATACCAGAAAAATAAATGACCCAATCCAAAAAAAGGGCCAAAGAACTAAACAGACATTTTTCTAAAGAAGAGATACAGATGGCTAACAAACACATAAAAAGATGCTCAACATCATTTATTATCAGAGAAATGCAAATCAAAACCACAATGAGGAACCGTCTCATGTTGGTCAGAATAGCTGTTATCAAAAAGTCTACAAACAATAAATGCTGGAGAGGGTGTGGAGAAAAGGGAACCCTCTCACACTGTTGACGAGAATGCAGACTAGTACAGCAACTATGGAGAATAGTGTGGAGATTCCTTAAAAAACTCAAAATAGATCTGCCATATGACCCAGCAATCCCATTGCTGGGCATACACACCGAGGAAACCAGAATTGAAAAAAACACGTGTACCCCAATTTTCATCACAACACTGTTTACAATAGCTAGGACATGGAAGCAGCCTAGATGTCCATTGGCAGATGAATGGATAAGAAAGTTGTGGTACACAAACACAACTGAATATTACTTAGCTATTAAAAAGAACACATTTGAATCATTTCTAATGAGGTGGATAAAACTGGAGCCTATTAGACAGAGTGAAGTAAGTCAGAAAGAGAAATACCAATACAGTATGCTGCTGCTGCTGCTAAGTCGCTTCAATCATGTCCAACTCTGTGCGACTCCATAGACGGCAGCCCATGAGGCTCCCCCGTCCCTGGGATTCTCCAGGCAAGAACACTGGAGTGGGTTGCCATTTCCTTCTCCAGTGCATGAAAGTGAAAAGTGAAAATGAAGTTGCTTAGTCGTGTCCGACCCTTAGCAACCCCATGGACTGTGGCCCACCAGGCTCCTCCATCCATGGGATTTTCCGGGCAAGAGTGCTGGAGTGGGGTGCCATTGCCTTCTCCGCCAGTACAGTGTATTAGCGCACATATATGGAATTTAGAAAGATAGTAACAACGACCCTATATGGAAGACAGCAAAAGAGACATAGACATAAAGAACAGACTTTTGGACTCTGTGAGGGAAGGCGAGGGTAGGATGATTTCAGAGACTAGTATTGAAACATGTATATTACCATATATGAAATAGATGACCTGTCCAAGTTCAATGCATGAAACAGGGCACTCAAAGCCAGTGCCCTGGGATAACCCAGAGGGATGGGATGGGGAAAGAGATGGTAAGGGGGTTCAGGATGGGGGACACATGTACACCCATGGCTGATTCATGTCAATGTACGGCAAAAACCATCAGAATATTGTGAAGTAATTAGCCTCCAATTAAAATAAATTAATTAATTTAAATGAGAAAAACATTAGTCATATCTGTTACATCAATGATAATAAATGCACTTCTGGAAAGAAGACATTTTTCAAGTATATTGCCATATAGACACCATTCTCTTTAGATGATAAATCTACATTAGAATGATTCATAAAGCTTAAAGACAAAAGATATGTTTCATCTACATAGAATTTACAACATCAAGGGTGAACATTAATATAAACTGTGGGCTTTGGTGGATTAGTATATGTCAATGTAGACTTGTTAAAAAAAATGCACCATTCCCTTGAATGATGCTGATAATGGGGGAGGCAAAGCATATGGAAGCTGGGAGTATGTGGGAAATCTATGTACCTTTCTTGCAATTTTGTTGTAAACATTAAATGCACTAAAATAGTGTTTAATAAAAAAAAAAGAGTATACATGAATATAACAAAAAAACCCTGCTATTTGTGTATAGGTTGTGTGATATTTTTGTATAGGTTGTTGTGTGGAAATGAGTGTCTATTTCTCTAGAATAAATGCCTGAGAATTCAATTGCAGGGTCCCTCTGAGTGAATGAAGAGAGTTTCAGGCTTGAGGGATTGAAGAAGCTTCCTGGATGGAGCCACTTGTTGTAGTGTAGTTGTCTCTTGCTGGTTCCACCCACCAGCCTGAGTATCTCTCTGTGGCGTAGGGGAATCAAAGGCACAATTAAGATGGAGAGTGCTTCTTCAGGCTGCTTACTGTTGGTAAGACTCCTCATGAATGATGTCTTGACTGATGTTTTCAGATGTAATCCCTTTCAATATGGGGAAGGAATGAGACTGAGGAGCCTACTTGGGCTTTCTGATGTTGCTAGGTCATGGGTAGGAAATATTCACTCTGGGTTGTCTTATTCCATGGGGTGGAGGAAGTAACACATAAGATATTGTGTTACTGAGTTGTTCCTCCAATCCAGGGGTCTCAAAAGAGTTTATCTTCTTCTTATCACCTTTCCAACTTCTCCTTCAGTGATTTCTTTCATAATCTCCAGGGTTTATAGTTGTGCTTGATAGAGAGAACCTAGGCAAAAGGGGTCTATGCTGGACTGGAAATCTGGGCTTATTTTTATGATAAGCAAAGAGATGGAAATTTTAAGGTAACAAAAATCTAGGCAATTAGGTGATGGATGTTTTAATTGTCTTTTATTATCTACTTTGAACAATATTGGATTTCCGAGGCGGTGCAGTGGTAAAGATTCCACTTGCTGAAGAGAGGTGGGTTCAATCCTTGGGTCAGAAAGATCCTCTGGAAGAGGAAATAGCTACCTACTCCAGTACTCTTGACTGGAAAGCTCCATAGACAGAGGAGCCTGGTGGGCTACAGTCCCTGGGGTTGCAAAGAGTGAAACACAACTGAGCACCCACACTATCACTAGAACAATATTACACAACAGCAGCTCTGACCCTTACTGGCTTCAGCCTTTTTGCCTGTGAGAGTTCTCCTAGTTACATGTCTAAGCAGACATTGCCATCCTGAGGTAGGGATGGAGGAGATGGGCAGACATAGGAAGTTTTACTCTTACACTAGGCATTTGTTTTAAAACCAGGACTGTCAATCCTAGTTTTTTCTAGAGAAGAAATGATTGACTATGGTGAGATCCAACCAAAATGCCATCCCTTATTGAGATGGATCAATGGGAAGGTCTTTTCCCATGATTTAGACCCAATATTGAACGTCTGCTGGTGTAAGCTTTGGACAAAGACACCTGTCAGAGACTATGTGAGCATCACATGTTCCATTCACTGCAGTAACATGAAATATATCTTTATGCAAAAGGAACACTCAGAATTATTTGTACTAATTTAAGAAGAGTTAATAGACAGTTTTTTATTCCCATCTATTTCTTGAGAGACAGAAGAACTAATAAATCCATGCTCAGGGTCAAGGGCTTTAAGCTTCTAAAGAAGAATTTGCATAAGTGTCACCTGAATCATGCTTATAAGAATCTTATAAGAGAGGTATTATTTTCTCCATTTTACAACTGTGGAGTTCCATCTGAACAAAGGTAAATGTCTTAAACCAGTGGCTCTGCAGTAAAGAATCTGCCAGCAATGCAGAAGACACAGGAGATGTGGGTTTGATCCCTGGGTTGGGAAGATCCCATGGAGGAGGGCATGGCAAACCACTTTATTCAATGCTCCCCCAGCTCAGCCTGTTGGGCTTTGTCCATCCAGTAGAGATAAAGCTAAACCTCTATACACATCAAACACTGGTCTTAGCCAAGAAACATTCTATTGTAAATTTTAAAATTCTGTAAATTTCCTCTCCCCAAATTTCCTTTTAGGGCTTGCTAGGTAGCTCAGTGTTAAAGAACCTGCCTGGCAATACAGGAGACATAAGAGATATGGGCTCCATCCCTGGGTCGGGAAGACCCCTGGAGAAGGAAGTGCAACCCACTCCAGTATTCTTGCCTGGGAAATCCCATAGACAGAGGGGCCTGGAGGGCTACAGTCCATAGGGTTGCAGAGTCAGACACAACTGAGCAACTAACACACATAGACCACCCATATGCTAGAGCAGAAGCAGTCTAACAGCCCCAAAACTTTTTATTTTAAAACAGAATTCCATGCTGGTCTAGTGGTTAGGATTCCACACTTCCAACTGCAGGGGGCATGGGTTCAAACCCTGGGTGGGGAACTAAGATTCTGCATGCTGTGTGGTGGAGCCAATAAATGAATAAATAAATAACATTGGAAAAATGGAAGACCTTGGTCTTTAGAAATTCTACCAGGCAGACAGTGGGAGGTTTCTATTGGGGGGGTAGGTCATAATTATTCAGTCCCAACTGTACTTTGTAGCCTTTAGTCATCCTCCTTGGCCTCATGTACAAAGGCATAAGAGAATATTCCTTCTTTGAGCAATTTTCTCAATATGTTTTTCCTCAGTCATGTCAACCTGTCACAGACTTTCTTTTCCAGGCCTGTGGTTTCTTTGGCAGCACAGCTTCCCCTCTTCTCCCAAGTTAGCTTGTTATCTATTTAATTCAAGTAATATCCAGGTGCCAGTAGCTATACATGCACACCTTTTGTAAGTATCTGTCTTTTCATTTAAATGAAGGAAGTGTGTGTGTTAGTTACTCAGTCATGTCCCACTCTCTTGCGACCCCATGGACTCACCAGGCTTCTCTGTCCATGGAATTCTCCAGTCACAGATACTAGAGTGGGCAGCCATTTGCTTCGCCAGAGGATCTTCCCAACCCAAGGATCAAACACTTTTCCTGCATTGGAAATGCATTGGAATGTCTCCTGCATTGAAGACTTGAGGCTATGACTATTTGGTGGAAGAGCTGTGTTCTCATGTTTGTAATAATCAGGAGAAGTTAGTTCAGAGATTGTATAAATAATGGGTCTACCCTGGCAGCCCAGTGGTTAGGACTCCACACTGTCACTGCTGAGGGGCCAGGTTCCATCCCTGGCTGAGACACTAAGATTGCAAAAGAAATCTAACAATCAAATAACAGTCCATTTCTCACTTGTACTACTATTGAGGGTCAGCTGGGAGCCCTCCTCTGTGTCTCCTCACTCCATTACTCAGACTTAAGGAAAAGAGGGCACAGTGAATCCCACTGCAGCTCTAAGAGCTCCTTTTTTGAGCTCAGACACACTCTGTGCACTCACATTTCACTGGCCAATGCGACATAAATGGGTACAATTCATTTCAAGTGGCATGAAAAAAATTCTTGCCATGTGCATTGGGAAGGAAAGAGAACTGAAACATTTGTGAAGAGCATGAACAACTATCACTAACTACCTGAATTTCCACATGATCTATTGTAGAGTTTCTAAAATATGACAAAGCTGGCCTACCAGCTGGATGTATGAGGTTTGGGGACAGATGATCTGATATACAGACATAATGGTAGTGGTGTAATAGTTTAATATTAACTGATATGTGTTTTAATTTTTTGTGAGTACCTTTGGCCCATGACTCACCTATCTCACCTATCTCACCTCATCTCCTTGGCCATGCAGGAGTTACTGAATCAGTGAAGGAAAGATACAGCAGAGCAAAAGAATAATGCCTCAGCTGGGGCGGGCATTGGTGGGTGATTTCCAAATAGATGGTTGAAGCTACTAGCTGAAAGAGTAGGTTGAGAATAGGTTTTGAGTCTCAACAGCATGGTGTTTTGAATACCAAAGATTAATATTTAGGCTATAAAGAGTAGACTGGTGATAATACATGCTGAGAAGGTCAGCTCTCCTTCCCTTGACTTGAGAAAGAATATATTGCCAGGGTGATTGATAGAAGAGGGCATTCAGATGGAAAATGGGCTGGTGGAGGTGGTCTCAGTATGTACTGAGGACTCCTTCCCAGGTTTTCTTAATCTCTTACAATTCTTTTTAATTCAACAAGTTTAACAAGGTAAATCAGGTTATTTCTTATTCTCCTGGAGCTCAAAACCTTGGGGGAAGGAAAAGATATGCAAAGAAATAATTATAGACCATTTGGCTAAAATTTAAATACAAGAAGTGCAATGGTTACTGGAGAAGAAGAGGAAATCAGTGTCTCTTGGGGGGTGGGGTGGGTAAGGTGTGCAACTTGCGGGGAGGAAGCCAATTCTGACTCCATGTTGGAAACTGTTTCTTTGACTTGCTTTTCCTTGCTCTTGTGATTATAATCATACTCAATGGCTTGCCTGGAAGACCCAGCCCCTATGCTTGACTATAAACTAAAGTGCCTTTGTTCAGCTCCTGGAGAGATAGTTTGTCCCTGCCCACCTGTGAATAGAAGAGATTAATACACCCCTTCCAAAGACTGGCCATTCCCTTGTAGATGTTTTGCAAGGCTGAAAACCCTTTCACTTTACTTCCCCACTGCCTCTACCTCTCTATTCTGGCTTTTGAATTTAGTTCCTCATTGCTTCATTCTCTCTGATCTATAAAAGAACCTGGCATCCAGACCCCAATATGATGACTATTTTGAGCCAGCTCCCCGATTAAAGTCTCTCGGATTCATTGACCTGTTACAGCAAGCAGAGTGAGCCTGGACTTGGGAACAAGAAGAAAGCTTCAACTTTCTTACCTCTTCCAGCAGGAAGGAGAGGACTTTCTTTTTTAATGCAGCACTTAAAAAAAAATCTTATTGGAATATGGTTGCTTTGCAATGTCGTATTAGTTTCTGCTGTACAGCAAAAGGAATCAGCTATATGTATACATATATCACCTCTGTTTTGGATTTCTTTCCCATTTAGGTCACCGCAGAGCATTGAATAGAGTTCCCTGTGCTATACAGAAGATTCTCAGTGGTTATCTATTTTATACATGTTTGGGGGAGTGTGTAATTTCCTCGGTTCTGTCTCACTGCAACAAAAATTTGAAGCAATGGATGGACCAGTGTTATAGCTCAGTTTTATTTAGAAAGCAAAGCAAAATACATCCTTGAGGCGTCAGGACGGGCCGACCCAAAAGACGCAAACAGTAGAGAAGCCCCGGCTCAGTTTTGGCTCCTTTTTTTAATAAGTTTTCTTCTCCTTCCCCTGAGCCTGCCCTGTGTAAACTGGGCTAGCCAGGAGGGCTGTTTGTTTTACCTGAGGTCCTCACTCCAGTCCTCAGACCCTCCTTTGTTCTATTTTCACAGGCTTTCCCCTTCTTTTAGCCACTGCCATTCTGGACTTCTTTTTCCTATTCTAACTACCTAACATACATAATAGTGTATATATTGGGCTTCCTCTGTGGCTCAGCTGGTAAAGAATCCACTTGGAATGTGGGAAACCTGGGTTCGATCCCTGGCTTGGGACGATCCCCTGGAGAAGGGAAAGGATACTCCAGTATTCTGACCTGGAGAATTCCATGAACTGTATAGTCCATGGGGTTGGAAAGAGTTGGACACGACTCAGTGACTTTCACTGTGCCATTCAGTTCAGTTCAGTCGCTCAGTCGTGTCCGACTCTTTGAGATCCCATGAATCGCAGCACGCCAGGCCTCCCTGTCCATCACCATCTCCCAGAGTTCACTCAGACTCACGTCCATCGAATCAGTGATGCCATCCAGCCATCTCATCCTCTGTCGTCCCCTTCTCCTCCTGCCCCCAATCCCTCCCAGCATCAGAGTCTTTTCCAATGAGTCAACTCTTCGCATCAGGTGGCCAAAGTACTGGAGTTTCAGCTTTAGCATCATTCCCTCCAAAGAAATCCCAGGGTTGATCTTCAGAATGGACTGGTTGGATCTCCTTGCAGTCCAAGGGACTCTCAAGAGTCTTCTCCAACACCACAGTTCAAAAGCATCAATTCTTTGGTGCTCAGCCTTCTTCACAGTCCAACTCTCACATCCATACTATATGATATATATATATATACGTCAATCCCAGTCTCTGAATCCATCTCATCCCCCAATGCTTGGAGTCCATATGTTTGTTTTCTACATCTGTGTCTCTGTTTCTGCTTTGCTATTATCACACTCTATTTCTTCCAGATTCTGTCATCTTCACCCCCACTATAAATTACTTTCCACTATACTCAGGCTCTGAAGATCCTGCTTTCTTCCAAACCAGTCCTTCCCTGCCACGAAAATATTACACCTTTGTTTTATACCTTCCTCAACACAACCACTGAGGCTGTGCTGAGGCTGAAGGGGATTTACTGTGAAGCTCATGAATCTGAAGTTTCAGAGCCCCTCATTCCCCAGAGCCCCTTCTAAGGTCCTGAAAGGAGCCTCCATGATAGGCTCACATTGTCATATGATTTCATACAGTTTGCAAAAAGTATATATTTCAACAGAAATTGCTTAAGATCATTGTCTCCTTCCTCTCCAACTTTTCTTCTCCACTTCCCCTAATGTAAAGCGGTACTGGAGAAGCTGTGGCCCAGTGTGGACTCCGGCTACAAGGAACCTGAACCAGGAATCCGTCCTGGGTCCCTCAGGCCATTGTAATAAATGATCACAAATCTGGTGGCTTGAAACAATAGAAATTTATTCTCTGTAGTTCTAGAGGCCAGAAGTCCAACATAAAGGCAGCAGCAGGACCCTCAGGAGGTTTTGGGGGAGAACTCATTCCTTACATCTTCTAGCATCTGGTGGCTGCCAGTCTTCCTTGGTCTTCCTTGGCTTGTGACCACATCATTTCAATCTCTGCCTCTGTCTTCGTGTCACCTTCTCTTCTGTGTGTGTGTGTGATCTGTCTTGCTGTCTCTTGCAAGGACACTTGTGATGGTCTTTAGGGCTCACCTGGATAGTCCAGGATAATTTTCTTATCTCAGGATCATAAATCATATCCTCTAGATTCTTTTTGCTTATAAAGTAACATCTGCACATTCCAGGGATTAAGACCTGATATCCTTGGGTTGCCATGATTCAACCTACAACAGGACACTGTTAGTCATGCTTAGTGGGATGTATCTATGCAGATTTGAAGCCCCATTTCGTTGTACAGTTAAGCTGTTGCTAAGCATCCTGATAGAATAATCCTTCTTCCCAAGGTGCTGACTCACCTCATATTGTAACACAAAGGTATAGGACCATATTGTGATATGAACCTTCCCTGCAGGGCCTGGGGGCTTCCCTGGTGGCTCAGTTGGTGTAAAAAAAAATCCACCTGCAATCCAGGAGACCTGGGTTCGATCCCTGGGTTGGGAAGATCCCCTGGAGAAGGGAACAGCTACCCACTCCAGTATTCTGGTATGGAGAATTCCATGGGTTATATAGTCCATGGGGTCACAAAGAGTCAGACACAACTAAATGACTTTCATATATGTTGTGGGGCCTGGAGCTAGAAGTATGTAGAAAGTAATAGAGGAAAGACAAATATAGGGAGACTGAACCTGATCTGTAAAAAATTGCTCTATAAGTATCTATAAAAAAATGACAGAGATTTTTCTAAATTGACAATAATCCTAAAAATGTACATGTCACTATCTATAATAAAGTTGTGAAATGGAAAGAAACTTTTCCTAAAAGATTAATAAGATAAAGCCAAAGTTTTATCATCCATGCTGAAAGAGAGACCGAGTTATCTTTCGCTTTTCTATATAGAAAGGAATTCTCTAAAAACTCAAGGAATGTGTGGCTGAAAATGTAGGAAAATTATATTATAGAGGTGTGTTGAGCAGTTAATTCATTTAAAAACTATTTAATTTTCAATGGAGTATTACTCAGCCATTAAAAAGAATACATTTGAATCAGTTCTAATGAGGTGGATGAAACTGGAGCCGATTATACAGAGTGAAGTAAGCCAGAAAGAAAAACACCAATACAGTATACTAATGCATATATATGGAATTTAGAAAGATGGTAATGATAACCCTGTATGCGAGACAGCAAAAGAGACACAGATGTATAGAACAGTCTTTAGGACTCTGTGGGAGAGGGAGAGGATGGGATGATTTGGGAGAATGACATTGAAACATGTATAATATCATATAAGAAATGAATTGCCAGTCTAGGTTTGATGCAGGATACAGGATGCTTGGGGCTGGTGCACTGGGATGACCCAGAGAGATGGTATGGAGAAGGAGGTGGGAGGGGGTTCAGGATTGGGAACTCATGTATACCCATGGTGGATTCATGTTGATGTATGGCAAAACCAATACAATATTGTAAAGTTAAAAATAAAAATAAAAAATGAAATCTGAAAAAAATAAATTATCATTGAAATAAGAAAAAATAAATAAAAATTATTTAATTTTAGAGATTTTTGTGATATTTGCCAGGTTTCAAAATTTTTGTAATTTGTTGCCTTTTCTTATTCTTAATTAACTTTTCTGGTTGATTTTGTATCCATCTTCTAAAGTGACTCTAAGAATTCTATAGTCTTTTGGCCTAATAAACTGGGATCCTCCTCCAATTGGTTTTATGATTCAGATTTATTGTGGAGTGAGTGAAGGGAGCAGCTTCTTATATGCATAAAGGGAAGTTGGCCCAGAAGTCAGAGTTCCTTAACATCTCCAAGAAATCATCTTTGTTCCTAGCTTGGCCAAGCTGGCAACACAGAACAGTTGCTCTCCAGTTTCTTGTCCAGGGTGTCAGCCTGAACTCTGTGCTCCTCGCAAGCTTGAATGAAAAAACAAATATTTCTGGGCTATTGAATCAGTGGTGTGCAGTGCATCCATCCATTCTTTGCACATGCTAATGTCATTCCCCGAAGCAAGCCAGGCTCTTAGAGTTGTATGTGGGTTCCCTTGCCAAGTGGCTTTTCCTGGATCATGTTTCTATGGTGGCACCAAGGGAAATATAAGAAACTGCCCTCTGAAACCTGTTTCTGTATTTACTGTAAGGATGCTGCTGAGGAAGTTGTCTATTATATTCCTGTTTATGAGGACCCAAGGGAGACATTTCCCTCTGGTTCTCCTGAGCATCAGGTTTGATTTTTATCTTATGGCAGTTGTAAATCACATGTCTGGTTTTGTCTCTCACATCTCACGTCTCTGTCAGAATTCTGAGGACTTAGAACATACATTTCAGTACCAATATTACCCTTGGCTCCACAATACCTTAACTACTTGAATTTTTTCCTTTATCTTGATTTTATTATTTGCTTCTTATTAATTGCTTCTTATCTTATTAGATGTATTTATGTATGTCACCCTAAAATCAGTCAGCAACAAGGTGGGCATAAAAAATAATTTATTTCACAGTGTTTTTCAGGTCTATTATATCCTTCTACTTCTCTGTATATTCATTCTGTTAATTTTTGAGAGTTTGATATTAAAGTTCCAACTAAAAAATCTTATATATTTTAAAAAACAATTTTAATATAGAGTGGAACTATATGTAACCTTGTTCTTTATTTTCCAAGTCTCCTGTAAGTGTGTTATCATACTTTCATAATTTAAAAAAATAAAAATAAAAAAATAAGTGAAAAGTCACATTAAATGAATAAAACATAAAACACCTAAAGCACATTTCCCTTCAAGGCTTTATTAATTATGTGATATTTCTGCATTGGTCTTTTGCCAGCAAGTCAGAACCTTATTTACTGAGAAAGGATCCAAGTTTCATTAATGAAACCTTAGGCATTCTCAGTGGAGAAAAAAGAAAGAAAGAAAAGCATCCTCATTTGCTTTCCTCTTTTTTTCTTCTTCTCTTTTGCACTATGATTATTATTCATTTAAGAGGAGAAATTTTCTCTAAGGCCTCCAGTTCTTTCTTATTCAAGTAGATATAGTCAGATTACAGATGACAAAGGCCTTCCTAATCTGCAGTGCTTGGAGAACTGGCCTCATGTCTCCTTTCCCTTTCCTGAGTCACCACTTGGCTCCTGCAAAGCCGTGGGGCCCCAGGTCAGACTTAGAAATAATAAGCAAGGAGAGAGAGAACAGCAGCCCATATTTTAAATGTGAAAAGGAGCCCTGCTCTCCAGAGCAATTGTGTTGTTAATACAGTTTTGAGAAAAGAAGGGGCTAGGAAATTCAAGGAAATGAAAAAAACAGTGTCTCTACAACACACTTAGGGCTTCCTGTTGGCTCAGACAGTAAAGAATCTGCCTGCAATGCAGGAGACCAAGGTTCAATCCCTGGTCAGGAAGATCCCCTGGAGAAGGGAATGCCACCCATTCCAGCATTTTTGCCTGGAGAATTTCATGGACAGAGGAGCCTGGTGGGGTACAGTCCATGGAGTCACAAAGAGCTGGACCTGATTGAGCAACTAACACTTTCATTTCGCTTTCACAACCCCACTTAATTGTGACACTGAACTCTAGAGTTAGATAATACTTCCCAGGCTAAAAAGATACTAAGATATCTAGCTAAGGTTATTTTACCTACTCAGGGCTGAATTCCCTTATCTTCTTATTCCTCAAAGAAAAGTTCATCTGATCATTTGCTGATTAAGTGTTATAAACTGGATAGTCTGTATTAATTTTGATAGTATTCTTTTTTTTCTTTTTTCATATTTTTTCCTGCCTTGGTTAACCTGCTTTCTAGTTAACTTGTAACTGAATTCAACTTTGAGTGCCTGATGCACAGTAAGGCCAAACAAGCCAAACTGTGGGAGTTAGGGCTTCCCCAATGGCTCAAACAGTAAAGAACCTGCCTTCAATACAGGAAACACAGGAGATGTGGTTTCGATTCTTGGGTCAGGAAGATTCCCTGGAGGAGGAAATGGTAACCCACTCCAGTATTCTTGCCTGGAAAACCCATGGACAGAGAAACCTGGTGGGCTACAGTCTATGGTGTTGCAAAGGAGTCAGGCATGAATGAACATGCATGCACAGGGTAGAGAAAGGTTGATAGCAGGGTGAAACAAAAATGGTGGCTCATGCTCACAAATCCCAAACTCCATGATGATTTTCAGGGAAAAGTTTTTGTTAGGCAAAATTTGGGGTGAGGGCTGCATGGTGTGTGAATTTCTTGATGGGTTGAGGTGAGGTAACAGAGTGGTGCTCTAGGAATCTTGTTCTCAGCCTGAAGTTACCATCCTCCACCTAGGTGGGGGCCTTAGTCCTATAGAAGGACTCAGAGATATTGTGATGGAATGCTCCTTGAGCAGGCACTAAGATCCTCCTCTAATGGCTGCACTATTGTTATTTGAATGCTCCTCCTTTGCTTCTGCTTTCCCTTACTCCCCTGATTAGTAACTGTCTGAATCTTCTCTTTGGTATTCAGAAAGGTCCAGAGGCTGAAACCTTTATCCTGCAAATAAGAGATGGGGGGTATGGAAACACTTTGTACTCTGGAAGGCCCCACAGGTTCCCACTCAGTATCAAACTCTTTATAAATTTTTCATTTTTTTCTTCTTTATCAATATTGCTAACATTTCTTGGCACCTTAACATGGCCAGTTTTTAACTGCCTATCTGAATCAGATTCTTCTTTATTTTTCACCTGATGCCCATCTGACTTCAAGTTTGGGAAGTTATGTTTTATATCAGAATTTATGAATCAATTTTCTAATCTACATCTCCGTTACTGTCAAGGTTCTGGTGACCTTGACATGGCATCCCTTTATTTACTTCCCCCAGGCTTATATTTCATCTTATACATCACTTTCTGATTTACTATCTGTTTCTCTGTTCTGTCCGCTGGCCATTCACAGGAACACTTCAGATCAATGTTCGCCTTGTGGCCCTATGCAAATTATAGCAACATTTTCATGAGGATCTCTGCTCATTCTGTTCCCATTCATGAAGGCTCCTTATCTGCCTCTTCTTGAGATGCCCTAGAGTTTCTCCAAGGTCACATCCGGTTTTGGATTTATAAGGACATGAAATTGAGGCCCCATGACAAGCCATCTAAAGTAAACAAGCAACTCTTAACCCAAGCATGCATCAGAGAAGAATGGTATTTGTCAAGAATAAAAAAGGTTAAGATTTTTTATTTATTTTTTTATTGAAGGATAATTGCTTTATAGAATTTTGTTGTTTACTGTCAAACCTCAACATGAATCAGCCATAGGTATACATATATCCCCTCCCTTTTGAAACTCTTTCCCATCTCCCTCCCCATCCCATCCCTCTAGGTTGATACAGAGCCCCTGTTTGAGTTTTATGAGCCATACAGCAAATTCCCATTGGCTATCTATTTTATGGTAACGTAAGTTTCCATGTTGCTGTTTACATACATCTCACCCTCCCCTCCCCTCTCCCCATGTCCATAAGTCTATTCTCTATGTCTGTTTCTCCATTGCTGCCCTGTAAATAAATTCTTCCATACCATTTTTCTAGATTCCATATATATGCATTAGAATACAATATTTATCTTTCTCTGACTTACTTCACTCTGTATAATAGGTTCTAGGTTTATCCACCTCATCAGAACTGACTCAAATGTGTTCCTTTTTATGGCTGAGTAATATTCCATTGTGTATATATACCACAAATTCTTTATCTATTCATCTGTAGATGGACATCTAAGTTGCTTCCTTGTTCTAGCTATTGTAAATGGTGCTGTAATGAACAATGGGATACATGTGTCTTTTTCAATTTTGATTTCCTCAGGATAAATGCCTAGGAGTGGGATTGCTGGGTTGTATGGTGGTTTTATTTCAATTTTTAAAGGAATCTCCATACTGTCTTCCACAGTGGCTATATCAGTTTACATTCCCACCAACAGTGTCAGAGCATTCCCTTTGCTCCACACCCTTTCCAGCATTTATTGTTTGTAGACATTTTGATGAGGGCCATTCTGACCAGTGTGAGGTGATATCTCATTGTAGTTTTGATTTGCATTTCTCTAATAATGAGCGATGTTGAGCATCCTTTCATGTGTTTGTTAGGCATCTATATGTCTTCTTTGGAGACATGTCTGTTTAGGTCTTTTCCCGATTTTTTGATTGGGTTGTTTGTTTTTCTGGCATTGAGTTATATGAGCTGCTTGTATATTTTGGAAATTAATCCTTTGTCAATTGTTTCATTTGCTATTATTTTCTCCCATTCTGAGGATTGTCTTTTCACCTTGCTTATAGTTTCCTTTGCTGTGCAAAAGCTTTTAAGTTTAATCAGATCCCACTTGTTTACTTTTGTTTTTATTTCTGTTACTCTAGGAGGTGGATCATAGATGATCTTTCTTTGATTTATGTCACTGAGTGTTCTGCCTATGTTTTCCTCTAAGGGTCTTATGGTTTCTGCTCTTTCATTTAGGTCTTTAATCCATTTTGAGTTTATCTTTGTGTATGGTATTAGGAAGTGTTCTAATTTCATTCTTTTCCATGTAGCTGTCCAGTTTCCCCATCACCATTTATAGAAGAGGCTGTTTTTGCCCCATTTTATATTATTGCCTCCTTTGTAAAAAATAAGGTACTCATAGGTGCACGGGTTTATTTCTCGGCTTTTTATCTTGTTCCATTGGTCTATATTTCTGTTTTTGTGCCAGTGCCATACTGTCTTGATGACTGTAGCTTTGTAGTATAATCTGAAGTCAGGTAGGTTGATTCCTCCAGCTGCATTCTTCTTTCTCAAGGCTGCTTTGGCTATTCGAGGTCTTTTCTGTTTCCATATGAATTATGACATTTTTGTTCTAGTTCTGTGAAAAAATGCCATTGGTAATTTGATAGGGTTCACATTGAATCTGTAGACTGCATAATCATTTTCACATTATTGGTTCTCACCCAGGAACATGGAATATCTCCCCATCTGTTTATGTTGTCTTTGATTTCTTTCATAAAGTAAGTAAGTAAGTGTTAGTCACTCAGTCGTACCTGACTCTTTGCGACCCCATGGACTGCAGTCCACCAGACTCCTCTGTCCATGAGATTTTCCAGGCAAGTATACTGGAGTGGGTTGCCACTTCCTTCTCCAGGTGATCTTCCCAACCTAAGGGTTGAACCTGGGTCTCCTGCACTGCAAGCAGATTCTTTACTGACTGAGCTACAAGGGAAGCCCAGATTTCTTTCATTTGTGTCTTCTGATTTTCTGTGTATAGTTCTCTTGTCTCCTCAGGTAAGTTTATTCCTAGATATTTAATTCTTTTTGTTGCAATGGTGAATGGGATTGATTCCTTAATTTCTGTCTGATTTTTCATTGTTAGTTTATAGAAATGCAAGTAATTTCTGTGTACTGATTTTGTATCCTGCAACTTTGCTAAATTCACTGATTAGCTCCAGTAATTTTCTTATACTGACTTTAGGGTCTTCTATGTGCAGTATCATGTCATCTGCAAACAGTGAGAGCTTTACTTCTTCTTTTCTGATCTGGATTCCTTTAATTTGTTTTTCTTCTCTGAATGCTGAAGCTAGGACTTCCAGAACTATGTTGAATAATAGTGGTGAAAGTGGACACCCCTGTCTTGTTCCTGATCTTAGGGGGAATACTTTCAGTTTTTCACCATTGAGAATAATGTTTGCTGTAGGCTTATCATATATGGCCTTTACTATGTTGAGGTAGGTTCCTTCTGTGCCCGTTTTTTAAAGAGTTTTAATCATAAATCAGTGCTGAATTTTGTCAAAGGCTTTTTGTATATCTACTGAGATGATCATATGGTTTTTTTCTTTCAATTTGTTAATATGGTGTATCACATTGATTAATTTCTGTATATTGAAGAATCCTTGCAACTCTGGAATAAATCCAACTTGATCATGGTGTATGAGCTTTTTGATGTATTGCTAAATTCTGTTTGCTAAAATTTTGTTGAGGGTTTTTGCATCTATGTTCATCAAAGATATTGGCCTGTAGTTTTCTTTTTTTGTGTTGTCTTTGTCTCGTTTTGTTATCAGGGTGATGGTGGCCTCATAGAATGAGTTTGGAAATGTTCCTTGCTCTGCAATTTGTTGAAAGAGTTTTAGAAGGATAGGCATTAGCTCTTCTCTAAATATTTGATAGAATTCTCCTGTGAAGCCATCTGGTCCTGGGCTTTTGTTTCTTGGGAGATTTTTGATCACAGCTTCAATTTCAATGCTTGTAATTGCGTTGTTCATAATTTCTATTTCTTCCTGGTTCAGTCTTGGAAGATTGAACTTTTCTAAGAATATGCCCATTTCCTCCAGATTATCCACTTTATTGCCATATAGTTGTTCATAATAGCCTGTTATAATCCTTTGTATTTCTGCATTTTCTGTTGTAACCCTCCTTTCCCATTTCTAATTTTGTCAATTTGATTCTTCTCTCTTTTTTTCTTGATGAGTCTAGCTAAGGGTTTGTCAATATTATCTTCTCAAAGAACCAGGTTTTAGTTTTATTAATCTTTACTATTGTTTCTTTCATTTCTTTTTCATTTATTTATGCTCAGATCTTTATGATTTCTTTCCTTCTACTAATTTTTTTCCTTCTGCTTTTTCCAGTTGTTTTAGGTGTAAAGTTAGGTTGTCTATTAGATGTTTTTCTTGTTTCTTGAGGTAGGATTGTATTGTTATAAACTTCTGTCTTAGAACTACTCTTGTTGTACCCCATAGGTTTTGAGTTGTCTTGTTTCATGGTCGTTTGTTTCTAGAAATATTTTTATTTCCCTTTTGATATCTTTAGTAACCTGTAGATTATCTGGAAACATGTTGTTTCATGTCTATGTGTTTATGTTTCTTACAGTTTTTTTCTTTTTTTGTAATTGATATCTAGTCTCACTGTGTTGTGGTCAGAAAAGATGCCTGATACAATTTCAGTTTTCTTAGATTTAGTGAGGCCTGATTTGTGACCCAAGATGTGATCTATCTTGGAGAATGTACCATATGCACTTGAGAAGAAGGTGTATTCTTCTGCATTTGGAAGGAATGTCCTGAATATATCAATGAGATCTGTCTCATCTAATGTATCATTTAAGACTTTTGTTTCCTTATTAATTTTTTTTTCTGTTTTGATGATCTTTCCATTTGTGTGAGTGGGGTGTTAAAGTCTCCTATTATTAATGTTACTGTCAATTTCTCCTTTTACATCTGTAAATATTTGTCTTATGTATTGAGGTGCTCCTATGTTGGGTACATAGTTATTTACAGTTGTTACATCTTCCTCTTGGATTGATCCTTTGATCATTATGTAGTGTCCTTCCTTATCTCTTGTAATCTTCTTTATTTTAAGGTCTATTTTGTCTGATATGAGGATTGCTACTCTAGCATTCTTTTGCTTCCCATTTGCATGGAAGATATTTTTCCATCCTCTCACTTTCAGTCTATATGTGTCTTGAGGTCTGAAGTGGGTTTCTTGTAGACAGCATATGTATGGGTCTTGTTTTTGTATCCATTCAGCCAGTCTGTGTCTTTTGGTTGGAGCATTTAATTCATTTACATTTAAAGTAAGTATTAACATATATGTTCCTATTGCCATTTTCTAATTGTTTGGGGTTGATTTTGTGGATCTTTTAATTTCTCTTGTATTTCTTGATTATATAAGTCCCTTTAACATTTGTTGTAAAGTTGGTTTGGTGGTATTGAATTCTCTTAATTTTTGCTTGTATGAAAAGCTTTTGATTTCTTCATCAATTTTGAATGAGATCCTTGCCAGGTACGGTAATATTGCCTGTAGGTTTTCTCCTTTCAATACTTATATCCTACCATTCCCTTCTGGCCTGTAGAGATTCTGCTGAAAGATCAGTTGTTAAGCATATGGAGTTTCCCTTGTATGTTACTTGTTGCTTCTTCCTTGCTGCTTTTAATATTCTTTCTTTGTGTTAGTCTTTGTTAGTTTGATTAATATATGTCTAGGCATGTTTCTCCTTGGGTTTATCTGGTATGGGACTATTTGTGTCTCTTGGACTTGACTGGCTATTTCCTTTTCCATGTTGGGGAAATTTTCAACTATAATCTCTTCAAAAATTTTCTCTTACCCTTATTTTTCTCTTCTTTTTCTGGGACCCCTATAATTCGAATGTTGGTGCATTTGATATTTTCCCAGAGGTCTCTGAGGCTATCCTCAGTTCTTTTCATTCTTTTTACTTTATTCTGCTCTTCAGAAGTTATTCCCACCATTTTATCTTCCCACTCACTGATTCATTCTTCTGCTTCAGATACTCTGCTATTGATTCCTTCCAGAGCATTTTTAATTTCAGTAATTGTGTTGTTTGTCTCTACATGTTTATTCTTTAATTCTTCTAGGTCTTTTTTAATTGATTCTTGCATTTTTTCCATTTGGTTTTCAAGGTTTTTGGTCATCTTTACTATCACTATCCTGAATTCTTTTTCAGGTAGTTTGCCTATTTCCTATTCATTTATTTGAACTTCTATGTTTCTAGCTTGTTCCTTCATTTGTGTAGTATTTCTCTGCCTTTTCATTATTTTTTTTAAACTGATTGTGTTTGAGGTCCCCTTTTCCCAGTCTTCAAGGTTGAATTCTTTCTTCCTTTGGGCTTCTGCCCTCCTAAGGTTGGTCCAGTGGTTTGTGTAGGCTCCCTATCAGATGAGCTTTGGGCTGAGTTTTTGTTTGTTTGTTTGTTTGTTTGTTTTTCCTCTGATGGGCAAGGCTAGTGAAGCGGTGCTCCTGTCTGCTGATGATTGGGTTTGTATTTTTGTTCTGTTTGCTGTTTATTTGAGTCATCCTGCACAGGGTGCTACTGGTGGTTGGGTGATGCCGGGTCTTGTATTCAAGTGGTTTCCCTTGTGTGAGTTCTCACTATTTGATACTCCCTAGGGTTAGTTCTCTGATAGTCTAGGGTCTTGGAGTCAGTGCTTCCACTCCAAAGGCTCAGGGCTTGATCTCTAGTCAGGAATGAAAATTCCACAAGTGGTTTCTTATGGCATTAAGTGAGATTAACACAAATATACAAAAATGAGAAACCAAAGATGAGCCCCAGAAAAATGTCAGTTACAAAATCAGGCAAATAATAATTAAAATAATGGAATGTGCACATATACATATACATCCATGAGCAAAGTCAAAACAGTCCAACAAAAATAAAGTTGATTTACCTGGTGAATAAAGGAAATCAAAAATTATATTTACCAGTTAAGAACAAAAGTAACTAAAGCACAAACTAGAAAACAAAACTAAAGCAAGGTGCCAAGTGGGGAATAAAGCAATGAAAACAAAACTAACAAGTATATTGAGAGGAAAGGAAAGAAAGAAAAGAAAGAGAGAATAGATATGCAAAGTTAAGTAGAGGTAGATGGAGAAGATTTATATACATTAAAGATTAACTGCTAAGGGAAAAGAACAGTAGGAAATGCAAATGAAGGAATACATGTAGAAAAATATAATAGATTTAAAAAATTAAAACTTAAAATTATAGAAAAGGGAAAAGAAAAATAAAACAGAAGAAGAAAGAAAAAAAAACAATAAAAAAAAAAGGAAAACTCCTCAGCACTGCAAAAGCCCAATGTAGAGGCAGAGGTTTATAGCAACAATAAAAAGTGTGATTCTGCCAAGTCACTTCAGTCGTGTCCGACTCTGTGTGACCCCAGAGGGCAGCCCACCAGGCTCCCCCATCCCTGGGATTCTCCAGGCAAGAACACTGGAGTGGGTTGACATTTTCTTCTCCAGTGCAGGAAAGTGAAAAGTGAAAGTGATGCCGCTCAGTTGTGCCCGACCCTCAGCGACCCCATGGACTGCAGCCTTCCAAGCTCCTCCATCCATGGGATTTTCCAGGCAAGAGTACTGGAGTGGGGGGCCATTGCCTTCTCCGAAAAAGTGTGATTGAATATACACATATACATATACACCTATAAGCAAAATCAAAACAGTCCAACAAAAATAAAGTACAATAGATTGACCTAGCAAACAAAGGAAACCAAAAATAATATCAGTTCAGTTCAGTTCAGTCACTCAGTCGTATCCGACTCTTTGCAACCCCATTAATCACAGCACGCCAGGCCTCCCTGTCCATCACCAACTCCCAGAGTTCACTCAGACTCACGTCCATCAAGTCAGTGATGCCATCCAGCCATCTCATCCTCTGTCATCCCCTTCTCCTCCTGCCCCCAATCCCTCCCAGCATCAGAATCTTTTCCAATGAGTCAACTCTTTGCATGAGGTGGCCAAAGTACTGGAGTTTCAGCTTCAGCATCATTCCCTCCAAAGAAATCCCAGGGCTGATCTCCTTCAGAATGGACTGGTTGGATCTCCTTGCAGTCCAAGGGACTCTCAAGAGTCTTCTCCAACACCACAGTTCAAAAGCATCAATTCTTCGGTGCTCAGCTTTCTTCACAGTCCAACTCTCACATCCATACGTAGATCAGAACAAAACTAACTAAAGCACACACTGGAAACAAAACTAAAGTAAGGTGCCAATTTGGAATAAAACAATGAAAATAAAAGTAACAAATACGTTGAGAGGAAAGGGAAGAAATAAAAGAAAGAAAAATAGATATGCAAAGTTAAATAGAAGTAGATGAAGAAGATGTATATACATTAAAGATTAACTGCAAAGGAAAAGGAACAGTAGGAGAAACAAAGGAATAAATGTAGAAAAAATAATAATAGGTTTAAAAAATTAAAATTAAAAAAAGAGAGAGAGGGAAAAAAAACTCCATAGAAATGCAAAAGCCCAATGTAGAGACTGAGATTTATAACAACAATAAAAAGTGTGACTGAGGGGGAAAAAAAAAAGCTAAAAAGCTTAATTAGATTTCATAGTGCCAGTAAAATTGACAGCTACAATAGAGATGAGAAAAAGGGGGGAAAATCCAAAAGAATCTACAGAACAAGTCAAAACATAAGAATAACAAATCTTTTTCTTGAGTCACTGCTGCCAGACGCTTTTCCCTCGCAGGGAGTCACAGTCCACCTCATCTCCCTAGGATGCCCTCCAACACTGTGCTGATCTCTGGACCTGATGTGAAGGCAGCTCAGATTCTAATCTGGTTCTACTCCTGTGTGTTCTTGCCTCCGATGTCCACGGCTATCAGAACTAGTGTATTTTCTTTTGTGGGAGCTCTCAATGACCTTTTATATATTCCATAGACACAGAGTCTGCCTAGTTGATTGTGTGGATTTAATCTGCAGCTTGTACAGCTGGTGGGAAGGTTTTGGGTCTTCTTCCTTAGCCACACTGCCCCTGGGTTTCAACTGTGGTTTTATTTATACCTCTACATTGGGTCATCCATTGGGGTTTGCTCCTGAGGCTGCCCTGGAGGACTTGAGTTTGCCCCTGTGAGGGCCAGGTGTGGAGGTGGTACAGCTGCTTGGGTTGCAGGGGTTCTGGCAGCATCAGGTACTCAGGAGAGTTGGTGGCTAGGGCAGAAGGAAATGTGCTCTAGAAGGGTATTGCAACCAGTATTGGCCAATACGCTCCAGTATTCTTGCCTGGAGAACCCCCTCTCTGACAGAGAATCCTGGTAGGCCACTGTCTAAGCAAGTCGCTTCAGTCATGTCCGACTCTGTTCGACCCCATTGACGGCAGCCCACCAGGCTCCCCCGTCCCGGGATTCTCCAGGCAAGAACACTGAAGTGGGTTGCCATTTCCTTCTCCAGGCCACTGTCTACAGGATTGCAAAGAGTCTGGACACAACAAAAGCGACCCTGTGTGCATAGACACAAGACTTTTTTTTGTCTGTGACAGCTCTGCCCCAGGGAGAGCTGAGCATGAAGGTGGCACAGCTGCTTGGCTTGTGGGGACCCTGGCAGCACCAGGTGTGCAGGAACACAGACTGCCTCTGCCGCAGGAATTATGGCCCTATCAGAGTTTTTTTTTTTTTTTTTTTTTTTGAGCCTCTTGTAGCTGGTGATCAGAAGACCTCTTTGTCCAGTCTTTCTCCATAGCTGTGCCTGTTCAGACACTTAGAGAGGTCCCTTGCCTGGGGTCTGTCTCTGTTGTTTGGCACATCAGGCACATAGAGGGGCCCCCCTGGCTGGGGTCCTACTGTGTAGATTGGCACATCAGACACTTAAAGGGGCACCCTGAGTGGGGTCCTACTCAGTAGTTCAGTGTGTCAGAGGTTTGATGGGTGAGCCTCTCTATTATTCAACTGCTGATGCTGGCATGCAGGGAGAGAGAGGCTATGGTGATGACTCCACCTCCTACACATGACTCAGCAGTGTCGCCTTGCTTCCATGGCTGCCTGACTTTCCTCCATAGGCATTTCCCTGCCACAGTCTCTTCCCTAACCTCCCCTTGATCCGTCTCTCCACAGTCAACAGCAGCCTTCACCCTTGGATTGCTCCACAATCCCTAAACTCCAGCTCCCAACTGCTGCACTTTCCAAGAGACCTGTGTCTCTGTCCAGGGTATATATGGCTGTGGCAAGGACTGTCTGATTCTCATTCCATTTAGGCTGCCACAGATCAGTTGCTTCACTCTCAGCCTTAAATGTTTCTCCTCTGACTCAGACAATTGACCCAATGTGGAGATCAAACCCCTGCTTCAGTTCCCCCACCTGCTAAGGGCCGGTCCAGCTTTTCCCTCCAGTTCCTTCATCCTACCAAGTTTTGCGTGGTTCTATATATTCTTGTCAACTGGTTAGGTCCTCCTGTCCACTACCAGCAGTTGTTCTGCATGCATTTCTGTGTCTGGAGGTGTATTCCTAATGTATCCAAGGAGAGAGATGTACTCCATATCCACCTAATACTCCACCATCTTGTTCTCTCTCCTAAGATTTATTTTGAATGGCTCTCCATAAATGCTTGGAGGGTGTGTGCCTGTGTGTAGGTGAGTAGGAAGATATTTGCAGCCTGAAGTGAAACAGAGGCAGGACCTCACAGAGCAGAGACTAACCAGAAACTCCAGTGGGAAGACATATAAGTGATATTACCAGGGACCTATCTACTCTGGCTGCCTGGGAGGTAAGGTAGAGGCATAATTCCTACTCCATAGTGTACACCAATTTGTCATCCAGAATACTGGCTTTCTCTGATAAGAAGAGAATGCTGAAGAGTCTTTTTACTTGACTCTATTTACTCATTAGTAGGTAACAAGGAAACCTGCACATCTTGCTACCAAGCTGTGACCCAGAGGGTGCCCAGGTGCCACCCCCTTGCTGTCTTATATCAACCTTTCTGAGAACAAGTGAGCCAAGGGCTCCATGAAGGCTTAGTTTCAATGGACTGTCAAGACTATTTGTTTTCCTTAGAGTGTCATTTCTGCCCCATGTTGCACTCATTAAATGCGTTTATGCGCCAATCGCTAAGTCAGGATACTTTCCATTTGGTGGCTCTGTTGTAAGGCTTTAGAAGCTATGTTTGTTATTTATAAGTCACGATGCGCATATATTCTCTTTCTATACACCAACTCCCATAATCTCAATTAACAAAAACGTCCAAAAAAGAAGTCCAAGAAAAATATTATACATTGTTTAATCAGTAAAGACCATATTATACAATCAAAGGGATATTAAATAAAAGAGTAGCAATGCTTAGCATGTTGGGAACTCACAAGGTGGCAGGCACATGCAAAGGTACAAAACAATTGGCATGTAGTTTATCAAATCCTAATAGCAATCCTGAAAAGTGGGTATTGTAGAAATATAGAAAAGTATAGTTCTTATTCCCCATTTCAGAGGGAAAACATCAGCCAGCTGGTTCCTAGAGGAATTTGTTCCCTTTGTGAAGTTCAGCATGACTCAGCTCATTGGCCTATAACTTGACTATACTGATTCTATGAATGTGGAGCTATCTTTCAGAAATAAATCATAAGCCAAAGAGAAATCACCATGAGATACACCAGATACTCAAACCCACATGCTCAGCATATGTATCTATCAGTCAGGGGCTCAACAGGAGACAGATGGCATGCTGGTACTACAATAATTGGAGAAGGGTTTAATAAAGGAGTTACTTACAAAAGTGTGGGTAGGAATAGGGAAACCATACAGGATTGTACAGAACTGAAGGCTAGTAAAAATTGCTCTATTTCCACTTCTAGGCCTGACAGGATGAGGGGAGGGAGTGGTCTCAAAGAGACAGCTTTAGAGAAGGATCACCTGGACAGGAGTCGCAATGTTGTCCTGAGGGACTCAGTGCACACAAACCAGTCTTAACAAGGAGAAAGCTGTAGGAATAAACAAATGTTCTGAAATCACTGTTTTCTTCTCCAGTTTCCAGGTAGGGCTTCATTGGAGAAGCCCAATAAGAAGCCACAGGCAAGATTTTTCCTTGAGGCAATCTAAAGAGGTCAACTGCCTAGAGTACAGAGTAGGGTAGAGAAGGGTGGAGAGTAAATATTCAGAGACGTTGAATATCTTCTGCTTAAACCAAACCTTGGTCAGAATTCACTTCAACTTATCATGAACAATAACCGTACCAAAGGACCCTTGGAGTTTCTGTGGTCAACCCATTGCCCACAGTAGGCAGACTATGTGAAAGATCAGATCATAATTAGAAATATGTTGGTAAGCATGGATTCGGTAAGGGAAAATAGGAGTAATTAATGATATCAATATGATTGCCTGATCCCAGTAAACCAGTGAAGTTGCCCAGTTGTGCCCGACTCTTTGTGATCCCAATGACTGTAGCCTACCAGGCTCACCCATCCATGGAATTTTCTAGGCAAGAGTACTGGAGTGGGTTGCCATTTCCTTCTCCAGGGTATCTTCCTGACCCAGGGATCGAACCTAGGTCTCCCACATTGTAGGCAGATGCTTTACCATCTGAGCCACCAGGGAAGCTGCCTGATATATTCATATTAAAGAAGCAATGAATTTATTCTTGGGACTAGAATGCTGAAAGCTGAAAAGCCCTCTGGTATTTATTGCTGCATAAGAAACCATCCCAAAACTTGGTGACTTAAATCAATAAACAATTATTTTTCATAATTCTTTAGGTTAGCTGAGTGCTTCTTCTGAGCTGGCAACTTCTTTGGTGCTAGATGTTCTAGGATGGCCTCACTCACATATAAGGGGCTTCACAGTGGGATGGCTGAGATGGCCAGATAGCTAAAGCCTCTGTACAGATAGGCTCTTATCATACAGGAGGTTAGCCCAGGCTTACTCACATGATAGGGGAAGAGTTCCCAGCAGCAAAGGAAGGCAAGCCCCACTATGCTTGGGTATCTATGCTTGGGTAATATATGCCAGCATCGTATTGGCCAGAGAAAGTCACATTGACAAAACCAGATTCAAGTTTGGAGGACTAGACTCTACCTCTTGATGGAAGGAGCTTTCAATCTACCACACCCATGTTAGAAATGGTCTATCCTGTTGACCAAGAAACACTCAGAGATTGTTGGCTTACATTCTGTCTCCATTTACCAATATTTGGACAACTGTGTGTGATGTTCTGCTATATTTCTGTGGCTAACTGTGAGTCCTGTTCTGATTGCATTTGCTACCAGATCTTACAGACATTCTTTTTAGGGCTATTGGGTAGTGGGTCATTGTATTAATATTAAAGCTTAATTTTCAGATTATAATTTGATTTTTCTGGTTTCTAAATTTTAAAGGGATCTTCCATTTAGTCCAAAAGCATGGACAATATGTATTATCATTCTTATTTTCAGATGATAGAATTGATTGCACAGACAGTAGAGGTTGAATTTCAACTCTGATCTAACAGAATCCATAGCCTATTCACTTTCCTTTACATTCAGTTATTTCTCCAAATTTTTATGAAAACACTTGTAAACCACAAAGTACTACTAAAATATAAAGGAACATGAGTGCCATCTTTATTATTATTAGAGTCTTCAGTATTATTCAGAGTTTCAGGTTTCATAGGGAGGTAACAATTTTCTCAAAGACAATTTTTATTCTTTTCTCTGGAGTCAGAAATTAGCACTTCATAAGACTTACATAAGAACCAGTCTTTATTAGAAGGTTGAGTTTAATGGTTTTCCATTCTATTAAATAGCCATTTATTCTTTTAAATTAGCTGTCATTTCAATAGGAAAGCCAATTGGTTGAGAAACTGGGCTACAAGGTGTACAAATTAAACCAGCTGTGGAGCGTGCATGTCTCATGTTCCTATTATACTTTACATCAGGGGCATAGACAAGCATATAGGTTGATGAGAACTCAGTCACTGCCTTCAGGAAAATTACAGTCTAATTTACAGTCATCAACTAATATTATGACTTAACTGAATCAATATTCCCCTATATTCTAATAGACTGTAGGTTTCTTAGTGGCAAGAATTGGGATTTTATGCTTCATTTCAGTACCATTTAGAACATAACACATGTAATAAGTGTCTGAGAATATTTAATTAATGAATTGATTGAAGATTGAAAGAAGTTAATGAGCAGAAGTTGAGGGAAAATAGTTAATCTTTTTGTAAAATACTATTGATAACCATTAATAATTTGGATCAGTAAAGAATTTGGTTTGGCTGCAATAATAGGCACCCAAATAAGAACATCTTATCAAAGATAGGGGTTTATTTTTATTTCAGATAACATTAAATTCGAAACTAGAGAAAAAGAGGTATGACAAATTCATGGGTGTTGTCAAGGATACTGTCTCCTTGTTTTTTTCTGCTGCATCATCTCAAGCATATGGGTTTACAATATGCATTATCAATTTGTCAGCATTTCACAACACATCTCACAACCCTAGTAGCTCAGATGGTTAAGAATCTGCCTGCAATGCAATGCAGGAGAACTGAATTCGATCCCTGAGTTAGGAAGATTCCCTAGAGTAAGAAATGGCAACCCACTCCAGTATTCTTGCCATGGACAGAGGAGCCTAGTGGGCTACAGTCCATGGGGTCACAAAGAGTTGGACACGACTAAGTTACTAACACTTTCACAACACATACTTTGGGAAATGCTAATCTAAATGAATCCCTTCATTTTATAGATGCAACAGAATTTTATTCAACATATAATTATTGAGCAGATACTAGATTCCCAAAACTAATTTTGAAGCTCTGGAAAAGGCCAGATAAGAAAATCAAGATTCAGAGGGGTGAAGTGGTTTGAAAGTTGACACATGAAGTAAATAAATCTAGTCCAGGGTAGTCTGAGCCCTCTACTGGTCATGTTCCCTTCCCCTGACAAACATGACTAAACCTCACAAAAATTTATATAGGGCAGGTATTATTGTAATAATTCTCCTTTTTTTTTTCAGAACAGTAAATGTGGCTCAGAGACAACATAACTTGCCCAAGATCACCCAACTAACAATAACTCTGTTCTGATCTGTCTGACCCCAGATTCCTTACTCTTCTGCTATGGCATGTTTATTGTTTTCCTATTATTACTTCGATATTGAAAAAGATAGATTCAGCTTTGGGTACAGAAGATAACCTGCTCTAAGGCATTCAGGGCTGCAAGACGTGGGCATTCAAGATGCAAGTGAGCTGACCATCTTTGATGCAGGTTAGTCTACACATTAGTAGGTTGTGCTCTGCCCATCTGACCTCATTGCAGACACCAGAAGTGTTAGTGCCAGACTTCATCAACACTCTTATGGCCAATAGAGTCTTTAGTGCATGAGCCAAACATCATTATCTCAAGTCCTGAGCAGGGCTGAACTTTCCAGCTGTACAGACCAGTGGCTTTCATGAGTTTTCTGACACTCCTTTTATAATCCTTTCTTGCCTTGCAGCATCCCCTCTTTGCTGTACCTGCTCTTTATATCCCATCTGCCACCAAGTTCTTTCTTAGGTTTCTTCCTTAGAGAAGTGTTTTGAAGTGTTTCCTGTATCTTTTCCATTGCCAGTCCTCAGCATTGAATTCCTGGATTATTGTCATGGAGATACTAAATATAAAGCTGTTTCCAGCCTCTCCCATTCCACAATATCTTACCCTATGCTTCTAGAAAAATCTTCTTTAAACCTTATGCCATTTCCATGTTCAAAATGCATATACAATACCTAGCTTGTCATTACTGTCCTTTGCCAAATGTGGCAGACACTCCTGATGACTTATCCATGTCTCTTTTCCCCTTGTGCCTTAATAACAGAGGTCTAGTTTTCTTCAGGCAGCAAGATGCCTAGTGATACATAAGTCTTTTTTGAAGATATGAATGACCTGTTCATCCCCATAAGAAGAAAGTACTGAGTAAGCTCCTAGAAAAATTTATTTAAAAATGGCTGGCTTAGCTAGGAGGAGCTGGAATGTAGACTTGATGGATGTTAGTTAGGGAGATAGAATTTATGTGCTAAGGAGCAGAAAAACAGAAGGCACTTGTCTCTGAAAACTTTATGGACCTGCCATGACAACTCTGGACAGCCTACTTCTAAATTATTTTCAGGTGAGAGAAATAAGTCTAAGCTAGATATAAGCAGTTCTCACTTAACATCAATAATCCACTGCAATAAAGACATATTACATTAAAATGCTAACAGGGAACGTATTTCCCATTATTTTAAATGAGAAAAAAATGGGTTAATTGTTAATGTCACCAAAATCAGCTCACCAATTTCTCAAAGCATAGCTAAAACACAGTCAAATGCCAACATGTAAATAACAATAAATTGTGTTGAGATGTAAAATGCTCAAACTATCACTTCCTGACATGAAAACAGTTAGTGTAGTCAATGAACAACTGGACTTTTCACATCTAGCTGAAATACAGTAACAGGTACCAGATTTATCCACCCAACAGAAACAACCAAAACTTTGGCTAAACATATGAAACAACAGTTTTTAGGACACTGGACATTATGCAACAAAAGACAGTGCTTCTTGAGGAATGAGAAAATAATGAGGTAAGCCTAATGAACTGGCCCAGTTTACTGACTTGAAAGAATTTCTAGGCTGAAGTGCAGGGATTGGAGACTAAGGCAGAACCAAAAAGATTCCCTGAGCTGAGGAGATGTGCATGAGAGTCTGGAAAGAAGAATATGGCTTGAGTTTGCAAGACAGAATATCAAAGAGGAGAAAACTGCACAAATAGAAAGCTGTCGTGATTTGTAAGCAATTACTCTTGAGTATTTAGCAGAATACTGATCAGTGCATGCAAATGTGAAAAGTCTGGAGGCTGAGAGAACCACCCCAAAGGATTTCAAGTAATAGTGCACAGTGCTTACACTGAGTCAGGAATAATCCTGCTAGCTATACTGGAAAACTTCATGATGCATGGAGGATCAGGCAAAGGACACAGAAGGGTCTTATCTCAGTAGTGGGGAATGATTATTATCAGACAGCACTGTTCCAGTTCCACCTAATGAATTTTAAAAGCAAAACTCAGAATATATGGAATTTAATACAAAATTACCAGGCATGCAAAAAAACAGGCATACATGACTTATACAGGCAAACCTTGGAGATGCTGTGGGTTCAGTTCAAGACCACCACAATAAAACAAATGTCATAATAAAGTGAGTCACATGAATTTTCTGGTTCCCCAGTGCATATAAAAATTATATTTATACTGTACTGTAGTGTATTAAGTATGCAATAACATACCTTTTTTAAGAAAAAGCCCCTGATGTATATCTCTTAAAAATAACTTAAAAGTACTCAATTTGCTAAAAAATGCTAATCATCATCTGAACCTTCAGTGCATTGGGATCTTTTTGCTGGTAGAGTGTTTGAAATATGGCAAGAACTACCAAAATGTGACAGAAACATGAAGTGAGCAAATAGGAAAAATAGTGCCAGGAGACTTGCTTGATGTAGGGTTGCTGCAAACCTCTAATTTGTAAAAACCACAATATCTGCGATGTGCAATAAAGTAAGGTATGTCTGTAATGACAAAAATGATCCCATAATTAAATCTGACCCAGGGACTTCCCTAGTGGTCCAGTGGTTAAGGATCCGTCATGCAATAAAGGGGACAGAGGTTTGATCCCTGGTCGGGAAATTAAGATCCACGTGCCATGGGGCAACTAAACATGTGCTCTGTAGAGCCCACATGCCACAACTACAGAGAAGCCCAAACACCACAACAAAGAATCCTGCATGCCACAACTAAGACCCAACACAGTCAAATAAATAAATAAATAAGAATTGGTAAAGTGGTTAAAATAAGTAAAAAATGACATTAAACAGTTATTATCATTGAATTCCATGTTCAAAATGTTAAATAGAGACATGGAAGATACAATAGATGGCTCAAATCAAAATTCTAGAAGTGAAACCTGTAATGTCAGAGATGCAAAATATGCAGGATAGAATTAATGACAGATTAGTCATTGCAGAAGAAACAATTAGCAAATTTGAAGATATAAAAAGAAACTAGAAAATAAAACAAAGAGAAAAAAATGAATAAAAATGAAAAGAGCATCCATGATTTGTGGAACAACAACAAGTGTACTAATACACATTTAATTGGAGTTCCTGAAAGTTACCTTGCTTTTCTTAGCATCAATATGCTAGTTTCACACCCCTTTGGTTGTCCTTTTAAAAATGTCTTCTTCACGTATTATGACATTCTACTAATTTTATTTAGAATGTTACTTAGGACTTCACAGGTGGCACTAGTGGTAAAGAACTCGCCTGCCAATGCAGGAGACTAAGAGACATGGATTCGATCCCTGGGTTGGGAAGAACTCCTGGAGAAGGGCATGGCAACCCACTCTAGTATTCTTGCGTGAAGAATCCCATAGACAGAGGATCCAGGCAGACTCCAGTCCATAGGGTCGCAAAGAAACAGGACTGAAGTGACTTAGCACACACAAGACTTCTCATACACAGTATTTTGTTTTCAAATGTTCAGTCAGTTCAGTTCAGTCGTTCAGTCGTGTCCGACTCTTTGCAACCCTATGAATTGCAGCACGCCAGGCCTCCTTGTCCATCGCCAACTCCCGGAGTTTACCCAAACTCAAGTTCATCGAGTCGGTGATGCCATCCAGCCACCTCATCCTCTGTTGTCCCCTTCTCCTCCTGCCCCCAACCCCTCCCAACCAGTATCTAAATGCAAAAAAATGTTTTCAATATAATTTTTACCATAGACATTTATTGTTGTTGTTCATTTGCTCAGTCATGTCTGACTCTTTGCAACCCCATGGTCTGCAGCATGCCAGGCTTCCCTGTCCTTCGCTATCTCCCAGAGTTTGTTCACACTCACACCTATTGAGTTGGTGATGCTATCCAACCATCTCATCCTCTGTCGTTCCCTTTTCCTCCTGCCATCTATCTTTCCCTGCATCAGGGTCTTTTCAAATGAGTCGGCTCTTCACATCAAGTGTCCAAAGTATTGGAACTTCAGCTTCAGCATCAGTCCTTCCAACGAGTATTCAGAATTGAATTCCTTTAGGATGGACTGGTTTGATCTCCTTGCAGTCCCAGGAACGCTCAGTAGTCTTCTCCAGCACCACAGTTCAAAAGCATCAATTCTTTGGTGCTCAGCCTTCTTTATGATCCATCTCTCACATCCATACTTGACTACTGGAAAAACCATAGCTTTGACTCTACAGACCTTTGTCAACAAGGTAATGTCTCTCTGCTTTTTAATACCATGTCTAGGTTTGTCATAGCTTTTCTTCCAAAGGAGCAGGTATCTTTTAATTCATGGCTACAGTCACCATCTGCAGTGATTTTGAAGCCCAAGAAAATCAAGTCTTTCACTGTTTCCATTGTTTTCCCATCTATTTGCCATGAAGTGATGGGACTGGATGCCACGATCTCAGTTTTTTGAATGCTGAGTTTTAAGCCAGGTTTTTCACTCTCCTCTTTCACCTTCCTCATAGACATATAAGCCCCCAAATGACCTACTGCAAGGTCTCTGCCTTTGTGACTTGGTTTTAGCAGAAAGCAGAGCTTGAGGCTCCTGAGGCTTGCGTGCTTGTATTTTATCATGGATATTATTTCAGGGGGGCAGGAGAGGAACAAAGAGAGTGGAGCAGCTAATGGAGAACAAACATAACACTGTGCTATTGTTTGCTGTTGCTAAGTGCAACAGAATGCTAGATAATTGGCACTCAGTGCCCAAGAAACTCTGTCTATAAAATGCACTCAAGGACTCCATTGGGGATAGTATGTTGATAACGAGGAAATGATTTGTTTACTGGTGCCTGCTTCCCATTGGCCAAAGGTTTACTCCACAGGATATTAACTTGTCTACAGCGATGGTTTATGCAGGCCCGGATGAGGGTACAGGACAGAGTACCAAGGAAAGAGGCTTCAGGTGCAAGTAGGAGGCAAGGAACTCTCTGGTTATTCCCACAGCACCTGAAAACAAAAGAAAACTGATGGAGCCAAGAGAATCTGCAATGGAATTCCCAAATGTCTGACACTTCTCTGTTCCATGATCACTAAGACCTGGGGTAAATCCACAATAGTCTGTGTTCCATGTCCTAGATGATGCATGTCATAGACAATGAATACTACTTGACACATGTAACCTACCACTTTGTTTCACATGAGTTTGCTCTTTTAATCAGTCTTTTGGCACTCATCCCTGATGTACACTAAGTTTACCTCAGGAGCTTTTATAAACCACTGACTTCTGGGCTTCATCCTCTACCAGTGGAAACAGAATAACTGATATGGGCCTGGGTATCAGTATTTTCTAAAGTTTCTAAGATGATTCTGATATGTGGAAAAAGTTGAAAACCCTTGAGGCACTTTGGTCTCCTAGTTGTCCCCTGTATATTCCATGCTTGTTAGCAATTCCAAATAGTATTCATGCCTTCCCTATGTAATGGAATGGTCTCTTCATCTCTAAATACCATCCATCATTCAAACTACATTTTAATTCTACCTCACCTACATATCTTTCCATAATCATGTTATCCTTGATGATCTTTCCCTAATTTTGACTCTGTATTAGGAAAGCATCCTCCACACCTCTCTTAGTAGTCTATAGTGAACACGTTTTAAAATTTATTTCTGCACGTAATTGACTTTTCTCTTTCCTTCCAGCCTTGAGTTCCTAGGTTTCAACTTACATGTGTTCTTAACTTGAAGGGATTCTCTCCCTCCAAATTTTTTTTTTCTGTTTATCTTTAAAAGGGTCATTGTGGAAAATAGATTTTTAAGATGATTCCAGTAATCTCCATAGGGATCATAGGAGTAAAGACCACTGAAATCCATGGGACCCCCAAAGTTTCTGAGAAAGTTATTTTATAATAAACACTGCCAGCTTGAACTGAAGGGGACCCAAAGAGTACACAATGAAGGGAGGCCATTGAATCTTCAAAATTATAGTGACAGGAAGCAGGCTAATAAAATGAATCAGCAGCAGACACATGCTACCTGTCATGAAAATGGAAGGATTATTAACACAGAATAAAAATTCCAGAGGGTGGAGCTGAGAGCCATGAAGAATGATTCCCAGATTTTGAAACTGAATCAAGTAACCCCTATTATTTGCGTGACTAGGCTCCAGAACTGTTGTGACTCATTGACACCTTTTTACTTTCCATTTCCCCCATTTTTTATCTGGACTATCTATAGCTGTTAAGCTGTGCTCATCTCACCATTGTATGTTGGATGCATTGGGATCATATCATGGGTCCCTCGGGTTTTACATGTCCATAGATGGAAAGCAATTATGGCCCAGGAGCTGCACTTAAACAAGTAGAGCCAGAAACCTCCTTCATACCTGGACTTGATTTAGATTATGAGATGTTGGACTTTGAGCTGATGCTCTAATGGGATGAGATTTTGAGAACTTTGAACATGGATAATATATTTCCAGGGGCTTCCCAGGTGGTACTAGTGGTAAAGAATCTGCCTGCCAATGTAGGAGATGCAGGCTGAATCCCTGGATCAAGAAGATCCACTTGAGGAGGGCCTGGGCAGTATTCTTGCCTGGAAAATCCCATCCACAGAGGAGACAGAGGTGAGCTACAGCCCATGAGGCTGCAAAGAGTTGGACATGACTTAGCACACACTTGCAATGTACTTTCCATGTAAGAGAGACATGGATCATCAATGGGATGCCAGAGGGCAGATTAGGGAAGACTTGAAGGTGTCTCCTGTGATCCCCACCTCCTTATATTCATACTCTTTGATAATCCCCTACTCTCCTCTTGAATATGGGGCTTCCTAGGTGGCTAAGAAAGAATAAGATTTCCTGGAAAAGGGAATGGAAACCCACTCAAGTATTCTTGCATGGAGAATTCCATGGACAGAGGAGCCTGGTGGGCTACAGTCCATGGGGTCACAAACCAGTAGAATATCACAAGGTGATGGATGGCCACGCCCATGATTGTCTTATGTTATGTGTGCCTGCTAAGTCTTGTTAGCCATGTCCAACTCTTTGTGACCCTATGGACTGTGGCCCACCAGGCTCCTCTGTCCATGGAATCCTCCAGGCAAGAATACTAGAGTGGGTTGCCATGCCCTCCTCCAGGGGATCTTCCCAACCCAGGGATTGAACCCATGTCTCTTAAGTCTTCTGGTGCATTGTCAGATGGGGTCTTTACCACTAGTGCCACCCAGGAAGCTTATGTTATATAAGACTTCATTTAGCTAACAGTCTCTCACTCCATTGCTGGCTTTGAAGAAGCAAATTTCCACCAATTCTTTGACCACAAGGCAATGAATTCTGCCAACGACTGAAAGGAACTTGGAAGCACATCTTTCTCCATTCAAGCCTCTAATGGGAACCCAGCCTACACCTTGATGGCAACTTTGTGAGACAATAAGCAGAGAACCCAGTTAAGTCATGCCTGGACTTGTGACCCACAGAAACTATGAGATAATGAATGTGTTGTTTTAAGCTACTAAATGTGTGGTTGTTATGCCAAAATAGAAAACTAATACAGTCAGATTTTCCATTGCTGTATTTTAGTCACCATTTCTACTCAGGTAAACCACAGGGAAATTATGAGATCATATTTGCCTTCCATTTTAAAACTTTTATTTTAGTTTCTTTATTATCCACCTTCTGCACATTTGGATATTGGGAGCTGAAGCCAAATTTCCTGACCCTTAGATCCATGGTTCTCCTATTTTAGCATGCATCAGACTCACCTGGGGAGCTTTTTAAAACAGACTGTTTGAGACCCTAGAGTTTCCCATTCAGTAGGGATTGAGCATGATTCAAGGACCTACATGTTTAATAAATGCCCAGGGACGTTGATGCTGTTGGTTCAGGGCCAATGTTTGAGAACTACTGCCTTTTCTCCAGTTCTCCTTTCTGTGGCCTCTGTGAAATACATTTTTTTTTTTTTTTGCAGTTTGCTGTGACCCTTTTTCTCATGGTGATTGATATTATAAGCTGCTGGAATTTCCAGGTTCTGGCTGGTAGTTGCTATGGCAACACACACAAGGTTGCCCTGTGCTTGAGGCCCTGAGTGAGGACGACACTAGATGAATCACTGTTGTAAGTGACTTGTAAGTGGCATGGACATTTCTCTCGAGTTGTCTATTTCCTCCTGTGCCCTTATTCCTGGTCCCTTCCTTTTTTGGTAATGAGCTTTTGGGGTCTCACTCAAGATTCTTCTCTATATTATGATTTTAAAAAAACCCTTAGATTTATCTTGTTTTTCACATTTATAAAACAATGTCTTTTCTATCACAAAACTGGATTTTATTAGCATAGCAACTTTACGAGGTATGCTACAGAGGCCTTATTATTCCCATTAACAAATGACTACAAGCCTCAGAGACACTCAGAGATAATTAAGATGCAAAGTGACAAAAGGTAGAAAGTGGCAGAGGCAAATCTGGAACCCAGAACATCAGTGCTGGTATTGCCCAGGGCTCTGGCAGGAAACAGATGGCACAGTCAAAAGAATGACTGAAGAGAGCTTAATGAAGAGAACTGACAAGCAATAGTAAAGTGCCTTGAGGCAGGAAACTAACCTGGATGGTTAAGAGGAGATAGTGGCTCATATCACCTGAAAGAGAGATGTAGCTACAGCTATAGCTTACACGAGAAGGATATCCATCAGGAGCTGTGACCTTCATTGGAAGAATGCACCCACTCCCAACCCACCGACCAGGAGGAAGGGGGCAGGGCTAGAAACAACCCAACGTCTCTCCGCAAAACATGACAGAGGTTTAGGAGAAGGCTGAGACATTTTACCATTGCTGTCTGATAGGAGGTCTTTACAGATGTTTGAACAATGAGCAATCCATGAAAATGGGGTTTTAGAAAATTGGCCAAGCAGTGTGATACAGGGCAAATCAGAGGAAGGAGAAGTTGAAGGCACAGAGATCAGTTAAGAGAATGCTGTGGAACTTAGAACATCTTCCATTTCTGTCCACACTGCAGTGGTCCTGAACAGAGTGGTCAAGGAAAGACATATAAGAACTGTGGAGGGTAGTCACTTCTTTCATCCCTAGGACCTGTTTGTTTAAAGAAGTTATCCTACTGTATCTGGTTATTTGATATTGAGCTTGAAGTCCTTTTCAGGTTTTAAGCAGAGTATAACTGCTCTTTGGGTTTTGGTTTAGGTTCCCAAAGAACAGACACAAAGAGAGAAGGATTTCAGTATAAGTAAATTATTAGGGAGGTTCAGAGAATACCAGCATGGAAATTCGAGTTAAGTGAGGGAGGAAAACCAAGAAAGGAGGTATTATCAATCCAACTATCAATAATAATTGAGTGACAGACACTAATTCCATGGGTAAATTCTGGGAACTAGTATAATATACACATCTCAGTAACATTCCCACTTAGGAGGCAAAGGATTTAGAATATTTGTATGCCTACTGTTGAGCATCATTGGTTGACAGTTTAGAGTATTTGTATACCAACTCTTGAGCATCATTGGTTGACGGTCACTCTTGGGAAATGTTAATGTCAATGTTAACTCACTTCCAGTCTGTACCCATGCACAGGCAGAGTGACCATGTGTGATTCTGGAAATGGCCTCCTGACTGTGGTCCTGATGCAGATGCTGGTAGTTGGAAATCATTTTGAGGGCGATGAACTGGATATGGGTGGGGCATCAGCAGCACCTGCTACATTGTCGTTTGCAGGAGAGTACTTATCATCCATATGGTCTCTACCCACTTAATACAGTGCCCGGAATTGCTGAGTCCAAATGGAATTCTACTTGACACAAAGTCAAGCCAACATGATTGGTTTGAAGGTTACAGCATTGTTGGGCAAATACTATATTGGGCAGTGGAATTTGTAGTGAAACACAGGAGGTAAAAACTTGGGTACTTTTTTAAGGTTCTGGGAGTGAGGGGGAAAGATATTACCAAGTGGGTGGGAGAGCAATGTAGCCAACATATCAGTTGGTAATTAACAAATGATTAGTACCCAGGATCCTAAACTCTCAATCCAGAAGCAAAAGAGGAACATGTACACCCAAGCAAAGTAGCCAGAAAGAACTCATGCTGCTTTGCATAGAATGTCTGTGTATTGCTCTAACCAGGCTGCAAAAGATACCTAATAGCCCTGACTCCGCTTAAAAACAAAAGCATTCAAGGTGGTGTCATTTTCCATCCAGTTTCAGAACAGCCAATCGTCTCATGACTTACACCTCACTGAGTCTGTATCTCCCCTTTGCAGCCAGGACATCTGCCCTGCTCTACATCAGAGTGCTCAGCATGATCTTGAATCCACACAGACATTTGTGTTTTTTTTTTTAATGAGACAGAGGGAAGCATTTTCTGTGCCACACTGTGCTGAATTATTTACTCCCAGCCTGGGATTCAGAGAGCTAGAGCTTTCTCAGCCTTGAATTTTACTGCAATACAAAGAAATAAAATAAGTAAATAAGGAGAGAGGGGAAATAAATTCCTTGGAGACATACTGGCATATGAAGTATTGTTTGAAATGGAGCCTGATGCTGAAATAATTGTGTCATTTTAGAGTGCAATACTGAGATGCTCACAAACTATGGTTAAATGCTGGAGAAAAGCACAGTTTTGCAGCAATAAATGCGTGGCCATTTGTTTAAGCAGAAGCAATAAACCTAAAATTTGCATGGATTTATTTAATTAAGCATCCCCAAATTTAGATACTGACTCCAAAATAATGCCTTTAAGCACTATGAGCAAAATAATAAGACAGGTAATAAAAATGAGGATATTTCCATTTCCTTGGAGATCAGGATGAGGAAAAAGGATACAATATAGGTTGAGAAGTATTTATACGGCCATAAAAGAGAGCAATCTGCCTCCATTCAGGATCTGTGTCCTGGAGGTCATAATGAACATTCCCAATGTATTCTGAAGGGGTTGTAATCAGGTAATCGCAGAAACACAAGGTAACTTACTTTGGGTCTCCCACTACTATACATTTATTCAGAAGGATAATTCCTTCCTAGCCCCTAGACAAAAGCTGGATTTCTTTCCTGGAGTGCTTGCATGCCTGCTAAGTCAATTCAGTCGTGTCTGACTCTGTGCAACCCTAAGGACTGTAGCCCACCAGGCTCCTCTGTCCATTAGGATCCTTCAGGGAAGAATACTGGAGTGGGTTGCCATGCCCTCCTCCAAGGGATCTTCCCAACCCAGGGATAGAACCTGCATCTCCTCTGTCTCCTCCATTGTAGGCGGATTCTTTACCATAATTGCCACATGGGAAGCCCTCTGGAGTGCTTAGGTAATAAAAATTCCTGTGACAACTTTAAGCCCAAAACACTTTTTCTTTTTCATGATTATCAGTACTATCATTTCTAGGTCCAGGTAATGATCACAACTTTAAACATGACCTGATTTTTTTATTCTTTAAAAAAAAAACTTTTAATGTATTTTAGTTTTTACTATTATTATTATTATTTGGCTTGCAGGATGTCAGTTCCTGGACCAGAGGTTGAACCCAGGCCATGGTAGTGAAATCATAGAATCCTAACCAGTAGGCCCCTGGGGAACTCCCAAACATGACTTGATTCTGATAGGAAGCCTGGAGCAGAGATTGCATGGAGAGAGAGATGGTCAGGTTTTTATCTGCAGAAGAAAAAGCAGTGCTTCTTTTTTCTTTCCCCCAGCTGCTCACCTGGCTCCTCATCCCTCCTGCACTGGTGTGCAGGGAAGGAGAAGTACACAGAGAAAGACAGCCCTTTAGCAACTGGAACACTTATGAGCCCTTTCTTCTATGAGCCTGATTGGCATGATACACTGACTCTTTTCTTTTTGAATGCTTTTCTGAGGTTTTTGGAGATCCTTTCCCTGACCAAATGCTGCGAATCTCTCACCTATAGTCCTCTTATCCCAAGTGATGGACTCTCTCTGGTCTCATCTCTTTGCTGTTTACTCGGTTGCTGGCTGCCCTCTTGGGTTCATCGTTCGCTTTATTCTCTGAAGATCCTTTCATTCTTCCAAGCATGTCCTCCTGAATACTTCCTAAATTGATTCTATGCTGCTTGTTCATTCTGTGTCTGTCTCTGTCTCTCTCTCACACACACATACCAATTCAAACACGTTTCATAGCAAACACTTATGCATCCTTTTCTCCAATAAATTCCAGGAGCATTGGTCAATCCCAATGTAACCACTCACCACAACAGCCAGTCTGTTCATTCCACATATGAGATAAACATTAATCCACCATATCTCCCCCTCAAATGTTAGACAACAGATATTACCCACCAAAGGGTCTCCTAGAAGCCCCTCTCTCTTGACTTGAGGTCAAGGCACTTCGTGGCTTTTTCAATAGATCTTTCTTAAATAAAATATACCTAAGAAAATCTTGCTTTAAACTCTAACCCTAAATCCTTTTTGCCCATAGTGTATGTGAGAGTCACAAAACTCATAAAATTGGTTTGGGCCATATCTTTCAGCAAATCCTATAGAAAACTCTATCTCACAAGTCATTTTGGTATCTGGTATCTATTAAAGTTTTGGCAGAAATTTCAATTTTAACATCCAATCACAAAACAAACAGTATGAAGAAGCTATTTTTTTTCCCTCAACCAACACTTGGAAGAACAACCCACAGACTCAGCAATAAGGAACCTTCTCTGGTATTTTTGGATTTGCAGAAAGCTTTAGAGTCACTTTTTACTGAAGGGTAGTGTGTCGACAGCATTTATTGGAAAACCTCCATGTGCCCTCAAGATAGCTATGCTGTGTAAAATGCCATTTCTGTTTTTCCCCAAGGTGGGGGAAAAAAACACAACTAGAGAGAGAGAAAGATGAAGTACCTCGGTTAGAGACATCTAACAACATGAGTTGTTAGAACTTGAGAAAGAAAAATATTTATTATTGTGTGATCAACCAACTGACTATGCCTGTTAACAAATGTGTGAATTCAACCTAGTAACTTCTGTCTGTCCCACAGGCCCATAGGCTGAGGTTGATTTGAAAGATAGGACTATCTGTGATCCAGGATCAGAAGAGTCAAGGAAAGCCTGGAAATTTCATCCTTGAATGGAAAGTAAAATCCTTCAGGAACCAGAAGAGTATCAAAGGTGAAGGGCAAAAGATTAGATTAAATCATATCAACAGAAGAACGAATGCACCAGGGACAAGAAGAACTTGAAGTTGTAGCAACGTTCCTTCATCTTGGAGGATTCTTTCACATTCCTTTCTCAAACATGAATCACCTTCATGAAGAGGAGATTTCCCTGCTCCTGGAGATGACCACAGCTCACTCCTCTCAAGAGACCTGAGATGCCTATGGAGAAGCCAACTGGCTTATATCTGCTACCCCTCTTATATCCATCTTGCTCCAGATGAAACCACTCATACCCAAAGCTAGTCTCTCTCTCATGAAGAATGGCAGCTATTCCTTAAACCTTTTCCTTGACTTCCTGAGCACACCCCTGGATCACATTTTCAAACATCTCTTGAGGTTAGGCACGGTCATGTGGCTAAGTCCTAGTTGATAGCTTGTTGGGAACTGTTGTGTGTCACTTTCATATCTGTCCCATAATATCCTCTCACATGCTACCCTCTCTGTGGTTTCCCTTTCAACCGACTTAAAACAAATGAGCTCAGCAAGCTGAGGTGCCTATCATCATGGAAGAAGCCTAGATCTCTGAATCACTACTTGGAGGATTGCTGCCCACCAATTGGACCACCCATTTTGGACTTAACATAGCAAGAAATTCACTTCTGTTATATTGGAAGTATTATATATGTTTGGATTTATTTATTGCAGGATTTAGGGTTACTTTAACCAGTACAGATACACTGGGAAAAGCTGAAAAAAAAAACCCTGATATACATCTCAGCTAGAGTTTCAGTTGAGAAGTTTAGAATAAACATTGTAAATGTGACCTTGAGCTTATTTAGGACAGAGGCCATATTCTAGGCATTTTTGTATCTTCCTAATAATAGTTCTTAGGCGCCAGAGGGCCTAGAGGAGCTATTCCACATTCAAGGTCGGGAGGGGCGGTGGTGAGGAGATATACCTCGTCCAAGGTAAGCAGCAGTGGCTGTGCTTTGCTGGAGCAGCTGTGAAGAGATACCCCACATCCAAGGTAAGAGAAACCCAAGAAAGACGGTAGGTGTTGCAAGAGGGCAGACACACTGAAACCATAATCACAGAAAGCTAGTCAATCTAATCACACTAGGACCACAGCCTTGTCTAACTCAATGAAACTAAGCCATGCCCTGTGGGGCTACCTAAGATAGGCAGGCATGGTGGAGAGGTCTGACACAATGTGGTCCACTGGAGAAAGGAATGGCAAAGCACTTCAGTATTCTTGCCTTGAGAACTCCATGAACAGTATGAAAAGGCAAAATGATAGGATACTGAAAGAGGAACTCCCCAGGTCAGTAGGTGCCCAATATGCTACTGGAGATAAGTGTAGAAATAACTCCAGAAAGAATGAAGGGATGGAGCCGAAGCAAAAACAATACCCAGTTGTGGATGTGACTGGTGATAGAAGCAAGATCCGATGCTGTAAAGACCAATATTGCATAGGAACCTGGAATGTCAGGTCCATGAATCAAGGCAAACTGGAAGTGGTCAGACAGGAGACGGCAAGAGTGAACATCAACATTCTAGGAATCAGCAAACTAAAGTGGACTGGAATGGGTGAATTTAAATCAGATGACCATTATAGCTACTACTGCGGGCAGGAATCCCTCAGAAGAAATGCAGTAGCCATCATGGTCAACAAAAGAGTCCGAAATGCAGTACTTGGATGCAATCTCAAAAACGACAGAATGATCTCTGTTCGTTTCCAAGGCAAACCATTCAATATCACAGTAACCCAAGTCTATGCCCCAACCAGTAATGCTGAAGAAGCTGAAGTTGAACGGTTCTGTGAAGACCTCCAAGACCTTTTAGAACTAACACCCAAAACAGATGTCCTTTTCATTATAGAGGACTGGAATGCAAAAGTAGGAAGTCAAGAAACACCTGGAGTAACAGGCAAATTTGGCCTTGGAATACAGAATGAATCAGGGCAAAGACTAATAGAGTTTTGCCAAGAAAATGCACTGGTCATAGCAAACACCCTCTTCCAACAACACAAGAGAAGACTCTACACATGGACATCACCAGATGGTCAACACTAAAGTCAGATTGATTATATTCTTTGCAGCCAAAGACGGAGAAGCTCTATTCAGTCAACAAAAACAAGATCAGGAGCTGACTGTGGCTCAGATCATGAACTCCTTATTGCCAAATTCAGACTGAAATTGAAGAAAGTAGGGAAAACCACTAGACCATTCAGGTATGACCTAAATCAAATCCCTTATGATTGTACAGTGGAAGTGAGAAATAGATTTAAGGGCCTAGGTCTGATAGATAGAGTGCCTGATGAACTATGAACGGAGGTTTGTGACATTGTACAGGAGACAGGGATCAAGACCATCCCCATGGAAAAGAAATGCAAAAAAGTAAAATGGCTGTCTGCGGAGGCCTTACAAATAGCTGGGAAAAGAAGAGAAGTGAAAAGCAAAGGAGAAAAGGAAAGATATAGGCATTTGAATGCAGAGTTCCAAAGAATAGCAAGGAGAGATAAGAAAGCCTTCCTCAGCGATCAATGCAAAGAAATAGAGGAAAACAACAGAATGGGAAAGACTAGAGATCTCTTCAAGAAAATTAGAGATACCAAGGGAACATTTCATGCAAAGATGGGCTCGATAAAGGACAGAAATGGTATGGACCTAACAGAAGCAGAAGATATTAAGAAGAGGTGGCAAGAATACACAGAAGAACTGTACAAAAAGATCTTCATGACCAAGATAATCATGATGGTGTGATCACTAACCTAGAGCCAGACATCCTGGAATGTGAAGTCAAGTGGGCCTTAAAAAACATCACTACGAATAAAGCTAGTGGAGGTGATGGAATTCCGGTGGAGCTGTTTCAAATCCTGAAAGATTATGCTGTGAAAGTGCTGCACTCAATATGCCAGCACATTTGGAAAACTCAGCAGTGGCCACAGGACTGGAAAAGGTCAGTTTTCATTCCAATCCCAAAGAAAGGCAATGCCAAAGAATGCTCAAACTACCACACAATTGCACTCATCTCACACGCTAGTGAAGTAATGCTCAAAATTCTCCAAGCCAGGCTTCAGCAATACGTGAACCGTGAACTTCCAGATGTTCAAGCTGGTTTTAGAAAAGGCAGAGGAACCAGAGGTCAAATTGCCAACATCCTCTGGATCATGGATAAAGCAAGAGAGTTCCAGAAAAAAATCTATTGCTGCTTTACTGACTATGCCAAAACCTCTGACTGTGTGGATCACAAGAAACTGTGGAAAATTCTGAAAGAGATGGGAATACCAGACCACCTCATCTGCCTCTTGAGAAACCTATATGCAGGTCAGGAAGCAACAGTGAGAACTGGACATGGAACAACAGACTGGTTCCAAATAGGAAAAGGAGTACATCAAGGCTGTATATTGTCACCTTGCTTATTTAACTTATATGCAGAGTACATCATGAGAAATGCTGGGCTGGAAGAAGCACAGGCTGGAACCAAGACTGCCAGGAGAAATATCAATAACCTCAGATATGCAATGACACCACCCTTATGGCAGAAAGTGAAGAGGAACTAAAAAGCCTCTTGATGAAAGAGAAAGAGAAGAGTGAAAAGTTGGCTTAAAGCTCAACATTCCGAAAACGAAGATCATGGCATCTGGTCCCATCACTTCATGGGAAATAGATGGGAAATCAGTGGAAACAGTTTCAGACTTTATTTTTGGGGGCTCCCAAATCACTGCAGATGGTGATTGCAGCCATGAAATTAAAAGACATTTACTCCTAGGAAGAAAAGTTACGACCAACCTAGATATCATATTCAAAAGCAGAGACATTGCTTTTCCAACAAAGGTCCGTCTAGTCAAGGCTATGATTTTTCCAGTGGTCATGTATGGATGTGAGATTTTGACTGTGAAGTAAGCTGAGCACCGAAGAATTAATGCTTTTCAACTGTGGTGTTGGAGAAGACTCTTGAGAGTCCCTGGACTGCTAGGAGATCCAGCCAGTCCATTCTGAAGACGATCAGCCTTGGGATTTCTTTGGAAGGAATGATGCTAAAGCTGAAACTCCAGTACTTTGGCCACCTCATGCGAAGAGTTGACTCATTGGAAAAGACTCTGATGCTGGGAGGGATTGGGGGCAGGAGGAGAAGGGGACGACAGAGGATGAGATGGCTGGATTGCATCACTAACTCAATGGACGTGAGTCTGAGTGAACTCCGGACGTTGGTGATAGACAGGGAGGCCTGGTGTGCTGAGATTCATGGGGTCACAAAGAGTCAGACGCGACTGAGTGACTGAACTGAACCGAACTGAATAATATTTCTTAATACAATATCATAAATAGTAGGAATTGAGTAGCTATTTGTTTAAATGTTCAAGTCTTAAACAGAAGTATTGGCTATGAAAATATTGATGAGCCCTTATTAGGCTGCTGCTTCTGCTGCTGCTAAGTCGCTTCAGTCGTGTCCGACTCTGTGCAGCCCCATAGACGGCAGCCCACGAGGCTCGCCCATCCCTGGGACTCTCCAGGCCAGGGCACTGGAGTGGGTTGCCAATTCCTTCTCCAATGCATGAAAGTGAAAAGTGAAAGTGAAGTAGCTCAGTCGTGTATGACTCTTAGCGACCCCATGGACTGCAGCCCACCAGGCTCCTCCGTCCATGGATTTTCCAGGCAAGAGTACTGGAGTGGGGTGCCATTGCCTTCTCCGCTTATTAGGCTAAATGAAGCCATATTTAATAAATGAATGGATGAGTGAAAAATGGTATAATTTAGTGGAAGTAAGTCCCACCTGAGGAGTTACAGAGAAATTTACTCATCTGTAAAATGAAGATTAGTATATATTGCACTTATTGCCAAACAATATACGTCAGGTGTTTTAACTCTAAATTACTAAGTGCTAGATACATGCAAGTTCTCCAGTATAATCTGAGTAGGTTACTTTATGTTTTGGCATTATGTTAGTAGTATTCTGATAATAGAGTCGAAGCTTAAGGACAGAGAGTCAGCTGTAAAGCACTTTTGAACATCTCGGGGAAAATCAAAAAGTTGTGTTGGTGTCCTGAAGACTTTAGACGTCTCAAAATTCTGAATCTCTACTAATTTTCAGGCAAAGTAATACCCACTATTTGCCACTGAACTCAGAATGTCTTTGCATCCATGTGTGTGCTTGCCTGGTAGTCACTTCAGTCGTGTCTGACTCTTTGTGACCCTATGGACTACAGGCCTCCAGGCTCCTTTGTCCATGAGATTCTCCAGGCAAGAGTACTGGGGTGGGTTGCCATGCTCTCCTCCAGATCTCCCTGACCCAGGGATCGAACCTGCATCTCTTTCATCTCCTGCATTAGCAGGCGGGTTCTTTATCACCAATACCACCTAGAAAGCACTGCATCCACAGTGCCCTGTAATCATGAGCAAACTTAAGCTTTCTGTATCTCCCTAGGGAGTAAGTACCTGCCACTTCTTAGGTTCCTGCTTGGTGATCAGAGTCAGATAAGAATTAAGCGACACGTCTGTGCCAAATACTATGGAAGTTCATTCAGCCATATTGGCAGATTTAAATGTCAGAGTGTTTAAACCCTTTCAACCACATGAAAATACATTTGGACAAGTTTGGAACAAAGCTGGCAGAGAATGACCAGAGGGAATACTCCTATGAAATGAATAAGGTCCAATGATCGAGGGAATGGTTCTAACTTGGCTTTTTGTCAGAAGGCTGAGAATGAAGATTGGGCATAAGTGACTGCCTAGTGTGCCCATTGTAGTGGTAACCCCTCACCAGCTGAAGCTGGGAAATATATGCAGCTCTTGTATTGGCTGAGCAAGCAACCATCACCAGGGGTCAAGAGATTTCCTGTGAATTCAATGTATGATGACCTCTCCTTTAGTCCCTCAGTTACATCAGAGAGAGGAAGCCCCGCATGCTGGGAGCAAGGTTTCGTTTGTGCAGGCTCCATCCTCCACCAGTAAGAGTCAAGACATTGCTTCCAAATTTCGTATTCTCCCAATACTCCTTTCGAATGCCTGACCTTACAAGTACTATCTGCTTTGGACCATCGAGTTTTATATTCCTGTTCATGTCAGTCACCAGCATAAATCAAAAGCTTCAGTGCCCCCCACCCCCGGCCCACATCGTGGCATATAATCTTGTTGCTCTAGACTCCATCTCCCCTCCCTCTTCCCCATCTCCTTAAAGTACTGGACCAATCATCAGGCAAATTCCCCATATCCCCTCATACTTCCTCGACTGACCCCTCATTTTCTTGCTCCAACTGAAACTTAGCTCTACTCAGAGGTCACTAATTCCTGCAGCCTTCTCAAGTGACAGCTGTTTTCTCTCCCAGATTCTTCGTATCACTGAGTCTAGATGTGAGGTGGTGTCATCCTTCCTCTTCACGATCTCTTCCAGATCATTCTTCCTTCGTTATTGTGGTTTAGTCGCTTCAGTCCTGTCTGACTCTTTGTGACCCCATGGACTGTAGCCTGCCCGGCTTCTCTGTCCATGGGATTATCCATGGAAGAATACTGGAGTGGGTCGCCATGCCCTCCTCCAGGGGATCTTCCTGACCCAGGGATGGAACCTGGGTTTCCTTCATTGCAGGCAGATTCTTTACCACTGAGCCACTAAGGAAGCTCATGGAAGTGAAAGTGAAAGTCGCTCAGCCGTATCCAACTCTTTGCAACCCCATGGACTATACAGTCCATGGAATTCTCCAGTGGTCCATGGAATTCTCCAGTGGTCCATTCTGAGTCTGCATTTACTTGATAGATGAGCAGCATTTTACCCCGTCGAGCGCTCTCTTCCTGTTGACACACTTTCTTCACTTGGTTTCCAGGACACCACACTCTCCTGCTTGCTTCCTACCTTATTAGATGCTTCTTCCCCATCCTTTTGCTACTTCCTCCTCCTCCCACTGCCATCTAAATGAAGCCACAGGGCTTAATCATTGAACTTTTCCTTTCTGGATATGCTCACGCCTTGATGGTCTCATTCAATCTCATAATTTTCTATGAGTCTCTACCATGAATCTCTATCTCAGAACTTCTCTTGAACTTCAGATGTGTCCATCTGCCTGACATCTCCATGTAAATTAACTGAGTTTCTGATCTTTTTCTCCTAATCTCTTCCTACTGAAGTCTCCCTTCCACCATCAAAGTCAGTTTATGACAGTTGCAATCTACTAGTCATTCAGGCCAGAAACCTTAAAGGCACCCTCGACTCCTCTTTTTCACACTGCATGTCAAGTTCATCAGATGGATATTCTTTCAAATGTATCTGCCATTTGACCAGTTCTTACCAGGTTTACTACTAATACCTCTAGCCCAAGCAACTGTTATTTTGCACTTAGATTGCTTCAACACCCTCTGTTACTTCTGTCCTTGTCTTCTAAATATGGTAGCCAAAGTAATCCTACCAAGCATAGGTTGAACATATCGTTTCTTTGCTTATAACCCTACAGTGACTTCCTAGCTCACACTGTGTAAAAGTTAAAAGTCCTTACAATAATCTAGCAGGCCTTACAAGATCTAGTCAGTTACCAAATCTTTAACCTCATCTCCTACCACTCAAAGACCCTGAAGCTTTCTTGTCATTTTCTGACCATTCCATGCACACTTCTGCATGAGAGCTTTTGCATCTGCTCTTTCCTCTGCATAGACTGTTCCTTCTCTGAGTATTCATATGGCATACTCCCTCAGCTCCTTCAGGTCTGTCTACAATGCAATCGTCACTCCATCTTTGACACTCTATATCTCCATTACCTAGGGGCTTCCCAGGTGGCACAGTGGTAAAGAATCCACCTGTGAATGCAGGAGACACAAGAGATGCGGGTTCGATCCATGGATCAGGAAGATCTCCTGGAGAAGGAAATGGCAAGCCACTCTCGTATTCTTGCCCGGAAAATTCCATGGATAGAAGAGCCAGGCAGGCTACAGTCCATGGAGTTGTAAAGAGTCAGACATGACTGAGCACACACACACACACACACAAACACACACATCTCCATTACCTGCTTTATTTTTCACCTCAGCACTTATTGCTGTCTATAAGTAACAATACTAGATATTTTAATTATTTATCTTATTGATAGTTTGCCTGTTCTATTGAAATATAACTGCCATTTGAGTAGGGATTTTGACCTAAATTATCCACTGTTGTATACCTAGGGCCTTGAAGTACGCTGGTACATAGTAAGTGTTCAGTTAATATTTGTGGAAATAATCATCTTACAACATACCAAGTGCAGTGTAGGTGTTTAGAAGGTATTCACTGAATATTCTTTTACTTCTTTTCATTGAACAGAAATCCACTACAGCAGTGGTCCCTAAACTTTTTGGCACCAGAAACTGATTTTGTGGAAGACAGTTTTTCCACAGAACAGGGCAAGGTTGGGGAAATGGTTTTGGGATGATTCAGGCACATTACATTTATTGTGTACTTTATTTCTATTATTATTATTATTATTATACCAGCTTTAGCTCAGATCATTAGTTGTTAGATCCCAGAGGCTGGGAACCCTGCAATACAGGACTCCTCCTGCCCCCAGAATTAGTTAGCACCTCAGCCAATGACCCATATTCAGAATCTATGCATGCATGCATGCACGCTAAGTCGTTTCAGTCATGTTTGATTCTTTGTGATGCTATGGACTGTAGACTGCCAGGCTCCGCTGCCCTAGGGATTCTCCATGCAAGAATATTGGAGTGGGTTGCCATGCCCTCCTCCGGGAGATCTTCCCATTCAGAATCTATATCCTCCCTCAAATGTAACTTCCATTAGTATTACCTGAGTTGTGTCACCATCTTGCTCAACCATCAGCTAGCATTCTACCCATACTTACCACGTGGTTTGAGTTACAGTGACACTTTATGTTATAGCATTTCTTCCTTTAGTGTTCATATATAAGGCCTGAAATAGTACCAGGAAACTATAGTCATTCTGTCAGAACAAGTTTGAGACCACACCAATAGTCATAATGTATCAGACCATTCCCAAATGACCTCTTAATCTCATTGTAAACTAGCCCCCATGATTTGGAGAGCTGCTGAGAGACAAAATCATGGCCAGAGCTCTACAGCCTTAGGAATCCTTTGTTTCCCCAGAACCTTTTAGAAATGATTATTATAGCTTTAATACCATTAACCTTTACTGAGTTCCTACAATGTGCCAGGCATGGGCCTGTGCACATTATGTGATTAACTCATAGAAGTTTCTCAACAACCTAATGAAGTGGAAGCTACTATTATCCTCATTTTAGATGTGAGAAAGCTGAAGCACAGAGAGTTCAGTGACTCTTGAAGTCACAGTTTGGAAGTGGCAGAAACTGGATTCCACCTCAAACAGTAATCCCTACCAGGATGTTGTAGTCCAGACACTATCAAGCTGCGATCTAGATCCAGGAGCACTAATCCTACCACTTCCTTCTCTAGTGGATGAGAGAAAAGGAGCAGGAACTAAGTCTCCCACCCTGACTATGTGGGAATTGGCCTTTCTTGCTTCATATACATTGAAATGATAGGTGGGTGAGGGGCGTTCCCAGCTTCTGGTGTCAGACAAAGATGAGATGCACTTTTCCACCTTTCACACCATCTCATACTTTAATGGTTGGAAGTTTCAAATCACATCCCAAGCTTCTTGGAACTCAAAATTGAGTTATCTGACTCAGTAAAATGTAGCTTTCTCACTTAAAAGGATTTGCCCAAGGGGCCTCTGGGATTTCAAATATACTTAAAAGCAACAACTGTGTTGAATCTCAGAATTATAAGAGATTGCATTTCCACTAGAGAACACACAGGATGTATTAAACAGAGGGGGAAATGTTTGAAGTTCAACAAGCTTTGAGTTTCATCCCACCCACCACATCTGAAAACTATCTGAGTCATTTGATGAGGGCAAACTACAGCTGGGTTCCCTCTTTCCTGGTGTTCTTGTGGCTTTATTGCCTTGACATTGACATGCTATCTCTATAGGAACGTTTGCACCTATATCTGCGAAGCCCTTTTTATTGGAATCAAGAAGAGCCCATTTTCCAAAGGCTATCTGGAGGAGGGTGTCTGAGGGGTGGCTGGGAGCAACTGCCCCATTAACAGAAGGCTAATATTCTCACAGCAGTAGATACAGCTCTGAACAAAACAGTGAAGGGGAATAGGCTTATCCAGGCCCTGAGCTGCTTTCAAACAAATTCCAACAATATATTAATAATTCTATAATTAATATAATTTGACTTTGGGAAAATTTCTTAACTTCTCTAATTAGGTATTATGTGCTTAGTTGCTCAGTCATGTCTGACTCTTTATGACCCCATGGACTAAAGCCCACCAGGCTCCTCTGTCCATAGGACTCTCCAGGCAAGAATACTGGAGTGGGTTGCCATGCCCTCCTCCAGGGGATGTTCCCAACCCAGGGATCGAACCCAGGTCTGTCACATTGCAGGAGGATTCTTTACAGTCTGAGCCACCAGAGAAACCCCTAATTAGGTGTTATTTCCTTACAATTAAATGGGGATAACACTTGCTGGGAAAGATTGAGGGCAGAAAGAGAAGGGGACGACAGAGGATGAGATGGTTGGATGGCATCACTAACACAATGGACATGAGTTTTGGTGCACTCCAGGAGTTGGTGATGGACAGGGAGGCCTGGCATGCTGCAGTTCATGGGGTCACAAAGAGTTGGACACTTCTGAGTGACTGAACTGAACTGAACACTGGTTACCTAGAAGGGTTGTTGTGAGGATTAAACAAAAAATATAAGGTACTTGAGATAGTGCTGAACACATAACAAGTATTCAGTAAATTTAGCTTATTATTGATACTATTGTTATTACCAGTCCTGCAAATGTCCACTGTTCTTTACTATTTATTAAAACCTGCTTTCAGATGTTTCATTTGCCTAAGAAATAAATGAAACTAATTCAAAGTCTTACCTTCCTTCCTAAATTCTTGATCAATACCTGCCATGGAACTCAGGGAGCAAGGAATAGTAAAATAAAAGTCCTCCCAAGAAGCATGTTTGCTCCAGGTCTATCTGGACCTGTAATAGTAGAAAGAGCACTGGCTTGGAGCCAGATTTGCAGATCAAGGCTAAGGAAACCTACATAAGTTTGGAACCTTGAACAAGTCACTCCTTGGGCCTCCTTATAACAAATGAAAAGACTTACAGGATCTTAAATCAGTGTTTTTCAAACCTTTTTTTGCCACAGAACTATTTATTCAAATGACCTCTCACAGGGACATACCATCAAAAAAAAAAATGGATTTGGGAGGTGAGTGTGAGATTCCTCTCCTCAGGCCTTGGGAGGGTTCTATGAACCCCTGGGCAATGAAAAGTCACACTGCATACTACTCAGTTACAGGATCACCAAATCCCTTCTGAGTCTGATGCCCTAGGCATGCTACCTTCTCTCCTTAAAAATCCAAGCTGGATTTCCATCATCCTCTGAACCTGCTCTCCTTACACCTACCTTTCATCTGGAGGTTCCTCATACTTGAAAGGTGTTCTGGTATCCTCTCCATTTTTATCTCTATTGGTGGTCACAGTCTCTCACCCTTAGACCATTTTAATGGCAGACTTCTTGCCTTTTAGCACTATATATATATATATATATATATATATATATATATATATATATAGACATGCATTCTTCAGTTCCTGGTAGGCCCTACTACTCCCTACTACTTACTCAAACTCAAGTCAAGCATGCATATTACTTCCCTGGCCCCAAAGGCATCTGAATTTATTATATTAGATCTGTCACCTGTTATTCAAGGTCCTGCTCGGATATAGCTTTCAGACTTCTCTAGGACCTCTCATCTTAATGATCTTCTTATACTTACAATATAGTTGTAAAGATTAAAATAATTGAAAAAAGTAGAGAATAACTTGGAGTTTAATTTTGGAGAACTAATTATAAAAAAGAGAACAGCTGGTCAACTTTTTCTGGCTCTCTTATGACAACTTATAACAAATATGCAATCTTTTCTTGATTGAGTGGCCAACTATATGTTCATGGAATAGAATTAATTTGAAAAGATGTGCCTTAATAATCATAATCAGCAGTGTATTAAGATGACACTAATTTCAATTAAAAACTCAAATTTTCAAAGGCTTGACACAATAGAATTTAATTTCTTACATACAAGTCCAGTGTGGGTGTACTTAGAATATGGATTACTTTGAAAACCTTTTATTTTAAAAGAATTTTAAGCTGATGGAGGAATGGCAAAGATCGAGCAGAGAGTTCTCAGGTACCCTTCTTCAATTTTTCCTAATATTAACAGGTTTTATAATTATGGTGCGTTAATTAACACTATAGAATTATCATCAGTACAGCTGTATTAACTAAACTACAGATTTTAATCAAATTTCACCAGTTCGTCCATTTATATCCTTTTCATGTCCCAGTGTCCAACCCAGAATACCACATTGCATTTAGTTGTCATGTCTCTTTAGTCTCCTCCAATCTGTGACAATTTCTTAGTCTTGACTTGTTTTTCATGATCTTGGTACTTTTTTAAAAAATACTACACAGTAGTAGTTATTTGGGGCAGTTATTTAGTGAAAAATTGGCCTTTCCATATCTAAAAAATATCTCTAATGAGGAATATTCAACATTCAATAAACTATACATGTCTGAAGTGTACAGTTTGGTACATCCGAGGTGTATATTTATATAGATACATACACACACATCCCTCCCCCATGGAATTGTCAAGAAATGCACATATCCATCACCCTCAAAAATTTCTTCATTCCCTTCTGTCATTTCCCCTTCCTATTTCTCTTTATTACTTTGGCTTCTTGAACTCAGCCTAATTATTTTATGATTCATCCCTGCTGTTTCATGTATCAGTAGTTGTTGGAAGAGGTCACACAGAGGACGTGACTACTAGCTGACCCATGAGTTTGACCAGGTCATGCATTCTGCTTGCCTTCCAAGCACTAGAAGCTGCCTCTAGGAACCAGCTTCGAAATAGTGATGTGATGTTGAGACCATCTGGACGGTATACATGACTGAATCCCATTAAGCACCTGGGTGTGTGCTCAGTCCTGTCCAACTCTTTGTGGCCCCACGGACTGTAGCCCACCAGGCTCGTCTGTCCATGAAATTTTCCAGGCAAGAATACTGGAGTGACTTGTCATTTCCTCCTTTGGGGGATCTTCCCAACCCAGGGATTGAACCCACATCTCCTGCATTTCCTGTGTTGGCAGACGGATTCTTTACCACTGTGCCACCTGGGAAGTCCAAATCCCCTTTAAGAGCTCTGTATAAACTTTAAGATTCTGGCAGGCAAGTGCAGAGATCTACTTGGTTTGCGGCTACTCAAGAGAAGCCTCCTGGGTAAGTTCCCTTGCTTATTAAAGCTGCCACCTGCTGATCTAGAGTGATCTGCCTCCTTCTTTGGTCCCTCTTTGCCTTGCAGGAGCTAGGTTGTAAAAGCAAATGTTGGCAAGCCAGCCAAGGAGACAGAAGACATGGGCTTTGAAAAAGGTGCATCTGAGGGGAAAATCCTGAGTTGGCCATTTATATCTGTTTGGGGAGGGGTGGCATATAGATGCTTGTGGACTGTCATGTGAGTACAGAGACTCCCAAAGCCAGCTGGTTTGATGCACTTGTTGGAAGGGCTGCACATGGCACACTGTGGCAAAGATAGGGATGCATGTCTGCACAGCAGTTGGCCGCTCTGTGGGCCAATCACTGGCCACTGATGTCCAGCTAGAGGCAGAAGTTCAAGTTAGAAAGTTGGAAGAAGAGCTGTGGTTAGAAGTTAGAAGGATGCATGATGGTTCACTTCATTGCTAGCTTAGGGGCAGGTGGACAGACAAGGTAGCAGAAAAGTGAAGAAAGTGAAAGTGTTAGTTGCTCAGCCATGCCTGACTCTTTGCCACCCCATGGACTGTAGCCCGCCAGGCTCCTCTGTCCATGGGATTCTCCAGGCAAGAATATTGGAGTGGGTATCCATCCCCTTTTCCAGGGGATTTTCCAAACCCTGGGATCAAACCCGGGTCTCCCACATTGCAGGGCAGATTATTTACCATCTGAGCAACCAGGGGAGTTAGAGTAGAGTGTAAGTTGGGGAACATAAAATGCCATTTTGCAAAGTTAGGCGGGCATCTCTCCAAAGCATGGCTACTATTTGAATTACTTGTGTCTGTGACTCTGGATGCTTGGGTAGTGTGATAAAGATACAAGGAAAGATAAATTCTAGGATGTTGGTCCCAACTCTGGAGGGGGATAGAAACCTCACATACTCGCAGAGAGCAACATCTACTAGGTGCTGTAGAGTTTGTGGATCCACCAAATGCCCCAACCCTATTCTTATGGCAGTCCTTGTGGCCAGTAGTGTTAGCAGAAGAAAGTCCCACTGGTGCCTGCTATACAGATGCCTGGAAACAGGAAGGAATGTCAGCAGCTAAGGGGCTGAACTCAGCGTGATTTGGCTGGGGATCACTCAGCAAAGGTGTAGACTTCATCACATTTGCTACATAGGTGATCGTGTGACAGTTTTACTTCAATTACAGTTTTTTTTTAACTAGACAAAAACTTCATTTTTTTACATATATATATATATGCCTGTTTTTTTTTCAGATTCTTTTCCCTTATAGGTTATTGCAAAATATTGAGTAAAGTTCCCTGTGCTATACAGTAGGTCCTTTTTAATTATCTATGTTATATATAGTAGTGTGTATATATTAATCCCAAACTCCTAATTTATCCCTCTCCCCCGACCACCACCCAGTCTTGGCACTTTTGAAGACAGATGGATTGTAGAATATCCAGCAAATTGAGTTTGTCTGAGGTATTCTTGTGATTAGACTAGGGTTACAGAATTTGGAGAAGAATAACTTCTCATTACATCATATCAGGGAATATTTGATAGCCACATGAATTATCACTGATTATGTCTGCCTTCATCACCTTGGTTAAGGCAATGTCTGCAGGTTTTCTCCATTATAAAGTTATTGCTTTTTCCATACACTATTCTTTTCAAGCAAGTCATTAAATCCAGCCCATGTTTAAGGGGAAAAGAATTAAGCTCCACTTTCTAGAGGAAGAAGCAGAAAGGAATTGTGGACATATGTTGAAACTATCACAATAATTACTGAATATTTAGGGGAAGATACTTTGAAGCTGGGCTTCCCTAGTGGCTCAGTGGTAAAGAATCCACCTGCTAATGCAGGAGGCAACGGTTCGATCCCTGAGTCAGGAAGGTCCGCTGGAGAAGGAAATGACAACCCACTCCAGTATTCTTGCCTGGGAAATCCCATGGACAGAGAAGCCTGGCAGGCTACAGTCCAAGGGGTTGCAAAGAGTTGGATGAGACTGAGTACGCACACACGCACTTTGAAGCTATGCAAATGTTTTGTTTCTCCTTAAAAGTTTTTCCCGCTAATTTTTGCATTCATCAGGAGAATGCCTTTAGAAATTATTACTGTGTTGTTCTAATGCTGACTTTCTATTTCTCTCATTAATTCTACATGTATTATTTGGGATTATAACACATTTTTCCATCTCCCCATTTATTTATTTATTCAATCATTTATATCAATATGAAATCATGAATGTTTATTTGTTCTTTGGGTTTATAAGGCAAAATTTACCTTTTGTAGTTCAAACTGTTGCAGCTTTGGGCACTAAGAGCTCTTTCAGGTTGTCTCTTGTGCCCTTTTGATATACTTCCACTTAAATTATTTCTTATTTACTTTTATTTACTTATTAATTCATAAACTCCCTTGCTTTCTGTTATCATCACAAGGTGCTCCAGGATTATTTCCCACCTGAACCTTAGAATCAGACAAATTTTCATATGTTGTATTTTCATTTTCATTTAAGTCAAAATGTTTTCAACTTCCACCGAGACTTCCTTTTGACTCATAACTTACTTGGAAGTATGTTGTTTACTTTTCAAATATTTGATGATTTTATAAATAACATTCCATTATTGATTTCTAGTTAAATTCTGGTGTGGTCCAAGAACATACTTTGTAGGACTTCTATTTTAAATTTTATAAGGTTTGTTTTATGGCCCAGAATGTGGTCTATCTTGGTAAATTTTCCGTGTGTACTTAGGAAGAATGTGTACTCAGCTGTTGTTTATTTAGAGCACTCTATCAATGCCAACTAGGTCAAGTTGGTTAATAGTGTTGCTCAAATCATCTATATCTTTACTGGTATTTTATAGGTAAAATATTAACCAATGTATTCCAACTAGAATTGTGGATTTGTCTATTTGTCTTTTCAGGACTAACATTTTTTCCCTTTATATATTTTGAATTTCTCCTGTTAGGCACATAAACATTTAGGATTATTATTATTTTTATCATTATGTAATATCCCTTTTTATCTCTGATAATATTTCTTGTTATAAGGTTTACTTTTATTGTAATTAATGTAGCTACTCCAGCTTTCTTCTGTATGCCTCTGAAATTTTTTGTGGAAAGCAGGGCATGCTATATTGGACAGTAGATTCTAAGGTATATATTTTTTAATGCTTGGAGGGGAGCATGCCATTCCTTTTGCTATGCCTTTGGTGTGAAAATTTGTAGTAACATAATCAGGAAGGAGATGGGCTGGATTTGAAGTTTGCTTTACACTTGGCTTTGGGTCTTCTCTTGTCATGCTCCCCAAAGAGAATCTTGTGCTTCTCGTCCAACTCTATTTCCTTGTTATTTTTACTTGACACTTGTTAGCATGGTGGTGGTGGTATTGAGGAGGGAGGGGGCTATTCTCCAACATTCTGAGTAAGCCCCAATCTTAGGCAGATGCTATGAACCTGAGTTGGGGGTATGGCCTTCAGAAGTATTCCTGCTCCTCTTTCACACATAATGCTGGGCCAATCCCACATTCTTGTCTCATCCCAGGGGAAGTTTTTGTCCTCATTTTAGTTGTTCCCAGCTGAAATTTGGTTTCTATTGGTGCCATCAGGCTACAGTTTTTGTTGCCCTTGTCACTGCAGGTTGTTTCTGTTTCTTATAGGAGATAGGAATGGAATCTGGGTGAAGTTTCAGCACAGCCTGCTGCTCCTCTCCACTAGTCAGCAGCACAAGGAAGAGGGTGAAGCTCTCTCAGGATTTCCTCCATCTTCCTAGTGAGCACCTATGGGATTCCAATAGGAAAAATACTACTAGGAAGTGTGAAATTTTCTATGTCTGCAGCCATCGGGGACCTCATACTCTCATATTAGTCCACATTCAGCCTTTAGTAATTGCTTTTTTAAAAAATCTGGCTAAATCCTCTTCCTGGATCGAATGGCTTTTGGTAGCCTCTGTGCCAGGTTAGTACTAGCATCCTGTTTTTCTTTGCAGCCATCCATCTATCTCTAGATTTCAGGTAGTCGTTTGCCCTGTAACTTTTGTCATCTCATGTGTTTAATTAAAAAACATTAGTTTGTAGTTTGTTCACCTTCCTTGTTGTTGAAAGAATGGGAGCAACACTTTTTCCAGCCCTCTACATCTCCAAGGTGAAACTGGTGGGTGAAAATTTACATGTATTTATTCAGAGACCTAGGCTCTATTCTCTGGTGGTTTTACTATCCACTAAGGCCCACATATAATTATTCATGTTCATAGCTGGATTTTATTTAGTTGATATCTTTAGGTATTAGATTACTAGGTATTGCAGTGTGTGTTCTCTAGGAAACAAACTCTAAAACAGAGATTAACATGGGGAAGTTTGGTCCAAAGTCATACGTCGGAGAGGCAGATGTCTCCAGCCGAGGGAAATATCTAGAGAGGGCTGTTCAGGGCCATCACCTGGGAATGGCTGGAGAAATAAGACCTGAAGGGGATCTGGGCAATATATAATGGCTTCTGATAGACCGAATCAAAACAGACACATATCTTAAGGCTCTTGATAGACCACTGTCAAGAATTTCACAATTCAGGAATTCCCTGGAGGTCCAGTGTTTAGGATTCTGTGCTTTCACTGCCGAGGGCACAGGTTTGATACCTGGTTAGAGAACTAAGATCTCACAAACTGCACAGCCAAAAAAAAAAGTTCCAGCAAGGTTATACTTAATCTCTTGTACCTGTTTTATTCATCTGTAAAATAGAAATTAAAAGATCTACTTCATAGAGCTTTCACTGTGAGAATTAAATAAGTAAATATAATATTCTTATAATAGCGCCTAGAATATACTAAACACTAAATTCCTTTTTATAAATGTGACATGTTACATTTTGTAAATTTAAGCTTGTTACTTTGATACACTTATACATTGCAAAATGATTATCATTGAAGCAATATTTATCACATTATATAATTATAGTACAATATTACTGTCTGTATTCATCATACTATGCATTAGATCTCTATAACTTGTTAACTACTCATTGCAAGTTGATAACCTTCAACACTATCACTTTTACACCCCCACCCCTGGTAACCACCATTTTACTCTCAGTTTTTTATTTTTATTTTAATTGGAGGCCAATTACTTCACAATATTGTGGTGATTTTTGCCATAGATGGTGGTTTTTGCATTTTTAGATTCCATGCATAAGTGTTGTCATTTAACTGCACTTAGCAATATCAACAGTTCTGGGTGATGGAAATTACCAAAAGACTTGGGAAACTATTTTTAAGTAAGCATACCATAAAACATAATTATTGCTGAAAAGTTCACCTAAAAATTCTTATCCCATTTATATGTAGCTAAATCACTGTTCTTAACAGTTATGTCTCAGTCAGTTCAGTTCAGTCTCTCAGTTGTGTCCAACTCTTTGTGACCCCATGGACTGCAGCACACCAGGCTTCCCTGTCCATCACCAACTCCTGCAGCTTGCTCACACTCATGCCCATTGAATCGGTGATGCCATCCAACCATCTCATTCTCTATCATCCCCTTCTCCTACCTTCAATCTTTCCCAGCATCGGGGTCTTTTCCAATGAGTTAGTTCTTCGCATCAGGTGGCCAAACTATTGGAGCTTCAGCTTCAGCATCAGTCCTTCCAATGAATATTCAGGACTGATTTCTTTTAGGATTGACTGGTTGGATCTCCTTGCAGTCCAGGGGACTCTCAAGATTCTTCTCCAACACCACAATTCAAAAGCATCAATTCTTCGATGCTCAGCTTTCTTTATGGTCCAACTCTCACATCCATACATGACTACTGGAAAAATCATAGCTTTAGACTACCCATAAAAACTTCATGGGACATTAGACAAAGTCAGCCATCATCTTGAGCTATTTTCTTTCTTTTCCTGATAGATTTTGTAATGAAGCTAACATGAACTTATGGCTAGTAAACTCAGAATAAAAGTTGTGTGTCTGCTTTATATGTGATGCTGATACCTCTGAATATGTATCTAATCTCAAGTGGCCTCACCGTGTAGTGGCTTGAAGCAGAATTTCAGTTCCTCAGTCAGAGAATTGAAGTCAGGTTGTGGCTAGGAGCACCAAATCCTAGCCACTAGACTATTGACCAGAGACACGGCCCTGGCCCATTTGGCTTTATAGAAGTGAATTTCCGTAAAGAGATGGAAAGCAGTGAAACAAGTAAAGTGTTTATTTGGAGGAAAAAAGATATGTGTGGACAGGCAGATTCAGGATGAGTTGCACCCATGTGGGAGTTTGAATCACTCACATGGGGCATTTCTTCCAGGTTTTCTTGTCTAATTATCTTGCTTTGCCTGGTTCTGAGTCCATGTTTGGTTTATCTCAGGGTCCTCCTGTGTGTGTGTGTATGTGTGTGCCTCTCTCAGCCAAGATGGATTCTAGTGAAGAGACCTGTGGGTAGATTGACATCATTTACTATGAGGCGATACCCCCTTTCTTTTGACCTCCAAGGAGCCTTTCTGCACATGTGTAGTTAGGAAGGTCTCCTTGACCTTGAGAATGAGGAATATGTGATTTTTTTAATCTCTTATCTTGGCAGAATTCAGCTCTTCTCTCACTCTTGCTGTTTTGGAATATCTGTCCACAGGGAACAAAATCCAGCTGCTCAGCCTGGGGCCCATCTATCTCCTGCCTTTTATCCATTTGAATTAATCAACAAATTTAAATAAGCTTTATTTACTGAAGATTATCTCAGATATTGTGAACTTGCAAAAAATTTGGATTAGTTTCTCTATTTCTGAGAGTATTGGAACACCCATTTCTTACAAGAGCTTGTCCTTCATAATCAATGAAACAGACCTCTTTTAAAAATTAATTTTGGCAATATCATCTGAAGGTAGAAAAATATCACATATACATCGACACAAATAAACAAACAGACAGATGCCAACAGAGACCTTATAGCTATTGTTCTAAAATTTTAGTCATGATTCAGATACAAAACTCACTAGTTTATATGTAACAGCTGGATCCAAATTTTGTTTCTGGCAGTTTGGAATAAGCTTCCCCACTCAGAGGGCTGAAGTTTCTTTTAAACTAATAATTATAGAGAAAATATTTAAGATTTTTCCCATATTTTTCCATAAATATTTTTGGAATATTTGCCCATAGTCCAACAGCTACTCTTTTGTTTTGTTTTGTTTTGTTTTTTTCTGTTGAAAAACATTTCTTTACAGTTTGCATTTCAAAGAATGGCTCTCTTGTAGGTCCTAGAGAAGATGGGGGTAGAATATTTATATCTCAAGAAGCACAGACAAAGTATCCAAGTTTTTTTCCAAGGAGTTTTAAGATATATTTATCTGTTTTCAGAGGTATAGTGTAATTACTCTTTCAAAGTTTTCCTTATTTTTCTTAAGTGCAGGACAGTTCTGTTTCCAATGTCCTAATCTTTTACAATATCTGCAAACGCTTTGAGATGAATAAGAAAGGTCTGGGAATTGGTCAAAAGGATGGGTAGATTTTGAATTGCCTCTAGAACTGAATTTCTGGTGTCATACAGATTTGCAAGACAAAGACAGTTGTTTCATGTTTCTCAAAGAGTTGAGTTGTAGCCTCAGTGAAATCAAAAGGCTGATTCACTCATCTAACTACATTTTCTTTGATTTACTTCTTTATATCAGAGAGATTTCTAACTAAGATGGAAATCAAACTATTTCTATTCTCAAGAACTTCAGGGTTTGATGCAGTATGACTCTAAAAATGTCTATATAAATCATTCAACAAAGACCTTCTTTTTGAGTGCAATTCAGCTTTGGACTAATTCACCTCAAGGGAGGAAACCTCTACTATTGATTTTATCATCCTTCAGCTGATCATTTCTATAAGGGCCTAGGATAAATTCTGGTCATCTGTTTCCTCTGTGAAATGAGGTTTTTCCCAAGGGGCCATTTTGCTTGTCTGATAACTATAGTATAGTCAAGGGTAGGAAGAACAGACCTTAGCAGCCAATCAAGGTACCTGTGAGCAGGGTTTCTGAATGGCCAATAATCTTTCTAACTCCTCAGTAAATTTGATAGGATCTTCTGAAAGTGGAGGCAAAAAGAGATTTGTAATTTCATTTTTGAAGGGAGTCCCTAAGACTAGCCATCATAATCTTACTGAGACGACCCAGAGGGATGGTACAGGGAGAGAGAAGGGAGGGGGGTTCAGGATGGGGAACACGTGTATACCTGTGGTGGATTCATGTTGATGTATGGCAAAACCAATACAATATTGTAAAGTAATTAACCTCCAATTAAAATAAATAAATTTATAGTTTAAAAAAATTTGATCTTTCCATTGGTACCAGTCAGACAATTCTTTGTGATGAGAACTCTGTAAACATTATTTTTTTCTAGTAGAGTTTTTTCAATTCAAAGAGTCCATGGTCTGGCCATTGACCAGTAGGACCTTAGGATCTTATGTTAATCTCAGTAGCAACTCAAGCCAACAAGCTGCTGTGCTAGTCAGAGGGTGTCTGGAACACTGATGTTCCTGGCATCATGCTTTGGGACAGGCAATGAATGGCAATCCAGAACCTTTCAGATGGCATTGGCTTAGATAATAAGGAGTCCAGCAACCTATTATTATTGTTGCTGTCATTTTGCAGTGGCACTAGCAGTAAATAAAGGTGCCCATCTTTCAGCACAATAGCTACCCATGGGGATTTTCATTAAAAATAAAAATTTCTGCTTAAGGCCACTTATATTTCTTTGCAGATTATCTGCCCATGTCCTTTTCCCATTTTTCATTAGGATCTACATTTTTTTCTTGGTGTTGATTCATGAGAATTTTTCAGATCTTAATATTCATCATTTATCAGTCATATGTTATAAATTAGAAACATATTTCTAGTTTTTTATGTATCTTTTAGCTTTTTAGGTTAGATTATTATATTTTATATACATGCTTTAAGAAGTCTAATTAGTGGATCAATGTCAAAATAACATTAATGATAATGAATATAATGTTAAAGATATTGTTTAATGTTGCCTAACACCAATTGAGTAGTCACTATTCTTGCATGGTAAGAGGCATTCATTCATTTATGCATTATTTTGCTTTGTTCTTACCACAAATCTATGAGATGACATCTTATTTTAGGCCCATTTAATAGATAAGAAAATTGAGGATTAGGGAGATTAAACAACTTGTCCTAAACTGGTAAGTGGTAGAATTGGGACTGAAACTCAGTTCTCTTAGATTTCACATCCAGCATTTTCCAAGGTGTATTTTATGAAAGACTATCCCACAAAACACTACACATACACGTGTGTACAAATATACACATACACATAAACACATGTGTGTTCCATAGTCAAATCAGTCCAGTAGAATCTTGAAAACTTGATTCTAGAGACAGTTCATGTATGTTAGCATATTAAAAGCTCTGAGGGACACTTTAGGAAAGAAAGTTGTTTAACTTCTGTAATCTAGGATTTTCCCCAAATTAACTCATCATAAATCTTTTATTCTCCACTGTACCACTAACAGATGTCAGAAACAGTGTTCTGTTTCACACACTGGCCACACTATACTACTCAGTCTCTCAACCAGAGGAGGTTTTCAATGGCCAACTCTCTGAGATTCTGTTCACTCATCACCAATACAGATGTAAACAGAGAATGACCTCATCAAATTAGCTCGTGACTCAAAATAGAGAAGAAAAGCTGCTGCACTCGATAACAAATCTGACAGGGATAAATGTAAAATCTGAAAGTTAGGTTAAAACAAAAATCCATAATATGAGTACAATTTTGGAGAAAGCTTGATTTCACAAGTATTTGTGTGAGGAAGCCTGGGGAATTTAATTGATCATAAACGCAATAAGAAACAATAGAAATGTATTCAATAAGCAAGGAAGTACTAGCTCAGTTGGTAAAGAATCCGCCTGCAATGCAGGAGACCCCAGTTCGATTCCTGGGTCGGGAACATCCGCTGGAGAAGGGATAGGCTACCCACTCCAGTATTCTTGGGCTTCCCTTGTGGCTCAGCTGGTAAAGAATCTGCCTGCAATGCGGGAGATCTGGGTTTGATCCCTGGGTTGGGAAGATCCCCTGGAGAAGGGAAAGCTACCCACTCCAGTATTCTGGGCTGGAGAATTCCATGGACTGTATAGTCCATGAGGTCCAAAAGAGGTGGACACGACTGAGGAACTTAAAAAACAAACAAACAAACAAACAGTTTTTAAATTAATTAATTTATTTTAATTGGTGGATAATGACTTTGCAATATTGTGATGGTTTTTGCCATACATCAACATGAATCAGCCACAGGGATACACGTGTCTTCCCCACGCTGAACCCCCCTCCCACCTTCCTCCCCACCCTATCCCTCTGGGTTGTCCCAGAGCACTGCCTTTGGGTGCCCTGCTTCGTGCATCGAACTTGCACTGGCCATCTATTTTACATAGGGTAATGTACATGTTTCAACGCTATTCTCTCAAATCATCCCACCCTCACCTTCTGCTTGGATACAAGGATAGTGTTCAGAGTGGCAGAGATCCATATCCATTCCCTGGCCACTGTGCTGGTCAGAGGGTGTCTGGAGCACTGTGATGTTCCTGGCAGTGTGCTTCGGGACAGGCAATCCAGAACCTTCCAGATGGCATTGGCCACCACCATCTTTTGAGCAATAGTAGAAATAACTCAAGCTGTTTAGTCTGGCAACAGTAGATTCTGGGTGGCTGTTGGGAACAGATGATTATACTGGATGTTTTTCATTTCTTTCCCTCGGTTCATTCATTCTCTGTTCTTCTCCATTGTGGTTTGTATCCTAGGAGACTCCCTGGCCTTTATTTGCCAGTGCAATGTACTGAGGGAGATTAGAGTGTAAGCGGAGAGTAAGGTGGTTTCCCTTGGCTGCCTCCCTGCTGGTTTGCTGGGTGGCTCTCTCCTCCAGCTTCAGCTACCCCCTCTGATCTCAGATGACATTCCCATCACCTTGACCCTTCAGGCTTAAGCTCCTGTCTGTCCTTGCTTGCTCTGGGGTGGGGGTGGCAAGGAGGAGGTTGCTAGGATTTGCCTAACCCTGTTCACATCTTCATAAATACCCTTTGATCATGCTCTCTTCAATTACCCTGCCTGAGTGTGTCATCTATTTCCTGCTGGGACCAGACTCATACTGATGCTGGAATGATTAGGGTAATTATTTTCAAATATTTCAAGGGCTATCCTCTGAAAGAGGGTAGAATTAAGACAAGAGAGTGGAAGCTATGGGAGATTGAATTCATCTCCTCCTTTATTCATTCATCTAATCTTATTAAGCCTCTATGATATACCAAGCATTGTGTTAAGGATGAAGCAGTGCTCTACAAGCTTATAAAGAGGTGAGTTAATCTTGAATACAAATAGGGGAGGCCTCCCAGGAAAAGATCTAAAAGATGAGTAAGGATTAAAGGGGAAAGAAAGGAGAGCTTGGTCAGAATGTTCCAGGAAGAGGAGCTTATTTGTGAGAAGGCCGGACATGAGAGTAAAAGAGATTTGTTCTGGGAAGTGAAAGACAGCCCCAGTGTCTAGTTTCTCTGACTTTCGGTTGGAAAGAGAACATTAAGGTTTGAGGCTGGGGGAGGGAGGAGGGTCAAACACGCAGAGCTGCTGTGAACACAGACTTGATCCCAAGGACCTCGGGTGAAAGTGAAAGTGTTAGTCACTCAGTCCTGTCCAACTCTTTGTGATTCCATGGACTGTAGCACACCAGGCTCCTGTGTTCATGGGATTTCCTGGGCAAGAATACTTATCGGGTGAAGAATTTGCCTGCAATGCAAAAGACACAGGAGATGTGGGTTCGATCCCTGGTTTGGGAAGATCCCCTGGAGAAGGAAATGGCAACTCACTCCAGTATTTCTGGCCTGAAAAATCCCATGGATAAAGGAGCTTGGTGGGCTATAGTCCATGGGGTCACAGAGTTGGACACAACTGAGTGACTCAGAGGGCAATACTGAAGTGGATTGCCATTTCCTACTCCAGGGGATCTTCCTGACCCAGGAATCAAACCTGGGTCTCCTGCATTGCAGGCTGATTCTTTACCATCTGAGCCACCAGAGAGGTTCCTAAGGACCATGGAAACCCCTTGAAAGTGTTAAAGCTAAAGAGGCACCCAGTACGACTTTCTCTTTCCATCACAGCTGGAAGGGAGCAAGAATGCTCAAGAATTGGAGCTGTTCAGATATAAATCAAGTTACCTTGCTAAGGAACGAGCAGCCAGTTCCTGGAAGCAGAAAGAGTCTGGGTGACAGCTCCAGGATATTTTCAAGGGGGAAAATCTGCACTTAGTGGACAATTGGACTGGGAGACATCTGTGATCCTTTCTAATTTTGCAAATTCTGATATTCCTTCTGGTCTGCCCCCCATGTTCCACAGTGGGATATAAGACACAAAGGTTTGAGAATTCATGCACCACCATTCACAATGGGCAATAAAAAGGCATCTTCTTCTTTCCCAGTCCCTCCCATTGGGCCTAGAAAACCAGAGACACATTCTAGACCCGAACCTCTGAGAACACATGGGGCTTTAGTGTTTACGTTCCTCTCACCCCAGCTGACACAGGAAGGGCACTGACCACAATGAGTTCCAGGGAATGGTTCTACCAGTGTCCAACCTTCAGCCTGCTAATCCCTGGCTCTCTAAGATATTAGACAAGTTTGCTATTCTTTTTTTATTATTATTTCAAATTAAACCCTATACAAAATTAGAGAGCCACCATCTCAGTTCCTGGGTCAGCTTCACACTTTGGTCATAGCGGGGACCAGAAATGGTCTAGGGCCCTGAAGACAGGGGCATTGTCAAGCACTTTGAAACTCAGTCTCTGGGACTGGGCCGATCAGTGTGTGATAACGCAGCTGTGTGCAAATGCCGGGGCTGGAGCGATAATTATAGAAACCTTCTCATTATGCTTGAATGGGGGCCAGTGCCTAGCCCTGCCAGCGAGGAGGGTGTGAGGCTGCAAAACTGGTACGGTTGAGAGCAAGATGGCTTTTGCAGCCAGCATGGCCATCTGAGGTGTGCCAGAGAGCTTGCGTGCCTGCTCTCTGTTGGCGAGTGCCCCTAGTGCCCACTTATGATCTCCCACCTTGGTCAGTACCTTTGTTCCTCACCAGGTTGCAATAAACACAGCAGTTTTGTCAGTAGGGCTCAATTTTCCAGTCACTATTCCACTCAAACTCCTGTTCCCAAGACTCATCTTCCTACCTCATGGCATCCTTCTATCTTTTTCACAGCCCTGGAATGGGTTCATGGTCCTTAACATCCCACATATAGAATAAGTTTGATCTGGGTAGCCCCTGCTCTCTGACACCAATGACACATTCCAGTCACTTCTTTTCTCTCTTTTTTTATTGAATATGAAAACAAAAGTTTATTGAAACTAATGTCCTTGCTTGTACAAATTCACTTTTTAAAAGGCTGGTACAAAGCTTGTAAGCAAGAACATCAGTATCCTATGACACTGAATAGCATTCTAGAAAGCCTGAAAAAAGTCCAGACACTTCTTATGGCCTTGAATGAGAGTAGATGTATTTTGGCTAAAATATCCATTCATAAAAGATAATTGGAAAATCATCCATCTACACACTGAGTTGTCACAGCTTTAACAAGAACACTGGACCTGCCAGCATCGCCAGGGCAACAGGAGGGCACTGCTGGGGGGAAGGGGGGAAGGAAAGAAGGAGTGATGTGGGAGCAACAGCCGTGAAGGAGGGAGCGAAGCATAATAAAAGGAGTGTGTGGAGGTTTCATTTTCTTCATGGAAAATATGCTATTATCCAAAAGCAACTTCCTCTGCTGGCATTTTTGCTTTTTCCAGTAGCAGCAAAGAAGTACAGTTTTATGTAACACATATAACAGGGAAAGTAGAACGGTGACCCTGGGAAAATTACAGCATTAAAAGTAATAAGTCTGCCATTGCCAATAAACCACACAGACACCATGCCGTGCTATCTTGAGTATAAAGGTGACATTTTAACAGTTATTCCTATAGTAACCTCTCCAACTGCAACTGCATTTTTTGAACATCATACGCTTTACACACAGATAGTCTTTCAAGAGTCTGAGGATTTTTGAGGCTTCATCCTTCAAGGCCCAGATCAGGCATCCCCTTCTTAAGAATATCCCACAGCCTGGGTTATATGCTCCCAAAATCTCTCATATTAATAGAAATGATTTTATTTACACATTGAGTGTTTACTTATCTTTCCACTCACTACATTATGAGCTTCCTGAAGATAGGAACCACGTATTATTCATTTCTGAATCCCCAGTGTCCATCAGTGCCTAGCTTTGTAAAGGTGTGTAGAGTTAAATCATTAATAGGTCTTATTCCTTGTCTCATCTTTAAGCCAAAAACATTAAAACTATGGGGACGCTAAGTCAAGTTAGATATATGTATATATATATATAAATAAATGTATAGTTTTGTTTTTTATTTATTTTTTAAAATTTTATGAAAGTTACAATTTTTTTAAATTTTATTTTTATGGGAGGGGAGTTTGGGGGAGAATGGATACATGTATATGTGTGGCTGAGTCCCTTCACTGTTCACCTGAAACTATGACAACATTGTTAATTGACTATACCCCAATACAAAATGTTTTTGGTGTTAAAAAAAATAAAAATAAAGTTATATATATATTGACTCATCCCTTCTAACCCCAAGATGCTATACTTTTAGAACATGCTGTTTTCTGCTTAAATCAGGAAATGAATGAAAGCTTCAAAAGCAAAAAATTTGTTTGGACTGGATGAAAATGTAAAAAGAGAGAAAAGAATTTCTCCTAAGCAGAATCCTTCATTTCAAAGGGTGAGGTAAAGTGTGGCAAGGCTAGAATGGATTTTAGGCTAGGCAGAGACAACGATGTATGCAGCAAATTATAGAAAAAAAAATATTAATTCTCATTTTTAAGAAAGAAAAGTTAAGAACTGAAGTCAAGAAGTAGTAATAACCAAAATTCTGGGTGCAAGAAAAAACTGGAAGCTCTCCCCATTTTTTTTTTCTGAAAATGAAAACTCTGACTTCATAAAAATAAGTTAAGAGAGTTCCCTGGAAGTCCAGTGGTTAAAACTTCATCTTCCAATGCAAGGGGTATGGGTTTGATGCCTGGTTGGAGAGCTAAGATCCCACATGCCTCAAGGTCAAAAATCAAAATATAAAACAGAAAGAATATTGTAGCAAATTCAGCAAAGACAAAAAAACGGTCCACAATTTAAAAAATTTTTAAAAGAATAAGTTAAGAACAGAAGATGAGTTTTGTTTCTTTTTAGGATCAGTGATCAGAGGGTAGAAGCCATTGACGATTAATATGAAAAAGACAATTTAACTGGGTTTTTATTTTTAAGAGAAATTTAAAACATTAGACACCTTTGGGTTATATAAAAAGAATAAAGAATATTAAAAATTCAATCAATAGAACAATTAAAATATATATGCACTTTCTTATTTTCATTCTCTATTGTCCATAGTTATAGGAATAAGAAAAGGGGATTAAAAGAGGGAGAAATAGGTTGGACAAAGGATTTAAATATAGTAACAGAAGAGAAAGGAACACACATGGAAACCCACATGGATGTAAAAACCTAGCTAGAAAAAGACACACCCAAATAAAGACCTGGATATAGGTTTCTATGGCTTAGAATCTCTATTTTGTATTGTCTCAGAATAATCTAGCAAGGATTTTTTATATTAATATATATTGAAGCATAGTTGATTAACAATATTGTGTTAGTTTCAGATGTACAGCAAAGTGATTCAGTTATACAAGTATCTATTCTTTTAAAATCATGTTTCATTTTTGATCTTCATGATCTCCATTCTTGGTTTAGGAGTTGAGACTCAGATGTTTTCTATGTGTGTGTGTGTGTCTGTATGAGAGAGACAGACAGACAGAAATAAAATGAAAGGCTTTCTAAAGGAACTGACATAAGAGGTATGATGAGAACCTTCATTCAGAGTAAGGACTATTTCAGGAAAGGAATATTTTGAGATTCTGAATGTATCCTTTTTAAAATAAATTTGGTTGCTGAAAGAGACAACATCGTGTGGTGAAGGTCAGAAAATAGGTTTCACTACCTGTCGTTTCTCTCTGGAGATCTTCTGGGTCCTCTATTTATCCTCGTCTCACACTAGTTAGAATTCCTGGAGTGGGATGGGGCTTGGGGGTACTTGCACTGCTATTAACACCCTGTCTCCTTTATGAACCAGTAGAAGTAGGTAAATAAACAGAAGTTTTTCTATCCTGTGAAAGAGATGCTTAAGCAGAGAACCATTCCTTGACACATAACCATGGTCCAACCACGTGTCTACTAATAACTGTTTTATGGGGAATGTTTCTGGGCTTCCCAGGTGGCTCAGTGGATAAAGAATCTGCTTGCGATGCAGGAGACACAGGAGACACAGGTTCGATCCCTAGGTCTGAAAGATCCCCTGGAGCAGGGCATGGCAACCCACTTGAGTATTCTTGTCTGGAGAATTCCATGGATACAGGAGCCTGGCGGGCTACAGTCAGGGTCACGAAGAGTCGGACGTGACTGAAACAAATGAGCATGCATGCATGGGGAACATTTCTGGATTTACTCCATGCTAAAGCTTTTAATTTTTATACTTATGATGCTATATAGGCAAGTAGCTTTGTGCAGCTTTGTCACTTTATTATTGTACCTTTAAAAAATGTTCCACTTTCACTTACTCAATTGCATAGCTATTGGTCCAGAAAATGATAATATGTGATGGTGTGGGCTTATTATTTTCAGGAACTTAATATACTCATGAATCATTGAATGTCTTCTGTAACTGACTGCTTCTCATGTCCATGTTACTGCATATTATTGATCCACAATGACTTTGTGATATTAATCAGTTTTCTTATTTTTACTATTGATGTGCTATTTGATATCATTTAAAACTCTATTGGTTCAATTATATCATTTTTGCTTTCCACACAGAAACCTTTTTCAGGTCTTTACTATGGACTATATCATGCTAGCCGATGGAATTCAAAACCTTGTTTCCCTGACTCTGTCCTGCAAAAAAGGCTTCTAGCTTTGCTTATTGATTTATGAATGCATTTTATTCCTCCTTAGCTAACCAACATGCTTCAATTAAAAGTAATATTTTTATAAAAAGTTCTTTAACAAAGGAAAAGAGACTTATTTAGATGTATGTTTTAAACAAATCAGCATCAAATATCCATCCCTTAACTTTTCCCTCTTGGTCATATGGTAAAATATGACCAATAAAATATGTTTATGGGCTTCCCTGATGGCTGAGTTGGTAAAGAATTCCACTTGCACTGCAGGAGACCCTGCCCGGTTCAATTCCTGGGTCAGAAAGACCCACTGGGGAAGGGATAGGCTACCCACTCCAGTATTCTTGGGCTTCCCTTATGACTCAGCTGGTAAAGAATCTGCCTGCAATGCAGGAGACCAGGGTTTGATCCCTGGGTTGGGAAGATCCTCTGGAGAAGGGAAAGCTACCCACTCCAGTATTCTGGACTGAAGAATTCCATGTACTGTATAGTCCATGGGGTCACAAAGAGTCAGGCACAAGTGAACACCTTTAACTTCAAAACATGTTTATAGACTGTGAACTTTTACTTTTAGGATAGAAGTAGGTCACAGTTATGGAGTCGTTCTATAAGATTAAGGCTTAGCTGGGCTGGCCTTGAACTACAGTGGAGTCAGAGCCTTGAGTTTAGGTTCATTAACAAGATGGATGAAATTCCAGCTGTGGCATTCAAAACACCAATGAGTGTCTCCAGGAGTCACTCCTCTCCACCTGGACTGAGCCAGGACTTTCTTGTTTCTCTCTCTCAGTGCCAGTAGTTTAGTGGTAGAGGTCTGCTCCATTTTTCATAAGGAGATAAGAGTTTAATAATAGAAATAAGAACACCTCTTTGGCTATGTCATGATGGCCAGTACTAAGTTAATTCTGATTCTGTGGTATATTTTAAAGCAAAATATACTTACTCTCTGAACTCTAAACATGGCTAAAATGCTTTTGCCTCTTCCCTGCCGCTCCCCTCTCAACCCAGGGAGAAATTCATGACAATATTCTGTAAGAAAATATTTAAAACACTATCTGAAAACTTGCTTTACTCCTTTTTAGTCTCCCAGATTAGATAATACTGGTAGAATTTTTAGATGTTTGATGTGAAGTCAAACTGAAATAGGCACTACAGAATAGTTATTAAACAGAGAAGAAAGAGACATTTATTGTACTGGAGGTTGGAGACCTGTGATCAAGAACGTTTCACAGAGGAGAAGAACTTTAATGACTTCAGTTGGTTCTTAGATCACCCAAAATATTTTGATAAAAAGAGAAGGAGGGAAAGATGATCAGGTTTAAATACAGGCCTGTGCCAGTGCTATAGCCTTTCTGATGTTTGGGGAACATGGACTGGTTTCATGTAGTCATGACATATGATTGGGAATGGCTGGGTACCAGGCCAATGAATTATTTTTAATTCCTAAGTGTCTAGTGATATAAATATAGTCAAACCACTTCATTGATCTATGTTCATAAAACCTGCCAAATTAAAAAGAGAATCTTATCTCTCACAGGCTTATTTTATCCTGAATTCCAGGTGGAGGAATGGTAAATAATCATTATTAGCTCAATTGTTTTAGACTCAAAGTGTCAGTTATCTGTTGCCATAAATAATACTGCATAACTCTCTCCCCACTCAAAAAAAAAATCTATAACTCTTGAGTCTATGGGTCAGGTGGGTGGTTCTTACAGTCTGGGACAGGCTAAGATGATCTTGTCTGGAAGCATTCCTGTGTCAGTAGTTAGCTGGCTGATCTCTTGGGCACTGGAACATCTCTGATGGCCTTGTTTGAGATGGTTCTCCTCCATCTGATCTCTCGTCCTCCAGTAGGCTGGTTCAGTCTTATTCACATAGATCTCTGGGGTCCAAGAGAGCAAGCATAAGTGTGCAAGGCCCCATGAGGTCTACTAGGCTTGGAACTGCAACACATCAATCCCACTGCATTCTCTTGGCAAAGCAAATCACGGGGCTGGCACAGTTTCAAAGGGTGGGGCTTTAAACTCCACTTCTTGATGGGAGAAATTTCAAAGTCATGTTGAAAGGGGCATGAATTAAAAGGGGCATGGATAGTTGTGCCATTTTTACAATCAATCTACCTTGGAATAGGAGGTTTAATATTGAAAAGCACCTATCAGGTTAATAATATGTCTCCCAGGTTGGAAGGAATTAAGGTATTGTTTGTTAGTGAGGAATTGCATCATGCTGTGTCTTTTTTATTTTTTCATTTGCCATCACATCCAAGAAAATTAGAGGTCATAAAACTAACTAAATCAAGAGCAAAGAATTATATTGGAGTTAAAATCTTGTTGTTTTTAAAAAACAATCAACTTTCTCAAGTCTGCTGCTGCTGCTGCTAAGTCACTTCAGTTGTGTCCTACTCTGTGTGACCCCATAGATGGCAGCCCACCAGGCTCCCCCGTCCCTGGGATTCTCCAGGCAAGAACACTGGAGTGGGTTGCCATTTCCTTCTCGAGTGCAAGAAAGTGAAAAGTGAAAGTGAAGTCGCTCACTCGTGTCCGACTCTTTGCGACCCTATGGACTGCAGCCCACTAGGCTCCTCCGTCCATGGGACTTTCCAGGCAAGAGTACTGGAGTGGGTTGCCATTGCCTAGCACAAAGTATATAGTAAAAAAAAGTCCCCTATTTTTTCTTTTTTAAAATATTTATAAATTAATTAATTTTAATTGGAAGCTAATTATTTTATAATATTGTGGTGGTTTTTGCCATACATTGACATGAATCAGCCATGGGTTTATATGTGTCCCACCATCCTGAACCCCCCTCCTACCTCCCTCCCCACCCCATCCCTCTGGGCTGTCCCAGAGCACCAGCTCTGAGTGCCCTGCTTCATGCATTGAACTTGCACTGGTCATCTATATTACATATGGTAATATACTTGTTTCAATGCTGTTCTCTTATATCTTCCCACCTTCACCTTTTCCCACAGAGTAGAAATGCCTGTTTTTTACATCTGTGTCTCTTTTGCTGTCTTGCATATAGGGTTGTCATTATTGTCTTTCTAAATTCTATATATATGCTTTAATATACTGTATTGATGTTTCTCTTTCTGGCTTACTTCACTCTATATAATAGGCTCCAGTTTCATCCACCTCATTAGAACTGACTCAAATGTGTTCTTTTTTAGAGCTGGGTAATAGTCCATTGTGTATATGTATCACAACTTTCTTAACCATTCATCTGCTGATTGACATCTAGGTTGCTTCCATGTCCTAGCTATTGTAAACAGTGCTGCAATGAACATTGGGGTACATGTGTTTCTTTCAATGCTAGCAGCCATTCTGACCGCCGTGAGATAATACCTCGTTGTGGTTTTGATTTGCATTTCTCTGATAATGAGTGATGTTGAGCATCTTTTCATGTGTTTGTTAGCCATCTGTATGTCTTCTTTGCAGAAATGTCTGTTTAGTTCTTTGGCCCATTTTTTGATTGGGTCGTTTATTTTTCTGGTATTGAGATGCTTATATATTTTGGAGATTACTTCCTTGTCAGTTGCTTCATTAGCTATTATTTTCTCCCATTCTGAAGGCTGCCTTTTCACCTTGCTTATAGTTTCGTTCGTTGTGCAAAAGCTTTTGAGTTTAATTAGGTCTCATTTGTTTATTTTTGTTTGTTTGTTTTTTTCCATTACTCTGGGAGGTGAGGATCTTGCTGTGATTTATGTCAGAAAGTGTTCTGCCTATGTTTTCCTCTAAGAGTTTTTATAGTTTCTGGTCTTACATTTAAACTTTAATCCATTTTGAGTTTACTTTTGTGTATGGTGTTAGAAAGGGTTCTAGTTTCACTCTTTTACAGGTGGTTGATCAGTTTTCCTAGCACCACTTGTTAAAGAGATTGTCTTTTCTCCATTGTATATTTTTGCCTCCTTTGTCACAGTTAAGGTGCCCATAGGTGGGTGGATTTATCTCTGGACTTTCTATTTTGTTCCATTGATCTATATTTCATACTGTGTCTTTTTATTTTCATTTGCCATTACATCCAGGAAAATTAGAGATCATAAAACTAACTAGATCAAGAGCAATAAATCATATCGGAGTCAGAATCTTGTTGTTTTTAAAAAGAAATCAACTTTCTCAAGTCTAGTGTGAAGCATATAGTGAAATAATCCCCTATTTAAAAAAAAATAGGTTTAAGAAGAGCTAAGATTTCACGAGGAAATACATAAACTTATTTTTCTATCTCTATCTGAACCAAACTGGAAGTCCTAATTTTATAAATATCAGTATGGGTACAAGGCAAGTTCTGTATATCAGTATGGGTACAAGGCAAGTTCTGTATATCAGTATGGGTACAAGGCAAGTTCTGTAACTTGTGATTATGCCATAAGTGGGAAGGTGGAAAGGAGACCATCTTCTCAGGAAAACCACACCTCATCCTTGGAAAAAGAACAAAAGTGACTTTCTGCTGCCTCCTGGTGGCAAATAACTTAAATTGCAGAGACCACCCTACAGACATGACTCATTCCATCACCACAATAGCTTTGCAACCAGTTTAATTTTTCAATACATGTTTGACTAAAAGACCCTAATTTTGCTCAGAGAATCTCCGAAACTCACTTTTTCCAAGCACTACTTGGATAGATGCAATGAGCACTGTTCTAAGAGTACATTCTAAGGAATGTAGAAAGTGGGGTTATAGTTCTGCTTTTGATGCTGTGTACCCTTGATGCTTCTGTACCCTGATTTCTCCAGCTACTAAATGTGAATGCTTTAAACTTCTTCTGCATAAAGGTTATAAGTACAGGTGAAACCACATTTAAAATGTGCTTCATACATTGCTGGGAGATTAAATTGGAATGAGGGTAGTTTTGGTGTCAAAAGCCTTAGAATTTTGCACACTTTTTGACCCAAGAATTCCACTTATAGAGATTTATTTTAAGGAAATAATCAGCTTTAGCTGCAAGGACACATTCCTCCAATTTCGTGACAGCAAAAATATTGAAAACAACCAAAATGACCCAAATTAGGGGTTTGGATAAGTAAATTACAGTAGATCCATACATTAAAATTCTAAGCAGCAGTGAGAAATGATGATCTGGAGAATTTTTATGAATGTATGCTGAATAGTTTCCATGACAGTAAATGAAAAATCATGTAACAAAATAATATGTTCAGTATAATTACATTTTTGAATGAAATATGTATATAAAAAGATTGGGAGAATATGCTCTAAAATGTTATCCATGATTAACTGTGTTGGAGATAGAGATGGATTTTCTTATTTTTTCTTAACACTATTTTCTACATGTATTACTTTTGTATAATCACTTTTATTACATTTTTCTTATTGCAAAGGTTTATGGAATAAAATTTATAAGAATAAGGCATTTTTTATGCTTATCTCTTGAATCGGGACACTATAGTAATGAGAACTCAAATTCAAAACTCTGCATCTTTAAGAGCTTTGCCAACTGACGTTTGTCCTTGTCACAGACAAAACACTTTTCTATTTATGTTTACAGCATTGAAAAATGCACAGTATCCTACAGCACAAGGAGGATGATTTATAATAAAGCCCTTCATCTCAGTGTATGAGTATACCTGTAAATCATTCAACAGACTCACATTAAGTATAAGCCTCAAAGCAGCAGATGTATCGAACAAACAATAAAATTTGAGTGTGTCTGCACTATCTGCATCTTTGTTTCTCTGTGTAAGCATGAATGTCCTGCTAAGCTCTCTATTCCAAAATCATCTCATTGTACATTCAACATATATTTACTTTGGGACTATATATTATGGGTTGAGCTTAGTACCATGATTCTGGAAAATCAGGTTGCCAGTGGTTTCTTGGAATTAGCATCCTTGAAGACACTCAATGGTCTTCCCAGGTGGTGCAGTGGTAAAGAATCTGCCCGGTAATGCAGGAAGTGCGGGAGATGCAGGTTCTATCTCTGGGCTTGGGAATATTCCTTGGAGTAGGAAATGGCAACCCACTCCAGTGTTGTTGCCTGGAGAATCTTGCCATGGACAGAGGAGCCTGGCGGGCTACAGTCCATAAGCCTGCAAAGGGTTGGACATGACTGCGCAACTGAGCACACATGTCTGCAGACACTCACTACTTCCAGCAGAGTGTAGGTCCTGTATGTAACATAAAATAAGCAAGAGACACTAAATCTGCCCTCAGGAAACTTATTTTCTGGTTAAAAAGGAAAAAAAAATTAATGACTAGGAAATAAATGCCACTCACTCTTTCAACAAGATTTATTCAGAACTTATTAATGATGCACAGTTTGCCAGACAGAGTGGAAAGATATATGATTCAATTTTAGAATATAATTCAGGGTTAATTAGGGCTTCCCTAGTAGATCAGCTGGTAAAGAATGCGCCTGCAATGCAGGAGCCCTGGCTTCTATCCCTGGGTTGGGAAGATTCCCTGGAGGAGGGCATGGCAACCCACTCCAGTATTCTTGCCTGGAGAATCCCCATGGACCAAGGAGCCTGGTGGGCTACAGTCCATGGGGTCGCAAAGAGTAGGACACGACTGAGCAACTAAGCACAAGGCACAGGGTCAATTAATGCCATATGATATAATTTAAGGAATGGGGAGAGCATATCAGCTCCCCACAAAACTTGTTTCAGGGCTGGAAGGACCCCCTCCCCAATAGTATCTTGTCCAAATGTACCTGATTTGACTAAGTAGTTGGGAAAGCTTTATAGTAGAAATAGAGCTTCAGATGGGGTTGAAATGATGGGTGGAATTGGTGGAGAAGAATGATAGAAGAGTACTCTACCAGTGAAAGGAATGAACAAAGGAACTGAACTGGGCGAGGGTATAACCTATAAGGGAGCTTAAGAGGTAAGAGCAGAGGTTGAACTTTTACCCAAGGTTCAAACATAGGAAAATTTCTCTATTGATTCACAGCAAACCCCAGGTATTAAGGGATGGAGCTCTTATGGCTATTATTTTCCTTGAAAAGAAAGATGGACAGTAGATAAATAGCCCCAAATAGCTACTAACCTTTATTCCTAAAAACTAACAACCCAAGGGTTAAACATAAAGTAAACCCCTATTAAAACAAACAAACAAACAAAAAACCACTGTACACTGGGAAGAAAAGAACCTGTAGTTTTTCTGGTCATACAGATACTTCCAAGATAATGTTTTTAAAGAAGGGGTCAAAAGAACTGCACCTGAATTCCAGCACTGTCATTTACTGTCACACTAAGTCATCTTGAAGTTCTCAGACTTGAGGTCATTTCTTTGTCTTAAAATGGAACAATCATATCTCTACCTCTAGCCAGGAAAGAGCAAGATGTACAGGATTTGTATTCCTGCCTGAAACAACCACAGAAACTAGACAAAATATGTGAAACAACACTGTTCAAGTCACTGGAAATCAGACAGTAAAGGATGATGATCCCTGAGAGAGGGAAAGAAATGAGGTGAAAACTATGATTAATCCCAATGCAGCATTTAAGAGTGTTTTTAGGCTATGGTACAGGAAGGGGAACCCAGGCAGAAACTGGGTTGAAGAGAAAGAGCTTAGAGTATGGGGGGATAAAGGCAACTGCAGATAGTTGGGCAGAGCCCCAGGGAGGGTAGAAGGGTAGAAGTGAATTTGGGGGGAAAAACATCAGAAAGAATAAGGAAGAACAGTGCCTGATACTCACATTGAGCCAGGATAATGTGTTATCACCTGCAAGGCTGAGAAAAATCATAATTTATGGGGTGTTGGGTAGAGTACTCAGGAAGTTCTTGCCTCTGGAATAGGGAATAATTAGTTCTCAATTAAACACTGCTCCAGACCTGTCTAACAAGTCATAAAAGCACTATCTGAAAATGTTTGACTCTTTTCAAATAATGTAATCAGGTGTGGATCACAACAAACTGTGGAAAATTCTGAAAGAGATGGGAATACCAGACCACCTGACCTGCCTCTTGAGAAATCTGTATACAGGTCAGGAAGCAACAGTTGGAACTGGACATGGAACAACAGACTGGTTCCAAATAGGAAAGGGAGTGCATCAAGGCTGTATATTGTCACCCTGCTTATTTAACTTCTATGCAGAGTACATCATGAGAAAAGCTGGGCTGGATGAAGCACAAGCTGGAATCAAGATTGCTGGAAGAAATATCAATAACCTCAGATATGCTGATGACACCATCCTTATGGCAGAAAGTGAAGAAGAACTAAAGAGCCTCTTGATGAAAGTGCAAGAGGAGAGTGAAAAAGTTGGCTTAAAGCTCAACATTCAGAAAACGAAGATCATGGCATCCGGTCCCATCACTTCATGGGAAATACATGGGAAAACAGTGGAAACAGTGGCTGACTTTATTTTTCTGGGCTCCAAAATAACTGGATGGTGATTGCACCCATGAAATTAAAAGATGCTTACTCCTTGGAAGGAAAGTTATGACCAACCTAGATAGCACATTAAAAAGCAGAGACATTACTTCGCCAACAAAGGTCCGTCTAGTCAAGGCTATGGTTTTTCCTGTGGTCATGTATGGATGTGAGAGTTGGACTATAAAGAAAGCTGAGTGCGGAAGAATTGATGCTTTTGAAATGTGGTGTTGGAGAAGACTCTTGAGAGTCCCTTGGACTGCAAGAAGATCCAACCAGTCCATCCTAAAGGAGATCAGTCCTCAGTATTCATTGGAGGGACTGATATTGAAGCTGAAACTCCAGTACTTTGGCCACCTGATGCGGAGAGCTGACTCATTTGAAAAGACCCTGATGCTGGGAAAGATTGAGGGCAGGGGGAGAAGGGGACGACAGAGGATGAGATGGTTGGATGGCATCACTAACACAATGGACATGGGTTTGGGTGGACTCTGGGAGTCAGTGATGGACAGGAAGGCCCGCCATGCAGGGTCACAGAGTTGGACACGACTGAGGGACTGAACTGAACTGAACTGAATCAGGCATCAGAAGATGAGATGGTTAGATAGCATCACTGACCCAATGGATGTGAGTTTAAGAAAACCCCGGGAGATAATAAAGGACAGGGAAGCCTGGTGTACTATAGTCCATGTGATTGCAGAGTCAGACACGACTGAGTGGCTGAACAACAAAAATCTCTGAACAAAACTCAAGAATTATTATAGGAAGACAAAAATATACAGAACCGAACAAGGTGAAATTCACATGACTGGCATTAAGTCAAAGACTGCAAGGCATGTAAAGAAGCAGAAAAATATGACTCATAATGAGGAGAATAACTAATCAATCAAATAATTAATCAAGTTGAATTGTTGAAACTGTGCTATTGTAAGATTCTTATATTCTGTATGAAGTATTATAGTATCACATGAAGGTAAACTATGATAAATGAAAGAAGCATAGTATAAACCATAAAGCAACTACTAATGCAACAAAACAAAGTCACAGCTACTAAGTCAACAGAAGATGTAAAATTTAAAAACAATATAAAGACGGCAGAAAAAGAAGAAAGATGGAAACAATGAACAAGTGGGACAAATAATAGAAAACAAATATTAAGAGCACGATAGTAGATATCAGCTAAAGAATGACAATAATCACCTTAAATGTAAGGGTCTAAAAATCCAATTTAAAGGCAGCTTTATATTATGACACAGATAGGTTAAAAGTAAAAGGACAGTGAAAACTAATCATACTAACAGTGATCAAAAGAAAACTCACGTGCGTGCTCAGTTGTGTCTGACTTTTTGTGACCTCATGTACTGCAGCCCGCCAGGCTCCTCTGTCCATGGGATTCTCCAGGCAAGATTACTGGAGTGGGTTGCCATTTCCTTCTCCAGGGATCAAACATGTGTTTCCTACTTGGCAGTCAGGTTCTTTACCACCGAGTCACCTGGGAAGCCCAAAGAAAGCTTTAGTGGCTATATTAGTAGCAAACTCGGTTTTAGAGCAAAGAATATTATCAGGGATAGAGAAGGTCATTTCACAATGAAAACAAGGTTAATTCAACAAGAGGACACAACAACTCTAAACATGTATTAACCTGATAAAACAGCTTTAAGATACATGAAGTAAAAACTGATAGAGCTGTAAAGAGAAATAGACAAATACACAATTATAACTGGAGATTTTAAAACTACTTCTCTCTCAATAATTAATAGAACAAGTAGATAGAAAATTAACAAGGATATAGAAGACTTGAACAATACTATCAAGCAACTTGATTTATGTTTATAGAACAATCCACTCAATAGGAGCATCAAAACATCTTTCTTTCAAGTACACAAGGAACATTTACCAAGATAGACCATATTTTGGGCCATTCATTATGCAAGTGTCAAAAAATTTAAAAGTATATAAGTCATACAAATTAGATTCTGTAATGGCAATGGAATTAAATTAAAAATCAATAACAGAAATATTTGTAACATTCCCAAATATTTTGAAACTAAATAACACAACACACTTTTAAATAACCTACGGATAAAAAAGAAATCAAAAGAGAAATTATAAAATATTTTGTGTTAAATAAGAATGAAAACTCAACATATTAGAATTCATGGGCTGCTGCCAAAGCAGTTCTCAGCAATAAATTTATAACACTAAATGCTTATATTAGAAAAGGCAGCCTCAATCAATGACTTAAACCTCCACCCTAAGACACTAGAAAAAGAAGAGTAATGTAAATACAAGAAGTTAATAAAAGATCAAAGCTAAAATCAGTGACATAGAAAACAAAACAAAAAACAAAAGTAAATCAATGAAACCAATAACTATTTCTTTAAAGAAAAAAAGATAAAATTGATAAACCTCTACCCAGACTGCTCAGGAAAAAGAGACAAGACACAAGTTACCAATATCAGAAATGAGAAAGGTGGCATTATGATCCTATATACATTAAAAGAGTAAGAAGAGAAAGTTTTGTCTTGTTTTTTAAATTTTTATTGGAGTATAGTTGATTTATAATGTTATATTAGTTTCAGGTGTATAGCAAAATGATTCAGTTGAACATATACATATATCTATCTTTTTTAGATTCTTTTTCCATATAGGTGCTTTGTGCTTAGTTGCTGTGTTGTGTCTGACTCTTTGCAACCCCATGGACTATAGCCCACCAGGCTCCTTTGTCCATGAGTTTTCTCTAGGCAAGAATACTGGAGTGGGTTGCCATGCCCTCCTGCAGGGGATCTTCCCAACCCAGGGATCAAACCCAGGTCTCCTGCACTGCAGGCAGATTCTTCACCATTTGAGTCACCAGGGAAGCCCTTCCATATAGGTAATTACATCGTATTAAGTAGAGTTCCCTGTGCTTTTCAACAGATTCTTATTGGTTATCTATTTTATATATGGACTTCCCTGGTGGCACTAGGGGTAAAGAACCCACCTGCCAATGCAGGAGACATCAGAGACTCAAGTTCTATCCCTAGTTCAGGAAGATCCCCTGGAGGAAGAAATAGCAACCCACTCCAATACTCTTACCTGGAGAATCCCATAGACAGAGGAGCCTGGCAGGCTACAGTCCATGGGGTCACAAAGAGTCAGACTTAACTGAAGCAACTTAACTTCAGTCAGTCATGTCTGACTCTGTGTGACCCCATAGATGGCAGCCCACCAGGATCCTCTGTCCATGGGATTCTCCAGGCAAGAACACTGGAGTGGGTTGCCATTTCCTTCTCCAATGCATGAAAGTGAAAAGTGAAGTGAAGTCGCTCAGTCGTGGCTGACTCTTAGCGACCCCATGGACCGCAGCCCACCAGGCTCCTCCATCCATGGGATTTTCCAGGCAAGAGTACTGGAGTGGGGTGCCATCACCTTCTCCGGAAGCAACTTAGCACACACGTATAAAAGTTATCGTAGATATTTGTCTTTCTCTATCTGACTTCACTCAATATGACAATCTCTTGGGCAAATAGACAATGTTATGAACAACTTTATGCTAATAAATTTGACAACCTAGATGAAATGAAAAGATTTCTTGAAAGACCTGGACTACCAAGCTTACTCAAGAAGATATAGGTTACCTGAATGGGCCTATATCTGTTAAGAAAATTGAACTTATAGTAAAAAAAAAAACTTCCCACAAAGAAAACTATAGGCCCAAACAACTTCACTGATAAATTCTACCAAATATATAAGGAAGAAATAATATCAATTTTATACAGACTTTTCCCAAAAATTTAAGAGGAGATACTTTGTGCTTCATCGCTCAGTCATATCCGATTCTTTGTGACCCCATGGACTGTAGAGTTGGGCATGACTGAGTGACGAAGCCCAAAGCACTTAAATTTCTTAACTGGTTCTATGGGGCCAACAACTACCATCCTCTCATGAAAACATGGCAAATATATTACAAGAAAAAAAATACAGACCAATATCCCTCATACTGTATTAATATAGATGCAAAACCTATAAACAAAATTTTATCAAGTAGAATCAAACAATATATAAAAAGACTAATACATCAAAATAGAGTGATGCTATCCCAGAGATTCCATTTTGGTAACATTTGAAAATCAATCAATGTAAACAAACTTTAAAACGTCACCAAGTTAATGAACTAAAAAAAAAAAGTGATTATTTCAACAGTAGTAAAATTCATTTGACATAATCTAACAAACTTGTCTGATAAAAACTCTGGGAATTCCTTGACAGTGCAGTGGTTAGGAGTCCAGACTTTCACTGCTGAGGGCACAGGTTCAGTCCCTGGTGGGAGAACTAAGATCCTGCAAGCCGTGCATCTGAAGCTAATGAATAAATAAATAAATAACTTTTAAAAATAAATAAAAACTGCAATCCCTTAAAAAATGAACAGGAGGAAACTTCCTCAGCTCAATAAAGCGCATTGTGGTAGGCTGACAACTGACTCTAAGATGGCTTCCAATGATCTTTATCTCCTATGTAAGCCCTTCCCCTGAGTGTGGGCCAGACCCAGGGGTGACTCACTTTTTATAAATAGAATTCTGCAAAAGCAATATGATGACAGTTCTGAGATAAGCTTATAAAATGAATGTGACTTCCTTCTTGCTTGCCCTCTCTTACTCTCTTGTTGGCTTGCTCTCAGGGGAAGATGAGCTGCCCTATGGAGAACCCCATGTGTCAAAGAACGGATGGCATTCCCGGGTCCATAGCCAGAGAGGGACTTACACCCATAATCAAACAGCCTGTGAGCAAATGAACCTGCCAGCAACCACAAGAGTGAGTTTGGAAACAAATCCTCCCTAAACTCAGACTTCAGATAAAACAACAGACACACCTAATACCTTGATTACAGCTTTATGAGAATCACTGAAGCAGAGACATCCAGCTAAGCCATGTCTGGATTCCTGCAAGTATTTTGCAAACAAGCATTTACCCAAGAGATAAAAGAAAGCATGTATTCTTACAGAGATGTGTGCATGAATTTTTTGTAATATAGCCCCAAACTGGAAATCACTCAACAGGTTGATGTATCAACATTGCCATATGGCCTTATGATAGAATGCTACTCAACAATTAAAAAAACCTTAATGAAATTTGATACGTACAGCAACGTGGATGAAACTCAACAGAATTGTGCTGAGTGAGTCCCAGCAACAGCAAAAGAAGAGTAGGTAGTATATGACTCTATTTACATAAATTTTTAGAAAATGCAAACTAATCCATTATGACAGAAAGCAGAGTAATGGCTACTTGAGCAAGGGGTGGGAGGAGTGAAGGGAGAGATTATAAAGCAGCATAAGAAAACTTTCAGAGGTGATACATATATTCAGCTTCCTGATTGTGGTAATAGCTTCACAGGTGTGTGCATATGTCAAGACTTATCAGACTATATACTTAAAATATGTGCAGGCTATCATATATCAATTATGTCTCAATAAAGCTGTTGAAAATTAAAAAACAATGATCATAACTCTTATTTGAAAGGACATAATGTGAGCAGCTGTTATTATCTGCACTTATACCTGATCACCTTTATTAAACATTGATGATGAAGTTTATTTACACACATTTTTCAGAAGACCCTTCTTGGCATGTGATGAATATGTCACTAATGATTGTACCATATATGGTGGTTTTAGTTTATTTGAGCATAGTTTGGCATCAATCAATAATTCTTCACTTGTCAGAACATGCCATATATTAAATCTTTCTTCCTCCCTTTCTTTCTGTCTCTCAATCTTGACCCTGCCTGATGCTCTATGAGGATAGCTCAAAGCACAATAGGGTTCATCATTTATTCCTCATATATAACACAGCTATTTAAAAATTTACTGCTGAGATGCAGATCATCAGCGAGGTTAAAATAAAACACACTGAGTACAAGTTCCATTTTTCAAAAGGCTTACTCAATAAGTCAAACCAGAGAAAGTGGAAAGTCTGGCTTTTAACTGCAGAATCAGGAAAAATATCTGTGCCTTGTTCAATCAAACATTTGAGGCCAAGCAAATTCCTTAGGAAAGCTTAATTTTTTTATTACAAATTTATGAGTTTGGGGATGAAATGTTTTAGGGGCCTCATTGCTAAGCCAGAGGAATCAATATTTTTTTGTTAACAGGCAAACTGTCACATAAACAAACTAGCTGAAAAACCTCCTATTAGCAGTTAAAAAAAAAAAGTCTGCTCCAGAGGCCAACCAAAGGCAGTTCTTTGTGGTATTTTTTAGTTTCAGATACTTGGCTAGCAAAATTCTCACCAGTTTCTGTTTTAGAATCTGTACCACTGTTCCATACCTATTTGGGAGAGTCTGATTCACCTGGCTCTACCTATCTTGTAATTTATTGGTCCAAGAAGAAAGCTTGTCTTCTGTTACTTGCAAAAGAGGAATTTGAGGCCTTACATTGGTTCCATTTATCACATCCTCTCTCTTTCTCCTTGGAGTTACAAATATAATAGATCATAAAGTCTCCTGGCAAGGCTTAGGTTATAACTTTTGAGGTTAGAGAGGAAAAGAAGACACTAAGCAGGCTTCTCATTCACAGAGCTGTTTCAGTGTCCCTCTTCTATTTTGTTTTCACCCTTCTGAGACATAAAATAAGAGCAGTACATTACCATTATTAAATGGAGATAGGAGTGAATGATGTTAAGATACTCTGCTGTATGCTGAATGTGTCTGACTTATCATTGCATTACCCTCACTTTGAACAAATTGAATAGTCAGTCATTCATTCAATGAATACTAATTCAACTAATACCAAGTGCCAAGCACCATGCTAGGTGCTATGGATGAACTAACCTTGAAGATACAGTCCTTTTCCTGAAAGGAAATGCCATGTGAATGCCAAGCATTTCACATGTGAACTGATATATAAAATGTGATACACATAAAACCTTTTTAGAAACAAGTTACTGCATATAACAAGATACTCCTCTGTGTGTGTGTGTTCATATATGTGCTCATGTGTATCTTTTAGCTCTTTGTTACAGCACAGTTCTGATAAGGAGAAATTTTCCAGGCAACATTCGTCAGAGATGGCTGTGTATCGCCTCCAACAGAATCAATTGCATGGAAATGCTGGGAAAATGCAGTCTTGGGCCTCATTTCAGTTCTAATGAGTCAGAATCTCTGGGATGCAGGGCCTGTGATTCTGAACATTAACTCTGTTCCTGAGTAGCTCTGGGCACATCAAGTTTTGAAAAGTGCTGGTGTATAAACAAGTTTCAAGAATGACCTCAATTTGTAAAATGTGAACAGCCTCTGGGATGTAAGGGCAGAGATTCCTGGGAAAGACATATGAACTTTGTGGGGCCAGTGGCAGCCCAGGGGCACTGTCCCTGAAGTGGTACTCCCATATTACCAGAGAAGGACAGAAATGTTAGTTGGAGAGATATCAACTCTACAGTAGAGAGGGGCCATGGAAGAGAAAGGCTTAGCTATGGGGAAATGAACACTCGGTTCTCACCCTACTTCTGTCGCCCCCAAATTTGTGTATCAGAATGGTCACTTCTCTGATCATTACTCTTAATATTTAGAATACAAGGCCAAAATCACAAAAATATACTTTGACCACCTCAAGTGTAAATCAGTGAGGGGCCAGTGTGACAGCATCATGTCGGTGGACGGAGCATTTAACAAATGCAGAGAATTCAGCTTGTTTTCCCCACTCCCATTTCTCCTTTTGAAACCAATGTCCTCTTTTTTGGCTGGAAGAGGGAGATCTAACTGGCATGCATTTACTGCCATTCTTCTGGCCAAAGACTAAGTAATAACTCCTCGTACTGTTTGTTCCACTCAGTCCTGAAGTAAGTACTGGAATGTGGGAGAAACCACTGTAGTACGATTCCTGGCCCAAAGGCCATATGAGAGGCCTACTAGCTACGCTTCCCTCAACATTTAATTCCCTTTTTAATGGAGGAAGTTGTGGGCTAAGAACTACTGGGATTCTTATCCAGTGTTTACACTGGACAGAGAAAAACAGTAACTGTTGCCATGGCAATAAGATTTCCTCTGAGAGGGTTTTTTTTTTTCCCCCCTAATTTGACTTACTTAGATGGAAATATCTGCAGCGCCACCACCCTTATATCACAAGAAGAAAGGGGCACTGTGTTCGTTACCTATGGCTGTGTAACAAATTACCCCCAAACTCAGTGGCTTCCAATGACAAACATTTATTACCCCCTGCTTTCTGTGGATCCAGAATCTGAGAGCAGCTAGACTGGGTCCTCTGACTCCAGATCCCTGGTAGGCTGCAATCAAGGTGTCTCGCCTCTGTGAGGATCAAACTCTAAGCTCACTCACATAATTCTTAGCAGGATTCCATTTGGGTAATTGTTTGATGGTTCAGGTTCTTGCTGGCTATTGGCCAGAGACCACCTTTAATTTCTCACCATGTGGAAATGTCCATAGGGCAGTTTACAATATGGCAGTTTGCTTCCTCCAGAGTGAGGACTCTGAGAGAAAGAGACAGAAGGCTTTCTGTAACCTCATCTCACAAGGGACATCTCATGACTGCCTTCATACCCTACTAACTAGGATAAAGCTTCTAGGTCCAGCCCACCCTCAAGGGGAAGGAGTTACACAAAGGCATGCATCCCAGGAGACAGGAGCCACTAGGGGCCCTCTTAGAGGCTAACATGGGCTCTTGACTCTGTTTGTTGTGGTTCAGTCGCTCAGTCATATTTAACTCTTCACAATCCCATGGACTGCAGCAGGCCAGGCTTCCCTGTCCTTCACCATCTCCTGGAGCTTGCTCAAGCTCATGTCCATTGAGTCAGGGATGCCTTCCAACCATCTCACCCTCTGTTGTCCCCTTCTCCTCCTGCCTTCAATCTTTTCCATCATAAGGGTCTTTTCTAATGAGTCGGCTCTTCACATCAGGTGGCCAAAGTATTGGAGCTTCAGCTTCAGCATCAGTCCTTCCAATGAATATTCAGGACTGATTTCCTTTAGGATGGACTGGTTGGATCTCCTTGTAGTCCAAGGGACTCTCAAGATTCTTCTCCAACACCACAGTTCAAAAGCATCAATGCTTCGGTGCTCAGCCTTCTTTATGGTCCAACTCTCACATCCATACGTGACTGATGGAAAAACCATAGATGGACCTTTGTTGGCAAAGTAATGTCTTGCTTTTTAATATGCTGTCTAGGTTGGTTATAGTTTTTCTTCCAAGGAGCAAGCATCTTTTAATTTCATGGCTGCGGTCACCATCTGCAGTGATTTTGGAACCCAAGAAAATAAAATCTGTCACTGTTTCCACTGTTAAGCCTTGCAAAAACGTTTCTTCCAAGCCCAGATAGTGGTTTGTCAGTCAGTAAACAATATCTGTTGTGTATTTTTTCTTTGTAGGAAGTGTTTGAATAGTATAAAATATGCTTGAATATTTCCTAAAACATTTGCCTTGTCTTCTCCTGTTATGATACATGAAATTTATATTTACTTTTAGTTTTATTTACTCTATAGTTATAGAATGTAGAAATTAAAAGTGATCTGATGACATGGAATGATCTAGGTAATCAAGTTAGAGAAATCTTCATAAGGCACATAAGGATTATCTAGAAGGTATTATCTAGAGGTAGTATAGCACAGATCTTGAGACTATTGACTCTGGAATCAAGGAGTTTTAAATTCAAATCCTGACTTAGACACTTAGTGATGTGATTTTGGGCAAGTAAGTTAATTTCTCTGTCTCAGTTTATTTCCCTACATAATGAGGGTTAGAAACAATTCCTGCACCAGAGAGTTATTGTAAGGATTACATAAAGCCAGACATTGGAAAAGAAGAGGACTTAATCTAGCACACAATTGGTACTCAATAAACATCACATTATGATATGATTTATTGGGATCTTGATGTAGGGTTGAGGTCACTAGATTACTTCCACTAGGAATCTGGAATTTAGTGCTCCTACTACTGTTAGTTAGAACTCTCTATGCTGTGATTTTACATTTTCCTTTATTTTTCCCATTATACCAAGAATTTGATCATGCTTTAATGTCTTTAAAGGATACATTTCACCTGTTCCTCTCAAAATTATCTTCTCTTGGGGGTTAATCCTTACAGGTTTTACATTGCCATTATAGTTTTACGGAAGCCCATTTTCAGGTAAATATGATGTATTAGAGGGAGAATTCTTGCCTCCACCAACTTTTAAGAGTGATTTATGTACCGTGACAGGTTAAAATGAGCTAGTTTCCCATGTTGATACAAAACAGGTATTGGGAATTTTGTCCTTCCTCGTCTCTGACTCTGCTCACTTAAAAGGTGATTTATTCTGATCCACTTCTCTATTTTTTCTGACTTGGCCATTATTTTCTCATGAGTAGACATCATTCTCAGTTCTCTTACTGCTTTTGTCCGGGGGGGCAAGTCTCCAGAAATCACTGGCCAAGCCTTCCTAACTTGATTTCAATGAGGTTTTGTTTATTCCCTGCCAGAGAGTTGGTGTTTATATTCTAAGTTTATGCCAGCCCCCATCATGGGGATTTTTTTTTCTCACCCCATTCTTCCTCCACCACCACACCTCTGTTTTCACCTGCGTCTAGTACCAGCCAGAGTGAGCTGATGGGCACTAAAGATTGCTATTGTGCATTTGTGTTCCTGGGAACTTTGTAGCTCAACATTCATGTTTATTTGCTTCTCTGAGTTCTTGTTAGTTTGATGCCTTTGGTTGCCTGGGGCATAGGAAATAGCATGTGTTTTGATTGATAGCTTGGAGTTGTAATAGATAATTGATGCCTCTCATCCTCAGCCAGTTACTGCTACCTAAATGGTACAGTTTTGTATGACAAGAATGGCATTCTGTTAAAAGAAAAGAAAACCTGATATCAGCAGGTTACTCTTGGAAATAGGTACACTTCCAGGTTTTTCTTAAAAACGGCTGAATGGACTTGAGTACATAAACTCTCTGCCTAACATGGCTGAAAAATTGAAAACCAGCCAGACTCTTCTTGTCAGGCTCTTCTGCCCATGGGAGTTTTTTAGGCAAGAATACTGGAGTGGGTAGCCATTCCCTTCTCCAGGGGATCTTCCCAACCCAGGGGTTGAACTCTGGTCTCCCGCATTGCAGGCAGATTCTTTACTGTCTGAGCCACCAGGGAAGCCCTGAGTCTCATCCTATGTGCAAACAAATAGGGAGGTTGAGGTGCCAAGGAAATCAACAAGTACAGCACACTAACCCACATGCCAGGCTCTGAACCCAGTACTTTGCCTGGTGAGCACATCTAATCTTCACAACAACCTTGAGAAGTCAGTATTATTATCCGTAGACTGCAGATGGGAAAATTGAGGCCCAGACAGGGTTCCAGACTTAAACAGACATGGTTGATCTAGGATTCGGCCTCAGCTCTGTCTGAATCTGAAGACAAACTCCCACAATGCTGAACAGAAGGGGACTGCACTGATCAACACTGTAGAGGCCAAGCTACATATCCAAGTAATACCAGCTAAAATCTATATAACACTTCCAAAGCTCCAGACATGATTGTAAGTTTGAATTAATTAAATCCTCTTAACAACTTAGCAAGGTAGTTATTATTATTGTCCCTATTTTACAGATGCAAAGCGTGAGTTTCTTAACACCATAGAGCTTTCAAGTGGCACTGCTGGGATGTAAAAGCAGGACTGTGGCTTCTTTGTCTCAATCATGCACCTAACCTCCTACACTTTTCAGAATATTCAATCAATTAATCAGGTTTTTTAAATCCATAAGTAAATTAATTGCTTAATTTTAGAAAACTGGGTAGCAGGCCCAAAGTTAGATGAATAAAGAAAGATCAATGCTGCCAATATATGCAGAAAGTTCACAGAAAAAAATAAGTTGACAGTCTCTCGATCTTAGTTCAGTTCAACATCCCTAAGCATTTCATTAATCAGGGTATTAGCAAAGCCCTTTGCTTCAGTTATCTGTTGCTATGTACCAAGCTATCCCCACACTTCGTGGATGGGGGAAAAATATCATTTTATTTTGTTAATGATTTTAGGAGTCAGAAATTCAGGGAAGGTTTAGCTGGGCCCTTCCTGAACTGATGCAGCATTAGTTGGGGTAACTGGAGCTAGAGCAACTTCCAAGGTGACTTCTTCATATACATGCTTGGTGCTTTGTTCTTTCTCTATCCCCATCTCTCTGTCTTCATATGGGATTTCATCCTCCATGTGGCTTGGACTTCTCATAGTATGGTGCCTTCAGTGTTGTTATACTTCTAACCTGGAGCCTGGCTTCCAGGATGTAAGAAGAAGAATTTGCCAGGCCAACTAATGACTTTGCCTAGAATTGGCAATGTCACTTCTCCCATATTCTAAAGACCTAGACAATCACTGGGCCTACAGATTTAAAAGGTAAAGAAATAGACTCCACCTCTTGCTGAGGCACAAGCAAGGTCACATTGCAGAAGAATCTGTGGGGTGGGCCATTTTTGAAAAATGTAATCTGCCACACCCTCTTCCCTAGTACAATCAGTCTTGGTGTAGAGACTTAAATGTCACAAACAGAATCAATCTGCTAAAGGAACTGCTGTTTACCTCACAGTGCTGTGTCATTTATTTCAGCACTGCAATTCAAGAGAATATCCTTCCATAATATATAAAGGCATGTCTTGTACATTGAGTCGATGACAAAGCAATTCAATGGAGTTTCTTGATGAAAGGAAATGTTATAATTTTTGATGCTCAAGAAAATTATCCAGCAAGAGAGACCCATTCTTCACCAAGATTTGAAATAACTTTCAACAAAATGTAAAATCTATTGAGGGCAGGGGTCAGAGATGAGACACAGTTTGTTTTATGGAGTAAGTGTTGTACGTAAGCCAGAGACTTAGACTTTTTGTCATCTGGACTGGCATAACATGGAAGTCTATTGATTAACCTGGGTATGTATCAACCATCCTGGTACAGGGAGGTGTATATTTATGCCTTCAAGGATGTGAAATGCAGATTGTACCTGAAGTTAAACTGCCTTTGAAAGATGATGCCAATCAAAACCTGTTAAATTCAGTCCAAGAGGTATGAGAGCAGGTCACATGACCCCACTTCACTATCAACATACTTTTGCACCATGTGGTATTTTTAAATAATGTGTAGTGCTGGCTCTGGATTCCAAATGGAGGTGTCTCTGATGTGTTGAATCCCTAACTGGTAATCACATTTTCAGTCTCAGTTTTACAAAATGTTATTTGTCAGTGTTGTTAGAATTATCAAGTATTCATCAAGATACCATTCATCATAACTTTATGAATGTATCATGCGGCTATAATCTACACTAAATTGGCATAATTAACTTTGCTACCATTGTTATTCTTTTGTGTGTTTAGTAAACAGTGATAATTATCCAATATACTTGTACTGTTGGATACTATGTGTTGTTACAAAAGACTACAGAGAACTTAGGACCTGGCTGGTTTCTCATACTGGGTATTAGGGTTTAGGCCATTACTACTGTCAGAATTATGTATCTTCAGGAATTTTGTAATAGCATTCTCAAGGCACTGTGTGAGAACTTAGGAACTCACAAAGATAAATGAATCCATTTCTGCTGGATTCAGATCTTGCCTCACTTCACATGAAGAATAGAAATATACCTGTTTCTATAAGCCTAAGGTGAAAAATAAAATCTTCAGCATTTACTCAGACAAGGTGTCTTTAAACCAAACACATTGTCCAAGTTTTCTCAGCTACACTGATTATACTTTCCATTTATGCTCAATGATAAGAGTAAGTTTGATGTGATTATGTGAGCTCTTTGAAGAACAAGGCATTTAAACACAACTATCCCTTTTTGGGGCCATTTGAAAATTGCTTTGTGTAATTTTGAGGGGAGGGTGTTGCATGATTGGACCTTAGCTGTTCTTTAACAATCATAATCAGAACCACTTAAACACTCATTCATCAAAGATCTGTTTAAGTATAGGACCTTTGACTGGAAATTCTATTCACCCTGGGCTTGGCCATTGTTCTATGGAGATCTTGCGTTCTTGGATTCTGACTGTAGCCTGGTGCTTTGATGAGATCTGATCCAGGGACCAATAAATAATGACCTGGTTAAAGAAACTAAGGAAACCCTTAAAGAAGATTGAAAACATGAAGATATACTTGTGAAAAAGGGGAAATGAAATATCAGAATGCCCATGGCTTCATATCACTGCAGCTGGTATACACCCTACTCAATAAGTACCTGTTGTAGGTCAGGTTCTCAAGAATTAGGCTCTGAGACAGAGGTTTCCGTGAGAAAGGTTTATTGGGGAGTGCTTTGGGGATTAACAATTGTGGAAGAACAGAAGCAGGTTTGGGTAGGTGGAGCCATTGAATTGAGAAGCAATTACAACAAAGGCCTTAGCCAATCCTGTGGGGGAGATAAAGACCTAGGAGGGCCCTGAAGAACTGTTCCAAAATGGATCATTGGGAGAGGTTTTTATATATTCATCTGAGCAGTCACTGGATCCTGGTCTCTGATAGGAAGGACCCATAGGAAGGGGGTCTGACCTTGATTGAAGCAGATGTCTTCAGCAGAGGACAATTTCTAGAGCGAGCTAACAGCTAAAGGCTTTTAGCTGCCAACAGTCCCAAAAGTTGAGAGAACAAGTGCTTCAGCCTTCAGGTAGCACCTAGCAGTATATGACAGCATGTACTACAGTTCTCATAAAGTATAAAACAAGTACTCCTGCAACAATTAAGATATTTGGATCTTTCTGGGTCTTAATGCCTACTGAGGTCTTATTCTACAAATGTTACTCATTCCTGAAGTCCTTTGTGATATACTGAAAGAAGACATTTTAGGAATATCAAGCAATTGTTGATTTCTCAGCCTATCAGTGTATTTTCATGAATATGTATTAGTTTTTTCTTACAACTCATGCTTCACCTTAAGGGGAAAAATCCCTGATAGTTCTGAAGTCATTGATTGCTTTCTGCTCAAGAACAATACCATCTGCATAACTAAAACCCCACACAAATTGAAAAATAAAAACTTACTGTTATTTCAGGATTCTGACATTTTCTGACAACCTCATTGTCATGTCTTCATAATTTATAATAAATCCCTTACTTTTTTCATTTATTATTTGCTTATTTATTTCAGTGTATTATATATTTATTTATTTATTTCATTGTATTACTTATATAGTATGTATGTCTGATATGCCAGGCACTGCTCTATGTTCTTCACAAATATTAATTCATTTAATTCTCATAATAACCTGATGAATTAGGTAAAATTATTAAAGTCATTTTACAGATGAGTAAACTGAGGCACAAAGAAGATTAAGTAACTCACCCACCTGGTTAGTAGTAAAGCTGACATTTCAACACAAGTAAGTCTATCTCTAGAGTCCCTGCTCCTCATCCTTACACTATGCTCCTTGATGTTATCTAATGCTGAGGCCATGTGTCTTCTGATACCCCACAGGAAAGAAAAAGTAAGCTCTTGAATATGAGATTTCCATTTCTCACCTCTTAGAGCTGATCAAATGATATGTTAATCCTTTGGGCTCCCAGACAGTTCTGTCTCTTAAATGTACATTGTGTATGTAATTCGTGTGTGTTGGAAGGAAAGTGGTGCTGGTGTTAAGGGCATAAGCAGAGGATATAAGTAAAAGATTTTTGCACAGATGAAATTGATATTCTTTTTTTTTTTTTTTTTTACTGGAATATAGTTGCTTTACAATGTTGTGTTAGTTTCTGCTGTACAGCAAAATCAATCAGTCACATGTATACATATGTCCGCTCCTCCTTGGATTTCCTTCCCATTTAGGTCACCATAGAACAGTGAGTAGGGCTTCCCAGGTGGCCCGGTGATGAAGAATCCACCTGCCAATGCAGGAGCTGCAAGACACTCAGGTTCGATCCATGAGTTGAGAAGATCCCCTGGAGGAGGAAATGGCAACCCACTCCAGTATTCTTGCTTGGAAGATTCCATGGACAGAGGAGCCTGATGGGCTACAGTCCATGGGGTTGCACAGAGTCTGACAGGATTGAATAACTGAGCACAGAACATTGAGTAGAGTTCCCTGTTCTATACAGTTGGTTCTTATTTGTTATGTCTTTTATAGATAGTAGTGTATATATGCCAATACCAATCTCCAAATTCATCTCACTCCCCTTTCCCCTTGGATATCCATATGTTCTCTATGTCTGTGTCTCTATTTCTGCTTTGCAAATAAGTTCATCTATACCATTTTTCTAGATTCCACATATATGCATTAATATACCATGTTTGTTTTTCTCTCTCTGACTTATTTCACTCTATGACAGTCTCTAGGTCCATCTGTGTCTCTGCAAATGGCACAATTTCCTTTTCATGTCAGAGTAATATTCCATTGTATATATGCACCACCAAATTGATGTTCTTATTCTAAAAGGCAATAATCACATGGTTCTGCCAAGATTATACCCTAGAATATCATGGAGATCTACACTAGAAGTTAGGAGGACTAGTCTAAGGAGGACTGGTCTAAGATTACTCCTGATGAGAAAAATTTAAGGACAGAAACTCAAATCAGTTCTATCTGGTTCAGTTTAATCTGGATAGCCTATCAAAACAACCCGCTTTCCCAATCCCTGCTACTAAAAGCAATTGAGTGAATTACTTAACCTTCTCTGTGCTTCAGTTTACTCATCTGTAAAATAACTTCTCATGTGAAGTTAACTTTGGTCAAGAACATGTAACTATGGTAAAAATTGTTTCTTTAAATTATGCTCAATTCCTTTACAAAGTATCTTGGAGTTCTTCCAATCTCACCTTAAATGTCAAAGATATGCACCAGTTATTGTAACAGATATTGCCAGCTACATTCACTTCTAATGATGCGGTCTTACTTACCACTCTAATGTTATGCTTTTTGGAAAAGATTTTTTTTCAGAACTGTGAGCCTCCTTAGATATGGGCAAAAAGACATTCTGCCTGAGCTTTCGTTACCTGACATGCCATTTCCCCCACACTCTTAAGACCTGGTCTTGCCATTTGACTAATGGGGCAGCATGGCAAAATTTGCTTTCAGGCTCTCCATCCTGTCTAAGCCACAGATTTGAGGTGCAATAGAAGACGTGCAGATGCTGCTTTGCCCAGACTTTCATCTCTCTATGCTGAAAAACTGACAAAGTTATTTCCTGCCCTAATGATTGTGAACAGAGGATCTGGGTGATAACATAGTCTAAATCACAGAAACATTTCTCACAGGTGAGTATGACAAAAAAGAACCAAGAATGTTGTATTGGATTTCTTTTCTAGCCATACAACCTAAAAATTCCCCAACCATGTGTTGAATCATTGATCCATGTCATCATCCATACTCACTAGAGTAATGCACAGCCATAAGCTAGCCCATAAGAAGGCCACCTTCAAAATAATCTCTCCTTGCTTATTAAAGTGGAATTCCCCAGACCATAGAGGGTCCATGGACATATCATCAGAAGTTTGTGAATGTTCTGTGAAATTCTGCTAATTCAATATGTCAATTTTGATGGTAATGGAAAAGTATTAAATTAAGCATCATCCATATAACCCCACTGCCCAATTACTGGTGAGCCGTGTCACTGTGTTTCAATGCCTCTATATGTGACGAAGTTTATGTTGATGTTACACAACCACTGTACTGTCATTACTTCTATTAGGGTTCTCCAGAGAAACAATCAATAGGGAATAGATAGATAGAAGAGGAAAATTATTATAGAAATTGGCTCAAGTGGTTATGGAGGCCGAGAAGTCCCACAGTCTCCCATTTGCAAGCTGGAAGACTGAGAATGTCAGTAATATAATTTAGCCCAGTCCAAAAGGCCTGAGAACCACACGGCCACGGATGTAATCCCAGGAGTCTGATCATTTGAGAATCAAGAACTCTGACTTCTGAGAAGATGGACATTTCAGCTTAAGAAGACAGAATTTGCCCTTCTTTGTCCTTTTTGTTTCATTTGGGCCCGTGGAGGTTGGATGTTGCCCACCCACATTGGTGAGGGTGGATTTCTCCACTCAGTCTGCTGAATCAAATGCTAATCTCTTCCAGAAAAACTCTCACAGACACACCCAGAAATGATGTTTTACCAGCTGTCTGGGCATCCTTAAGGTCAGTCAAGTTGACACACAATTAACCATTACATTAAGTACTAGTCGCTCAGTCGTGTCTGACTCTTTGCGACCCCATGGACTGTAGCCTGCCTGGCTCCTCTGTCCCTGAGATTCTCCAGGCAAGAATACTGGAGTGGGTTACCATTCCCTTCTCCAGGGGATCTTCATGACCCAGGAATTGAACCTGGGTCTCCTGCATTGCAGGCAGATTCTTTACCAGCTGAGCCACCAGGGAAGCCCCAACCATTACATTACATAATTTTTTAAAAAAGAAAATGGATGTAATAAGAACATCTCTTAGCCTCTAGTAAAATACAAATGATCTAACAGCCACCCAATAAAAGCAAAGGTTTCACAGTAGCTTAAAAAAAAGGAAAAATGGTGGGGAAACTGAGTTGTCCTATGGCAAGTGGCAGTAAACGATCGCTAAACTCAGAAACACCTGTCCTTACAACAGAACCATTTAGAAACAGGCTCACCTCTGCCTGAGAAGTTTCACACCCACTGTTCCCTCTGGAACACTCACCACTGCCTCTCCACCCCCAAATAATACCCAAATATTCACTCTTCCACTTTCTTCAAGTTTTTATACAAATATCACCTTCTCTGTGAGGTTTTTCTTATATTGCAAATTGAAACTCCCTTGCCCTGCACATCTTCCTCTCTCCTTCCCTAGACTTTTCTCCTTAGTGCTCATTTTCATCAGACACACTGTATATTTCACTCATTTATTTGGCTTATTATCTGTCTTATCCCACTAGAATGTAAGTTCCATGAAGGTAGAAAAGTTTATCTTACTGACTTATCTGCAGCCCCCAGGAGAATGCCATTGGAAACAGGTACTCTGTGATTGCATGTTGAATGAGTGAACAAATGCAGGAGTGAATGAATATCTACACTGTGAGTCCCAGTTTGACTTCATCACATCTACCTTATTTATCACATTAATGTTGTTAATTGTATTTTGTCATTTTATAGCTTTGCTCATATCTCATGTGTAAAGCTAGTTTTGATTTGCATTTGTACAATAACAATACCTATGAGCATATTTTTATACCTAGCATAATCTTCCTACATATTTAAATAATATAAGAAGAAATAAGTGAAGATAACACTTGTCTTTGTTTCTTTCCCTTTAAGAGACATCTGTACATTGTTCACATTCTAAAAGCAATATTGGATAGGAGGATGGCTGTCTGGTGAGAGTGTCAGGAGGGGTCCTGTTTGCTGGGGTCCTCTGTGATTCGATCTTTCTATTAGATCTTTCCCCTCTCCCTGGCACCCTGCCTTGGTTAACAGGGATTGTATAGAACAAGAAACAGGATGTGGGCTGTTGAGTTGCATTTTTTTTAAATAAAGCACTATTATGGAAGCCAGTCAAAAATTGCAACAGCTTTAAGAATCCATCTTTTAAATAAGGTCTCATCTCTCTCAAATTGTAGCTATTGTAAAACACATTCAGAGGTTTATATGGCAGTGTATATTTTCCTCATTAAGCTGATGGGTATAACTATTTGGCGGTTGTTGAATGTACTGAAAAATCAATTGTTGTGGGGATGGTTTCCCCACCAAGTGTTCTAACCCAAAGTGTTTTGATGGTGTTAGCTCAGTGCTTCAGGTGCTTGCTAAGCGCTTTTTTTTTTTTTAAATCTTGAGCTATTTCTTTGATTATTCTAGAAGGCCCAAGACAGTGCTTTCAAATATAGAAAGAACTCTATAATTTCAACAGTATTTTATGAACAGCCATAGTCTTAGAGGAAGGAATAAAACACTGTATTCTGGGATTTAGAATGCTCCCCCTCTGGCCACTCCCTAGCCCCGAATCAACCATGGATACCACATCTGATAATCCTCAAATCCCTCATTTAGCTATAAAGCAACTATTTTGTAGCTTAAGCCTCAGAACTATTTGTAGGAAATCGAACCATCACAAAATGGTAGAGAAAAAAGAATAGAATGCTTCAGCCTATATGTAGGAAATATGGATTACAGGTGAAAAAGTTCCCCTTTCTCTCCTTCTGAGCACACAAAATCCTTATTGCTACTGGATTCTGCGGCTAAAGAAAGCCTGAATGAAACAATATTCCCTCATGATCCTAACTACCATACCATGTCTTCCTGAGACCAGAGATTCACCCTTGTATGTATGCATTATCTTACTACAGCATCAAATACAGGAAAAAATTTTAACTATCCTACCATCATCTTTCAGGCTTCCCCAGTGGCTCAGTGGTAAAGAATCTGCCTGCAATGCGGCAGACACAGGGAACCCTGGTTCCATCTCTGGGTCAGGAAGATCCCCTGGAGGAGGGCACAGCAACCTACTCCAGTGTTCTTGCCTGGGGAATCCTGTTGTCAGAGGAACCTGGCAGGCTACAGTCCATAGGGTCACAAAGAGTCAGACACTACTGAAGCAACTGAGCACCATCATCTTTCAGGGCTGCAATATTGTGTCCTGTGCATTCGGTGAGACTCTTCCATCATCTCTTCTTTTCTGAGTCCCCCTGGGACAGGTTGTTGTTTAGTCGCTCAGTCATGTCTGACTCTTTGTGACCCCATGGAGTGCAGCATGCCAGGTTTCCCTGTCCTTCACCATCTCCTGGAGCTCGCTCAAACTCATGTCCATTGAATTAGTGATACCATCCAACCATCTCATCCTCTGTCATCCCCTTCTTCTCCTGCTTTCAATCTTTCCCATCATTGTGGTCTTTTCCAATGAGTCAGTTCATCAGGTGACCAAAGTATTGGAGCTTCAGCTTCAGCATTAGTCCTTCCAATGAATATTCAGGGTTGATTTCCTTTAGGATTGACTGGTTTGATCTCTTCTCAGTCCAAGGGACTCTCAAGAGTCTTCTGCAACATCACAGTTCAAAAGCATCAACTCTTCGGCGCTCAGCCTTAAGTGCAGTCTTCCTTTTACTACTGCACTTTCCCTTTTCTCAGTGCCTCTCCTAGAGGGTATGGGCTTTGAGAAATCTTTGCTTCATTGAACCTCCAGCCCAGCTGCATCATTACTGTAAGCTTACAGTTCCTTATAGCAAAGGGACACAGTCAACTTAAAACCATCTGTAGAAGTCTTACTACGTGCAAGTCTTGGTGTAAACATTTTACCGTGGCATGCATAATCTTTAGTTGTGGCATTCAAACTCTTAGTTGCATGCAGCATGTGGGCTTTAGTTCCCTAACCAACGATTGAACCTGGGCCCTCTGCATTGGGAGCTTGCAGTTTCAGCCACTGGACCACCAGGGAAGTCCTCCGAACATGTTTCTTCTTCAGTGTCTAATGAGCTCTAACACATGAATCACATGTTCTCATTGATCACTCTTGTCATTGAGTATTTCCTTTTTGAAAAATTGAAATGTAGTTGATTTCCAATGTTGTGTTAGTTTCTAGTATATAGCAAAGTGATTCAGTTATACATGCATATATTCTTTTTCATATTCATTTTCCTTATAGATTACACAGGATATTGAATACAGTTTCTTATGCTATACAGTAGGATTTTGTTGGTTATCTTTTTTGTATATAATAGTGTGTATCTGATAATCTCAAACTCCGAATTTATCCCTCCCCCACCCCCTTCCCCCTTTGGTGACCATAAGTTTGTTTTCTATGTCTGTGAGTCTGTTTCTGTCCATTGAGCATTCTAATTACAATGTCCTAGAAATGTCTTTCCACTTGGCAGTAGCATTTCAGGATCCTTCCTGTTGCTGAAAGGATCATAGTGTCTGCACTTGATCTCCAGCCTGTTCCATTCTCCAGGTCTTTTTTATTTTACATTTCCTAATATTCACCAAAGGCTCAGTGTCCTGCAATGAAACTTCTTAGCCATGCCTCCTTCTATATTAGTTATCTGTTGCTGAATAACAATATTACCACAAACTTAGCAGCTTGAAACAATACACACTTATTATCTCACTGTCTATATGTCAGGAATAGCTGGGTCCTGTGTGTCATGAAGGGCTTCCCTGGTGGCTCAGTGGTAAAGAATCTGCCTGTAAATGCAGGAGAAGCGGATTCGATCCTTGGGTTGGAAAGTTCCCCTTGAAAAGGGAATGACAGCCCACTTTGCTATTCTTGGCTGGGAAGTTCCATGGATAGGAGCCTGGTGGGCTGCAGTCTATGGGGTTACAAAGAGTTAGACACGACTGAGTGACTAAATAACAACAACACTGCATCATGAAGCCTGGGTGTTGGCCAGAGCTAGAGTCTCATCTGAAGCTTAAATTAGACTCGATCTGCTTCTAGTATAATTGAGCAGGATATTATGGAAGCCTTCCCTGGACAGACTTCTCCCCCAGATCCTCCGCTGTAGCTCCTCTCTGAAGTATCTAGATAGCAGTATCTGATTCACATTGCCTGAGTTGTTTTACAGATACTAAAACTCCCACTAAATGGAAGATGGTAACTACATCATGACTATGAGCTGCTAGACTTACTGGTGCCAAAGGGTAGATAGTGTTAACACCTGTGAAACTGCCTGGTTATCTCACCATAGACCAATCAGAGAATTGTGCCCAAGCTGACCTCGTACCCTGGGACTCCCTTGCCTCACCTGGCCTTTAAAAATGCTTTGCTGAAACCCACTGCGGGGTTGAGGATTTTTTTAGCACTAGCTGGCCCAGATGACTTGTATGGTGCCTTACAATAAACACTGCACTTTCCTTCACCGCAATCTGATGTCAGTCAATTGGCTTTACTGTGCGCAGGTGACCGGTCCCAAGTTCGGTAACTCTAGGTGTTAACACTAGGTAACACTGCTGCTGCTGCTGCTAAGTCACTTCAGTTGCGTCTGATTCTGTGTGACCCCATAGACGGCAGCCCACCAGGCTCCCCCATCCCTGGGATTCTCCAGGCAGGAACACTGGAGTGGATTGCCATTTCCTTCTCCTGTGTATGAAAGTGAAAAGTGAAAGTAAAGTCACTAAGTCATTTCCGACTCTTCGCGACCTCATGGACCTCTGTCCATGGGATTTTCCAGGCAAGAGTACTGGAGTGGGGTGCCATTGCCTTCTCCGTTAGGTAACACTAGGTGCATGTGTTGTGACAGGATTCAGTTTTTGGGGGGGCTGTTAGCCAAAAGACCACCTATGTTTCCTTGCCATGTGGACCTCTCCAACGTGGTAGCTTACTTCATCAAATACAGAAAGGCAGAAAATGTGCTAGGCCGATAGAAGTCACAATTTTATGTGGCCTTATTGTGGAAGGGCCAGCCCATCAATTATCCCAGCAGTTGGAAGAAAGTCACAGGTCCCTCGTACACTAGAGTGGAGGGGATCACACAAAGATATGAATAGCAAGAGGCAGGGAAAATTGGGGGCCATCTTGGAATCTCTCCATCACAATTGTTCCATAACCCAAAAATGATCTCTAAAACATAACTAATAGAAATTGAAAACCAGCACATTTCCCAAATCAACCCGGCAGATACTATTGAAATCTCCTTCATATTCCCTTATGCGCAACCAGTTTTGGTGCATCCTGGCCTGAGAAGGAAATGGCAACCTACTCCAGTGTTCTTGCCTGGAGAAACCCACTCCAGTGTTCTTCCCTGGAGAATCCCAGGGACAGAGGAGCCTGGTGGGCTGCCGTCTATGAGGTCGCACAGAGTCGGACACGACTGAAGCGACTTAGCAGTAGCAGCAAGCCTGACTTTCAACTGCCAGAGTCTGTATCTCTTCGTTCCAGACCTTCTCACTTGACAGGAGTCTACTTTGTCCAGAGGATACATTTTGTTTCTTTCTTCCATCATGATGAACTGTTCTGAAATGCAATAGCTCATACAGACTTTCTGAAGAGGCCTTGTAAGATCAGGCAATTGCTTCCACTAGTTATGAAGCTGTGACTAGCTGAAAACATGATCTCTTTTATTTGTGTCCTGCCTTCCCTACTTCAGGGAAGTACTTCTTCCCTTTCTCCTCACTCTGGGATTCTCAGATTTGCTCCCTCTGATAAAGTCACCATATAAGCTTTTTGCCTAAAATTCTGTTTCCTACATAGCTCAGGCTAAGACCTCTAAAATCCAATCATCAGAATTTGCCATTCAGAGGAATGAGGAAATAGTTTTGTCATCTCATCCTCAAACACAGAGCATTTTTCAAATATACTTCTCCCTGGCCTCAGATCTACTGGGTTTTAAACTCTGCCCTGAGGTTACCCTGAAATATTAATACTAGTCCCCTTGGTCCCATTTTCCAATAACCAGGAAAGAATTGGAATCCTTCTTCCTGAGGCCCCCATTCTAGCCCTGGGAAGCATGTTCATCAGATACATGATACTCTTTTTACTTACCCTGAGGGGATTCCCTTTGATCTTTCAGGGTCACAGTTCACCTTGTGAGTTTTAAAACCACCAAGGAAGAAAAAGTAGTTCTAGCCAAGATCCAGTTTGAAGGAGACACACAAAACAAAATGGAGAGAAAGGGCCCTCAGGCTGCTGAACACTTGTAAAGTAAAACTCCAAAAAAATAACATAAGCAGGCCACACACAAGGAAACAGGCAAACTTTGTTTTGCTGAGAGGACTCTTTTCCTTGGGTGAATTCCAAGAGGGAACAGGCGCCGAGTGAGTCATAGAATAAGTAGGGCAGAGTTTGCCTTTCAGGGAATGCAATCGTGTAGGCGGACCTGTGGACCCTGGAGGATGCTCAGCCTGCATGACTTCCTGAATCCCAGACTATGTCAGGCAGAAGGCAGCCTGCAGAATTCTCATATCCATGTGGATGGATGCTTTCTGATTCTCTTCCCATGCCTGCCACAACTGAGTTTTCAGAGGGAGCTCATCATTGTGTTTGATCAGCCGTTTTAGTGAAACCTTAGGGGAGGCAGAGTTGAGTCTGTGGTTCTTAAGGGATACCCCCATTCTGGAGCAATGCCAAACTGTGGGGGCAAAGTAGAAATTTGAGTGATGTGAGTTGACAACAGCTCAATGGGATGTTATAGCAGGAAATACAAAGGTAGGTCCTGAGACCAATGTACAGTGCCAAAGGTAGGAAGTGCTTGAGAAAGAATTCAAGAAGGAGACAGTCTTAAGGGCCAAAGGAAAGGGACCCTGTACAGTATGATCTTCAGAATGATGCTCTCTGTGGCTGGATATTTATAGAACTGAGCGCATGCTTAGTTTCTCAATCATGTCTGACTCTTTTGAAAGCCCCTGGACAGTAGCCAGCAATGCTCCTCTGTCCATGGGTTTTCCCAGGCAAGAATACTGGAGTGGGTTGCCATGCCCTTCTCCAGGAGATCTTCCTGACCCAGAGATCAAACCTGAATCCACACTCCTTGCATCTCCTACATTGGCAGGCAAATTCTTTACCACTGAGCTATAGGGGAAGCCTCTATGGAACTGGGTGGCTTCACGTGATTCAAAGGACCAGAAGCAGCAGATATACTGCCCTAAGTCAAACAATATGTTATAGATTTCCATGTTGGAGACAGACTCACAGTCCAAATCCATGATTTTAGTTTCAGTTCAGTCTCTCAGTCGTGTCCGACTGTTTGAGACCCCATAGACTGCAGCACACCAGGCTTCCCCATCCATCACCAACTCGTGGAGCTTGCTCAAACTCATTCCATCGAGTCAGTGATGCCATCCAACCATCTCATCCTTTGTTGTCCCCTTCGCCTCCTGCCTTCAATCTTTCCTAGCATCAGAGTCTTTTCCAATGAATCAGTTCTTTGCATCAGGTGGCCAAAGTATTGGAGTTTCAGCTTCAGTATCAGTCCTTCCAATGAATATTCAGGACTGATTTCCTTTAGGATTGACTGGTTGGATCTCCTTGCAGTCCAAGGGACTCTCAAGAGTCTTCTCCAACACCACAGTTCAAAAGCATCAATTCTTTGGTGCTCAGCTTTCTTTATAGTCCAACTCTCACATCCATATATGGCTACTGGAAAAAACATAGTTTTGACTAGACAGACCTTTGTTGGTGAAGTAATGTCTCTGCTTTTTTAATATGTTGTCTAGGTTAGTCATAACTTTTCTTGCATGGAGCAAGCGTCTTTTAATTTCATGGCTGCAGTCACCATCTGCAGGGATATTGGAGCCCCCCGAAATAAAGTCTGCCACTGTTTCTACTGTTTCCCCATCTATTTGCCATGGAGTGATGGGACCAGATGCCATGATCTTGGTTTTCTGAATGTTGAGCTTTAAGCCAACTTTTTCACTCTTCTCTTTCACTTTCATCAAGAGGCTCTTTAGTTCTTCATTTTCTGCCATAAGGGTGTCATCTGCATATATTTTTCCTGGCAATCTTGATTCCAGCTTGTGCTTCCTCCAGCCCAGCATTTCTCATGATGTACTCTGCATTTAAGTTAAATAAGCAGGGTGACAATATACAGCCTTGATGTACTCTCTTTCCTATTTGGAACCAGTCTGTTGTTCCATGTCCAGTTCCAACTGTTGCTTCCTGACCTGTATACAGATTTCTCAAGAGGCAGGTCAGGTGGTCTGCTATTCCCATCTCTTTCAGAATTTTCCACAGTTTCTTGTGATCCACACAGTCAAAGGTTTTGGTGTAGTCAATAAAGCAGAAGTAGATATTTTTCGGAAACTCTCTTGCTTTTTCTATGATCCAACAGATGTTGGCAATTTGATCTCTCATTCTTCTGCCTTTTATAAATCCAGCTTGAACATCTGGAAATTCACAGTTCAGTACTGTTGAAGCCTGGCTTGGAGAATTTTGAGCATTCCTTTGCTAGTGTGTGAGATGAGTGCAATTGTGTGGTAGTTTGAGCATTCTTTTTGGCATTGCCTTTCTTTGGGATTGGAATGAAAGCTGACGTTTTCTAATCCTGTGACCTCTGCTGAGTTTTCCAAATCTGCTGGCATATTGAGTGCAGCACTTTCACAGCATCATCTTTTAAGATTTGAAATATGTCAACTGGAATTCCATCACCACTACTAGCTTTGTTCATAGTGATACTTCCTAAGACTCACTTGACTTCGCATTCCAGGATGTCTAGCTCTAGGTGAGTGATCATACCATCATGATTATCTGGGTTGTGAAGATCCTTTTTATATATAGGTCTGTGTATTCTTGTCACCTCTTCTTAATATCTTCTGCTTCTGTTAGGCCCATACAATTTCTGTCCTTTATTGTGCCCATCTTTGCATGAAATATTTCCTTGGTATCTCTAATTATCTTGAAGAGATCACTAGTCTTTCCCATTCTATTATTTTCCTCTGTTTCTTTGCATTGATCACTGAGGAAGGCTTTTTTATATCTGCTTGCTATTCTTTGGAACTCTGCATTCAAATGGCTATATCTTTCCTTTTCTGCTTTGCCTTTAGCTTCTCTTCTTTTCACAGCTATTTTAAGGCCTCCTCAGACAACCATTTTGCCTATTGCATTTCTTTTTCTTGGGGATGGTCTTGATCCCTGCCGCCTGTACAATGTCATGAACTTCTGTCCATAGTTCTTCAGGCATGCTATTAGATCTAATTCCTTGAATCTATTTGTCACTTCCACTGTAAGGAATTTGATTTAGGTCATACCTGAGTGGTGTAGTGGTTTGCCTTACTTTCGTCAATTTAAGTCTGCATTTGGAAATAAGGTGTTCATGATCTGAGTCACAGTCAGCTCCTGGTCTTGTTTTTGGTGACTGTATCGAGCTTCTCCATCTTTGGCTGCAAAGAATGCAATCAGTCTGATTTTGGTATTGACCATCTGGTGACATCCATGTATAGAGTCTTCTCTTTTGTTGTTGGAAGAGGGTGTTTGCTATGACCAGTGTGCTCTCTTGGTGAAACTCTATTAGCCTTTGACCTGCTTCATTCTGTACTCCAAGTCCAAATTTGCCTGTTATTCCAAGTGTTTCTTGACTTCCTACTTTTGCATTCCAGTCCCCTATAATGAAAAGGACTTCTTTTTTGGGTGTTAGTTCTAAAAGGTCTTGTAGGTCTTCATAGAACTGTTCAACTTCAGCTTCTTCAGCATTACTAGTTTGGGCATAGACTTGGATTACTGTGATATTGAATGGTTTGCCTTGGAAACGAACAGAGGTCATTGTGTTGTTTTTGAGATTGCATCCAGTACTTCATTTCAGACTCTTGTTGGCTGTGTTGGCTACTCCATTTCTTCTAAGGGATTCTTGCCCATAGTAGTAGATATAATGGTCATCTGAGTTAAATTCATCCATTCCAGTCCATTTTAGTTTGCTGATTCCTAAACTGTCAATATTCACTCTTGCAATCTCCTGTTTGAACACTTCCAATTTTCCTTGATTCATGGACCTAACGTTTCAGGTTCCTATGCAATATTGCTCTTACAGCATCGGACTTTATTTCCATAACCAGTCACATCCACAACTTAATGTTGTTTTTGCTTTGGCTCTGTCTCTTTATTCCTTCTGGAGTTATTTCTCCACTCTTCTCCAATATCATATTGCTCTACTCTTCTCTAGTATCATATTGGGCACGTACTGACCTGGGAAATTATTCTTTCAGTTTCCTATCTTTTTGCCTTTTCATAGTGTTCATGGGGTTCTGAAGGCAAGAATACTGAAGTGGTTTACCATTCCCTTCTCCGGTGGACCATGTTTTGTCATAAATCTCCACCATGACCTGTCTATCTTTGGTGGCCCTACATGGCATGGCTCATAGTTTCATTGGGTTAGACAAGGTTATGGTGCATGTGATGAGACTGATTGCTGCTGTTGCTGCTAAGTTGCTTCAGTTCAGTTCAGTTCAGTCGCTCAGTCGTATCTGACTCTTTGCGACCCCATGAATCACAGCACGCCAGGCCTCCCTGTCCATCACCAGCTCCCAGAGTTCACTCAGACTCACGTCCATTGAGTCAGTGATGCCATCCACCACCTCATCCTCTGTCGTCCCCTTCTCCTCCTGCCCCCAATCCCTCCCAGCATCAGAGTCTTTTCCAATGAGTCAACTCTTCGCATGAGGTGGCCAAAGTACTGGAGTTTCAGCTGTAGCATCCTTCCTTCCAAAGAACACCCAGGACTGATCTCCTTTAGAATGGACTGGTTGGATCTCCTTGCAGTCCAAGGGTCTCTCAAGAGTCTTCTCCAACACTACAGTTCTAAGACATCAATTCTTCAGTGCTCAGTTTTCTTCACAGTCCAACTCTCGCATCCATACATGACCACTGGAAAAACCATAGCCTTGACTAGATGGACCTTTGTAGGCAATGTAATGTCTCTGCTTTTGAATATGCTATCTATGTTGGTCATAACTTTTCTTCCAAGGAGTAAGTGTCTTTTAATTTCATGGCTGCAGTCACCATCTGCAGTGATTTTGGAGCCCCCCAAATTAAACTCTGACACTGTTTCCACTGTTTCCCCATCTATTTGCCATGAAGTGAGGGGACCAGATGCCATGATCTTCATTTTCTGAATGTTGAGCTTTAAGCCAACTTTTTCACTCTCCTCTTTCACTTTCATCAAGAGGCTTTTTAGCTCCTCTTCACTTTAGGCCATAAGGGTGGTGTCATCTACATATCTGAGGTTATTGATATTTCTCCTGGCAGTCTTAATTCCAGCCTGTGCTTCTTCCAGCCCAGCATTTCTCATGATGTACTCTGCATATAAGTTAAATAAACAAGGTGACAATATACAGCCTTGACGTACTCCTTTTCCTATTTGACACCAGTCTGTTGTTCCATGTCCAGTTCAAACTGTTGCTTCCTGACCTGCATATAGGTTTCTCAAGAGGCAGGTCCGGTGGTCTGGTATTCCCATCTCTTTCAGAATTTTCCACAGTTTGTTGTGATCCACACAGTCAAAGGCTTTGGCATAGTCAATAAAGCAGAAAGAGATGTTTTTCTGGAACTCCCTTGCTTTTTCAATGATCCAGCATATGTTGGCAATTTGATTTCTGGTTCCTCTGCCTTTTCTAAAACCAGCTTGAACACCTGGAAGTTCACAGCTCACATATTGCTGAAGCCTGGCTTGGAGAATTTTGAGCATTCCTTTGCTAGTGTGTGAGATGAGTGCAATTGTGCGGTAGTTTGAGCATTCTTTGGTATTGCCTTTCTTTGGGATTGGAATGAAAACTGACATTTCCAGTCCTGTGGCCACTGCTGAGTTTTCCCAATCTGCCCTGTGGCCACTGCTGAGTTTTCCAAATCTGCTGGCATATTGAGTGCAGCACTTTCACAGCCTCATCTTTCAGGATTTGAAATAGCTCAACTGGAATTCCATCACCTCCACTAGCTTTGTTCATAGTGATGCTTTCTAAGGCCCATTTGACTTCACATTCCAGAATGTCTGGCTCTAGGTGAGTGATCACACCATCGTGATTATCTGGGTCATGAAGATCTTTTTTGTACAGTTCTTCTGTGTATTCTTGTCACCTCTTCTTAATATCTTCTGCCTCTGTTAGGTCCAGACCATTTCTGTCCTTTATTGAGCCCATCTTTGTATGAAATGTTCCCTTGGTATCTCTAATTTTCTTGAAGAGATCTCTAGTCTTTCTCAATCTGTTCTTTTCCTCTATTTCTTTGCATTGATCACTGAGGAAGGCTTTCTTATCTCTTCTTGCCATTCTTTGGAACTCTGCATTCAGATGCTTATATCTTTCTTTTTCTCCTTTGCTTTTCACTTCTTTTCTTTTTCCAGCTATTTGTAAGGCCTCCGCAGACAGCCATTTTGCTTTTTTGCATTTCTTTTCCATGGGGATGGTCTTGATCCCTGTCTCCTGTACAATGTCACAAACCTCTGTCCATAGTTCATCAGGCACTCTATCTATCAGATCTAGTCCCTTAAATCTATTTCTCACTTCCACTGTATAATCATAAGGGATTTGATTTAGGTCATACCTGAATGGTCTAGTGGTTTTCCCTACTTTCTTCAATTTCAGTCTGAATTTGGCAATAAGGAGTTCATGATCTGAGCCACAGTCAGCTCCTGGTCTTGTTTTTGCTGACTAAATAGAGCTTCTCCATCTTTGGCTGCAGAGAATATAATCAATCTGATTTTGGTGTTGACTATCTGGTGATGTCCATGTGTAGAGTCTTCTCTTGTGTTGTTGGACGAGGGTGTTTGCTATGACCAGTGCACTCTCTTGGCAAAACTCTATTAGTCTTTGCCCTGCTTCATTCTGCATTCCAAGGCCAAATTTGCCTGTTATTCCAGGTGTTTCTTGATTTCCTACTTTTGCATTCCATTCCCCTATAATGAAAATGACATCTTTTTTGGGTGTTAGTTCTAAAAAGTCTTGTAGGTCTTCATAAAACTGTTCAACTTCAGCTTCTTCAGCATTATTGATTGGGGCATAGACTTGGATTACTGTGATATTGAATGGTTTGCCTTGGAAACGAACAGATATCATTCTGTCATGTCCAACTCTGTGCGACCCCATAGACGGCAGCCCACTAGGCTCCTCTGTCCCTGGGATTCTCCAAGCAAGAATACTGGAATGGGTTGACTTTGCCTTCTCCAGATGAGATTGGTTAGTTTTCTGTGACTGTGGTTTTCAGTCTGTCTGCCCTCTGTTGGAGAAGGATAAGAGGCTTTTGGAAGCTTCCTGATGGGAGAGACTGACTGCAGGGGAAACTGGGTCTTGTTCTGATGGGCAGTACCATGCTCAGTATATCTTTAATCCAATTTAAGTTGATGGGTGGGGCTGTGTTCCCTCCCTGTTAGTTAAGAAGTAGTAGAGATGAATAGATTAGGTGTTTCTCCACCCATTCCAAAATCTGAGCACCTGAATCCCTTCTATGCCATTTCTATGTTCCATGGGTGATTCTTTTAAAAAGAAAAATTCTCTGCTGCTCAAGAGCAGATGAAAGTATTTGTGGAGGTGGTGATGGGGTGAAGAGTTGAAGCAGGTGGTTCCCATTCTTCCTACCACTGATGAATATATGATTAGAACATTCTGGAGTGCAATGTCCGTGGAGAACATATGTGAGTGTTCATAGCACCAGTCATTGTTTAGAAAACTCTGATAGTCTTGAATGCTGTTCCTCAGTATCTGTGTGTGTGTGTGTGCATGTGTGTGCCAAAAAATAAAGACCTCTTTCTAGCTTTATATTCTCCAAACTACCTAATACGTCTATACCACATCTGGATAAGACAGTCACAATCATGACCTTTGATCAACACCTGATCTTAGAATTTTTTCTGCATTATCCAAGACTAAATTATGTTCAAAGTGGTTTTAGTGTTAAATGCATTTTTCTACGTATCACTTCTTTGCAAAGTTGTAAATATCTATGAGGTGTATTTGTACTTCCCTAGTGGCTCAGTGGTAAAGAATCTGCCTGCAATGCAGGAAACGCAAGAGACACAGGTTTGGTCCTATGTCAGGAAGATCCCCTGCAAGAGGAAATGGCAACCTACTCCAATATTCTTGCCTGGGAAGCCCCATGGACAGTAGGGCTACAGTACAGGGAATTGCAAAGAGTTGGACACAACTGTGGTGTAGTTAGTTTATTTCTAGCTAGCAGACATTTGATTACTATGAATAACATTTTAGATAAAAGGAAATGCAATAGCACTTGTTAGAACACTATTATTTCACAACTTTTACCTCCCCACCAAAACACACCCTCAAACCCTCTGCCCTCTGTTGCCTTCCCTATGTCACCTGGTAAAAGCTATATCAAATTTTGTGGTACTTTCTTTTCTTTCCTCCAACCAGGGATTAAACTGTGGCCCTCGGCAGTGAGAGTGCAGAGTCCTAATCAGCAGATGACCAGGGAACTCCCATTGACCATGTTCTTTTTGATTATTTTTTTCTTTGTGTTTTTAATTGTCCAGTATTTTCCTTGTGCACAAATGCAGCCCATGTTTTCACCTGAACAGCAAGACCACCCACTTCAAAATCATACACTTTGTTAAAATAAATCCACTTGCTTAGAAATTTTTTATAGAGCCCTCATATGTCTGTATTTAATGACTTGTTGTGTAAGAGGCTTGCCATAGAATTGTTGCCTGGAATTTCTTTTCATTGTGTTGATCCTTGGCTCTCAAGTCTTCCTAATTTTTCTTATTCTTGGATTCCATTTTGGGTTTTGCTGAACCACATTCTTAAGCAACTGTAATTTTTTTTCAGAAGTGTGTGTAGTTGTTAAACTTCTCCAGTCCTTGCTTGTCTGAAAAGGTCTTTATTTAGGATAAAGAATAGTATGTTGAAAAAATGTTCCTTTGAAATTTTGAGACATTGTCCCATTGTCTTCTAGCAAGTGGTGTTTGTAATATTATCACGATGGTTTCTTTTTCCATTCCCCACTGACCTTTTATCACCAGAAGCTTTTAGGATCATGCCTTTATCACTGTTATTACAAAATTTTAGTTACATGTCTCAGTGTGAGCTTTTCTGTGCTTATTCTGCTGAACATTTACTGGGCTCCTTAAAGTTGATGATATTTAATTAAACTCTAGGAAATTTTCTTCTATTATTTCTCTGGCTATTTCCTTCTCTCCATTTTCTTGCTCCATCTTTCTGGAACTCTGATTAGATATCCAGCCTCCAATTTGTGATTTTCTTTATATCTTAGTTTTGTTTTTCTTTTTTCTCTTTTCTAATATGTATTTAACACATCATATTTTAAACTTCCATGACTGTTTTTTTTTTTTTGCATGTTCCTTTTTACAACATCTTATTATTTTACCTATGCAATATTTTCTCAAATTTCTTGAAGGATTTTTAATAGATTTGGTTTTAACTTATTTTCTATTCCTTCAATTCTCTCCTCTGGGTTAAAAAATATTACATTAGGTTCTTCTAATGTGAGTTGTTGGTTTCTTCAAATGCTATGTCATCCTACATTGTATATTTGGACTTAGAAATGTGGGAATAGAGACTTCCCTGGCAGTCCAGTTGTTGAGACTCAGTGCTTCCAATGCAAGGGGCACAGCTTTGCTCCCTGATTGGGGACCTAAGATCCCACATGCCCTGCAGGGCAGCAAAAAAAGTATTTTTTTAAAAAGCATAGCAATAGGTTGATTTAAAAAAAAAATAGTAGGCATTGATTTTCTTTGGTGCTCAGTAGATATTTCTCCACCTGAAAGGGAAGGCATATCATTTGTTGGGAAGCTTTATTTTGGAGAGTGAAGGGACAGAAATAAGGGAGGCAGGTTGGACACCTTCCATATAGTCAAAACAAAGAGACCTTTACCATAGGGTGCCCGAGAACCACAATAGGTCTCCAGACCTTTCAATTTCTATATAGAACTATTCTCCTGTTTGAAAGTAGAGACAGTCTCTTCACATGAGGATGTGGGGGTGAAGGACATGGTGTAACTACTTTTGACATAGTATTTCAGTCAATCACTGTGAGTTCCACACCATTTCTCAATTCAGCTCTGTATCTACGAGCTCCTCGTTCAGAATTCCTCCACCTTCAGCTGCCTCTTCCCCATCTGTCTTCTGTGTTGTGGGCTGTTACTTCCACAACTAGTTCATCTGTTAAATAACTCCATATGTTTTCAGTCTGTCAGACATTTGTCAAAATCTCTGGTCAATCCTTGGGACTTTATCCCCTTTTTAGTTCTATTATAAATATATTCCCTTTTATACTTCTTTAGCTGTCATTTCAGTGAGGTTGGGAAAAAAAAAAAAGTAAAGCCTGCCATCCTGAAGCAGGCTGAATGAATTTTAGATAAATCTCATTCTATTGAAGTCTGCTCCAAGGGAAAGAGAATTACAGAAAGTAGTCAGGCTATTTATGCTAATTTTTATGTAGTAGTTCCATCTTTCAAATTCTGTTCCCAGAAGGTCCTGTGGCATTCTAAATATTAAAATGCTGGTTGGCATACTCTACTACTAAATTATACATGATGCAAATTTAACAATTGTATGCAAATGCTAATTGTTGTTAAACTACTCATACTGCAGTATTAAAATCTGTGTTCACATGTTTATAAAGTTTATAACTTACAAAGTATTTACATATATCTCAGTTGAGCATCATTACAAGCCTTTGAAATAGGTATATCAGGTTATATTAGCTTCTGCATAGTGGTGAAGACGATTAGACTGTCTTGTTTCTAGTCCTGGAGTAGCCAGTTAATTTGCAGAAAACTATCTTAATGTTCTATAAACTACTTAACTTTTCTTACATCCAATTTCCCATCTGTAAACTTATTATATTGGGCTTCCCTGGTAGCTCAGCTGGTAAAGAATCTGCCTGCAATGCAGGAGACCTGGGTTCAATCCCTAGGTTGGGAAGATCCCCTGGGGGAGGCCATGGCAACCCACTCCAGTATTTTTGCCTGGAGAATCCCATGGACAGAGGAGACTGGCGGGCTATAGTCCATGGGGTCACAAGAGTCAGACACGACTGAGCGACTAAGTACAGCACACAGCACAGCAAACTTAGATTAATAACATTAGTTCCCTCAAAAGATTATGATAAGAAATGCAAACACTTGTAAACACTTAGAACAGGGCCTGGTACATAGTAAGCACTCAAGAAATATTACCTATTGTTATTATTTTTCTTTGTAATTGTCTCTTATACCCTTTAACAGATGACAAAATTACGTGACATTAGTTAAGTCTTAAAGTGAAGTCGCTCAGTCGTGTCCAAGTCTTTGCAATCCCATGGACTGCAGCCCACCAGGCTCTTCCATCTGTGGAATTTTCTAGGCAAGAGTACTGGACTGGGTTGCCATTGCCTTCTAGGCTCAGTTAATAAGACACAGATCCTGGATACTAATTAATGTGTTCTGACTCCAAATTCAAGGTATTTCCAATATAACATGTTGTTTCAACATGCTAAGAAGATTAGAGATGGACATTGGGGGTGATCAGAAAATTCTGCTGTCCTAAATCATTTACCAATGATGTGCTGCTACAAATAGAAATTTTGCTAGGGAGAAGGGAGGTAGTCTATTTGAAATAGACATTCAATATCCTTTGTCTGTGCTTCCTCAACACTAACCTATTAAATATTTGCTGCAACATGCTCTATCTATTAAGCTAACCTTTGCCCCAGTTGAAGAAGTTCATTGAGAGCATGGATCTGATCATTCATTTTTGCATTCTCAGAGCCATGAACAAAACATATATAACATTTCAAGTTTAAGGATATTTGACGAAGAAATGATGCTTTTGAACTGTGGTGTTGGAGGAGACTCCTGTGAGCCCCTTAGACTGCAAGGAGATCCAATCAGTCCATTCTGAAGGAGATCAGCCCTGGGTGTTCTTTGGAAGGACTGATGCTAAAGCTGAAACTCCAGTACTTTGGCCACCTCATGTGAAGAGTTGACTCACTGGAAAAGACTCTGATGCTGGGAGGGATTGGGGGCAGGAGGAAAAGGGGACGACAGAGGATGAGGTGGCTGGATGGCATCACCGACTCGATGGATGTGAGTTTGAGTGAACTCCGGGAGTCAGTGATGGACAGGGAGGCCTGGCGTGCTGCGATTCATGGGGTCGCAGAGTCGGACACGACTGAGAGAATGAACTGAACTGAACTGAACTGATGAAAGTTACTTAGCCAAAGGGACATTAGTGACAATACCAAATCTATGTACTCACTTCTACATTCTTGGGCTCTCTAGAGACAATGAACTTAAAAAAGTGAGACTCACTTTGTGGACTTCTTAGGAAAGTTCATTCCATTGCTGTTCTTTAGGAAAGTGGCATGCCACTACATGCCACTGGGAACCAAATGAGCTAAACTTGCAGCACATCAATACATGAAGGATTAATGTTTAAGCAAACAAAACTGTTGAAGGCTCAACAGGTCAAGAACCCACCAGTGCACATAAGATCTTCCACTTGTGATTGTTCTCATTTCTGATCCTAAGATGAGACTTAACTTTATAGATTCTAGAATTCCTTTGCTTTCGTTGTTTTTCTATTCCAATTTTTTTCTTCTGCTCACATGATGCTGATATAATACAGAATGTTTGCATACATTGTCTCTGAAGCTTCAGAACAGTGGAATCAAAGTCTTCCAGGGCACAGAAGTTTTGTTTGTGGCAGGAAGAAAACAGATGGGATATAAACAGGTTTGGATACACCAGGGATATTAATGATGTTGCATGAAAATAAATAAGTATATCTAAAGAGCACGCACATTATTTTCACTCTTCTCCATCATATTTTCCCCTAAATCCTATGTCACAGACAGAAGATTGTTTTTAACAATAGCAGAGGCAGACAGAACATTAGAATATAATTTTTCTTCCTTATCACAGGGGATCAGAAGGGCACAGATTAGAGTCTTGGAATTGATACACCAAAGCTATAAATAGCATTCAAATATGGTAAGAAACTTTTAGTGAATTTCAAAACTAAAACTAAAATTTCAAAACATGGAAAAGCTTCCATCTCATGATGATAACTTGCATGTACTTTCTAACAGATGGCATGGCCATCCACATTTTTATGTATGTTGGAGGGATTTTTAAAAATGTAGCTGGTATTTATTTATTGTCAGTTGAACTTAAGATTGTCATCAAAACAGTGTCCATACTGATAACCACAACTCAACCAGAGTCTGGTGAACTAATGGGTCAGAAATCCTTAATAAATTTTGAATAAAAGGAAAGTGGAGGGTCCTGAGAACAAACTGGTTAAAGCTCCAACAGAGCTAACTGGAAAAAAAAGCAGCATTGGCTTTTCCTGGGTCCCATGTCAAGATTTGGGGGCAGGAGGGTCTTGTCAAAGCAGTACTTAAGTGTAGCAATGCTTAAGGTGGGTGATCTGTCCCATGTTTATTTCCTGCTGCTAACTACCTTCTAGTCCTAGCTTTGTGTGCTGCTCTGCTATGGAAAACCCAATAGCCAGACATACCTCTGAAACTTCAGCAGCTAGAATGGACTTCAGATGGCCCATTTCTGAGGACTGGGCAGAGAACTTCGGGTTTGATATTAGATCATACTCAGCTCAGCATGTGGTAGAGGTCAGTCCCAGGTTGGATTCCCGGGGATAGAGATTCTGATTTAGACATTAGCATACAGGGCTTTTGGAGAAGGCAATGGCACCCCACTCCACTACTCTTGCCTGGAAAATCCCATGGATGGAGGAGCCTGGTGGGCTGTAGTCCATGGGGCCACGAAGAGTCAGACACTTACTGAGTGACTTCACTTTCACTTTTCACTTTCTTGCATTGGAAAAGGAAATGGCAACCCACTCCAGTGTTCTTGCCTGGAGAATCCCAGGGACGGCAGTGCCTGGTGGGCTGCCATCTGCGGGGTCGCACAGAGTCGGACACCACTGAAGAAACTTAGCAGCATACAGGGCTTTCCTGGTGGCTCAGATGTTAAAGAATTCACCTGCAATGCAGGAGACCAGAGTTTGATCCCTGGGTCAGGAAGATTTGGAGAAGGGAATGGCTACCCACTCCAGTTTCTTGCCTGGAAGATCCCATGGACAGAGGAGCCTGATGGGCTACAGCCCATGGGGTCTCAAAGAGTCGGACATGACTGAATGACTAACTCTAAGTAACACTGGCTCCTGGGATGTGCACTGCTCAGACTGTGAGCAGCAAACTTTGCCTTTGTTTAAGGCCACATCTAAAGGTAGGGTCCTGGATGACTGGGACTGATCCCAGAGCTCCATGGAGTGCTTCATGACAGTTCTCACGACAGCGAGAATATTAAGTTATGCTAACGGTATCTGACACTGTCCTATGCCCTCTCCAGGTGTTACTTCACAAATCTTCCACACCACCCCATGACACAGGTAGTTTTGCATCTCACATTTGTTAAGGAAGCTGAAGGGACACAGGCAGGGAAGGGACCAGGAGTGTTTCCTTCTCCCTCACTCAGAGAAGATGAGGAATTCAGGAGTCATGAATGGTCCCATGTGCGCTGCCCATCTTTCTTATTTTCCCACATTGTCTTTATGCTTGGATACTCCCAGAGTACCCAGGTGCTCCTCCCTGCACAGCTGGAAGAGGCAGAATGTCAGCCAGAGAGGGTATAAGGGGCTGGTCTGGAGTCAGGCTTTCTGAGAAAGGACAGTCTCTCTGAAGGCTTTTCTGAGTTCTAAATACAAGAGCGGTGCCCGAATCAATTTAAAAACATGCTTCAATCTGTCTTCAATTTATGTTCCCCAGATATAAAGGGAGAGATTGTGTGGCTGTATACAAATATCACTTCCCCTTGGCTTCATATGCCTTGGGTGACTTTTTGGTCTCTGTAAGTACTTATGAAATGGAGAAACTAACCTCTAAGGTGAGCTAGAGGTAACCCTTTAGTTGGACTAAAGGGACTTTAAGACTCCTCCCAGCTCTAAAAATTTTATGTTGCGATCAAAGTTGATAACAATTAATAAAGTGAATTCGGAAGAAAAAAGATTTAGAAACACCCTGAGAATATAAAGTGTCAGATATTGCTATTAATAACGGAATGCGGTTCTTACTGGTGGTTTGGATTCATGAGACAGCATTAATTTCTTTATTTCATAAACTTGGCTGTGTCCTAGAAGTTTCAATGCATTTTAAAATTAAAATTGAGACTGGCTTTATATCTAAATCCTGCTTGCTGCCCTTCCATTCCATCTCCTACTTTGCAGACTTAGTGGTGATGAAAACACCAAGGACATCTTCAAAGAGAAGGTCACTTGAAGCAGCTGCCACTCAAGCGTGGCTTTGGGGACTGTCACCTTTTCACTTTGTTTTCACCTGTGCCCCTCACAGCTCATGGTGCTGAAGCTTGAGGAGCCTCAGGGAAGAAAAAACTGTGTTTGAGTAGGTAAATGGTAGGTGAATGAGAGAATCCAATTTGGACAGGAGGAAGAAATTTCCAGATGCAACTTCTCAGCTCAGTTCTCTCACATCTATTGGGTAGAAGGTACTGTGCCAGGGTGGCATCAGACATGTGGTCACAGTTCCTGTCTTCAAGTGGCTCTCAGTCTAGGGGGAGAGAAAAGACAGACTCGGGTATGTCCAGCACTCTTCCAGAAATGATCAGCAGTTTAACAGATGGAGAAAAGGAATGTGGCCAGTTGAGGAAAATAACAATAACGGCCCCCGTTTGTGGAGTACTTATTAGAGGCCATGTGTTTCAGTAACCTCTTTTCACTTAATTATTTCAACAATCATACTTGAAAGCCACTGTTATGATTAAACTTGGTTTAAAGAGGTAACATGGTTTCCCTTGGGTCACTTACCTAATTTATGGTAATGCTTGGATTCAAACCTCGATTGTTAAAATGTATTAGTTTTGTTTTGTTTGTCTGAGAACTATCCTGCTAAAGCATAAATTATTCTTTTTTTTAATTGGAGGATAATTGTTTTACAATATTGTGTTGGCTTCTGCCATACAACAACATGAATCAGCCACAAGTACCCATATGTTCCCTCCCTCCTGAATCTCCCCCGCCTCTCCCACCCTATCCCACCCCTCTGAGTTGTCACAGAGCACCAGGTTGAGCTCCCTGTGCCCATATAGCCTCTGCCCACTGGATGAACCTAGAGCCTGTTATACAGAGTAAAGTAAGTCAGAAAGAGAAAAATAGATTTTATATATTAATATAGATTAAAATAGATTAATATAGATTTATATATTAATACAATTAATATATAATGTATATATTTATATAATATATATATATATAGGGAAACTAGAAAGAGGGTACTGATGAACCTGTTCTCAGGGCAGGAATAGAGAGGCAGGCATAGAGAACAGACTATGGACACAGTAGGGGAAGGAGAGGGTGGGACTAATTGAGAGAGTAGTATTGACATATATACCACGTGTAAAATAAATCTATTTTTATTGAATTATAATTTACAATGTGTATTAAAAAGCAGAGACATTACTTTGTCAACAAAGGTCCATCTAGCCAAGGCTATGGTTTTTCCAGTAGTCTTGTATGGATGTCAGAGTTGGACTGTGAAGATAGCTGAGCGCCAAAGAACTGATGCTTTTGAACTGTGGTGTTGGAGAAGACTCTTGAGAGTCCCTTGGACTGCAAGGAGATCCAACCAGTCCATCCTAAAGGAGATCAGTCCTGGGTGTTCATTGGAAGGACTGATGCTAAAGCTGAAACTCCAATACTTTGGCCACCTGATGTGAAGAGCTGACTCATTTGAAAAGACCCTGATGCTGGGAAAGCTTGAGGGCAGGAGGAGAAGGAGAGGATGAGATAGTTGGTTGGATGGCATCACCGACTCAATGGCCATGGGTTGGGGTGGACTCCGGGAGTTGGTGATGGGCAGGGAGGCCTGGTGTGCTGTGGCTCATGGGGTCGCAAAGAGTTGGACACGACTGAGCGACTGAACTGAACTGAACTGAATGTTGTATTAACTTCTGCTGTACAGCAAAGTGATTCAGTTATACACATATATAATTCTTTCCTATATTCTTTCCCATTTTGATTTATCCCAGGGTATTGAATATAGTTTCCTGTGCTATAGAGTAGGACCTTGTTGTTTATCCATCTTATAAATAATAGTTTGCATTTACTAACCCCAGAGTCCTAGTCCATCTCTTCTCTCCCACGTGGCAACCACAACTCTGTTCTCTGTTTCTGTGAGTCTTTTTCTGTTTTGTAGATAGGTCCATTTGTGTTATATTTTAGATTCTACAATTAAGTGATATCACATGACATTTGTTTTTCTCTTTATGACTTATTTCACTTAGCATGATAATCTCTAGCTCCATCCATGTTGCGGCAAATGGCATTATTTCATTCCTTTTTTTGCAGCTGAGTAGTATTCTATTGTCTCTGGAGAAGGTGATGGCACCCCACTCCAGCACTCTTGCCTGGAAAATCCCATGGACGGAGGAGCCTGGTAGGCTGCAGTCCATGGGGTCGCGAAGAGTCTGACACAACTGAGCAGCTTCATTTTCACTCTTCACTTTCATGCATTGGAGAAGGAAATGGCAACCTGCTCCAGTGTTCTTGCCTGGAGAATCCCAGGGACGGGGGAGCCTGGTGGGCTGCTGTCTATGGGGTCACACAGAGTTGGACACGGCTGAAGCGACTCAGCAGCAGCAGTATTCTATTGTATACACTGTATGTACCACAGCTTCTTTATCCACTCATCTCTCGATGGACATTTAGGTTGTTTCCATGTCTTGACTATTGTGAATAGTGCTGCTGTGAACATAGGGCACACCTAGATTTTTTCGACTCTAAATGTTTCACTGTCAATTACTATATTCTTTTGCATTCCCCCAAGGTGGTCACCTACTATTCTGACTTAGGAGACTGAGGTATGGTTGATATGAAATGTGGAAGACTGAATAAGATATGTGATAAAAACAGGAAGACACATATTCTGGGAAAAATGAATAGCCCAAGAGATGATGAAAATACAGATAAATCCTGGGACTCTGAGCAGGGGGTGACAGGGACACCTACTGCACAAGTGAGTGTGTGGATGTGTATGGGGGGACAGTATACAGAAAGATGAGGAGGAGGGGCTGGGGAAGAGTTACATATGGACAGGTGGGGGACAGCTGGAGTAGAGTTGTAATCTGAATCAGGACGCATACCTGTTCATTCTCACCAAATCTGTGCATTGTTGTGACACCTAATGTGATGAATTTTTGCAAAACTGTATACACTTTACACACACACACGCACACACACAGTAACAGTGAGATCTGTCCCACGGAGAGTTGAACTCAGCTCATTAAAAAGCTGCAAAGGTTCCCAAACATGAACATACATGAGCATCCCCCAGGAAGCTTGTTAAAGCCTGCTGAGATTGCTGGGCACTAGCCCTGGAGATGCTGATTTCATAAGTCTGGGGAGGGGGGCCCTGAGAATTTGCATTTCTAACCAGCTTCTGGGTGATGGCGATGCTGCTGTTCTGGGGACCAAGCTTTGCCTGGTGCTGGTGGAGAGTGGGGTGTGCCTTTGCTGTGAGTGATAAGTGAAGAGGGTCCACATTAGAATGTTAAAAATCATCAGCTTCCTGAGACCAATGTGAGGTCTGTGTTCTGTCTCCAGCTTTGCCCTCTCCACCCTGTTTCTTCCAGGCCCCATCCTGTAGCATACAGTTTTTCAAAAGCAGGAGTCTGATTACATCACCCTCCTTCTTAAAAATGGCAGTGGCACACTTGTGGACACAAGGGCGGGGGTGGGAGGAGAAGGTGGGATGAATTGAGAGAGTAGAATTGAAACATACATATTACCATATGTAAAATTAGATAGCCAGTGGAAATTTGCTGTATGACGCAGGGAGCTCAAATCTGGTGCTCTATGACAACCTAGAGGGGTGGGATGGGGTACAAGTTGGGAGGGAGGTTCAAGAGGGAGGGGGCATACATACACCAACGGCTGATTCGTGTTGATGTATGGCAGAAATCACCACAACATTGTGAAATAATTGTCTTCCAATTAAAAATAAATAAATAAAATGACAGTAGCTCCCTTAGCTCCCTTGACCTTGGCACTGTAGGTGAAACCTTTCAGCACCCTTCTTACCTCTTTAATCCCTCGCATTCTCTTTCATAAGGCACCATGCAGGTCCCTGAAACAAACCACATTGCCTTTGACCTACATCTGGAATGCCAATCTCCCTTGGCCCACCTCTCTTCATTTGGCTAAGTTCCACTTTACTTGGAAGTATTGTCTTCGAAATCAACTCCATGGGAAGGGCTTTTAAGACCTTGGCGATGCCCCTTGAAGGCCTCTGTAAAGCTCTCTTGCACAGCATAGAAATGGTCTGGTGACAAGGCTGAGTTGTCACTAATCTGGGGGCTCCTTGAAGGCAGGCACTGAGTCTTGGCACTAAGTACATGAATAAGCAAGTTGATCAATTACAGTTGAACTAGTGTCATTTCAGATCTAGCAAGTATTAACCATCTTATCTGCTCTTCCTGGGTTAAAGGATTATGTGCTTTCTTAGAGTCTGAGCTACCATGGGAAAAACTCACTCACAAATAGCATAAGGAAATGACAACATGCCATTAATAACCCAGAAGAAGCAGTATCTGTTTTAGGATTTTTCCATCTGGGCACTACAAACCAGAAAAGCAACTGTTTTGCCTCCACAAAGAATGTATTTTTTTTTTAACATCACACTTTCCAAAAGGACACTCCTTCTGTTGCATTTTGATCTATCCTGATTTAATTTAAAGTTTGGAGATGGGGTTTGACCTTATCTATCAGTGGCTGAGCCGTTGTCTCAGGGAAATGCAGTTTGAAACTCATTAATAGGGTAGCCTGTATATTATAACTTAGAAGCTCTGGGTTATCACTGATGCTTGCAATTGCTATGGAAACTGGGCTCATATGCACCTTTCAGAGTCTGCTTTAAAACAAGAAAAAAAAGAAGAGGAAAGAATAAGATATTTGTACCCAGCATGCATAGGCAGGTTCAGTGATGCAAATATGCTCTGCCTACACAATGATAAAAACAATTTTTTTATATTTTTAAGAGCTAATAATGTAAAACCTTATATTAGAGAACTGTGTTTATACTGCTGAGAAAAAATGCCTAAGGCAGCTTTCGCTGCAGTCCCCCTCCCCACCACAAATACAGACACACACCAGCAATTTTCAGTTTTCCCCAGATTTTTTGCAGCCTGCGTCCTTAAATCCCCCCAGAGCCCCTGCACATGCAGCTTCATCTGCCAAAGCCCAACCCATGTGGACATCAGCAAAGAGTCCAACCTCTCGTCCCCCCACCCCATTGCCTACGAATGTATATAAATGCTGCCTCTTGCAGCTTAGGGACTGACTTTTCCATTTTAAAATGATAGTGCTAATTTGATGAAGTTTCTTATCAAAGATTTCTGGGTGTATTCTTCCTTTCATTTGGGTTTTGGAGGTTCCATCCCTCATCCGTCTCCCCGCCCACCTTTCTCCTTAATAATCTTAATGATCGAAGTATGATATTGTTGGGCTTCCTTGATGGCTCAAGTGGTAAAGAATCCACCTGTGATGCAGGAGACACAGGAGAGGCGGGTTCGATCCTTGGGTAGGGACGATCCCCTGGAGGAGGAAATGGCAACCCACCCCAGTATTCTTGCCTGGGAAATCCCATGGACAGAGAAGCTTAGCAGGCTACAGACCATGGGGTGGCAAACAGCCAGACAGCACTGAGCACACAAGCATGCATGCATGTATGGTATTTTGTTGGGCCAACAATAATGTAAGCAGTCAACAACACCCCTGGGGGAAAGTGTAGGCTGCCACCTGAGACAGAAGTGAGGGGCAGTAAAGAAGCCAGAACAAGTTGGGGAGAGGGGCAGTGCATAGAAGTGGCTCCTGGGGATTAGCAGATACAAACTATTACAAACAAAATAGATAAACAAGGACCTACTACTGTATAGCATGAGGAACTAGAGTCAATATCCTGTAATAAGCCATAATGGAAAAGAATATATACATTTAATTGAAGTATAGTATAGTATAGTATAGTATAGTATAGTATAGTATATAGGGCTTCCCTGGTGGCTCAGGTGGTAAAGAATCTGCCTGCAACGAAGGAGACCTGTGTTTGATCCCTGCCTGGGTCAGGAAGTTCCCATGGAGAAGGGCATGGCAACCCACTCCATATTCTTGCCTGGAGAATCCTAACGACAGAGGAGCCTAGCGAGCTACAGTCCCTAGGGTTGCAAAGAGTTGGACACAACTGATCAACTTTCATTTTTATTTCACAGTATATAGTTATATAACTGAATCACTTTCCTGTACACCAGAAAGTAACACAACACTGTAAATCAACTATACTTCAATTTTTAAAAAGCGGCTCCTGAGTCATGTGGCCTCACACAGGACATCATCTTACTCCCCTCTGACTCCCAAATCACCTATCCAGCCACCTCATTCTGTCCACCTTGGCTCTTCCCCACTCCTCACTTTTGTCCCCACTTGCCAGCCTCTTGCCAGGGGGCCCTCCCTCAAAGACCTGATTTGTCACCAGGGTAGCACAGGAGTGGCAGAACTCATTTGTAAAACAGAGAGGAACTGGCTCAATGGCCCAAGTAAGGGGCATAAAATTTCAACACAGTAGAAAAATGCAAGAGGTTTATGATCTTGAATGTTATCATTTCTGTCTCAGGATTTCCCTACACAACTGGAGTCTTTCCTCTTCTGTTTTCCTCCCTTAGAGTTTTTCTTCTGTCAGGCTCCAGCCTGGCTGGCCTCTCTTGCTGCCACTCTCCTGACTTTCCTCCACCCCTCCTCCCCAGCCATCTGGGGAGGGATGAGGATGGGTCCCTCTCTCCTCCCAGCACAAGCCAGCACCTTCCCCAACCCACGGTTTCAACCATGAGCCCCAATGTTCCAAAAGAGGACATACAGTGGCATAAAGCAGGAACCAAAAAAAGGAAGCATGGTTCACATTTTACATAACTGCTTCACTTCTGGGACAAAGTATCTACAATTCCTCATTCAAATAAGATCAAAACTCTGAGCAGAAAAGGATTCTCCCAGAAAACAATGCAGAACCATTTGTTACTGCCTCAGAGGTCCTCATCTCTCTTGGTTTACCTCCTTACTTGTGAATCCTTCCATGGTGGGCCCCTAATCCCTCTTTACTGCCCGCCTCCCTAACCCCAGCCAGGTGTGAGCAGGGTGTCTGATGCTGCTGAACTAGACCAGGTCTCAAGGGCTAGGCTCCCTCCGTCCTCACCTTCAGGAGACCAGAGCTCCTCTGAAGGCTGCTGCTTGCTCCGCAGGCATGTGGAAATCCCTTCGTTGCTTTCAAGCCTTTAATGTAATCTAAATCAGGACGTGTCCCTCTTTAAAAACAGGCATCCTCTTCTTTGAAAGTCTTCATCAATGAATATTTCAGAACCATACAGGTCTCCCGCACTAGACTTAGACCTCCTTGAGGGCAGAGATTGTGTTTCATTCATCTTTCTTTCCCTGGCTACCGCACCTGACACAGGGCCATACTTGGTAAATGCACACACAAAAAATTTGTGCACTTCAAAGTGCAATTGACAAATATACTTGCCCCTGGTGGCATCTTTGTATGAATGAATGTCTCAGGCTCCTGGCTGAGCACAACCTCAGAGCAGGGGATGGGAGGTGGTAGCAGAAGGATGTGGGCAGTGTGGCAGAGGTCACAGGCACCTCTTAGAATAGATTGGAGGACATTCTCCTTAGACCAGTTGCACTGTCTATACAGAAAAGCAGCCCCTGCTACAAGGTCAGGGCAGACGTATGTGATTAGGGAGGAGGGGTGGGGTGGGATGGGGTAGGGTGGGATGGGGTGGCTTCCACCACCATTAAGGACCTGCACAGAGCCAGTGTTGTATGGTGGAGAAAACACCATGGCTGAGTCAGCCAGACAGGCCTGGGTATGAATCCTGATTCTACCACCTAGCAGCTATACATTTGGGCCATTTATGCAATGTTATTTATTTGAAATTTTCTCATTTCTCAAATGGGCAAAATACTATTTCAAAACATCATTGGCATCACTGAAAGAGATAAGGCTTTCAAAGCCCTGGTACCATGTCTGATACACTGCATATACTCAATAAATGGTGATTAGTAGTAGTGGCAGTGGTAATAGTATTGCTTTAATTATTTGGCTAAGTGGAGAACTCTTCTTTTCCTCATCATTTCTTCACTAAGATTTTGTGTTCTCTTGATGACAGTTCAGAGTTAATGACTCATTGAGAGCGAGTCATAACTTTTAAAGCCAGTGAGCTTAAACCTCCACCTTTTTTTTTCTAATTGTTCCCCCTCCCTTCCCAACTCTTCACTTCTGGGTACCTCTTTCTCTCACTTATAATCCCCTCCCTTTCATCAATATTCACACCATGTTCTTCATTTACTCTAAGGTGTGAAGGGTTGATAAGTACCTACAGTGTTACTCCCAGAACAAAATCCTTTAAGAGAAACAGTTCTGATCCTTTGAGTTCAGTGTTTGTCAAATTGAGGTTGTAATTTAAAGGAACCAATTTAGTAGCTCTTGACTATCATTTTTTAAAAAATAATACTCTGTCTTATTATAGCATGTTATTTAGTATACTAATGTAGAGGGGAAACAATGGAAGCAATTTCAAAGTCTAGGGGGGGAAATAGATTTGCTTTGACCTTCAAGTGGAAGTTACTCTTTTTTAGCAATCCATTTATACCATTTTCTGTCCCAGGTTTTAAATAGCCAGCCTGGCTGAATTTCATACTTTAAAATGAGTGAACAAATGGTGACATCAAAGGAGTTAAGCAGAGGAGGTGATGTTGATAAAAAGTTGAAACTGGAACTGAACATTATCAGATTCCTTTTTCCAAAGGAAAATCAAACTTAAATAATAAAGGTCCATTTTCTATGCATTCTAATACCATGTCACTTTATTAGGAAATCATGATTTGGAAAAAAAAAATCTTTCTAGATTACATTTGACATGAGTACCAAAATGATCACAAAGAAAAGGAAAACTTGATAAAGTGAATCACATCAAAATCAAAATCTTTCACTTTGCAAAAGTGTCTCTAAGAGGATAAGAAGCTACCAATTGTGAAAAAAAATTGCAAAGAACTCTCAAAGCTGAATAGTAAAATGATCAAAATAGAAAATGAGCAGAAAGCATTTCACCAAAGAGGATCTACAGATTGCAAATAACAGAGTCGGACACGACTGAAGCGACTTAGCAGCAGCAGCAGCACATGGAAAGATGTTTAACATCATTAGCTATTAGCAAAAGGCAAATTAAGACACCAGTACACATATATATAGATGACAAATAAAAAATAGATATAACACCAAATGCTGGTGAGGATGCAGAGAAACTGGAATGCTTACACATTGCTGGGTGCTGGTGGGAATTTAAAATGGCACAGTCACTCTGTAAAACAGTTTGGCAGTTTCTTAGGAAACTACAACTACCAAGCAAGCCAACAATTGCACTCCTGGGCATTTAGCCCAGAGAAGTGAAAACTTATGTTCACACAAAAACCGGTACATGAATGTTCATAGCAGCTTCATTTGTAATACCAAAACTTGGAACTAGCCCATATGTCCTTGAATGGATAAAAGGCTAAAAAAATCTGGTATATCCCAAAAGGTTACATGCTATATGTTTTCATTTATGTAATATTCTTGAATGACAAAATTATAGAAATGGAGACCATGTGGTTACAAAAGGGCAACCTGAGGGACTGACTCTTGCTGTGATGGAATGTTCTGTATCTTGATTGTAGTGATGATGTCAATATCTTCTTGTGATGGTGTACTAGTTTTACAATATGTTACCAGGGGGAATCTGGGAGAAGTGTACACAGGCTTTCTCTGTATTATTTCTCACAACAGCATGTGAACCCACAATTACCTCAGTAATGTTTCAAAGAGAAAAGTGGAAACACACACAAAACCTTTGAGCTGTCTTCTGTCCACATACATTCTGGGACTGTAATCATGTCACTGGTTGCACAGGAGTCTATTGTGAAAAAAAACCTCAGTTGTTCTCTAAAAGGTAATTAGAACAAATGATGAACTAATAATAGCAGATTATTTAGCAGGCTGTAAACCAAAAAGGTGTAAAATTTAGCAACTGAATTTTATTTCCTGACTGTTACCCTTCTGCTATGTAATCTATTTTCTCCACATCTTAGAAGACTGAGGGGGCCATGATGGTTGAAACAGAAGTGACACTGTGGCAACAAATGAAAGAATATTTGAGAGAAGGAAGCGCTTCTCATGTTTTTACCATCTATGATACTCCATAAAAACTGTGCTGTGTATGCCCCAGAAAAGTGAAAGTGAATTTTATCATAATTTGCGTTCAGTGTTTACAAGAAAACGACTAAATGTTTTCTTATAAAAAAATAGCCCTTTTCCCATGAATTATCAGGTTAAAATTGCTCCAATGTCCACTCTCCTATGTGCACTATAAGGGCAGATTTGATATCAGTTATTCTTAAAAGTCTAATATTATCTCAGTGGTTCCTTCTCAGACCTGTCTTACTCTCTCCACCCTTTGCTTCCTCAGTCCTCCTGGGGCATGAGGGAACAAAGGGTGGAGAGGGCAAGACTTCCTGGGGATGAGGAAATAAAGAGTGGAGAGGAGAGGGCAAGGCAGGTCTGGAGAAGGGACCACAGAGATAACATTAGACTTTCAAGGATAATTGATATCAAATCTGCCCATATAGTGCACAAAGACAGAGTAGAATATTGGGACAATTTTAACCTGATAATTCATGGGAAAAGGACTTTTTAAAAATAAGAAAACATTTAGTCATTTTCTTATAAACACTGAAAACAAATTAAGATAAAATTTAAAGCTAAAATGCAATAACTCTTATAATATATTCCCTCTCAATTAAACAGGCCAATCACCCTGAAGACAAGTGTTTTGCAGCCTGAATATTCATCAGACTACATAACCCACTGTACCAATCTCATTTTCTCTTTGTCACAAAATGGTTTCTATTAAAGCTAGTATGGCTAGAAGTGAATATAAATTAGCCTCCCCCCACCCTTTTTAAACCTTTAACACATCAAAAGCTATATACTATGTACATGTACTTTAACGAACACTTTTCTCAAAGTAATGGGGTTTTAGACGAATATCAGAATCGGTATTTATGGCAAAGAACCAGAGTACCAAGTGATTTTTTTTTTCCAGTTAAGCTATTATTTGCTATGTTTACCATTGAATTATCACAGTGCAATGTAACTGGTAAGTAGTTCAGTACTTGCACGAGCTGCACAGAACAAGAAGCTGAAGATTACAGGAACAAGTTGTGGATCCAACAATTGCAGCATGGATCTAGCGTTGTCTGCTCGATCAAACCCAATCTACTTGTCGTCTTCGTCATCATCACTGTGGTAGCAGCAGGTCTGTGTCTGCAGGCCTTCGTCGCTGGTGGCGCCTTGCTCTGCTTCTTCCTGGGTGGTAGTCTTGTCGTGGCTTTCCTCGTTTTTATCATCCTCATCCTCGTAATCATGCAGTAGATCTCTGGAAATCAGTTGTCGGGCGAGTTTGATGTTCTTTCCTTCGCTGTAGTGAAGTTTCCTTTTCATTTCGAACTGCCGATGTTTCTCTTGCCTGTCAAGGTAGATTTTGCTGCTGTGCGCTCCATCCAGTTCGGGCTCCCGCCCTGGATAGTTGGAATCGGAGGTGTAGGTGGCGGCCAATCTCTTGGTTAAGCTGTCGAGGGCCGTGGCTTCACTCTCTTCACTTCTTTCCCCATAATTCTGCAGACCGAGCTGGGGAGTGTTGGGCTCATTCATCTTCATGAAATCGTAGTCTCTGTACTCTGGACGGTAGGTCGCCAAGATGTTCGACTCGTCCCACTTTTGGGATTTCTTTCTATGGACCTCCTGGAGTGGTCCACCGGACTGCTGGGCCGAGCCTGCGACTGAGGAAGCGGTGGAACCTTTGTTTTTCAGGATTCCCTTGATGGGCCGGCGAGAGGTGGTGGGGGCTGACATCTTTGGAGAGTGAAGGGCCGCTGCTGAGTGTTGGGTCGCCGCAGCTGCCCGCCGCCGTGCTTCAGGCACAAACTGCTGCGCGGTCTGGCTGCTGGACTGTGCCTCCTGCCCTAAAGGCCTCGCCCCATCTCCTGCGTCACAAAGTACCCCCCGGGTGACGCCACAATGGGCGCAGCCGCCATCAGCACCGCCGTCAGCACCGCCATCAGTGCCTAGGGGAAGGGTTCAGGAGAGTGGAGGGGATGCCCAAGCTGACCTTTTTTTTTTTTATTATTTTTTAAGTGTAAGATTAGGAAGTCTGGAGAAGGGCATGGCAACCCACTCCAATATTCTTGCCTGGAGAATCCCATGGACAGAGGAGCCTGGTGAGCTACATACCCCATGGAGTCACAAAGTCAGACATGACTAAGCCACTAACACACACAAAATAGAAAATCTCCATTTGTTGCAAGTGAAACCGGGAAACACTGTCTTGTGAATTTCTCTATCCCCTGTCTGTGCAGGTGGACTGTGTAGAATGTATTTCTCCCTGGGGGTCATGGTCCAAAGTTTCAAAGCCACTCCTTGGGTTGGAAAGACTGGAGGCCTAGGCGCTAGAGCGACCATACACTTCCAACCCTCCCCCACAAACAGGACCCCTGCCCCTCTCTCCTGTTGCTACCCACACCTCCCTTTCCCTGTACCTACACACCCACACAAACCCTTCTTCCTGCTTTCTGACCAGCCCTTCGATTAATGGTCTGGATGCCCAGCCACTTACAGGTACCATTGGTAACTTCACCGCCTCCTCCCTCCCTGCCCACCCCAACATCTTCCCTGATCACCTATTGCTTCCTCTCCCATCCAGTACTTCGCTACTGGCTTAACTATTAATATTTCAAGAAACTCCAACTCTATCTCTTCTGCCACTACCATCTCTGGTCAGGGTTACAGCCACAGCCTTTGAACTAGCCCCCATCACTTACCCCATCGGGTCTCCTGCTGGCTTCCAACTTCTCATTCACCTTCAATTCAGTGTGTTTTTTTAAAAACACCATCAAATCTTGTCACATCTCTCTTTCAAACCCTTTAATGGCTGCCCATTTTCTTTTAACATAAAGTCAGAAATCCAGAAGAGGTGGAAAAGCAGCTCTATGAGGGTCTGTGATACCAATTTGGAGCCCTCTCCGAGCCATTTCTCTCCAGCCTACCTCTAGCTTTTCCTCCCTGCCTTTTAGTTCCAGGAGCAGTCCCCTTCCTTCCTTCCTATCCCAGAGTTTCTCTCTAGGTTCTTCCCACAACCTGTAATGTCCTTTGATATTTCATCTCAGTCCTGACTGCCTTACAGGAGCCTGTTTCCTGACCTCCAAAGCATATCAGCCTTCCTGTGTTTTCATGGCCTCTCCTATTGTCTCTGGCAGCAGTCATAGTTGTGGCCATTATGTTTGTTATCTGTGTACACTAGATGGTGAACTCCAAGACACAAGGGAAGGTGTCTGTTTTTTCTCACCATTATCTTCATCTTCACAGCATGATGCTGTACCTGGTACATAGTAGATATTACCATAATTTTTACAGAATGAATAATAAGTGATAGGCTAGTGCTACTTTGTGTATCCTCAGCCGTTTCCGACCCTTTGTACCCCGTGGACTGTAGCCCACCAGGCTCCTCTGTCCATGGGGATTCTCCAGGCAAGAATACTGGAGTGGGTTGCCATTTCCTCCTCCAAGTAATCTTCCCGACCTAGGGACTGAACCTTAATCTCTCGTGTCTCCTGCACTGGCAGGCAGATTCTTTACTACTGAGCCACCTGGGAAGCACATAATAGGTGATAGGTGATAGGTAATTGGAAGTCTGAGATTTGTGAATGCAGAAAAGGGGACTCCAGAGCTTTTACTGTCAGTTACAAGTTGTTCAGTCATGTGACAAAAACACCCCACATGTGGAATTTGGGGGCTGTTCCAAAGAGTGACTTTGAAACATTTTGTCCTTCACGGGCCTCATATTTCATAGGCAGTAACATTCTTCTCAAAAACAAAAAGGAAATTCAGATCCAGTTTCACATCTTCCCCTCCAGGTAGCATTCACAAGATTTTTTTTTTTCCTCTTCTGATAACATTTTGCTTCCTCTTTTCTCCCTCAAGGTCTTTCCACATTTTAAAACACAAAAGCAAAAGCATGAAAGAACTGTAAAACTTTTACAAGGGTCTTAAGCACCTTAGGTTCAAGTTGTCCTGTATTCTCCAAAGTCCTACTAACTTCAGGAACTCTGCAATCGCTTTAAAACTGTATTATTCATCTCAGAAAAAGAATATCCTGATACTGTACTCTTTGAATAAAAAAAACCTGTATTGTGTGGTAAGAGCTTTCAGGGATTCAAAAGCTGATATTCAAGGCTATAGGAAACCCCTCCGGTATGTGAGGAGGAAAAAAAAAAACAAAAAAACAACTTTCATTACTGTATTCAGAAATACTCCAGGCTACTCTTTTCAAAAACCTGTCTGAAAGGCAGCACAGACCCACACAAATGCAATTGGTCCTGGCTGGTAGGCACAGTGGGTCTGTGCGTGTTTAGCTGTAAACAGGATGTTGAGGGAGATGCTGATCCCTGTGCATTGGGATTTTGCTTTTGTGTGTACACAGCACCCACCCCCACATACTGTGGTCTGAATATCCAAGCTGTTCAATACAGAATGAATCAGCCATCCCAAGGTCTTCCCTTTTGGCTCAGCTGGTAAAGAATCTGCCTGCAATGTGGGAGACCTGGGTTCAATCCATGGGTTGGAAAGATCCCCTGGAGAAGGGAAAGGCTATCCACTCCAGTATTCTGGCCTGGAGAATTCCATAGGCTACAGTCCATGGGGTCTCAAAGAGTCGGACGTGATGACTCAGCGACTTTTACTCACTCACTCAGCCATCGCAAAGTTCTTGAGTTTTCTGAAATTCGTCATTCAGTAACACAATGGCACTTCATAATAGGGCAAGAGGATTGTAATTATGACCTCCTATTTTGACTTCAGCCCTTCTGGGAGTGGGGAGAGACATGAATCCCTGCCACTTTGGATTCTGGCTGGAGCTTGGGAAGTGGATGGCCAACTTGCTGATGCAGACCCATGCTGGTTTCTTTTATTCCCTGTTTCACAAACCCTCTCTGCTATCCTGCTCCCTGGGATCCAAGTCCTAAAGGAAAGCCTTTTGCTCCTACTGCCTTTGCAGTAGGAACCCAAACAAAGGCAAGGATTGCGTATTTCATCTTTATTACTCCCCCCACACACACATAAACAATAACTGGAACATGTCCATATTCTGTGACAGATGTTCATATTTCTATGAAGTGGATGAAAGAACTGAGGGAAGTGAGCAAAAATCCTTGAAAGGAAGAGCCTGGAAATATGGGCAGATCTACACGACTGACACGACTTAGCAGCAACAGCAACAGAGACATTCAGTAAGACAGTGGTTTTCCATCTTTTTCATTGTAAGTTTTAAGGCAATAAATCTTTTTTTTTTCCCCCAAATTCAACATTATGTAGAACTCCAGAATAAAAATCAGTACAATTGGAGCTAGGAAGCAGTGGAGTTGGTCTGTCTGAATGGAGGTGGAGACACCAGAGTTCTCACTTCTTGGGATCTCAGACATGGCTCCTGAGGCATCACAGGCACTTGGCACTTGGGGAGAGGGGCCAATTGGAAAATCCTGGTAAGAGAGAGTCATTGCCCAAAGCAATGTCATCCCAAGGGTTGATTTTCTGTGTGATCACCTGTTTTAAGAATGGGAGTGAGGAGATTCAGATCATGTTAGGGAAATTAAAGTGGAGGAAATCTTGTTCAGGTTTTAGAAGCAGGAGAGAAGGCCTCTGACCTGCCTGGACACTGCCCAGTTTCGTGCCTGCTGGCAAGCACAAGTCAGATGGTTATTTAGATAAGAAAGGGAGTGGGTTTTATAATCTCTTAAGCCCCTGAGGATCTGGCCAGGTCTCCGGGGTCTAAGTCTTATGACTCACAAGGTGAAACAAACAACATTGTAAAACTTAAAAAAAAGGAGCTGCATTTTGTGTGTAAACTGATGATGTCAGTTTTCAGCTTGGAATTATAAGCAGGAGCTCACAAAACTGCACTTTGAAGTCTCATCCATGGGGTGGATGCACTGCCCAGGACCCTTTCCCAACTGGAACTCAAGATTGCTGTTACTTGGGACTTCCCAGCACCGTTTACGTCTGGATGTAGGTCAGCCCAATTTGATGATGTATGTGCTGTACTTCTCTCTACTGTTTCTATTTCTTTCTTTCTAATGACTGTTTATTGAAATTAAGTCAAATAATCTCCTATAAAACATTGAAATTGTGTATTTGTGTATAATGAGTGGTTTGTTTTGGTAACAAATCCTTTACAACTAAAATGAAAGTAAAATTTTCAGCAAAACAGACCAACATTTTCGTTGAGAGTAGGTCACAAAGGAGCCAGGACATCAGTGAGAATTTCTGAAGTTACATGGTAAACATCAACTTTGCCTCCTTCCGAAAGGGTAATCTAGTTTGGGAATGTTCAGTAAAGAAAAATGTCGTCAGTGAGAATGTCTGCCAGGAGTTACATAGAAAATAATGGCAAAGATATCATAAGGCAGGCCCTGCAGAAATGGGCTAAAGAGTCTATAGTAGAGAAATGTTCTTCCTGCTTCCTAAAGTACCTGAAGTTTTCATGGCTAGGGAAATAAAAAGGTGTTCAACCTCCTCTTGTGCTTGACCCTGCTATTGATAAAACTGAGGTCTCACTTATCAACTATTTATTTTATTTTAACTAAAGCATAGCTGATTTACAATGTTGTGTTAGTTTCAGGTGTATAAGAAAGTAATTCAGTTATACATACATATATATGTATTATATATAGTTATACATATTCAGCTATATATATACACATATTATTTTTCAGATTCTTTTCCCTTATACATTATAATATATTGAGTACTTTTCTGTGCCATATGGTGAGTGTTTGTTGTTTATTTTATATATAATAATGTGTATATGTCAATCCCAATCTTCCAGTTTATCCCTCCCCTCCTTACCTCTGGTAACCATAAGTTTATTTTCTATATCTATAGCTCTATTTTGGTTTTGTAGATAAGTGCACTTGTAGCCATTTTTCAGATTCCATATATCCATAATATCTTATAATATTTGTCTTTCTCTGTCTGACTGACTTGCGTTAGCATAATGATCTGTAGGTCCATCCATGTTGCTGTAAATAGTATCACTTCAGTCTTTTTAATGGCTCAGCAGTATTCCATTGGTCTTCCCAGGTGACTCTGTGGTAAAGAATCCACCTGCCAATGTAGGAGATGCAGGAGACATGGATTTGATCTCTAGATTGGGAAGATCCCCTGAAGGAGGAAATGGCAAGCTGCTCCAGTATTCTTGCCTGGAAAATTCCATGGACAGAGGAGCCTGGTGGGCTACAGTCCTTGGGGTTGCAAAGGGTCAGACACAACTGAGCACACACAGAGAGAATTCCATTATATATATATGAAAGTGAAAGTCGCTCAGTCGTGTCTGAATCTTTGTGACCCCATGGACTATACAGTCCATGGAATACTCCAGGCCAAAATACTGGAGTGGGTAGCCTTTCCCTTCTCCAGGGGATCTTCCCAACCCAGGGATTGAATCCAGGTCTCCCACATTGCAGGCAGATTCTTTACCAATTGAGCTATCAGGGAAGCCCAATTTTATATATAAATATATATATATATATGCCACATCTTCTTTATCCATTCACCTGTCAGTGGACATTTAGTTTACTTCCATGTCTTTGCTATTGTAAATAGTGCTTCTATGAACATTGGGGTGCATATATATTTTCTAATTATGGTTTTCTCGGGATATCAGTTCAGTTCAGTTCAGTCACTCAGTTGTGTCTGACTCTTTGCAACCCCATTGACTGAAGGACGTCAGGCCTCCCTGTCCATCACAAACTCCCAGAGCTTTCTCAAATTTATGTCCATCATGTTGGTGATGTCATCCAACCATCTCATCCTCTGTTGTCCCCTTCTCCTCCTGCCTTCAGTCTTTCCCAGCATCAGGGTCTTTTTCCATGAGTCAATTTCTTACATCAGGTGGCCAAAGTATTGGAGTTTCAGCTTCAGTATCAGTCCTTCCAATGAATATTCAGGACTGATTTCCTTTAGGATTGGCTGGGTGGATCTCCTTGCAGTCCAAGGGACTCTCAAGAGTCTTCTCCAACACCACAGTTCAAAAGCATCGATTCTTTGGCATTCAGCTTTCTTTATGGTCCAACTCTCACACCCATACATGACTACTGGAAAAACCATAGCTTTGACTAGATGGATCTTTGTTGGCAAAGTAATGTCTCTGCTTTTGAATATGCTGTCTAGGTCGGTCATAGTTTTTCTTCCAAGGAGCAAGCATCTTTTAATTTCATGGCTGTAGTCACCATCTGCAGTGATTTTGGAGCCCCCCAAAATAAAGTCTCTCACTGTTTCCACATCTATTTGCCATGAGGTGATGGGACCAGATGCCATGACCTTAGTTTTGTGAATGCTGAGTTTTAAGTCAGCTTTTTCACTCTTCTCTTTAACTTTCATCAAGAGGCTCTTTAATTCCTCTTTGCTTTCTGCCATAAGGGTTGTGTCATCCACATATCTGACTTTATTGATATTTCTCCTGGCAATCTTGATTATATTCCTTAACAAACTAAAAATAGAGTTGCCATATGATCCTTAAAAGTATTATCAACTATTTTTATTTATAAGCATTATAAAATTAGATTCCAGAAATCCTGAAAGTCAGATCCTCCAAGTTCCCATTGTCTAGCTGTGAAGACTAAGGACCAGAAAGGTATGGTGACTTTCCTGGGATCACACAAGTGGTTAGTGGCACAGCCAGCACCTAGTGTCCAGGTCCTCTGGGCCTGCTCTGGATGTTCACTTTCCTATTTGCTACCTGCCACCTCTAGAAGGGGTCCCAGCATGGGTCTCATATTCCAATCAGATATTGATAGGAATTTCCCTTCTCATCCCTGCCTTTTTGGGCCTGTGCAATTCTCCAGTAGCACCAGCACTTAAAAGAAGAAAATAAAGGACAAAACCACCATTTTCAAAAGGATTAAAAACCTGAAACTTGGGTCCTCTGTAGAGCAAGTTAAAATATTAGAGGCAAGTTCAGCTGGAGGCATAAGTGCAAAAGTTTTGGGGCAACGAATCAATAGGCCAGCTGACCAAGTTTTCTAGCTCTGGATGAGCCATAGTCAAATTAGAAAAGCAATAATGTGATCTAGGTCAGCAAAATTCAATTTTGCCAACAACACTGAGATTCCTTGAGGCAGCCCTTTAAAGATGACATTATAGCAGGATTATTTCCCATGTGTACAAATATGGCTGGGGAGAAAAACACACACACACACAGATATAACACAATGTGTGATCCATTCTCTTCTGGAAGCAAATTTTGTTGTTATTATATATCTATATTTTTTAGAAAGAGCATTATAAAAGCAGCAAGAGAGTGTAATAGAAAAAGAAATGAAACGCTGCAATTCTTTTTTATGATGTTCTACACACAAAAAGAAAAATAACTCCCAGAATCATCAGATTTCTTAGAAGATGCAGTAAATATATTGTTAGCATCCCCATGACACACTAACAAGATGCTATCTGCTGGGAGGTGGGGCAGGAAAGCTGTCACCAAATTCCAGTCAATGATTTATAGTATTTGTGACTACACATACAAAGAGTGTCAGCTGGCAGTTTATTCTGGCTGATATAAACCAACAAAATCTTCTTCCTTTCTGATAATCAGTCCAGTAGCTAAGGTTAACACATTTCAGCTCTCATCAACAGAAGTAAACCTAGCAGTGGATTTTGGTTCTATCTTAGTTGTGCCAACATGTTGGTTGTGTTTAAACAGTCAGCAAAAGAGTTTATAGTGGCCGCTCTGACACTGTGACAGAAAGGAGGGAGTCAGGGACCATCAAACAGTGGCTGTCAAACTTGGCTGGACATCAGAACCCCCTGCAGGGGGGAGGAAGTTTGTTAAAACACAGAATACTGGGCCCCACCCCCAGAGCTTCTGATTCAGTTAGGGCTGGGGTAGGCTGAGTCTGAGAAGTTGTATTTCTAACAAGCTCCCAGGTAATGTGGCTGAGTTGATCCAGGAGCCGCCATAACTACTGGAGTCTCAGAAAATATCTTGCTCCATCAGGCAGGTGACCCAGACAAGTCAAGATCCGCAGCTGGAGATAATACTCTCTATTCTCTGGAAAGCCAAGCAAGCACAAAACAGGGTACCAAGGGAGAGAGACTCATTCTGCCTGAGGGGGACCAAGAAGGCTTTGTATATAGGTCTTTTTCTGAACCAGGCACTGAGGTGAAGGATGGCCAGGTAAGGTGATATCAGGTAGAGGGTGGTGAAGGTGGCCCGTTGCAGATGAGTACAAATGGCTTTGGGGATTGATTTATGATACACAGCAACAGTAAGGGCTTCCCCGGTGGCTCAGTGGTAAAAAATTTGCCTGCAGTGCTGGAGCCATAGGAGACGCAGGTTCTATTCCTGGGTTGGGAAGATCCCCTGGAGGAGGGCATGGCAGCCCACTTTAGTATTCTTGCCTGGGAAATCCCATGGGTGGAGGAGCTTGGCAGGCTCCAGTTTTTGGGGTCACAAAGAGTAGGACACAACTGAAGCGACTGAGTACACACGCACATTGCAGCTGTCGGGTGGCTACTCACTTTATAAGGATATACAAGAAGGAAGCCATCCTTCTTTGCTTAATTAAATCTTCGCATTGATGACTTGAGGTGATTGCACAGGTAGAAAGAAAAGTGAAAGAAGGAATTGGCAGCGTGGGTTCCCGGGCATTCCCTCCAATGGGTGCTCCACTGTTGTCTGCATTTTTCTCAGCACAAACGAGAACCACAGGAATAATTATTCTGCAAAGGCAGAGCAAATTTCTCTTAGCAGATAGCTTTCCCCCAGGGAGTTGTCATGTAACAGGTTGCACAGACCTATGCATACTTAATAGTATGGCAGGCTGGTGGTATTTTAGGCATCTAAACAGTGGTTGAGGGGTATGTTCTTTTGGGCAGTGCAACTTTCTTGACACCTCTGAAATCTTATCTCCCAGATGATCCCCTGCAGGTAAGGCTGGCCATATTCATCCAAGCATCCAACAGTTAATCTCAGTGGCTCCCATGGCTCAATTTTCACAAAGGGTCCAATTAACAGTAAGTGGAAAGTACATAACATGTGGGCATCACGTTTCCTATATCCTATGTGTCCCCAAAGCTGTTAATGCACACAGGAGGGGCTCGAGATGTGTGCTCATTAATAAATAGCAGGGATCAATGCAGGTGAACCCATCAGATGGTCACTGTTTAGGGTTGTTCTAGCTGAGGGCTGACTTAGACTTAATAGAAAATCTTCCTGCAGTGAACAGACTCAACTATTCAAACAGATTAGCCACCATCTTAATGAAAAACTATCACTTTCAATGTGTGTGTGTGTTAGTTGCTCAGTTGTGTCCGACTCTTTGTGACCCCATGGACTATAGCCCACAGGCTCCTCTGTCCATGGGATTCCCCAGGCAGGAATACTGGAGTGGGTTGCCATGCCTTCCTCCAAGGGATCTTCCCGACCTAGGAATTGAACCCAGGTTTCCTGCATTGCAGGCAGATTCTTTATAGTCTGAACCACCAGGGAACCCCTCACTTTCAATAATTGTGCTCAAAGTGACATATTTTATCATCAGTTTTTTTTTTTTTGAGAAGTGTGCACTTATAAAAAGACAAAACGAAATATTGCTTCATGGCTCAGGCAATATATCTCTGTCTCTATTGTTTGTTGAAGTCTTACTAGGGTCAGTTGTGTCTTGAATTATTCCATTTCCTATTTCTCTGTGCCATAATACTTCCAACTATTTCAGAAATAAAGTCCCTTTTCTTTTTCATTTTACATTTTCATGGATAAGTATTGAATATGACAGGGCCTGTCATCACCTAATGAGAAATGGCTGTTGGGCAACTTATAACTATTATTAAGATGACATTTTCCCCTCTGAGTATCAGTAAGAAACTGAGATGCATGGACTCTAAAACAAAAACATGAAGGGCCAAAGAGAAGACAATAGCTGAAAGCAAAATAGATGAATTAGGTTTTTAGGCTTGATCTGGTAACATTTTCCAAGGCATTTGGAAAAACTTCCTATAGAGAAAAACAGAGTAAAGCAAAGAGACATGAGAAAAGTGTGATTTGGTATATCATGAGGTCTATTACTTTTCAGTAAGCTTCTTGCATTAGTGACCCAATCTTCTCACACATACCCAGAAAAATTCTTCCCATTGTCTGTTCGTCAGAGAGACTAGAGAAAGGCTTTTCCAGATCGGTGCCAAACTGCAAGACAAAACTCATTCATATGGCCTATGTATATACGTAATGCGTGCATGCGTGGGTGCTAAGTCACTTCAGTCTTGTCTGACTCTGTGAGACCCTATGGACTGTAGCCCCCCAGTCTCCTCTGTCCATGAGGATTCTCCAGGCAAGAATACTGTAGTGTGTTGCCATGCCCTTCTTCAGGGGATCTTCCCGACCCAGGGATCGAACGCCCATCTCCTATGTCTCCTGCATTGGCAGGTGGGTTCTCTACCACTAGTGCCACCTGGGAAGCCCTATGCATAATGAATTGCTGCAAAATTGATACTGGGTATCACAGAGTAGATACGAAGTGTTGTATGAGAAAACCACCATAAAGTATTGAATGCTTACAAACACCAATTTTCTTTTTTGACAGCATAATGAAAAGTTTCAAAGCACTCTTGTCTTTCAAATTATAGTACCAGTTTGTTTTATGGTTTTATTTTCTGATTAATCTTTAGATATGTGCCAACAGTCCTGGGGGTGAGGATGGGTACGAAGATGAAATCACAAACTCAAAACTGTTGCACCTAATGCTTGGAATCTTGAAAGTCAAAGCAGATGCCTGAGTTAAGAATTGCAATTTTGTGCACAAGCGATCTGGCAGCTACTTAATGCTGAATAGCAACTGTTCCCCAGAAAATAGTTTGTCTCCTTTGGTAGCATGGTTAATGCTTGAAGGAAGAAAGGAAGTCTGAAATTTTGGAAGCATGGAAGTCAGTATATAGAGGGTTAGATTTTATTGCTGGGACTGAGATCATATCTGGTCTATTTTTACCTAGGTTCCCCAAATCTCTGAGTTAGAAGGAACTCAACATGTAGGCCAGTGCTTCTCAAACTTTAATGTGCTCATGAATCCTATGGTGATCTTGTTAAAATGCAGATTTTGATTCAGCGGGCATGGAGGAGAGGCCTGAGATTCTGTAGGTATGATAAGCTCACAGGCTTCCCAGGTGGCAGTAGTGGTAAAGAACCTGCCTGCCGATGCAGGAGACACAAGAGAGGAGAGTTGTATCTCTGAGTCGGGAAGATCCCCTGGAGGAGGGCAAGGCCACTCACTCCAGTATTCTTGCCTGGAGAGTCACATGGACAGAGGAGCCTGGCAGGCTACAGTCCAAATGGTCACACACTACTGAAGTGACTTAGCACACATGCAAGAAGCTCTCAGGTAAGGCTAATACTGCTGGTCAGTGGAGCACCTATTGAGTAACAAGGTCTAAGACCATTTTTGTTTGCTTTCACTTCTCAGACATTCTAGTGTTTTGTAATTATGTCACAGGTAATTTGTTACCAATGTTAGGAAATCACCAAAGTTTTTTCTTCCATTGTAACTATAAGAGTGTGTGTGTGTGTGTGTGTGTGTGTGTGTGCTCAGTCATTCAGTTGTATCTGACTCTCTGCGACTCCCTCCAGTAGCTGTATCTATTGCCTATCTCTATTTCTGTCTCTGTTTGTATCTGTATCTATGAATGAAAGTCATTTAAGGTTATCCCCCTAATAATGTTATTCTCCTTGACATCTAACTTCTGATATGCTATCCTTAGTGGGAGAGTAAAGCTAGACTCCTGCCAGGGAATTACACATAGGTCTGGTTATGCCTTTGAGAATGTGGTAAACAGGTGAAAGTCATCTGCCATGAGTAGAGAAACAATTGAGATTTGCTAATTTAGTTTAATCTCTCAATCAGTAATTTGAAAATCAAGTCACATTAAATAAATACATAAACCTGTACTAGATATCTTTAACTTACAAAAATAATGTACCTCCATTCAAGAACTTGAAACAGTGAATATCTGTGCCAAGGAAGAAATGATCAACTTTATGTATTCCCTCCAACTCTCCATTAACTGTGGTGTGTACTTCCTGATGGCATTTTTCTATTTATATAAACATACATTTAACAAAGTATATTAATTTCTCTGCAAGTTGCTGTTCTTATTTAATATTTTGGAAACAATAATTGCAGGTCTATTAGAAAAAAGCAACCAAGCATTTTTCTAATTTTCTCAAGCAATTTTCTTGAGCTTTAATTCCATTTTTGCAATCCAAACTAGTTTTATTAAGAGGAAGATGAATACCAATCATAGTGTTTTCCCAGGACAGTAGAATGTAAGTTCTATGAATGCCAAGATCTTTGTCTGGATCAGATGTATCCCAAGGTCCTACAATGAAGCCTGATAAGTAGTAAGTGCCTGAGAAATATGTCTTTAATAAATCAGTGTTAGCCCTGCAGTATCAGGACAATTGGGAAGTAGATAGAGAAATAGACTGTCAAGGAAAGGGCTGAAGCATGTCTGTATGTGTGTGTGCTCAGTCAGGTCCGACTCTTTGTGGCTCCATGGACTCCTCTGTCCATGGGATTTCCCAGGCAAGAATACTGGAGTGGGTTGACATTTCCTACTCAAGGGGGTCTTCCAGACCCAAGGATCAAAGCCATGTCTCTTGTATCTCCTTCACTGGCAGGCAGATTCTTTACCATTAGAGCCACCTGGGAAGCCCTGGGCATAACTTATATCCATTAAATGTTTGACCTTGACATCATCCAATAAGAATCAACACATTAGTTAGATAAATGTTGTCATTATCTCAATTTTGTTTAATGACTGATCATATAATACAGTGATTCTTCTTGATTCTAGAATTGTGATAAAGTAAATAAGCACTTTATTTGCCTTTTTAATGTACTAAGATTACTCTAAGGAAACTGGAAAACACTATATAATTGAGTACATATATAAGTATTATGTATATATATATATGACTATCAGGGAAGAGAATATCAATAAATCACATGATAGAACTTAATTACTCAATTATATTTATAAAAGTTTTTACCCCCAGTTCTTTCCAATCTTCAGAATTTCATTCATTCATTGAACAAATGTTTCTATTCTTAGCACAAAGATCCAGCGGACACACACATTGATCTTGGCAGCAGAATTAGGGAATGAGGGCAGGATGGAGGAAATACCAATATAATAAGAGTCCTCATCCTTAGCTCAGAATGCTGGAAATTTTCAGTCACTCAGTAACTATCATGCTTAACCTCCAAGTAAGAGAAATCTGAGTATTTACTATGTGAATTAGGAGAAAAAGCTGCTTGGCCATATTTTGTACTGTGCCAGTAACCCTTAAATGTACTCTTCCTTGGATTTTGGCTCCATCTGAGGACAAAAAATCATCTAGTGCTGTGATTTTTTTAGATGATCTAGGACATTCTAGAATTTTGAAGTTGCTTTTCAAAGAGGAGAACAAAGACTCCTTGCTTCAGGGGAATTAGTTATAAAGATTCCTTCAAGCCTTGAACTTGTTTGTATGTTAATTCTACACCTTTTAAGATGTAAATCATTTTGTCAGATAAACCAGAGGAGATCTGTTGAAAAACCGTTGTGGACTTTGTCAGTTTAATAAAAGGCCCATTTTCAAAACATTACATTATGTAGTGTGGGTCATGTCAGGTGATCTCATTTTGATGCTACTTGGAGTTAATGAAAGGGCAATAACTTCTGACAAATGGTGTTGCAATTTAGTGAATGCAGGAAGGATGGAGGCCAGATTCTATCCTTATTTCTGTAGCTTGGAATATTTGTGAACCTAAAGAAATTACTTAACCATTCTGAGCCTCTGTTTTTGCATGGACACCGGGAATACCTGCTAATAGCAAGATCTTGACAGATTTGTAGATAGGATCAACTGAGATTTTGTGTGGAACATTAGGTCAGCTCCTGGCATGCGGTAAGTGGTCAGCAAGGTCAACTAGTATTACTACTGATAAGAATAAAACAAGTGGAAGGGATAAATTTGGCATTAGAAGATACTATACACAAGTATATATATGTATACTGTATACATATATACTGTATATGTATATATCTGTATACATATATACATTTATGTGTGTATATACATACTGTATGCATATATATGTATATACATATATACATACTGTATACTTATATATATATACTTATATATAAGTATATACTGTGTGTGTGTGTGTATATATATATATATATATATACTGATATATACTGATGTTGAAGCTGAAACTCCAATACTTTGGCCACCTGATGTGAAGAACTGACTCATTTGAAAAGACCCTGATGTTGGGAAAGATTGAAGGCGGGAGGAGAAGGGGACAACAGTGGATGAGATGGTTGTATGGCATCACCGACTCAATGGACATGAGTTTGAGTAAGCTCCGAGAGTTGGTGATGGACAGGGAGGCCTGGCGTGCCTCAGTCCATGGGGTTGCAAAGAGTTGGACATGACGGAGTGACTGAACTGAACTGACTGATACACAAGATAGATAAACAATGTCCTGCTGTATAGCACAGAGAACTATATTCAATATCCTGTACTAATTCCAAATGGAAATGAATATGAAAAAGAATACATGTGTGTGTGTGTGTGTGTGTGTGTGTGTATAACTGAGTAGGGCTTCTCTGGTGGCTCAGATAGTAAAGAATCTGCCTGAAATGCAAGAAACCCGGGTTCAATCCCTGGGTTGGGAAGATCCCCTGAAGAAGGGAATAGCAACCCACGCCAGTATTCTTGCCTGGAGAATTCCATGGACAAAGTAGCCTTGTGGGCTATAGTCCATGGGATTGCAGAGTTGGACATGACTGAGCAACTAACACACACACACACACACACACACACACATAACTGAGTTACTTTGCTGTACAGCAGAAATTAACACAACATTGTAAATGTAAATACTTCAATTTAAAAAACAATAAAACTTACAATCTAAACATATATTCTAGGAGAATATTTATGTTAGTTTATTTTACTGTAAATCCTTATGCATTTGTATTTGAGAAGTTCTAGCCAACACATGGACTCAGCTTCGTGCTATTTGGCCAGCCCTATAATTTACTTTTAAACTTTTGCTTTGGCTGGGACTTGAATGTCAGAAAGTTTAAAGGAGAACACAGGTAAAATGATATTTTAAAATCACACTTTCTTGCAACCCATGCTTAAATCTATTTGGTCACATTGGTTCAGAGTGGTGCTGAAGGCATCTTTTGTCCTCTCACTGGCCTGAGAAGAGCTGTCATGAATTGGTTTCCCCATTACTTTAACAAGCCTATTCTGAGACATTGTGGTTTCTTGGTTAAGTACTTCTGAAGCACATATTCTTTAATTGACAGGTTATTTCAGCTCCTTCAGAGCATTTATATGATGAGAAATCTTAATATTCAACTGTCAGAGAAAGACAAATATCATATGGTATTGACTTTGTGAGGCTGTGGAGTGGCCACAGCATATTTGAAGCAGGATCTCAGTTCCTCAACAGGGACTGAGCCTGGGCTGCAGTGATAAGAGCACTGAACCCTAACCACTAGACAACCAGAGATTGGCTAGGAGCAGGGCCTGGCTCTTGTCTGCTATGAAGAAAAAAACTCAACAAAGAGACAAAAAGTAGTGAGACAAAGTGCTTATTAGGAGAGAAGATAGGTGCAGAGAAAGCACAGGTAGGCTGAGAGAGAGACACGAGCATTGGGGTTCTTCTGGGTTCTCTCTGGTCCATATTTGGTCTGACTCAGGACCCTTCCCTGTGTGTGTGCATATTTTTAGCCAAGACAGATTCAAGCACAAGGGTCTCTGGGAAGTTGACAGAACATGTTATGGTCTGGCACCCTGAGAATCCTTTCTGGGCATGTGTAGCTTGGGGGTTTCCTTGACCTCAAGGATGTGAAATATGTGGTCTCTTTATCTTTTATCCAAGAGGTACTCAACCCCACCTTGGTGCTGCCATTATCCTTATCTTGAAGTATCTGTCCACAAGGAATAAATTCCAGCTGCTCCTCCTGCAGCCTCAAAACATGATGCAAAGGAACTTATTTCCAAATGAAAACAGACTCACAAACATAGAAAACAAGCTTATGGTTAACAAAGGGAATAGATGATGGGGGTGGGGGTTAAGGAGAGAGAAATTTGGAGTTTGGGATTAACATATACACACTATTATATATAAAATAGATAAACAACAAAGACCTGTATAGCACAGGGAACTATACTCAATATCTTGTAATAACCTATAATAGAAAATAGAATCTGAAAAAGAATACATACATGTATATATATATATATGTTAATATAACTGGATCACTTTGCTCTATACTTGAAACTAACATATCATCGTAAATCAACTGCACTTCAATTAAAAATACTTAACTGTCATTAAATTAATACATATTATATATAAATAGTAGAAACTGATATGAAGAAAAATTACTGCACTAAGGCTTATCATAGAAAAACAAATATTTCAAATCTGTCACAGTATGACTGTGTGGTTATCAGGCATGGCATTTTTGATGAATAATTTAGTGGTCATAAGCTTGCATCTTCCTAAAATAACATAAACTGTTAGTCTTGTTATTGTCCCCCAAATATATGTTAGGCCCTCATTACTATAAGTATCATTGGAAAAATCCCGGATGCTGGGAAAGATTGAGGGCAGAAGGAGAAGTAGGCGTCAGAGAGTGAGATGCCTGGATGGCATCACTGATGCAATGGACATGAACTTGGGCAAACTCCAGGAGTTGGTGATGGACAGGGAAGCCTGGGATGCTGCAGTCCTTGGGATTGCAAAGAATCGGACAGGACTGGGCAACTGAACAACTGATATTAGTATCAGAGGAAATGAATGAACTTTGCCTTCAGTTTGTTTTCTCTAGTTTTCCCTGTTAGGTATATACACCAACCTGAAATAAACAAACAAATAAATACAACTATGTACAAAAGAGATCCAACCCGTCCATTCTGAAGGAGATCAACCCTGGGATCTCTTTGGAAGGAATGATGCTAAAGCTGAAACTCCAGTACTTTGGCCACCTCATGTGAAGAATTGACTCATTGGAAAAGACTTTGATGCTGGGAGGGATTGGGGGCAGGAGAAGAAGGGGACAACAGAGGATGAGATGGCTGGATAGCATCACTGACTCGATGGACATGAGTCTCAGTGAACTTAAGGAGTTGGTGATGGACAGGGAGGCCTGGCGTGCTGTGATTCATGGGGTCGCAAAGAGTCGGACACGACTGAGCGACTGAACTGAACTGATGTACAAAAGAATTCAGATAACTTCTGTCCCTTCTAACACTCATTCTCTAGGCAGGAGCCAGAGTGATCTTTTTAAAAAGTAAAACAAATCATGTTATTCCCTGGCTCAAAAGGCTTTATTGTCCTTCCACTGACTCTACAAAAAGGATCTAAATTCCTCCCTCAATAGGTGTTGTATTATTTTGATCCTACCTCTTCCCTCTCTGGCCTCATTTTCACTGTCTCTCTTTAATCACCATCTTGCTATTTCTCCAAATGCACAGTTTGCTTCAGCCTTGGGGACTTAGTATTTGCTGTTCTCTCTGTTTAAAGTGCTCTGTCTCTAATCTTTTGCATTGAAAAGCTTTTATGTCTCAGCCCAAAGAGCACTTCCTCAGTGAGGCCTTCCTTGACCACCCATACTAAATCAGCACCCTCACCCTCCAAACACTCTCTACCCTTCTGATTATTATTATTTAACACAGCATTCAGCACCACCCAAAATTATGTTTATCTCAATTTTCTCATTTGCTATCTGTGTTTTCCGACTAGTATAAAGGCAGGGTCTTATGCCTCCTCTTCCTCAGTGCCAAAATCAGTACCAGGCCCAGAGTAGGCACTCATGAATCATATGGTAATGTCTTGGAGAGGTATTATATCTTTCCTTGGTGCCTGATAAAGTGTGTTATTATCCAAAGGCTGGATCTCATTCAAGTTCTGCATTCATTTAGCTATGTCATCTTAGACAAAGTATTCATATTCTTGAGCTGTACTTGATTTATCAAAGAAAATGAGAAGGATATAGCAGGATCTTTCAAACTAGAAGCAAAAAATTAATAATGAATACTCTTTATTCTTAATATTACAAGAATGATGATGAAAATCTGATATTTTATCCATATTGTATTTGTAGAGAGCAAATACAATATCCATTTTTGCTTTTGTTTAGAATTATATTAGTCCATAATAATTTGCCTTTTCTTACTGTTCATGTCAATGGACATGAGTTTGAGCAAGCTCTGGGAATTGGTGATGGACAGGGAAGCCTGGCATCCTATAGTCCATGGGGTCGCAAAGAGTCAGACATGACTGAGCGACTGAACTGTTAATAATTTGCAAATTGTGTCTTTTATTTATAAAAAGGATGAACAAGTCAAGGATAATTTTGTTTTCTAGAAAAATATTTTCAAATGGAAAAATAAAAAAAATGGGTTATTAGGGCTAAAAAGGCTTTGGAGAAAATGAGCTCTAAATGTCTTCAGAATACTGTGATTCTTAGTGTATAATTCAGAATCCTTTGTTGTAAGCAACAGAGTCCATTCTAGGCCGTTACCACAGAAGAGTATCTAATAACGAATGGCAGTTACCTCACAGAATCTCCACATTGACTAAATACAGTTATGGACTGCAAAATAGTACCACTCTAATTCTATCACTGTCAGATTAAATTGTTACACAGAATTTCCTGTTTAAAACATAGACATTATTTATCTTGATCATGTGCTTGTGCACAGTTGCTCAGTTGTGTCCATCTCTTTGGGACCCCATGGACGGTAGCCTGCCAGGCTTCTCTGTTCATAAGATTTACCAGGCAAGAATACTGTAGTGGGTTGCCATTTCCTTCTCCAGGGGACCTTCCTGACCCAGGGATGGAAGCTGTATCTCCTGCATTGGCAGGTGGGAAGCTCTATTTGTGTTGATAAGTAATACCAAATTTAGACCCACAAATCATATAACCAACAATGAATTGAAGAGGAAGACCCTTTTCACATATCCTTGTCAAATGCCAAAGCATTGTTGGATTTTTGGCCATCTATCTGTCTGTTCAAGGCCACATTGAGATACCTCATTCCTCTCTGCATGACCCCTACACAACAATTTGCTCTTGTAGACCTTGTTGTCACCCTGGGAATCCAAGCAGACTTCTACGATATAAATCCCTTTACCCTTTGGTCCTCCAGCTTCCCATTGGGGCTTTCCAACTCCCTAGAACACTAACCCAAAATGAAAGTCCCAGAATTATTCCAGCCTCTGATCTCCGTGCTTCCCCTCTGTCTCTCCTTCCTCCATCCCAAGAATTAATTTTCCAACCTGAGTAGGAGTGGTGCTTTACTGTCACTCACATAATTCTTCCAAATGTTATCTATGCCCAAATACGCTTTAATTTCCCTAAAAGTCACAATATGGTTGTCAAGAGGCCACATTTGACCACAGATTAGTTGTTTGCTTGGCTAGTATATTTAAGAGAAATTAAATTTGAAAGATTTTAGATGGGTCAGGTAATTTTTGACCCAGAAAATATTTTGCCACAGAAACATATAAAAACCCTCCATAAATGTTTATAATCTTTTTCTCCACTTGTGCATTTTCTTCCACCAATTGATAAGTATTAGAGCTTTCAATTCTGGGATCTTCTCTCTTTTCCTCTTTACTCTGCCCCTAAGCCATTCCATCCATGTTCAAGGCTCTCATCTCCATCTGTATGCAGTGACTCTCTGGCTATATTTACATCTCTGACCCAGATCATTGATTTCCAGCTTCTTAGTTGGTATTTCTACTTCTGTGTCTTAAATATTTTCAAATGCAGCAACTTCAAAGCCAAGTTCACAAGCACTTCTGTTTGGCTTTCCTCTATTGTGCCCTATTTCAGTGAGTAGTACCATAGTAGTGCAAAATCAAGCAAGCAGGCAAATAACAAAGACTAGAGTCGCCCTTGACATCTTTCCTTTCTGCATCCCCTCTATCTTATCTATCACTCCTAACTATTGCCAACTCTTTTTTGTTGTCATCTCCAAAATTAAATGAGTATATCCATTCAACTCCATTTCTACTATGGCTTCATCAGTCCAATCTATGATCACCTCTTACTTGGACAATCTCCTAAGTGAGCTCCTTGCATCCATTGTTTCCTTCTAATTAGTTTACCACCAAGGATCCTGATGGCAACTGCGGACCTGTCGGTTGGTGGCCTGAGGGGGGAACCTGGCGCCTGGGCTCCAACTAGGCATCCAGGAATGGACATTCCCCTGCACGGCCTTTGGCTCAGCTTGGACGGCAGAAGCTCCTCCCCCACAGGCTTGGCACCTGTCGTAGCCATCGGAGACTGGGAGGGGGCATCCAGGGTTAACTCCAAGCTAGAGAGATGCAAAATATTCCCAGGACGTCCTTACTCCTTCATAGAATTTATTACTCAGCATTGAATTGGTTGACAGAAACGTGTGGCCATCTCATTTTCTTCGGAATCTGCCCACATTGATTGGCTTAGAAAGTTTTCAAGAAAATGTTTCTTTCCCAAGGAAGCAGCCAAGTGTAAGCTCAGCTGGCAGTGACTGATTTGAATTTGACTTCCTCAGATGGCAATTGGGCAAATAAGTTTCCAGAATGGGAAGTAAGATGTAAGGGTTGTGGAAGTTGCCTCTGTACAAAATTACTTTACCTGAAATTGTGGATTGAAGGTAATGAAGTAGTTTCCAAAAAAACAAAGCAAAGAGACTGAGGGAGAAAAATCTGGAGAAAAGTCGAGCCTACAGAATCAAGATGGCAGAGTAGAAGAATGTGTGCTCATTTTCTCCTGTGAGAACTCCAAAATTACAAATCACTGCTGAACAACCATCAACAAGAGAATGTTGGATCCCACCAAAAAAAGATACCCTGCATCCAGGGGCAAGGAGAAGCCCCAGCAAGATGGTAGGAGGTGCAAAACCACATTTAGAATCAAACCCCATACCCACCAGAGATGCTCAGAGGGCTCAAACAAAACCTTGTGTGCACCAGGTGACCCCCACAGAGACTAAGCCACTTGCCTATGAGTGTTTGAGTGTCTCCAGAAGAGGTATGGGTCAGCAGTGGCTTGCCACAGAGGCAGGGGCTCTGGGTGCAACAAACCTGGGTATGGCATAAGCCTTCTTGGAGGAGGTCACCATTAACCCCACCATAGAGCCACCAGAACTTAAACAGGACTGGGGAAACAGACTCTTCGATGGCACAAACAAAACCTTCTGCACACCAGGACCCAGGAGAAAGGAGCAGTGACCCCACAAAAGACTGACCCAGACTTGCCTGTAAGTGTCTAGGAGGCTCTGATGGAGGTGCGGGTGGGCAGAGGTTTGGGTTGGCAGTGGCCTGTTGCAGTGTGGGGGGCACTGAGTGTGGCAATGCATGCATGGGACCTTTTGAAGGAGATCACCATTATCTTCATTACCCCCACCATAGTTGGCCTCAGGTCAAACAACAAGGAGGGAACACAGCCCCACACATCAGGAGAAAATTGGATTAAAGATTTACTGAGCATGGCCCCACCCATCAGAACAAGACCCAGCTTCCTCCTCAGTCAGTCTTTCCCATCAGAAAGCTTCCATAAGCCTCTTATCCTTCTCCATCAAAGGGTAGACAGAATGAAAACCACAATCACAGAAAACTAACCAATCTGATCACATGGACCACAGCCTTGTCTGACTAAATGAAACTATGAGCCATGCCATGTATGGCCACCCAACAGGTGGGTCATGGTGGAAAGTTCTAACAAAATGTGGTCCACTGGAGAAGGGAATGAAAAACCATTTCAGTATTCTTGCTTTGAGAACCCCATGAAAAGTATAAAAAAGCAAAAATATAGGACACTGAAGGATGAAATCCCCAGGTAGGTAGGTGGCCAATATGCTACAGGAGAACAATGGAGAAATAACTCCATAAAGAATGAAGAGACAGAGCCAAAGCAAAAACAACACCCAGTTGTGGATGTGACTAGTGATGGAAGTAAAGTCTGATGCTGTAAAGAACAATACTGCATAAGAACCTGGAATTTTAGGTCCACGAATCAAGGTAAATTGGAAGTAGTCAAACAGGAGACGGCAAGAGTGAACATTGACATTTTAAGAATCAGTGAACTAAAATGGACTGGAATGTGTGAATTTAACTCAGATGACCGTTGTATCTACTACTGTGGGCAAGAATCCCTTAGAAGAAATCTAGTAGTCCTCATAGTAAACAAAAAAGTTGAAATGCAATACTTGGATGCAATCTCAAAAATGACAGAATGATCTCTGTTCATTTCCAAACAAACCATTCAATACCACAGTAATCCAACTCTATGCCCCAACTAGTAATGCTAAAGAAGCTGAAGTTGAACAGTTCTATAAAGACCTACAAGACCTTCTAGAACTAACACCCTAAAAAGATGCCCTTTTCATTATAGGGGACTAGAATGGAAAAGTAGGAAGTCAAGAGATACCTGGAAAAACAGCAAATGTGGCCTTGGAATACAGAATGAAGCAGGGCAAAGGTTAACAGAGTAGCAAGAGAACACACTGGTCATAGCAAACACCTTTTTCTAACAACACAAGAGAAGACTCTACACATGGACATCACCAGATGGTCAATACTGAAATTAGAATGATTAGATTCTTTGCAGCCAAAGAAGGAGAAGCTCTATACAGTCAGCAAAAACAAGACCAGGAGCTGACAGCGGCTCAGATCAGGAACTCCTTATTGCCAAATTCAGACTTAAATTGAAGAAAGTAAGGAAAACCACTTGACCATTTAGGTATGACCTAAATCAAATCCTGTATGATTATACAGTGGAGGTGACTAATAGATTCAAGGGATTAGATCTGATAGACAGAGTGCCTGAAGAACTATGGATGGAGGTTCATGCCTGTGTACAGGAGGCAGGGATCAAGATCATCCCCAAGAAAAAGAAATGCAAAAGGCAAAATGGTTGTCTGAGGAGGCCTTACAAATAGCTGAGAAAAGAAGAGAAGCTAAAGGCAAAGGAGAAAAGGAAAGATATACCCATTTGAATGCAGAATTCCAAAGAATAGCAAGGAGAGGTGAGAAAGCCTTCCTCAGTGATCAATGCAAAGAAATAAAGGAAAACAATAGAACAGGAAAGACTAGAGATCTCTTCAAGAAAATTAAAGATACCAAGGGAACATTTCATGCAAAGATGGGCAGAATAAAGGACAGAAATGGTATGGACCTAACAGAAGCAGAAGATATTAAGAAAAGGTGGCCAGAATACACAGAAGAACTATACAAAAAAGATCTTTATGATCCAGATAATCGCAATGGTGTGATCACTCACCTAGAGCCAGACATCCTGGAATGTGAAGTCAAGTGAGCCTTAGGAAGCATCACTACAAACAAAGCTAGTGGAAGTGATGGAATTTCAGTTGAGCTATTTCAAATCCTAAAAGATAATGCTATGAAAGTGCTGAACTCAATATGCCAGCAAATGTGGAAAACTCAGCAGTGGCCACAGGACTGGAAAAGGTCAGTTTTCAATCCAACCCCAAAGAAGCACAATGCCAAAGAATGTTCAAACTACTGCACAATTGTACTCATCTCACAGGCTAGCAACATAATGCTCAAAATTCTATAAGCCAGGCTTAAACAGTATGTGAATTCTGAAATTCCAGATGTTCAAGCTGGAATTAGAAAAGGCAGGGGAAACAGAGATCAAATGGCTATGCCAAAGCCTTTGACTGTGTGGATCACCACAAACTGCGGAACATTCTTAAAGAGATGGGAATACCAGAACACCTTATCTGCCTCCTGAGAAAACTGTATGCAAGTAAAGAAGCAACAGTTAGAACTGGACATGGAAAAACAGACTGGTTCCAAACTGGGAAAGGAGTACATCAAAGCTGTATATTGTCACCCTTCTTATTTAACTTATATGCAGAGTACATCGTGAGAAACACTGGGCTGGTGAAACACAAGCTGGAATCAAGATTGCCGGGAGAAATATCAATAACCTCAGATATGCAGATGACACCACCCTTATGGCAGAAAGCAAAGGAGAACTAAAGAACCTCTTGATGAAAGTGAAAGAAGAGGGAGAAAAAGCTGGCTTAAAAACTCAACATTCAGAAAAGTAAGATCATAGCATCTGGTCCCATCACTTCATGGGAAATAGATGGGGAAACAATGGAAACCATAAGATACTTCATTTTGGGGAGCTCCAAAATCACTATGGATGGTGACTGCAGCCATGAAATTAAAAGATGTTTGCTCCTTGGAAGAAAATCAACCACTTTGCTTCCTAAGGCTCACTTGACTTCACATTCCAGGATGTCTGGCTCTAGGTGAGTGATCACACCATTGCGATTATCTGGATCATAAAGATCTTTTTTGTATAGTTCTTCTGTGTATTCTTGCCACCTATGACCAACCTAGACAGCATACTAAAAAGCAGAGGTGTTACTTTGCCAACTAAGGTCCATCTAGTTAAAGCTATAGTTTTTCCAGTAGTCATGTATGGATGTGAGAGTTGGACTATAAAGGAAGCTGAGTGCCAAAGAATCGATGCTTTTGAACTGTGGTGTTGGAGAAGACTCTTGAGAGTCCCTTGGGCTGCAAGGAGATCCAACCAGTCAATCATAAAGGAAGTCAGTTGAATATTCACTGGAAGGACTGATCTTGAAGCTGAAACTTGAATACTTTGGCCCACCTGATGTGAAGAACTGACTCATTAAAAAGGACCCTGATGCTGGGGAAGATTGAAGGTGGGAGGAGAAGGGGATGACAGAGGATGAGATGGTTGAATGGCATCACTGATTTGATGGGCATAAATTTGAGCAAGGTCTGGGTATTGGTGATGGACAGGGAAACCTGGTGTGCTGCAGTCCATGGGGGCCTAAAGAGTCCTACACGACTGAGTGACTGAACTGAAGCATCCTGAGTATGCTTTCCAAAAGACAATTCTGATCATGTTAGTCAAGTCTCTTCCCCAATTACCTTTTTGTAATTTTTAAGATGAAGATCAGAATCTTCACAAGGTCTACATACCTAGATGGTCTGGCCCCTCATCTTATGCCATGATTCTTCTAGATTTCCCTGTTTTAATCATACTGGCTTTCTTTTGGGTCAATATGCTGGCCATATTCTCTCCTATCAAAATGAAAGTGAAAGTTTAGTTCCTCAGCTGTGTCCAACTCTTTTTGACTCCATGGAGTGTAGTCTGCCAGACTCCTCTGTTCATGGAATTCTCCAGGCAAGAATACTAGAGTGGGTAGCAATTCCCTTCTCCAGGGGATCTTCCCAACCCCAGGATCGAATCCAGGTCTCCCAAATTGCCAGCAGATTGTTTACCATCTGAGTCACCAGGAAAGCCCCTTCCGGTGTTAAGACTTGTTGATCTTCCACATCTCCAATCTCATTCCTAGATAACTCCTGTTTCTAGATAACTCCTATTTCTCTTTCAGATCAAAATTTCTTTCTCTGGGAGACTTCTCCAACTTTCCACAGCTGGAGTTAGAATAGAGCATTTTAAATTTTCATTTACTAATGAAAGTTACTTACTTTCATTTACTAATCCTTCATAGAGTAAGTACACACTTAACACATTAAATATCAGCACTAATATTTAACAGATATTCAGTAAAAGATGTGTATTAAACATCAGCACTAAATATTATATGTATATTAAATATCAGCACTAACATTAAATATCAGCACTAATATTTAACAGATATTCAGTAAATGATGCATATAAATTTAGGACTGTAAAAAAGTTTGTTTTCACTATTTAACAGAGAAGAAAATGGAGATGTAGGAAAACAGAAAATGATTTGCTGAAGAGTAGATTATTAAAGAGACGTCTAGTTGGGATTCAAACTGAAATTGTGTTCATTGCACCAAACAAGATTGTGTGATATATTGAGGTCCTTTATATCACCAACAAGTTGTGAGACTAGGAGAAAGTTACTTTTTCTTCCTACACTTTAGTTAGAAATTCTATAAAATGAAGGCAATATTTGCCTTTAATATTTGTGATAAGGATTAAGTTATATAATGCATAAATCTACGACACCAATAAATGTCACTGATTCTTGGTCTTTCCTTAAATCATTGATGGCATATTTAGGCATTTGAATGCATTTCTTGTTTGTGACTTTCTTTCAAGAGCAATCACTAAACACAGAAAGAAAATTTCTATAAAAAGAGACTTCTAAGAAGGATGTAATGTAAGGAGGATTATGGATATTTTAGAATTCTTAAGAATATATTTTTCGGAGCTAACTGCTGACCAATTCTTAGTTGAAATGATTAAAACAGCTAATTTACCCTTATAGCCCAAGTTGTAGAATAACTCAAAGCTAACAGACATAAAAGGTAAAGATTTAGCAGCTTGATTTTTACCTTTAAGTTATTTGTCAAGAAAAGCATCTTAGGGAATTTAGTCCTATCTTTGTCCTTGAGATAGGAAATCATAATTCTATAATACTGAATAAATGTCTAAGAAATGAATGAAATGAATCATAAAAATGATAGTTTAGAGATTTCTGTCAGAAGGCCCCTTAATCTTACTCAACACAACACAGAAGGAAAGAAAAGATCATGAACCCCGAGTGACATAACAAAACTTGTCACACTCACAGAAAGCTAAGACAGAGAAATAAGGAGGCCCTGGGAACATCCATCCATGGGCAAGAATGAATGACTGGAAAATAAATAAATATTTTGTGCAGAAAATTAGAACCCTAGACACCAAGAGACTTGTACAAGGATGTTCACTGTCAGATTGTTTATAAAAGAGAACAAAAATTAGAGAAGAGTCTAAATGTCCATTGATAGATGAGTGAATAAATTGTCATGCATTCATAGTCTGAAATATGACACAGTTGTTAAAAGCAATGATGTGGGGTCCCTAGGTAGATACATATAAAGAATACAGATATGTTCTTAAACTGGAAAGCAAGCCGCTATTTATGTTCAAACAAAACAGAAAATTATTTCAGCTCTTATTAATATAGAAAAACACATAAGAGCCTACATAGCATAATGACAGAAGTGATTGATAGCTTCCTTCTTGTTTTAGAGTGAGACAGTTCTGTGATTGGCTGTCAATTTATTAATTAAATTGTTATAGTAGTGACTAGTGGGCTTCCCTGGTGGTTCACACAGTAAAAGAATTCACCTGCAATGTGGGAGACCTGGGTTCGATTCCTGGGTTGGGAAGATTCCCTGAAGAAGGACATGGCAACCCACTCCAATATTCTTGCCTGGAGAATCCCCGTGGAAAGAGGAGCCTTGTGGGCTTATAGTCCATGGGGTAGCAAAGAGTCGGACACGACTGAGCAACTAAGTACACACAGATGATTTGGTTGGAATGGAATTCTACTTGAAAATCATTACTTAATGGTACGTTTAAAAGAGTGCTCCATTCTCCTCTGACATTCAATGTGTACGATGATGTTAGGGTTAAGGTAATCCTCATGCTTAAGAAAATCATCTGTTTTTCTCTGGAAGTTTTTAGAAATTTTTTCTTTATTCTCAATATGTTCAATCTCACAATTTTTTTTTTAATTTAACCCAGTAGATCTTTAAATTAGATCTTTAAATTAGACTTCCCAATTAAAGAATCATCTTTGTCCTTGGATTTTGGAAAGTTTCTTATTTATCAATAAATTTTATCCTCTGTACTTTTTGGTATATGTCTCTAAAATATATAAGTGATTTTCTGCACTGTTACATTTTTCATAATTTCATTCACTTTGTCTTTTAGGAATTTGAACTTTATCTAACAGCCATTTCTTGAGCTTGATATTCCAGTAAACATATTTTTAATTTCAAAGAGAACTTTATTAATCCTGGACCCTTCCTTTACTATTGCATCCTCTTGTTTTACATATGTAATAATGCTGCAAATGTTTGTGCACACTACTTTTCTTTTAAGTGTTCATATGCTTCTAAAATTATCTCTCTTTCTCTGTTTCTAAAACTCTCTCTAGAAAACTAGTTCTCTGTTTATTTTCATTTTTTTCCACTTATGTGTAGATGTTTCCCCAAATGTCTGAAGATCCTTGACTTTTAAAGCAAATACAAGAATTGGAAGTTATAGGAAGATAATGGTAATGGCTAATTTTATATGTCAACTTGCCAGGGCCACTAGGCAAACATTATTCTGGGGGTGTTCATGAGGATGTTTCTGGATGAGATTAATATTTGGATCCTTAGACTGAGTAAAGCAGATTATCCTCCTGAATGTGGGTGAACCTCATCCAATCAGTTGAAGACTTGAGTAGAACAAAAAGGCTAGGTAAGAAGGAACTCCTCCTGTTTGACTGAGTTGGAACATTGAGTTTTTTTCCAGTCCTAAAACTTAGACTGAAATATGAGCTTTTGGGCCTTGACCCCACCAACTTTTGAACTGGAACTTATATCATCAGCCCTCCTGGTTCTCAGGCCTTTGGGCTCAGACTAGAACTACACATCAGCCCTTGTGGGTTTCCAGCTTGCTGACTGTGGATCTTGGGACTTCTCAGCCTCCATAACCATGAGCCAATTCCTTATAATAAATCTCTCTCTTTACATATAAAGGATTTATATATGTACATATGCATGCATCCATGCTAAGTTGCTTGCTGCTGCTGCTGCTAAGTCGCTTCAGTCGTGTTCAACTCCGTGCGACCCCATAGATGGCAGCCCACCAGGCTCCCCCGTCCCTGGGATTCTCCAGGCAAGAACACTGGAGTGGGTTGCCATTTCCTTCTCCAATGCATGAAAGTGAAAATGAAAGTGAAGTCACTCAGTCGTGTCTGACCCTTCGTGACCCCATGGACTGCAGCCTACCAGGCTCCTCCACCCATGGGATTTTCCAGGCAAGAGTACTAGAGTGGGGTGCCATTGCCTTCTCCAGCTAAGTTGCTTAGTTGTGTATTATTCTTTGTGACCTCATGGACTGTAGCCTGCTAGACTCCTCTGTCCATGAAATTTTCCAGGCAAGAATAGTGGAGTGGATTGCCATGTCCTTTTCCAGGGGGATCTTCCTGACCCAGGAATTGAACCCATGTCTCTTATGTTTCCTGCATTGGCAGGTGGGTTCTTTACCACTAGTGTCACCTGGGAAGCCCCCATATATGCATATATATGTGTGTGTGTGTGTGTATATTTATACGTATATGATATTATTAACAACTGGCTAATATATATAACATTGGATGTCATGTATATATTTAATCCTCAATTTCTGCCATTCTTTATTCATCAGATCTCAGGTGAGAAAAGTCCTGTTTACAATTGAAATCAGATTTTCAAACAAAATGAGGCCTTGATTTATGGATGAAACAATGGCAGGCTTCAAGACTTCTCTGGTCCCTTTTTGGCAAGGAAAATAAATGCCTTCCCCTCAGTGGTTATGATCTGAATGGTCAAAATTAGCCTTTCTTTTCGCATTTCATAGATTTCTTGAATTTTAACATCAAAAGGTTCCTTACTGTACTTGTTTCACAGATGAAAAAACTGAGACCCAGATACATATTAATTTACTCAAGGTCAAGTGTTTAGTTTATCAAAGATCTGGGTCTACAACTATTCAGTTCTTTGACAATAATCAAAATAATGCTAACAGGCAAACTACTATAGTTACTAAGTGCCAAGCTGACATTTTCACTTAAAATATCTCCAAGTTATATTTGACTATTATCATCTACATTTGACAGATAAGAAAGATAAAGCAAAGATACATTAAATAATATATCCAAGATCATACAGTTAGTAATTGACAGACCTAGAATTCAAAGCCAAGCAATCTTGTTCCAGAACCTATGTGCTTTGCCTTCATACTATTCTGCCTCTTTTCATGGTTAGGTTCTCTTTTTGGTGGTGGCTGTATTGGCAAAATGAGGCTGTTCTCACTTATTTCCAGTGTGATGAATAACATAAATAACACTCTAAGCACAGAAGTACTTCACCCAAAGCTTTGTCAATCATAAATTGGGCAGGAAAACCAAGAAACTTGGATAAGAAAATAGCAGAAGAGAGAGATTAGGAAGACTTCCCATTTGAACACAGATGTAAGCTGCAGAGACATCAGAGCACAGCTGGGACATTGCCATTGCCAAATGAAATAATCAAACATGGACAGAGTTACCTAGAGTTGCAGAGCTTTTTGTATTCTCCTTTGCTCACTAGGCACTTTGCCAGTTGCTCTTAGAAAAGCAGGTCATGCCTTCTGCTGCACTTTCAGACTCTGTACATACTAATATAAACTGGAACTGAGAAACATTCATCATTGTAAAACTCTGCCTTGCAGGCTCAGATGAAAAATTTGGCTCCTTCTCTCCTTGTAACTATAGGTCCATGCAGGAGCCTGGAACTGTTAAGTCCAAGTAGTTCAGCCTTGTAACGGAAGTCAGATCCCAGGCCCTGAAACCTTTACTGATGATAACATCTCATTTATCTGTGGTCATACTTAATGGCTTTAAACAACAAATTATTACTTCTCATCATTCCATGGGTTGGTTGGGTGGTTCTCAGGTTGGTTTTGCCTGGAATCACTTATGCAGCTATGTTGAGCAGAAGAGGGCTGGTGGGGGCTGAGTTCTGTTAGAAGAGCTAGGAGGTTGAACTTCTCTTCCCAGGTGGTTTTTCACTCCAGCCTTCTTGCAGCATGATCATCTTAGCTGTCCAAGAGAACAAAATAAGAAGTTTTAAGACCTTAGAGGTCTATGGCTGTGCAGAATCACTTCTGTCACATTCTATTGGCCCAAGTAAGTAAGAAAGTCAACCTTCATTCAGCGTTAGACAAGACTGTATGAGTCATGAATGCATGGTAGTATAATTTACTGGGGACTATTTTGTGGCAATCTAACACTCAGGACTGATTCAAGCAAGCTAGCTTTCTCTTGTGTGTTTGGCTGGGATAGCAGAAACTTAAGCGAGAAGAGAAATAAGCATTCATTACTGAGGTACCCTGACGTCCCAGAAAAAGGCATCATGCCAAGGGAAATGTAAGAAATGTTGCTATTTATTGAGTTTCCTATTATAAATTATTCTCACCGCATCTAAGTGACTCTGACATGATCACAGCCATCAGAGGGTGAGTCATTGTAGATTTCGTTCCAGGACTGTTGTTCAGTCACTCAGTTGTGTCCAACTCTGTGACCCTGTGGACTGCAACACACCAGCCTTCCCTGTCCTTCACCATCTCCCAGAGTTTGCTTAAACTCATGTCCATTGAGTCGGTGATGACATCCAACCATCTCATCTTCTGTCACCCCCATTTCCTCCTGCTTTCAATCTTTCCCAGCATCCGGGTCTCTTCCAATGAGTTGGCTCTTTGCATCAGGTGGCCAAAGTATACATCATTCTAGGATGAAGTGGAATATTTCTGGCTTAAAGTTGGTTAGAGCTGTGAGGAAGGAAGGACGTTGTGTAGAATACAGTGTTGCCACAGAGCTGTCATATCCTAAAGTCAGGGTTAACAAAATAAATATTCATATAGAAAAGAGCGAGAGATCAGAATCTGGTTACCAGGCTACTTCTGCTACGTTTCTTGTTGATATTCATATCTGAAATATGGACCAAAGTTCAAGGTAGTCCATAAGCTCCTATAGAAAATGCTTGGTAACCATTTATAGTGGTTCTATAGCTGATCTCCTCTAAAGGAGAAGGTCCATAAATGTTGGGGGTGGGAGAAGACCTTTTCTAAAAGAAAATATGAGCTATAAATTTCATGTCATTTGTGTTGCCTAGCAATTCACCTGAGATAAATTCCAAGACACAGAGGTGGCTTGGATCTGTCAAATGGATCTTGAGGCCCACTGTTCATGGCTTCTTGCTTGAAAGAAGATATATTAGCATTCTGGCTAATGTGAGTCACATATTCTATTGTCTGCACAGGTAAGTGAAAGTGTTAGTCACTCAGTCATGTGTCCATGGAATTCTCCAGGCAAAAATACTGGAGTGGGTTGCCATTCCTTTCTCCAGGGGATCATCCCAACTCAGGGACCAAATCTGCATATCCTGTATTGCAGGCAGATTCTTTACCATCTGAGCCATGCCATAGCTCATAATAAGATTCAGATTCAAAGTGAAAGTGTTAGTCGCTCAGTCATGTCTAACTCTTTGCTACCCCACGGACTGTACCCACTGTTCTTCCTCTGTCCATGGGATTTTCCAGGCAAGGATACTGGGATGGGATGCCATTCCCTTCTCCAGGGGATCTTCCTGACCCAGGCATTGAACCCGGGTCCCTTGCATTGCAGGCATATTCTTTACTATCTGAGCTACCAGGGAAGCCCAATAGGGGCTCAAAAGTCAATAAGGAAAATCATATATGTTTTGCACAGTCTCAACAGTACTTAGCAGAAAAATAACGTGATAGGATACAGTTAGGAGTGAAGACAAAAGGGAAAAGTAAAAAGAAACACATCTTAGATTTAAAGGATAAGATTTTTATTTTTTGTTAAAATTTTAGTAATTTACCAGAGGACTGAAATGGTGAATATCAGCCTCCTCGTGAAGTTATCCTGGATGCCTCCAGGCATGATCTCCTCCATGCTTTTCTACTACTTCATACATGTCACTGCTCCAGGGCTGATTACATTATTCATAAGACTAGGAGCTACTGGGATTCAGGAACCATATCTCAGCACTTAGCATGGTGCTTGATGCATATGTTTATAAAAATACACTTGAATGAATGAGGTAAATATAGTGCAATTTGTGAAGCTTTTATATTGCTGAGATAAGCATGTATTGATGAGGTCTGGTAAAAATCAAATGATAATTCATTATTTTAGAGCAAGAATGATTTTATCAGATATCACTCATAAAGATTATAAAATAACAGTTTCCTTTACTAAGAGATCTTACAAAAGGAGAAAGACAATAATGGGATCATAAATGGGAATATTTTACGGTTGATGCTATTTACCAACTTAGGAAAATATAATAGGAGAACTTTAATATTTATAGAAATATGACAAAGATAAAATAACTTATACTTTCTTACAATCAAAGATAATAGAATGCAGTGGGGACCCAGTGGAATAGCAGAAAAGTTTATGTGAATCCTACCTTGTCCAAAACCCTTGCTTTATTTTCTTGCTAACCTTTTCCCATGTTAGTAATGAAACAAATTGCATGCAAATGAACTAGATAGTAATCAGGGCCAGAGAACTGGTGGTCTAGATAGCTTCAGTTTGAGAAAGGGCTGGGGAGAAGTTTGGGAGGCCATTGTGCTGTGTACAGAGTATTCTATCACGAGGGTAATTGTGTGGTAAAAGAAAAGAAATTGCCAGGTCGCGGACTGGTGCCAAACTGGGGGAGAGGGTGTGATGTTAACAGATGAAACAGAAAGAAAAGCTATTTAATTACCGTTGTGTTGCCAACATCTCTCAGAGTTTCCTCTTTGAGCAGGAAATATAGAGAGAAATGATCATTTAAAGTGAAACTGAGTCTAACATATAAAGTGAAAGTTGTTCAGTCGTGAGCGACTCTTTGTGACACCATGGACTGTGTCCATGGAATTCTCCAGGCAAGAATACTGGAGGGGGTAGCCGTTCCCTTCTCCAGGGGATCTTCCCAACCCAGGGGTTGAACCCAGGTCGACCATTGCAGGCAAATCCGCTGAACTACCAGGGAAGCCTAAAGAGACAATAAACATTTAATTAATACTCCAGATCACAGATGATTTGCATTCACAAAAAAAGACACCAATTAACTATTTCTATTGAGTATAAGCAAATAGGTAAATGAATGAATAAAAATAAATAAACAAGTGAATGTCATCTTGGGGTAGTCAAAGAAATTTCACTGAATCTATAGATAGCTTTGGGTAGTATTACTATCTTAACATCATTAGTTCAGTTCAGTTCAGTCACTCAGTCATGTCAGACTCTTTGCGACCCCGTGAATCGCAGCACGCCAGGCCTCCCTGTCCATCACCAACTCCCGGAGTTCATTCAGACTCACATCCATCGAGTCAGTGATGCCATCGAGCCATCTCATCCTCTGTCATCCCCTTCTCCTCCTGCCCCCAATCCCTCCCAGCATCAGAGTCTTTTCCAATGAGTCAACTCTTTGCATGAGGTGGCCAAAGTACTGGAGTTTCAGCTTCAGCATCATTCCTTCCAAAGAAACCCCAGGGCTGATCTCCTTCAGAATGAACTGGTTGGATCTCTTTGCAGTTCAAGGTACTCTCAAGAGTCTTCTCCAATCCAAGGGACTCTCAAGAGTCTTCTCCAACACCACAGTGCAAAAGCATCAATTCTTCGGTGCTCAGCTTTCTTCACAGTCCAACTCTCACATCCATACGTGACCACTGGAAAAACCATAGCCTTGACTAGATGGACCTTTGTTGGCAAAGTAATGTCTCTGCTTTTGAATATGCTATCTAGGTTGGTCATAACTTTCCTTTCAAGGAGTAATCGTCTTTTAATTGCATGGCTGCAGTCACCATCTGCAGTGATTTTGGAGCCCCCCAAAATAAAGTCTGACATTGTTTCCACTGTTTCCCCATCTATTTCCCATGAAGTGATGGGACCAGATGCCATGATCTTATCATTAAGTTAACATTATTAAGTCTTCAAATGCAAGAACACCAACTGTCTTTCCATTTGTTTAGGTTCCCTTTCATTTCTTGCAGCAGTGCTTTATAGTCTTAAGTGTAGAAGTCTTCTACCCACTTGCTTGGTTAAATTTTGCCTAAGTATTTTATTTTTATGATGGCCTTATAAATGGAATTTTTATTTTTTATGAGATTTATTTATGTATTTAATTATTGGCTGCTCTGGGTCTTCACTGCTGCCTTTGAAGGGCTTTCTCTAGTTGTGGCGAGCAGGGTGGGGGATGGGGGAGAGCTACTCTCTAGTCACAAGGCATGGCTTCTCATTGCAGTGGCTTCTCTTGTTGCAGAGGATGGGCTCTGGGTGCCTGGGCTTCAGCAGTTGTGGCACACAGGCTTAGTTTCACCACAGCATGTGGGATCTTCCTGGAACAGGAATTAAACCCATGTCTGCTGGACCACCAGTGCGTGGGTACATCCTGCAAGCTAAGTCACTTCAGTCATGTCCAACTCTTTGCGACCCCATGGACTGTAGCCTGTCAGGCTTCTCCATCCATGGGATTCTACAGACAAGAATACTGGAGTGGGTTGCCATGCCCTCCTCCAGGGGATCTTCCTGACCCAGGGGCTGAACCCATGTCTCCTGTGGCTCCTGTGTTGCAGGTAGATTCTTTACCACTGAGACACAGAGAAGCCTGTAAATGAAACTTTTTAAAATTTATTTTTCAGATTGTTCATTTCTAGTATGTAGAAATACAACTGATTTTTGTATATTGATCTTGTACACAGAAACTATGCTGAATTTGTTATTTTAATTCTAATAGGTTTTTTTGTGGTTTCTTTAGGATTTTGTATATCTAAGATCATATCATCTCTTAATAAAGATAGCTTTGCTTTTCCTTTTCCAGCTTAAATGCCTGTTATTTACTTCTTTTCTATCCCCTTTCCTTCTTCCCTCCCCTCTTTCTTTTATTCTTTCTTTTTTGGCCTAATTGCTCTGGCTATAAATTCCAGTACAGTGTTGAATAGAATGGCAGGAATAGACATCCTGGTATTGTTTCTGATGTTACTAGAGAGAAAGCTTTCAGTCTTTTTACCATTAAGTATGATATTATCTGTGGAGTTTTCACAGATACTCTTTAACAGGGTGAGGAAGATACTTTTTATTTCTAGTTTGTTCAGAGTTTTCATCATAAAAGGGAATTGGATATTTTTCCCAATATTTCTTATTATTTTGCATATTGAGATGGTTATTTCTTAATGGCCTTAATTCTATTAGTATTGTGTATTATACTGGTTAATTTATGGATATTAAACCAATCATACATTTCTGGAATAAATTCCATTGGTCATGTTGTAAAATCTTTTTATATGTTACTGAATGTGGTTTGCTAATATTTTGTTGAGGATTTTTGTGTTCATATTTATAAGAAATATTAATCTGTAATTTTTTAATCTGTGTTCTTGTAATTTCTTAATCTGATTAATTTCTTGAACTGATATTATTTGACTACTTTGTCTGGACTCAATATCAGGGTAATTCTGGCCTTATAAAATGATTTGAAATTGTTCTCTCCCCTTGAATTTTTTGGAAGAGTTTGTGAAAGATTGGTGTTAATGTTTTATTAAATGTTTGGTATAATTCACTAGTGAAGTCATCTGTTGCTGAGTTTTTCTCTGGGAGAAATTTATTAATTACTAATTCAGGTTTTTAGATTTTATACATCTCTTTAGTTATACATCTATTCACATTTTCTAATTCTTGTTGAGTCATTTTCAGTAGTTTGTGTCTTTCTAAGAATTTGTTCACTTTGACTAAGTTGTTTAATTTGTTGGGATGCAGCAGTTCACAGAATTATAATATTTTTATTTCTATAAGGTCAGTAGTAATGTCTCCTCTTTCATGCCTGATTTTAACAATTTGAGTTTTCGCTCTTATCTTGCTCAGTCTAGCTAGTGTGTAAATTTTATTGATCTTTTCAAAGAATCAGTTATGGTTTTATTGATTTTCTCTATTTTCTTATTCCAGTCAAATCTGTTCTAATCTTTATTATTTCCTTCTACTTGCTTTGGACTTAATTTATTCTTATTGTAATAGTTTCTTAATGCGAAAAGTTAGGTTATTGATTTTAGATATTCTTTTTTAATGTAAATATATGTATATATAGGCTTCCCCGGTGGCTCAGATGGTAAAAAAAATCTGCCTGCAATTCAGGAGACCTGGGTTTGTTCCATGGGTTGGAAAGATCCCCTGAAGAAAGTAATATGTATAGATATACACATGTATTTCCCTCTAAGTGCTATTTTTTTGTATGTTGACTTTTCATTTTTCATCATCTCAAATTATTAGATCATTTTCTTTGCAATTTCTTGGTTATTGATTATTTAGGAGTATGTTGGTTAATTCTCACATATTTTCTTTAATTTTCAAACCGTCTATTATTGATTTCTAATTTAATTCATTGTTGTTGGAGAACATATTTTGTATGATTTCAATCCTTTAAAACTTATTAAGTCTTCTTTTATAGCCATCACTCCAATCTCTTTTTGGAATAGGGTCCATTCTAATACAGTATGATCTTATTTTAACTTGATTACATCTGAAAAAATCTTATTTCCAAATCAGGTCACATTCTGAGGTTCCAGGTAGATATGAATTTGGGGGAGATACTATTCAGCTTAGTGCAATGGTTAAGTCAAGACATGTAAGAAACCATCACTGATGCTCATAGCTTCTCGTAGCAGTTTGGCAGAAATGAGAGCCAAGAATATTCTATCCAATCAAATTGTGTTTAAAGTACAAAAGGATAAAAACAAAAAGTTTTGAACATTCAAGAGCTCAGGGAATATCATTGCTATGAGCCCTTCCTGAGAAGATTAATGGAGGACAAATTTAAGATGATAAAGAGATTAATAGAGAAATTATGGAGAAAGAACTCCCTATGAATTATTAATATATTTAACAGTAGAAACAAGCTTAAAACACATATGAGGAAGGAAGCACAAAACAGAATGTAAAAGTTTTATGTAATAATGGAGAAATGATGTAATATGTAGGGGACTCTTTTAGTGTCCCATTTATATCACTGCAGCTTTACCACTTTAGTTTGTCTTAGCTGATTCCATCTAATGATATATGTGTCTTTTTTCTGAGGGCAGCATAAAAGAACTACAATGAAGTTAAAATCCCCCCAGGAGAAACCCTCAATGAATGATTGATGGATTTGGTGAATACATACAACACCAAGGCATATGTATTACAATCTTTCCCAGAAATTCTTCGTATTATTAGGCTGTAGTCACTTACATAAATAACTGGCATAATAATTCTTGTATTGGTTGCTTTGCCTTTCCTGTATATTTCCTTACTTCCCTACATGCATTTCTTGTTCTTCACAAATAAAGAAGTTACACTTGAATCATTGTCACATGGTCTGCTTCTGAGGGAACCCGAATTAAGACAATGTAACTAGTGAAAATTGATTGGGGGAGGGAGAAAGAAACTATACAGTATTACACATATCTGCTTCATCTGTAATTGCTGGGAGTCCAAGGAGATAATTTAAAGTTGCAAATAAAGTCATAGAAGCATAGTTAACTATAAATGGTAAACAAAAATATAGTATAATTAACTAAAATTGCGTGGTAGAAGGGAAGCAAGGAAATGAAGAGGAAAGAAGACTATACTAAATTTATCATTACTCAGATTGTAGATACTACTTAAGAAAGGGAAGATTAAGGGTATTGTGTGAATTTATATTTATAAAGTAAAAATGGCAAAGTAAGACTTCTAAAAATTCACTCCTTCATAAAAGCAATGAGAAAACTGGCAAAAATGATCAAAATCAGCTTTTTAAGAACTCTGGAAATTAACTATATGGTTGTAGCAACCAAGGGAATATTTCTTAAAGAGAAACAGTTGGGATATCTTGGTGAAAATAGCTAGGCCTTGAAACATTTTAACTTTTCCCAGTCCTATTCTCTGATTTCCAGAAGCACAGCAGCCTTGAAATATAACAACTCACATTGATGGTGAAGATTGGCAACTATACGAGAGAGGAATAAGGCTGGAGTTTTTTCCAAGCATCATTCCCCCAAATTGTCAATTTGTGACCTGCCTGGTGGTCCCCTACAAGACCATATTTGCAAGTTGTCTGTATCTTATCTGACTTTGCCAGTGTGAAAAGCTTTTTCACTCAGGAACATTTATCAAAAAGCAATTACAGACCATTGCTGAGTTTCATGGCTGCCTGAGGCACTGGATAACAGAAGAGGCAAACAATACACACCAGAGAACTTGAAAGCAAAAGCTGGGGGATGAAATTCCATAGGGGCTTTCAAAATCTCTGATATATTCCTGAAAATCTATAAGTCCTGGCATATGCCTAAAGCTGTTTTCATGCCTCAGGCTGTTTACACACCCAAGGCTATGCACATTCACAGGAAGGATCTGAGGAGGCCTTAAGCTCTCACCTCTGGCTGATCTTGAGGTTGCAACAGGTAGGAAATGAAGGCTAAATCAAAGTTTTAAACTACTTGGCTTGAGTATTGAAGGCATATTCCAACACAGGCACAGAGCCCTCAGCAAATACTGGGAGAGATTAATTGACCTCGGGCATTTAAGAAAATCTCTGTCCAATTATTAGCTGAGTACTCATCTAACCAAGTTAAGTCTTCAGTGGCCACATATGACAAAGATACAGACTTTACAGAATTAGTTCAGAAAACTTACTAAAAAACAAAAAGCAAAACTACAATTAAACAACGATATACACTTGGGAGAGGAAATAATTTGGTTTTCAGAGTTACCACATTATATTACTTCAAATGTTCAATTTTCAACAAAAATTTAAATTATAAAAAAATGAAAATAAAGAAGAAAACTTTACACATACATAGGGAAAATATCCATAGAAAGTGTCCCTGAAGAAGACCAGACATCAGACCTACTGACAAAAGGAACCAAGCAAAACTTTATGGGACCCCCAAGTAAGAAGGCCCCTCTGTGTCCCCTGCCTCTTGTTTGTAGAAAAGCTGAAGTCTCCAAGGCTTTCCAGAGCCACTAAAGAGCAAGATCAAGCAGGTAATGATGAAGATAACAGAGTCACAGATTCAGTGTCTGATGCACATTCCTGAGTTTTTTACAGATACTATAACTGCCACCAGAGGGAAAAGGCTAACTGCATAGTGACCAGACTGTAACCATAACATAAGCTGGCCATCTTGAGCAGTGATTAATCTATGGCTATCACAATTTCAAGAACTGGCCTCAAAATGCTTACTTAAACTCATGTCCATCAAGTCGGTGAGGCCATCTAACCATCTGGCATCAAAATATTTGTAGCTTATTCTGCCTAATACATAACCACACAACTAAAATTGTCAGTAAAGAAATTCTACAGACCAATGTCAACATCTTCCCCTCAAAGAATATGGTGCCCTATGTCAGCAAGAAGTTGCAGAAGGTAAACTTTTGCCTCATCCCATAGAAATGGAATGATGCCGAACATCTCAAGTTCTGTAACTGCTCCTTCTCCTTTACCTTCCAGCCAATACATGGCAATGACATGCCCCTCAACTATTTGAGTTATTGCTCTATTTTTTTGCTTTCCCTCTACTCTGCATATACCATTGTATATGCCTTTGACTTCCCTGGTAGCTCAGCTGGTAAAGAATCTGCCTGCAATGCAGGAAACCCTTGTTCAGTTCCTGGGTCGGGAAGATCCTCTGGAGAAGGGATAGGCTACCCACTCCAGTATTCGTGGGCTTCCCTGGTGGCTCAACTGGTAAGGAATCTGCCTGTAATTGGGAGATCTGAGTTCAGTCCCTGGGTTGGGAAGACCCCTTGGAGAAGGGAACAGCTACCCACTCCAGTATTCTGGCCTGGAGAATTTCATAGACTGTGTACTCCATGCAGAGTCTGACACGACTGAGCAACTTCCACTTTCACTTTATTAAACTACTTTCAAATTATCCAATTTAAGTATACCCCACTTGTTTTCTGATGATATAAAGTCCAAATGCAATTAAAGAGCTAGATCTAATATACACATATCAAACTCTATTGTGAAAATACAAAATTAACCTTTTCTAGAACCCATTAAGCAGTCATAAAAAAAAGAAAAAAAACCCTTGTATTGGTCTATGAAGACTTCCCAGGTGGCACAGTGGTAAAGAATCTGCCTGCCAGTGCAAGAGATGCAAGAGATGAGGATTCAATCCCTGGGTCGAGAAGATCTCCTGGAGTATGCAATGGCAACCCGATCCAGTATTCTTGCCTGGGAAATCCTATGGAGAGAGGATCCTAGAGGGCTACAGTCCATAGGGTTACAAAGAGCTGAACAGGACTTAGCAACTGAGCACACATGCGCGTTGTTTTATGAAGAATAACAAAACAAAAAGCTCAGTTAATTCCAAAAATAAAAAATAAAACAAAGCCAACAAACATTCTTTTGTTCCATTGCAAAAATACAACAAATATATAATCAGAAAAAAACAATCTACAGGAAATTGAGAAAATAAGTCTCATTAGTTGAGTCAAGATAGAAATACAAATTAAAGTTGCATGCTGAGTCCCAGGGAGAATTTTTTTTAAACTCAGTACCTGGATACATTGTAATCTTTGTGTAGAGTAACAAAGAGAGAGAAAAAATTTTAAAAGTAGTCAAGGAGAGAGGAGAGCCTTAACTAGAAAGATAGATGGCAAACTTTTGTTCCGTCATGACAGAAGAATAGCACTTCCAAATTTTTGAGGTTGAAAGTATGTATTTGGTACACTAGAATTCCATGTCAGAAAAAGGCATTAGTGTTACATGAAAACCAGGAAAGTTTACTATTCACAGAACCTTGCTGAAAGAACAAAAGAAAATGCTTCAACAATTATCCAGAAGGAAAGTGTAGGATACAAAAAACAATGGTGAGCAAAGATATTGGTAAGGATGATAGTAATTCTAAACAATTACAGAATAATTGAGAGAACTGAGAGAAAGAAGAAAAAAAGACTAACTTTGGGGTGTTTAAAATAAGAGGGAGGTAAAATACAGTAATATGAAAATGAGAAAGTAGAGGAAAACTTTCTGAGTTCATTCTATTCTTTGAAAAGAGGCTAGACATGATGATTTTCGATTTTATTTTGTATGTGTGTTAAAATATAAATGTAGAACCACAAATGCTAATTTATGTAGCATCCAACTGACATTTACATTTATATTACAGTGAGGCATTAATAGGTACCCAGCAAGTAAAGGAAAAATGGAGGCCAGCACATCTTCTGAGCCATGTTCATTTTTGGCTCCTGTGGAGGATTGATTTTGTACATCATACTCTACTAAATTGCTTTTTTGGTGACTTACTAGGTGTCAAGGTCAATGGTATAAGGGAGCAAAGTTTGCCACCTCCAAATTGTGTCTCTGGTATGAGTATTAATTTAGGATGATTATTTTTAAGATTCAGAGCCTCAGAAAGAACCTTTAACCTTCTTCCTAACTGCCTAAAATAATGTTCCAGGAAGGGAGTGATCAACTATGATATGAATTAGGTATGGTAGACAAGGAGGAACCTACCAAAGTCTGTTGAAATTTCTCTCTGGATCCCCCTGTCTCTCCATGGCCCAACAAGCATCTGTTTTGCTAACAGTTTAGCTTTTCTATCTCTATGTGAATTGTCTTCTCCCTCTTAGAAGTTTTAAAACACTCCTCCCAACATCCTCTTTTGTCTTTAGCTGAAGATGATATTTCAGGTGAGGATTTTGGCTGTTTGGAGAATTATTCAGTTCTCCTGAGTTTCTCTCGTGTATACATGTTATTAAATTTTTGTTTGATTTTCTCCTGTTCATCTATCTCATGTCATTTTAACTTTTAGAGCAGCCAGAAGAACCTAGAAGGGTAGAGGAAAATTTCTTCCTAACAATGCCCTATATGTCATTGGCACATTCTCATTCTAAGCATCTATTTTCAGAATGAAATGAGCAGCCTTGTTGAAAAAATTCAAAGTCACAAAACAAGTATTTGGAGCCTTGAGACATAATAGACTGTTTTTAGTATAGTGTTGTCTGATTGTAGCTTATTTTATGGTGGACTTTATTTCCGTGTTATCTACCATTTCTTATAGTTTAAAAAACATAACCTGATTTGGTCTGCTAAGCATACTTGTAGAGTTCCAGAGACCAAAATATGATGAATATTGTGTGTAGCAGCCCAGCATTTTTTACTCCTGGGGAGAAAAGGCCAAAACTGTATTATATGTAGCTTCCTTTTATTCTAAGTGATTATTTAAGGGCAGGAGGAGAAGGGGGCGACAGTGGATGAGATGGTTAGAGTGCATCATTGACCCAATGGACATGAGTTTGAACAAACTCTGGGAGATAGTGAAGGACAGGGAAGCTTGGTGTGCTGCAGTCCATGGGGTCGCAAAGAGTTTGACATGATTGAGCCACTGAACAACAACATTTAACTATCCAACTGCCCAGAATTTCAAAGGCCACAAAAGGCTGGGAGTTGGTGGGAATTTCATTTAAAGAACACTTCCATTGATTTATAATGAGATAAATTGTCTTCCCCCCAGGAATAGATGCCACTTTTAATCCCAGAGCTTAGATTGGAATTCTCATATTCATTTTAATACCATCCTGGGGTCTCAGACAGCATATTAAAAAGCAGAGACATTACTTTGTCAACAAAGGTCCGTCTTGTAAAGGCTATGGCTTTTCCAGTAGACATGATGGATGTAAGAGTTGGACTATAAAGAAAGCTGAGTGCAGAAAAATTGATGCTTTTGAACTGTGGTGTTGGAGAAGACTCTTGAGAGTCCCTTGGACTGCAAGGAGATCCAACCAGTCCATCCTAAAGGAGATCAGTCCTGAGTGTTCATTGGAAGGATTGATGTTGAAGCTGAAACTCCAATATTTTGGCCACCTGATGTGAAAACCTGACTCATTTGAAAAGACCCTGATGTTGGGAAAGATTGAAGGCAGGAGGAGAAGGGGATGACAGAGGATGAGATGGTTAGATGGCATCACTGACTCAGTGGACATGAGTTTGAGTAAACTCCGGGAGTTGGTGATGGACAGGAAGGCTTGGTGTGCTGCGGTTCTTGGGGTCGCAGAGTCGGACACGACTGAGCAACTGAACTGAACTGAGGATCCTAGAAGCTCTATGGTTAGGCTTGCCCAAATTGGAAGGAAAATCAGGTAAATTCCTTGGTTCATATTTCACTATTTTTTTTTTTTTTCAGCTTCTTGGGATTTTTGTTGAGTCTGATGCTAAGAAGGCTTGTAACCTCATTAACCCACAAATGGGGAAGATCAGCACACATATTTCAGTGTGTGTATACTCATATGAGTTGTCATTGGCTATGCTTAAGAACTAGATTTTAATTGATATATGCAGGAGGGATGGTTAGAAGATATTTGAATTGGAACTTTCATTACAAAAATTGGTTGCCAGAAATGTACTTTCTATATTAACAATGAATCTGAAGCTGAATCTGGCCTCTGTACTCTGACACTGATTTAAATCTCATAGATAGAGTTTTGGGTGAAGTAGAATAGCTTTAGTGCATTGCCAGGAAAAGGGCGGGTGGGGAAAGGTGAGTTAATACCCTTAAAACTGCATGTCCCGAACTGACCTGGAGTGAGTAGTGAGGAGTTTTATAGTAATGGTTCAAAGGGGGCGTGATCAGCTTGTGGACCTTCTTCTGATTGGTTGGTGGTGAGGTAAGTGGGAGTCAGCATCATCAGCCTTCTGGTTCTAATGTGTCTGGGGTCTGCATGCTTGTGGGCAGCGTAGAGTTAACTTCACCCATCTAGTGGGGGTTTCAGTATCTGCAAAACAGCTAGAAGATATTGTTCTGTGTCCCTTGAGGGGGAACCAGGAATTTGTCCCAAGTCTGTACTATTGTTTCTCTTGACTGTTTCTCCCTCCCCTTCTGTCCCCTCCCTTCCCTGATAAGCAATTGTTTGAATTTGCCTGTTGGAACTCAGGAAAGGTAATGAAGCCTGGATGAAGCCAATAATCAAAGGAATGGGGAATACAGAAAGGCTTTTGTGCCCAAGAGTCCCACATAGCCTTGCTCTTTATCCAGTCCACACTTGGAATATTATTGTTAATCAAGGAAAATATTGAGTCAACTCAGGAACCTGTTTCAAGTTTCTGTTGATTTTGCCCCATCTTATGAATCTAACCTATTAGTGAATAACATACCTAATCTGTTCCATGCAAGTTGGCTTTCTCACTGACTAGGAAACATGAGGGTCACCTATAAATCCATGTCTATACTGAGGTCCTCACCTCTGCTAATCCCTTCTCATGTTTAAACTCAGTTTTTACCCTTCATCAAGCCTTGCTTAACATTGTTGCTCTAATTATTGACTGCCTGTTATTATTATTTTTTTTTTTTCTGGAAGGGATGCACTTATTCTATGGCAATCTCTATCTTTTGGCGAGCCCCAGGAAAACTTACTTACTAATTAACATCCATGCTTCAATTTTCTCTCACTTTACCTAGTCTTTAGGAGTCTTACCATCAAAATCCAAGCATAAAGTCAGAAAGAGCAGACAATGGGTTTCCAGTTTTATGCCTGTCTTAGCAATTCTGTGAGAGATGTTTTGAAGCTCTTCTTGAAAAATCTGTGCCAAAGACGTGGTAATTGTTTTTTATGGTTTTCCAATGAAGTGTGAAGTCCTCCTAATAGCTGTCAATAGCTTTCTCTTCTCTGTAGCTGTGAGCACTAAGAAAGAGCCCTTTAACAACCATTTCTGGGTTTTTTCTCTCTCCTATCATCAGTACTTTGGTCTGCTATCTGGTTAGAGACTGAACAGTTGGCATTATACCTTTGAATAGCCTAAGAAGAGTTAGGGGTAGGTAAAATCAATCATGTTGAATCCCTCCTGAATTTCAAAAGAAAAGAAAATCATCACAGGCAATATATATCCAGTAGTTTTCTACAAAAAAAAAAAGAAAAAAAAAAACATTGACTTTTACTCTTCGAGGGGGCATATTGCTAAGAGTTAAGGATGTGTGGATAAAGAAAGGAGGTTCTTGTTCTCAAGTAACTCCCAGCCTAGCTGGGTAGAGAGAGATGTAAATGAGTACTGCAATATCATTGCTCTCAAGGGACAGGTAACCAGAAGAAGCCAACTCTGAGGAACTGTGAACAAAGGCATATTCTATCATCATTATGTTTCTAGTACCCAACACAGGGCCCAACTTTTAATAGACATGATAAATGTATGTTGGATTAAACAATATCACCTTACTGTTATTATGGCATCCTTAAGGACAGTGAAATAATCTTCAACACATTACTATTGCAAAGTTCCTTGGAGGAAGAAATTGCAACCCATTCCAGTATTCTTGCCTGAAAAATTCCATGTACAAGAGGAACCTGGTGGGCTACAGTCCATGGGGTCACAAAGAGTTGGATGCAATCTCTTCAAAGGGATGTTGGCAAATCCATCTCTTAAAAAGCCCTTGAATTTTTTTTAAGAAGACACATGACATTATTAAGTAAATGTTTAATGTTAGTTATACTTAGCATAATAGTTTTGGTCAAATTCATGATTCATGAGAGCTGTAGTTTTATGTGCTATATGTAGTCTTTATGGTACATCAGAGTCCCTTTTGCATAATCAATGTGCAAATATATTTCTGCCCATTATATAAGACTTGACACATAATTTTACTCTTTTAAATTGTCACAGAGGTCTGTAATTGTTACATCTTGGCTTTTATAGCATACTATTGTTTATGTTTATAATTTATTTTATATCATATTCTCAGTTAGAAACACAATCCCAGTGATTACATTGTTCCTTAAGGATAAACGTGACCTGTTTCAGGACTGTATGCTCTGCTCCTAGAAATGCAGGAATGCATTGTGGCAGAAATTGGTGACTACCTGTGAGGTCATGTCTTAGGCCCTGAGGGAATTCCAGATGCCATAAGTATCTGAAGCTCCAGCTCATCAACAAGAAGAACTTAGAATTAAGTTTTGATTCAATACACTAAGGGTCAGGTATGCTAGGGATGTATGTTTTCCCCCATTTCCTACACAATTGTTGTTGTTGTTCAGTCACGTTGTTGTCTGACTCTGCGACCCCATGGACTGCAGCACACCAGGCTTCCCTGTCCTTCACTATCTCCTGGAGTTTGCTCAGATTCATGTCCATTGAGTTGGTGATGCTATCTAACCATCTCATCCTCTGTTGCCCCCTTCTCCTCCTGCCTTCAATCTTTCCCAGGATCAGGGTCTTTTTCAATGAGTCAGTTCTTCACATCAGGTGGCCAATGTATTGGAACTTCAACTTTAGCATCAGTCCTTCCAATGAATATTAAGGTTTGATTTCCTTTACAATAACTTGGCCAAAATAGCCCCACCATCTCCCCCTGAATCTATCTATCACTTAACTGGGTTAAGTTCCTGCTAAACTCTTGTCAAATTCTTCTCTGAAGTTAATGAACCTCACTTCCTGTATCCTCCACCACTACCTGAGGTCTGAGATTGAGTGGATAGTGTTCAGAAACATGATGTCATTAAATTTCATCCAGCTGACCCCACCACCCAGGTCTCCAAAGTTAGAATGCTTTGTCAGTGAGGAAGAAATTTTCTTCTACCCTTCTAGGATCTTCTGGCTGGTCTAAGAATTAAATTAACATGAGACAGATTAACAGGAGAAAATCACACAGAAGTTTAATAACATGTATACATGAGAGAGGGGCTTCCCTGGTGGCTCAGAGGTTAAAGCATCTGCCCGCAATGCGGGAGACTGGAGTTCAATCCCTTGGTCGGGAAGATCCCCTGGAGAAGAAAATTGCAACCCACTTCAGTATTCTTGCCTAGAGAATCCCATGGATGGAGGAGCCTGGTACTGTACAGTTCACGGGGCCACAAAGAGTCAGACAAGACTGAGCGACTTCACCTTACTTTATACAAGAGAAAAGGCTTCCCAGGTGACTCAGTGGTAAAGAATTGGCCTGCAATGCAGAAGACAGTGGTTCGATCCCAGGGTCAGGAAGATCCCCTGGAGAAGGAAATGGCAACCCACTCCAGTATTCTTGCCTGGGAAATCCCAGGCATGGAGTAGTCTGATGTACTACAGTCCATGGAGTTGAAGAGTCAGACATGACTTAGAGACTAAAGAACAAGAAGAAGATACGTGGGAGAGACCCAGGAAAACTGAGTAACTCACCAAAATGGTTAACACTCTCATCTTAAATATCATCTTCAGCTAAAGACAAAAGAGGATGTTGGGTGTTAATGGTTTGGGACTTCAAAGAGGAGAAGGCAATTCGCATGGAGATTAAAAAGCAAAAGTTTGGTAAGTAAGTATTAGCTGGGCCTTGCAGAGGTACAATGGGACATAGAGAGAACTCTGATTTTTAGGCCCTGCCTAGAGCTTCCCTTCGGAGAAGGCAATGGCACCCCGCTCCAGTACTCTTGCCTGGAAAATCCCTTGGACGGAAGAGCCTGGTAGGCTGCAGTCCATGGGATTGCTAAGAGTCCAACACGACTGAGCGACTTCACTTTCACTTTTCACTTTCATGCACTGGAGACGGAAATGGCAACCCACTCCAGTGTTCTTGCCTGGAAAATCCCTGGGATGGGGGAGCCTGGTGGGCTGCCATCTATGGGGTCGCACAGAGTCAGACACGACTGAAGTGACTTAGCAGCAGCAGCAGCAGAGTTTCCCCTACTGCACCTAGACCATATTCTCTGCAGAAATGATAGCTCTGTTCTAGGACCAAGCCTTCTATCTTCATTCTTTTTAGGCAGTTAGAATCCCATGGACGGAGAAGCCTAGTAGGTTACAGTCCACGTGGTCGCAAAGAGTCGGACACGACTGAGCAACTTTACCTCACCTCACCTCAGGGGGAAAATCAAACTTTCTTCCTGAGTTTGGGGGGCTTTGATTGTTTTCAGCTTGAAATATTCCTCATGGCAAAGAGATACTTTGGAGTGGCAAGTTTTGCTCCCCTGTAGTCTAAACATGCAACACCCTTAGGACCGTCAATTTCTCTGTCTAGCCATCCTTGCTAAGGCAAACCTCTAATTTTCCTAGACTTTCCTGTCCTAGCTTAGTCTCCTTTTTCACTAACTAATACTTCTAAAGTACCTCAGCAGCTCCGGTTGGACCTCAGTTCCACAGATCCACAGATATGGACAACATTCTATTAATCCTGCACCCTATATCTCTCATGGGATGGAACACACAGAAATTCCTGCTGAGCAAATGTCTGGGTTAAAAAGGGGGAGCTTGTCTGTAGATCCTGGATCCCACTGGGGCAAAGGAAGGTAGAGGAAATATAAATGAAACATCCCTACCTTCATGAATTTATAACTTGATGGGGAAAAGAAGATCATCTTTAATATCTCTTATATTTATTCTTCCTTTCTTCCATCAATGCTATTAGCTCAACTGAAGTCATAACTGCTCACTTACACTATTGTTTTAACCTCCTAGTTGATCCCTATGCTTTTAAATTTTCCTATCCATTCTATTCTTCATTTGCTATTTAAATAATTTTTTATTTATACCATATAAAACTAGACATTTTCACTATTTTTTAAACAGGGGAGACAAGAATTATTCTTTATTCTAATACAGAGTGTTACAAATGGAAAAGAACTCTCCTTGCCTCCTCAGATGCTCACTTCTTTCCAGTTGTGATTCCAGAATATAGAACTTTCCTCGCCTCCCACTCCTCTCTCCATCTGCTTCCATCTGGCTTTTGGTCCCATCACTCAACTAACAAGGCTCTCACTAAAGACAACAGTAATATCCATGTTGCTAAATGCAAAGACTTCAGACTTGCTGTTTTAGCCTCACGTGACACTGTTGGTTACACGTTCATTTTAGGAACTCTCTTATTGGACTCTGTGTTCGTTTCTTACTGCTGTAGTAACAAATTGCCACCAATTTAGTGACTTAAAACCACACACCTTCGGGGACTTTCCTGGTGATCCAGTGGTTAAGACTGCATGCTATCAATTCAGGTGGCATGGATTCGATCCCTGGTTGTGGAACTAAGATCCTGTATGCTGCACAAGATCCTGCAAAAAAAAAAGAGAAAATGTGGCACAGCCAAAAAAGAAAAGCTGTGAAAAAATTCACCTTCTCTCTTCCAACATTTATTCCTCTGAGTTCTTTTTCTTGTCTATTTATATTACTAGTATTTCCAGAACATTGTGGGCTTCCCAGGTGGCACTAGTGGTAAAGAACCCACCTGCCAATGCAGAAGACGCAAGAGACATGGGTTTGATCCCTGGGTCAGGAAGATCCCCTGGAGGAGGAATTGACAACCCACTCCAGTATTCTTGCCTGGGAAATCCCATGGACAGAGGAACCTGAAGGGCCATGGTCCATAAGGTTGCAAATAGTAGGACATGATTGAAACGACTTAACATCTTGGCAAACAGAGCATAATAATTTCTGATGATAATGGATATTTTTGCCTTGTTCTTGCTTTAATAGGAATTTGTTGATTTTCTCACTATTAAACATGATGCTGGCCTTTGGTTTGAGGTATACATCATGTGAAGAACTATTCTGGCTCAGATTCTGGGTCTGCCACTTACGTACTGTGTAATATGTACTTGTTTGGACAAGCTACTGAAACTTTTAGTGCTCATTTCTTCCTCTGAATATTATGGCAATAATAACACTACCTCAAAGGACTTTTTCAAAATTAAATTCATTAAAATATGTTAAAAATATAAAAATAATAATTGCTAAATTGGTTCATAAGAATTGCTAAATAAATGCTTAATTGTGTATCATATAATACGGCATAATATCAGTTCAATTCGGTTCAGTTGCTCAGTCAATTCCGACTCTTTGCAACCCCATAGACTGCAGCACACCAGGCTTCCCTGTCCACACCAACTCCCGGTGCTTATTCAAACTCATGTCCATTGAGTTGATGATGCCATCCAACCATTTCATCCTCTGTCATCCCCTTCTCCTCCTGCCTTCAATCTTTCCCAGCATCAGGGTCTTTCCCAATGAGTCAGTTCTTCGAATCAGGTGGCCAAAGTGTTGGAGTTTCAGCTTCGGCATCAGTCCTTCCAATGAATATTCAGGACTGATTTTCTTTAGGATGGACTGGTTGGATCTCCTTGCAGTCCAAGGGACTCTCAAGAGTCTTCTCCAACATCACAGTTCAAAAGCATCAATTTTTCAGCACTCAGCTTTCTTTATAGTCCAACTCTCATAGTGCAATATATAGTTGTACAACATATATTTAATAAAAACTGATATTTCATGTATTATATAGGTACTATTAATGATTGTTATGATTTAATTAAAATTTTTATCACCATTAGAGACTGAGTTTTATCAAATGTCTTTGTGGCATTTATGTATGTATGTATGTATGTATGTATTAGTCACTCAGTCATGTCCAGCTCTTTGCAATCCCATGAACTGTAGCTGGCAGGCTCCCCTGTCCATGAGATTCTCCAGGTGAGAATACTAGAGTGGGTTGCCTTCCCCTTCTCCAGGGCATCTTCCTGATCCAGGGATCAAACCTGGGTCTCCTGCACTGCAGGCATATTCTTGACCATCTGAGCCACATTGTGGCATCTATGCTGCTGCTGCTGCTAAGTCACTTCAGTCGTGTCCAACTCTGTGCGACCCCATAGACGGCAGCCCACCAGGCTCCCCCGTCCCTGGGATTCTCCAGGCAAGAACACTGGAGTGGGCTGCCATTTCCTTCTCCAATGCATGAAAGTGAAAGGGAAGTCGCTCAGTCGTGTCTGACTCTTAGCGACCCCATGGACTGCAGCCCACCAGGCTCCTCCGTCCATGGGATTTGCCAAGCAAGAGTACTGGAGTGGGGTGCCATTGCCTTCTCCATGTGGCATCTATAGTGATGTTTATATGGCATTTCTTCTTTCATGGATTCATTTTTCTTTAATATCCTTCTGATCATGTCATACTCCTGTTTGAACTCATTCTACTTGCATGAGATGAAGTGTAATTCTTTAGCAAGACATTCAAGAACTTCCATGATATAACCCCTGCTTTCATTTCCAACCTCAGCTACTTCCTTTCTGTATCCTCTGCTCTGGCTATACTTAAGTGTCTGCTCCATAAAACTACCAAATGCTAAAATATTTTTAACATGTGGCTTTGAGGATTAAGTAATTTATGTGTTCAAAAAATAGTGAAATGTATAGAATGGTACCTGGCACAATATGATTTCCTATGATTATTTTATTACTTTTTCACTGAGTTTTACCAGTACAAGATATTGAATTTATCAAATTCCTTTGGGGAATCTGTGGCAATATCTGATCTATGATATCAGCATATGGACTCACCACAGACTCCAAACCAAGACATTTGGGACCTTCCATGATCTAACTGTACTTTTTAGAGACTTGACTATAGTCTGGTAAATAGATTTTAAAATTTTCTCTTAATCTAAAAAAAAAATTCACTAGGCTATGGATTTTCAACATTTTTTTTTCTACCTTTTTGTGTCCCTAGAGTTGGTGACAATTATAAGTCAGAAGCATAGCATTACATGTGTGGGAGTTTGTTGGCCCCAAATGCCACTTGGTTAAGTGCTCATTAGTACAACTTCTACACCACATATGTAAAAATTTCACATATGTTTAAAAAGGCTCCCATATCAATATTTAGGTCTTCATTCTAGGAGTTTCCTGTTTACTAGGCATACATTAAAGACAACTAAACAGTATTTGGAGATCCCCTTAGGGCTGCCTGAAAATTCAGAGATATATTGAAATCATGTCAACAATACTTTGCCCTTTCATGATATATTATGTGAAGGTTTACAATATCTCCTAGGGAAACAAAATTAATTTTTCGATGTTCTTCCCTTGTGAGAGAGGATAGCATAATAAATACTCCTTCTCTGTACCTTTGGAGATAATTGGCTGGAAAAAGATTGGGTGAAAATTGTTTTCTCAGTCAAGGTCACTCTGCTGCACATTAACCCCACTGAGGCATGCTTGTGAATACCAGGAATATGCCCTTCAGACAAAGATTAATTAGATGCAAAAGTTAAAAGAGAGAAATAGAAGAATCCTCAGCATGGTTTTCAGATTATAAGCAGTATAGTCCATGTTAATGGCTGAGCTCGTTTTCAAAGCTAGCCTTTTGAACTCATCTTATTCTGTATCTAGTTTAAAAGGCTTGTACTCCTATTAATAATGAGATTTTAAAATGAAAGAGGGCATATAATGATCTAGCATTCATGCAAAAGAAATAATTATTTACCATAAAAGAATTAATTCACAAATGTCACCTGAGGAGCCAAACTGAGGAGAAACCCCTGCTTTGCTTATTGTCTTTCATCTGTTTGCAACCTTCCATGGCACTGGAAGGGGCTGCACTGGAGTCGCAAAGAAGACCATCACGTGATCCCACTACTTGATGACAAGAGTGGCAACCAGGACAGAAACACAAATCATCTTTGATGCTAGGTAGATGTTAGGCCCCAGAAGAGACATTTCAAAAGAGGAAAAGATCACATTCCTTGTGTTGCTTCTAATGATTTGTCTTGCCTTATCATTTTATCAAAATTTTTGTAAGTTACAAGAGTAAAGAGACACCACATAACAACAAATCAAGTAATACTAAGGCATACAAAGAAATAATTTATAATCTGCTCCTCCATTCCTTCAAGGAAACTGATGTTCAATGTTCAGTGTGTAACTTCTATAACTTTCTAGATTCTTGTACTGAAATATCCAAACTTTAAAAAATTATTTTACCAAAGAATGAGATAATCCTATGTATCATGCAACTTTTATTTTTAGTTTAAGGTACAAGGAACTAGAGATGCCAATGTAATTTGATGGAGGATATGGGAGTCTTTTCAATGAGCAATAACTGAATGGGTCTGTAGCAACTGAATATTGTATGGGAAAAAATGATTCTTAACCTCTACCTCCTACATATATAAATATTAATTTGATATGGATCATAGACCTAAATACTAATGCTTAAAATATAAAGCATCTTGGAAAATGCATTGGAGCATATAATGAGTATACGAATATATGATTCTGGAGTTGGTAAAGTTTCTCAACAGAACAGAAAAAGCACTAATCATAGATAAACAATTCTGACATTAATAAACTGAACAAGCACAAACACACCCCTCTGTTTTGATTTCGAAAGCAAATTTACTATTTATACTTCTATCAGTAGCATAAGAAGTTTCCAGTTGCTGTGCATCTTGGTCAACACATGATACTATAACGTTTTTAAACTTTACTCTTCTGCTTCTGATTTTACCCATTTTGGTTTGTGTGTATCTCATTGTGGTTTTAACTGAGCACGTTTGTGAATGGACTGTTAAAATCTTTTATACATTGAAAAGAAAAAAGAAATGGAGCATCTGTTTCTTATTGACTAGGAGGCTTCTTTTGTTTTCTTGTTTGGTTGTTTTCAGTTTAAACAACAGTTTATTTGCTCACAGTTCTGAAAGCTGCAAGTCGAAGATCCTCATGTCAGAAGGGTTAGTTTCTTCTGAGGCCTCTCTCTTTGGCTTACAAATGATCCTGTTCTCCCTGTGTCCCCATATGGTCTTTCCCCGTGTGTGTCTGTGTCCAAATTTCCTCTTATAAGGACACAATCTGATGGGATGAGAGCCCATCCTAGTGACTTCCTTTCAACATTATCACTTCTTTAAAGTCCCTATCTCTGGAGGCATTTAAAAAAATATATATATATTCTAGACATGACCAACCTAGACAGCATATTAAAAAGCAGAGATATTGCCAACAAAGGTCTAGTCAAAGCTATGGTTTTTCCAGTAGTCATGTATGGATGTGAGAGTTGGACTAGAAAGGAAGCTGAGCACTGAGGAATTGATACTTTTGAACTGTGGTGTTGGAAAAGACTCTTGAGAGTCCCTTGGACAGCAAGGAGATCCAATCAGTCCGTCCTAAAGGAAATCAGTCCTGAATATTGATGGGAAGGACTGTTACTGAAACTGAAACTCCAATACTTTGGCCAACAGATGTGAAGAACTGACTCACTGGGAAAGACCCTGATGCTGGGAAAGATTGAAAGTGGCAGGAGAAGGGGATGACAGAGGATGAGATGGTTTGATGGGATCACCAACTCAACTGACATGAATTTGAGTAAGCCCCAGGAGTTGATGATGGACAGGGAGGCCTGGTGTGCTGCAGTCCATGGGGTCTCAAAGAGTCAGACACGACTGAGTGACTGAACTGAACTGAACTGAGACATGACATGTATATATTTCAAATATCTTCCTCCAATCTGGGCTGAGCTTCTTCACTGTCTTTTGATAAAGAGAGGTTCCTAATTGTAATAGGTGGCAATTATCCAGTGATTTTCATTATTGTTAGTGTGTTTTGTAGGGACTAGCTAAGCAAACCCTAAATCTGTAGGGCAGGCAATTGGGAAGGTAGGACCATGAGCAGCCTGGCCCGTTATGGGCACCGGCTGAAGCTCAGTCACAGGCAAGAAGGTAGAATGGCAGATCTCTAACAGTCTTGGACAGCACAGCCTGAGTTACGTTTATTGTCCACAGGCAGCAGTTAGGAAGGAACACCTAGGAGAAATGCAAAAGCCATTGCAGACCCGGGTGCCATTTGGAGTTGCTGAACTCAAGAAAGACTTAAAGCCCTTTATTAAAGCTCTTCCAACTGTTTAAATCAGGTTCACAAAGGTAATGTCCTTTTTGATTAACTTAAAGTCAGCTGAAGCAATAAGGACCTACTGTATAGCACAGGGAACTATATTCAATATTTCAATGTTTTATAATAACCTGTAAGGGAAAAGGGGCTTCCAAAGTGACACAGTGGTAAAGAATCCACCTGCCAATGCAGGAGACGCAGGACACCTTGGTTCAATCCCTGAATCAGGAAGATCCCCTGGAGTAGGAAATGGCAGCATGCTCCAGTATTCTTGCCTGGAAAATTCCATGGACAGAGGAGCCTGGCAAGCTACAGTCCATGGGGTCGCAAAAGAGTCAGACACGAATGAGCGCACACACACACATAAGGGAAAGGAATCTGAAAAAGAATATATACATTTATTATATGTATATATAATTAAATCATTGTGCTGTATACCTGAAACTAACATGATATTCTAAATCAATTATACTTACATTTTAAAAAAACAAGTCAACTAACTATGAACTTGAATTACATTTGCAAAATCCCTTTACAGGAATCCTCTTACAGTGTTGGTGGCACTGTCAATTGATACAACCATTATTGAGAACAGTATGGAGGTTCCTTAAAAAACTAAGAGTAGAGCTACCATATGATCCAGCAATCTCACTGCTGGATGTATGTCCAGAGAAAATCATGGTTCAGAAGAACACATGCACCCCTATGTTCATCGCAGCACTATTTACAATAATCAAGCTATGGAAGCAACCTAAATGGCCACTGACAAATGAATGGATAGAGAAGGTGTGGTACATATATAGAATAGAATATTACCCAGCCATTAAAAAGAATGAAACAATGCCATTTGTGGCAACATGGATGGACCTGGAGATTATCATACTAAGTGAAATAAGTCAGATAGAGAAGGATAAATATATGATATTGCTTATATGCAGAATCTAAAAAGTGATACAAATGAGTTTATTTACAAAACAGAAGCATAGACTTATAGAATGAACTTACGGTTGGTTACCAGGGAGAAAGGAGAAGGGAGGCATAAATTGGAAATTTGGCATTGACATGTACGGTACACACTACTATGTTTAAAATAGATAACCAACAAGGACCTACTATATAGCACAGGGAACTGTGTTCAATGTTCTGTAATAACCTAAGTGGAAAAATAATTTGAAAAAGAATAAATAGATGTATAACTGAATCACTTTGCTGTACACCTGAGAGTAACACATCATTGTTAATCAACTCTGCTGCTAAGTCACTTCAGTCATGTCCGACTCTGTGCGACCCCAGAGATGGCAGCCCACCAGGCTCCCCCGTCCCTGGGATTCTCCAGGCAAGAACACTGGAGTGGATTGCCATTTCCTTCTCCAATGCATGAAAGTGAAAAGTGAAAGTGAAGTCACTCAGTCATGTCAGACTCTTCATGACCCCATGGACTGCAGCCTACCAGGCTCCTCCACCCATGGGATTTTCCAGGCAAGAGTACTGGAGTGGGGTGCATTGCCTTCTCCTTAATCAACTCTACTCCAATATAAAATAAAAAAAAAATGAAAGATCCCTTTACAACAGCACCCAGATTAGACCTGAGCATGCTACAAAATGGCTGTTGCTTCCCTTCCATTTCCTCACTTTTGCCAGAGAATCTCCTTTGAAACTCTAGTTCAGCCTAGTCAAGTTAACATATCAAATAGTTATCACAGATATTCTTCTGTGTTACCTTTCAGAACTGCAGTGTTAATATGGGAGCCCTGTGTGGCTATATAAATTGAAATTAATTGAAATTAAATAAGATTAAGAATCCAGTTTCTCAGTCACAGGAGCCAAGTGTCAAGTGCTCAATAACCACATGTAGATACTGTGTTAGCACAGAAAGACAGTATCTCCATCATCTCAGAAAACTGTATTGGATAGCTCTATTTCAGAAACTTCATTGTTTTGCCTTTAACATTTAGGTCTCTGACATTTGGAGTTTATTTTTTTAGTTTCTATTATAGATGGTGATTGCAGCCATGATATTAAAAGATGCTTACTCCTTAGAAGAAAAGTTATGACGAACCTAGATAGTATATTCAAAAGCAGAGACATTACTTTGCCGACTAAGGTCCGTCTAGTCAAGGCTATGGTTTTTCCTGTGGTCATGTATGGATGTGAGAGTTGGACTGTGAAGAAGGCTGAGCGCCGAAGAATTGACGCTTTTGAACTGTGGTGCTGGAGAAGACTCTTGAGAGTCCCTTGGACTGCAAGGAGATCCAACCAGTCCTGAAGGAGATCAGCCCTGGGATTTCTTTGGAAGGAATGATGCTAAAGCTGAAACTCTAGTACTTTGGCCACCTCATGCGAAGAGTTGACTCATTGGAAAAGACTCTGATGCTGGGAGGGATTTGGGGCAGGAGGAGAAGGGGACGACAGAGGATGAGATGGCTGGATGGCATCACCAGCTAGATGGACATGAGTTTGAGTAGACTCCGGGAGTTGGTGATGGACAGGGAGGCCTGGCATGCTGCTATTCATGGGGTTGCAAAAAGTCGGACACGACTGAGTGACTGAACTAACTGACTGATTGGTAATGAAAACTTTCCAATTGCTTTTCTTCTTCATGATTGCCTTGACAATTTTGACATTTTACATTTTTATTTGTGCTTTGGAGTCAGCTTGTCCATTTATACAAATTATTATCTGGGTTTTTCATGGTATTACATTAAATCTATAAGTTAATTTTGAATAAATTGGCACTTTCTTTTTAATTTTAATGCTATCAAATATTGTCCAAATTGTCCAATGATGTTCTCAGGCACATTCTTATTAGCAATGAGTGATGTAGCTATTTCTGTTCTTATCACTACTAAATAATACCAATTTTTAGACATATGTATTATCTGATGAAAAAAATATGTGTTTTTAATTCAAATTTTCCTAATTTCTCATATGACTGAACATTTTTTCCATTTGAATTTCCTTTTCTGTGGATTGATTTTTTACTTAAATGTACTTGTGCTAATTCAATTATAGGTCTCTTTGTGGTGGATCTCATACGGATGTTGTGGTGTTTTGCTGAAAGTTTTCACTTTCGTCTCAGGTTCAAAGGATTTGTTAACAAAACAAGCCCCTTGTTATATACAAATAAATAATACCAATATTTATTAGAGAATTATCTAGCTTACTCTCAATGTACTTAAATAAATAATACCAATATTTATTAGAGAATTATCTAGCTTACTCTCAATGTACTTATATTAAAAGGAAAGAGAAATAGAAATAGCAGAGGCTGCTGCTGCTGCTAAGTCACTTCAGTCGTGTCCGACTCTGTGCGACCCCATAGACGGCAGCCTGAAAAAGCCATGCAGTTATGTCTGAGCACGTGTGTATGTGTGTGTTTGTGTGCTAGTAGCTCTTTTTTTTTTCCTCATCAGATGACACAGTACTGTTCTGCTTTCAGGTCCTGGGCCTCAAAAACTAATAGTTGCTCCTCAAATGAAGAAAAGCCCTTTGTCATTTCCTGTGTCATGATTCTCTCCTGTTCTTCAGTTCCTTCTTCCTCTTGTCATTCCACTCTCAATTCTTTTCACTTTTGTTTCCATTGTCATCGCTTGACACTTCTTAGCAGTACCAACTACATCACCGCTGCTGCTTTTACACTTGCTTCCCATTCCAGTATTCTTTTTTTAAAAAAATAATTTATTTACTTTAATTGGAGGTTAATTACTTTACAATATTGTGGTGGATTTTGCCATACATTGATATGAATCAGCCATGAGTGTACATGTGTCCCCCCATCCCAAACCGCCCTCCCATGTCCCTCCCCACCCCATCCCACTAGGTTGTCCCATTGCACCAGCTTTGAGTGCCCTGCTTCACGTATCAAACTTGCACTGGTCATCTATTTCACATATGGTAATATACATGTTTCATTGCTCTTCTCTCAAATCATCCCACCCTCGCCTTCTCCCACAGAGTCCAAAAGTCTGTTCTTTATATCTGTGTCTCTTCTGCTGTCTCACATATAAGGGTTGTCATTACTATCTTTCTAAATTCCATAAATATGTGTTCATATACTGTATTGGTATTTTTTTCTGGCTTACTTCACTCTGTATAATAGGCTCCAGTTTCACCCACGTCATTAAAACTGACTCAAATGTGTTCTTTTTAGTAGCTCAGTAATATTCCATTGTGTAAATGTACCACAACTTTCTTATCCATTCGTCTGTTGATGGACATCTAGGTTGCTTCCATTTCCTAGTTATTATAAACAGTGCTGCAATGAACATTGGGGTACATGTGTCTCTTTCAGTTCTGGTTTCCTCAGTGTGTATGCCCAGCAGTGGGATTGCTGGGTCAAATGGCAGTTCTATTTCCAGTTTTTTAAGGAATCTCCACACTGTTCTCCATAGTGGCTGTACTAGTTCCACTACAGTATTCTTGCTGGGAGAAATCCATGGAGAGCAGCCTGATAGGCTACAGTCCATGCAGTCACAAAAGAGTCAGACACGACTGAGCGACTTACACTAACACCAAACATTCTGGACTTGAAATAAAGTTTCTGTACTACTCTATACAGTAGTGTGCAACAGGGTACACAAAAGCACAACCACTTGTAGAGGTTGCACGCACATGACAATGTACGCCAGACACATTAACTTACATGATTGGACACGTGAACACACATTCACATCTTTGAAAGTTTGTAGTTTAGAGGCTCATATGTGGATTTACTGTATAGATGAATTATCTGCAGGCTGGCTGACAAAACAGACTTTGACACTGGTGATAGGTGGAGTACAGAAAGGCCTTGGCATGCTGTGGTTGTACAACTGTTAAAATTTACTTCTGCAGTAAACTCACAGGGGATATTGGCAGAGTGGAATGCATTGGTGGGAACAATACCTCAGGCATTTGAGATGTTTGGAGGGGTAGTAATTTGAAGAATCTGGGATTGGATAGCTGTTGTTGGGGGCCATTGCATTAGGTAAAGAACATGCAATACCAAAATATTAACAGATTAATCAGTAATTAAAAGCTAAATGTTAAGTCAGAGGCTCTCCTCGGCAGCATAGAAAAAGGTTGTCCTTCTAAGAGAGGAAGCAGAAACAAAATGGAGAATCAGGCTCAGGACCTAAAGATCAAAGTAGCAAAGCTCCACAGGAATGACACAGGTTAGAGATCCATGAAAATTTTTAGGAGGTTAGGTTGAAACCATTATATATTTAAACATTCATGACTGTACCTTTTAGTTCTCCCATTGAATCTTTCCTGATCCACTAGACAGGCATTATAGGTATGAAAATTAGGAGAATTTGACTCTATTACTATGAAATGATTTTTATTTTGATATTTGTGATTGGAATAGTAGCTCCAATTGTCTTCTCTTGCCGTTTTCCTTCATTTTATTTTTTAGTTCTTTAAAACTACCTGGATTTGATTTAGGTCATACCTGAATGGTCTAGTGGTTTTCCCTACTTTCTTCAATTTCAGTCTGAATATGGCAATAAGGAGTTCATGATCTGAGCCACAGTCAGCTCCTGGTCTTGTTTTTGTTGACTGTATAGAGCTTCTCCATCTTTGGCTGCAAAGAATATAATCAATCTGATTTTGGTGTTGACCATCTGGTGATGTCCATGTGTAGAGTCTTCTCTTGTGTTGTTGGAAGAGGGTGTTTGCTACGACCAGTGCATTTTCTTGGCAAAACTCTATTAGTCTTTGCCCTGCTTCATTCCGCATTCCAAGGCCAAATTTACCTGTTACTCCAGGTGTTTCTTGACTTCCTACTTTTGCATTCCAGTCCCGTATAATGAAAAGAACATCTTTTTTGGGTGTTAGTTCTAAAAGGTCTTGGAGGTCTTCATAGAACCGTTCAACTTCAGCTTCTTCAGCATTACTGGTTGGGGCATAGACTTGGATTACCATGATATTGAATGGTTTGCCTTGGAGACAAACAGAGATCATTCTGTTGTTTTTGAGATTGCATGCAAGTACTGCATTTCGGACTCTTTTGTTGACCATGATGGCTACTCCATTTCTTCTGAGGGATTCCTGCCCGCAGTAGTAGATATAATGGTCATCTGAGTTAAATTCACCCATTCCAGTCCATTTTAGTTAAGTTGACTTAAAGCTCAACATTCAGAAAACGAAGATCATGGCATCCGGTCCCATCACTTCATGGCAAATAGATGGGGAAACAGTAGAAACAGTGTCAGACTTTATTTTGGGGGGCTCCAAAATCACTGCAGATGGTGACTGCAGCTATGAAATTAAAAGACGCTTACTCCTTGGAAGAAAAGTTATGACCAACCTAGATAGTATATTCAAAAGCAGAGACATTACTTTGCTGAGTAAGGTCCGTCTAGTCAAGGCTATGGTTTTTCCAGTGGTCATGTATGGATGTGAGAGTTGGACTGTGAAGGAAGCTGAGCACCGAAGAATTGATGCTTTTGAACTGTGGTGTTGGAGAAGACTCTTGAGAGTCCCTTGGACTGCAAGGAGATCCAACCAGTCCATTCTGAAGGAGATCAGCCTTGGGATTTCTTTGGAAGGACTGATGCTAAAGCTGAAACCCCAGTACTTTGTCCACCTCATGCGAAGAGTTGACTCATTGGAAAAGACTCTGATGCTGGGAGGGATTTGGGGCAGGAGGAGAAGGGGACGACAGAGGATGAGATGGCTGGATGACATCACTGACTCGATGGACGTGAGTCTGAGTGAACTCCGGACGTTGGTGATAGACAGGGAGGCCTGGCGTGCTGTGATTCATGGGGTCGCAAAGAGTCGGACACAACTGAGCAACTGAACCGAACTGAACTGAACTGAAAACTACCTGGATCGTTTGCTACTTAGAAAGCTTCTCCAATTCAATTATGTAATTTTTGAGAAGTATCAGGAACACTTGGAGGATAAAGATTTAAGAAAAATTTTCAGAGGAGTAAGAGTAAAAAAAAAAAAAGCTTTATGACTCAGGGAAAACAGAACCTCCTGATGTTTTTCAATGCTAAAAAATCAACTCACAATAATGGAAAATCTGAAAAATAAGAAAATTCATTTGAAGGACCAGTACATGTGGAAAAAAGAACAACATGGAATTAGGAAAAAGAAATTGATATTAAATAAAAGGTAAAATTAAAGTGACTAGTCAACAAGAAAGAATCTGGAGCTTTATTACTAAGGCTGCTTCATAGGATACCAGCCTAAATTGAAATGAGCAATTTCCTAAACATCAATATTGACAGAATAATGGAAAAGATTGCTTTTACTTGCCTCATGAGTGCAATGCAAGAAGTTTCTATAATTACATAAGTCAGAAAGATATTCCTTCTTAGTCTTCCATTGTCCTCTTTTAAAAGTAAATCAGAAATACAGAGATGCCAATAAAAACTAATATTGAGAGTCCTTCATGGACTTGTACTTTTCTAAATGCTGAACTTTCAGAAGATGAAATGACAAGAAATCCCTAGGACATTTACTCTGCTGGGACAGAAAGATCATCTGAGAATATAGTTTTCTTATTATTTGGTAGAACTTCAGGATGAGGTATGCACAATATATAGAACATATTCTTGCCTGTGAAAGCCAGATGAAACTATGTTCAGATATTCACTAGGCTTTTTATTTAAAAAGAAATCAAAAATAATATCTAATATTATCTTATGTAACCAGATTAGAGCAGTGACAATTCCAATATGGATGAGCCTTGTGCTATTTTCAAATGTATCTGAAAAAGACAAAATTGTCATCATTTTTCCTTCTACTAATATGTATTTTTACATATTATGTATTACATAATATGTATTTTTCAGTGACTTCACTGAATATCAGAAACATCTGCATAGAGTGATATCAGGTGGAAAATATGACTCTCCATTTAGAATTTTAAAAGGTCTTGATTTCCAAAGTTTTGATTATTCTCTACAAGTTTTCCAGAGTATTCACAATAGCTTTTTAGCTGCATTTTATTCATAGTCCAGCTTTGTAAAAAATGTGTAAATTAAAATCAGAATATAGTTCAGGAGCTGGCTTTGTTAATTTATCCTAATTTGTCAAGCCTGGTGCATCGTTGCCATCCCCCTGGGTGCTGTACTTCCTGTAATGTTGAGGCCCTGGGAGAAGTTCAGGGCTTGTTTTATTAAGTCCTTCCTCTCCTCCCTCCTGCCTCGCTTCAGCTTCTGACATTTGAAGTCCCGGGAAAATCGTCTGAGGATGGAGGCATGTAGGAGTTGCCAACTGAGCTTTGTATTTGGCACTGTCTTGCCTGGCAGTTTTTCAACATTTTGTGAAAAATAAATGGGTCAATTAACTACATTTCTGTGAGTATTATGAATCCAAATGATCTTCTTTGTAAAAATGAAAATGCTAACTGATAGTTTCAGGCTGCAATACAGACTCATATTAAGATAATTTATCTTGAAATAACCCTTCCACAGGATTTTAGCAAGTGCTGGTGACAGATATTCAGGGCATATCCTTCTCACAGAAAGTTTCCAATCTCAAGGGAGTAGCAAATACATTCACAGGGAACAGAACAAGTGCAGATGAATAGAAATGTTAGAAGATAATTAGCCAGTCAAACTTCAGTGTGAATCAGAATCAATTGGAAGGCTTGTTAAAACATAAATGACTAGGTCCACCTCACTATTTCTGACAATAGTCTTAGGGGTGGAGTCTGAGAATTTGCTTTTCTAACGAACTCCAGGTTAATGTTGATTCTGCTGGCCTGGCAACCACACTGATTGTAGACAGATTCTGAGAATTTACTATAATTAGGGATGAAAATCTGATACAGAGAAACTTTCATTTAGAGGGGACCAATGAGTGTCAAAAACAGTGTGAGTCACACAGGGAAAAAAATGAATAGAACTTTTGCAAAGCTCTTTCCCATGTACATCTTGAACCTGGGTGAGTTAAAAGGAGTTTAAATAGCATCATCCTCATTTTATTAATAAGCAAAGAGAGGGTAGAACAGGCTAAATGACTTACCCAAGATGGCACAGCTAACACAGTGCAGACCTACTACTCCAATCTAATTCACTTGTGTGTCCAGTTTTCACACATATTTATGCAGAGGAATGCTGTTGATGATCCCTGGGTTGGGAAGATTCATTGGAGAAGGAGATGGCAACCCACTCAAGTATTCTTGCCTGGAGAATTCCATGGACAAAGAAGCCTGGCAATCTACCGTCCATGGGGTCACAAAGAGTCGGAGACGCCTGAGCGACTAACATACATATACATGCTGTTGATGAGAATGTTGGAAATCATAGAGGGAGAGTCCTGGAGATCAGGCTTCCAGTGAAATTTAAAGGATAGTAAGTTATAAAAGATAGGGAAACACGGTGTGAGTGTCTTGGACTGCCATGGGCAAAGATGAAGTGGTAAGAATGCAATATCTCTATATAAGAGAGAGCAAATAGGGTCTCTCTGACTATGGATGTAGCAGGGGATGGATGTGAGTGTCAGATCAAAAGTAAATAAGGAAGGGTCACCCTGCAGACCTAATTGTGTAGATGCAAATTTTATGGATGTAAATGAAGAGACCCTCTCAAATGTCAAGTAGAGAGGAGGTGGCTACGGAGCAAGTAGAGAGGCTTCTTTTAGCCTTAGTCCTGGGCTTCCCAGGTGGCTCAGTGATAAAGAATCCACCTGCCAATGTGGGAGGCATGTGTTTGATCCCTGGGTCAGGAAGATCCCTGGAGAAGGAAATGGCAACCCATTCCAGTATTCTTGCTTGGGAAATCCCATGGACAGAAGAGTCTGGTGGGTTACAGTCCATAGGGTCACAAGAGTAAGCAACTAAAGCACCACCACATGGGACGACGCATGGCAAGCTCTCAGTGCAGAACCACACAAAGATAATTTTTAATAGTCCTGAGAGAGTCACTGTTTAAGAAGTCACTCTTTAAGAAAAGCTTAAAATTTATTTACCGTTCAAGTAAGAACCTTGAACTAGTAACTTCCCGACCTTAAAAGTTGCAGGTGTGAATGAGGAAACCCTTATTGCAGGAGCTGGAGTGTCACACAGGAAGCATGTAAAGGACTGTTTTGCATTCCATACAACTGAATAAGGACTGATACTGAAGCTGAAGCTCCAACACTTTGGCCACCTGATGCAAAGAGAACTCATTGGAAAAGACCCTGATGCTGGGAAAGATTGAAGGCAGGAGGAGAACAGAATGATAGAGGATGAGATGGTTGGATGGCATCATTGACCCAATGGACATGAGTTTCAGCAAACTCAGGGAGCTAGTGAAGGACAGGGAAGTCTGATGTGCTACAGTCCATGGGGTTGCAAAGAGTCAGACACAACTGAGCAACTGAACAACAGCAAATCTGGAGATTACTGTTGCTGAGAAAAGCAGAGGTGTTTACACTACTGCCCCCAAGCCATTACTCTACTGAAGCAGTAAGAGGTCCTTAGGAAAAGGGCCAAAGGGAGAAAAGTCATGAAAACAAATAGGCAAACCATTCTTGGGATAGTAACTGAATCACAGAAACTGTGGGGAGTTTTCAGAATAGTCTTTAGAATTGATTGCCTGCAGTTTCTGAAAACTTACTGTAATGAGTGATATAGGTCTGATACAAGGAAACCTACATGACAGATAAGGGGCCAATGTGGGATAAAACAGGAAAGAGTCCTGCAGGAAAGAATAAGTAGAACTTGCACAATGATAGGGCTTCCCGGATGGTGCTAGTGGTGAAGAACCCATCTGGCAGTGCAGGAGACATAAGAGACCCAGGTTCAGTCCCTGGGTTTGGAAAATCCCTTGGAGGAGGGCACAGCAATCCACTCCAGTATTCTTGCCTGGAGAATCCCATGAAGAGGAGCCTGGTGGGCTACGGTCCATAGGGTTGCAAAGAGTCGGACATGACTGAAGTGGCATGGCACACGCACACACGTACACACAATGATAGGAAAAGATAATTCAGAGACAGATCAAAAGATTCCACCCATAGGGATTTCACTACTGTCTAGATGGAAGGAGTGCCCTCACCCTCACTCCAAAACAATGTAAATATCTTCTGGCTAAAAAATGCCATCACATTTGATAGTCTTCTTCTGGGAGGTTTCCTAAGATGTTCACTGACTTGAATTTAACCATTATATCTATCAACAAATGTAACTACCAACCTACTACATCTACTTAATTCCTTATCATCCACCTATGTCTTTTATGGTCAAAGTTGGTATTTAGTAATAGCCACTTTGAAGATTTTTAGGCTAAAATTCCTACATGCTTATTCTATGCTATGACTCTTGATTCTCAATCACTATTATTAATTTATATGGAAGGAAAGAGCCAAATTTTTTTCAAAATTATTATTTTTTTTACTTTATTTTTTAAATTTTTTAAACTTTATTTATTGAAGGATAGTTGATTGACAATATTGTGTTAATTTCTACTGTGCAGCAAAGTGTCTCAGTTATACATATATATACATTGATTTTCATATTCTTTTCATTATGGTTTATCACAAGATATTGAATACAATTCTCTGTGCTATACAGTAGGGCCTTGTTTATCCATTATATATATATTTACTTTACAATATTTTATTGGTTTTGCCACATATCAAAAATCCAGAGACTTCCCTGCTTGTAGTTTTTGATTACCTCTATGAGCAACTTAGTACTTGCTCTCATTTGACTGCACAATCTTCCCACTTTAATTTTTAAAAATAAATGTAGCTTAGTTGTACATTTTACCAGCAAAATAAAATACATGGATTTTAGATACATTCCAGGGGTATAACCTTGAATTCACTCTCAACTAATATGACAAAAAAAAAGCGCCCCTCATTCTATGAATAGAGGACAGTCAAGAGGCATGCAAGCACCCATTTCTTTAAAGACTCGAAAATGTATCCTTTCCTTAACATAGACCTTCGGAGAGCCACACACCTGGACCACGTTGGGTTTTTTTGTTTGTTTTGCTTTTTGGACCATGTTGTTTTTACAAACTGTTCCCACCTTCTGCCCCCTCCCCTCCCTCAATCCTGTTATTGAATCACACTTTGATTTTATGTCACTGACATATGTTGTTGTTTAGTCACTAACTCCTGTCCAACTCTTTCGTGACTGCACGGACTGTAGTACACCAGGCTCCTATGTCCATGGGATTTCCCAGGCAAGAATACAGGAGTGGGTTGCCATTTCCTCCTCCAGGGGATTTTCCTGACCCAGGGATCAAAACCTGGCCTTTTGGATTGCAGGTGGATTCTTTACCATTGAAATACCAGGGAAGCCCATCATTAGTCTATACTGAGGGACATTACAAGGAAAAGTTCAATAAAAGTACTTCTGTTGTATTTATTGTAAAATGTTTCTGACCAAGTTTGGATTTTTTTTGTTGTTGTTGTTACATTAATTATCTCTTGTTTAGATGACTCCATGAAAGAAATTCCTGTCTGCGTTCTACCTCTGATAGCCTTTTTGTTTTTATTTTTTGGTCATATAGAATAACTTTTTTTTCCCCTTTGAGTTGATCTGGAAAACTTAGAGACCAATTCATCACTCCTTTCTTGTGATTGCATAGGTCTTTACACTAAGCATTTTGCTTCCTAACTTCACATCTGGCTTCAACTTGCTTTTATTATGTACATGTTCTGCAACTTGCTTATTGTATCACTTGCTTTATATCTATTTATTCTATTTCCATTTTTTGCTGCTATACATATATGTGTATATATATATATATATATATATATATATATATATATATATACTTAAAACCTGCCTAATTGTAAGTGTGAATTCAAATCTGTTCTCTGTCTCCCTCCCTCCCACTAAATTCATCCTCAAGAATGAAGAGTGCTGGAATGGATCAGAGCAGGTGACACCACTGTGATTTTGGAATTATACTGTATATTGAGATTCATCCATGATATTGTATGCATTGATAATTCATTTCTTTTTATTACTGAATGATACTCCCTTGTAGGAAAATACCCCAATTTGTTTATCCATTCACATAATGGACATTTGGATTGTCTCCTGTTTGGGCCCACTACAAATAAAGTTTTTTATGAACATTTGTGTATAGTCTTTGTGTGAATATATGCCCTCAAATCTCGTAGGTAATTATTAATATTGCCACTCCAGCTTTCTTTCGGGTAGTTTCTCATCATTTTACTTTTTAACTGTTTGTGCCTTGATATTTAAGTGTGCATTTTGTAGGAAGCATACAGTGGGATCTTGCTTTTTATCCAATCTGACAATCTCCACCTTTTAATGGGTTGTTTAGACTATTTACATTAATGCAGTTAGTGTATTCAGATTTACACTTACCATCATGCTACTTGTTTTCTGTTTGTTGCATGTGTTGTTTGTTCTTCTTTTTCTGCTTTCGTTTAGGTTTTTTTTTTTAATAATTCCATTTCATCCCTTTGTTGGCTTATTGGCAAGAACTCTTTGCCTTGCTCTTTTCGTGGTTACTTTATTATGTATTAGTATACATTTTAAATTGGTCAAATTCTATCTTCATTTGATAGTACATCACTGTACATGAAGTATAAGAACTTTAAACCATATATTTCCATTTGTTCCCTTCCTGGCTTTGCGCTTTTGTTATTATATGTTTTACTATCACACGTCATGTGAATCCCATGCTACATTATTTTTACCTTTGTTTAAGCATTCAATTATCTTTTTTTTTTTAACAGGTGTACATGCGTTCCCAAACATGAACGCCCCTCCGACCTCCCTCCCCATAACATGTCTCTGGGTCATCCCCGTGCACCAGCCCCAAGCATCCTGTATCCTGCATTGGACATAGACTGGTGATTCGTTTCTTACATGATAGTATACATGTTTCAATGCCATTCTCCCAAATCATCCCACCCTCTCCCTCTCCCTCTGAGTCCAAAAGTCCGTTATACACATCTGTGTCTCTTTTGCTGTCTTGCATACAGGGTCATCATTGCCATCTTTCTAAATTCCATATATATATGTGTTAGTATACTGTATTGGTGTTTTTCTTTCTGGCTTACTTCACTCTGTATAATTGGTTCCAGTTTCATCCATTTCATTAGAACTGATTCAAATGTATTCTTTTTAATGGCTGAGTAATACTCCATTGTGTATATGTACCACAGCTTTCTTATCCATTCATCTGCTGACGGACATCTATGTTGTTTCCATGTCCTGGCTATTATAAACAGTGCTGCGATGAACATTGGGGTACCTGTGTCTCTTTCAATTCTGGTTTCCTCAGTGTATATGCCCAGCAGTGGGATTGCTGGGTCATAAGGCAGTTTTATTTGCAATTTTTTAAGGAATCTCCACACTGTTCTCCATAGTGGCTGTACTAGTTTGCATTCCCACCAACAGTGTAGGAGGGTTCCCTTTTCTCCACACCCTCTCCAGCATTTATTGCTTGCAGACTTTTGGATCGCAGACATTCTGACTGGTGTGAAGTGGTACCTCATTGTGGTCTTGATTTGCATTTCTCTAATAATGAGTGATGTTGAGCATCTTTTCATGTGTTTGTTAGCCTTCCGTATGTCTTCTTTGGAGAAATGTCTATTTAGTTCTTTGGCCCATTTTTTGACTGAGTCGTTTATTTTTCTGGAGTTGAGCTGCATAAGTTGCTTGTATATTTTTGAGATTAGTTGTTTGTCAGTTGCTTCATTTGCTATTATTTTCTCCCATTCAGAAGGCTGTCTTTTCACCTTGCTTATAGTTTCCTTTGTTGTGCAGAAGCTTTTAATTTTAATTAGATCCCATTTAAAGAGATTTAATTAGCAAAGTTATCTCATATATTTACACAAGTAGCTACCATTCTGATGTGTTTCATTCCTTTAGTATATTCAGATTTTCATTGGTATGGTTTTCTTTTTGCTTAATCAAGTTCCTTTAACATTTCTTGTAATATCAGTCTTCTGGTGATTAATTCTTTCAACACATTTATGTTTGAAAATGTCTTTATTGCACCTTCATTTTTGAATGCTACTATTGCTAACTAGAGAATTTCAGTTGACAATTTACTTCTTTTAGTACTTCAAAGGTGTTGATCGACTGTCCTTTTGCATTAATTCTGTTAAGAAAGCTGCTGTCATCCAACATACCTTTTTTTTCTGACTGCTTTTAAGATTTTCTCTCTAGGATTGGTTTTGAGAATTTGATTGTGGCATGCCTTTATCTGGTTTTCTTTCTTTCTTTCTTTGTGTGTGTGTGCTTCAGGTTCATTGATCCTCTTGGATCTCTAGGATTTTAGTTTGTGTCAAATTTGAAATTTGGTGTGCTATTATTCTTCAAATACTCTTTTTCTATTCCCATCTATCTTTCTTCTCCTTTAGGTATATCAATTACATGTACACTAGGTGCATGAAGTTATCCTATAGCTCTTTGGTGATCTGTTTATTTTGTAAACCTTCTTTCTTTTCTGTATTTTAGTGTCTGTGTTACTGATAGTTCCTAATACTATGTCTTTGAGGTCACTAATTATTTATTCTGCAACATCAAATCTCCCTTCCATCCCATCTAGTATATATTTTCATATCACACATTGTTGTTTTTAATCTTTATAATTTTGATTTAGGTCTTTTAAAAAGTATTTCTTCAATGTTTCTAGTTAACATGTACAGTCTTTCCTCTAACTCTTTGAACACATGAAATAAAGTTATATGGTTGGTGATTTAGTTGCTAAGTCATGTCCAACTCTTGTGACCTCATGGACTGTAGCCTGCCAGGCTCCTCTGTCCACAGGATTCTTCAGGCAAGAATACTGAAGTGATTTGCCATTCCCTTCTCTAGGGGATCTTCCCAACCCAGGAATTGAACCCGGCTCTCCTGCATTGCAGGCAGATTCTTTACCAACTGAGCTACAAGGGAAGAGTTTTGTTAGAAGCTATTAATGTCATTGTCTACCACTTCAAATGTCTGTGCCAGTTCTGGGTCTGTTTTCATTGATTCATTATTCTCATTATGAGTTCTGCTTTGCTGCTTCCTTGCTTGCCTGATAATCTTTAATAGACTGTCAGACATTGTGAATCTTACTTTTACTTTTTTGGATGCTGGATATTTTTGTATTCCTCTAAATATTCTTGATCTTGTTGTGAGATTAAGTTACACTGATCTTTTTGGGTCTTGCTTTTCACACCTGTTTGTGAAGAATGGAGGAGCATTTAATCTTGGGCTAATCGGTCTTCATTACTGAGGTAAAATTCATCTGACTCTACCCAACACTCCATGAATTATGAAAATTATCAACCTGGCTGGTAAGAACAGATGCTGTTAACAACCCTGTGTTATTACCAAGTATTGTTTCCACTAATCATTTGGGATGATATTTTTCCTTGACCTTGGGTTGTCTCCTTACATTCTGTGGGTAGTTTCCTTATACGCACATGCTGAGGGGTATTTTGCTGAACACTTGAGAGGGACCTTCTAAAAATCTACAGAAGTTCTCTCTCTGCATCTCTCTTCTCTCCGGTGCTATGTTAACTGTCCATATTTTGTGCTCCCAGGCCTCTTAGCAATATCTCCTCAAATCGAGGAGTTTGATTCATTCCACCTGGATGTGCCTTCAATACACCACAGCCTGGAAACTGTCTCAAAACAGTAAGCTGGGATGATAGTAGATTCCCATCTCTCAGGGATAGTATCCTTCATAGACTGATGTCCAATGACTTAAAAACCACTGTTTCATACATTTTATCTAGTATTATGTTTTTAGATAAGGAGATTAATCCCTGTTACTTCATATTGGTTAGAAGTTCCTAGTCATCTTTTCTTTGGCTTTAGGTTTTAGATCTCTTTTGAATTGTCTCTCTGAGGATGTTTCTTTCTTCCCCAGTGGCTCAGTGGTAAAGGATCTGCCTGTAATGCAGGAGACCCGGGTTCAGTCCCTGGGTCGGGAAGATTCCCTGGAGGAGGGCTTGGCAACCCACTCCAGTATTCTTGCCTGGAGAATCCCATGGACAGAGGAAGCCTGGCGGGCTACAGTCCATGGGGCTGCAAAGCGCCAGACACAACTGAAGCGACCGAGCATGCACGTGCACACACTACACCAGAGAGCTGTGCTATTGTATGTGGAGGGAATAGGTATTTCTTTTTATATTATTTGCCTTGGATTAATACTTCCTGAAATTTACTTGCAATCAACTGGAAAAATACTGAGGCTGAAGATTAGCAAGTGAACTAGGAGCAAGGGGCCCTGGAGGCCATCCAGTCTCTTCCAAGTGTGGACCACATACAGAAGCACAAAAAGCAGCTTGTATTTCACTCTAGCAGAGAGATCAAAGTCCTCACATTGATCTGACTCTCATGACACCAGTAGTTGGTTGAGAATGTAGATATTCAGAATTCTGTATATATATATTTTCATCTCCTGTGACTAATATGGTAAATCCATCTTGGAATAAAGTGGAAAGAAAGAATCTACACTGAAGTTCCAGAATTATAATTCTAATTATTTGTATTTTTTTTGTATATGATCATGTTAATGATATGGTTTTCTCCCCATGGTGTACATTCAGTTTTTCTCAGTTCATCTTTGTTAAGTTTTAGAGCTTTAACTAAAGGTCCCCTCAAAATCTGCTTCTATGTAAGTACTTGAACTTGAATCCAGATGATAATTACAGTTTAGTTGTACAGAATGTGCAGACAAGGTAAGCAACCCCTTCACAAGTGAATGGAGCCAGAGATGTTCCTTTCTGCACATGTTGTAATTCATGCTGGTAAACCTGAGTATGCAGGCACTCACTGGTCAAGGAAATTCAGCCCTGAAAAATTTAACAAATATCAAAATTTTATACTTAAAATTCTAGTCTTGCTCATGGGAGTAATTAGCCTTTACCCAGAGATTATCAAACAATTTTTCTTCCTACTTACTCTTATCATTTACGGTAAGAATATACTACATTGGAAAATATCCTAATGGGGAAAAGGTTAACTTTTTTATGTGACTATGACTTGAGGGTGAAATGACTGATAATATTCAGTCTTGCTTTCAAAAATAGGTAATAACTAAAAATCAGTAATAAGCATTCCTTCAGACAGACAGATAATGAATTCTCAAATACTTGGGGTGAATCATGGAAGGCAGTGATCAAAACGTGCTTCTTTCCCCATCCTCCTTCCTGCAACAGAGAAAATCAAGTCATTTGTCTGTGAACACCCTAGAAGAATTATGATTGAGTTGGGAAGTCTTAGGAAGGTGGTATGGTGCAACTGAAAGACCACTACCAGAAATTTTTGTATTTGAGCCTAGATCAGCCATGAAAAGATATGAGTTTTAAGAGATCATGGGCCCAGTTTACAACACCTTATTTGGTAACATTTTTGGAAAAGAACAAATTTTTCATTTATTGAGCAAATGTTTTAAGAGCACCTCCCAATTACCATACACCATGTACCCAAAGGAAAAATGGTAAAGATGAATGACATGAGTTTCACCCCAGGTGTACTCAAAATGAGGAACCTATACTTAACACATTTCATATACCTCATGTTTCTCCTTTGCTGCTTGTTTGGTAAAGGACATTGATAGGAAGGAGAAAAGTACCATTTTTATGATTATAACTGATTAAGATGGATCTGTCTACCTTTTGTACTTTATTGCATTTGTCCTCTACTAATTAACAATCTCTCCAGAGATAGGATTTGTGTCTCAGCTAATTTTTTTCTAATTCTCCCCTTTTCTGCCCTCCCCTATGGTTTCCCAGGTGGTGCAGTGGTAAAGAATTTGCCTTCCAATGCAGGAGATGCAAGAAACACAGGTTTGATCCCTGGGTCGAGAAGATCCCTGGGAGGAGGATATGGCAACCCACTCCAATATCCAGTATTCTTGCCTGGAAAACTCCATGGGCAGAAGAGCCTGGCAGGCTACAGAGCATAGGGTCACAAAGAGCTGGACACAACAGAACACACACACTCTGGAACCACAGATGAGAGATTTCACAAATCAACTATTTTATACTTAGAATAAAAGTAACTATTTCAGAGGTTCCAATGACTCAAGCTCCTGGAATTCTCTTATATCAAGTAACATCAGTTATTCCCACTATGTTCAAGAGTCCTTATGTAATCCTTATCTGGTTTAGAATTGTATACTCTTGGAGCAGGAAAAAAAGGCCAGCTCCTTAAGACTGAGTTCTAAAACTGTGGACATTTATATAATGGAATACTATTCAGTAGTAATAACAATGAATTACTGACACATCCAACATGAATAAATCTCAAATGTATTATTTCAGTGAAAGAAGCCAGACTTAAAAGGCTATATACTGTATGATTCCATTTATATAGCATTCTGAAAAAGGCAAAGCCATACGGACAGAAAATAGACCAGCAGTTGCTAGGGGCTAAGAGTGGGAGAAGAGGGATTGACTCCAAAGGGATAGGAGAGAATTTAGGGAAATGAAAATGTTTTATAATATAATGGTGGTTACTATATGCACTTGTCAAAGGGTGTAGAACTGTACAGTAAAGAGATGACATTTATTCTATGTAAATTATACCTCAATAAACTTGGGGTAGAGAAAGACTGAGTTCTAAGGGCCTGGCCAGTGTCCTTTAGTTCCCATCAGCATGAGTCTATGAATCTATGGAGAACTCATACAGGGATGCAATATTTATGGTAATGTGTATTTTACTGAAAGCAGGGGCTAGGGGATACAGTGCATCTATGACTTGAATTCTAGATGAAAATAATTCTTTAAGTTCTGACTAAAATTCTCTAATTATTAGAAAGGCAGTAGAGTGGATAAGGGCTCGACTTTTGAAACCAGACTAACCTGATTATGAATCTCAGGTAGTCTGAGGTAACTGTGTGACCCTGGTAACTGAGTGACCTTTGGCAATTTCCTTATTAGAAAACAACATATTAGTTTATACTCAGCTGTATCACCAGCCTGTAAAAGGATAAGTAACTCTGTGTGCGTGTGTGTGTGTGTGTGTGTGTGTGTGTGTTGTAATTAAGGCAGTAAAAGGAAGCTATACAGCTTGAGGTTAAGGGGTAAACATAATGATTCTACTGATAAAGCTGACTATGGACTGAGTGCTCTTTTAAGCTTATTACATGTACAAATTATTTAACTCTCCTAACAACCCTGTAAACGGTACTATTATCGCCCCTGTCCTACAAATGAGGAAACTGAGATGTGGCGCAGATAGATAAATTGCCAAAGGTCACACAGTTAGTGACGGGTAAGGCTGGGATTCAAACCCAGGCAGTTTGGTTCCAGAAGCCAGACCCTTATCCACTGCATTCCCCCGCCTTTCTAATAATTACAGAATATTAGTTGTAGCATTAGAAAATAATTGTTCCTGTCTAGAAATCAAGTCAAATTTAATTTCCAGGATGACTTGTAATAAATGAAGGTCAAAGTCTTTCCAATCCAAATCCAAACAGGGAAACCATTCAGTGTTTATAAAGTTGCTCATTCCCAGCCATGTTGTATCAAACTACATGGAACTTCATTTTTGACAGGGGAAGTGAAAAAAAAAAACAAAAAAAACACAATATTTTGGAAAAAGAAGGAGCAATTTGTTTGGGAAGGTCAAAAAGTAGGCTGTGTCACAATTTATCATGAGTGTCAGCTATCTACAGAGCTGCTCCCCCCAACTTGATTTCTTACTACATGACATTTCCATAGCCGTAATTCATCCCTTAGCCCCACATGTCCTAGCATTATAGCAGTATCTTTAAAATTGCAATCCAACAGCAAAAACCTTGACTCTACCATGCACAAAAAAATCCTCAGCAATAATTTCTCTCTTTGGATTTTAAATAAGTGAAAATTTGTAGAAAATAAATCCATTTGGATATTGCTATTTATTTATATGGTAACTTGCTCCAAAAAAAGATAGGAAGTATGGTTTTTTCTACAAAGTCCATAAACATACAATTGAAAAAAATCTATATTTCTGCAACTTCACAACAGATGATATACTGACCAAACATGCTACATATTAGAATTCACATTGGACATCACATTCATCTTTAAGCTGCAATCTTTTCCCATTTTTCTTTGTCAAAGACTTCTGGAAATGTTATGCTAAAAATAACAGACTTTTAATGTGAGTAACAGGTTAACAAAATGAAAGTTGCTATAGAAACAGAATGCACACTTCAGAAAATAGCACTGCAAAGAGAAATGATATTTATCAGCCACAGTAAATTGGTATAAGCTTATCAATATATACTCCCATAGTCTGGTTCAGAGAGCTGGGAAGCTGCTAGTAGCAGCATTTCCCAATATTTTGATGAGTTTTCAGAATCTATGCAGTCAAGGATGTTCAGTCAAGGGACAGGAAGAAAAAAAGATGGCTGCTTCATGGATTCCTGCACTTCTCAGCATAAGCAGAACTGGCTCTATTAAGGTTCTCCTTGATGCTGTGTTTTATTTTGATGTCTTAACTATTAGTACTTGCAGGGTTGTCAGAATTATTCATGTCAACAGTGGGGAGCTCCTGAATCTCTGAGAATTATCATTTACATGGCATTGGGTGTGTTTGGCTTGCTCCAAGTCATAACTGGCAGTATACTTTAGCAGAACTTTAATGATTGGATGTCTCCTGTTTGACTGCATTATTAAGGGATATTTTATTTTTGCTTTCCAACTGCAACTTTTGACTAAACATTGCCAGAATTTGACTGTATTCTATGAAAGAGGAACAAGCAGCAATTTTTATATAGTATGCACCACTCTGCTTTTACAGTCTGCGTTTTTCATGCAGTAAATCCAGACACTTTGCAATCATTAAGAATGTGTAAGAAGACTCGGCTCCCTAACATCCTTTCCCCAGAGTTTAACCTGGGCTATAAAACAAGTGACCACAGGAAACATACATCCAGGCTCAGTTCTCTAAAAGCCAAAACCCCCTATTGTGAATAAGTTATTTTTGGTCAGAAAGTCATAGAGGGTTTGTGTTGAATGTTTTGCTACCTTTGATCTAAATGGCTGTTGCTTCTTTCTTGCTCATCTTCTTCAGATTACAATTTGCACTCTTTCTCAGATCATTAATAATGTAGCCTCTGGTAAATGCACTGGCCTTAAATGAGATGACTATATTGCATTTACTAGGACCCAGCTGGTTTCTGCACTGAGGTTATGTAAGGCTTTAACTAGGCAGGTTTCTCCCTCTCCTCATATATCTGGAAAGATTTCCTCCAAGGAATCTAAGAGAATTGTGATAAGCACTCCTCTGCAGTTCACTGAAGTCACCCTGGGACTACCTTATTCTCATCCTATTTCCCCAACACCTGATTTCTCCTGTGTGAAAGGGCAGTGATGGTAACAAATGGGGCTGTTTGGGCTAGACAGACAGAGGATAAGCGAATTGGCTAAAACTTAATTGCTTTCCTACCCGAGACTGCAATTTCCTCCAAGATACGGGAATGGCTCTCGGGAGAAAGGGAACCAAGATAGATCATGGTGATTTTCCAATCTTATGGAATTCTGGGCTTGAAATAGTACAGATGGCCTTTCTTTCTTCCTTTGACCCTCAAAGAGTGGTCTTGACGATAAGGAAAGGTCACATTGACAAGCAACAATACCTGATGAAGACTGGGCCACGTTGGAGCACAGGCACTGTTTATTGAACCTCGACTATATGCTGGGCATTGTGCCTTATCTCATGCTTTAGCTCATTCCACTTTTACAGCAGCCCTGTGAAGTAAGATTTATTCTTATAATGGTTAATCAATTCTTTTTCAGACCAATTCTTTTGAATGCTGGTCCTCTTTCTCACTGAACACAGAAAGAAGTCAGAACTACTGAATTTCCTTGTTCCTTCTGCCGTGCTTTAATGCTACGTCTTCCTCAAGCAGAGATTCTACTTTTTTCTTCTTTGTAATGTTACTCTAAAAATAATAATTTTAAACCTTTCTTTTCATGGCATTTATCTTTCAGTTGAATTCAGGAGTCAATATGGCATAGTGCAGAGACAGGTCAGCACATTTTATCTATAAAGAGCCAGAGAGTAAATACTTTAGGTTTCATAGGCTATATGGTATGTCTCACTGACTCAACTTTTCTGTTGTAACATGCAAAAGCAGCATAGATAATACATAAAGGAATGGGCATGGCTGTGTTCCAATAAAACTTAATTTTCAGAAACAAATGGCCTATTTATAAGCCTTAGTTTGCTGATCCCTGGATTAAAAAAAAAAAAAAGTTGGCAGGAGATGGGGCAGGGGGCAAAGCAAAAGGATCATGTTATTAGCTGTGTGGCAAGTTACTTTATTTCTTTGAAGCTTAATTTCTTTATCTGTAAAACAGAGGTAATAGCTTCTTCATGAGATTATTGTGAGGATTAAAAGAGAGAAACATATACTTGTGAACTTTCTCCCTCTTTCAGTTTGGTTAACACTGTTTGATGGTTTATGCTATTCCAGGCACTTGATTAAATGCTGATGATGCAACCATAAGACAAGGCCCTTGTTTCCTACACCACCTTGTAGGAATTCAGAGAATCTTGCCTCAGAGGATGAATGAAGGCTCCTGATAGGAGGCATTCAAGGTTCATCTTGGAGGATGAGTGGAATATTTTAGGTTGAGAAGCACAACGACTTTCCAAGTAAAGATAACAATCAGTGCAAAGAGATAAAACTTTGTAGAATTACATTGTTTTTCAGGGAACTATGAAAAATAGTCCAGGATAACTAGAGAACAGGATGATGCATAGTAAGATACATACTAATAGAGACTACCTGATATCCATTCCCCCTTACTCAGAGGGCCATGATTTTGCCCAGGGCAAAAAATGTATCTGGCTAAAACTTCTCAATTCCTCAGTCTCCCTTGGAGCCACAGGTGGCCATGTGACACAGTTCTAGCCAGTGAGGTGGGGTAGAATCTCTGGGAATGGCTTCTTTTTCTGAAAAGATAGAATACAACCATATAGGGGAAGGCTTGCTTCTGATCTGGAATGTGGATGTAACACTTGGAGATTCAGCAACCCTTTTGCAATCATGAAAAGCCACATACTGACAGTGACAGGGCAGCAAGACAAATAAAGCCTGTGTTCTTGTGGCACTTTTGAGACACTGCCAGCCCAATGACCTATTTTCAGACTTTGGCTGCATGAGAAATAAGTATTCCCATTACTGAAATCACTGGGAATTGTGTTTTTCCATTGCTTACAAATGAGCAAAATACTAAATGATACACAATGGAGCTGGAAATGGTAGGTAAGATGCTGAAAAAGTAGATTAGTTTCATATGGTGAAGAGTACCAAATGTTACAGATCAGATAGCAGTTGTTGCAGTAGTCTAAGTGACAGATGATGGAGGGATGATGGTGGCCTAGGCTACTCTGGAGTGTAGCTTATCCTGTAGACAAGTAAGAAGCAGCAAAATTTTTAAGCAAAGGAGAAATATAAAATAATTTATTCAATAGTAAACAACTGAGATCTAAGTATATGCCAGATGATGTGGGAACTACACATAAAGTAAAAATAAAACAAAGAGATAGACTAGCAAATATAATTATTACAAATTATGTCTTATAAAGAAAACAAATGGTTTTGCTAAAGAATAGAGTGTCCTACTTTAGATATAGTAGGCAGGCCTCAGGAATGTCTACAAGAGAGCTCATGGATAAAAGATGAGAAGTTGGTCATGGAAATACTGATGAAAATAGCATTCTAAGCAGAAAGGCCAGTATTTGCAAAATACTCTTCCTGAAGAAGGAATGAGTTTAAGAAGTTCAGTGTGTCTAGAGCTTATTGGACAAATTAGGAGTTGATGGTTTGAGTTGAGGTAGGAGAGATAAGACATTGTAAGCTATGACTAGGAGTTTAAATAAACAGGAAGCCATCTAAGGGGTTTGAAGCAAGTGATGTGACCCAAGTTATACACTCGTTTAAAGAGTATTCTTGATATGTCATCAAAAACGGATTAAAGAGGAGCAAGAAAAAAAAAAGTTATAGACCAGATCAGCAGTTGTTGCGGTAGTCTAAGTGACATATGATGGAGGAATGATGGTAGCCTAGACTAAGGTGGTGACTATGGGGATGAAGAACTGTGAATATTTGAGGTTCATCATCATGACTTACTGTATAGATTGGATGCTGAAACTTAGGGATAAGGAGGAATTAAGAATGACTCTCTTTGAACTAGAGCTTCCCCAGGTAGCTCAACTGGTAAGGAATCCACCTGCAATGTAGGAGACCCCAATTTGATTCCTGGGTCAGGAAGTTCCTCTGGAGAAGGGATAGGTTACTGACTCCAATATTCTCGGGCTTCCCTGTTGGCTCAGATGGTAAACAATCTGTCTGAAATGTGGGAGACCTGGGTTTGATCCCTGGGTTGGGAAGATCCCCTGGAGAAGGACATGGCAACCCACTTCAGTATTCTTGCCTGGAGAATCTCCATGGACAGAGGAGCCTGACGGGCTACAGTCTATGGGGTCACAAGAGTCAGACACGACTGAGCGACTGAGCACAACAGAGCACATCTTTGAATTGATATCAATTATTAAGATGGTAATGACTGAGGGAAGGGAATACATTTTGGATGGGAAATGAATTGTTCTGTTTTAGACATGTTAAATTTGACAAACGTAGACAGCATATTCAAAAGCAGAGACATTACTTTGCCAACAAAGGTCCGTCTAGTCAAGGCTATGGTTTTTTCAGTGGTCATGTATGGATGTGAGAGTTGGACTGTGAAGAAAGCTGAGCACTGAATAACTGACGCTTTTGAACTGTGGTGTTGGAGAAGACTCTTGAGAGTCCCTTGGACAACAAGGAGATCCAACCAGTCCATCCTGGGGGAGATCAATCCTGGCTGTTCATTGGAAGAACTGATGCTAAAGCTGAAACTCAAATATTTTGGCCACCTGATGCAAAGAGCTGACTCATTGGAAAAGACTCTGATGCTGGGGAAGGTTGACACAGGAGGAGAAGGGGACAACAGAGGACAAGGTGGTTGAATGCCATCACCAACTCAATGGACATGAGTTTGAGCAAGCTCCAGGAGATGGTGAAGGGCAGGGAAGCCTGGCGTGCTGCAGTCCATGAGGTCGCAAAGAGTTGGACATGACTGAGCGACTGAACAACAAGTTTGAGATACCTATAAGACATACAAGTGAAAACATCAAGTAGGCTCTGTGGGATGTGTGAGTCTGAGATTCAAAGAGTTCCTCTGGCTGGACTCATTAGCAAAATTATGATATTTTAATCCAAGAGAATAGATGAGCTCACCTTGGAATACTGTGTACAGAAAGAAGATAATGAGGTCTGTTTGGTAAAGGTATGTGGGGAATGGATAGAGAGAAGAGAAGAGAGCTTAGGGGCTCGGAAATCAGCTCAGAAATTGCTGGATTAGTTTTGAGTAAGAAGTAATGGAGGTCTGACCTAGAGTAGGAACTATGGGACTGGAGAAAAAGGAATGGACTTTTACAGAAAGAATTCACACAACTTAGATCCTGATTGGACTGCAAGGATAAAAAAGAAGCCAAAGATAGCTCTGAAATTCCTCTCTGCCTGATTGTACCCTGATGTTCACAATCAGTATGTGATACACAAAAGGAAAAAGAGTTACAGGGTGAGATAAAACATTTGACTTGGGTGCTACCAGGGCAAACATCAGATAGGCTTAAGGCCTGGGACTGCCAGATGATGCTTTTGAAAAATTACCCTCTTTTTTTTCAGGTTTTATTTTATTTTATTTCTTTTTACTTTACAATATTGTATTGGTTTTGCCATACTCTTCATCTAAGTAAGTAAGTAAGTGAGTGTTAGTCACTCAGTCGTGTCCGACTCTTTGCGACCCCATGGACTGTAGCCCACCAGGCTCCTCTGTCCTTGAGATTTTCCAGGCAAGGATACTGGAGTGGGTTGCCATTTCCTTCTCCAGGGGATCTTCCCAACCCAGGGATCGAATCTGGGTCTCCTGCACTGCAGGCAGATTCTTTACGGACTGAGTTACAAGGGAAGCTCTTTCTTCATCTAAATCTGTAGCAAATGCTCAGAAATGATTGATAATTGTTTTGAAGCTGTTGGAATGGTAGATAGTGTCCAGAATAATCACACAGGTCATGGAGGACTTTTTGAAATCCTCCATAAGACTGGCAAGGGGAATGCCTTGTGCATAGTGTAATCCTTGGCCCATGTTGGTTGTGCCATCCAACCCTGAATGTCCCTGTAGGGAACTTTGGGAAACTAAAAAGCCTTACCTTCACCCAGGGGTATGTTGGGGATCTTCTCCTTCATTTAGCCATCTCCATAGAAGCTTCACATTTCCAGGTGTGTCCATTGTTGTCTTTCTGTGGATCATATCACTGAATAACTGTTAAGTGGAATTGCTGCAAAGTCCTTTTGTCCAGATAGCTGAGTTGATAAGAAGAATTAGAGAAACCACAAAGATGTTAACACAAGAATTCTACAGAATCAAGTGGACCATTATTGTTGCAAAAAAAAAAAAAAATGTGGCTAGGAATAAAGGAAGAAGGGTTTGTCAAGTATGTCAATTGTCTTCCTGATTCCACACAGTTTGGCATCCTGGATTGAATATTGGAAGTGGTCACAGTTATAATTTCTTGGCTGCTTCAAGCCGAAGGGTAGTAAGAGATACCTGAAGAAAGAGATAGCAGAAAATGAAATTGCAATATCCTGTCCAGGTAGTAATGAAAATTGAGACCAAAGCTGTTTCTTCAGAAGAAATTGGATACTTGTGACATTTCAGATGTGAATGGGGCAGGAGGGTGAGGGTAGGGGCAATGAAAATAAGGAGATAAAATTCTTTGCCTTTTATATTTTGTCAGAGGCAGCCGATTTTTAGAACAATAAGAACTTAAGAAGGAAGAAGTCTTAAATGTGGGGGGAAGTGGCCACAATAACGATGGAATTAAGGAAAGCTCAATCCTGACCTTACCTGAAAAAATGGATAAAGATTACCTGGGTCCATATTACAGTTTTAATCATGAATAATTATGCTTTAAATTTTGTGACTTAATCTTTCCTTTACTGTCAGCTCTGACCTTGGAGTTCTGAGATTTGTGCCAACTAATTGGGGTTTTTAAAATGTGTCTCAAGATAGCCACTCAAAAATAATTTTCTCATTGGACCAGACACTTCAAGTGGAAATCACAAGTGTCTGGATGAGGTATAAAACATCCGTTGATTAAAGTGTACAAGAAGCAATTTCTTTTTGAAACTTCTGTACAGAAGATAAATGTTTGGTTGCACAGAGGCTTGCCGGGATGTGCTTGTTTAAATATGATTGAAAAACAGATAGCTACATGTCATCATTTCAAAGATAACCCACAGTTACTCAGTCAACTAATTGAAATGGAATTGTGAAGATACAACTAAAATGGTAAATAACTGACTATAATTAAAGGTATAATTTTGCTTAGGAAAAAACAAGCTTCCTACATTATGAAGGAGGAGGCTGGCCTCTTCAAGCTTACAACTCTCAGAGCTGGCAGAAGGGGATGTGTATATGTTTTCAACAATCTCAGAAGTAGGAAATAAGGAGCATGTTAGTCACTCAGTTGTGTCCAACTCTCTGCGACCCCATGGACATAGCCCATGAGGCTCTTCTGTCCATGGGATTTTCCCAGCAAGAATACTGGAGTGGATTGCCATGCCCTCCTCCAGGGAATTTTCCCAAAAACCAGGGATCAAACCCACATCTCCTGCATCTCCTGCATTTCAGGCAGATTCTTTACTACTGAACCACCATTTTTATATAATGTATTACTCCAGGTGGCACTCAGGCTCTCAACAGTCAAGCAGTAGGTGGCTAGGAGGGTGTAAACCCACTCAAGGAGGAATTCTCATGCCACTCCTCCTTGGCTCCACGTTTCTGTGGGGAACTTTGGGAGATCCAGGATGTTCTACACACAGTGTGGAGTATAATGTGTTAGTTCCCACTTTCTATGTCCATGTCTGTAAGTTTTCATGTCTTTTGCCATTGAAAAAACTTTCTATCTTCCAGAATAGTGTTGGTTGATGTCTTTGTGTCAATCACATCACTGCCTTGTTGTGATGACTGAGTAAATACTTATTAAATTTTCTATGCCTTTTTTCCATCCCACAGTGTTGGGTATAAGGCATTAGGCAACACAGGAATGAAACTGGCACCAGTCTCCCATATTTCTCTTGTTTTTTTTTTTTTTTTCTCCACCTTTTATCTTTTGGGTGCATAAGAAGAACTCTGAGTTGGCACACTGATTTCTTTAGATGTCTCTTCCTTTTTATTTCCCTTTAGTCTAATTTCTCATTCAATTATAAGAATTTATAGACTCTTTCATCTCCCTTGAACACATTTTAGAAACCCTGATCATGAGATTATAATCACATTCTATCTGACTTTTTAAGAATATGATGTTCTACAAAATAATGTCATTTGCAGAAACATAGATGGACCTAGAGATTATCATACTACGTGAAGTAAGTCAGAAAGAGAAAGACAAATACTATGTGATATCATGTATGTGGAATCTAAAATATGAGACAAATGAATATATCTATGAAATAGACACACATAGAGAGCAGACAATGTGATTGCCAAAGGGGAAGAGGAGTAGGGGAGGGATTGATAGGGAGTTTGGGATTAGCAGATACAAACTATTACACATAAAATGCATAAACAACAAGGTCCTACTGTATAGCACAGGGGGCTATATTCAGTATCCTGTAATAAACCATAATGGAGGACTTCCCTTGCGGTCCAGTTGTTAAGAATCTGCCTGCCAATGCTGAGGACATGGGTTTGATCCCTGGTCCAGGAAGATTCCACATGCCATGGGACAACTAAGCCTGTGCCCCACAACTGCTGAGTCTGTGTGCCTAAAGCCAGTGTTCCACAACAAGAGAAACCACCACAATGAGAAGCCTGCACACCACAAGTGGAGAGCAGCTCCTGCTAGCAGAAACTAGATAAAGCCCACCCACAGCAATGAAGACCCAACACAGCCAAAAATAAATAAACAAAATTTAAAAACCATAATGGAAAAGAATATGAAAAAATATATATGTGTATAGCTGAATCACTTAGTTGTATAGGAGACATTCACATAATATTATAAATCAACTATACTTCAATGAAACTAATTAATTAATCTAAAATCTATTGTAATTTTATTTCTGTTGCCAACACTTCACTTTTAGAAACTCCAACAGGATCACTTTCTTTCAAAGTTCCAGTCATCCTCTTTTTAAGAACTCTCAAAAACAAACAATCAAACAAAAACTCTTTTGTTCTTGTTGGTAAGAATTAAACCCAGAGTAAAAGTGAAGCTTGATTTTCCTCTACATGCAGATATGACATTATCTGTAAGAAAAGTCAAGAATGTGTCAAATATTTAGTAGACTGAGACTTCCTATAGATGTAAATTCCTTGCCCACAAACCAGATATAGAGATGGTATTAAGAAGGCACAATCTATTTATGAAGTTGTAATGGCTGAAATGTTTTTTATTCTCTTGTTAACTTTTATAGTGACATAATTTTGACCTACAGAAAAGGTGTGAGAATAGTACAGAGAATCCATAGAAACCCTTCCATCCAGATGTTAACCTTTTGTCACATTTGCTCCATCCATGTTTTATTTATTTATTTATTTAATAAATAGATAATTTTTTAAAGCCTCTATTGAATTTGTTACAATATTTCTTTTTTTCTAATGTTCTGATTATGAGGCATGTGGGATTTTAGCTCCCCAACCAGGGATCGAACCTGCACCCCTTTCATTGGAAGGTGAAATCTTAACCACCAGACCACCAGGGAAGTCCCCCATACAAATACTGTTAAATGAAAGATACTGGCAGAGAAAGTCATTCCTAAGATGTGCAAATTATGGCCCCAAATGTTGTCTCTCCCCTTCTTCACACAATCCCCTCATCAGCTGCACAACCAGACCTTGGCAGCTTTGTGGAGCTCCCTTCCTCTTACATCACGCTGCATGTGTCTGCCATTTTACTGGACTCAGTCTTATCATCCTGGAATGTAGCATCTCTATTATTTCTCTTTCAATCCGTAGCCTGCTGTTCAGTGCCCAGCACGTTATAAAAGTATTCACTGCTCATGGAATATAATTTTCCTTGTACAGGGTTGGGTTTGCTCTTGGTTTTGTTGTTTTAGCATTGGTCTGCTTGTGAAATAGATAGCCCCTTTCATACACAGGTCTTCCACTAAATATAGACTTTTAGGCATATAAAGCCCTAGCTGCAATTACTAGGTCCAGAATCTATGAGTTTAGTGCCAAAGAATACGTGAGCATGGGAAACAATTCTGATCGAAAAAAGAGCAAGGGCATTAATGCTGTTAAAGAAAGCCTCTAAAAAAAGGGGTCTGGTACAGGCTAGCAAAGTTATAAATATGTTACAGATAATTATGTGTTTGAATAGAGTAGTATTGCTGGTTAACTAAAATTGAAGGCTTGGAGCATTCAACAATGAACTTTTTTTCTTTTTTTACACATCTTATTTATTAAATGTATTTTGTCATATTCTTTTTCATATACTTTTCCATTATAGTTTATCATAGGATATTGTTTCTAGTTTCCTGTGCTATACAGTAGGATCTTGTTGTTTATCCATCCTGTATATAATAATAGTTTGCATCTGCTAATCCCAAGCTCCCAGTCTTCCTCTTCCACCCATCTCCCCCTTGGCAACCACAAGTCTGTTCTCTATGTCTGTAGTCTGTTTCTGTTTCACAGATAAATTCATTTGTGTCACATTTTAGATTCAATATATAAGTGATATAATATGACATTTGTCTTTCTCTGTCTGACTCACTTCATTTAGTATGATAAGTCTCTAGGTCTTTCCATGTTGCTGTATGTGTGTGTACTGAGTCCCTTCAGTCGTGTCTGACTCTTTCTGACCCTATGGACTGGAGGCCGCCAGGCTCCTCTGTCCATGGGATTCTCCAGGCAACAATACTGGAGTCAGTTGCCCTGCCCTCCTGCAGGGGATTTTCCTGACCCAGGGATTGAACCTGCATCTGTTACATCTCCTGCAGTGGCAAGTAGGTTCTTTACCACTGGTGCCACCTGGGAATGGCATAATTTCATTCTTTTTTGTGGCTGAGTAGTATTCCATATTGTGTGTGTGTGTATGTATACACATCTTCTTTATCCTTTCATCTCAACAGAGAACTTTTAACCTAGCCAATACAGCTCAGATTGTGGAATGAAAGCCAGTTAGGTTACACATGCAAATATTCAAGTATCAGAATATTGGAAAGCATAGTATGAAATCTGGCTGATTAAGTCATGGGCTGGAGAAGTGACTGGAACTCAAATAGAACTGACAGGATAAAAGAGAGATATACCCAGCCACTGTTCTAGTAAAAATCTGTTATTGAAGAGGAACTAAAAAGCCTCTTGATGAAAGTGAAAGAGGAGAGTGAAAAAGTTGGCTTAAAGCTCAACATTCAGAAAACTAAGATCATGGCATCTGGTCCCATCACTTCATGAGAAATAGATGGGGAAACCATGGAAACAGTGTCAGACTTTATTTTTGGGGGCTCCAAAATCACTGCAGATGGTGACTGCAGCCATGAAATTAAAAGACGCTTACTCCTTGGAAGGAAAGTTATGACCAACCTAGATAGCATAATCAAAAACAGACATTACTTTGCCAACAAAGGTCCATCTAGTCAAGGCTATGGTTTTTCCAGTAGTCATGTATGGATATGAGAGTTGGACTATGAAGAAAGCTGAGCGCTGAAGAACTGATGTTTTTGAACTGTGGTGTTGGAAAAGACTCTTGAGAGTCCCTTGGACTGCAAGGAGATCCAACCTGTCCATTCTAAAGGAGATCAGTCCTGGGTGTTCTTTGGAAGGAATGATGCTAAAGCTGAGACTCCAATACTTTCGCCACCTCATGCGAAGAGTTGACTCATTGGAAAAGACTCTGATGCTGGGAGGGATTGGGGGCAGGAGGAGAAGGGGACGACAGAGGATGAGATGGCTGGATGGCATCACCGACTCGATGGACGTGAGTCTGAGTGAACTCCGGAAGTTGGTGATGGACAGGGAGGCCTGACGTGCTGCGATTCATGGGGTCGCAAAGAGTCCGACACGACTGAGCAACTGAACTGAACTGAACTGATAACCATATCTTTCCATCATCTGTGAAAGAGCTTCTCTACATTTGGAAAAACCCCTGCCTCAAGAATCCTGCTTCCTGCATGAGTCCTGCAATGTTGAAGCCTGAAATCAAATTCCCAGCCTTCTTTGCAGTAAGCATGCTATAATATGACTTAAGTTCCATGAATTTGGAGATAAGCAAAAAAAAGAAAAATTCCTGGTATAGAGCCTCTGTTTGTGCCAGCACAGAAAATAACCAAAGCATTTGGCTTTCCAATGGCAGTGTGTTCTAGTGCTGTAGACTTGAGTTCCTGATGCATTGTGGCTGGCAGCAGTAATGGTTCAGTAGAGTCGACTTCTTGGCATTTAGTGTTTGGCTAGGACAGCATAGATTTCCAGTTCTCAGACCAGTTCTGGGATATGATTTTGACCACTTCTCTAGGAAATAATTATTTGAGCCAACATCTTTGTCTTTATCTGTAATCTTTTTTTTTTTTTACAATGGAAATCACTAAATTTGATTCTGCTGTTTGCAACTGCCTAGTACAATATTATAAATATGCTTCCCTTAGTTTTTCTTCTAGGAGTCAAGTAATCAACAATGTTGAAGCTATCAAAATAAGAAGTATAAACACAGCCTTGAAGAAAAGTAAATACAGAAACTCAAATGGAATAAAAGTCTTCTTGGGTAGCTCATATCTCATTTGCCTCCTCGGTTCTTACCTCACACCTGCTTTGAATTCAGAGTTGGAATTTCATAGGAGTTCCCCCAAACAGAACCAACTCTGCAACACATGACTGGAAGTGGATATTTTCTCTGAGGAGTTCAGGGACAAATAAAGGAAAGGTTTCATTGTACCATATTAAAATGGCACATGATGTTCCCATTAAGTATCTCTATTCCTTTCCTAAACTCCTTACCTAGGTGACAGAAAGGATAGAAGGGGCAGATTCTGATATCAAGAACATAGGAATCTGTTATCATATTTTAACAGTGGACCATATACTTATACATTCCTTTCTTAGGGCAATGGGGACAAACCTGTTAAAACTCTATATCACTTTTCAGGGGTATTATCTGGAGAATATTTTCTCTTTTTCCCATTTTTAAAATAGGGAATATACCCAAGAATAACTGCAGAGAAAGGGTGAAGAGGAAAGCAGAAATTGTTCTTTGTTGTTTTTTTTTTCAGTAGATCTTATGTGTGTGTGTGTGTGTGTGTGTGTGCACGTGCATGCACACACATGTGTATGTTATGCAGGTATAGAGAGGTTACATAGATGCATCTAAGTGGCCATGTGCCAGCGTGCTTTCTGTGAATTCTCCTGGTTAAATGTTCCATGTCCCACAGGTCTCGGGACAAGTGGACCCTGGTCCTTTATAAGAGCCGGAGAGTGTATCTTTCCCCATAGCTGATTGCCTTCGTTTGTTTTCATTAGTGGAAATGAAAAGAAATGGAAATCCTAGGTGCCCCAGGCAAAGGGATGCCATGCCCCCACTTCCCATCCATGCCCAAAGCCTGCAGCCTTCTGAGCTCACTCAGAAACCTTGCCAGGAGAGGAATGGTTCTGCAAGAGCTTTCCCCTTGAGAAGCTCGGGGCACATTATTTTGAATTATTTTGGAAGAGGAGACTCTTGACTAATGAAAATACAGCACTCAGATTAGATTATTTTCAACCAAACAATAACTTTGTAAGACTCAAAGTCTCCTCGGATCTCTCATCATTTCTAGGCTTCTTGCTTCTTCAGCCTGCCTTTAGCCACCATCTTCAGAACAGGACATCTCTGTTGTTGTCTTTGGAATCTGGCATGAACAAAGAATCTCATAAAAGAGTTGCAGTGAATTGTTGGAAACTGTGTTGACAAAAGTTCCTTTCCTGTGTTGCAAACTCAGGCTCGGCTCTGCAGCATTGAAAAGCTGCTTCCTGTCAGCAGATGTACTGACACTCTCTGGCTGTGTTCTTGTCTACATTCATTTGTCTCCCCTGGTCTCCACTGCCAAGACATAAGAGAGCCTGGAAATGCGATTTCTCCTCTCCCCCTACAAACCTCTCCACTAGTGACTTGCCTGCTGCTTCATTCCACAAACCGCAGTTTCTGGGTTTTGCATTGCCCTCTGGGTTGCAGTTATTTCTGCTTCCCTGGCTCTTCACCGTTGGAGACTAAAATCAGTGGTGACTAAAGCCTTCATTTTTTTCCTTCTGACACCATCTCCCCAGGCTTAAGCTTTTTTTTTCTCACAGTGAGAGACAGTACCACTATAAAAGTCCAGTTGGCCATCAAGACAGTCTTAGAATAATAGTTGACCATTTCCTCTCTTTCGTCTCTTTGATACTTAAAGTCGTCGCTACAGGCTGCAGAAACAGGTTTCCTCTCATCTTTATCACCTTATCCATCATTATAGTCAAATGTCTGGTCCTTTCTTTAATTCAAGCTCCTGTAATAATGTCCTCACTGATCCTTCTATCTGAGGCCTTAAGTTAGTGAATGTTTATTGGGAGGTGAGGAAACATTTACTGAGAAGTTGCTTCTGGACATGGATGCCCTTTTGGCCCATGTTCTCAGGCCTCTGGAGAAGTGTGAAGATCACAAAATGTTGTTTTACAGACGGGAGTAACTCTTTTCCTATTTCCTCCAAGTGGTCATGTGATTGGATGCCTTGGGTCAATTTGAGGGGGTTAGAATTTGGCATGAGAAGAGGATGAGCATGTGATTTCAAGAGGGGGATGGTCTAAGACAAGTCTTAGCTCCGGGACAGGTCAACAATACCTGGGTGTCAGGGGAGTATGCTTACCTAGGTCAGGTGGTGAAATTTGACAATGTTATCAATAGAAGGAAATGGGAACCCACTCCAGTATCCTTGCCTGGAAAATCTCATGTACAGAGGAGCCTGGTGGGCTGCAGTCCATGGGGTCGCAAAGAGTCAGGCACGACAAAGCGACTAACACTAACTCTTATCAATAGAATATTTTCTTCAGTAATAAACAGTCTCATATATTCTGTGTCAACCGCTGCATGTGAGGCTGTGGGAGAAACAAAGATGTAGAGATGAGATTTCTGCCTCTACTCAAGTATTGCATGTTCCCACTCAGACCAAAACCTTCTCCCTCTCAGGCACAGATAAGCTATAGCAACTGCAAAAAGGGGCAGATAGTTAGGAGGGTACATGTGGCTCCCCAAATTATCCACTGAAGATGTCAACATCCAGTCTGATGTTCAGTGGGATTCTAAACACCTCAGTGTCTCTCCATCATCTCCTTCCTCCATGGATCTGAGTGGTTCTCAAACCTAGGTGCAAGTTAGAATGACTGGGAGACTGAAAAAAATAAATACAACATCTAAAAATTGTCAAATTGGTAAATTTTATACTGTGTATATTTTAGCATACTAAAAAATGTAGTAGGTCCTCTAACCTCAAGGAAGTAGAATGTTACTCCCCACTCCTTAAGAATGGGCTCTGTGTAGCAACTTTATTCCAAAGAAGACAGAATGGAAAGGAAGAAAAACGTGTAGCTTTACAGTGGAGAAACCTGACTGACAGACCTCACCCAGGTGATCAAGGTCAACATCAGCAGTGATAAGTCATGTTGACAGCATGCACCATCAATATTGGCATGATGAAAATGACACTTTACCTCTCTGATCTTTCTTGCTAAAATATATAACTCCAGTCTCATCATAAGAAAAGGGCTTTCCTGGTGGCTCATCAGTGAAGAATCTGTTTGCAATGCAGGAGATGCAGGAGACGTTGCTTCAGTCCCTGGGTCAGGAAGATCCCTTGGAGGAGGGCATGGCAATCCACTCCAGTATTCTCGCCTGAAGAATCCCATGGATAGAGGAGCTATGGTCCATAGAGCCTCAAAGAGTCAGACACGACTGAAGCAATTGAGCATGCACTCACACACATCATGAAAAAAACATTAAAATAATCTTAGTTGAGGGACAGGCTACAAAATACCTCACCAGTAATCCTCAAGATTGTCAAGGTCATCAAAAGCAAGGAAAGTATGACAAACTGTCACAACTCCTAGGAGCCTAAGAAGACCATGACAGCTAAATGTAATGTGGTATCTTGGATGGAATCCTGACACAGAAGGACATGGGGTGAAAACTAAAGAAATCACAATAAAGTGTGAGTGAGAGTTAATAATAATGTTTCAGTATTGATTCATTGGTTTTCACAGGGATTCTATACTAGTGTAAGGTGTTAACACGGGAAACAGTGTAGGATATATAAGAAATTTTCTGTACTATTTTTTCTTTACATTGATTCTGTCTGTGTATCTAAAACTCTTCTAGAAGTTTCTTAAATTGATAAACATCCTTGGTTCTTACCCCAGATAAATCCATATCTTTGAGCGTGGGGTCTGAGCAACCATACTTTTACAAGCTTCTCAGTTGACTCTGACACATGGTGAAACTTCAGAATCATTGGTTGACCTGGCCCTGCCCTCTGCAGGTCAATATTCTGATGTCAGTTTGCTGTCTCATTTCACCTGCCTTTGCCTTCCCTCGGCTCTTACCACCAGATCTATCAACAAGCTACATCTCCTGGCCCAGACCCAGCCTGTTTCCTCGGTCATATCTGAGCAGGCAGAGATCCAGTTTATAATGGGAGTGAGTTGAAGCTGGGGCTGGATATTTTTTCCTGTACTCCACCCAGACTTGGGATGATGTTCAATAATCCCTGGTTCCTCCCAGTCAGCCATGACTCAGTGTGTAGGAACATGTTTCCATGTCAATTCTTCTTCTGTGATCTCTTTGGGCAATTGCTCATATCAAGACTTCCTCTTGGGTAGTGGCCTCAGTTCTCTTATACAGAATTCTCATCTTTCTTAGTGTCCTTCATTTGAGACTTTGACCACCCTTCCCATTTCAGTCACTGATTAGACACTGATGAGGGTAGACAAAGCCACTAAAATAATTAAGTCTCAAAGAGAAAAACAAATATTGCATATTATTGCCTGTATGTAGAATCTAGAAACATGGTATAGATAATCTTGTTTGCAATGCAGAAACAGAGACACAGATGCAGAGATCAAACATATGGATACCAAGGCGGAATGGGGGGTGTGGGGTGAATTTGGAGATTGGGATTGACATATATACACCATTGATACTACATATAAAATAATGAATGAGAACCTACTATATAGCTCAGGGAACTCTATTCAATGCTCTGAAAAAAAGAAAGTGAAAGTGTAGTCATTCAGTCATGCCTGACTCTTTGTGACCCTATGGTCTGTAGCCTGCCAGGCTCCCCTGTCCATGGAATTCTTCAGGCAAGAATACTGGAGTGGGTTGCCATTCCCTTCTCCAGGGGATCTTCCTAACTCAGGGATCAAACCTGGGTCTCCCACATTGCAGGCAGATTCTTTACCATGTGAGCTACCAGGAAAGCCCATTCAGTGCTCTGTGGTGACTTACATGGGAAGGAAATCCAAAAAGAAGGGGATATATGATACATTTGATATATGATACACACACACACACATATAGCTGATTCATATTACTGTACAGTAGAAATCAACACAACACTGTAAAGCAACTATACTCCAGTAAAAATTAATTAAAAGAAAAAATAAAGAAAATAAAATGATTCTACCTGATTGCTGTGTCTTTGACTTTCAGTTATCTGAAAATTTCCCCTATTCAGGTACCATCTGCTAGGTGAGACCGCCTGAGCTCTATGTCAGGAACTTCCCAACTTCCTATCCCAGGCTCTGCATGCCCTGGGGAAGGGTCTCCAGTCCACACTTAGAATGTGAGAAATGATCTTAGCTCAGCCTCATCTTGGTGGCCCTCTTTTATTCACCGTAATATGCTAAGACATGAACCCATTTCCATTAGAATAACACACGGGTCAAGCCAGACCTCCCTTTTTTCTACTCTTCAGTGTATACCTCTGATAGATCTACCACCTAGTTATCTAAGTATTTCAGTCTGCTAACAACACTCTCAAATCTACTCTCCACTGACACTTCATTTTATCCTGCACTTACTTACTCCATTCTGCTGCATTCCATGTATATATTATTTTTGCTCTTTTCTTCTGCCATTGCAAATGGAATTCCTTAAAGTCTCTGCTTCACCAATGTCACCAGACATTTGAAGAAAGCCTGTAATTTGAGAAGAAGAAAACAATAAACAGGAAAAAAAGAAAAAAGAAATTTAGAAGAAACAGAGACAATGCAGGAAGTAGAAGAAAAATTAAAAGAAAAAGACCTATAATTATTATAACTATAATTATGACTATTGCCCAAAACTGAGGGATAAAAATATTTCATTACTGAAACAGAAATAAAATCCTATATTAAAATCTATAAAATAAGAAAAAATTCTTGAAACTTATATTTGATATAGAAAATTTAAAATATTAATGGGAAAGTTATTTCTCCTGCTTTTTGGCTGTGCTTTTATTTCTGGGCAGGAAATTGATAGGTATCCTTAAACTTCTTATCTCCTTGAAATGAACAAATAAGGCAGAGGCTTCTTTCCCTCCTGCTCTTGGGTATATGAGGCCACTATCACATTCTTGACCATGATATAAACTTCCAGGCATTTTAGGCTTTCTGTATGTCCCTGCAAGGGCTTCCCAGGTGGCTCAGTGGTAAAGAATCTGCCTGCCAATGCAGGAGACGCAGGTTCTATTCCTGAGTCAGGAAGATCCCCTGGAGAAGGAAATGGCAGCCCACTTCAGTATTTTTGCCTGGGAAAACCCATGGACAAAGAAGCCTGGCAGGCTACAGTTCATGAGGTTACAAAGACTCAAACATGACTCAACGACTAAACAATAACAATATGTCAAGTCAAAGGGTCTGTAATAGCCAAAGGGAGCTCTCTAATAAGGACCTGAACCCTTAGAAGCAAAGCCATCCAAAAACTGGGAAAAGACTTGCAGAAATGGAAAAAAAGGATCTAAGCAGAGACCTAACAGTGTTTAATAAACTCTGTAATCAAATTTGTGATTTAACTACCTCTGCCCTATTTTTTTCAGTATATGTGTTCTTTATGACACTATTTGATGACACTCTCTGCATCTTCTTATTTGCACCTAACATTTTATTTGGATTTAATTTACCTTAATTGCAAAGAAAGGCCATGGGCAGACTTAAGAATTCTCAGTTTATCTCTTGGCTCCTCTGAAAACTTTTCTCTCTCTTCTACCTATGCTGGGTCCCGTTATTAAAAATTCTAGAAGACAGCAACCCCTACTGAAGGTTTCCTTTTAATTACAATAAGGGGAATGTGCATAAGACTTAGCTAAGGGTTATTTCCAAGAGCTGTCTCCATTTAAAAAAAGTTATTCTATCGAAGTATGGTTGAGTTACAATATCACATTAGTTTCAGGTATAAAGAACAGTGATTCAGTTTTATATGTGTATCTGTGAAATATATTATATATATATATAATATATATAGGCTAATTCCATTTAAATTGACAGCTCATTACTGAACATCCAACTTAGTTATTCGATCTTTCCAGAATCAAAGAAGATTCTACCCTCTACACAGTACCTTTTCCTCTCTTCCTAATTCCTATGTTGTTGCTGTTGTTCACTCATTAAATCATGTCCAACTCTTTGTGACCCCATGGACTGCAGTGTGCCAGGCTTCCCTGTCCTTCACTATCTCCTAGAGTTTGCTCAAACTCATATCCATTGAGTTGGTGATGCCATCCAACCATTGCCCTCTCATTCTCCATTGCCCCCTTATCCTCCTGCCCTCAATCTTTCCCAGCATCAGGGTCTTTTCCAGTGAGTTGACTCTTTGCATCAGGTGGCCAAATCATTTGAGCTTTAGTTTTAGCATCAGTCCTTCCAATGAATATTCAGGGTTTATTTCCTTTAGGATTGACGCGTTTGATCTCCTTCCTGTCCAAGGGACTTTCAGAGTCTTCTCCAACACCACAATTTGAAAGCACCAGTTCTTTAGTGCTCAACTTTCTTTATAGTCCAACTCACATCCATACATGACTACTGGAAAAACCATAGCTTTGACTATATGGACCTTTGTTGGCAAAGTAATGTCTCTACTTTTTAATACTGTCTAGGTTGGTCATTGGAGAAGGCAGTGGCACCCCACTCCAGTACTTTTGCCTGGATAATCCCATGGACAGAGGAGCCTGGTAGGCTGCAGTCCATGGGGTCGCTGAGAGTTGGACACGACTCAGTGACTTCACTTTCGCTTTTCACTTTCCTGCATTGGAGAATGAAATGGCAATCCACTCCAGTGTTCTTGCCTGGGGAATCCCAGAGACGGCAGAGCCTGGTGGGCTGCCATCTATGGGGTCGCACAGAGTCGGACATGACTGAAGCGACCTAGCAGCAGCAGCAGCAGGTTGGTCATAATGTTCCTTCCAAAGAGCAAGCATCTTTGAATTGCATGGCTGCAGTCACCATTCACGGTGATTTTGGACCCCAAGGAAAAAAAAAATCATTTTTTCCCCTTCTATTTGTGATAGGACCAGATGCCATGATCTTAGTGTTTTAAATGTTGAGTTTCAAGCCAGCTTTTTCACTCCTCTCTTTCACTTTCATCAAGAGGTTCTTTAGTTCCTCTTCACTTTCTGCAATTAGAGTGGTATCATCTGTATATCTGAGATTGTTTATATTTCTCCCACAGATCTTGATTCCAGCTTGTGATTCATCCAGCCTGGCATTTCACATGATGTACTCTGCATATAAGTTAAATAAACAATATACAGCCTTGTGGTACTCCTTTCCCAAATTTGAACCTGTCTGTTGTTCCATGTCTGGTTCTAACTGTTACTTCTTGACCTGCATACAGTTTTCTCAGAAGACAGGTAAAGTAGTCTGGTATTTCCATCTCTTAAGAGTTTTCCACAGTTTGTTGTGATTCACAGTTAAAGGCTTTAGCATAGTCAATGAAGTAGAAGTAGATGTTTCTTTTTGGAATTCCTTTGCTTTCTCTATGATCCAACGAATGTTGACAATTTGATCTCTGGTTCCTCTGCCATATCTAAATCCAGCTTGTACATCTGGGAGTTCTCAGTTCATATACTGCTAAAGTCTACCTTGAAGGATTTTGAGCATTAACTTGCTAGCATGTGAAATGAGGTCAATTAACCAGTAGTTTGAACATAGTTTGGCCTTGACCTTCTTAGGGATTAGAATGAAATCTGGCTTTTTCCAGTCCTGTGGCCACTGCTGAGTTTCCCAAATTTGTTGACATATTGAGTACAGCACTTTAACAGCACCAGCTTTTAGTATTTTAAATAGCACAGCTGGAATTCTGCCACTTCCACTAGCTTTGTTCTTAGTGATGCTTCCTAAGGCCCACTTGATTTCACATTCCAAGATGTCTGGCTCTAGGTGAGTGATCACATTATCATGGTTATCTGGGTCATGAAGATCTTTTTTGTATAGTTCTTCTGTGTATTCTTGTCACCTCTTCTTAATCTCTTCTGCTTCTGTTAGGTCCATACCATTTCTGTCCTTTATTGTGCTCATCCTTTCATGAAATGTTCCCTTGGTAGCTCCAATTTTCTTGAAGAGATCTCTAGTCTTTCCCATTCTGTTGTTTTCCTCTATTTGTTTGCATTGTGCATTTTAGAAGGTCTTCTTATCTCTCCTTGCTATACTCTGGAACTCTGCATTCAGTTAGGTATATTGTTCCCTTTCTCCCTTGTCTTCCACTTCTCTTCTTTTCTCAGCTATTTGTAAAGCCATGTCAGACAACCATTTTGCCTTCTTGAATTTATTTTTCTTTGTGATGATTTTGATCACCACCTCCTGTACAATGTTACTGGAGGCTTATTCCTACACTGGCTGAAGAAAATTTAGGGGTGACTTTGTAGGAGATGTGAGGTAAAAATGGCTAGTATAATCATCATGTGCATGAATGATTACCTCATTTTACAACATCAAGATGGAGAGACAGTTCTGCCTATTGAGTTGCTGCCATGGCCGTTGTGAATTGTGCATTGCTGTCTGTGAGACAACCTGCTCAGAGGCTCAGAGAACCATTCCACATCAGTGCTTGCTCAGGGCTAGAAGGCGACACTAACACAGAGACACCTGGCTTTCACAGAACACAGACAGCAAGAACCAAAATGAAGAGCGATATCTGAAATTACTTGTGTCACTTAAGGAGAAGCAGGAGATCATCCTTTATTATATTTCTACATAATAATGTTTAACATTATGGCGTACTAACTGTAAGCCAACAGATACAGTAAGTGGTAGAGAGGTGTTATCTAGTTTATCTTCATCACTCTCCTTCCATATAAGCTCTTAACATCCCTGTTTTCTAGATGAGGAAAATGAGATCTGGGAACTTAAAACACATGACTGAAGCTGCATATGCTCTCGGAAACTTCTGCCCTTCTGCTAAAGCTCTGTCATGTAAAAATTTATGTTAATTCTAAGAAGAATATTGGTTGTGTGAAAGTAATAGGAATTCAGGGAAAGTATTGATCTTCTTAAACAAAATGAATAGGTCCACATGTGTTTGAAAGCATTGGAATCAAGTAGTGTTACTCACTAACTTTGAAAATAGGTAGAAAGACCTCTGTTCTAGAACATGTGGTTAGCCATTAATCGATATTTGTCTACCTGTAGGGAACAACAAATATATAATTGTATGGTTTAGGCCTTTCATTATTTCTAGCTGGTTTTACCTCTATCAAACCTATTTAATTAAAACTTTTAATCAAATAGCTTTCAATTAAACTATTAATTAAGCAGTGTGCTATATATATTTTTTCTTAAAGCAATGATGATTTCTGGTAGGCACAGCTGTTGTGGGTAGAGAGAGTTTTACATTTCATTTGATATTTTCAAATTCTGTTTTGTTCTTTCTTCAGTTAAACATAATGACCAATATTCTAAGGCAGAAAATGTCATGTGCCTGTCTTTCTTATGGTTTCTGGGTCACACCAGCAAACAGATGGCATGTTTAAGTTACAATATTTGAGGAGCGTTTAATGAAAGGACTATTTACAAAAATGTAGAAAACATAGGTGCCATCTGGGGAAGCCAGAAAAGATGACACTATACCTAGGGCTAGTGACAAGGGTCTGGGTGCATTATCCATTACCTACTCTAGGCCCTAAAGGTCTTGGAAAGGAAGCTTGTTGTTAGCTGAACCTAGAGACCCACTGGGTTACAGGTAAGAATTGATGACAGGCATTAACACATAGATGGCTTGATGTGACCCTTCAAGAAGAAGGCTGAGAAAATAAACTCCCAAACTTGTTCTCTTCCCTCTGTCAACTACAAATTGCTGCTCTCCAAGAGCATTTGCCAACGACTGAACAACAGCAAGGGCATTTGCCATCTGCCTCTGCAGAGGTTGGGGGCTTCCCTGGTGGCTCAGACGGTAAAGCATCTGCCCACAATGCGGGAGGCCCAGGTTCGATTCCTGGGTCGGGAAGATCCCCTGGAAAACGAAATGGCAACCCACTCCAGCACTCTTGCCTGGAAAATCCCATGGATTGAGGAGCCTGATAGGCTATAGTCCATGGGGTCGCAAAGAGTCGGACACAACTGAGCGAATTCACTTCACTTCACTTCACTTCTGCAGAGACTGGACCCTGTGCTGCTGCAGCTGTTGACCTTCAACATCCCCTGAGGGGAATTCAGGGTGGAGAGTGAGGCACTCTGTGCTCCAGGGAATCTGGTGAAACAGGTCTTTAGATAGTTAGATATCTTCAGGAATTGATTTCATAATCCCAGTCCTTGCATCTCTTCATAATGAAGAAGTATTAAATCCCTTCATGATGACATCAGCTCCTGGTGACTAGCGGAAAACCTCTTGTAAAGTAAGTGCTTGATTGCAATAAACTGTCCCTTTTCCAAAATGTTATATATTGATCTTCCCCCCCTACCTCTTTGGAGCAGTCGCTCAGAGCTATCTGAGGTGCTGTCTCCCAGGCTGCAGTGCTCATTTTGCCTCAAATAAAACTTAACTCACAACTCTCATGTTGTGCATCTTTTAGTTGACCCCTTCCGATTTCCCCCGCAAGTGAAGCCCAAAGGGCAATGAGAGGGCAAGGGAATCTGTCGATGGTCCACCCAGGTTCACTTCCCAAGAACACTGACTCACTTGGGAAACACAGTCATTCTGCAGTATGGGCCCTGTCTTCTCTTCCTCTCTGTATGCACTATACACAGAAGGGGCTTAATAAAGTGGGATGAGAGTGATTCCTCTCATTGTTGGAAAAGGGCTCATCAGGGTCATCTGTGCCCAATGAAAAGAATAAAACTGGAGCTTTTGTGTTCTTCCTAAGTACCTCAATCAGATTGACTTCAAAACCTACTGATTTGATGCTGTATTCAAATAAGAAAACGATGGGCCTATTCACAAGCATTTCTATCTTCCGACTGAAGTTTAGAATCAGAAATGAAGTTTATTAATTGAGACTTATCTTTTTCCTTCACTTGTTCTAAGTGCCCACATTTCTGAGCTGTGCACCACACAGAAGTTTCACTTCAGAACTCTGGTTTTGGGCTTTTTCTTCCTTTCTCAGTTTTCTTTCTTTGTTTAAATTTTTTACTGAATTATAGTTGATGTATAATGTTGTGCTAGTTGCATGAATACAGCAAAGTGATTCAGCTATATATAATACACATATATTCATTCTTTTTCAGATTGTTTTCCCATATAGATTATTGCAGAATATTGAATATAGTTCCCTGTGCTGTACAATAGGTCACTGTTGATTATCTATGTTATATATAGTAGTTTGTGTATGTTAATCCCAAGCTCCTAATTTATCCCTCTCACCCAAGTTTTCCCTCAGTTTGCTTTCTGCTTCTCCTTCTCCCCTCTCTGCCTCCTCTCCCTTTCTCATATTGGGCTTGAGTTCCTAGAGCTAGAGGATAACTCACTTGGGACAAAACCCAGGAAATCAAAATCTACTTTCTTATTTTGTTCTGGCCCATTTAAGTGATAATCACTGGGGCAGACACTCAGTGCTCTCATTCCGCTTTTTTGTTCCCAAGTCTATACATCCTCAGCCCACCATGATTTTTTCTCATGGAAGCAAGGCAGAAACCCATCAGAATGCTTACCTGACACATCCCACAGCCCAGATACAAATTCCCTGATACTAGAGAAGAGAGAGTTTTGTGGCATGTAGTTCAAGTTGCCTTCAAGTCTACCATCTTCTCTGGAGCTGAATCCAAAAGGAAAATTTGCTGTCCCTTCACCACCTAGTTTGTCTTTTGTTCTTTCTCCCCAACCCCTTCTTCCCTTTTAACTACTTCCTGAAAACAGTCCTTGCTCTACCCACCTCCTTCTTGTCTTTCTGTATCAAAACTCTTTGAATAAGTATCAACTGAACATGTAGCTGGGTCAACTATGAAGTAGGAACTTCTTCATAATAAACATGTTGTTTATCTATTTTTTAATTTTATTTTTTAATTGGAGGAAAATGTTGTGTTGGTTTCTGCCATACATACAGAAACCAATCAGTCATAATTTTATATATATATATATATATATATATATATATATATATATATACACACACACACACCTTCCCTCATGAACCTCCACCCCCTCCCCCATCCCACCATAGAGTAGTTTGTATCTGTTAATCCCAAGCTCTTGATTAATCCCTCCCCCTTTTGGAACCACAAGTTTGTTTTCTAAGTCTGTGGATCTATTTCTGTTTTGTAAATACTCTTTGTTTAGATTCCACATACAAGTGATATCATATGATATTATCTTTCTCTGTCTGACTTACTTCACTCAGTATGACAATCCCTAGGTCCATGCACGTTGCTGCAAATGTCCTTATTTTGTTCCTTTTTATGGCCACGTAATATTCCATTGTCTATATGTACCACATCTTCCTTATCCATTCATCCATTGATGAACATTTAGGATGCTCCCATGTTCTGACTATTGTAAATAGTGCTGCAATGAACATTGGGGTATGTGTATCTTTTCAAATTATGGTTTTCTCTAGATATATGCCCAGGAGTGTGATTGCTGGATTAGATAGCTCTATTTTTAGTTTTTTTAGGAGATCCCATACTGTTCTACATAGTGACTGCATCATTTTACATTCCTACCCATAGTGTAGGAGGGTTTGATTTCCTCCACACCCATTCGAGCTTTTGTTATTTGTAGACTTTTTGATGATCCCAATCTGAACAGTGCGAGGCGATACCTCTTTATGGTTTTAATTTGCATTTCTCTAATAATAAGCAATGCTGAGAATCTTTTCATGTGTTTTTGGTCATCTGTATGCCTCTTCTTATCTTTTGTAATGCTTCTCCAGCATTTTATCATCTGGACAAATCTTTCCTTCCTGAAAATCTCTATTCCACAGCATTCCAATATTTTGGAATTTTACTCACCTATTGGAGACAAGTCCATATCAGTCTTAAAGATAACTTATGAGTCTTATTAGAGATGAAAATGGCAACCCACTCCAGTGTTCTTGACTGGGAAATTTCATGGGTGGAGGAGCCTGGTGGGCTACTGTCCATGGGGTCACAAGAGTTGGACACAACTGAGCGACTAAATCACCACCACATGAAGCTTATAGATGACTTGCTTTACTGACTTCTGTGGTAGACAGAATATTGCCCCCCCCCCAAAGATGTCCACATCATAATCCTCAGAATCTGCAAGTATGTCACATTACATGACAAGGGGAAATGTGCAGATGTGGTTTTGTTTAGGATCTTTAAATAGAGATATTATTCTTGAATTATCCGAGTATTGTCCAACATAATCACAAAGGTACTTATAAAAAGGAAGCAGGAGAGTCAGAGTCAGAGCAGGAGATGTGATGATGGAGGCAGAAATCAGAGAGAGTGTAAAAGAGAGAGCTAGAACAAAAGTAAGAGATAGAGAGATTTGAAGGTGGTACATTGTTGGCTTTGAAGATGGTGGTAGGGGCCATAGCCAAGGCAAGTGAGTACTCTCTGCTTATAGCAAAGGAATGGAAACAGATTCTTTCCTGGAGCTGCCAGAGGGAATAGAGCCACGCCTGTTGTTTTGCTGTTTAGTTGCTAAATTGTGTTCAACTCTCTGCGACCCCATGGATTGTAGCCTGTCAGGCTCCTCCGTCCATGGGATTTTCCAGGCAAGAATACTGGAGTGGGTTGCCACTTCAGAACTTTTGACCTCCCAAACTCTGAAATGATAAATTTGTGTTGTTTTGAGCCACTAAGGTCATGGTGACTTGTAATAGCAGCAGTAGGAAACTAATACAGATGCTTTTTCAATTCTTTATTTCTCACTCTGAAAATTCTTCCAAATTTCAGAACTGACTTTTCAAATCTTCTAAACATCTTTACTTGGGTGCTTGGCCTGCATCTCAAATTCAGCTAATGCAAAATGAAAATTATGATCATCTTCCAAAGTCCTCCTGTGGACTTCTCTGACAATATTCATTTACTCATTTATTGATTATTTTCTTAATTTATATGTTCACAAGTCAAATGTTTCATGAGTGCTTACTATGCCAGATAATAGTGACACTCTTAGAATACAGAAGTGAACAAAAGATAAAATCTCTGCTCTGATCTCATTCCAGGGAAGAAATAAGACAAAATAGGGAAAAAATCAAATACCTCCATCTAATGAAAGTTTTGTGAAGACTTTCAAGCAAAGTAAGTGGATAGAGAACAATATGAAGGAGGTTAGGGAGGGTGGTGATGGCTCTTTTAAATAGAATGATGGGAGAAGGTCTACGTCCCAATGTAGGGTTTGAGCAGAAATCTGATTGAAGAGGAGCAAGAACAAAAACAGACGGATAAGTATCATTCCAGGCAGAAGGTACAGTGAATAGAAAGACTCTGAGGCAGGAATGAATTCGAATTGTTCATGTCCAAGTGATTGCAAGAAGACTGGAATAGAGTGAACAAAGAGGAAAGTGTAAAAAGATGATGACAGAAAGATGGGCAGAGACTTCATAGGTAGGAATTCTGATGGTTTTCTAAGTGTGATGGGGAAACTTTAGAGAATTTTGAACAAGTGATCTGATGTATAATTAAAAAAAAAAAAATCCCTGTGGCTGTTCTGGTGGTGCTTGTGTGCCCAGTTGTGTCTGACCCTTTGAGACTCCATGGACTGTAGCCTGCCAGGCTCCTCTATCCATGGGATTTCCTAGGCAAGAAGACTGGAGTGGGTGGCCATTTCCTCCTCCAGGGGATCTTCCCGACCCAAGGATCAGACTGAGGTCTCTTGCATCTCCTGCATTGGCAAGCCGATTTTTTACCTCTGAGCCACCTGGGAGGCCCTGTGGCTGCTCTATAGGGGACAAAATAAGGGGAAAAGAGGAAGTCCAGTTAGGAAGCTAAGTAATAAATGATAGTGGCATGTCCCAAATTGGTAAAACAAGGGGTAGCCAGAATCAGGATAGATTTTGAAGGTAGAGCTGATAATAACTGCTTAGCATTGATGTGCATAATGAGGACAGGAAACAGACACAGATCAACCCCTGAGTTTTGAGCAGATGGAAAAATGTATTATAGTTGCCATTAACTGAATGAGGAAAACTGCAAGAATAGCAGGCTTGGGAACAAATGCCAAAAATTGGGTTTCTGATATATTAAGATGGATATGCCTTTAGACCTCAAAGTGGAGATGTTACAAAAGTAGTTGAATACTCATTTGTAAGTTTGCTGCTCAAAGAAGCAGTCTGGATTAAAGACAAATTTGGAAATTATCAGCCTATAAAGGATGTTCAAAGCCACAAGACTAGATGAATTCACCTAAGAGAAATGCTGAAGATAAAGGAGAAGAGCAGTCTGAGGGATGAGCCCTGGGGGACTGCAATGTAGAGAGATAAGAATTGGAAGAGAAGCCAAAAAAAGAGATTAAGAAGAAGCAGCCAGTGATGCAGGAGGAAAGCCAGGGGAATGTAGCTTAAATGCCAGATGAAGAAGGTATTTTCAGAAAAGGGAAATTGTCATCTCTATGAAATGCTGTTCAGCACTTTTGTAAAATGAAGACAGATAACTCAGCACTTGAGTTGGTGATAAGAAGTTCCATTCACCATGACAGAAGTGGTTTCCGTGCAATGGAGAGGGAAAATTTGGGTTAGTGTGGATTAAAGAATGAAAAGGAGATGAAGAATCTGAGACAGTAAGTATAGACAACAGTCTGAAGAATTTTGCTTTCAAATGAAAGAGAAAAATGAGATCATAGCTGGAAGGAGACATGAGATAATGGAAAGTATCTTATTTAATATTGGAAATATTATATCTAAAGTAGAATATTTTACAGCAAGTTTATATGATGAGGAAAATGATTCTGTAGAGAGAGGTTAATTTCCAGAGCAAAGACTTCAGGTGGTACAGAGAAAGGGGATTCAAGGTATAAGTATAGGGGTTGTCATTATTCATTCATTTATACAGGTAGCAGAGAGAAAATATCATTATGGCAGAATAAGTGATAGATGTAATGAGAACAAAGAAGACTGTGGATATGTTGGAGGGTTGGAGAAGATGAAAAAAAGGTAGGAAATAGGCATCATAAAAAGTAGCACAGCAACTCTACAAGTAAGATGAAGCATAAGATAAGCATCAACTTGGTCAATGGGTTGGAATCCTGATAAGATTTTGAAATAGATGGAATCAGGGTACCAGATTAGTAATTTGGAAACACAGAAGGTTATGAGAGCTTGTAATGTCTAAAGTTAAGTTGAAGGATATCCTTCATCGTGAATTTGGCTGAGTAACCAAGAGTGCAATATGTGACAACTTCTAATAGAATGAGGCATAGGGTAATGCAATTTAAAGACCTGTGGTTTTTGACATAGAATGAAGATAAAATAATTGCAGAGCAACCAGGGCACCTACCCTGCCTCAAGGTCCTATAAGTAGCATTTAAAAGGGCTGCAAAGGAGGCATTGTTCTTAGGAAAGAACCCGAATATGATTAGAACAAGAAGGTGAGGACTTTCCTAGTGGTGTAGTGGATAAGAATCTGCCTGCCATAGCAGGGGACATGGGTTTGATCCCTGGTCCAGGACGATTCCACATGCCACAGAGCAACTAAGCCTATGCTCCACAACTACTGAGCCCGCACTACAGAGCCCACATGCTGCAACTACGGAAGCCTGAGTGCTTTAGGACCTGAGAGCCACAACTACTGAAGCCCATTCGCTTAGAGCCTGTGCTCCACAGCAAGAGAAGCCACTTCAATGAGAAGCCTGCACACCACAACAAAGAGTAGCCCCTGTTCACTACAACTAGAGAAAGCCCATGCAAAGCAAAGAAGACCCAGCACAGACAAAAATAAAGAAAGAACAAGTAGGTGAAGGGAACATTAAGAGATGAAGAAAAGGATGTGGGGAATTTTGCTGATAACAAGCCACGAGTCTCAGAGGATGTAGGACTGGGGATCAGGAACATGTAGGTGATGAGATCAGACTTACCACATACAGAGCTAGATGGGGCAAAAGTCTGAGAATTTGGATTTCTGGTAGTAGCTGATGAAAAGAGGGATGGGAGGGAGGTTGATGGGATGTGTGAAAAAAAGGATTATTTAGTTCTAAATTGGTCTCTTAGAAGAAGTTAGATTGGTCTCAGTTCTATTGAGACTGATAGTTGATATCAATGGCCCTGACAGTGTCAAGCTATGTTCTAGATATTGTCCTACCTGGGGCACCCTGAGCCCTAGGGACCTATTTTATTCATTACCAAGAATCGTGTCAGGTCAAGAAGAGAAATTTACCAGAAACCAATGCTCTGTAGGTCTATCTTGAATCCTTCTGTGGATAGTGGTATTGGGGCCAAGGGATAAGGGTGATCTGACTAGTCCTTTTGTCCAGACTTCTTTGAGTCCCAGGTCCACATGTCCAGTTTTCTACTCAACTTCTCCATTTCAATGGCTCAAAGATATGTCAGATTCAACAAGTTCAACAAAATACTTATAATCTCCAAACTCTACAACCACAAATGTGATCCACTTTTAGTATCTCATCTCTTATTGAATGGTGTAAACTGAAAATCTAAAAGTCATCTTTGTCACCCATATCAAATCTGTCCCCTTGTCCTGCTGACTCTATTCCCACTATACACCCACAATCCATCTACTTTTTCCATTACCAATATATACACCCCTTACAAATACCGCCCTGGAACAAGCCACTAATATCCCTCCTCTGTTATATTATAACAAACTCTCAACTGGGCTCACTCCTTCCATTTCCACTTCTAATGTAACTACCAGATTGATCTTTTAAAAACTTGTCATATTATGTTTCTCCCCAGCTGAATAGCTTTTCATGGCTTTAGGCATACTTAAAAGAAAATCTCAGTTCCTTATCATGATTATCAGTGGCCCAACATGAACCAGTCTCAGCTCACCAAACCCCAGCTATACTGGCCTTTCTAATCTTTGGCCTTAGTAGGTTTATTTCAAACATTGTTATTCCTTCTATCTAAAACTCTAAGCTCCAGATGTACATATGTACAGCAAAGTGATTCAGTTATGCATATATATACACATAGATACATATACATATCTATTCTTTTTCAACTTCTTTTCTCATTTAGGTTATTACAGAATATGAAGCAGAGTTCCCTGTGCTATACACAGTAGGTCTTTGTTGGTTATTTGTTTTAAATATATCAGTGTGTACATGTCAGTCCCTAACTCTCAATATTCCTGCCCCCCACCCTTCTCCCCGATAACCAAAAGTTCATTCTTTAAATCTGTGAATCTGTTTTGTAAATAAGTTCATTTGTACCATTTTTTTTAGATTCTGCATAAGTGATATCATATGATATTTGCATTTCTTTGATTTACTTCACTGAGTATGATAATCCCCAGGTATATTCATGTTGTTGCAAATGGCATTATTTCATTCTTTTTAATGGCTGAGTAATATTCCATTGTATACACGTACCACATCTTCTTTATTTGTTCATCTGTAGATGGACATTTAGGCTGCTCCTATGTATTGGCTATTGTAAACAGTGCTGAAGTAAACATTAGGGTGTATATGTATACTTTTGAACCAAGTTTTTCTCTGAATATATACCCAGGAGTGGGATTGCTAGATCTACTTTTAATGTCTTAATGAACTTCCATACTGTTCTGTATAGGGAAAACTGGACAGCCACATGTAAAAAGAATGAAATTAGAATATTCTTTAACACCACACACAAAAATAAACGCAAAATGGATGAAAGACCTACATGTAAGACCAGATACTATCAACATAAAACTCTTAGAAAAAACAGGCAGAACACTCTCTGACATAAATTGCAGCAATATCTGTTTCAATCAGTCTCCCAGAGTTATGTAAATATAAACAAAAATAAACAAATGAGACCTAGTTAAACTCCAGATTTTTTTATATGGCTGCCTCATTCTCATCATCTTTTAGGATTTGAAATAGCTCAACTGGAATTCCATCACATTTGAAAAAATCAGCAGTGGCCACAGGACTGGAAAAGGTCAGTTTTCATTCCAATCCGAAAGAAAGGCAATGCCAAAGAATGCACAAACTACCACACAATTGCACTCATCTCACACGTTAGTAAAGGAAAGCTCAAAATTCTCCAAGCCAGGCTTCAGCAATACGTGAACCGTGAACTTCCAGATGTTCAAGCTGGTTTCAGAAAAGAAAGAGGAACCAGAGATCAAATTGCCAACATCCACTGGATCATGGAAAGAGCAAGAGAGTTCCAGAAAAACATCTATTTCTGTTTTATTGACTATGCCAAAGCTTTTGACTGTGTGGATCACAATAAACTGTGGAAAATTCTGAGAGAGATGGGAATACCAGACCAACTGACCTGCCTCTTGAGAAATCTGTATGCAGGTCAGGAAGCAACAGTTAGAACTGGACATGGAACAACAGACTGGTTCCAAATAGGAAAAGGAGTGTGTCAAGGTGTATATTGTCACCCTGCTTATTTAACTTATATGCAGAGTACATCATGAGAAACGCTGGGCTGGAAGAAGCACAAGCTGGAATCAAGATTGCTGGGAGAAATATCAATAACCTCAGATATGCAGATGACACCACCTTTATGGCAGAAAGTGAAGAAGAACTAAAGAGCCTCTTGATGAAAGTGAAAGAGGAGAGTGAAAAAGTTGGCTTAAAGCTCAACATTCAGAAAACGAAGATCATGACATCTGGTCCCCTCACTTCGTGGCAAATAGATGGGTAAACAGTGGCTGACTTTATTTTTCTGGGCTCCAAAATCACTGCAGATGGTGACTGTAGCCATGAAATTAAAAGACGTTTACTCCTTGGAAGGAAAGTTATGACCAACCTAGATAGCATATTCAAAAGCAGAGACATTACTTTGCTGACTAAGGTCCATCTAGTCAAGGCTATGGTTTTTCCAGTGGTCATGTGCAGATGTGAGAGTTGGACTGTGAAGAAAGCTGAGCGCTGAAGAATTGATGCTTTTGCACTGTGGTGTTGGAGAAGACTCTTGAGAGTTCTTTGGACTGCAAGGAGATCCAACCAGTCCATCCTAAAGGAGATCAGTCCTGGGTATTCTTTGGAAGGAGTAATGCTAAAGCTGAGACTCCAATACTTTGGCCACCTGATGTGAAGAGCTGACTCATTTGAAAAGACCCTGATGCTGGGAAAGATTGGGGGCAGGAAGAGAACGGGACGACAGAGGATAAGATGGTTGGATGGCATCACTGACACAACGGATATGGGTTTGGGTGAACTCCGGGAGTTGGTGATGGACAGGGAGGCCTGGCGTGCTGTGGTTCATGGGGTTGCAAAGAGTCGGACACAACTGAGCAACTGAAATGAACTGAACTGAACTGAACATTCTCATCATTCAGGCCTTGAAATGAATGTTACCTTCTCAACAAAGCTTTGTTTTAACGTGAGACATAAAGTAACCAGTTCTCAGCCCTACCCTGCTTTAGTCACTGTGTCATTACCCCGTTTTATTTTCTTCATCCATATTGGAATTTATTATATTTACTTGTTCAATTCCTGTTTCTCTATTCTAGAATGTAATCTTTATAAGAGCAGGAGCTTATTTATACCCCTACAACATACTCAGTGCTTAGAAAAGTGCTTGGTAAATTCCAGTAATTCACTAATATTTGTTGAATGAATGTCAATGATTCCTATTGTTAAATAATTACACTCCCCATAAACTGAATATCTTCAGCCTAACAAGATTATCAGTGGAAAATTTTATCATTATTTAATGTGCAGCTATTTAAATCTCCTTCAACTCTTCTTTGGGTTTATAATTCTGCTTTTCCTCTTTTGTAAGAATGAGGCTACCCCTGATTTTGAGGGAGCTAGCAAGAGATTACATGATCATAATAACTTCCTATGTCTATTCTGAAAAGCAACATGCTTTTTAGCATGCAAAATTATTTGAATTAAATCATATTTAAAGTTTAATTGCATCTATTTACCATTGACATTTTTCAGAATATGTATTTAAATCTCTTCAGAAAAAAAAGGTCTGTATTTCATTCTCTAACTATCTCTATTTGCATGTATACAAATACGCACACACACATGCATTCTGATAAACTAGGTGATTTTGGAAGTCAGTGTACACTGCAGAAAACATTTGTTTCATAGTATAGCCACTTATTAGAAAAAGATCTGTTTGTTTCTAAAGGATTACCTTTTTGTCTTCCAGAAAAAAATATATCAATAACCATTGGAGTATATAGGAATCTTTACCTTCTTGAATTTTTCACTGCACTAGTGGATGTGACTTGCTGGGGAGGTTTGGATAATTGTTGGAAAGTGTACTCATTTCTAAAAGAATCCTGCTGAGACTACATGGAAAGATTAGTAATGTCGAAGAATTGCAGGCTACTCAGTTAATTGATTTTTTTTTTTTCTATCTGGAGGATAGCCATTCCATTCCTTTATTTTCACTGTAGTTGGTATATAATAGACTGATCTCAAGGTGCACAGTTGAATTATCTGCAGTTGTGAGAACATGTGCTTTTAAATGGAAAGCTTGGTACCAATTTAATAAACGAAATTATATGGGCTGACATTAACCCTTCTCATTATTTCCTGATGTGTGTATTATCTTTTTCATGGCTTAAAGCTGACCAACAAGACAAACAACAAAAGAATAGTAAATAAGTATAGCAAATACCACATGACTCTTTTCTTATTATATGTAGATTTCTTGTTCTTCATCCAACTAGAAATAAAAGCTCTTTTTTTTATCCCAATTTAAGGAGCATATATAATATATTCTTTCAAACTAATCGTAATCATCATATCTGTAAAATACTTTTTATTTCTAAATCTGTTAGTCTTTAAAAACATTAATTTTGAGAGCTCCACTATGAAGCAAGAAATGCTGATCCCCCAAATCATGTATTCTATTTCCTTGTTGACAGGATACCATGTAGAATCTCTGCAGTTGGTATTTAAAAGAATTGTCCTTTCCTATTTCATCTTCCCTAAACAGTAGTTACCTGGCAGTTTATGAAGAAAATATCCAATTTATTTTCTGAACTAGTGCAATGCTATTGGCAATTCTGCACTGACTTATATTCCACTGCCAATAGGTTAATGTATTAGTTATAATTAATATATTGGCTTTAAAGTAATTTTATTTATTTATTTTTGACTATGCTGAGTCTGTTGCTGTGTGGGCTTTTCTCCAGCTGTGGCAAGTGGAGGCTATTCTCTAGTTGTGGTGCATAGGCTCTCATTGCAGTGGCTTCTCTTAATGCAGAGCACGGGCTCTAGGGTGCATGGGCTCCAGTTACTGTGACACGTGGGCTCAGTAGCTGTGCCTTCCAGACTCTGGAGCACAGGCTCAGTAGTTGTAGTACATGGGCTTAGCTGCTCCACCACATGTGGGATATTCCAGGACCAGGGATTGAACCCCTGTCTCCTGCATTAACAGATGGGTACTTTACCATTGAGCCGTCAAGGAAGTACCAACATATTAGTTTAAAGTAAAGCAAGCTTGAACTATTTCATCTCTGAGATTCTTAGTTCAGTTGGACTTCCCAGATCAGGTATTACTTGAATAAGAATGTAGAGTTTCCAAGGCTTCTGGCTCTGAGTATAGTCAGAAGATGAGGATTAATGAGATTTTATTCATAAAATATGTCAATAATTCTTTTCTGTATTCCCTCCAAAAAACCTTATGTAGATATTTAAGGAGGAGAAAGAGATCATACGTTTTGCAGAAAACACAATTCCTTGGTATTCTCAAAAAGCATAAATATTTTTCTCTGTGCTAAACAACTCTTCTTTGCTATAAAGTAAAAGGAAAATTTGTGAAGAAACAGTTTCGTCTGTGATCATGGAACATATTAAAATTCCAGTTGAAATTCCTGGTAGCTGGTCTTCCTTTCAGAAATGCTTCAGTTTATTTTGTATTTATTTCGGAAGGGGGACCAACATTTTAATTGACATTGTAAATTTGAAAGGTGGCTATCAATTGAAAAAAGAGGGAAAATAAGCTATGTTTTAGGTACGAAACATATTAGTTAGCTTTTGCTGTATAACAAACTACCCTAAGGCTTCCCAGGTGGCTCCATGACAAAGAACCTGCCTCCACTGCAAGAGACAGAAGAGACATGGATTTGATCCCTGGGTCAGGAAGATTCCCCCAGAGGAAGAAATGGCAACCCACTCTGGCATTCTTGCCAGGAAAATCCCCATGGACAGAGGTGCCTGGCAGACTCCAGTACATCATGTCACAAATAGTCAGAAACAGCAGAAGCGACTTAGCATGCACAGGCACAGGCAACCACATGATATTCACAGTAAATATTTTATAAACACTTTTTAAAAAGTAGCTTCTTTCTTCCTCTGAACCCTGAGCTCTATGATATCAGCTATTGGAGGTATGTGTTTTGTTCCAGCACAGGCTCCTTGTCTCTTGACACCATAGGTTATCTCCCCTGCCTTGGAGGGCAAGGATTGAGCCGCCATCATGTTCACCCTAGAAAAAGCCACGATGGTTTCAAGACTCCAATTTTATCTCCTGGACACACACAGATTCTGCCTTCTCCAGTGACTGTCTAGTGGGGTCACATGGGGGTGTTAAGGTCCCATGAGGTGAACTTTGACTAATGAGACAGAAGATAGAAAGGAAATGGCAGATAAATTGATTGCCCGTCCTCTCTTTCCAACAAAACCAAACAGTTCAGGAAAGCAGGGATTCCACACATCCGTTCTGAAAATATGCTACATGAAGACTCCCAAACCACTGGGATCTAACGCCTGATGACCTGATGTGGAGCTGATGTAATAATAATAGAAATAAAGTGCATAGTAGATTTGTTTGAATCATCCTGAAACCATCCCCCCATCCCTGGTCTGTGGAAAAATTGTCTTCTGCGAAACTAATCCCTGGTGCCAAAAAGGCTGGGGACCACTATCCTACACAACCAATCACCAGCCAGTTTTCCTATTCTGCTATGAATATCTTGGTAACACATCATCCTGTCTTACTTTTTTCTCCTTCCTTGACTGAAATTCCCTTTTCCCTCATTCTTCATGCACTAAAAGTGCACTCTACCTCAAAAGCAAACATGTGAACGTCATGTCTTCATGCTCTATTTTCTAGGGAACTCAGACTAGAATGGGCTTCCCTGGTGGCTCAGATGGTAAAGAATCCGCTGCAATGCGTGAGACCTGGTGTTGATACCTGGGTTGGGAAGAGCCCCTGGAGGAGGGCATGGCAACCCACTACAGTATCCTGGCCTGGAGAATCCCCATGGACAGAGGAGCCTGGCGAGCTATAGTCCATGGGGTCGCAAAGAGTTGGACACGACTGAATGACTAAGTACAGCACAGCACAGGATAAAACAAAACATAGAAGACTAACTTTTCAGGCATTTGTTAATTTTCTACTATGTAAATATGGAATTACGGGATTTGTTTGTTTTGAATTTTTAAAAATTATTTATTTGGCTGCATTGGGTTTTAGATACACCACAGAGGATCTTCTGTTTTCCTTGCAGCATGTGGGATCTTTTAGTTACATCTGATAGGATCTTTACTCTTGAAGCATATGAGCTCTTAGCTGAGGCATGTGGGATCTAGTTCCCTGACCAGGGATGGAACCCAGGCCCCCTTCATTGGGAGCATGTAGTCTTAGTCACTGGACCAATAGGGAAGTCCCTGATTTGAGTTTTGAACAACAAATCAATAATAGTCCTATTCAAGAATGACCCTGATTGGCTGGAGTATGACTCTCCATCTCCCATGGTTTGAGACAGATGAGTGGAATTGCTGTAGTTAGAGAATAAAGGCAGCCTGCCTGCAGCAAAGCCATACTGAGAGAGAGGCAATGAGCAGTTTAGGTGAATTATGCTCTGTATGGGAATTTTTTTACACTTACAAAGTGAAAAAAAATTTTTTTGCTCATCCATACTGATGACAGAAACTCTTTTTGATGTTATTATACTGACCTATAAATATATAGAGAAGTAAACCTAAGAATGAACTGCTTATGCTATTATCCCTTATACAATTATAAAACCTAAATTAAAAGTGAAATTCATCACATTACAAACCAATAAAATTTAAATAAACAATGTTAATTTTATATAACAGATAATTTTTTTGTTGAAGCCAAACCAGTGCTCACAATTGTTATAATACATACAAATATTTAGTTGTCATATGATGGCTGTTTTCTTTGTTTAAACAATTTTGAGGCCTTTTATTTTATAGCTTCTTATAATGTCATTTAGTCCTTTCAACTTATGAATGGGCCATTCACATATTAATTCTGCCTCTGTCTTTTTCCTTGAGCCCAAAACAATTAAAATAGAACATTGCTCCAAAGCACAGAGTCATTTACAGGATGTCACATTGGACTCATGTAAATAAGTAGCTTACGTCAAAACTGAATACTCACATACAGTAATATTTTTAAAAGCAAGAGTCTAGGATTTTTTCTCCATTCATCATTGTTTCAGGAAATCAATATCTACACAAAGGTAGCTGTTAGAAAGCTGTCATTTGTGGCATTATGAAAGGTGAAAAAAGCAAAGAATGTGCTTACTAGCATATTAGAACTTAAATGCTGTCACTTTATGATCCTTCTGTGAAAAGTGGTCACCTAAGCACAAATGCAAATGTGCACTGAAATAAATGAATATTTAATTATAAGATAATCAACCACATTATACAAAATATGCTATTCCCATTAACTGCAGACACAATTTGAATGGAAACTCACACGTGAAAAAAAAAATTGTTGATCGCTCAGTCCTGTCCAACTCTTGGCAACCCCATGAACTGTAGCCCACCAGACTCCTCTGTCCATGGAATTCTCCAGGCAAGAATACTGGAGCTGGTATGCATTCCTTTCTCCAGGGGATCTTCCCCACCAGGGATAGAACCAGGTCTCCCACATTGCAGGCAAAAGCCTTGAAATAAACTCATGGACACAGTACTCTTTCCATGGAGTACTAGAAAAATGAAGTCCTCTACTGGGGAAACGCCCTACAGCTGTGGTTTTTATTTCCTGTCTCTTTGTTAATCAGGTAAAAAGCCATTTGTTCTCATCCTAGAAAATTTACATATGTGTGCACAAACAATATTTTGAATAGAATTGCAGTAAGTTTATGAATGCCCTGGTGCCAATCCAAAACTAGTATAATTACATTATTTCATTGAATTCTTCTAATTATCTTGGTAAGTAATATCCTGTAGAGAAATCTCAAAGCAGCATAATTATTCTCCCTTTTGTACGTTGATTTTTTTCCTAATATTCCTTTGGAACACTTTTTCTTAATTTTTGAATATCAATAGCTTCACCAGGAACTTATCTAAGGAAATAGTCAATGTAATTTGGTCATCAGAGTCAAGACTTTTATTTCAAAACCACTTTTATTAAATTTTTGAATAATATTGTTTCAACTTACCTATTTCCTTTTTCTTTCATCTCTACATATCTATCATCTTTTTATAATGATTTTATATATTATTTCTTTGTAATCTCATTTTGTGTGATTTTTTGGAAGCTTAATTTACATGTCCCTGACTGTGGTTTCAAATATTGTTTATAGTTTTAGTGGCATCAGATGTAATATTTTCCTCTGTAACATTTTCATTTACTTCTAATATTTATTTTTATTTGTCATATTTCCTTTTTATTGACAGCTTATTTTCCATCTCCTGCTTTAAGATTTTTTTAAAACAAGATTGCACTGCTTGTACATTGTTTGAATTATAGACAAATTTGTTTTTAACTTTTAGCCTTTAAGTCAATGCTTGATACAACACATGTTATTAATTTGCTTTTTAAAAATTTTATTGGAGTATAGTTGATTTATACTTTGTTTTTTGATTATGTTTTATTTTTCTTTGTTATGTGATTTCTGCACACAGGTCAAGTAGTTTTCTTTTTAATTAGACCAGTAATTAATGACTTTAAAAAGCCCTTCTTACTAGTCCTGACCCCCCTGCCTCAAGACATTTTTATGTGATAAATAAAATTTTAATCAGTCTTTAAATAGTATTAAGAAAGATATCTCAGTTACTCAAAATCAATTTCTAAGTAATATTTGTTTAATGCAGATGTAACATCTATGAGTATTTCTATACCAGATATTTTTTAATCATAAATAAAATAGAAGTTACAATAAATGTAAGAAAAATACAGAAAATTAGATTAGTATTAGGGGGCTTGGATATACTTTTCCTAGTTCATATTAGCTCAACTCTACAAAATTATAAAAGGTATGGAAGAAAAAATGCCATACTTAAATATGTTGAACTCAAATTAGCAATAGAAAAAGTAGACAATATGCTGGCAAGTCTATAGGAGACTTGAATAATATAATTCGTAAACTTGGCTTTTCAGTAACTGAGAAAACTGAATTAAAATTTACTACAGTTCTTTAGAATTTGGCAGTGGCTTTATTTTATCCTTTTACTTTTTGCTCTGTATTTTTGGGAAGTATGTTATGAGACAGACAAATCTAGAATTGTCATAGGTTTCTGGTAGATCAACTCTTATTTAAGAATAAAATGTCTCTAAGGAATGCTTTTTGCCTAAAAGTTTACTTTGTCTGATTATTACTACAGTTACGTCAGATTTCTTGTGGTAACTTGTTGTATATATATGTTTTCTGACCTCTCCTTTCAAATTTTTTTTTTCATTCTTACATTATAAATAGAATATGGTAGGGGTTTACTTTTTATCCAGTCTGATAATCTCTACAATATTTATATCATTTCATTTAATATACTTGCATGGAAATCTACCAACATGCTTGATTTTCTACAGAGTCCATAAATGTGATCTTCTTTTTTCTTTTTTTGCTTTCTTTGCATTAATAAAATAGTCCTTTTACTCTATTTCTCTTCTAATTACCTTATTATTTATACATTCTTTTACTTTATAAGATTACACTAGAGATTAAAACATGGGTCCTTATTTATTAGGTTATAATATAAATTAGATGTTTTCCCACATCTTTGAAAATATAAGGACCTTGGAATACATTAATTTTATTTGTACTCTGGTAGATCGTATTTTTTTCAGATTCAAAAACATGTTTTGACTTCTGTATTTATATGAGCTTCCTTGGTAGCTCAGCTGGTAAAGAATCCTCCTGTAATGCAGGAGACTCTGGTTCAATTCCTGGGTTGGGAAGATCCACTGGAGAAGGGATAGGTTACCCACTCCAGTTTTCTTGGGCTTCCCTGGTGGCTCAGCTGGTAAAGAATCCTCCTGCATTGCGGGAGACCTGGATTCAATTCTTGGGTTGGGAAGATCTCCTGGAGAAGGGAATGGCTACCCACTCCAGGTTTCTGGCCTGAAGAATTCCATGGACTATTCCATGGGGTTGCAAAGAGTTGGACGTGACTAGCGATTTTCACTTACTTACTTACTTATTCTTAGTAAAAGATCATATAATCCTGCCCAGTGTCATATGATTTGAAGTACCTCCCTGTGTTGATTTGTCTTGAACATTGACCCAAAGTTTGGCTATACAACTTACATTGGCCAAAAAAATGTAAGTGAACATGATTTTATGTGATATCGAAGCAGAAACTTTAAAACCACTGAAAAATTCTGCCATTGCTCTTTTTGTTCTAACATGAGAATAGTATGATTCAAATGGTAGTTACTTATATTGTGGATATTGAGATGAAGACAATATATAAAGAGGAACCAAAGCCAATCCAGAGCTACCATAGCCAGTATGTAGTGTGAGACAAATTGTTTTCTTAATCCATTAGGACTTTGGAGATTGTCTATTATTGCCACATAACCTATGGATGCTAACCAAAACATCTCTTATTTTCTTTTGTGCTATCATCAAAATGTATCTTAATTTGAAATTTGAAAGTCTTGGACATTAATGATAGAGTTTTACACATTCTATATTCATTTAGAATTGCTTGAAAAAAAAAGGTAAAATTGTTACTTGCTGAGTCATGTCTGACTCTATGAGACCCTATGGATTGTAGTTCACCAGGCTCCTCTGTCCATGGAATTCTCCAGGAAGAATACTGGAGTGGATTGCCATTCTCTTCTCCAGAGGATCTTCCTGACCCAGGGATCAAATCCAGGTCTCCCACATTGGAGGCAAATTCTTTACTGTCTGAGACAGCAGGGAAGCCCTAGAATTACTTACATGTTCACTTTTTAAAACTCTTTATTTCTTCTATATTCTAACTTTATAATCTTTCATCAGCTATATGTAATCGCCTCTTAAATGTACCTATTGTGTTCTTTATTTTAGATATTATATTTTTATGTTATAATGTTTCCATTGGATTATTTTTTACTTATAGTTTGTAGTTCTCTACTGTAACCTCTGAATGTATTAATAACATTTATTTTAGTGTTTGATCATTCCAAAATCTGATTCTCCTGAAGCCATGTTCCTACTGTTTAATATTTCTCCTTGTCTATTTTCCTGCTTTCATTGCATATTGTCCACAGGGTATGAAAAACTGTAGAGGTAATTTGAAGCTTTGGATTGTTTTTTTTTCCTTCAGTGAGTATCTGACTTTGTTTCTGTAAAGCAGTTACAGCTGGGATTTATCACCTTGACCAATCAGATACTGAGCTATTTCAAAACTGGATTTCAGTCATTCTGAAGGAAGGACTATTTGCCATCCACCATTATTTCTTGAATTAGAAGTCTTTAGGAATCCCAGCTTAAAAGGTAGTGGTCTTTAGCAGGGTCTCTCCTGCACAGCCTCTGAACTTTAATTACTCCTTCAATCCTATAAAACTTCTAGAAGCTCTCCTCAGCTTTTTGGCCTCTCAGCCATCATCGTTTGCTTAGCTTCTCTTCTTTTCAGACACAATATTTCATTCAACTTTCATAAGGCAATTTTGGATTTTCAAATGCCTACAACTGTGTATTAATTTGAAATACTGGCTTAAAATAACACACATTTGTTATCTCAGATTTCCTGTGGGTCTGGGGTCTAGATGCAGCTTACCTCAATTCTGCTCAGGGTCTCACAAGGATTCAGTCAAGATGTTGGACAAGCTATATTCTCATGTGGAGCTTTGACTGGAAAGAATCTGCTTCAAATCTCATTGAGCTTGTTGGTACAATTTGTTTCCTTCAGGTTAGATGATTGAGGGATCCATCTTTTTGTTGGCTGGAAGTTGTCTTCAGGTCTTAAGGTCATCTGCAGTTTCCTGCCATGTGATCCTTTCTATAGAAAGTTTAAAACATGTCAGATTGCTTCTTCAAGCCCAGAATGAGAGTACTGTATATCTAAACAGCCAAGATGTAATCTAATAGTGGGAATAACATTCCATCACCTTTGCTATATAACATAACCAAATCAAGTGAATGGCATCTCATCTCTTTTTATATATCCTATTTCCTAGAAGCAAGTCACAGGTCCTACCCACACCCAAAGACCTGATGGTTCCATGAATCTCTGCAATGCCTCCAGGGATGAATTATTGATTTTGGTTTACTATTTTTATAGTTAGAGACAGTTTTAGTGGCTTCCTCTTGGTCTTTCCTGCCACAATAGTCCTCTCTCTATGTGTCAGAGAACCAATGTGGTGATTCTGAAAGTTGCTGAGTACATCTATTCAAATTATACATTCTGAAAATGGAGAAATAACTCCATGGTGGGTATGAGTACTCACTGGGACCACTGCGTGTTGGAGGTAAGCCAAAACTCCATTGATCACCTGACCTTTGACTATATAAGTCTTTACTCTGGCTATGAAGGCAACAGAAAGATTTTTGGTCTCCAGGAATTGGTGTCAGTTCAGCACCAGTGTTCAATAATTCCCTTCAATCTTGACTATTTCCCTTTTCCAAATGCACAGTCACCCTAATAAATGGTAAATGACTGCAGGTTTCTTTGGGGAGGAAAGAAACCCAGAAGAAGAAATCCTTCTTTCTTAGGAAGAAAGTTAACAATATAGGTATTTGTCAGCATAGCAGGCAATTTTCTCAAGGGGACATGGTCTCTCCTTCATTCAAAGATTGTAGTTTTGTGAACTGGCTCAAATTTGGGAATTAATTGAGGGGCTCTGATATTTGGGGGATTCAATTTGGTCTTCTGTTCACTAGCCCTAGAACTATTAGGCTTATACAGATCAATTAAGAATTTAATAAACTGCCCATCTATTTCTTTTCTACATATACCATGATCCACTAGTCAACACTGATGACCTCTCCAAGTTAGACTGTTCTGATTACTGCTTTGATGTCACTGCCCATTATAATAGCTATGCCATCTTGTCTTTGGCAATCATACTGGTTTCCAAGGGTTGCTACAACAAAGTACCACAGATTGGGTGGCTTCAGGCAATGGCACCCCACTCCAGTACTCTTGCCTGGAAAATCCCATGGACGGAGGAGCCTGGTAGGCTGCAGTCCATGGGGTCGCTAAGTCGGACATGACTGAGCAACTTCACTTTCACTTTTCACTTTCATGCATTGGAGAAGGAAATGGCAACCCACTCCAGTGTTCTTGCCTGGAGAATCCCAGGGACGGGGGAGCCTGGTGGGCTGCTGTCTATGGGGTCACACAGAGTCGGACATGACTGAAGTGACTTAGCAGCAGCAGCAGCAAGACAACAGAAATTTTATCCCCTCATATTCTGGAGTCTTAAAGCATAAAAGCAAAGTGTTAGAAAGGTTCGCTCCTTCTGGAAGCTCTGAAGAAGAATCTGGTCCATACCTCTCCCCTGGCTTCTGAGGGTTGCCAGCAGTCCTTGGCATTCATTGGCTTGTAGCTGCATCACACCAGTCTCTGCCTTCATCGTGACTTCATATTCTCCCTGTGTCTAAATTTCTGTCTCTTATAAGGTCAGCAGTCACAGACTAAAAGTGAAAAGAGTTAGTTGCTCAGTCATGTCTGACTCTGCAACCCTGCTAGGCTTCTCTGTCCATGGGATTCCTCAGGCAAGAATACTGGAGTGGGTTGCTGTTTCCTACTCCAGAAGATCTTCCCAACCCAGGGATTGAACCCGCATCTCTTGTGTCTCCTGAAATGGCAAGCAGATTCTTTATCACCGCACCACCTGGGAAGCCCATCCATATCCATGTGTGTGCTTTGCTTAGTCATTCAGTCATGTCCGACTCTTTGTGACCCCATAGAGTCTCAAAGGCTCCTCCATCCATGGGATTCTCCAGGCAAGAATACTGGAGTGGGTTGCCGTGCCCTCCTCCAGGGGAATCTTCCCAACCCAGGGATTGAACCCAGGTCTCCTGCATTGCAGGCAAATTCTTTACCAACTGAGCCACCAGGGAAGCCCATATCCATATCCATACCCATATCTATATCTATTCTTATATCTATATTATATATATTAATCTAAGATAGATTCTTTTAATGGAACTGGCCTTACATGATTGTGGGAACAGGTTGGTTAAGCAGTCTCTGTAAGGCTGTTTTCTCCACATATGATACTAGGGCTTCAAATCCATAAGAAGGCAGTCAGGAAGAGAAGAATGTAAGCAGACTGGAATCAACACACTCGAGATGGAACCCCATGGGGAAGAGCTAAAACTTGTGTCACTTACTGTGTCCTCTGACCTTGGCCATGAAGGTATCCAGCAGAAGGTGGCGGGGGTGGGGGGGGGGGGCGGGGGGCTCTTTGTAATAGAGCTAAACACATACTCCTGGCCTGAGAGTTAAAGAAGTCAAAGGAGGATCAGATTAAGCTAGAGCATTTGCAGGCCCAGCTGCTGAGTCAGCAGGTCAACCACAACATGTGTGAGCTAAAAAATGGCCATTTTGTAGCTTCCCTTCCAGCCTTCAAATCTCCTACAAATCTCCTTTGCAGCTGACCTTAACTAGAAACAAACAAGATGATGAATTCTGGGAAATGGACTTCAGCCTCAGCAAGTTGACACATGACATAGCCATCACAAGATAGTTTGTGCAAAGTAGGATTCAGACTAAACCCACACTCATGTGAAAATACTAAACCAAGCTGGGAGAATGTACAGTTACAAAGCCTACAAAATAAATTGTAACCTCAACTGGGTCAAAACCATATTAAATATCTAGGAAACTTCAGAACTGCACAAATTAAAAGTGTGTCATATGTGAACACCAATTGTTTTTCATCGTTCCAGTTCCAGTTCAGTCACTCAGTCATGTCCGACTCTTTGTGACCCTATGAATCGCAGCACGCCAGGCCTCCCTGTCCATCACCAACTCCTGGAGTTCACTCACACTCATGTCCATCGAGTCCGTGATGCCATCCAGCCATCTCATCCTCTGTTGTCCCCTTCTCCTCCTGCCCCCAATCCCTCCCAGCATCAGAGTCTTTTCCAATGAGCCAACTCTTCGAATGAGGTGGCCAAAGTACTGGAGTTTCAGCTTTAGCATCACTCCTTCCAAAGAAATCCCAGGGCTGATCTCCTTCAGAATGGATTGGTTGGATCTCCTTGCAATCCAAGGGACTCTCAAGAGTCTTCTCCAACACCACAGTGCAAAAGCATCAATTCTTTGGTGCTCAGCTTTCTTCACAGTCCAACTCTCACATCCATACATGACCACAGGAAAAACCATAGCCTTGACTAGACGGACCTTAGTCGGCAAAGTAATGTCTCTGCTTTTGAATATGCTATCTAGGTTGGTCATAACTTTTCTTCCAAGGAGTAAGCGTCTTTTAATTTCATGGCTGCAGTCACCATCTGCAGTGATTTTGGAGCCCCCCAAAATAAACTCTGACATTGTTTCCTCTGTTTCCCCATCTATTTCCCATGAAGTGATGGGACCAGATGCCATGATCTTCGTTTTCTGAATGTCTCGGGGCTTTAAGCCAACTTTTTCACTCTCCTCTTTCACTTTCACCAAGAGGCTTTTTAGTTCCTCTTCACTTTCTGTGAAGAGGTGGTATCATCTGCATATCTGAGGTTATTGATATTTCTCCTGGCAATCTTGATTAGTGAGGTTGAAAAGGGATTTGTCTGGCACAAATATATGACTTCTTCTATATTCAAAATGATCACACCCAAAGCAAAATGTTTAACAGAAAGATAAATTTCATGTTAACAAGCACATTTGATAATTGTCCCAGGAAGGATTATAGGTAATTGGATGGAAGTATTTTTCATGTAATCTATGATAGTCAGCATTTTAAATGTTCCATAGAAACACTTATTTCAGAGATTCAGCAAAGCTGTATCAACGCTTATATCAGAACAAAAGCATTCAGCTTCTGATTATAGAGATGCTGAAAATTTACTCCATTTATAGTAAGAGTATCTCAACTTTTTCTCTAAAATTACCCAAAACCTTTCTGAGGCCTCGTGCAATTTATATAGTCATCCCACAAAAATTTATTGAACCACTGTCATGTGCCAGGAATTTTTCTAGGTGCTCTCTGTATAGCAGAGAATGAAACAGACATGAAATCTGCTCTCAAGCAATAAGCTGCCCAGTGAGAAAATGTAGCCAATGAATCAATAAGTAAGTATCCATGTCTAGTTCTGATAAGTTCTATGAGGAAACATATGGCAGGGTAAAAAAATAGGATGTGATAATGCATGGTGCTTGTGTCTTTTTAGGTCACGTGTTTAGGCAAAGCCCAATAAAAAACTGACTTATTAGCAGAGATATGAATCGAGTGAGGAAGTGAGTGAATGAAGATTTCTGAAGGAGGAACATTCTAGGGACAGGGAATCATAGATGCAAAGGCTCAGAAAACAGGAACCAGAGTGCTTAGAGTAGATTGAGCCAGGGAAAGAGTTGGGAGATGAAGTCAAGAGCGATCCAGGGGCCCATCTCAGAGACCATGGTTAGGATTTGCTTCTGAAAGACAAAAGAAGCCATCAGAAAGTTTTAAGCAGAGTGTGATGATCTGATTTTTTTTTGTTTTTTTTGCAGTTTGGATTGTGGGCTCTTAGTTTCCTGATGAGGGACTGAACTTGGGCCATGGCAGTGACAGCACCAAGTCCTAACCACTGGACTACCAGGGAACTCTTTGAATTTTGTTCATTTTTTAATTTCGTTTAAAAAGAAGGGTTCTGTTTTCTTTGTGGGGGACAATGAAGGAAACAAGGAGATCAATGAGCAGGCTTTTGCAGTAATCCAGGAGAAAAAGTTGGTAATGATGGAAATACAAAGAAATGGTCAGATTTTAAGTCTATTTTAAATAGAGGTTATGATAAAAAATTCTAATTCAAAAAGATACAGGCATCCCAATGTTCATAGCTGCACTGTTTATAATAGCCAAGATATGGAAACAACCTAAGTGTTCATTAACAGATAAATGGATAAAGAAGACTTTGTACATATATACAATGGAATATTACTCAGACATGAAAAAAGAATGAAATAATGACATTTGTAGCAACATGGATAGACATAGAGATTATCATAATAAGTGAAGTAAGTCAGACAGAGAAAGACAAATATATGCTATCACTCATGTGGAATGTAAAAAATAATACAAATGAACTTATTTACAAAACAGCAACAGACCCACAGACATAAAAAAACAAGCTTCTGATTATCAGAGGGGAATGTGGTGGGGAGGCATAAATTAGGACTTTGGGACTGGTGGATGCAAGCTACTGTATATCAAAGAGATAAACAATAAGCACACTATATTCAAAGTCTTGTAATAGACTATAATGGAAAATAATACATATATGTAGGTATAACTGAATCACTTGGCTATATACCAGAAAGTAACACAACATTGTAAATTAACTCTCAATTTTAAAAAGTTTGAAAAACCAAGAAACAATAAACAGATAAATAAATGAGAGGAAGGAAGGGAGTCAGCTCAATGCAATTGCTGAGAATTTCATGTTTAACTTTCTCTCTCTCTTTTGCCTGTGCACATGTGCTATCAGCCTCTTGTTTCTTCAGTTGAGTCGTCTTTTATGTTGCTCCAAGCACTCTGCACCCTAACACTAGTTTTTAGCTGCCTAATATACTTACCATGCTCCCTAGTCCTACAAATGCAGGATCCAATCCAACCTTACCTCTTTTCTCTTTTTCCTATAAAACTGCTCTGCATCCCCTTCCTCCCTGTTCCTTATTCAGCATTCATCCTATCATCTCATTCAAAACCCTAAGCCTTGAGAATAAGTTTTTCATTTATGTGTTAAGCAGAAAACACCTGATATAATTAATTTATATTCAGGTAGAAATGATTAATAGCCTAAATTACAATAGTTTTCTTCTCAGGGAGATTATTTTTAAAAGCTTAGAAATCACTCAAATGAATTCTCTTTTTTGGGATATATACTCTTAAGTGGTGAAGGTTTTATGATCACCTGAAAATTACAGTTATTTGATGGCTGCCCCACCCACAGGGGTCTTATGCTGATTTTCTCAGTGCTTCAGTTCAGTTCACTTCAGTCACTCAGTTGTGTCCGACTCTTTGTGACCCCATGAATCACAGCACGCCAGGCCTCCCTGTCCATCAGCATCTCACGGAGTTCACTCAAACTCACGTCCATCGAGTCGGTGATGCCATCCAGCCATCTCATCCTCTGTCGTCCCCTTTTCCTCCTGCCTCCAATCCCTCCCAGCATCAGAGTCTTTTCCAATGATTCAGCTCTTTGCAGGAGGTGGCCAAGTACTGGAGTTTCAGCTTTAGCATCATTCCTTCCAAAGAACATCCAAGGCTGATCTCCTTTAGAATGGACTGGTTGGATCTCCTTGCAGTCCAAGGGACTCTCAGTGCTTAGGGTTATTAAAAAAAAAGGAAGTTATGCCAAAATAAATCATTACTTTTAAAGGGCAAGTTCATCACAGCTTGCTTACCATTGTTCATAAATGAAGAAAAGAGGGGAAAACATGAAAAAGCTCATAAGAAATGAGATTTTTATCCTTACTTGAAGCTAGCAATTTTTGAAGTCCCTTCAGAGGAGCCTGTCTGGTGTAGATGCCTAGGAAAAGGCTCAACATTGAACCTGCTATATCATCTGAGTTGGGATGATATTGGGGTCTCCCTTCAGTTTGTAACCTAGAATTATCCATTAGTATAGCTGCTGTTTAGTTTCTGTTATTCTCTTTTTTGTAGAGTAAGTTTCTTGGTGGGGATGGAGTGGGGAAGAATCTGAACATTTTCATGTCAAATGTGGCTTAGCCATATATACACACTAAGTCGCTTCAGTTGTGTCTAACTCTCTGCAATCCCATGGACTGTAGCCTGCCAAACTCCTCTGTTCATGGGATTCTCCAGGAGAATCTGCATGTGGGTTGCCACGCCCTCCTCCAGGAGATCTTTCCAACCCAGAGATTGAACCCACATCTCTTATGTCTCCTGCATTGGCAGGCAGGTTCTTTACCACTAGCACCACCTGGGAGGCATATATATATATATATGCTATGTGTATATAGTTATTAAGGCAAAAAAGATCATAGGAAGACAGAAACTACAAAAAAACCACATTATTATTTGCTATCTTTTTTCATTTGAGAAAGTGAATTTGGGAAAATGTACAAATAAATAAATAAAGTCTTATATATATATATATATACATATATATATATACATATATACAAATATGTATATATACATATATATACATATATACAAATAAATAAAGTCATATATATATGTATATATATATGCTATATGTATATAGTTATTAAGGCAAAAAAGATCATAGGAAGACAGAAACTACAAAAAAACCACATTATTATTTACTATCTTTTTTCATTTGAGAAAGTGAATTTGGGAAAATGTACAAATAAATAAATAAAGTCTTATGGGTTTTGTAACTGGATTAAGGTATTCACTGAGTAACTAGATATAAAGGAGTTAGAGGCAGTTTCATCCACTTCAATTCTGTTATAGCAATAAAAGATATATTCTTAGAACCATACATCATCTCAAATGGAAAGTGCTGATTAGAAAAAAAAAAGTGCTCTCTCAGATCGCTGGTTGCCAATTATAACATTCACTCTGACTTTCTCTCTCAGTTAAAAATCCCCCAATTTATTTGGAGAGATAATAGAGCTAGCCAGAAAAGTATATTACCTAATCTTCTAGGTTTGGCCATGTGGCTAAAACCTGTCCAGTAAGATATAGACTATGCCAAAGCCTTTGACTGTGTGGATCACAATAAACTGTGGAAAATTCTGAAAGAGATGGGAATACCAGACCACCTGACCTACCTCTTGAGAAACCTATATGCAGGTCAGGAAGCAACAGTTAGAACTGGACATGGAACAACAGACTGGTTCCAAATAGGAAAAGGAGTGCGTCAAAGCTGCATATTATCACCCTGCTTATTTAACTTATATGCAGAGTACATCATGAGAAACACTGGTCTGGAAGAAGCACAAGCTGGAATCAAGATTGCCGGGAGAAATAACAATAACCTTAGATATGCAGATGACACCACCCTTATGGCCGAAAGTGAAGAGGAACTATAAAAGCCTCTTGATGAAAGAGAAAGAGGAGAGTGAAAAAGTTGACTTAAAGCTCAACATTCAGAAAACGAAGATCATGGCATCTGGTCCCATCACTTTCTGGGAAGTAGATGGGGAAACAGTGGGAACAGTGTCAGACTTTATTTTTGGGGGCTCCAAAATCACTGCAGATAGTGACTGCAGCCATGAAATTAAAAGACGCTTACTCCTTGGAAGGAAAGTTATGACCAACCTAGATAGCATATTCAAAAGCAGAGACATTACTTTGCCCACTAAGGTCCGTCTAGTCAAGGCTATGGCTTTTCCAGTAGTCATGTATGGATGTGAGAGTTGGACTGAGAAGAAAGCTGAGCACTGAAGAATTGACCCTTTTGCACTGTGGTGTTGAAGAAGACTCTTGAGAGTCCCTTGGACTGCAAGGAAATCCAACCAGTCCATTCTAAAAGAGATCAGCCCTGAGTGTTCTTTGGAAGGAGTGATGCTAAAGCTGAAACTCCAGTACTTTGGCCACCTCATGCGAAGAGTTGACTCATTGGAAAAGACTCTGATGCTGGGAGGGATTGGAGGCAGGAGGAGAAGGGGATGACAGAGGATGAGATGGCTGGATGGCATCACCGACTCGGAGGCCTGGCATGCTGTGATTCATGGGTCGCAAATAGTCGGACACGGCTGAGCAACGGAACTGAACTGAACTGAAGATATAGATGGAATTGTCGGGAGAAAATTTTGGAAAATCTCCTGCAAAGGAAAATAGACAACTTGTGAATCCTCCTTTGCATTTCCCACTTTGTGCTTTTTAACCTTGAGTTTGATGAAATTACTAGAGCTCTATGTTTGATCATGAAGCAACCTTGTGGATAGAAATCATTTGCTAAAGATATTACAGCAAAAGAGAGGCAAATACTAGATCCCTGATGGTTATAGATCCTCCATGCCAGGGCTGCATTGACTATTTTTAGACTTCTTTTATGAAAGAGAAAGATAAACTTGTAGATCTTTTAAGTCACTGTTATTGAAAGGTCACTGTTATGAGCAGCCACATGTAATTCCTAAATGATACAATGATTTACAGCATACTCACTTGTCTTTGGAAACCAAGGATATTTTTTTTGCAAAGTGTAATTAACTAACTAAAATGTGTATTTTTCAGCTTCCTTCCCCAGCTATTCCTACCATTGCCTAATGAACTCATGAAAAAGTGAGCACAGTAGCATGAATGGAGGTTATGTGTGAGCTCAGCAACATGGATGTCCACTCACCCAGGCTGACCTCAGTCCCTGCTCAGTGCCCCATCCGTCAACATTAGCAACTACTGAGTCTCTGACAGTTACCAACCCCAGGGTCATCAGCTGGCTGTCTGGTGGCAGGTAGATTATACTGGGCCGCTTTCATCATGGAAGAAGTAGTGTTTTATTCTTACTGGAATAGATACTTATTTGGGGTATGGATTTTCCTTCCCTGCATGAAATGCATGTCGCATCCTAGGTGGCACTAGTGGTAAAGATCCCACCTGCCAGGAGACATAAGAGATGCAGTTTTGATCCTTGGGTTGTGAAGATCCCCTAGAGGAGGGCATGGCAACCCACTGCAGTGTTCTTGCCTGGAGAATCCCATGGACAGAGGAGACTGGAGGGCTACAGTCCATAGGGTCTCATAGAGTTGGACACAACAGAAATGGCTTAGCATTTACACGTGCATGAAATGCTTCTAGCAAAACTATCATCTATAGGCTTACATGATGCCTTATCCATCAACATGGTTTTGTATGCAGCCTTGCTTCTGATCAAGAAACTCACTTCATAGCAAATGAAGTATGGCAATGGACCTATGCTATGGAATTCACTAGTCTAACCATGTTCTTTACCATCCTGAAGCAACTGGCTTGATAGAACAGTGGAATGTTCTGTGTTTTGAAGACTTAATTATAACACCAGCTAAGTGGCAATTCACTCAACCTTCCATATACGTTGGTTCAACATCCATGGCTTCAACCAACTATGGTTAAAAACATTTGAAAAAACACTCCAGGGAGTTCCCTGGCTGTCTAGTGTTTAGGACTCGGCATTTCATTGCAGTGGTTTTAATCCCTGGTCAGGGAACTGAGACCCTGCAAGCCCCACTGGATGGCCAAAAAGAAAAAAAAAAAAAATCCCAAAAGTTCCAAAAGCACAACTTGAATTTGCCATGCTGGCATCTATTTACATAGCATTTATATTGTATTCATACCTATTTACATAGTATTTGGGGCTTCCAAGTTGGCACTAGTGGTAAAGAATCTGTCAGCCAATGCAGGAGATGCGAGAGACGTGTGTTCAATTCCTGGTTCAGGAAAATTTCCTGGAGAAAGGAATGACAACCCACTGCAGTATTCTTGCCTGGGAAATCCCATGGACAGAGGAGCCTGGTGGGCTACAGTCCGTAGGGTCGCCAAGAGTCAGATAAGACTGAAGTGAGTTAGCACACATGCATGGAGGAAGTAATAAATACCACATATTTTAACAAGATTGACTGGCAAGTAAAGGAAGTAAGCAATTAATATTATCATTACTCCACAGAACCAGGAAAATTACCTCTGAAAAAGAGAGGCTATCAAAAAGGGCTTCCAGGATGAAGGAGGTGTGATGAAAGTCGAAGTTCACATGGATTCATACCAAAATTCTTCAGAAAAATCAGCTAAATATAGCATTCATTCTCAGCTTTCTCTTGGTGCAAACAGAAGTAAGTAAAAATGCTATTATATGTATTTTTATATGGATGAATCTCTCAGAAAGAGAAGGTTGGGCTCCTACAACCTACCCACAAAAATTAAAACAAAATAATTCAGAAAAGAAACATCTCCTTTTATATTGAGTTCTTCCTAGTGGTATTAGTGGTCTCTAGAGAAACAGAAGCAACAGGATGTATATGTGTATGTGTGTTTGTGTATGTATATATCAATACATATATGCATGTGTATATATATATATTTGCATATATGTATTGTGTGCGTGCTCAGTTGCTTAGTCACACCCAACTGTTTGTGACCCCATGGACTGTAGCCCTATAGATCCCTCTATCCATGGAATTTTCCAGGCAAGGGAAATTGCCTGGAGTGGGCTGGGGTGGGTTGCCAGTTCCTACTCCTGGGGATCTTCCCAACCCAGGTATTGAACCCGTATCTCTTTCCTCTCCTGTACTGGCAGGTGGATTCTTTACCACTGAGCCTCCTGGGAAGCTTAAATAACTCTTTCTCATATATATACATATAGTATTTTAAGGAATTGAGTCTCATGATTGTTGACACATGGCAAGTCTGAAAATCTGTTAGATAGACCAGCAAGCTGGAGACCCAGGAAAGAGTTGCAGCTGCAATCCAAAGGCCATCTGCTGGCATAATTCCCTCTTGCTTAGGGGAAGTCACTGTTCCATTAAAGCTGTAACTGATTGGATAAGGCCTACCTACATTATGAAAGGCAACCTGCTTTACTCAAAGTCCATCAGTTTAAATGTCAATCCCATCCACAAACACCTGTACAGAAGCATCCAGAATAATTTTTGACCAAACATCTGGACACTGTGGCCCAGCCAAGCTGACACACAATATTAACCATCACACTAGTACCCTAGTTCCTTTCTGCAAAGGATATTCTCCCAGGGGCAAATGGAATCTGTCTTAGTCAGGTCCACCATATTCCCAGGGTGAATGAGCTAGGCTGTGGAGGAGGTTACTTGAAATCAGTCTAAATCCTACAAAGGCTGTTTGAGCTGTACCCATCAGGGCTCAAACATGCAGTCACTGAAAAGAAACTGGAAAATCAATTAACTTTCCTGTCATGAGGCTTTTCTCCCCACAGCTGACTTCCCATTCCATGTAGACAATTTAATTCAACCTGTAACAAAATAGAGCTACAGCAAATAGAAATACTTTCATGTCCACTTTCCAGGACTAGAAGATTTGGATTCTGACACAGAATCCATCTCAAATCTCAGTACTCAAAGAACTTTACGAACTGAGTAAAGTTGAGGTTATAAAGAAAAACCACTAGACTTCTGAAAAATATTCTGAGCAAACTAAAAGAGCCACTTGAGGATTCTGAATAAGTGTATCCATGTGAAACAGTTTTACACCAAAAAAAATAAAGTTTAAAAACAGTTTAATTTGCATCCTCAGTAAGACTTGTTGGAATTTTGTACTCATGGAAAGAATATAATATAACATCAAGAAAGACTGCAGTCAGATAAAAACTAAGATTACTAAATTTAAATACATAATAGAGGCTTCCTTGGTGGTTCAGACAGTAAAGAATCTGCCTTCAGTGCAGGAGACCTGGGTTCAATTCCTGGGTCAGGAAGATCCCCTGGAGGAGGGCATGGCAACCCACTCAGATGTTTTACAAGGACTTCTCATTTGGTTGAGTCTAGGAGAGGCACTTGTGGGAGGAGAGTAAGGCCCAGATACCATCCCTCCAGCTGGTCCCTAGCTAACAATGCCTCTCCTAAAGTTACTGACCCAGCTGTGCTCAAAGTTCCTTCTAAAGTCCTGGAAACCACTCCTTCCCTCTACCTTTTCAGACCCAGGGGTGATAATGAATCCCCAGCTGTTTTATTCTAGCTGCTTCACCATCTAGTTGGTCTTCTTTAACCCTTTCTACACCTTAACCGTCTGAGCCACCAGGGAAGTCCTTTGTAACTCCTTTAACTCTACTCAATTACCTTATTTGAGTATTCTGTAATTTTTATGGTAGTGGGATCCTGATTGATTTAACTACTAATTAAAAAAAAAATAGCAAGAATAGAGGAAAAACTTGACGCTTTAGACCAGAGTGGCCTATCTAGTTGGAGAAGATAATGAAAGAGATTCTTGTTCTTAACTGAAAAAAAAAAATTCCCTAGGATAGAGTGAAGGGCAAAAATAAGTTGATAAAATAGTTTAAAAGATCAGGCTGGTTTCAGATCTTTCTTCTGTAATACTAATGGTCAGAAGACACTGAAGCAGCATCAACAAAATTTTGAGAGCCTACCTAAGCTACAGTTCATGGAACAGAAAGCCATTTACAAACATGTACGAACTTAGAAAATGTACCATCCACAAAGAGCTGGATAAATTAAGGAAAAGGATAAATTCCAACAAACCAAAAGTAAATCACAATATGTAACTTCAATTGAGAGAAATGTGATTTAAAAGCAATTGTAGTTACTGCTGAGATCAGTAATATTTATGTTTAATGTTGAAATAATTGTTAATATGGGAATGTAAAAAATATCAAACAATTTTTGAAAGACAAGATATATAATTATAAAATAATCTAGTTTCAACATCCCAGATTATTCCAACAAAAATTGCAAAGGAAGGGATAAAAATAAAATGTACTAATATTTTAGTTTTTCTGTTTAAGTAAAAATAAATGAGCCCATTATTTTTCAGTTGTTTCAAATGAAAAATATATTTTAGCATGTAATTACAGAAACAGTTAAATAAAATCTCTAAATCACTAATGATAAAAAAGACCAAGGTCATAGCAAAAAGTTTGAAAGAACATGCAGTAAAATACTCTTGAATTGTGAAATCTTGGAGATTTTTATTTTTGCACATCTATATTTCTATTTTTATATAAGGCTATATTTATACTTATATTTATATTTTCTATATTTACTAGTATAGAAACAAACCTTTATACAAATTTCCATATATTACAAAATGAAATTAAACTCTAATGCCCTTAATTTCTTGAAATTTGTTTAATCTCCTGTTTTTTTTGTTTCTCAGAATTACATGATATATAGACACTACCACTCAAAAATAGATCACCAGCAAGGACTTCCTGTATAGCACAGTAAACTATACTCAGTATTTTGCAATAACCTATAAAGGAAGAGAATCTGAAGAAGAATATATCTATCTATATATATATATATATGTATAACTGAATCACTATTTTGTACACCTGAAACTAACATGATATTATAAATCAGCTACACTTCAATGAAAAAAAATGTAAACTTACAAAAAGGTTTGAAGGAGTTAAACAATGGACTTAACATGTAAGACAGATAATGGGTTTGAATCAAATTGGGCAATTCTTTTGGAGATTCCTGAGAACTTAACATCAAGGGGGAATCTCAAGTGTAAAATAAACACACTAAAGAATAGGATCGTTTCAAAATGTATGAAAATGTCCTGCTGCTGCTACTGCTAAGTCACTTCAGTTTTGTCCGACTCTGTGCGACCCCATAGACGGCAGCCCATGAGGCTCCCCTGTCCCTGGGATTCTCCAGGCAAGAACACTGGAGTGGGTTGCCATTTCCTTCTCCAATGCATGAAAGTGAAAAGTGAAAGTGAAGTCGCACAGTCGTGTCTGACTCTTAGTGACCCCATGAAAATGTCCTAGAAATAACTAAAGTCAACAGAATGATTTTTAGTAATCAACAATCCCAAATGCTATTTAGCTTCTGAGACACCATAGGAGAGTACATCTTTTGACTTTTCTGCTCAATTCCACCTTTTCTAAGAATTTATCTCCCCTCAAACACATGGTGGCAGTGGGCATGGCCATATGGCCTGCTGTTACAGTTGACATGCCTTACCACAGTTCCTAGAACCACAGGGGTTACCTGAACCTGGCCACCTGAGAGGTACCTGAGAGATCCAGGCCACCTTCTCTAGTGGCATCACCTGTTAAAAACATAATGTTGGAACTGTTGGTGGCCACGTTCCTTCTTGTGGATTGTGGAGCTGAGGTAGCTGGTTTGCAGAGATAGAAAAGAATGAAGAGAGTCAGAGCAGGGCTGAAGATACTCGATGGCATACAAGCTTCTTGTTCCAGTGTTTGCCTGCATTGCAGCTATGTTCTTGTTCTTGGGATCTCAGGGCCACCTCAGTATCCTGAGGCAGTATCCTGCAATAGTTTAGATCATTGGCTATAACATTAGATTGCCTGGATTTGAATCTTCATTGATAGCTTTGGAGCCATTTGCAAGTCCCTCTATCACTTTAAGACTTGGTTTCTTTATCTCTAAAAGGGAGACGGCATTGGGTTGGCCAAAAGGTCATTCAGGTTTGGACATCCATATCCAAACGAACTTTTTGGCCAACCCAGTATCAAGCCCATTTTATAGGATTGTGGTGAGTGTTAAATGAATTAAAACATTTTAAGTGTCTGATAAAAAATAAGTGTGGCATATTAACTATATATTATATTAAGAGCTACAATATTACTAAATTATGCTAGTATTATATAATATAAATTATGACAACTATTAATTAACTATTAATATCCTTATAACAAATTTATTTTTTTGCTTCAGTATTTACTATCAAGGACCCATACAGATACACAATTCCTTCTAGGAAGTATGCCAGGAATGATTTCAAAAACTTTGGGTTGGTGATGGGGTGGGAGGTGGAGTCACAACTGAGGAAGAAACAGCCAAATAGTTAAGAGTGTGAGCACAGCATCTTAATCCTATTTTTGCCTTTTACTAGTCATGGGATCTTGGGAAAATTACTGAGCACTAAATTTCTTTATTTGTAAAGTTTATATAATAGATCTGGCACATAGGAACACCAGATAAATATTTTATTAATTGCAGGTGACCGACATTATCAAGTGGCTAAGTTTAAGTCAGGGAGGTAAGGAATGTACAAATACTTATAGCATCAACTAGAAAACAATGCAGGAGGCTGAAAATAAGAAAATAGTTTATCGGGAGGGTCTTAAGAATTGCAATTCAGGTGGCACAGATTTGGGTAACCTGGAGAGTGTTCCAAGGAAGTATCCCAAATGGCTTCATTTTAAAGAGCTCTCTTAGCCATACCAACTCCATTTTGATTTTCATTTCACAACAGCTTGTCAAGAGACATGTGATTAATCAGAATGTACCTTTTCCTTAATTCAGAGTGTCCTGGACAGAGTTTGCCCTTCTTCCAGGTGTATCGCTTTAATTTCTTGAGATCTTAGATGGTTACTAGGTATTAGTAATAAGATTTCTGCTTCACTGATGTCTTAAATCCAGTAGGGACTACTGAAGTTACTTTTAACCAGTTGATAGGTATTCTGTATTTGAAGTAAGGACCTAAGATCCACAAAGTGAATAAAAACCTAGAAATCTTACTATCTCCTTATTTATAATCCTTAGATTTTATAAGACAGGAGTTGAAGAGCTGCTTAAATGTTTAAAGATAAAGGTTATGAAGCTTAACTTTGTTTGTCTGCTAGCAGACTTTTCCAGGCCTCTACCGAAACTCTACCTTAATAGGTGCCCCAATATATAATTGCAGAATGAATGAATGAACATATTATCAGAAGAAACCAAATCAATAAACATGAGATCAGTGAAGAAATACCTTCAATTACTGATTCATACCTTGGTTGCATCACAGAATCACTTGGAGAGCCTTTTCAAACATACAATTCCAGGCCCAATAGATAGCTCAATTGAACCAATGCTTCTGGGTGGTGCAACCAGGGAATCTGTATTTTCAAAAACCTCTTCAAGTGATCCTTAGAAGCACCTAAGTTTAGGAATGTAAGCAATTCCTTGTCTGAAAGTCCTCAGAAATGAAATTACTCACTTGCATTTAAGGGTGCTCTGAATGGAACTTGTTTGCACCTTCTGTTCTACCCTGATAAGATCTTTGAGGTTATGTGTTCTGACTGGCGCCCTCTTGGAGGAAGGAGTCAGAATGACCCAAAGAAGCAAGATGTCTGTAGGAAAAGCATCTTATTGAGCACTCATTCAGCATAAAATTGGAAAGCTGGCATTATTATAAGGTGTGATATAGCCCCAATTCTGAATCTTTCCCTGTATCTATGGAAATTTCCTTTTCAAAATGAAAGCTTGTGGGGAGAATGGATATATATGTATATATATACGGCTGAGTTTATTGGCTGTTCACCTGAAGATATCAATATTGTTCATTAATCAGCTATACCCCAATACAAAATAAAAACTTAAAAAAAAAAAGAAAGAAAGAAAACTTGTGCCCTCTTTTCCTGATGTGTTGGTTTTCAATGGCCTTTGGCTCAAAATGATCCATGAGCCAAAGAGACATTGGAGTAAGCATGTTCTTGTTGTTGTTTACTTGCTCAGTCATGTCCAACTCGGAGAAGGCAATGGCAACCCACTCCAGCGTTCTTGCCTGGAGAATCCCAGGGACAGGGGAGCCTGGTGGGCTGCCGTCTATGGGGTCGCACAGAGTCAGACAAGACTGAAGCGACTTAGCAGCAGCAGCAACATATCCAACTCTTTGTGACCCCATGGACTCTAGCCCACCAAGTTCCTGTGTCCATTGGGATTTCCCAGGCAAGAATACTGAAGTGGGCTTTCATTTCCTTCTCCAGGGGATCTTCCTGACCCAGGAATGGAACCCACATCTCCTGCACTGGCAGGTGGATTCCTTACAGCTGAGCCACCAGGGAAGCCTGCATACTCTTATACCCTTCGTTAAAAAGTTCTCTAAAGAAAAGAAGAAATTTCTGGTTAGAGAAAGATGTAGAAACCAGGGCAAGAAAGAAAGAGGAATGTAGGCAGCAGAATGAAGCATGGAAAATGACTCTGAAAAATAATGGTTGAAGAATCTGTATGAAACCTGATTTTCAATTTGTTCTGTAACCATGCACTGATTCCTGCTAGAAGTGATTTACCCAGCTACAGTTACAATTTCACAGATTCTAGTGTAATCCCAGATTGAGATATTCAACTGAGCCTGTAGTCTGAGTCTCCCAAGTCAGTTCTTTGAGGAAGACTCCAGAGTGTGTTCCCTTGGTATATTCCAGCTGTAAGGAAGACAGTATACTTTTATATACTGGAAACAACAGCTGTGAAACATATCTAGAGAGGTTTGACCCATTTGATCCAAGTCGCAACCCTCAGTTTTAGAGAATGAGAGCAAGGTGAACTGAAAAAATGGAAGTCATTTGTTTTAAAATTCCATGAAAAATGCTCTTTCAGCTGAGTCGCTCAGTCGTGTCCAACTCTCTGCAACCCCATGGACTGCAACATGCCAGGCTTCCCTCACCAACTCCCAGAGCTTACTCAAACTCATGTCCATCGAGTCAGTGATGCTATCCAACCATTTCATCCTCTGTCGTCCCCTTCTTCTCCCACCTTCAATCCTTTCGAGCATCAGGATCTTTTCCAGTGAGTCAGCTCTTCGCATCAGGTGGCCAACGTACTGGAGTTTCAGCTTCAATATCAGTCCTTCCAATGAACAACCAGGACTGATCTCCTTTAGGATGGACTGGTTGGATCTCCTTGAAGTGCAAGGGACTCTCAAGAGTCTTCTCCAACACCACAGTTCAAAAGCATCAATTTTTCAGCACTCAGCTTTCTTTATAGTCCAACTCTCACATCCATACATGGCTACTGGAAAAACAATAGCCTTGACTAGATGGACCTTTGTTGGCAAAGTAATGTCTCTGCTTTTTAATATGGTGTCTAGGTTGGTCATAGCCTTTCTTTCAAGGAGCAAGCGTCTTTTAATTTCATGGCTGCAATCACCACCTGCAGTGATTTTGGAGCCCCAAAACATAAAGTCAGCCACTGTTTCCACTGTTTCCCCATCTATTTGCCATGAAGTGATGGGACTGGATGCCCTAATCTTAGTTTTCTGAATGTTGAGTTTTAAACCAACTTTTTCACTCTCCTCTTTCGCTTTCATCAGAGGCTCTTTAGTTCTTCTTCAGTTTTTGCCATAAGGGTGGTGTCATCTGCATATCTGAGGTTATTGATATTTCTCCCACAATCTTGATTCCAGCTTGTGCTTCATCCAGCCCAGCATTTCTCATGATGTACTCTGCATATAAGTTAAATAAGCAGGGTGACAATATACAGCCTTGACATACTCCTTTCCTGATTTGGCACCAGTCTGTTGTTCCATGTCCAGTTCTAACTGTTGGTTCCTGACCTGTGTACAGATTTCTCAGGAGGCAGGTCAGGTGGTCTGATATTCCCATCTCTTGAGGAATTTTCCACAGTTTATTGTGATCCACACAGTCAAAGGCTTTGGCATAGTCAATAAAGAAGAAATAGATGTTTTTTCTGGAACTCTCTTGCTTTCTTGATGATCCAACAGATGTTGGCCATTTGATCTCTGGTTCCTCTGCCTTTTCTAAATCCAGCTTGAACATCTGGAAGTTTATGGTTCATGTACTCTTAAAGCCTGGCTTGAAGAATTTTGAGATTACTTTACTAGCATGTGAGATGAGTGAAACTGTGCAGTTGTTCAAACGTTCTTTGGTGTTGCCTTTCTTTGGGATTGGAATGAAAACTGACCTTTTCCAGTCCTGTGGCCACTGCTGAGGTTTCCAAATTTGCTGGCATATTGAGTGCAACACTTTAACAGCATCATCTTTTAGGATTTGAAATAACTCAGTTAGAATTCCATCACCTCCACTAGCTTTGTTCATAGTAATGCTTCCTAAGGCCCACTTGACTTCACATTCCAGGATGTCTGGCTCTAGGTGAGTGATTACACCACTGTGGTTATCTGGGTCATGAAGATTTTTTGTATAGTTCTTCTGTGTATTCTTGCCACCTCTTCTTAATATCTTCTGCTTCTGTTATGTCTATACCATTTCTGTCCTCTGGGCTATAGCCTTTCCAGAGCTGGATTCTGCTTCCTTATCTCTTTATGATTCCTTACAATTTTAGGAAAAATCATAAAATAATTAGAAGACATTATAAGTGTGCATGTAATACTGGTAAATTATTAATGATAGAATCAATGAGAAAAAATATCAAGAGAATAAGAGATCTAATTAAGTAAAAACTAAAAGTGGTTGCATTACAGATAAAATAAATAAATCAAAATGAAAAGCAAATAACAAAAGGATAAAATATTCATAACCTATATGACAGACAAGGATTTGATATCTTTAATACAGAAGAAAGTATTCGACAATAATGAGAAATGACAAATTGCTATAGTAGAAATGTGGGCAAAACATATAAACTGTCATTTCACATAATATAAAATATTATGGCCTATAGGCATATAAGATATTCAAATTCTTATAGAATTCTAATAAAGAATGCAAATTAAGGCTTTTTCTTCTGACCAAGATGCAGTAATGGGGCCTGGAGTTTTCCTTACACCTGAAACAATGAAATAAAAGAGAAATAAAATATGTGAAATGGCAGTTTTCAAAACAATAGATATCAAGCAATAAAGGACAAAAATCCCTATGAGATGGGGAACAATGAGGGAAATCCTGTAATGACCCATGTTACTGACTGAAGAGATTTTCCAGGCTGAGGCAGATGCAGAAGCAACCTAGACAGAACACAGCAAGCTCCTTGACTTGAGGAGACAGAGCTAAACGTTCATGCAGAATGCTGGAGAGGAGAGAAATTCTCAGAGAGAGAACTCCAGAGACTCAGAAATCTGTACAGGACCCTCTGTGTCTGTTCAACAGAGTAATCAGACCATGTGTGATAGGAAACTACACAAAGCCAGGGAAAGAAACATTTGGAAGTATTAAGGAACCACACAGTACTCATGCAAGGCTGGGAATAGTCCCCTGCAGCAAGTCGTAAGACTCTCACACAAAAAGCACCTTCCATTCACCTGGAGAACAAGAGCATCCTTATCTCCAAACATGGAAGGACGTCCATAGGAATCTGAACAAATAAATCTTGCAGTTTCCCTCACTCTGCTACATTTAATAACTCAGACTCTTTGTCCTATCACATTTTCCCATAACTTTCCACTCTTCATCAAACCCAGCATTAAAAAATGCTCAGGTTTAATGACTTCTTTGCATCTTCATTTCCTTATGAAGTCTCCCCTATCACATAACATTTATGTCAAATAAATTTGTATGGTTTTATTAATCTGTCTTTTGTACAGGGGCCCTAGTCAAGAACTGGATTTCTCATGCACTGCTGATGGGATACACATTTGTGAAATCATTTTGTAACTCTTTAGCTTCATTTCACTGTCACTGTCACTAAATTTGACCAGATGCTTAACTTATTATCTAGCACATCCACTCCTTGTATATATGTAACAAAAATGCATACATATATTCATACACATATAAGTTTAAGGATATTAATAGCTCCAAAATAGAAACTCTTTAAATAACCATCAACAGGAAAAATGGGTAATTTGTGGCACATTAATATAATGAAATAGTATACAGCAAAGAAAATTAAGAAACTGCTACTATATCTAACAACATAAATGGATCACAAAATATAATATTGAGAAAAAAAAGACTCATATATAAAGGACAACCATATGATTTAATGTTCAGAGTACTCAGAAGGATACAAATCCAATATATTATAGAGAAGCATAGTGATTATCTTTGAAGAGGAAGCAATATATTTAAAGACTGGGGTGTGACAACATATGACAGGATCATTTCTGTGGTATTGATAATATTCTTTAATCTTTTTCTGTCCTATGATGACTGTTAAAGTGTTATATAGAAGATTGTCAGATGTAAAGATGCTAATGTTTATTTTTGTATGTTTTGGCCATTTGCTTTTACAGTGACTAAAGTGCAACTGTTTTGGTTTACTGATACTAATAAAAGTAAAACAAAAATACTGCCTAGAAATACCAATAATAAATATGGAAGATGCAAATTGCTTTACCCAAAGTAGCAGAGCTTCTGGGTTTAGCAAACCTTCACCCCCTGCTGGGTTTCAGCCATAGTAAGTGTATAGCCCTCATGAAAAGAGTGTCTCAGGAATAACTTGCTTAAGAATTTTGAACTTGAGTCAATTGGCATGAATAATTTGAAACAGAGAATAAGGAACTGGCTTGGAGATTCCTTCCATTGTCAATTCATTTGTGGATCTGTGTTGAGGAAAAAATATTGTAAGTAGAAGCTAAGGTAGATATTTTCTTAAGCATTCCCCACTTCCTCTTTACCCAAGTGTCCCAAAACATTTGGTTTAATCATTTCAAAATTTCTTATAACTTTGAGACAATATTTCAAGCCTTTCAGTGCACATATTTGCTTCTTTACTCTTAATGCCTGTCACTATACAGAGCATATCACAAAAATTCAATCAATGCAAATGCATTTCATGGAAGAAGGAAAGTAAGATGGATAAAAGAAGAAAAAAGAGTACCATGTTTCATAGTTTTGGAAGAATTGATGGAATGGTGGTGACTAAATATTTGAAAGGATAATGATTAAGCTTCCAAAATTAAAGAAACACAAGAGTCTTCATAAAAAAGGTATTTAAAGTACCAAACAAAATGAAAAAAAATAAATTTCCTATAAACTTCTCAGTGAAACTGGAAAGAGAAAAGGTAAAGTTGAAAACCTTGAAAGCTGCAAGAAAGAAAAAGAGAGAGAAAAAAGAATACTTTCTCTGGAAAAAAGGAATACACTTTGGTCAAGATGATATTGTAAGAACAGGCTTTCAAGCATATTGAAGTGATCAGTAAAATATTAATAAGGGGAAGTAAAAAAAGATATTCCTGGGTGTATAGACAAGATAAATATCTCAAAAAATTAAAAATTGAATAAGAACCAAAATAGAAAGCTAGACCAGTACTCCAGAGCAGAGGTTGCTTCTGGAGGAGCTCTACCTTGGGTACAGTTGCCCAGGATCTGGCATCCCTATTTCGCTCTGTTTGTGGCTGGAGCTGACTGAGGAAAGTACCCCCATGATTCATACACTGCAGTATATCTCAAAGGTGCTGCCACTGGAAGCTAATTTTCTATGAACAGAAATCTGAGGATTGGATTGACCCACTTTCATGGCTGTCACATGATTCGAAAAAGTAATCTAAAAATGCTAATGTTCAAAATAACAAGAAAACCTGCAGGGGAAGACAAGGGTAACAAAATATGGACAAGCTATTCATAGAAACATTATGGAAGGACATAAATGAAGTTCTGATAAATTGGAAAGACTGACCACGTTCATGGATAAGGCAAATCTACAGCAAAATATCAGTTCTGCCTATTCTGATCTCTGAATTAAATTACATTATAACCACAACATTCAATAAAATGTTTAAATGAATTTGCCAAGATAATCCTAAAATTCACATGGATTTTTTGGGGAAGGGTTGTTTTTATTGTGTCCAAATAATCATAAAGAAATAAAGTGTGAATACTCCCACTAGTAGATATTAAGATTTATTATAAAGATAGTAATTAATCACAGTAAGTTGTTGCAGGGACAAATAAACCCAGGGAACAGAATAGACAGCCTCCCATAAACAAAAGCATTTCTATATTGAAATTTGATGTATGGCCAAATTGTCATTACAAATTAAAGGTAAGAGGTAGACTAGTTTATAAATTGTGCTGGGACAACTGGCTATTTTAGCAATCTAGTGAATAACAGACTTGTGGGAAGAGACTCCCTTCCCCCAAACTGGCTATAAGTGCCAATTAATTTAGGCACAACTACAGAACTTAATGGAACTGAGATAACCAAACAGACCCAGAGCAGATGTTGCATAAATTGAAATGGCTTTTTCATTTTCCTCTTCCCCTAAATTCATAAAGTATGAATACTAGCCAGAGACAATATCAGAGCAGAAAATAACCTAATTGTGACTGTGCCATTGCTCTGTTATAGTTGAGCCTACATCACTAGTCCAGAGAACTTTCATAAACAACCTGGTGCTTCTGTTTAAGGAATATTCACATAAAAAAATAGGCTTGCTTTTATCAAATTGTATTCAGCAAGAACAAAGCCAAGTCTTTGTCTAATGAAAGAAGGAAGAATCATGGCCCAGATCAATAATGTTGCCTCCATCTTCCCAGTGTACTCACAGTCTGTTTCTTGACAGACCAGCCCCTGGCTTTCTTTTAATGTCCTTTTACCTCAGTGCATCTGATACTACATTTTCTCTGTGGGCCATGATCTCAAATTCTTTCCCCACAGGTGTCTATATAAAAGTAACAACCAAATATAATAGAAATTTAATGATATTTTTTAGGAAATAAGTTCCAAATAAAATTAAAACCTAAATGTGGAGACCAAACTACTAGTTTCAAAATGACTAGTGGGACAATATAACTGTGACTTTTGATTTGAGAACATTTTAAAAGCTAGAAACAAAAAAAAACTCCATAAGGAAAAATACTGATACATTTTAACTAAATATTTTAAAAGTTTTATACAACAGACCATTAATAGAGTGAAACAATTAGAGACGGGACAGACTGGAAGTAGATATTGCAATGCATGCAAATAGCAAAGTTTTACTTCCAGAATATATAATGATGCCTACAAATCAATAAATAACACAAATACTCAATAGCTATATAGGCATAGAATGTGAACAAGCAATTAAGAAAAAAGGAAATTCAAATGGCCCAAACATTTTTTTTTTAATTCTTTCACCTTGTTATATCAGGGAAATAAAAATTTAGAAAACAGTGAGACATAGTGTAACAGCTATCTGTTTGCCAACAACAACAAAAAATGATGTCTGCCAATGTTATTTCTTGATGAAGATGTGGAAAAAAGAGTAACTTGAATACACTGCCAATGAGTGTTTAAATTGATTATGCTACTTTGTGGGGGGGGGAGGTTGATTTATCAATGGTTAGAAAAGTTGAAGATGCAACCCAGTAATTTCACTTCTAATTGCTTTCCAGTAAATACTAGTGTCCGGAAGTAAATCTTTTCATGTTTCTGCACTGTTTGACGTCCTGAGCAAAGAAAACTAACATGTAAGAGAATGTCTCCTTTAGCCCAGACCCACTGGCTCCTCACATTCTTAAGGTATTAGACTTGGAGCTATATGCATCCATTCAAAGTGTAATAAAACTTGTCTCCCTTGGAGCCCTGGAGACATCCCAGGATGAAAAGTCCTTGAAAACATTCCAGAATGAAAAGCCCTTGTGAAACCTTCCAGATTCTCTTCCCTACCGACAGTAAGCTTGGAGGGCATCTGTTAACAGGGTAGAACCTCAAGTCAAAGCAGCCCAAATGGCTGAGTTACTGCTGGAAAAACAGTTGCCTTAGAGTCTTTTAACCTATAGCAGACTTTGTGTGCATGAAAAATCAAATTTATGTGATAAGCCACTTGGATTTAGAGGTTGTTTAAAACCACAGTCTAGCTTAGCTTAATCCTAATACAATAAAGTTATCCATTTTACTGACTTTTTCAAAGAATAAGCTCTTTGATTTATTTGTTAAATATAGAGGTCTTGTTTCCTATATCAAAAATTTCTGCTTTTGCTTCATTTTCTTTCTGCCTCCCTTAGGCTTAACTTTGTGTTCTTTTTCTAACCTACTGAGTTTAATTAATTTATTTTTATTTTTCTTAGTTATTAATATAAATATTTAGTGCTAAGATTTGTTTCTCTGAATAATGCTTTAATTTTCATCTGATATATAACATTTATATAATTGTACTTATTTTAATATGAGTTTTTTCCCCTCTTGTATCAATTGTTTAGGAAAGAGATTGCATTTTACTTGTATTTCTCTTTCTGTTTTTGTTGTTAATTTCAAATTTTGTGTTATTGTGATCAGGGCATGTTTTCTGCTTCTATACATGCCAAAGATGTCAATCTTATTTCTCATATTGTATGAATCCTCTAGAACCTATCAGTATTTATCTTACCTGCTTGTTCTAACTTGACATATATAGAAGATTGACCCCAACAATGATAGATTGTGCACTGCTTACAAAAGCACTCAAAATATTTACCAAAATTTACCCTACATTGGGTCTAGAATAAATATCAAAGTATGAGGAAGTAAACATCATTAACAGAAAGATAACCAGAAAATCCCCTCATGTCTGGGGAGTTAGCAACATATGTTTAAACAGACAATTCATCGAAGAATCAATTACAGTAGCAGTTAGAGAATATTCCAAACTAAATAATGATTCAAGTACAAACTAGTGAAATACATCTAAAGCTATGTATGTAAGGAAGTTTATAACCCTGAATGCACATATTCTATCTTTTCCTGAGGATATCTGAAAAGGCACTCAACCTTGTTAATTATCAAAAATGCAAAATAAAACCACAATGAGATACCACTATATACCTACCCAATGACTAAAATGAAGCAGAATAAAAATGCCAAGTATTGTGAGTCTATAGAGCTGCTCTGAAGCAGCAGCTGAGCACCGCTGGAGCAGCCATGAGGACATACACCACATCCAAGGTCAGAGAAATCCCAGCAAGATGGTAAATGCTGGAGTGGGGGCTGCCCAGCACTGGAGCACCTGTAAGGAGATACCCCACGATCAAAGGAAAAGGAGAAGCCCCAGCAAGATGGTAGGAGGGGCGAATTCATGTTTAGAATCAAACCCCATTCCCACCAGAGATGCTCAGAGGGCTCAAAGAAATCTTGTGCACACCAGGACCCAGGGATCCCACAGAGACTGAGCCAAAACTGTGTTTGAGCATCTCCTGTGGAGGTACACGTCAGCAGTGGACTGCCACATGGACAGAGGCTCTGGGTGCAGCAGACTTGGGTATGGCATAAGCCCTCTTGGAGGAGGTTGTCATTAACCCCACCATAGAGCTGCCAGAACTTATGTAAGACTGGGAAACAGACTCTTGGAGAGCACTAACAGAACCTTGTGGGCACCAGGACCCAGGAGAAAGGAGCAGTGACCCCACAAGAGACTGACATAGACTTGCCTGGGAGTGTTCAAGAGTTTCCAGCAGAGGCGTTGGTTGGTGGTGGCCTGCTTCAGGGTTGGGGGCAGTGAGTGTAGCAGGACATGCGTGGGACCTTTTGAAGGAGGTGACCATTATCTTCATTACCTCCACCATAGTTTGGCCCCAGGTAAATTTTGCCAAGAGAATGCACTGGTCATAGAAAACACCCTCTTCCAACAACACAAGAGAAGACTCTACATATGGACATCACCAGATGGTCAATACCGAAATCAGACTGATTTTGTTTTCTGCACTGAAAGATGGAGAAGCTCTCTACAGTCAGAAGAAACAAGACCAGGAACTGACTGTGGCTCAGATCATGAATTCTTTATTGCCAAATTCAGACTGAAATTGAAGAAAGTGAGGAAAACCACTAGATGATTCAAGTATGACCTCAATCAAATCCCTTACAATTATACAGTGAAAGTGACAAATAGATTCAAGGGATTAGATCTGATAGACAGAATGCCTGAAGAACTACAGACGGAGGTTTGTTACATTATACAGGAAGCAGGGATCAACACCATCCCCAAGGAAAAGAAATGCAAAAAGGAAAAAATGGTTGTCTGGAGAGGCCTTACAAATAGCTGTGAAGAGAAGTAGAAGGCAAAGGAGAAAAGGAAATATATACTATTTGAATGCAGAGTTCCAAAGAATAGCAAAGAGAGGTAAGAAAACCTTCCTCAGGTATCAGTGCAAAGAAATAGAGGAAAACAATAGAAGGGAAAAGACTAGAGATCTCTTCAAGAAAATTAGAGATACCAAAGGAACATTTCATACAAAGAAGGGCTCAATAAAGGACAGAAATGGTATGGACCTAAAAGAAGCAGAAGATATTGAGAAGAGGTGGCAAGAATACACAAAAGAACTGTACAAAAAAGATCATTATGATCCAGATAATCATGATGGTATGATCACTCACCTAGAGCCAGATATCCTGGAATGTGAAGTCAAGTGGGCCTTAGGAAACATCACTACGAACAAAGTTAGTAGAGGTGATGGAATTCCAATTGAGTTACTTCAAATCCTAAAAGATAATGCTGTGAAAGTGCTACACACAATATGCCAGCAAATTTGGAAAACTCAGCAGTGGCCACAGGACTGGAAAAGAGCAGTTTTCATTCCAATCCCAAAGAAAGGCAATGCCAAAGAATGCTCAAACTACTGCATAATTGCACTCATCTCACATGCTAGTAAAGTAATGCTCAAAATTCTCCAAGCCAGGCTTCAATAGTATGTGAACCATGGACTTCCAGATGTTCAAGCTGGATTTAGAAAAGGCAGAGGAACCAGAGATCAAATTACCAACATATGCTGGATTATCAAAAAAGCAAGAGAGTTCCAGAAAAACATTTATTTCTGCTTTATTGACTATGCCAAAGCCTTTGACTGTGTGGATAACCACAGACTGTGGAAAATTCTGAAAGAGATGGGAATTTCAGACCACCTGACCTGCCTCCTGAGAAATCTGTATGCAGGTCAGGAAGCAACAGTTAGAACTGGACATGGAACAACAGACTGGTTCCAAACAGGGAAAGGAGTATGTCAAGGCTGTATATTTACAGCCTTGCTCATTTAACTTATATGCAGAGTACATCATGAGAAACACTGGTCTGGAAGAAGCACAAGCTGGAATCAAGATTGTGGGAGAAATATCAGTAACCTCAGATATGCAGATGACACCACCCTTATGGCAGAAAGCGAAGAAGAACTAAAGAGCCTCTTGATAAAAGTGAAAGAGGAGAGTAAAAATGTTGGCTTAAAGTTTAACATTCAGAAAACGAAGATCATAGCATCTGGTCCCATCCCTTCATGGCCAATAGATTGGGAAACAGTGGAAAAAGTGGCAGACTTCATTTGGGGGGGGGGGCTCCAATATCACTGCAGATGATGATTGCAGCCATGAAATTAAAAGATACTTACTACTCGGAAGAAAAGTTATCACCAACCTAGACAGCATATTAATAAGCAGAGACATTACTTTGCCAATAAAGGTCCATCCAGTAAAAGCTATGGTTTTTCCAGTAGTTATGTATTGATGTGAGAGTTGGACTGTAAGAAAGCTGAGTGCCAAAGAATTGATTCTTTTGAACTGTGGTGTTGAAGAAGACTCTTGAGAGTCCCTTGGACTGCAAGGAGATCCAACCAGTACATCCTAAAGTAAATCCGTCCTGAATATTCATTGGAAGGACTGATGCTGAATCTGAAACTTCAATACTTTGGCCACCTGATTTTAAGAATTGACTCATTTGAAAAGATTCTGATGCTGGGAAAGATTGAAGGTGAGAGGAGAAGGGGATGACAAAGGATGAGATGGTTGGATGGCATCACCGACTCAATGGACATGAGTTTGAGTAAACTCTGGGAACTGGTGATAGATAGGGAGGCCTGGCGTGCTGCAGTCCATGTGGTCGCAAAGAGTCGGAGATGACTCAGTGACTGAACTGAACTAAACTGAGAGCAACTGTGTGCTAAGTCTTTTCAGTCATGTCCCACTCTGTACGACCTATTGGACTGCACACCAGTCTCCTCAGTCCATGGTATTCTCCAGGCAAGAATACTGGAGTGGGTTGTCATTTCCTCCTCTGGGTATCTTCCTGACCCAGGGATTGAACTCACATCTCCTGCATTTTCAGGCAGATTCTTTACCACTAGTGCCGTCTGGGAAGCCCACTTTACTTACTATTACCAGTTTATGATAAAGGATACAACTCAGGAACGGCCAAATGGAACAGATAAATAGAGCACGATGTGGGGTAAGGGGCGCCAAGCTTCCATGCCAACTTTAGATGCAACATCTTCCTAGTCTCTTGATGTGTTTATAACCTGAAAGCTCTCTGAACCCCATTGTTTAGAGGTTTTTATGGAGGTTTCGTTATATAGGCATGATTAATTAAATCATTGGCTATTGGTGATTATCTCAATCTTAATCCCAATCCTTTCCTAAGAGTGTGTGCATGCTAAATCGCTTCAGTCGTGTATGATTCTTTGCAACCCCATGGACTGCCACCCACCAGGCTCCTCTGTCCATGGGATTCTCCAGGCAAGAATATACTGCAGTGGGTTACCATGTTCTCCTCCAGGGGATCGAACACAGGGATCAAACTTGTATCTCTTAGGTCTACTGCACTGGCCTGCAGGTTCTTTACCAGTAGCGCCACCTGCGGTGGAGCTAAAGTTCCAACTTTCTAATTATGAATTGGTTTTTCTTGTGACCAGTGCCCATCCTGATGTACCTAGGGGCTCCAGCCAGCAATTTTATTAACATACAAAGGACACTCTGGTTACTTTGGAGATTCCAAGGGTTTTTGGAGCTGTGTGCCCAGGCCAAATATGTATTTCTTATTCTTTCCCAGGGCTGTAAATAATAAGTGTTACCTGATTCTTCCCTCAAATAATTCAGTTTTATTCACATCAAACATTTGCTCTTTTACTTAATCCCCTTCTGTAATTTTGTTCTTAGTGGTCATGCTCATTTTTATAAATGTCTAATTTTCTTAGCTCCTTTCTTCCTCCTGTATCCCACAATTTCTTTGCTCTAGCCTCAAAATGAATTAAGAATCAACCATTTCTTATACTTTGACCAGTCTGCCTGGTCAAAGCCACCTCATCTTTACCCTAAATAATACACTATATTCCCAATTTAGTATATCTGTTTCTAACCCTGCCCTCTGCCCTAGTCTCTACAAACATACCAGAGGGATCTCACCAAAGTTAAGTTAGATAAATTTAGTCCTCCAATCAAAACATTCCAATGGCTTCCAACTCACTGAAAGTCAAATTTGAAGCCTATACCCTAATTTATAAGACCCTACAATATCTGATCCCATCTCTTAGCCCTCTCCCCCCAGTAACTATTCTAGTCACACTGGTTTCCTTTCTACATCTCTAACATAGTGTGTGGTTCTACCTCAGGGCCTTTGCACTTGATATTCCACCAACCTGGAATTCTCTTTCCACAGGTGGAAATTTCCAGATCTGGGGCAGAAAAATGCAAAGTGAGCCAAAAACATCTCAATGCACTGGAAAACTAGAAAACACTCAAAGACAAATGGGATCATGTCAAAAAGATATCAGGGCTGCTGTGAAAGGGCCCCTACTGGCAAAAATTGTGGATAATTTGAGGATCTAAAAATTAAATAACTGCAATTTATTCTAACAAAATGAATAAATAAAAATCTTTGAATCCATACTAATATGAAGAGAAATTGAGAGAGAGTCTCTTTGAAAAGTATGCCAACTGGTAAATGTAAAATTTATGACAAAGTTTTAAAACTACCATTCTGCAATTCCCAATGTAATATATAATTCAGGAAGGATCATCAATGGATACTAAGACTATTAGATGAAAGCTATTAGGGAAGAGAATATTTACATGGTGCTAATCAATGTGTTAGCCCACAGATTACTCAGAATCACATAGGGGGAAACTGTACTTTCACAATGGAGAAACTGTTAATCTCTTACCTTAACCAAATGATCAAACCTAGTATCTATTTGAGTCAACTTGGAATTATAAGCTTCTTAATATCATGCAATATGAAATCCACAGTCTCACTTAAGATTCTTAAGCCTAATGTTTTGCCTATATCCCAGACTGAGGGCAAGTTAAATTACATCATGAAGAAACAATCAAATAAATCAAGCATGTGCGATATTCTATAGGCTTAGAATCTTGGTTGGAGGAGGTCATTGAGAGGATGTGATCACCGATTGACACAAGAGTTGGACCTAGGTCATGGAAGTTTCCGAACCTCTTCCTCTGTCCTTGGAATGTACATAATGCCCATTCTTCCCACACTAGGAACTCTTTAAAGGACATAGCCTTCGGAGAGCAAGGTGTTAACAGTACACATGAATGAATCTCACTAAAGCCTATATATCAACTTCTAAGATTCTGATGGGCAAGTGCAGAGGTCTGTTTTGTGGCCACCCAACACAAGTCTCACATGTAAATTTCCTTGCTGATTAAAACTGCCACCTACACCAATCTGGAGTGGTCTCCCTCTTTTTTTGGTGTCTCCCTGCCCTCTGTGTATGGGGACCAGTGTGTGAATCAGCAATCTTCAAAATCAATGTCATTAAAATGAGGGTGGGAAGAAGCCTAACAGTGTAGTGCAATGCAATGTTTGAATTGTTATTGGACCCTGGTTTGAAAAAAAAATTACCATAGAAAACATTCTTGGGACAGTCAGAACAATCTTAACACAGACTTCACATCAGATCATATTATGGAATTACTGTTAATATCTATGAGAAATTGTTTACCAGAAGCAGTAATCAAAACTTCAAAATTTAAAATTTAGACACAATTTGTTCCCCATTTGGTTGGCACTGATTAAAAAAAATTCTAAAACTTTTCATTCTAAATAATTAAAAAGAATTTTGGTGATGTGGCAAAACGTATTCTGCAATGCAGTGTCCCATAGTGCATGTGTATAATATCTGTCCTCTTAATTTCCAGAAACTGACCTTTAGAAATTAGCCGTGGATGTACATATGGACTTCCTTTGTGGCTAAGCTGGTAAAGAATCTGCCTTCAATGCAGGAGACCCGGGTTCGATCCCTGGGTTGGCAAGATCCCCTGAAGAAGGGAAAGGCTACCCACTCCAGTATTCTGGCCTAGAGAATTCCATGGACCGTATAGTCCATGGGGTCGCATAGAGTTGGACACTACTGGGTGACTTTCACTTTCACTATACATATGGAAATAACCTTATCATAACCATTCTATATTTACACAGACAATGGTCAACAGTAAGGTAGTGGTGAAATATGAGACTAGTGGGTAGTCATTAAAAATGACAATAGACATTTATTGACAGACTTCCCAGGTGGTGCTAATGGTAAAGAACCTGCCTGCTAATGCAGGAGACATGAAACGCACGTTCAATCCCTGGGTGGGGAAGATCTTGGAGGAGGGCGTGGCAACCCACTCCAGTATTCTTGCCTGGACAATCCCATCTACAGAGGAGCCTGGTGGGCTACAACTCCCATGGGGTCACAAAGAATTGGACATGACTGAAGTGACTTCGCATGGAGTTGGTGATGGACAGGGAGGCCTGGCATGCTGTGATTCATGGAGTCGCAGTCAGACACGACTGAGCGACTGAACTGATCTGAACTGAAGTGACTTAGCACACACATATTTATTGACAAGGATGAAATTTCATGATATAAAAATGAGGTAATAAAATGAATTATAAAATAAAGCATAGAGTTGAGCCTATTTTATCATATATTTATTTATAAGAATATTCTCAAGAATGGAATAATATAAAATGCAAGCAGTATGTATCTTTCAGTAGCAGAATTGCATTTGGCTTATTTTTTCTTATCTGTATTTCTGAAATTTTCAAAGTAGCATACATTTTTGTATAATGAAGCTATCTAAGGTAATTTCTTTTCAAAAGCTTTTCTTTAGGTTTTTAGACACATTAAAACATTCATTAATTATTAGAAGGGAAAACCCTTAAAACGACCTCAATGTATGTCTAGTAGTGATCAAGAAGTTACGTTTGGAGTTCTGCTGCTGCTGCTACTGGATTATTAATTACAACATTTAAATATTATTTCTTGGAAAGACAAAGTAACACTCTGGGCTTTTTTTCATGATACGCCGCAACAAATTTTGGATTGCAGAAACCACGGAACAGTTTGATGTTTGCAATTCCAGTTGTTGTGATGTTGACTAGTTTGACCTGCTTTCAAATACACATGGGCTCAGAGCAATAGATGTGGGCGAGACCTTCAGAGACCAGCTTGGTCTTTGGGATGGCAATTAGAGTTAAAAACAGGTTAGAACCAGTTCCCGGGCAAACAAATACTTAAACTGTTGTCCTGTAAGTATTTAGAAAGTGAAAGTGAAAGTTGCTCAGTCGTGTCCGACACTGCCATGGACTATACAGTCCATCGAAATCTCCAGGCCAGAATACTGGAGTGAGTAGCCGATCCCTTCTCCAAGGGATATTCCCAACCCAGGAATCAAACTGGGGTCTCCTGCAGTGCAGGCAGATTCTTTACTAGCTGAGCTATGAGGAAAGCCCTTTAAATATTTAACACTTGCTGATTGGAAGTAAGAGAGAAGCTGCTTGTCTATAAGTCAAACTTTTATCAATTTTTATGAAAATAAGGAATTTATTAAAGTTTTGTTGTTGTTGTTCAGTCACTAAATTGTGTCCAACTCCTTGCAACCCCATGGACTGCAGCCCACCAGGCTCCTCTGTCTATGGGATTCTCCAGGCGAGAATACTGGAATGGGTTGCCCTGCCCTCCTCCAGGGGGTCTTCCCAACCCAGGGATTGAACCCAGGTTTGCCACATTGTTGGCAGATTCTTTACCATCTGAGCCAACAGGGAAGCCCTAATTAAAGTTTACCTGGTCTTTAATTTTGTTATTCCACACTGTCCTTACCATAAATGGACATCACAAACCAATCACGCTAAGGATATAACTACTGCATTCACGCTTTGGGACTTTTGCACTGGTTGACCCCTTCATCTGGAATGCTCTTCCCCCAGATAACTCCATGTAAACCTTCTACTGCCTTCAGTGAATTGAAAGTGAAAGTCGCTCAGTCGTGTTCGACTCTTTGTGACCCCATGGAGCCTGCCAGTTTCCTCTGTCCATGGAATTCTCCAGGCCAGAATAGTGGAGTGGGTAGCCATTCCCTTCTCCAGGGGATCTTCCCAACCCAGGGATCAAACCCAGGTTCCCACATTGTAGGCAGATTCTTTACCATCTGAGCCAACAGGGAGGCCCTACTACCTTCAAGTCTATGTCAAATGTCACCTCCTCATGGTTTAATTTAAAGTGTCTTGTTCAACATTTATGTTCTATTTTTCTTTCTTTGTTGTTGAGAAAAATCACTTTTTGGGGAGAGGCTCTCACTTTCTGTTAGTTTTTTTCTTGTGATTTTTTTCTTTCCCACTCAACCAGCTGTCTTCTTGGGAGGCATAGTAAAAGTTTTAAAATTTAGATAATAAAGTAGATAATTTGCCCCTAATGAACAACTATATCAATATTATTAGGTTTGCAGAATTTCAGCTAATTCTGCCTACCAACGCCATATGACTCTCCTGGACAAGTACAGCTTACACCAGTTCATGTCAAAAAAACTGGGAAAGAAAAGATATACTGGCTCTGGCTGTGGTAAGTAGTATTTCTAGTTATATCACTTATCTATTGCTGTGTAATGTCAGTTCAGTTCAGTTGCTCAGTCCTGTCCGACTGTAAGCAATCCTACGGACTGCAACACACCAGGCTTCCCTGTCCATCACCAACTCCTGGAGCTTGCTCAAAGTCATGTCCATCGAGTCGGTGATGCCATCCAATGATCTCATCCTCTGTCATCCCCTTCTCCTCCTGCCTTCAATCTTTCCCAACATCAGGGTCTTTTCCAATGAGGGAGTCAGCTGTGTAGTGTAGGGGTAAATAAACTTCTTCTCCAATCCTCTCAGGTTCAGTACTTGGCACCTGTGAATTAAACTAACAGACGATAGAGTAGCAAGAGAAAATGAAGTATATTTACATATGCCACATTGCCTACACACAGTAGTACTCAGTGATATGTAACTCAAAGAATAGTTAGAACTGGAGTTTATGAATCATCTTAGTAGGTGAAAAGGGAGGGGAAGAAAATGCACTTAGGGGAAAATGAATGACTTTCCTGAAAGACAAATGGGCCCTTAGGAGAATATGACAGTCTTGTGACAATGTCTGTTTGGGTGTGGTGCTGACTTCTTGTCTCCTGCTTCTGGGCAGGGAATTGAGAACAACTGAGCATTTTGAGAAGGCTTTTGCTTTTAGGTTAGTAAGGAAAGCCCTGAGAAAGCTTCTTTCTGCATCTTTTGATTCTCAATTACCTGTAAATCAAAATAATCCTATGTCAAAGTAGCATATTTTGGAGTGACATCATCCCCTTCGATAACAAACCATCCCCAAATTTAGTGATTTTAGATAACAAATAACTCACTATTCTGTGGGTTTGCAGGACAATTCTCCTGTTGGTTTCACTTAAGCTCACTCATGCAACTGCTGTCACCTGGACCACTGGCTGGGGTGCAAGCATCTCCTCTGATACGTCCAGCAGCTAGTTCTGGTTATCAGTTGGGGCACCTTGATTCTCATCCTCAAATATTAATAGAATAGATCAGCTTCCCTATGTGATAGTCTCCTTGAAACATTCAGAGAGAATAATTGTGGAACCTACAAGATCTTTAAGCCTAAACCTACTACTGGCACAGAGTCACTTCCATTGCATCTGTTAGTTAAAGCAAGTCAAGAGGTCAGTCCAGACTTAAGGAGGTGGGGAGAACACTTCATCCCTTGTTAGGAGGAGTGGAGATTTTACATTGCAGAAAATCATAAAAGGATGCACTGAGACTATCTTTGACAATGCTATCATACCACTCCAGGACACTGTCCACTTTGGAGGAAATTGGACCATTCTTTATTTTGAGTTTAATGAATTAGAGTTTTTGAGAAAACATGAGTTAAATTATATTTTCTTTCTGATTTATTTCAGATGTGCATTTGTACCCCTTCATATGTAGTATAAGCTATACCAACAAAGCTCAGTTAAATTAAGGGATTTATGAAACAGGATATTGTAGAGCTTGCCTCCAGATGACTCAGAAGCCCCATAATCGAAGATCATGTCCCAAATCATGCTCTACGTTGCACCATACTTGCCATGCTGCTGGAAGATGACACTAGGAGAGAGGAAACGGGGGCCACTGCTACTGCCAGCACTCACTGGGAAAGAGTCACAAGATTCACCATCTAGCGAATGATGACAAAGAGTTTATCTGGGCCAGACACAGAGTGATCTAGGGCCCAGGTTATGTGTGTGCATGCTCAGTTGCTTTAGTCGTGTCTGACTCTTTTCTCTTCAAGAAAATTAGAGATACCAAGGGAACATTTCATACAAAGATGGGCCCGATAAGGGACAGAAATGGTATGGACCTAACAGAAGTAGAAGATATTAAGAAGAGGTGGCAAGAATACAAGGAAGAACTGTACAAAAAAGATCTTCACAACCCAGATAATCATGATGATGTGATCACTAATCTAGAGCCAGACATCTTGGAATGTGAAGTCAAGTGGGCCTTAGAAAGCATCACTACGAACAAAGCTAGTGGAGGTGATGGAATTCCAGTTGAGCTGTTTCAAATCCTGAAAGATGATGCTGTCAAAGTGCTGCACTCAATATGCCAACAAGTTTGGAAAACTCAGCAGTGGCCACAGGACTGGAAAAGGTCAGTTTTCATTCCAATTCCAAAGAAAGGCAATGCAAAAGAATGCTCAAACTACCGCACAATTGCACTCATCTCACATGCTAGTAAAGTAATGCTCAAAATTCTCCAAGCCAGGCTTCAACAATACATGAACCGTGAACTCCCTGATGTTCAAGCTGGTTTTAGAAAAGGCAGAGGAATCAGAGATCAAATTGCCAACATCTGCTGAATCATGGGAAAAGCAAGAGAGTTCCAGAAAAACATCTATTTCTGCCTTATTGACTATGTTAAAGCCTTTGACTGTGTGGATCACAAGAAACTGTGGAAAATTCTGAAAGAGATGGGAATACCAGACCACCTGACTTGCCTCCTGAGAAATCTGCATGCAGGTCAGGAAGCAACAGTTAGAACTGGACATGGAACAACAGACTGGTTCCAAATAGGAAAAGGAGTATGTCAAGGCTGTATATTGTCACCCTGCTTATTTAACTTATATGCAGAGTACATCATGAGAAACGCTGGACTGGAAGAAACACAAGCTGGAATCAAGATTGCTGGGAGAAATATCAATAACCTCAGATATGCAGATGACACCACCCTTATGGCAGAAAGTGAAGAGGAACTAAAAAGCCTCATGGTGAAAGTGAAAGAGGAGAGTGAAAAAGTTGGCTTAAAGCTCAACATTCAGAAAACGAAGATCATGGCATCTGGTCCCATCACTTCATGGGAAATAGATGGAGAAACAGTAGAAACAGTGTCAGACTTTATTTTGGGGGGCTCCAAAATCACTGTAGATGGTGATTGCAGCCATGAAATTAAAAGACGCTTACTCCTTGGAAGAAAAGTTATGACCAACCTAGATAGTGTATTCAAAAGCAGAGACATTACTTTGCTGACTAAGATCAGTCTAGTCAAGGCTATGGTTTTTCCTGTGGTCATGTATGGATGTGAGAGTTGGACTGTGAAGAAGGCTGAGCGCTGAAGAATTGATGCTTTTGAATCAATGGTGTTGGAGAAGACTCTTGAGAGTCCCTTGGACTGCAAGGAGATCCAACCAGTCCATTCTGAAGGAGATCAACCCTGGGATTTCCTAGGAAGGAATACTGCTAAAGCTGAAACTCCAGTACTTTGGCCACCTCATGCAAAGAGTTGACTCATTGGAAAATATTCTGATGCTGGGAGGGATTGGGGGCAGGAGGAAAAGCGGGCGACCAAGGATGAGATGGCTGGATGGCATCACAGACTCGATGGACATGGGTCTGAGTGAATTCCAGGAGATGGTGATGGACAGGGAGGCCTGGCGTGCTGTGATTCATGGGGTCGCAAAGAGTCGGACACAACTGAGCGACTGAACTGAACTGAACTGAACTGACTCTTTGCGACCCTGTGGACCATAGCCCACCAGGCTCCTTTGTCCATGAGATTCCCCAGGAATGAATACTTTAGTGGGTTGCCATGCCCTCCTCCAGGGGATCTTTCTGACCCAGGGATCGAATCCACATCTCTTAAGTCTCCTGCATTGGCAGGTGGGCTTGTTGCCACTAACGCCACCTTGGAAGCCCCTAGCACCCAGGTTATAGCTGGTTCAAAAACTCTCCAGCTTCTAGGGAGCTTACATTGTAGTGGAAGGAAATAGATAATAAACTATACACATTAAAAATGAGTAAATTATATACTATGTTAAGAAATGATGAATAGTATGGAAATAGGGAATGAATAGGGAAAGATGTAAGTCAGGGCAAGAGAGATCAGAAGTGGTGGGGATGGACAGATGTTCTCAGAGAATGACTTTTGAGCAAATACTTGAAGGGATAAAGAGGTTTTCTATGCAGATACATATGTGAAGAGCATTCCAGGAGTAGAAAAAAATATGTGTATGCACCTGACATTTTTGCAGATCATAGAGAAGGCCAGTGCAGCTGGAGCAGAATGAGTGAGGTAGAAAAGGAGGAGATGTGCTCAGACCAGTAAGAGGGAAGCAGCAGTCATACAGAACATTTTAAACTCTTAACTGGGCTTTGGCTTTCACTCTAAAGTGGGGAGCCACTACCAGGTTTCTTTTGTTTTTTTTTTTTTTCTTTCTTTCTTGTTTTTGTTTGTTTTTTACTTCATTGCATGGCTTGTAGGATCTTAGTTCCCTGACCAGGGATTGAACCCGGGCCCTCTGCAGTGAAAGCTCTGGGTCCTAAACACTGGACAATCAGGGAATTCCCCATCACCAGATTTTTGAAGAGAGAAATGACATGCTCTGACTTTCTTTTTGACAGAATATTCTTTCTTCAGAGTATTAGTTTATGATCAATATGTGAAATAGTAATTAGGTAAGAGTAAAAGTAAAATTATCAAGTTAATTAAACACAAGAGAATATCTTTGCCACCTGTGAGTGGGTGAATAGAATGACCAAAATCTCAAAAACAAATATCATGAGGCAAAAAACCTGATGAAGATGACCTAAAATGACAGGACGAGGGGTGGAGTGGGTATGAAGGAGGCTCAAAATGGAAGATATATATATATAATAAATTTTATATAAATATATATTTATTTATACTATAAATGAATAATTTTATAATACAAAATATATGTATTTAATACATATATTAAATATATAATTATTACTGACTTGTGATGTTATATGGCAGAAACCAATACAACATTGTAAGCAGTTATCCTTTAATTAAAAATTAAAAAATAATGATAAAAAAACCCTGATGAATTGGGGGACCTCAAATTTAAATACTTCTGTTCAGTGAGGTGCTAAAATGGCCAGATAGATTACACATAGGAGAAGGCAGTGATACCCCAAATTGAGGAGTGCTTCTGATTGTACAAGGAGCTTCTGTAAAACAACCAGAATAGTAACAATAAATCTCACTTTAAAATGGCCCAATGATATGAACAGACAGTATACAGAATAGGAAAGCTTAAAGTCTTATAGATAAATGAAGAGAAGTTTGAGAGGACTTCCCTGGTGGTCCAGTGATTGAGAATCCGCCTGCCAATTCAGGGCACACAGGTTCAATCCCTGGTCTGGGAGGATTCCACATGCTTTGAGGCAGGTGATTCTGCATACCGCAACTTCCGAGCCTCTGTGCATAGAGCCTGTGCTCCACAGTGAGAAGCCACTGAAGTGAGAAGCCCACACAAGGAAGACCCAGAGCAACCTAAATAAATATTTTTTTTTTTATAAAAGAGAAGTTTGAAGTCATAGGTAATCAGAGAAATGAAAATTGAAGCCACCATGAGACTGGCATCATTTAGAAAGTTGTGTGTGTGTGCTCAGTTGTGTCCAGCTCTTTGGGACACTATGGACTGTAGCCCGCCAGGCTCCTCTGTCCAAGGGATTCTTCAAGCAAGAATACTGGAGTGGGTTGCCATTTCCTCCTCTAGAGGATCTTCCCCACCCAGGGATCAAACTCACGTCTCCTGCAGCTCTTTCATTGGCAGGCAAATTCTTTACCACTGGGTACCTGGGAAGCCCCTGTTTATTGCTGTGAGAGGCTTTCAAAATAAAGTGGACTCTGGTAGACTGTGTGAAAAGCCAGATATGGGAATCAACAGTGTATTCCTTCACTGGAGTGAAGTGACTTGACATTACAGCTTATCAATGGCTAATGTCCTGGACAGATCATTCTGCCCCCGAGAGCCAGATGTTCTCAGTGCTAGCTCTCTTTCACCCTTTCTCGTTCTCTTGCCCTCCATCATTCTACCCCTCCTTCCTTTGCCTTTACTCTTTGTCTCACAGTGACTGTCAAAATCTCAGCTTTTTAACAAGAAAATATATTGAGTCACTCAGTTATCAGTTATCCACTGCAAAGCCTGGGGATTTTGTCTCCAGCTGCTGTTTACCTGGGCCCTAGTCAGGAGAGGCACTGGTGAGAGAACTTTTACTCCAGTTTACAATGTTGAATTACAAAAATGGTCAAGAGACAGTGGGAAACTCTTATGATTTCTAGTTTTCATTTGTTTGACTTGCTTTGATATGAGTGGAAACGTCTCTCCTGTTCTCCAGGTAAGTAGGATAAGATAATGGTATCAGAACTAAAATATTTACTCCTTAGTTAAGAAGAATATCCTTCAGTTCTTATTCCATTGAGAGCTTTTAACATTAATGGTTATTTGAATTTTGTCCGTGGATTTTTCAGCATCTGTGGAGATCATTATATATGTTTTTGGTCAATATATTAATCTGGTATAATATTAATGGATATCTTAATGCTGCTGCTGCTGCAGCTGCTAAGTCACTTCAGTCGTGTCTGACTCTGTGCGACCCCACAGATGGCAGCCCACAAAATCCCACTCAGTCATAGTGTGTTATTTTTCTCACTGTAGTGCAGGAATTTTTTTGCTAGTATTTTATCTGTTTTTTTCTTCTGTATTTGCATTCTTAAGTGATATTGGCCCATACTTTTCATTCTTATACTGTCTTTTTTGGGTTTTACATCATGAATGGAAGTAGGACATTTTCCCTTATTCTCAGTGCTTTGGAATAATATAAAAAGCATTGAAATTATCTTTAAGGGTTTGATAGGCTCTCTCTGGGAAACTACCTTGACTGCTCTTTTTGTGGTGTAATTCCTTAATTATTTTCTCTGTTTCTTTTATGGAAATTGATCTTTTGAAGTCTAACAGAGCAAATTTTGGTAATGTGTATTTCTCTAGGAAATTATACATTTGATCTAGATTCTAAAATTCATTTCTATAGAGGTCTCCAAAGTAGTCCCTTAAGATTTTTTTAAAATAATTTCATCTGTTTCAGTGGTCATTTGCTTCTTGTCATTTTTTAGTTTATATATTTGCACCTTCTTTCTTTGTTTTTTAATAAGTTAGTTGGTAATGCATCTCCTTTTTAAAAAATTTTTCTTAAAAATGTGATTTTGATTTATTAATGAGGTTTATTGCTTTCTATACTTAGTCTCTTTTTTTGGATTTTTTTTTCTCAACCTCTGCTTTTATCTTTATTATTTTATTTTATTTTATTTTATTTATTTTTTTATATATAATTTTAAAATCTTTAATTCTTACATGTGTTCCCAAACATGAACCCCCCTCCCACCTCCCTCCCCATAACATCTCTCTGGGTCATCCCCATGCACCAGCCCCAAGCATGCTGTATCCTGCGTCAGACATAGACTGGCGATTCAATTCTTACATGATAGTATACATGTTAGAATGCCATTCTCCCAAATCATCCCACCCTCTCCCTCTCCCTCTTTCCTTGTGCTTTCTTTTGGTTTGCTTTATCCTTTTCCTCATATTTAAAAAAAAAAAACATATAAATTCTCTTGTGATCACTGCTTAAAATGTAACCCATAGATTCTGGTATGTGCTGTTTTCATTATATAGTTTTTATGTTATTTTTTGAAGTATAGTTGATTTAAAATGTTATTTTAGTTTCAGGTGTATGGCATAGTGATTCAATATTTTTATAGAATTGCACTCCATTTAAAGTTATTAAAAATAATGGCTATACTTCCCTATGCTGTACAATAGATCCTTGTTGCTTATTTATTTTATACACAGTAGTTTGTGTCTCTTAATCCCCTATGCCCTTTTTCACCTCTCCCTCCCTCCCTTTCCCTCCAGTAATCACTACTTTGTTCTTTGTATCTATGAGTCTATTTCTGTTTTGTTATATACATTAGTTTGTTTTATGTTTTAGATTCCACATTTTTACATATTTTTTCCTAAAGATTCTGTAATTTCAGTCTATGCCTCTCCTCCACCCAGCAGTTGTTTAACAGAAGAATTTTTCATTTCCAGGTGGAAGTACTAATTCATCTTACTTGTTTACTTTTGCCAGTAATTTCCAGTTTTATAGTTCTGTGATCAGATATGCTATTTGCAATACTTCTACATAATGGAAATTACTGATATTTTTCTTGTGACTGAATATATGATCAAATTTTGTCAATGCATCATAAAGCTTGAGCAGAAAGTATATCAGGATATATAGTTCTTTATACATTCATGATATCAACCTTATTAATTATTTTGTTCATGTATTCTACATCTTTACATATTATGCATCCATTTGATCTCTCTTATACTGAAGGTGTTATAGTAACATGTTTTATTTTTAGTGTGTGTCTACATGTTTCCTTGCATATCTGTAGTTTTTGTTTTCTAAGTGTGGCTGCTCTGTAATTTAGTGTGTAAATGTTCATGTTCATTGTGTTTTCATGTTGTATGATGGCTTTTAGCTCACACAAGAAAACATCTTTTGTCACATTTAATGCTTTGGGGTTTGAATTAAACTTGCCTGATATCAGCACCTCTATACCTGCTCTCTTTTTGTTTCTATTTGCTTAGTATACATTTCTTATTCCTTCATTTTGGCTTTCTGAATCACTTAGTTGGAGGTGTGCCTTGTGTCTGAGGCATACAGGTAGGTTGTATTTTGTGAGAAAAGTAAAAATATTTTTTCTTTTAGTAAATGGATGTATTAACTATCTCTTGCTAAACAAACAAATAACTCTACAACTTAGCAGCTTAAAACAACAAACATATTATGACACAGTTTTTATGGGTCAGGAATCAGGGAGTTACATAGTCACGATCCTCTGTCTCATGGTCTATTACAGGACTGCAGACAAGCTGCTGGCCTGGGCTACGGTCATCTCAAGGTTCAACAGGGGGAGGATTCACTTTCATGTTCTTATAGTTGTTGTCAGGCCTCAGGTCCTTGCTGGCTGTTGGCTGGACATTTCAGTTCCCTGCCATGCAAGCCTCTGTATAGGGCAGCTGACAACATGGTAACTGTCTTCTTTCAGAAACAATAATAAAGAGTGAGTGAGGGCTTCCTTGGTGGTCTAGTGGTTAAGAATCTGTCTGCCAACACAGGGGATATGGGTTCAATCCTTGATCCTGGAAGATGCCACAGAGAAACTAAGCCCATGCACCACAGCTACTTAACCCATATGCCCTAAAGCCTGTGCCCTGCAACAAGAGACGCCACTGCAATGAGAAACTCACCCACTGCAACAAAAGAGTAGCCACAGCTCTCCACCAGTAGAGAAAGCCCTCAGGCAGCAAAGAAGACCCAGCACAGCCAAAAATAAATATGTTGAGGTATGTTCTTTCAATGCTTGCTTTCTGGAGGGTTTTTTATCATACATGGATGTTGAATTTTGTCAAAGGTTTACTCTAAACCCACAGCAAACATTATCCTCAATGGTGAAAAGTTGAAAGCATTTCCCCTAATGTCAGGAACAAGACAAGGGTGCCCACTCTCACCACTACTATTCAACATAGTTTTGAAAGTTTTAGCCACAGAAATCAGAGAAGGAAAAGGAATAAAAGGAATCCAGATTGGAAAAGAAGAAGTAAAACTCTTACTGTTTGCAGATGACATGATCCTCTACATAGAAAACCCTAAAGACACCAACCAGAAAATTACTAGAGCAAATCAATGAAGACAGTAAAGTTGCAGAATATAAAATTAATACACAGAAATCCCTTGCATTCCTATACACTAACAATGAGAAAACAGAAAGAGTAATTGAGGAAACAATTCCATTCACCATTGCAATGAAAAGAATAAAATATTTATGAATAAATCTACCTAAAGAAACAAAAGACCTATATATAGAAAACTATAAAGCACTGATGAAAAAAAATCAAAGAGGACACAAATAGTTGAAGAAATATACCATGTTCATGGATCGGAAGAATCAATATAGTGAAAATGAGTATACTACCCAAAGTAATCTATAGATTTAACGCAATCCCTATCAAGCTACCAACGGTATTTTTCAGACAACTAGAACAAATAATTTCACAATTTGTATGGAAATACAAAAAAACCTCAAATAGTCAAAGCAATCTTGAGAAAGAAGAATGGAACTGGAGGAATCAACCTGCCTGACTTCAGACTATACTACAAAGCTACAGTCATCAAGACAGTATGGTACTGGCACAAAGACAGAAATATAGATCAATGGAACAAAATAGAAAGCCCAGAGATAAATCCACACACCTATGGACACCTTATCTTTGACAAAGGAGGCAAGAATATACAATGGAGAAAAGACAATCTCTTTAACAAGTAGTCCTGGGAAAACTGGTCAACCACTTGTAAGAGAATGAAACTAGATCACTTTCTAACACCATACACAAAAATAAACTCAAAATGGATTAAAGATCTAAATGTAAGACCAGAAACTATAAAACTCCTAGAGAAAAACATAGGCAAAACACTCTGACATAAATCACAGCAGGATCCTATATGACCCACCTCCCAGAATACTGGAAATAAAAGCAAAAATAAGCAAATGGGACCTAATTAAACTTAAAAGCTTTTACACAATGAAGGAAACTATAAGCAAGGTGAAAAGATAGCCTTCAGAATGGGAGAAAATAATAGCAAATGAAGCAACTGACAAAGAATTAATCTCAAAAATATACAAGCAGCTCAATTCCAGAAAAATAAATGACCTACTCAAAAAATGGGCCAAAGAACTAAATAGACATTTCTCCAAAGAAGACAAACAGAGGGCTAACAAACACATGAAAAGATGCTCAACTTCACTCATTATCAGAGAAGTGCAAATCAAAACCACAATGAGGTACCATCTCACGCTGGTCAGAATGGCTGCTATCAAAAAGTCTACAAACAATAAGTGCTGGAGAGGGTGCAGAAGAAAGGAAACCCTCTTACACTGTTGGTGGGAATGCATACTATACAGCTACTATGGAGAACAGTGTGGAGATTCCTTAAAGAACTGAAAATAGAACTGCCATACAACCCAGCAATCCTACTGCTGGGCATACACACCGAAGAAACTGGAATTGAAAGACACGTGTACCCCAATGTTCATTGTGGCATTGTTTACAATAGCTAGGACATGGAAGCAACCTAGATACCCATTGGCAGATGAATGGGTAAGAAATCTGTGGTACATATACACAATGGATATACTCAGCATTTTAAAAAATGCAGTTGAATCAGTTCTAATGAGGTGGATGAAACTGGAGCCTATCATACAGAGCGAAGTCAGAAAGAAAAACACCAATGCAATATATTAATACATATATATGGAATTTACAAAGATCAAAACAATGAGCCTATATGCAAGAAAGCAAAAGAGACACTGATATAAAGAACAGGCTTTTGGACTCTGGGAGAAGGTGAGAGTGGGATGATTTGAGAGAATAGCATGGAAATATGTATATTCAGTTCAGTTCAGTTGCTCAGTCGTGTCTGACTCTTTGCGACCCCATGAATCACAGCACGTCAGGCCTCGCTGTCCATCACCATCTCCCGGAGTTCACACAGACTCACCTCCATCGAGTCAGTGATGCCATCCAGCCATCTCATCCTCGGTCGTCCCCTTCTCCTCCTGCCCCAAATCCCTCCCAGCATCAGAGTCTTTTCCAATGAGTCAACTCTTCGCATGAGGTGGCCAAAGTACTGGAGTTTCAGCTTTAGCATCATTCCTTCCAAACAAATCCCAGGGCTGATCTCCTTCAGAATGGACTGGTTGGATCTCCTTGCAGTCCAAGGGACCCTCAAGAGTCTTCTCCAACACCACAGTTCAAAAGCATCAATTCTTCAGCGCTCAGCCTTCTTCACAGTCCAACTCTCACATCCATACATGCCCACAGGAAAGACCATAACCTTGACTGGACGGACCTTAGTTGGCAAAGTAATGTCTCTGCTTTTGAATATACTCTCTAGGTTGGTCATAACTTTTCTTCCAAGCAGTAAGCGTCTTTTAATTTCATGGCTGCAGTCATCATCTGCAGTGATTTTGGAGCCCCCCAAAATAAAGTCTGACACTCTTTCCCCATCTATTTCCCATGAAGTGATGGGACCGGATGCCATGATCTTCATTTTCTGAATGTTGAGCTTTAAGCCAACTTTTTCACTCTCCACTTTCACTTTCATCAGGAGGCTTTTTAGTTCCTCTTCACTTTCTGCCATAAGGGTGGTGTCATCTGCATATCTGAGGTTATTGATATTTCTCCCAGCAATCTTGATTCCAGCTTGTGTTTCTTCCAGTCCAGCATTTCTCATGATGTACTCTGCATAGAAGTTAAATAAGCAGGGTGACAAAATACAGCCTTGACATACTCCTTTTCCTATTTGGAACCAGTCTGTTGGTCCATGTCCAGTTCTAACTGTTGCTTGCTGACCTGCATACAGATTTTTCAGGAGACAGGTCAGGTGGTCTGGTATTCCCATTTCTTTTAGAATTTTCCACAGTTTATTGTGATCCACACAGTCAAAGGCTTTGGCAGAGTCTATAAAGCAGAAATAGATGTTTTTCTGGAACTCTCTTGCTGTATATTACCATATGTGAAATAGATCACCAGTCCAGGTTTGATGCATGAGACAGGGTGCACAGGGCCAGAGCACTGGGATGACCCTGAAGGATGGGATGGAAAGGGAGGTGGGAGGGGGGTTCAGGATGAGAAACACATGTACACCCATGGCTGATTCATGTCAATGTATGGCACAAACCACTGCTACTGCTACTGCTGCTAAGTCACTTCAGTCGTGTCCGACTCTGTGCAACCCCGTAGATGGCAGCCCACCAGGCTCCCCCGTCCCTGGGATTCTCCAGGCAAGAACACTGGAGTGGGTTGCCATTTCCTTCTCCAATGCATGAAAGTGAAAAGTGAAAGTGAGGTCACTCAGTCATATCCGACTCTTAGCGACCCCATGGACTGCAGCCTACCAGGCTCCTCCATCCATGGGATTTTCCAGGCAAGAGTACTGTAGTGGAGTGCCATTGCCTTCTCCAGCAGAAACCACTACCATATTGTAAAGTAATTAGCCTCCAATTAAAATAAATAACTAAATTTAAATAAATAAGAGAGTGAGACAGAAGCCATATTTTTTTTTTTGTCATCTAATCTTGGAAGTGACACCCCTTTACTTTTGCAATTCATTATGATTCATTAAAAACGTCCTACTATCTGGCTTCCCTGATAGCTCAGTTGGTAAAAAATCTGCCTGCAATGCAGGAGACCCTGGTTCAATTTTTGGGTCAGGAAAATTTGCTGGAGAAGGTACAGGCTGTCCACTCCAGTATTCTTGGATTTCTCTTATGGCTCAGCTGGTAAAGAATCCACCTGCAATTCAGGAGACCTGGGTTAGATCCCTTGTTTGGAAGATCCCCTGGAGAAGGGAAAGGCCATTCCAGTATTCTGGCCTCCAGAATGCCATATACTATACAGTTGCAAAGAGTTGGACACCACCGAGCGACTTCCACTTTCTTTCATTAGAAACTAGTCATAACTTTAGCCTACATTCAGGAGGAGGGAACTACCCATTGGCTTGAGTATCAGAAGGAAGCAGGGCTCTTTGGGAGCATCTTAGAGTTCATATACTATAATCTGCCCTCTGGCCCTTAATGATTCACTTCCCTTCCATGTGCAAAATACACTCACACCCCCTCAGGGTCCTCAAAAATCATAAACTATTACAGTTTCACCCCAAAATTCAGAATCTCCTCATCTAAATCAGGTCCAGGTGCAACTTGGGTGTAGTTTCCTTTGTTCTCTTTTGTTCTAAAACAAAAGAGACAAGTTATCTTCTCCCCAACACACTGAGCATATAGTTGTGGGACAGACATAGCATAAATGCTGTACAGATTTCTATTTAAAATGGGGGGAGGGGAATGGCCAGTACAAAGGACTCACTGGTCCACCAAAATTTTGAAATCTAGCCAGGGAAATGTTTTATGTTGTTTGATCAGGCTTATATTCTTGACTTCATTTGTCTGGTTTTGTGTTCATCCTCTGAGTCAGCATTTGTGGCTTAGTGGTTTTCTCAGCCTGCTGCATACCAATAGAATCTTGGGTATCTGCTGGCTTCTTTTCATTCTGCTTTCTCTGTCCCTTATAGTTCAAACTGGCAGTGTTTTTTGCTGATGTAGTTTTCTCATTAACTCTATGAGTCTTCTGTAAATTTCACTGGGATTCACTCCATTAAAGAAAAGCCACACCTACAAATCTCTATGAGGTGAATCTTTCTCTACTTTGTGCTGAGTGAACTATGGGACAAAACCTTTAAGGTTTTGTTTTAACGATCAATGAAGTGTTAGTCACTCAGTTGTGTCTGACTCTTTGTGATCCTATGTTTGGTAGCCAGCCAGGCTCCTCTGTCCATGGAATTCTCCAGGCAAGAATACTGGAGTGGGTTGCCAGTCCCTTCTCCAGGGGATCTTCCTGACCCAGGGATCGAACCTGGGTCACCCACATTGCAGACAGATTCTTTACCATCTGAGCCACCAGGGAAGCCCCAATGATCTGTGAGGTACACTCTTAATCTCTTGAAAGGGCCTCTGTGACTGAATGTAACTTTAATTATGTAAATAGTATCTTTGATATTTCTGAAGTAGTCACAAGGGATTTTACAGTCACACCCTTAACTCCAATTTTCAATGTTTTCCTGGAAGTGTCATAGATCTGATCTTGACTCAGAAGCCATTTCTTAATTTTAGCCTTGTTTGCCAATTGGAGAAGTAGAGGATTTTCAAAACCCGTAAGTCTTGGCTCCTTTTCTTAGAGAGTCTTTCCCTCAATTTATCTCTCTCCTCCCACATTTTATTATAAATAGCATGAAGCAACCAGGTGGTACCTTTGACATTTTGCTCAGAAATAGCCTTATATAGATCACCCAGTTCATCAGGCACATTTTCTACTTTGCATACAACTGCAGGAAACAGCTACATTCTGCCCTTAAATCACAAGAATAGACTTTAAGTTTCCAAGAACATCTTTCTTACTTCCTTTAGAACTCTCACTAGTATCTTCTTCAAATTCCAACATTTTACAGTGTGTTCAAGGCATTTTAGGCATTCATTAATATGCTTTTCAAAGTTTGCTGCACATTTTGAATGCCATGCCCATATTTTAGTTGTCATGGCAGTACAGACTATAGCCATAATATTAAAACACACTTGCTCCTTGGAAGGAAAGTTATGACAAACCTAGACAGTGTATTAAAAGGCAGAGACATCGCTTTGTCAAAAAAGTTCTGTGTAGTCGAAGCTATGGTTTTTCCAGTAGTTGTGTACTTATGTGAGAGTTGGACCTTAAAGATGGCTGAGCACTGAAGAATTGATGCTTTTGAAGTGTGGTGCTGGAGAAGACTCTTGAGAGTCCTTTGGATTGCAAGGAGATCAAACCAGCCAATCTTAAAGGATATCAGTGCTGACTATTCACTGGAAGGACCGATGCTGAAACTAAAGCTCCAATACTTAGAGCCAGCTCCTTGGAAAAGACCCTGATGCTGAGGAGGATTGAAGGCGAAAGGAGAAGGGGTGACAGAGGATGAAATGGTTAGATAGCATCACTGACTCAATGGACATGAATTTGATCAAACTCTGGGAAATAGTGGAGGACAGAGGTGTCTGGCATGCTACAGTCCATGAGGTCACAAAGTGTAGGACATGACTCAGCAACAACAAAAACAACACGGCAGTACTAGACTTCTAAGTACAAAAATCTGTACTAAGGGACTTCCCTGACTGTCCATTGGTTAAGACTCTGCACTTCCACTACAGGGAGGGTGGGTTTGGTCCCTGGTTGGGGAAATAAGATCTTATATGTCCCGTGGCATGGATTAAAAAAAAAAATCTATACTCACTATCAAAAATCTATGTATCACTATCTATTGCTATATAGCAAATTACCCCAAAATTAACTGCTTAAAACACAAATTTTTTTTTATCCCATAGTCTCTGTGGAACAGAAATCCTGGCATGGTATAGCTGAGTGCCTCTAGCTCAAGGTCCCGCATAAGGCTCTAATCAAGTTGTGGATTAGTTTAATTCCCTATGGTAGATAGCTGCTGATGATAAGAACATTATTCTTACTTTTTTTGTCATTCATTTTTACTACTTTCTCTCTTATCGGCATTTTACTCTTTCCTTTATCTCCTTTCCATTGTCTTTGGTGTTGTCTTGTCTTTCTTCAATAACCCCGTATTAAATTTCACTTGAATCTCTATTCTCCCTTGGGTATCTGATAATTTATTCTTTATGTCTGAGATAATTTTGTCTTTTTTAAAATTCTTTCTTGAATTAAATCAACTCTCTTTTCATATTTCCCTGGATTTTGACTGTTTCCTTCCTTAGCTTTTCAATTTCTTATAATGTAGTTTTTCATAGCCTCAAATATGTGTTTGATTATATTTAATTCTACAGTTTTCTTCTACTTTACTGCTGTTTTTCCTATGGGAACTTTTCATCATATGTGTGAAATTCTCCTGATATGTGTGAAATTTCCTCATATGTGTAATTTTGTTTTTCTGATTATTTTAGAATATCTCTAGGTGGATTTGCTGATTTTTTTGTTCATTTCTCTGTGGCTTTGGAATATTTTGTAAGATTCCTAGTTGACAGATAACCTTTCTCTCAAGATATGGAAGTCTAGGCACTATAAGCAGATTTGTTTGTTTGTTTCAGTGGGGCTTGTAAAGGCTGTGTGTCCTCTAGTTTTATGATCTTTTTCTGTCCTATAGGACCCTAAATTCCTGCTTCCCCTTAGTTTCTTTTTTTTCCCCATATAATTGCCAAAAGAAGTTTCTCTCTTCTTTACTGAGTTATTCTCTTTCAGAAGCTAGGAGTTTTAAGTATTACTCCCTTAAATCATAAGTACTTTTATATCTCCATATTTGTAATCCACTTTCTGATCTCTCAGATGCTTTTTTAGAATATTCAGATTAACATGGACTTAATCTTTCTAAGGCTGATTTTGGATCACTTTTATGCCCCTTCCCTAGCTTCACTCTTCTGTCTTCCCCAGTTTTTCTCCTTTTGCCTAATGGTTGGCAGGTAGGGAGTGAAGCTGACAGCATGGAGTAATTCCAACCCAGTTGCAATGGAATTTGATGATTTGTTATTTTTTACACAGAGTTACTTTGAGGCTTTGGAATATTATATCTTCAGGTTATCCTGGTGGCTTGGCTTTTGTGTAAGTGGACATTTCTCATTTTGTTATTTGGAATTGTTTTGGAAAGATATAGTGGAAGACTGGTTTCTTGGTTGCTGCCATTGTGTTCAGCGACCTAGAAGTTCTATTAATTTTTTAAGGCTTCTGATTACTTTTTCAACATTTTTATTCTTTGTTAAATTGGAGGCTTCAAGAGGGCGGGGACCTTGTCTATCTTGTTCTGTCCTATCCCCTCTGCCTAGTACGTGTACAATTACTGTAGAGTCAAAAGAGCACTGATGCTTAGAATAATGTAATGAAAACTAGATTCAGAAGGTTTGGGTTTAGATACTTAGACTATTTAGGCCTTAGATTCTTTATCTATAACCAGGGATCTCACCAGGTTGTGGAAAAAGATCAAGTATGAAAATGCCTTAAATAGTTATTGCCCTCCTAGTGCTTAGCTAATATTTACCTCACACACACACACACACACACACACACCCTTCTGCATTGATAACTTATACAATACCTTTTCTTATTTCCTGTAGTCCTAAGTATTTGGTAATTACACTAAATCTTTTTAGATGTGATTTTTTTTCTAACTAATCTATCATTCTTTTCTTATAAATAGAAGTTTCACATACCCTATTCCTTAAGACCTAGTTGTAGAAAACTCCTCTTGAATCTTCTTACCATTATAAAAAATATAGAACACAAATTAAAATGTTAGTGCATAGTTTATTTTTTATCTAGGTAGGCAAACTATGTTCCTAGTTTATGTTAACAGCAAAAAACCTAGTATACTGAAATTCAACTTTTATCTTAAAACTTAGAAATTATAATACTCCGATTAGTAATAATAATAACATATATTTGAGAGCTTACTATATGTCTGCCACCTTTTTAAATATTTAAAAATTATCAACTCATTTAATCTTGCTATTCTCATGAAATAAAGAAGCAAAGTAAGTTAAGTAACTTGCTGGAGGTGGTGTGTACTAAGTCGCTTCAGTTGTGTCTTTGTGACCCCATGGACTGTAGCCCACCAGGCTCCTCTGTCCATGGGATTCTCCAGGCAAGAATAATGGAGTGAGTTTCCATCCCCTCTTCCAGGGGAACTTCCTGACCCAGGAATTGAACCCACGTCTCTTGTGTCTCCTGCATTGGCAGTCAGGTTCTTTACCACTAGCACCACCTGAGAAGCCCCTGGGAAGCTTCTGGAAGTCACCAGCTAGTAAAAGATATAACCAGCATTTGAACCCAATGAAAAAGATATGAGTTAATTATGCAAATGGTAAAATACCACTGATGTGAAGGGCTGACTCATTGGAAAAGACCCTGATGCTGGGAAAGATAAAAAGCAGGATGAGAAAAGGAGACAGAGGATGAGATGGTTGGATGGCATCACTGACTCAATGGACATGAGTTTGAGCAAGCTCTGGGAGATGGTGAAGGACAGGAAAGCCTGGCGTGCTGCAGCCCATGGGGTCACAAAGAGTCAGACATGGCTGAGTGACTGAACAACAAAATACTACTTATTCAGGTGGACTGTTTCAACTCCTACTCAAGCTAAAAATTTCTAAGAAAAAGTAAATTTCCAGCAGATAAGATCACTTTGTGATACTCTCAAGAAAGGTTTGCAGTCTTCAATTCCTAGGGCAAAGTAGGGTTCTAAACTTCAAAGGAAGAGTTGATGCTCAAAGACAGACGACTAGAAGAGAGTGAAGGGTAGACCTGGGTACAGGCCGAGGGAACTCCAACTATAGACAATATTTTTATATCCGTCCATCCTCCAGGAAGAACTCAGCCTTTGTCCATGATGTCTGAAATGCATAGCTTCAAGGCAGTCAGTTAAGATACTCTTATTTTTCACAGCAGTTCTCTTTGGGATTCTTTGACTTGGAAAACAAATGAAGCAAAATGAAGTTAATGACTCTTTCAAGTCCCTCCATCAAAGGCTTCCAAATTATAGCCATTGAATCAGTGAAAAATGCCCCGGTAGGAAAATCAGTCTCCAGTACTCTTGCCTGGAAAATCCCATGGATGGAGGAGCCTGGTAGGCTGCAGTCCATGGGGTCTCTAAGAGTCGGACACGACCGAGCAACTTCACTTTCACTTTTCACTTTCATACACTGGAGAAGGAAATGGCAACCCACTCCAGTGTTCTTGCCTAGAGAATCCCAGGGATGGGGGAGCCTGGTGGGCTGCCATCTATGGGGTCGCACAGAGTCAGACACAACTGAAGTGACTTAGCAGCAGCAGCAGGAAAATCAGTTGCTGTGGGACATAGTGATGGGGGGAAGGAAGGAAGCAGCAGGATATGCTCAGGCTGAAGTGAAGTGAAAATGTTAGTTGCTCAGTCGTGTCAAACTCTGCAACCCTGTGGACTATAAGCCCACCAGGCTCCTCTGTCGATGGAATTCTCCAGACAAGAATACTGGAGTGGATAGTCATTCCCTTCTCCAGGAGATCTTCCTGACCCAGGGATCAAACCCAGGTCTTTTGCATCACAGGGAGGTTCCTTACCACATGAGCCATCAGGGAAGCCCCTGAGGGAGATCCCAAAGATGGCACAGAGTTGCTGGCCTCAGCCATAGAAAATGAAAGGACGGGCATCAGGAGTGGACAGAATAATTTAAATTCTATCCTCCATCCCACACTTCCCTCCTTAGAGGCCAGACATGACCAAAGCATGCACAGAAGCAACCACAATATCCATATTAAGAAATCAGCACTCCTTCTTCATTACTAGATCTGGACATCCATCAGGACCACAAGCATACCTGCCTTTTGCATTTCTGGGTACAATTAACAATTAAATCCTTAGCTTTCCTCTGTTCTTACCCAAAAAGTTCACCATATGATTTTCTCAAAAATCATCATTTAGGTCCAAAATTCCCAAACTGAGCTAGGAATATAGTTACTAAGGAAAAAAAAAAAGCATCAGGAAGATTACTTAAAAATACACACAAGAAGCATGAAATCTTCTATTCCCTGAAAAAAAGAGTAGGATCTGTACTGCCTTTGTCAGGTAAATATTAATCAAGAAGTGTAAAATTTATCCTTTGACCTCAGCTAAAGATGGTGTCCTTACTGTGAAATTTGTTGGCTATACTAGCATTATCTCAGCCCTTCAAAAATCATAAAGACATGTTGGGAAGTTAATCTGGATAGCATCACAATCTTAAAAATGAACAGACTATTTCAAACAAGGATTTTCATGCATTGGAACAAAAACTTGAAAAATAAATATCTTTTCCTAAGTATGGCAAACATATTTCAGAGGTAACTGGGAAGCACAGGGAGGGAAGGAGTTTGTAGAAATTATTTCAGGAGAGGCAAAGGGATAGGTAGACATGCCCATCTTCTTATATGTCTTAGAGTGGTGACAGGAAATACGTTGTTTGTTTTTCCTTTTCTTATTCCCATCCCATAGTATTAATTGAATTCTGAGTTTTTAGAATCAACATGCTTCATTTGCTACAGACCAGTCACATTTCCTCACTTTCTAAGCATACTTGTAACTGCCTGTAAAATCCAGACCTTCAAGATGGCGACCACAAGCCAGTTAAAGCCCCACTACTCCTCCTACTGTGTCATTAAAACATAATAATTTGGTAAAGCTTCAGTGGTTCCCAGTGGTCATCATATTTATGAAGGTCCTGCTAGCTCAGCTTGCCCTCCAGGTGCCCTGAATCTGGGGAAGATAAGAAGGGAGAAAAAGTTTAAGAGTTCATAAGAGACATCTTTGATCTGGTAAACAAGATTAATTGGATTTGGGAGGTTGAAATACTCAGAAAATGAACAAAAATGATATTGGAAAATAGCAGTCATCTCACAGTTTCCATATAGTGGTCACATTTGGGATGTGTCTTTTTCAGGAGTCCTGGGGCAGCTAGATATTTGACTTATTACTTCTGTCTTTTATCCTGATTTTTAGCCTGCAGTAGAGACATAAGATCCCTTTCTAGCCATTATCTCTGGGTGGAAAACTTCAATTCCCCTGGTGGAAAAGAAGCATTCACCGAGGGAAAGATGTAGAAAAGAAGTGATGAGAAACTCAGTCCACACCGAGTTCAACGAAGGTCACTTCAGGATGATGATGTGGGGGAAATGAAGCTGGGTACTAATTAATAAATAAATGAATCTGCAAAGCATACAGGCTGATCATGACATAAATGCATATCCTTCCTCTAACCAAATTATAGTTTATCACCTCTCTCAGAAGGAATGCTTCTCTGAGTGCTGACTCCGAGGAAGTCTGCTTCCTGGTGGGTTGTCCCTGACAGGTATAAATGTTACCCTTTTCCAACTATTGTCCACTGATGACAAAAGGAAACTAAATAAGCATAATTTCCAGGCTTTTGGAGTTAAGGTCCCCTCAGTGGCCTGAGAATGACTTGCTGGCTTGGAAGGATGCCAACTTTGTGTTGGATCTGGGCAACGATCCTGCACTTGTATAAATTCTGGAGTTAATGGTGAAATAATAGAGTCACAATTCGTGCAAAGCATATTTTTCTGTCCTGAAGAATGAAGTCCCTACAGATATGAGGTGAATGCATCAGTGTTTGCCACTATTGTAAATTCTCCTAAAGCATCCTCCTAAATCCACAAAATCTCCTGAAGCATTTCAACTTTGTGGAATTTTCTATTATCCTTAAATGTGGTGTTTTCATGGCTTATTTACTTAAAGCCTCATTGTACGTTTGTGAAGAAATTTCCTGGCATGGTGTTTCAGTGATAGCATTAGTTTCTCTGTATGAATAAATGCTCCCAAGATGGCTTCATGGCAGCCACATACTAATATCCCCACTGTCCATTGATCTGAATGGCAAAACTGATACTGTTTTTGTTTTTTTTTTTAACAGCATTTCTATTCTAACCATTCCACAGAAGTCTGCCAGGTAAACAATTAACTGGTATTGGACAATAACTGATTTGGTCTCGTTTGCTCACTGTTTGCTTGTGGCATTGTTGGGTTTTCTGGCCTGCACTGGTCTGATCTTTAGTCTTGATTCCATTATGCCTCAAGAAGAGTACCTGGTACAGAGTAGATGCCCAATTAAAATTTTCCTGATGAAATTAATGAATGCATTAATCATATATATATATGTACATATATTAGAGAAGGAAATGGCAACCCACTCCAGTATTCTTGCCTGGAGAACCCCATAAACAGTGTGGAAAGACAAAGAGATATGACACTAGAAGAAGAGCCCCTCAGGTTAGAAGGTGTCAAATATGCTACCGGGGAAAAGCAGAGGGCAATGACTAATAACTGCAGAAAGAATAAAGTGGCTGGGCTAAAGTGGAAATGATGCTCAGTTGTGAATGTGTCTGGTGGTGAAAGTAAATTTTGATGCTGTAAAGAGTCGTATTACATAGGAACCTGAATGTTAAGTTCATGCATCAAGGTAAATTGGACATGGTCATGTAAAAGATGGCAAGAGTGAACATCAATATCTTAGGAATCAATGAAATAAAATGAACAAGAATGGGTGAATTTAATTCAGATGACCATTATATTTACTACTGTGGGCAATAATACCTTAGAGGAAATGGAGTAGCCCTCATATTCAACAAAAGTGTCTGAAATGCAATACTTGCATGCAGTCTCAAAAATGACAGAATGATCTTGGTTCATTTCAAAGGCAAACCATTCAACATCACAGTAATCCAACTCTGTGCCCCAACTACTGATGCCAAAGAAGCTGAAGTTGACTGATTCTAGGAAGACCTACAACACCTTCTAGAACTAATACCAAAAAAATGTGTACTTTTCATCATAGGGTATTGGAAGGCAAAAGTTGTAAATCAAGTGATATCTGGAATAACAGGCAAATTTGACCTTGGAGAACAAAATGAAGCAGGGCAAAAGTTAACAGAGTTTTTTCAAGAGAACACACAGGTCATAGCAAACACCCTTTTCCAACAATCCAAGTGACAACTCTACACATGGACATCATGAGATGGTCAATACCAAAATTAGATTGATTATGTTCTTTGCAGCTGAAGATGGAGAAGCTCTATACAGTCAGGAAAAACAAGACCTGGAGCTGACTGTGGCTCAGATCATGAACTCTTTACTGAAAAATCCAGGCCTCAGTTGAAAAAGTAGGAAAAACCATTATGCCATTCAGTTCAGTTCAGTCATTCAGTCATGTCTGACTCTTTGCAACCCCATGAACCACAGCACACCAGGCCTCCCTGTCCATTACCAATTCCCAGAGTTTACCCAAACTCATGTTCATAGAGTTAGTGATGCCATCTAACCATCTCATCCTTTGTTGTCCCCTTCTCCTGCCTTCAATCTTTCCCAACATCAGGGTCTTTTCAAATGAGTCAGCTCTTCACATCAGGTGGCCAAAATACTAGAGTTTCAGCTTTAACATCAGTTGTTCCAATGAAAACCCAGGACCAATTTCCCTTATGATGGACTGGTTGGATCTCCTTGTAGTCCAAGGGACTCTCAAGAGTCTTCTCCAAAACCACAGTTCAAAAGCATCAGTTATTCTGTGCTCAACCCTCTTTATAGTCCAACTCTCACATCCATACATGACCACTAGAAAAACTATAGCCTTAACTAGATGGACCTTTGTTGACATTCAGGTATTACCTAAATCAAATCCCTTATGATTATACAGTGGAGGTGACCAATAGATTCAAGGGTTTAGATCTGGTAGACAGAGTGCCTGAAGAACTATGGATGGAAGTTTGTAACATTGTACAAGAGGCGGTGACCGAAACCATTCCAAAGAAAAGGAAATGCAAGAAAGAAAAGTAGTTGTCTGAGGGGTCTTTATAAATAGCTGAGAAAAGAAGAGATGTGAAAGGCAAGGGAGAATAAGAAAGATATACCCAACTGAACACAGAGTTCCAGTACAGGACTAGAGATCTCTTCAAGAAAATTGGAGATATCAAGGGAACATTTCATGAAAGGATGGGCATAATAAAGGACAGAAATGGTAAGGTCTTAAAAGAAGCAGAAGATATTAAGAAGAGGTGGCAAGAATACACAGAAGAACTGTACAAAAAAGGTCTTAATGACCTAGGTAACTACGATGGTGTGATCACTCACCTAGACAGACATCCTGGAGTATGAAGTCAAGTGGGCCTTAGAAAGCATTGCTACAAACAAACCTAGTAGAGGTGATGGAATTCCAGCTGAGTTATTTAAAATCCTATAAGATGATGTTAAAGTGCTGCATTCAATATGTCTGCAAATTTGGAAAACTCAGCAATGGCCACAGGACTAGAAAATGTCAGTTTTCATTCCAATCCCAAAGAAGGACAATGACAAATAATGTTCAGACTACCATACAGTGGCACTTGTTTCACATACTAGCAGGGCTTCCCAGGTGGCTCAGTGGTAAAGAATCCACCTGCCAGTGCAGAAGATGTATGTTTGATCCCTGGGTTGCAAATATTCCTTGGAGAAGAAAATGGCAATCCACTCCAGTATTCTTGCTTGGGAAATCCTATAAACAAAGGAGCCTGATGGACTACAGTCCATGAGGTCGCAGAGTCAGACATGACTAAATGACTAAACAGCAGCAACAACACATTAGCAAGGTTATGCTCAAAATTGTTCAAGCTAGGCTTCAGCAGTACATAAACTGAGAAGTTCCAGATGTATAAGCTGGGTTTAGAAAAAGCAGAGGAACCAGAGATCAAATTGCCAACATCTGTTGGATCATCGAAAAAGCAAGAGAACTTAAAAAAAAAAATCTACTTCTACTTCATGAACTATGCTAAAGTCTTTGGCTATGTGGATCACAGCAAACTGTGGAAAATTCTTAAAGAGAAGGGAGTTCCAGACCATCTTACCTGTCTGCTGAGAAACCTGTATGTGGGTCAAGAAGTAACAGTTACTACCAGACACAGAACAATGGACTGGTTCAAAATTGGGAAAGGAGTATGTGAAGGCTGTATATTGTCACCCTGCTTATTTAACTTATATGCAGAGTACATAGTGTGAAATGCTGGGCTGGATGAATAGCAAGCTGAAATCCAGATTTCCGGGAGAAATATCAACAGCTTCAAATATGCAGGTGATACCACCCTAATGGCAGAAAGTGAAGAGGAACTAAAGAGCCTTTTGATAAGGGTGAAAGAGGAGAGAAAAAAAAAAACTGTCTTAAAATGCAACATTCAAAAAACTAAGATCGTGGCATCTGGTCCCATCACTTCATGCAGACAGAAGGGGAAAAAATGGAAACAGTGATAGATTTTCTTTTCTTGGGCTCCAAAATCACTGCACACCATGACTGCAGCCATGAAATTAAAAGTCGCTTGCTCCTTGGAAGGAAAGTATGGCAAACCTAGACAGTGTATTAAAAAGCACAGACATCACTTTGCTGACAAAGATCCATATAGTCAATGTTATGGTTTTTCCAGTAGTCATGTGTGGATGTGAGAGCTGGACTATAAAGAAGTCTGAGTGCTGAAGAATTGATGCTGTCAAACTGTGGTGCTGGAGGAGACTCTTGAGAGCCTCTTGGACCACAAGGAGATGAAACCAATCAATCCTAAAGGAATATTCACTGGAAGGGCGGATGCTGATGTAAGGTCTAATACTTTGGCCACCTGATGCAAAGAGATGATTCTTTGGGAAAGACCCTGATGCTGGGAAATATTGAGGGCAAGTGGAGAAGGGGGTGACATAGGATGAGATTGTTGGATGGCATCACCAACTCAGTGGACATGAGTTTGAGCAAACTCAGGGAGATAGTGAAGGACAGGGAAGCCTGGCGTCCTGTAGTCCATGGGGTTACAAAGAGTTGGACATGACTGAGTGACTGAACAAGGTATTGAGAAAAGAGATACACAGCCTGGGGGAAGATTTATGTCAAGACCATAAAAAGCAAGGAGATGGAAAAACAAACTATATACATATATGTGTGTGTATATATATAGGTGGCGCTAGTGGTAAAGAACCTGCCTGCCAATGCAGGCAACTAAGAGACGTGAGTTCGATCCCTGGGTCAGGAGGATCCTCTGGAGGAGGGCATGGCAACCCACTCCAGTATTCTTGCCTGGAGAATCCCATGGACAGAAGAGCCTGGCGGGCCACAGTCTAAAGGGTCTCAGAGAGTCGGACATGACTGAGCAACTTAGCACTCAAGTACATATATATATATATGTATGTACGTATATACACACACACAACTTTCTTTATTGCTTGGATTTTAGGCTTGTGTTGATTACACACAGGGGGAGGACAAGGTCAACAGTTGTTCTAGTGGGTACCTCTGGGAAACTCATTAGCAAGGAAGACCTAGTAGTAAGTCTTGTTCCAGCTTTACCAGGACATAGATGACTGTGGCTGATTTAGCTGCCTGGCATGCAGATGAAGCTTTAGAAACTAAACTTGACACTAACTGTGTGAGCTTAGAGCTGAGATTTGACCCCTGACATCCCCTCAAGGGCACTGACTCTTGCATTATTCCTATAGGTAAGTAGACCATTGAAGAGTCATATTTGTAGGACACTTGGTTGTAATTGTGCTCCTTTACAGACAGGTTGTTTCTCTAGAAGTATTACCTGTGTGTAATCCTCTTTATGAATTACAATTACTGGCTTTCATGCTCTAACAGTTTTATCTGCTTTGGTCCAATTAAATTTGGCAGGATAAATATTTGAGAGGGAGAGGTGTACCATTTTATAGGTAAATCTGTGAGCATTACTTCTTACTGAGGTTCATTGTATACAAACTGCTTTTCATGTTAACAGCACTCAAAGCGCTTCCCTGAAACTTTTTCAAACGGGTTAAATGGCACTCCTTGTATTAAGCCTTCCAGAGTATATTTTAGAAGTTTACTGCCTTATTGTTTCTAAATAATGCATTTAACAGAAGGAGGTAACCATGTTGACTTCCTCTAAGAGTATCACATATTTAGATGCAGTCAACCAAAAAGCTCCATATTCAGAAGCCTATACTTAGATCCCAGCTGTTTGTTTTGATTTCTAATTCATGGTTACTCACTGCATGGATTTTTGCAACAGGAGATGAAAGAGGATTTTGTTTGCTTATATATTATCTGTATGTAAGGGTTTCCCTTACTTTTCATTGAGGAAGTTAAATTCCTTTTAATGATGATGAGATTTTATTTTACTAAACTCAGCCAATTTTGTCCTTTCTTTTGCACATAAAATGAGCATTATTTCTTACATATTATAAAGGCCAGATATTATATTTTAATACCACCATGAAATGGGAGCATAGTTTTGAAACCATGCCATGTGTCTGCACATTTTTCAACTAGGCTCTTGTCTACTGGAGCAGCGGAGTTCCAGTGTTGCAAGGGAAGAGTAGATATATCCACCATGAGAACTCTGCCATATCTCAGCATCAAGAGTCAAATTAAATTTTTATTTGCATTCCTAGGAGCACAATATGCTTGAAAATCATGCTTTGGGGAGAGGGGGAAAATTGAATAAATTATTTTAACATATCAAAGATCAAGCATGGAAAGTTCTTGGTAGATATTTCTAGTCTTCACCAATACTCTACTGAACTCCTTGAAGTTGGTGAGGCCATGCATCTGCTATTGGCTAATGGACCATGCACAGAAGTAATGAGCGTCACTTCTGGACTAACAGCAAAATACCTGTTCAACTTTTCCTTTCAATGGTGAGCTTTGAGTGGTGAATTAAAATGGACGAGCTGCAACACTGAAGCAGCATGAATTGCTGTGTAATCTCATGGAAGACAGTTGCAGCAGAGGGTCACTTGACTCACAATAGGCTTTGTGTGTTCAAGAAATAAACTTCATGTGTTAATCCACTGAAACTCAGGGGTTGCTTATTACTGTATCATAACTCCATTCTATTTTGCCTAGAACAGACTGAAATCATTGTATTTTCTTCCATGAGGTAGAGAAAATATCTCTTCTGTTGTGTGAAGGCCAAGATATGGGTTTGATTGTTCCAGAACAGGAAAAAGGAAAGGCACTGAGCCCACCTCTTCTGAATGAAAGGATTATGAAACAAAGAAGGGAGACATGTATATGTAATGTATGGCTGAGTTGCTCTGCTGTGCACCTGCAACTATCATGACATTGTTAATTGATTATACTCAAATATAAAATAAGAAAGAAGGGAGACAAAAGGAGAGGAAGAAAGGCAAGGATGGACGAGGGCTTTTATTTTCTCATTTCTCAGTGTTGGTGTGGTAGAGTAGGAGTGTAAATATTTGGATTCTTCCAAAGCCTTCTTTGTCAATTTCATTCCCCATTCCTTATCAGGTATGTTTAATTTTATCATTCAATAACTTAAATTTTTGCCTTCCTGCCCCTGGAGTTTTCACTGTTGCCCTTAAGCAATCCCACTTAATTGTCCTTTTAGTCTTGAAGATTACCAACACTCACTAATATTCATTTAAGGCTCGTGATCCAGTAAAATAGAAGCATTAGCTTCCAAAACTGGCTTCAAAGAACGATTTACTTGGATAAAGTATAGTCAGTATATGTCCAAACTCCCTGATTACTGAAATCAGTCAGTCTAGTTTCTCTGCACATTTTAGTGTCTGACCAAGATAATAATTTCCATTTTTATTTCTCTGAATACATTTATAAAATTTTCTACTAACCACCACATTCCATTGCATTCTTAATATTCTTAATGTTTCTTAGATCAGATTTGCTCCTTTATTATTATAATGGTCTCCCAGAATGTCATACAAGTGCTATTTTTCTAAATAGCATTTCATTTAGCCTTCACTGTTTTGGTAATGTGCTTAAAAGTACATACTTGCAGGTTGCTCACTGGTGGTATCTAAACTAAGTTCTGATTAATCTTGTTAATATCATATGCATCTTACAAAAGCCAAAACTTTGCTTCCTCCAATTATATGTCCAGTTTTCTAACCAGTTATCATATGTCTTCTTTACTTGCCACCAACCTAGCTTGTAATCAGTTTGGTGGTAATTATCCTGAATTGCTACAACAAACCTTTTGATCTCTTTTAATAATATGTTTTATTTCAACTATAAATTGCACATGACTTTAATATAATTTTGGATAAATCTGTGCAGATAAGTATTGTTATCAGTATACAAAGTCAGCAGGCTTAAGAATTTGCTTCTTTCTGGTTTCATTCTCAGAAGGTAGTTTATTTCTAATATTTAATGAATGAGATCAAACACTTGTAGCTGTAAACTAAGATAAGGTGATGTGGATTTTGCTGACACTTGGAAAATGTTGAGGTCCAAGTGACGAGAATATCTCTTCAGGGAGACAAGACTGGATGTTCTTTGTCACCTAGAAAGTTGAATTCTAACCAATTGCATTGTATTCAATATGAATAGATGGAGGAAGATGGATCTAGAAAAGAGGAGTAAGAAACTATGTCCAAAGAGGGAGACACACTGACCTGAGGACCACACTTCTACTACATCAACAAATAAGTAGTTTGGTGCATGATGCTTGCTTGTCCGACTACAAGAGATTTATCCATGGCCGGAACTATCCGTCTCCTTTGATTCTAAGTTCCTGCTGACTACACAACTTATGAATTACTATTTTGATTTCCCAGAGACCTTGATACAAGGTAGGAGATGCACTGGACCGTGGAGATGAGTGTTTGCGTTATAGGTAAAATGACCATATGTCCTGCTTTGTCCTAAATGATCAGTTTGTACCTCTTGTCCTGGCTTAATTGTTGACAGTTCCCTCCTTCCTTTTTTTTTTTTAAATCTTAAAAGTGTTACAGTGTGGACAATAAATAATGTGATCATTCTAGTTCATGGGCATTTCTTTAGCAATGGATTTATTTGGATGTAATTTGTACACTGGTCTCTTCTAAGTTTGTTTATTTGTAGTCTGTCTCTGAGATCCTGATCAGCACAGAGTAGATTGACAAATTAATTTGGTAGATCTGCAAATATGAGAAACAGACTCCAAACTTTGGGATTCCATCAAGATGGTGCCACTGCATGAAATCCTGAATGATTTCTTCTTCAGTCAATTAAATTCAGTCACTCAGTCGTGTCCAACTCTTTGCAAACCCATGGACTGCAGCATGCCAGGCTTCCCTGTCCATCACCAACTCCCTGAGCTTACTCAAACTCATGTGCATTGAGTTGGTGATGCCATCCATTTCTTCCTCTGTCATCCCCTTCTCCTCCAGACTTCAATCTTTCCCAGCATCAAGGTCTTTTCAGATGTGTCAGTTCTTCACATCACGTGGCCAAAGTACTGGAGTTTCAGCTTCAGCATCAGTCCTTCCAATAAATATTCAGGACTGATTTCCTTTAGGATGGACTGGTTGGATCTCCTTGCAGTCCACGGGACTCTCAAGAGTCTTCTCCAACACCACAGTCCAAAAGCATCAATCCCTGGCCCTCAGCTTTCTTTATAGTCCAACTCTCACATCCATACATGACTACTGGAAAAACCATAGCTTTGACTAGACGGACCTTTGTCGGCCAAGTAATGGCTGTGCCCTGACCAGCCTGTGGTATATCTGCTGCTATCAATGGTTATGATATTCTTTACCTTGTGGATACAAATGATTAATTAATATTTCTGGTTATGAGTGTGTAAATATTTTCTTGAGGGACTTGTCACAATCAGTCATGACACAGAATAAAATAAGACTGCTATAAACCTACCACTTGAGTTATGTAATATTTAAACTATCAATAGAAACTCAATGTTGTAAAAGAAATTTAAAAAATTCTGTTTGTGGGCTTCCCTGGTGGTCCAGTGGTTAAGAATATACCTTGCAATGCAACAGACACTGGTTTGATCCCTGGTATGGGACGATCCCACATGCTTTGGGGCAACTAAGCCCATGTGTCACAGCTACTGAGCCTGTCCCACAGAGCCCATGCTCTGCAACAAGAGAAGCCACAGCAGTGAGAAGCCCATGCTCAGCAACTAGAGAGTGGCCCCTGTTCACTGCAACTAGAGAAAGCCCACGAGCAGCAACAAAGATCCAGCACAGCCCAAATAAATAAATATATTTAAAACAATCTGTTTATGACTGTCTATTCTAGAGGGATGGGCTTCCTAGGTGGTGCGGTGATAAAGAATCTGCCTGTCAATACAGGAGACTCAAGAGATGTGGGTTTGATCCCTGGGTCAGGAAGATCCCTTGGTGTGGGAAGTGGCAGCCCACTCCAGTATTTTTCCCTGGGAAAATCCCATGGACAGAGAAGCCTGGAGGGCTACAGTCTATGGAGTTGCAGAGTCGGACATGACTGAGTGCATGCACACACGCACACGCACACACACACACACACACACACATACACACATACACATTCTGTTATAGAGGGATAAGGTAGGGAAACATTGAAGGTATATTACTATTAAGAATTATCATCTTGGATGTTTTCCAGTTCATAAAAAGAGTAACCAATATCTGCTTATACGTGAGATATATTATTCTTTTCATTATTGGCACGTTTTGGTCTTGTATGTCTGGTTTACCCAGAATGATTGAGACTCTATTTAAAGTAAATCCGTTAAATACAAAGGAGTTTCCTCCACAGTATTCTCATATGCAAACTGATCTTTCCTTAATGACAGTGTGATGATTCTTCTTAACTACTGGAAACATGATCATGATTGTGATCCTGACCAATGATTTTAAATAATGGGAGAATGGGAAATGGCTTGTTTATCTCAACTGGTCAGCCATTCATGCAGAGATGAAGTAAGTCTTCATTTCCTTTTCACTCCTTAAGTGAACCTGCTGACTCTGTTCTATTGGATAGAAACAAATTGCACTTCTAACTCCAAGTCTACTGTTTTACAGACGCATGGCATTAATCATGAGGAAGTAGGCAATGAATGACAATACAAACTTAGAATGGTCTCCTGTAGATGTAACAATTACTCTACTGCATATGCTTAGATTGCTTTAAGTAGTTGCCTGCATTATTTCTGTTTCTCTTTGTTCTTTCCCTTTTTATCTTTTCCTTTTTATGAGACCAAAGACACCATTTCTAAAAATCTGGAAAATTGACTTTAAATAATGTAAGCATATTCAGTAACTCCAATCAATAGTGATGGTTCCTGCTAGTGCTAGATATTCTATTTATTTTGAAGTTCAACTCTCATATTAATCTTTACAGTTATTTTCATCTGAAAAAGCAATTGATTTTTATTTTTAGCAAAAATCAACTTTAAAACTAGCTTTCTGTGTGTGAAAGAGTTTTTATTTCTTATTTAAAAAGTAATATATTCCTATGGTAAAATAGTAGAACAGTTAAAAAAAATCTATGTTTTAAAAAGTGAAATTATTTTTACAACAATTATATGGTGATACAGTTGTATAGAGATTTAGTTGTTATATATCTATATCTATAATTATATCTATATCTGTATAGAGAGAACTGGTAAATCTCTATGTCCAAAAATGTCATAGAAATTTAAAACTGCTAAATTTAATTTTAAATAGTTGAGTAATAACCTAATTTTCAACAATCAATACCTTTTATCTATGTTTTTGCAATAACCATTTTAATATGGAAATTATCTATTAATACGTTTATACTAGGCTTCCCTTGTGGCTAAGAAAGTAAAGAGTCTGCCTGCAATGCAGGAGACCTGGATTTGATCTCTGGGTAGGGAAGATCCCCTGAAGAGGGAATGACAACCTGCTCCAGTATTCTTGCCTGGAGAATTCCATGGACAGAGGAGAGCCATGGGGTTGCAAGAGTCAGACACGACTGAACAATTAACACTTTCACATTTAACTAGAAAGGTCTAAATACTACATGAAGATTATATATATATATTTTAAAATAAAGAAATTTTATATATAAGACTGTATTGAAGAATGTAAAGCAACACTTAGAGAAGGAAGACACACTACTTCATATTATATAAAAGTATGTTATCCCTTCATTGGGGCTGCTCAGGTGGTACAGTGGTAAAGAACCCACCTGCCAAAGCAGGAGACATGAGACACAGGTTAGATCACTGGGTCAGGAAGATCCTCTGGAGGAAGACATGGCAACCCATTCCAGTATTCTTGCCTGGAGAATCCCATGAACAGAGAAGCCTGGCGACTTTATACACATAGGGTCACAAAATGTAGGACATGATTGAAGCAACTTAACATGCATGCAGTCTTTTCATTAATGGTGGCCATTATTGAAATTTTAATAAGCATTCCTTTTATGTGAACTACATAAGAAATTATTTTTTAACATGTATAAAAGAGTAACAGTCAAAATGTTGGTCAAGTAAATTATGAAAAATAAAAATAGTGGGTAAGGAACTCACCTTACCAGATAGCTATAAATCTACTATACTCAAAGTAGTATTGAAATGACACAGGAATAAACAAACATATCAGTGAAATAGAATAAAAAGTCCAGAAGTAGATCTAAATAAATGCAAAGATTTACATATGATAAAGGTTTTATTCCAACTAAATAAAGTATGGAAGATCTATTTTACTGGAGTTACTTGCATAACTGATTTTCCATCTGGAATTAAAAGGCTAGATCTTTACCTATAAAAATTAATGTCAGATGAATTCACAATTTAAATAAAAAATAAAAATGTTTTTAAAAGGAAGACATTTGCATAATTTCATAGTGGGATAGAATTATCACCCTAAAGAAGACAGGAATTTAGAAGTTATATTGGAAAACACCAAGACTATTTAAGATCACTGGGATTCCCAGGTGTCACTAGTGGTAAAGAATCCTTCTGCCAATGCAGGACACATAAGAGATGTGGGTTCAACCCCTGGGTTGGGAAGATCCCTTGGAGGAGGGCATGGCAACCCACTCCAGAATTCTTGCCTGGAGAATCCCATGGACAGAGGAGCCTGGTGGGCTATAGTCCATAGGGTTGTACAGAGTCAGACACAACTGAAGCAACTTAACATGCACATTCATTTGAGACCACTATAAGACAAAAATCAAAAAGAAAAGTACGGCAAAAGACACTATAAATGCAACCTGGAAAATGCAAATTAAGTGAAAATTAAATATAATTTTACTCATCAGAATGCCAAGACAACAATGATCTATGACTTTAAATCTACGAAAGGGACTTTATAGATCTGAATTGCTACAACAGTTTTGGAAACAAATTTGTCAATATCTATTTAATTTTAAAAAAATATGCATGTCTTTGACTTAGCAATATCAAAGTTTTAAAATTTATTCTCTGGAAGTAAACACAAAAGTTTCCTTTACATGCATATAGACATGTATATGCACACAAATAATGACATATACGCACTTGTGCATAAGTGTGTGTATATGTACACATGTGTATGATTTCCTGCAGTAAATTTGTAGTAGTGAAAAACCTAGGAAGAACCAGAATGTCCACAATGTATGAACAGTTGAATGAATTGTAGTGTTCTATCCATGCTGTGATGGTTAATCTTATGTCAACTTGACTGGGCCACAGGCTGCATAGATATTTGAACAAATACTCTGGGTGTGTCTACGGATGTTTTTGGGTAAGATTAATATTTTCGATACTTTGTTTAAAGCAGATTTCTCTTCCTAATGTGGATGGACCTAATCCAGTCAGTTGAAAGTTTAAAAAGACTGAGTAACAGGGAACTCCTCCTGCCTCACTGCCTTTGAGCTGGGACATTGATTCTTTCCAGCCTTTGGACCCTGTGTTTCATGTCTGCCACCATTCAGACTAGAACTTAAACAATCAACTCTCCTGGCTCTAAAGCCTTAAGATGCAGATTGAAACTATACTTTTGGTTCTTCTGAGTCTCCAGCTTGCCAAATGCAGCTCTTGGGACTTATCAGCCTCCATAATTGTGTAAGCCTATTCTTTATTAAAAAATTATCCTTATATATATACACACACGCACTTACACACACACACACATACACTCCCTCTTGTTTCAGTTTCTATGGAGGCACCTGACTAATGCACATGGCGTGTGTGCTAAGTCACTTCAGTTGTGTCTGACTCTGTGCAACTCTATGGACTGTAGTTTGCCAGTCCATAGTTCGGAATATTATGCAGCTGTCAAAAAGCACCAACTGGAGCTATATTTATTGACTTGAAGGATGTCCATGAAGTATAATATAAATGATATAATGCATATAATATGATTCCATCAGCACTAATATAAACAAAATAATTTTTAAAATACTTGTGTGCATATGTTTATATTTGTGTGGGCAGAGTAAATAAGTGTGAATGAACTCATACCAGGCTGCAAATATTAGTTTTCAGGTTGAAGGAGCAGGAGAATGGAATGAAGAAATTATTAAGTTTTTACTTTAATATTTGTACTTTTTCACTGATAGTAATACATTACACTAATTTTACACTTTTTGAACAGACTTTTGACATAAAATTCACATAACATAGAATTTGCCTTTTTAACAATTGAAAAATATACAACCTAGTGATTTTTTAAGAAACATATTCACAAAGTCATGCCACTACCACCAGTATTTAATTCCAAAACATTTATATCATCACAAAATAAAACCCTTACTTATCAATTCCACACTCTCACCATCTCCTGAAAATCATTGATTTACTCTCTGTCTCAGTGAATTTTCCTATTCCAGATATTTAATGAAGTGAAATACAATATGTGACCCTTTTCTGTCTGGCTTCTTTCACTTAACATAATGTTTCAAGGTTCATCCATATTGAAACATGTTTCAGTACTTCATTTTTTTTTTGGCCAAGTAATATTTCATTGTATGGATATACAAAATTTTCTTTATGTATTCATCAATTAGGTTATCTTCTCTTTTTGGCTTTTATGAATAACACTGCTGTGAACCTTCTTGTACATGTGTGCTCACATAAATGTATACATGTGTTTATTTATATGCATATGCATATATATGCACATATATTCTTTCATGTGTGAAAACAGAGTATGGTGGACATTCAACACATTTGAAAATTTCAGTTTACAAAAACTTATTTGAATAGTTATACTCTGTCTCTACCTTTTCTTGAGATCAATATCTTCCTTTCCAGAGATTTGTTTTTCATTTTGACAAGCACAGTAGCCAAACTTTTATTTCTGTTTAAATATTTGCTGATTATGTCACAGAATTTAATATTAGTCTAGACTGAAAACTCCAGAGAATCTCAGCTGAATGTGGGAAGTGTATGTGTATGTGTGTCTGTGTGTTGTTGAAGCAGGGATATGGGCTGGAAAAAGTAAAAGCATGCTAAGATTTTGTCATAAAGAGATAAATGCCATAGTTAATGGTTAATTGCATTTTCACATTTAAATATAAAGTAATATAGAGAAAGTCACATATGTATTTCATACATAGTAAAATTTCAATTGAAATAATAGAAATTGGATGTGTTGTAGGAGAACAGTAAACAAAGAGAAGTTGAAATTCAACAAAATGCAGGAAAGACAATAAAAAAAAGCCAAAATATTGTAAATACAAATTAACATAAGGCTAGAGAAATAGTGAACATAAATAAGACTGAAGAAATGTGTGCAAACATATAAATCCTCATACCAAATGTGGACAGACTTATGTCCCTAATAAATGAATAGAGCCACTCTGACTGGGGGAAATGGGAAGTTTTTTCTTTTCTTCATATTTTTTATTCTTTTGGCAATTGAGTTCTTGTTTTCTGAGTGCCTATTAGTTTGTAACATAATTCTGCAACTTTATTAACTAAACCACAGAATCCTCCACATTAACATATGCCAAGAATCAATTCAAGATGGATAAGAAAGTTAACCTAAAAATCCAAGGTATAAAAGTAGAAGTTAAAGTGTCCTTATAAAAGTTTCAAGTAAGAAAACATAGACATAAAAAAGGAAAAGAATGACTAATTTTATCATCTGAAAATTGAAGGAAAGTTTTATATCCCCCCAAATACAAATACTTGGAAGAAGATAGGAGCTTCCTAAGTGGCTCACTGGGTAAAGAATCTGTCTGCAATGCAGATATGAGTTCAATCCCTGGGTCAGGAAGATCCCTTGGATGAGGGCATGACAACCCACTCCAGTATTGACATATAACCTACAATGGATTAATATCAAGAATGTGAAAAGAAATCCTACAAAATAATATGAAAAACACAATTAACACAAAAGTAAAAAGAAGACAAAAAGAAGAAATATAAATATTGTGCTAACGTATAATTACAAGTATTCAAGTGAATAAAAGCAAGAAACATCATTATTTGCCATCAGGTAAAAACTGAGGATTAATAATATCAAAAATTAGCACAATTTTGGAGAGTCAGAGTTTCTCATCTACTACTGGCAGTTGTGTGAATTGGCAAAGTCATCTTGGAGGAAAATTTAGCAGTATGTAACCCACTCCAGTACTCTCGCCTGGAAAATCCCATGGATGGAGGAGCCTGGTGGGCTACAGTCCATGGGGTCACAAAGAGTCGGACATGACTGAGCGACTTCCCTTTCCCTTTTTCCTTTAAACATGTTTAAGTTTTTCCTGGTAGCCATGTCTGAGAAAGACTTGGCACACAAGTGCACAAGGAAGCTTGTGGATGATTAATTGTAATGTTTTTTGGAATAACAATTGTGAAAAATTAGAAACAACCTAAATGACCATCAATAGGGTAAAATCAAATAAATTTTGGAATATCCATGCCGCTGGGTATATGCAGCAGTTATAAAGAATGAAGTACATCTATTTGTACTGACACAGAAAGTTCAGCGAGATGTATTGCTTTTGAAGAAACAAGTGGAAATGATTCAGATATTAATCTACCAAGTTAAATATCATGTATACAAGTAAATTGTCTGAAAAATGGAAGAAATCCACCACATTATTCAAGGAGATTACTGCTGAGGAATAGAGTGGAAATGTAGGAAGGGTTTGCTCTATTTACTTCTGCATTGTTTTAATTTTTTGCAGTGATACTTATTATAATACCTGTGTATGTTAAAATATAAACAATTACAGTCTAAGTAGTCTTGAAAAATTATATTATTAATAAACTTTATTATTTCTTTTATTTTGTCACTAGTGATTTGTCAATTTAAATTGTCTGTTTAGAAATAGGTGAGGGAGATTAAGAGGCACAAGCTTCCAGTTGCAATGAAATGAGTCACAGATATGAAATGTACAAAGTGAAGAATATATCCAATAACTATACAATATCTTTGTGACACATCATAACTAGACTTATAGTGATGATCATTATGAGGTGTATAGAAATACCAAATAACTATATTGTAGAATAGAACTTAATATAGCATTTAGATCAATTATATTTCAAAAAATTCATAGTGATAAGCATTGTGGTTACAAGATTTAGGGGGTGGGAGAAGGGAGAACTGGATGAAGATAGTCAAGAGATACAAAATTCCAGTTATAAGATAAATAAATACTAGGGATGTAATGCTGGATCATTGAAAAAGCAAGAGAGTTCCAGAAAAAACATCTATTTATGTTTTATTGACTATGCCCAAACCTTTGACTGTGTGGATCACAATAAACTGTGAAAAATTCTGAAAAAGATGGGAATACCAGACCACCTGACCTGCCTCTTGAGAAACCTATATGCAGGTCAGGAAGCAACAGTTAGAACTGGACATGGAACAACAGACTGGTTCCAAATAGGAAAAGGAGTATGTCAAGGCTGTATATTGTCACCCTGCTTATTTAACTTATATGCAGAGTACATCATGAGAAACGCTGGGCTGGAGGAAGCACAAGCTGGAATCAAGATTGTGGGAGAAATATCAATAACCTCAGATATGCAGATGACACCACCCTTATGGCAGAAAGTGAAGAGGAACTAAAAAGCCTCTTGATGAAAATGAAAGAGGAGAGTGAAAAAGTTGGCTTAAAGCTCCACATTCAGAAAACGAAGACCATGGCATCTGGTCCCATCACTTCATGGCAAATAGATGGGGAAACAGTGGAAACAGTGGCTGACTTTATTTTTCTGGGTTCCAAAATCACTGCAAATGGTGATTGCAGCCATGAAATTAAAAGACGCTTACTCCTTGGAAGGAAAGTTATGACCAACCTAGACAGCATATTGAAAAGCAGAGACATTACTTTGCCAACAAAGGTCCATCTAGTCAAGGCTATGGTTTTTCCAGTGGTCATGTACGGATGTGAGAGTTGAACTATAAAGAAAGGTGAGCGCTGAAGAATTGATGCTTTTGAACTGTGGTGTTGGATGGAGAAGACTCTTGAGAGTCCCTTGGACTGAAAGGAGATCCAACCAGCCCATTCTAAAGGAGATCAGTCCTGGGTGTTCATTGGAAGGACTGATGTTGAAGCTGAAACTCCAATACTTTGGCCACCTGATGCTGAGAGTTGACTCATTTGACCAGACCCTTATGCTGGGAAAGATTGAGGGCAGGAGGAGAAAGGGACAACAGAGGATGAGATCGTTGGACGGCATCACTGACCTGATGGACATGGATTTGGGTGAACTCTGGGAGTTGGTGATGGACAGGGAGGCCTGGCGTGCTGTGGCTCATGGGGTCACAAGAGTCGGACATGACTGAGTGACTGAACTGAACTGAATGCACAGCATGCTTAAAATAATTAACTCTGCTGTGTCATATATATAAGTTTTTAAGAGAGTAAATCTTGAGTTCTCATCATAAGGAAAATTTTTTTTCTATTTCTTTAATTTTGTGTCCATGTGAGATGGTGGATGTTTACTAAACTTATTGTGAGGATCATTTCATGATGTAAGTCACATCATTATGCTGTACACCTTAAACAGTGCTGTGTGTCAATTACATCTCAATAAAACTGGAAGCAAAAATCAAACTGTATATATCAAAGATGTATTCAAACAAATTGCAAACAGAAAAAAAATTACAACCTAAAACAACGTTTAAAATAATTTTAAATACAATGAAGTGCATAACTGTTCTTCTTAATTTTACTTATGGTTTTCATACCCAAATTGGTACAATTCACATTTTCTGTCCATAATATTAATTCAAAGAACTGGACTAGACTGGGAATCAGGTGAACTGGATTCTAATCCACATCCACCAAAGTGTTGACTCTGACAAGTTCCTCTCTCTACTCAGATGTCATCATTCTATGTGGGATTTTCTAAGGGATAACCTCTGATTCTATGACAATCTCAAAATCAAATAAATGTAGTTGAAGATGTTTATTAGAACTTTCATGTCCATAGATTCCACTTTTTCAGGAACTTTTCAAAACAAGTAGTTTGCTTTATTTTTTCAAGAATATTCTGGTTACACTATATATCTATATTTAGCATGGGTGGTAATTGTCAGTTTGATATAATCATCTTTAACAAAGAAAGCTTGAGAACTGGCTTCCCCAGCTTAAGATACTGGTACATATTGAAGACAGCAAAGTACAGTGGGAATAACATAAATTAAGAGTCAAGGAGGTTGTGTATTCTCTGGAACACAGCTAGTAAAAGCTCTTTAAGGAGACTGAGCCTCATTACCCACAAGTAGAAAGTGGAGCTAATGCTGTTCACCATTATATTGGTCTATTAATAGTGAAAGTCACCACTTACCAAGCCCACACTACATGTCTGGCAATGTATCAAGCACTTTATACAATATTGAATTTAATTCTGACAATAAATTATAGCTGCAGAGGGAAGCTGAGTTACTCTGTGACTCATTGTAGGAGAATGCTGATCTATTGTGCAAAGAGGAACATGTCTCTCATGGATGTTAGACCTCACTTTTGTTATTGTGATGATAGCTGGATGCAGAGTTTATCTCAGTAGATGAGTGCTTGCAGCATAATAATGTTCCTTTAGTGCCAAATAATATTTCTTCAAGGCTAAACCTTATTACTCTTATTTTATTTTGGAAACTCCTAATTAAGGAGTCACTATGAATAGTGGGAAATTTAATACCAGGTCATATCCCATTTCTCTATACCTTTGCTGATGAATATGTATTATAATTCTATTCTTATTTCCATTGATTCTGAATGTTACAACCACTTGATCCTTGTCAACCTGCTTAATGTCAGCCCCTTTAAGGATCTTATTGATTGGAAGTTTCATCAACGTACAGAGGAAGTGTTTTCACATATTCCCAAAACTGTATGCAATTTCCAATTAATTTGGAAATGCAATCCCATTCCAATCAAAATGTCTACAGGATGTTAAAAAATAGAATGAAGCAAGCTAATTTTAAAGTTACCTAGAAGACAAATGCTTAAGACCAGCCATGGAATTTTTGGAAAAAATGATGAGGGGTAAAAACAAACAGGAAATAGTATATGAAGTGTGATTTGGACTGAATTTTTGTGAGGGAGGCTTCATGGGTTAGAAGTATGTCAGCAATCATGTTCACTCTAATTAGAATTATACCAGTATTCATTTGAGTAGCTACAATTATATTGCTGTTTGTAACATTGTCCTTTTGCATATGGTAGATGGAGAGGACTTCTATTTTCTTAAAATATGGCATTAAAATTGAGACATTTGCTTTCGGCTGCTCACTCAAAAGCCATTTCTCCTTCTTTTTGCTAAAGAAGTCTTCCTTTGGGAAGCAAACATGATCCACTCTAGGAGAAGCAACAAGCTCAGGTAGAAAACCATAATCCTGTTAACAGAAGAATGAAAGTGAAAGTGAAAGTCATTCAGTGGTGTCCGACTCTTTGTGAATTCTCCAAGCCAGAATACTGGAGTGGGTTGCCATGCCCTCCTCCAGGGGTTCTTCCCAACCTAGGGATAGAACCCAGGTCTCCCACATTGCAGGTGGATTCTTTACCATCTGAGCCCCCAGGGAAGCCCAAGAATACTGGAGTGCATAGCGTATCACTTCTGCAGTGAATCTTCCCAACCCATGAATCGAACCGGTTCTCCTGCATTGCAGGCTGATTCTTTACCAGCTGAACTAACAGCAGAATAGAAGTGGAAAAAACTTGGGTCCTCAGTACATTAAAACACTGGGCCAACTATAAGACCACCCACTTCAGGGCTTTCTATTAAATAAATAAGACTGTTTTAAGCCATTTTAATTGAGTTATCTATTACCTGCAGCTAAAAACATTTCTAATTGATATAAGTGATGAAGGAGAGGTGGTAAAATTAGACATTCTAAAATATACTTCATTTATTAAAAAGAATAAGCCAATATACAAAAAAATCTGTTGATCCACATGATATAAAAAATGTCTTTATTGAAAAACCATTGAAATCCAAAAGCACATATGGCGATGAAATGGAAAGAGCCAAGAATTTGATCACATGGATTAAAAGCAAAAAATGACTCAACTATAAATTGATTTCCCTGTTTTCTTCATTAAAATGAATCTAATGTTATGAAAACACCAAAAGTTCTGATGAATATTTCTATGGTTCTATTCAATCATTTGTTTTTTATATATATGTGTGTGTGTGTGTGTGTGTGTGTGTGTGTGTGTGTGTGTGTGTGTGTATTAAGCACAAATCTTGGTGTTCAATGAGTTTTAACAGTTGTAGGTATCTGTATAATTAGTATTCTAAACTAGATACAGAATATTTATATCACCTGAGAAAATACTTCCAATAGACCACAATTAATCTAATTTCAGGAAGCAACAGTTAGAACTGGACATGGAACAACACACTGGTTCCAAATCAGGAAAGGAGTACGTCAAGGCTGTATATTGTCACCCTGCTTATTTAACTTATATGCAGAGTACATCATGAGAAACACTTGGCTAGATGAAGCACAAGCTGGAATCAAGATTGTGGGAGAAATATCAATAACCTCAGATATGCAGATGACACCACCCTTATGGCAGAAAGTGAAGAAGAACTAAAGAGCCTCTTGATGAAAGTGAAAGAGGAGAGTGAAAAAGTTGGCTTAAAGCTCAACATTCAGAAAACTAATACCATGGCATCTGGTCCCATCACTTCATGGCAAATAGATGGGGAAATAGTGGAAATGGTGGCATACTTTATTTTTTTGGGCTCCAAAATCACTGCAGATGGTGATTGCAGCCATGAAATCGAAAGACAATTACTCTTTGGAAGGAAAGTTATGACCAACCTATATAGCATATTAAAAAGCAGAGACATTACTTTGCCAACAAAGGTCCATCTAGTCAAGGCTATGGTTATTCCAGTAGTCATGTATGGATGTGGGAGTTGGACTATAAAGAAAGCTGGAATGCTGAAGAATTGATGCTTTTGAACAGTGGTGTTGGAGAAGACTACTGAGAGTCCTTTGGACTGAAAGGAGATCCAAACAGTCCATCCTAAAGGAGATCAGTCCTGGGTGTTCATTGGAAGGACTGATGTTGAAGCTGAAACTCCAATACTTTGGCCACCTGATGCGAAGAGCTGACTCATTGGAAAAGATCCTGATGCTGGAAAAGATTGAACGCAAGAGAAGGGGATGACAGAGGATGAGATGGTTGGATGGCAGCACCAACTCAACAGAGATGAGTTTGAGTAAACTCTGGGGGTTGGTGATGGACAGGGAGGTTTGGTGTGCTGCAGTCCATGGGGTCGTGAAGAGTCAGACACAACTGAGCAACTAACTGAACTGAACTGAACTGAATCTAATTTCAATCATCAGAGATTAATTTTAGGTGTTCTAGAACTTCATGTTGGAGAAGGCAATGGCACCCCACTCCAGTGATCTTGCCTGGAAAATCCCATGGACGGAGCCTAGTGGGCTGTAGTCCATGGGGTCACAAAGAGTCGGACATGACTGACTGGCTTCACTTTCACTTTTCACTTTCATGCATTGGAAAAGGAAATGGCAACCCAATCCAGTGTTCTTGCCTGGAGAATCCCAGGGACGGGGGAGCCTGATGGGCTGCCATCTATGGGGTCGCACAGAGTCGGACATGACTGAAGTGACTAAGCAAAAGCAGCAGCAGAACTTCGTGTAAATGGAATAGTAAACTGTATATTCTTTTGGGTCTGGATTCTGTTCTGCAGCATGTATATAATGTCTATACGTAATGCCGTTTTTCCAGTAGTCAGGTATGTATGTGAGAGTTGGACTATAAAGAAAGATGAGGGCCAAATAATTGATGCTTTTGAATTGTGGTGTTGGAGAAGACTCTTGGGAGTCCCTTGGACTGCAAGGAGATCCAACCAGTCAATCTTAAAAGAAATCAGTCCTGAAGATTCATTGGAAGGACTGATGTTAATGCTGAAATTCCAACACTTTGGCCACCTGATGTGAAGAACTGACTCATTGGAAAACACCTTTATGCTGGGAAAGATTGAAGGCAGGAGGAGTAGGGGATGACAGAGGATGAGATTGAGGGATGGCATTACCAACTTGATGGACGTGAGTTTGAGGAAGCTCTGGAAATTGGTGATGGACAGGGAAGCCTGGCATGCTGCAGTCCATGGGGTTGTGAAGAGTCAGACATGACTGGGTGACTGAACTGAACTGACTGATAATGTCATGCTTATCATTAGTTTATTCTTTTTTATTGCTGAGTAATGTTCTATCATATGACTATACCACAGTGCATTTATATATTCTTTTGCCGTATAGAAACATTAGTTGCTCAGTTGTGTCTGACTCTTTGCTACCCTATGGACTGTAGCTCATCAGGCTCCTCCGTCCATGGGGTTCTCCAGGCAAGAATGGTTGCCATTTCATTCTCTAGGTGATCTTCCTGACCCAGGGATGGAACCTGCACCTCCTGCACTGCAGGCAGAATCTTTACCTTCTGAGCTACTAGGGAAGTCCATACATTCTTTTGGTGATTGATATTTTGGTTGCTTCCAATTGTTGGTTCAGTTCAGTTCAGTTCAGTCGCTCAGTCGTGTCCGACTCTGCAACCCCATGAACTGCAGCATGCCAGGCCTCCCTGTCCATCACCAACTCCCGGAGTTCACTCAGACTCACGTCAATCAAGTCTGTGATGCCATCCAGCCATCTCATGCTCTGTCGTCCCCTTCTCCTCCTGCCGCCAGTCCCTCCCAGCATCAGAGTCTTTTCCAATGAGTCAACTCTTCGCATGAGGTGGCCAAAGTATTGGAGTTTCAGCTTTAGCATCATTCCTTCCAAAGAAATCCCAAGGCTGATCTCCTTCAGAATGGACTGGTTGGATTTCCTTGCAGTCCAAGGGACTCTCAAGAGTCTTCTCCAACACCACAGTTCAAAAGCATCAATTCTTCGGTGCTCAGCTTTCTTCACAGTCCAGCTCTCACATCCATACATGACCACTGGAAAAACCATAGCCTTGACTAGACAGACCTTAGTTGGCAAAGTAATGTCTCTGCTTTTGAATATGCTATCTAGGTTGGTCATAACTTTTCTTCCAAGGAGTAAGCGTCTTTTAATTTCATGGCTGCAGTCACCATCTGCAGTGATTTTGGAGCCCCCCAAAATAAAGTCTGACACTGTTTCCACTGTTTCCCCATCTATTTCCAATGAAGCGATGGGACTGGATGCCATGATCTTCGTTTTCTGAATGTTGAGCTTTAAGCCAACTTTTTCACTCTCCTCTTTCACTTTCATCAAGAGGCTTTTTAGGTCCTCTTCACTTTCTGCCATAAGGGTGGTGTCATCTGCATATCTGAGATTATTGATATTTCTCCCAGCAATCTTGATTCCAGCTTGTGCTTCCTCCAGCCCAGTGTTTCTCATGATGTACTCTGCATATAAGTTAAATAAGCAGGGTGACAATATACAGCCTTGACGCACTCCTTTTCTTATTTCGAACCAGTCTGTTGCTCCATGTCCAGTTCTAACTGTTGCTTCCTGACCTGCATACAGATTTCTCAAGGGGCAGGTCAGGTGGTCTGGTATTCCCATCTCTTTCAGAATTTTCCACAGTTTATTGTGATTCACACAGTCAAAGGCTTTGGCATAGTTAATAAAGCAGAAATAGATGTTTTTCTGGAACTCTCTTGCTTTTTCAAATCAAATCCCTTATGATTATATAGTGGAAGTGAGAAATAGATTTAAGGACCTAGATCTGATAGACAGAGTGCCTGATGAACTATGGAATGAGGTTCGTGACATTGTACAGGAGACAGGGATCCAGACCATCCCCATGGAAGAGAAATGCAAAAAAGCAAAATGGCTATCTGGGGAGGCCTTACAAATAGCTGTGAAAAGAAGAGAAGTGAAAAGCAAAGGAGAAAAGGAAAGATATAAGCATCTGAATGCAGAGTTCCAAAGAATAGCAGGAAGAGATAAGAAAGCCTTCCTCAGCAATCAATGCAAAGAAATAGAGGAAAAGAACAGAATGGGAAAGACTAGAGATCTGTTCAAGAAAATTAGAGATACCAAGGGAACATTTCATGCAAAGATGGGCTCGATAAAGGACAGAAATGGTATGGACCTAACAGAAGCAGAAGATATTAAGAAGAGGTGGCCTGAATACATGGAAGAACTGTACAAAAAAGATCTTCATGACCAAGATAATCACAATGGTGTGATCACTCATCTAGAGCCAGACATCCTAGAATGTGAAGTCAAGTGGGCCTTAGAAAGCATCACTATGAACAAAGCTAGTGGAGGTGATGGAATTCCAGTGGAGCTATTTCAAATCCTGAAAGATGATGCTGTGAAAGTGCTGCACTCAATATGTCAGCAGATTTGGAAGACTCAGCAGTGGCCACAGGACTGGAAAAGGGCAGTTTTCATTCCAATCCCAAAGAAAGGCAATGCCAAAGAATGCCCAAACTACCACACAATTGCACTCATCTCACACGCTAGCAAAGTAATGCTCAAAATTCTCCAAGCCAGGCTTCAACAATATGTGAACCGTGAACTTCCTGATGTTCAGGCTGGTTAAAGAAAAGGCAGAGGAACCAGAGATCAAATTGCCAACATCTGCTGGATCATCGAAAAAAATTGTTGGTTAGTAAGAATAAATTTTCTCAGCCTGTGGGGTAAAGCGTGAATCTTGAGAACTAGAAAAACATTTAGATTTGTCTTGTTAATAGCATGAAGGCAGCCATAAAGTCAAATATTTTCCATTTTTTCCAAGTTTTCCTGAAACAGTAATTTTTGAGGTAGAGAAAAATTTCCTAGATACACAAGGGTTGCCATGAGTTCCTGGAAGTGAAATATATTTGAGAAAGTAATTTAACTTCTCTAAACCTCAGTTTCTCATCTAAAAAATATCTTTAGGGTCTTTTTGAGTTTTAACATTCTATTTCATTAATCATATTTCAAAAATGAACAGACTCAGGCTTCCCTGGTGGCTCAGTGCTAAAGAATCTGCCTGCAGATGCAGGAGACACAGATTGGACCCTTTTTCCAGAAAGATCCCACATGCTGTGGTATGAAGATCCCACAAAGAGTAATTGGACCTGTGTGACACAACTATTGAGCCTGTGCTCTTGAGCCCAGGAGTCACAACTACTGAGCCCATGTGTTACAACTACTGAAGCTGTTGTGCCCTAAATCCCGTGCTCTGTGACAAGAGAAGCTGCTGCAATGAGAAGCCCGTGCACCGCAACTAGAGAGTAACCTCCACTCTTCTAGGACTAGAGAAAGCCCATGTGTAACAACGAAGACCCAACACAGCCAAAAATAAAATTAATTAATTAATTATTTTAAAATGACAGATGTGTTGGGGCAAGGAATTTTTATGCTGGTTTTGGCCTTGCATGTCATAGATCACATGTGGGTATGACGTTGCCATTGAACTTTACTACCTAGTAATATTTACTTTTATTTTGGTTTTACAGATTAAAGATGAAGATTCTTTATACGATTTTATTTTCTTAAGTCCACAGAGTATTTTTTGTTAAAAGAACTCCAAAATGTTAAATATAACTATTGTCAAATATTTTAATCTTCTATTTTGCCCCAGGGGAGAAGAGTTGTAGTGAAAAAGTGAAATGTTTTTGCCTCCAGGTCCACACACAGGTTAGCCTTGGGGCTATAAGACTTGACCTTCAGGCACTAAGGATTTCAGTCACTGAAATTTCCCAGTACCTTGAACTTCTGCCTCCACTTTAGTAAGAGCAAGAAGTATGAGTCCCCTAACACTCTTGGATCATTTTCTATGCTTAATAAGGGCCCTCAAGGGAAATGCTTGTGACAAACTGCCTATCCAGAGAGAAAAATGTAATTAGAGTCCTGGAGAGAGTGGTAGTCTTTGTTTCATATGGCCTTGAAAGAAACCCTTGCCCAAGCCCTTATAAGGAACATTAGGCCTGAAACATAGAGTGGGACCCTGTCGGACTCCTGGACACAGCCTTTCTGTCCTCCATTTCTTGTGTGTAGAGAACAGACTTCAATCTCCTTCCCTGAGTTCCAAAGGGCAGATTTAAACAATTGTTCATCAGGGAAGGGAGGGGAGCCAGAGACAAGGAAGGAACCGCCAAAAAACAATAGTGCAACATTGGGGCAGAGTCCTGGTTCCCCATCAAGGGATACACACATAATGGTATTTTTGAGTTCTTTACAGAATTAAAATCTCCAACAAATGCTTCCAAATGTAGCAGTCTTCATTTCAGATTAAAGGAAGGACAGAAACTCATCAGGCCACCTGAGGCCAGATTAAAAGAGTGCAAGCCCTGTACACACCCTGATCCTTATTGGCAACCCTGCCCTTAAACCACTGCTATAAAACTCCTCACCAAAACCTCCTGGGTTGTTGTTCAGTCACTCAGTCATGTCCAACTCTTTGTGACTCCATGGACTGCAGCATGCTAGGCCTCCCTGTCCTTCACCATCTCCCAGAGCTTACTCAAACTCATTTCCATTGAGTTGGCCATGTCATCCAACCATCTCATCCTCTGTCATCCCCTTCTCCTCCTGCCTTCAATCTTTCCCAGCATCAGCATGTTTTCCAATGAGCTGGCTCTTCACATCAGGTGGCCAAAGTATTGGAGCTTCATGGGTTGGCATACACCATTTTTGAGGCAGGAGACTGCTGTGTCCCCCATTGCCTGGCAAAGCAATAAAGCTATCCTTTTCTACTTCACCCCAAACTGTCTCTGAGATTTGATTTGGCACCAGCACACAAGGGCCAAGTTTTCGGCATCAAGCCCATGGAGGAATTAAACTTGAGCTTCCCTAAAGGAGAAGGGATGTAGAAAGGCTAAAGCTCAGACAGGAAGTGCCAAGTGGTTTCTTACCCATATTTTCTGGATTTCATAATCTCAAACAAGACAACTGAGATTGGATGTCTTATCAACCTTAACCAGATGCTTTCAATTTACAAAAGAGTCATGTTGTGTCATAGCACCAATTTTTATTGGTTGCACAGGTAATACTCAAGTGGTAGTGTTGCAGATATCAGTAATTGAGAAACCAAGCACCACACTCGGAGAGTTGGAGAACTCAGGTTTATTATGCTGGTGGGACCAGAGGAGGTAACACTCCAAGCTCTGAGCCCCAAACAAAGGGATTACAGAGTTTTTATAGACAGACTGTAGTAGACAACACTAGCTGTTGATAGGCTGGTTTAAAATAAGGGGTTTTGCTTGCAGGAATAGCAGTCAAGATGGGGAAGGATTTGCCTGACTTGGACAGGCATGATTAAGCTGGTTTGCAGGGGCTGGGCAATTGCAAACAGCAGGACAAGGATGAGTGGGATAAACTCCAGTTTCTAGTGTTGCAAGTCCCCACTTTCTGAGACTATATGACCTATGTGACCTAGACTTTGCAAGGGGAAAACTGAGTTACAGAGGCAAAAGGAAAAGGAGGTTATGTAAAATTTTCACTTTTCCTCTTCAGTAGGGTTGGGATCTGTTTTATATAGTGAATGCTTCAGTTCTGCTCATGCATTCTCCTTGTCAGAATCCTAGCAGGCCATGGTCATTCTAATTTCTCAGGGAGAGTGGTGCTCCTTCTGTGGGTACTGTTTGGGTTCATGTTCATGGTACCCCTAAAGGTAATAATGTCACATTGCACAGTGTGTCCTGTTAAAGAAAAAAAAAAATTCTCATACCTCATAAAATAGTAAGGAAGACTTTACTCAGGACTAGTATGATAGTTGTCAAGACTATTGCAGAGACATCAGGCTCAACTGTGGATTCAGTAAAGACAACTGGGGATTTATAGCCAATGAGAAGAAGGAGGGGGATCAGTGAATAAAAAATTAATAAACAAGAAATATCAAGGCTAGAAGGATTCATGATAAACTGACTTAAAGGGATTCCTGCTGAAGGCAGGTAGAGGATTTATATGTTAAAAATCAGGGGAGAGGTGAGGAACCTGATCAGTTATCACAGGTGACCAGATATTAAGGGTGCAGCATCTCCCTAAATAGACTTCATAAGATCTTGCTAAAACTGGACTAGGCAGGCTGAAGATATGGCCAAAGACTAGGCCTGGTCAAAAAGAGAACTCAGAGGAGCCTGATTAAAATTTGGTCAAGGAGATAGTCTTTGTTAGTCCCAAGTAAATATTGATGATGATGATAGCTTGCATTCATCTAACATATGAATATATATCTTCTAATTTTATTTCATAGCCACTTTGTGCATTAGATACTAGTCTTAGTCAATTTTATTCAATTTTTCTGATGAGAAAATTAAGGCTCAGAGGTTGTGGTAGACATCATGTTATATCACCCAGATCCCCATTCAATGAGCAACTGGTTGCCCCAGTTGCCAAAAGTGCTTTCTGCAGACACATTTCACCTTTCAGCCTCTTGGATCACCTTGGCTGCAGAGAGCTCCCTCAGCCAAGGTTACACTCTTTTCGTGTGTGCTGGAACCTGCATGTACCGCTCGAGCCCATTGTGTATATTTCTTCCCAATATCATGTAGAGTGGCAGCATTTTTTATTATTTTATTTATTTATTTATTATTTGGGGGTGGGGGCTGTGCTGGGTCTTCGTTGCTGTGGGGGCTTTATTCTTATTGCAGTGAGTCAAGGCTACTCCTCCTTTCAGTGCTCAGGTTTCTCATTGTGGAGCAGGAGCTCTAGGCGAGTGGGCTCAGTAGTTGTGGTTCCCAGGCTCTAGAACGCAGGCTCAAGAGCCTGTGGCAGTGCACAGGGCTTAGTTGCTCCATGGCATGTGGGATCTTACCAGAGCAGGGATCAAATCCATGTCTCCTGTATTGGCAGGCAGATTCTTTACTGCTGAGTCATCGGGGAAGCCCCATGACATCATGTTGATAGCTTGAAATACTAATGGAGTGGGGTATTTACATCTTGGAAATCAGCAAACACTACACAGATTAGTCATTTATTTATCCCCCAGAGAGCTAGTTGTCAAATATTTACCCACATCTAATGACTGTGGGAACATAAAGGTCTGGCATTTGGATTCAACTTGAGCCAACTCTGTAGAACCTTTGTAGTTCCAGAGTCCCTCCTGGAAGGGAGGCTACTGTTGGGTTTGCACTGCAATGAGATTTCTCCTTTACCCATTCCTTCTTCCTTTACATCTCTTCCATAGATATTGATCCCAAGCTCCTCCTAAATAAATATCCTATACCCTAAACTCCATCACTTCCTGGAAAACACTAATCTTCCAAGGAAGTTAAATAATTTGACCAAGTTCACTCAGATATTAAAGGGCAGAGCCAGAATGCAACCATCTGCCTATGTCCAAAGCCCACTTGCTTAACAAACACATTCTATTTCTCAACTACATGGTAATTTTAAGAAGAAAACCATTCAGTGTGGATAACTCTGAGAGATTAATCTCTACCTTATATTTTACAGGTATTAAAATTGTGATGGTAACTGGAGATATCCATACAAAGACAGAAAAAGATTTTTTGCCAGGAATTAATTAACCATGGGATCAACATAGAAAGTGGACCTGGGAAATTGGTGATGTAAACAAAACGTCTTGCTTTTTTTCTGCCTCTTTTACATTCAATGGAATCAATTCAATTTAATACATTTATCATTACATACAGTGTATAAAACATTGTGATAGACACTGTGGGGAATACAAGATTAGAAGCGTTTCCTAAAATTTGCCATATCATAGGCAGGTGAATAGGCATGCAAAAGGCAGAAAACTCTAAAACAAAGCAGAATGGTACAGTGGTTCAAATGAGGTGCTAAGGAACTACTAGAAATTATGATACTAACTTTACTAATGATCATGAAATAGATGGGATTGGAATTGGCCTTGAGGAGTGAGATTTTGACAGTGATACATGTTTTTCAACAAGAACAAGATGAAGTGTGGAGACCAATTGGAATGAAAGTGTTACTGAACAAAGTTCATGTGACCATTGCAGAGGAAACCAAAACATCAGAATTTAGAGCTTAGAAAAGTTTGTTTCAAGGCCAAGCGAGGAGAATAGGAGATTCAGGATCAAGAACCCCAAATTCTGCTATGGTTTTCAAGGAGAAGTTTTTACAGGCTAAATTTAGGGTGAGGGTTGAAGGCTGTGTGACTTTCTTCTGATTGGTGGGTGGTAAGGTAACAAGGCCATGACCCAGGAATCTTGTGCTGTGCCTGAAGTTACCATCCTCCACCTGGGTGGAGTCCTTAGCTACTTTGCTCAGTTATGTCCAACTCTTTGTGACTCCATGGACTGTAGCCCACCAGACTCCGCTGTCCATGGGATTTTCCAGGCACAAATACTGGAATGGTTGCCATTTCCTCCTCCAGGGGATCTTCCTGACCCAGGGATCTAACCCAGGTCTCCATACTGTGGGCAGACTCTTTACCACCTGAGCCACCAGGGAAGCCCTTAGGTCTTCAGAGGAACTCAAAAGTATTATTAGATATATTCCTTCAGGAGAACCAGGACCTTGCCTGGAGGATGCACAATTGTTTCTTGATTACTCCTCCTTTGTTTCTTCATTCTCTGATTTGCAAATATTTGAATCTGCCCTTTGGAACTCAAGGAAGGCCAGGGAGGTTGAAGGAAGCCTATTTTCTACAAACTAGAAATGGGGCCATGGAAAGGATTCATAGAAGGAGTGCCCCTCAGGGTCCTTCTTGGTTTCAGTCCTACTTTTTCATTGATTTCCCTGATGGCTCAGTGGTAAAGAATTTGCCTTTAATGGAGGAGATGTGAGTTTGATCCCCAGGTCAGGAAGATCCCCTGGAGGAGGAAATGGCAACCCACTCCAGTATTCTTGCCTGGGAAATCCCATGGAAAGGGGAGTCTGGTGGGCTACAGTCCATGGGGTTGCAAAGAGTCATACACGACTGAACTTGCCCTCACCAGGTATTGGACAAAGAGAAGAGGTATTGGACAAAGAAGGGAATAACATTTTGGATAGACAGTTCCTTGGCAGAGGAACTCAGTTTTAGGCAGACTTGGTTTCAAAACGTAATTCCCTCCTGGTCCACTGGTTAGGACTCAATGCTTTCACTACTCAGGCCGCAGGTTCAATCACTGGTTGGGGAATTAAGATCCACAAGCCATGCAGTGCAGTCAAAATTGAAACAAAATAAAAGAAACTGATAATCAACAGGAATGGAAGAGTATGGGATCAGGAAGCTATAGGGATAGGCCAAGTGAGTGATAAGGACTTTCTGGATATAAGGTCAGCAATGAAAAAAAATGATAGAGTGGAAACATTTAGAAGGTAGAATTAATAGAGAGTTGATTATATGGGGAGTAAAATACAAGGAAAAACTCTAAAATAAAGATATATTCAGAGGGAAAGAAACATTGCCAGTTTATAGTTTTGCCAAAGAAAGAGATTTACTCCCAGTTTAGTCTAGTTTTATCCACATATCTCAGCAGGGTATCTTCTAACCTCCCTAGTGGAAAGCATTCTATATTGCAAAAGCCTCCACTGAGTATTAATTTTCATGTCCAGAGAACTTGTCTCATGCCCAATATAGAAAACACCAGCTGGCAAGAATGGATAAGGGTTTCACATAACTTGGCCCATTTCTCTGCATCTGCCTGCTGATAGAAGAGGCCTAGGAGAAACTCAGCATGATTCCCTAATGTCTTTTGTTTCACTTGGTTCTCATATATAAGAATTCAAGAGCATCTACACACATTTCTAATATTTTTATCTATATTTACTACTGAGGTCAGACTTACCAGGAGCAAATAATCATTCAGTTTCCTTTGAGGTACTCGATAGTATCTTAGAAGAATCTGTTAAATTCCCCTTACAGTAATCACTAGATTCACTATGAGCTCCCCTGTGTCCTAAGGCACTTGGTAGATATTTGTGGAAATGACCCTCATCCAGGTTTGTTTTAGTTTTTTCCCCCAAACTAAAGAACCTTTATCTCTTTATATAGAGAACTCCTAAGAAGTTAAACATATCTGTATTCAAATAGACAGGGTCCTTTGGCAAGAAATGCAAATTACGACCTTGTCTAACCCACTGTGGAGAAGAACCCATTGACCTTCTCTGGAGTTGTGTTAAATGTTCTGAAAGAAAGTTTATCAATGGAACATCACTCATCAATCCTCTAGAGTAAGGTAGCTTTCCTGAAGAATGAAAAAGAGAAAATCACCAACAAAGGCTATTATTGATTAACTAGCTCAAGTCAAATCCCCCAACCTTACATAGTTCTGAAAATGTGAAAAGGAAATGCTCTTGTCTTAATTCATGTGTAAGAATCATCAAAAACATTAAATTGGCTTCTGAGTCCTTTTAACCCAATCCCAGTGGCCTTTGTCAATATTCTTGCTTTATGGTGTGGTAAGATATTCCAAGCTTAGCTTGCACATTTCCTGCCCCAGAGCTAGAATTAGCCGTTTTCCCAAATAATCTTTGTTCCTTTTAATGAGAAATGATATTTACAGACCACAATTCAGGTACCAGAAATAATCATTGCTATTAGATTGCCCATTGTTTCTTGCTTTTTCGAATAGCAAGGAACCATACGGTTTCGAGCTATATGAAATTGCCTTTCTATAAACAAAAATAATGGTAAAATATCAGCAGTTTCATGTGGCTTGATCTAATATTTTCAAGATAAAATACATCATAAGTTAATCTAATTCAAATTGTATTTTATAAGGCTTATTTTCAGGGAAGGGAAATGGGTAGAGATACAGATGAAACAGAACTATCCATATAGTTGTTGAAGCTAAGCAATAGGTACATGAAAAATTAAAAGCTTCTCTTTTGAATATGTTGGAAAACTTTCATAATACAAAGTTTTTAAAAAAAACTCTATAAGAATAGTAATGCTAGTGAGTGATGTTGAAGATGCCTATCAAGTGTTTGAATAAGTGTTTCATTAAATGAGAGCAGAAAACAAATATAAAGCATTATATTGTATATAATACTACTTAAAATGTGTGTTTATGTATTTAATGTATTGAATATTTTAGAACTTTAAAAAATACATATAAATATAGATAAATAGATATAGACAATGATCACAGACCTTTTGGGAAGAACCTTTTATTTAAGGCTCCAAGGTCTTCTATTAGGTAAATCACTGCTTATTTCATTGAGAAGACTATTTGTGGCCTTAAGTGAAAGAAGACTCAACAGGTATTTATGAAGCATCTTTGATGCACACAGCTGTGTGCTAAACTCATTGGGTATGATATAATTCATTTACTTTTATTTATTTGAAAGGTTTATAAAATAAGAGAAGATTACATAAGATAAACATGGGTGAGAAGGGGAGAAGGATAAGATAATTTTTGGAAATTAGAATGGAAGCATGCGTTTAATGGAAAATTACATATTACAAACTTCCAAACTATTGTTCTAAGTGGGTTTGTAATTTATTTTTAAGTTTTCTAGTCATCTGAATGAAAAAGTCCAGCTTAATCAACTTCCTAATTAATGGAAATGAAAAAATAAAGGTAAACCAAATTCTATGGAGAAGTACTGCAATTCTTGGTATTAAAAAAGAAAAGAAAAGATCATGAAGATACAACTCTTCTTATCCAAGCTGAAAAATTTCAGACATAACAAAGATTTGCAAAGAGGAAGAAGGTGGTCTTTTCATTTATTGTCATTTTCTAGATTAGAAAACCGAGAAGTGATATCTACCTCTATTACATCACAAGCCTCTTTGATGAGAAGCAACTTGCCATTGGTCAAATCAAACTCTCGGTGACATTGTAAACATATAGAGATACCGAGGAAGAAAATATTGTCAGATCCTATGCAAACTGGTACAATAAACTGAAAATATGTGAGAGAATGATTCTTTTCTCTGTCATTGAAAAAATGAGATTATTTCCTTTGTCCTTAAAAACCTGAATTGTGTTCTGTTTCTTAAGGCTCTTAATTCCAATTTGGCCTTGGAATGCAGAATGAAGCAGGGCAAAGACTAATAGTGTTTTGCCAAGAGAGTGCACTGGTCGTAGCAAACACCCTCTTCCAACAACACAAGAGAAGACTTTACACATGGACATCACCAGACGGTCAACACCAAAATCAGATTGATTATATTCTTTGCAGCAAAAGATGGAGAAGCTCTATACAGTCAAAAAAACAAGACCAAGAGCTGACTGTGGCTCATATCATGAACTCCTTATTGCCCAAATCAGACTTAAATTAAAGAAAGTAGGGAAAACCACTAGACCATTCAGGTATGATCTAAATCAAATCCCTTATGATTATACTGTGGAAGTGAGAAATAGATTTAAGGGACTAGATCTGACAGATAGAGTGCCTGATGAACTATGGAATGAGGTTCGTGACATTGTACAGGAGACAGGGATTAAGACCATCCCCATGGAAAAGAAATGCAAAAAAAGCAAAATGGCTGTCTGGGGAGGCCTTACAAAGAGCTGTGAAAAGAAGAGAAGTGAAAAGCCAAGGAGAAAAGGAAAGATATAAGCATCTGAATGCAGAGTTCCAAAGAATAGCAAGAAGAGATAAGAAAGCCTTCCTCAGCAATCAATGCAAAGAAATAGAGGAAAACAGCAGAATGGGAAAGACTAGAGATCTCTTCAAGAAAATTAGAGATACCAAGGGAACATTTCGTGCAAAAATGGGCTCGATAAAGGACAGAAATGGTATGGACCTAACAGAAGCAGAAGATATTAAGAAGAGATGGCAAGAATACATAGAAGAACTGTACAAAAAGGATCTTGATGACCCGGATAATCACAACGGTGTGATCACTCACCTAGAGCCAGACATCCTGGAATGTGAAGTCAAGTGGGCCTTAGAAAGCATCACTACGAACAAAGCTAGTGGAGGTGATGGAATTCCAGTGGAGCTATTTCAAATCCTGAAAGATGATGCTGTGAAAGTGCTGCACTCAATATGCCAGCAAATTTGGAAAACTCAGCAATGGCCACAGGACTGGAAAAGGGCAGTTTTCATTCCAATCCCAAAGAAAGGCAATGCCAAAGAATGCTCAAACTACTGCATAATTGCACTCATCTCACAGGCTAGTAACGTAATGCTCAAAATTCTCCAAGCCAGGCTTCAGCAATACATGAACCATGAACTCCCAGATGTTCAAGCTGGTTTTTGAAAAGGCAGAGGAACCAGAGATCAAATTGCCAACATCCCCTGGATCATGGAAAAAGCCAAAGCATTTGACTGTGTGGATCACAAGAAACTGTGGAAAATTCTAAAAGAGATGGGAATACCAGACCACCTGACCTGCCCCTTGAGAAACCTATATGCAGGTCAGGAAGCATCAGTTAGAACTGGACATGGAACAACAGACTGGTTCCAAATAGGAAAAGGAGTACGTGAAGGCTGTATATTGTCACCCTGCTTATTTAACTTATATGCAGAGTACATCATGAGAAACGCTGGACTGGAAGAAGCATAAGCTGGAATCAAGACTGCTGGGAGAAATATCAATAACCTCAGACATGCAGATGACACCACCCTTATGGCAGAAAGTGAAGAGGAACTAAAAAGCCTCTTGATGAAAGAGAAAGAGGAGAGTGAAAAAGTTGGCTTAAAGCTCAACATCCAAAAAATGAAGATCATGACATCTGGTCCCATCACTTCATGGGAAATAGATGGGGAAACAGTGGAAACAGTGTCAGACTTTATTTTTGGGGGCTCCAAAATCACTGCAGATGGTGATTGCAGCCATGAAATTAAAAGACGCTTGCTCCTTGGAAGAAAAGTTATGACCAACCTAGATAGCATATTCAAAAGCAGAGACATTACTTTGCCCACTAAGTTCCGTCTAGTCAAGGCTATGGTTTTTCCAGTAGTCATGTATGGATGTGAGAGTTGGACTGAGAAGAAAGCTGAGCGCCGAAGAATTGATGCATTTGAAGTGTGGTGTTGGAGGAGACTCTTGAGAGTGCCTTGGACTGCAAGGAGGTCCAACCAATCCATTCTGAAGGAGATCAACCCTGGGATTCTTTGGAGGGAATGATGCTGAAGCTGAAACTCCAATACTTTGGCCACCTCATGCGAAGAGTTGACTCATTGGAAAAGACTCTGATTCTGGGAGGGATTGGGGGCAGGAGGATAAGGGGATGACCGAGGATGACATGGCTGGATGGCATCACTGACTTGATGGACGTGAGTCTGAGTGAACTCCAGGAGATGGTGATGGACAGGGAGGCCTGGCGTGCTGCGATTCATGGGGTCGCAAAGAGTCGGACACAACTGAGTGACTGAACTGAACTGAACTCTTTAAGGCTCTTAAAACTGAGAAGGGCCCTGTGGGGCTTCCAGGCATGGAGCATAGAGGCCTATTTTGTCACCTGTTCCTTGTTACATGAGACTCTGGCCTCCCTGATTTCCAAAGGGCAGATTCAAATAGCTGCTAATCAAGGGAGGAGCTGCCAAGAAACCATCTGAAGCAAGATTAAAGGAACCTGAGAATCTCATCTAGAGTAGGAGAAGGACCACCTGAGATGAGGTTGCTGCTGCTACTGCTGCTAAGTCGCATCAATCATATCCGACTCTGTGCGACCCCATAGACGGCAACCCACAAGGCTCCCCTGTCCCTGGGATTCTCCAGGGAAGAACTTTGGAGTGGGTTGCCATTCATTCATAATTTGCCAGATGAGGTTAAGGGAGTGGAAGTCCTGTTGAGGCACCCTAATTTTGTTAGAGACTCCACCCTTCAACAATTGTTATAAAACCCCTCTGCATGTTATCAAATCCTCTGCATGCTAAGTCGCTTTCAGTTCAGTTCAGTTCAGTCGCTCAGTCACGACCGACTCTTTGAGACCCCATGAATCACAGCACGCCAGGCCTCCCTGTCCATCACCAACTCCTGGAGTTCACTCAGAGTCGCGTCCATCAAGTCAGTGATGCCATCCAGCCATGTCATCCTCAGTCATCCCCTTATCCTCCTGCTCCCAATCCCTCCCAGCATCAAAGTCTTTTCCAATGAGTCAACTCTTCGCATGAGGTGGCCAAAGTACTGGAGTTTCAGCTTTAGCATCATTCCTTCCAAAGAAATCCCAGGGTTGATCTCCTTCAGAGGGACTAGTTGGATCTCCTTGCAGTCCAAGGGACTCTCAAGAGTCTCCTCCAACACCACACTTCAAAAGCATCAATTCTTTGGCACTCAGCCTTGTTCACAGTCCAACTCTCACATCCATACATGACTACTGGAAAAACCATAGCCTTGACTAGACGGACCTTTGTTGGCAAAGTAATGTCTCTGCTTTCGAATATGCTATCTAGGTTGGTCATAACTTTTCTTCCAAGGAGCAAGCGTCTTTTAATTTCATGGCTGCAATCACCATCTGCAGTAATTTTGGAGCCCCCAAAAATAAAGTCTGACACTGTTTCCACTGTTTCCCCATCTATTTCCCATGAAGTGATGGGACCAGATGCCATGATCTTCTTTTTCCGAATGTTGAGCTTTAAGCCAACTTTTTCACTCTCCTCTTTCTCTTTCATCAAGAGGCTTTTTAGTTCCTCTTCACTTTCTGCCATAAGGGTGGTGTCATCTGCATATCTGAGGTTATTGATATTTCTCCCAGCAGTCTTGATTCCAGCTTATGCTTCTTCCAGTCCAGCGTTTCTCATGATGTACTCTGCATATAAGTTCAATAAGCAGGGTGATAATATACAACCTTGACGTACTCCTTTTCCTATTTGGAACCAGTCTGTTGGTCCACGTCCAGTTCTAACTGTTGCTTCCTGGCCTGCATACAGATTTCTCAAGGGGCAGGTCAGGTGGTCTGGTATTCCCATCTCTTTCAGAATTTTCCACAGTTTATTGTGATCCACACAGTCAAAGACTTTGGCATAGTCAATAAAGCAGAAATAGATGTTTTTCTGGAACTCTCTTGCTTTTTCCATGATCCAGGGGATGTTGGCAATTTGATCTCTGGTTCCTCTGCCTTTTCGAAAACAAGCTTGAACATCAGGAAGTTCATGGTTCATGTATTGTTGAAGCCTGGCTTGGAGAATTTTGAGCATTACTTTACTAGCATGTGAGATGAGTGCCATTGTGCGGTAGTTTGAGCATTCTTTGGCATTGCCTTTCTTTGGGATTGGAATGAAAACTGCCCTTTGCCAGTCCTGTGGCCACTGCTGAGTTTTCCAAATTTGCTGGCATATTGAGTGCAGCACTTTCACAGCATCATCTTTCAGGATTTGAAACAGCTCTACCGGAATTCCATCACCTTCACTAGCTTTGTTCATAATGATGCTTTCTAAGGCCCACTTGACTTCACATTCCAGGATGTCTGGCTCTAGATGAGTGATCACACCATTGTGATTATCTTGGTCATGAAGATCCTTTTTGTACAGTTCTTCTAAGTATTCTTGCCATCTCTTCTTAATATCTTCTGCTTCTGTTAGGTCCATACCATTTCTGTCCTTTATCGAGCCCATTTTTGCATGAAATGTTCCCTTGGTATCTCTAATTTTCTTGAAAAGGTCTCTAGTCTTTCCCAATCTGTTCTTTTCCTCTATTTCTTTGCATTGATTGCTGAAGAAGGCTTTCTTATCTCTTCTTGCTATTCTTTGGAACTCTGCATTCAGATGCTTATATCTTTCCTTCTCTCCTTGGCTTTTCACTTCTCTTCTTTTCACAGCTATTTGTAAGGCCTCCCCAGACAGCCATTTTGCTTTTTTGCATTTCTTTTCCATGGGGATGGTCTTAATCCCTGTCTCCTGTACAATGTCATGAACCTCATTCCATAGTTCATCAGGCACTCTGTCTCTTTAGTCTTGTCCAAATCTTTGCAACCCTGTGACTCTAGTCCACCAGGCTCCTCTGTTCATGGGATTCTCCAGACATGAATACTGGAGTGGGTTACCAGGCCCTCCTCCAGGGGTTTTTCCTGACCTAGGGATCGAACCAGCATCTCTTACATCTCCTGCATTGGTAAGTGCATTCTTTACCACTAGGGCCACCTGGGAAGCCCTCAAATCCTCTGGAGAGGGACATATAGTTTTTTGAGACAGGAGTCCACTGCGGCCCCCTTTGCCTGGCAAAGTAATAAAGTTGTCCTTTTCTGCTTCATCCAAAACTGTCTCCTATATTCAATTCAGCACCAGGGTACACAGAAATGGAATTTGGCATCAATCTCTCCTGGGCTTTTGGGCAATTTACAACCCTACCCTTTCTGAAGGCCAGTTTTGTTCTGCTTCAATTTTCCAGTTCTCTCATGGCTTTGGCTTTATATGGTTCTGACTTAAGTTCAGTGATTACTGACGGGTTTACTATAGGGCTTCTCTAGTGGCTCAGATGGTAAAGAATCTTCCTGTAAGGCAGGAGACCAAGGTTCAGTCTCTGTCTCGGGAAGATCCCCTGGAGAAGGGAATAACAACCCACTCCGTTTTCTTGTCTGGAGAATCCCATGAACAGAGGAGGCTGGTTCACAGGATTGCAAAGAGTCAGACATGACTGAGAGACTAACACTTTCACTAAATAGATCAAATAGCCATAGGAGGAGAGAGGAGTGTGTGTAATGGGATGATTTCTAGAAAAAGGGGTGACAATGGACTGGCAAACCCTTCAAAAGTTTTCCACAATGCATCACCCTTCCAAATTATAGTGTGTGTTTAAAATTCTCATCTCCAACTGAAATCCTACTTAGAGTTTGTGCGTAACTCAGGAAAACCAGAAACTAATTTAGAGGGCCAGAATAAACTGAGGAATATGAGTAGCGGGGAGAATAGTATTTCTTCTGAGTTTTGGCTTGCTGGCATAGCAAACACATTTGTTGAAAAAGACGTTTTTCCCAAAGATGCGAAAAGTGGTAAGTGGAAAACTCTTCTCAAACTCCTTTATTAAGTAACTTTAGCAATCAAGGGTAGGAAATTTAAGGGATATTTTTCATGAGTCCTAAACTGCTGAAAATAGAAAGGAAAAAACAACATTATGTAAGGTCAGTATATAAAGACTGATCCAGGCAGTTAGGGAAGAAGCTATGTCTTTTAATGAATATACTCACCACATTATAGAATGAAAGTATTTCTATGAAAGCTTGGTATCTAATTATTCCTCCAACAATTACATTTTATTTGAATTAAGAAATGCTTCCTTTTATAATGCTAAATGAAAGATGTATTTGTTCCAAAATAGAGACCAGTGTGTTTTTGCTGTTGTTCAGTCTCTAAGTCGTGTACAACTCTGCGACGCCGTGAACTGCAGCATGCCAGACTCTCCTCTCCTTCACTAGCCTCTGGAGTTTGCTCAGATTCCTGTTCATTGAGTTAGTGATGCTATCTAACTGCTTCATCCTCTGTCACCCCCTTCTCTCTCTGCCCTCAATATTTCCCAGCATCAGAGTCTTTTCCAATGAGTCAGCACTTTGCATCAGATGGCCAAAGTATTTGACCTTCAGCATCTGTCCTTCCAATGAATATTCAGGGTTGATTTCCTTTAGGATTGACTAGTTCGATCTTGCAGTCCAAGGGACCATGATTATATGATATGGTTAATATCTACTAACTGGCTAGTTTAGTTAATGACAATTTGATTATTAACACAATAGTATTTTGTAATCAACAATTAACTTTGGGAAAATAAGAAATGTAAAAAGTTTAGAACCAGACCTATATGCCTCTTGATGTAATACAATAAAAAGTCCCTAGTACACATATGGTGAATTCTTGCCATTTGAATTGAATTGAATTAAAATAATCAGACCTAAAAATCTTATTTTTAATTTTCAGGAAATACAGAGCTTAAGAGAACCAATTAATCAAATCACTAGGAAGAAAAAGAAACTTATAGAAGATGGGACACTCAGGATAATTGGCCTGGTATTTTTTCAACAAATCAATGTCATGGAAAAAGAAAGTGTGACAGCTGTTGTAGATTATATGACTTTAGAGTTCTCACAAATAAATAGAATGTGTAATCCTCATTTAAACAAACCAGCTATAGAAGACATTTTGGGGACAACTGGAAACAATGTGAATATAAACAAGGTATTAGATGATATTAGAAGTAATAGTTAATTTTTTTAACTGTGATAATGATAGTACAGTTATGTGAGAAAGTGCTTACAGATGTACATGGAAGCATTTTGGAATGAAATATCATGAAATATGCAGTTTATTTCAGAATACTTCAATCAAAAATACATGAGGAAATATGGAAAAATATTAAAAATTTTTAATTCTGGGTTTTGGATAAATGAGTTAACCACACTATTTTCTTCAAGTTGGAAAGTTTTCATAATAAAGAATTTTTTTACAAGAATCCAATATTTTGTAAGCTATTAAATCCTAATGAGTAAATCAGGATTAGATAAACAAGTAAAAATTGGATAAGATAAATGCAGAAACTATTAGTTTCATTTTCTTTCTCTCTGTCACTGAACCTGTAATTTTCTATAATTTTGAGAAAGCTCAAAAGAACATTACAAATAGCTCTGGAAAGTATTCTTTCCTTTTTTCATCAACTTACATTAGCTTTTTACTCAAGAGGGAAAATATTATGTTGGTTTCCATTATCTTCAATTTCACAAAAATGGAAGGTAAACACATCATAGATACCCTGAAATCCTTTGCAAAAGTTAATGTGCTGTATACATAGATATGTTACTCTTTTGTTTACTGAAACATTTGAGCACCTCATTGTTGGTTTTACAATCTGAAAATGGGTGAACATGTTTATGGGGAATTCTGGTCGAATGCATGGAATTCTTGTTTAGTCTTCTGAGACTTGAGTTCAAGGCTTTTATATTCTGTTATTATCATAGATTTCAGGTCAGAGGCTTTGCTTTCCTGATGGCAGTTTGACTAAGTTTCTTACTTTACATCATTGGTATCATATGGTCTATGTGAATTAGAAAGGTCATCTGGTTATTGTCATGTGGCATATTACCTTGGTGGAATAATGGAGTGGCCTTCATGTGGGCACCCCCAGAGGCCATGAAAGAGAAAGGCTCTTACACCAAATTAAGATGTGCAAATCACACAGTTCATGAAGACAATTTAAAACACACAATGAGAAGCAAGGGGAAAGAGATGGCGTAGGTTCACATACGTAGGAAAGGGTACCAGTGGCAAAATAACCACACTTCCTGAATCTAAGGTTTGGCTGTGGTTCTCTCTCTCTCTCCTGAAACCATCTTCCCTGCTATCATTGTGGTTATGGGGACCAGACTTGAAGCTCAAGCAAGGAAGACCACACACAGAAGGGGACCCAGGCACACATGACTCTGCCAGAGAGACACAGGGTAAAGCACACCTGGCCACAGCTATAGTTCACCAGTAAACCTGCTGAATAGTCATGGATTTTATCTACATTTTCTGGGTAGAGCACATGAGGGGCCAGAATGGGACTATACTCAGCAATGGATGGTTGATTTAGAAAAAATAACACAGCTTCTTGCTATTTGTAATGGTTATGATGTGGTCTTTCCATCCCTTCCTAACTCTCAATAGACTTGATTTTTTCAATCATGTGTTGCATTTATTCTATGTTGAACATATCTTACAGGTTACCAAATTACTGTTTATTTAACACATCTTCAGAATTCAGTCTATGTCTCTCAAGCCACTTGCTTACTCATTATTTGTACTTAGCATAATGTATAAGTGTTAAAGCTACTAGCTTTATTACAATTTATGCTTGACACTTCTAATGAGTTCCAGCCATCCTGTTCGTTTTACTCTGGGACCACTAGTGGATGAATGAACCCATCTGGACTTAAATTTACACGTTTGTTAAATGAAGTGGAGGAAGGAAATTTTAGAGAGTCAGTCTTTTTGTCAACTATCCCCCTTGTGCACTTCTCCTAGTGTTAGATAATCTAGAATGTGTAAAAGCAAAACAATGGAAACAAATAGGCCTCCATTTTCCATATTGGTTAATAGGCTGTGAATGTAAAAGGTGTTGCTTTGATCATTTTACATTGAGTAATATTTGTCATTTTACAATTATGACAATGATGGCAATGATATCTTACAGTTACCAAACTATACTGTTAAAGTGCTTTGAGTTAAATTACATTTGCTGATGACCAAAGTAACCATGTAAAGTAAATTACAGAAGGTAATGATGCCACTTTACAGACAAGGACATAATCAGGGGAAATGAAATGACATGTGCTAATTTCAGGCCACTCATTGACTGGACCATGTCCTTACAAATAAATATCTTTATTACAAGGGGAGCTAACTCACAGCTGTTTCTGTTTTTCTTCAACACATTTATTTTCCAGCTCTGATTCCACATTTACCAAATGAACTTCCAATTGAGAACTTTGTTTTCAGTTTGAGCACTCGGAATAGTCAGATCATTGCAAATAACCAAATATGTTTCTTAGTCAGTATTACTATACAGAATCCTAATAAACTATAGAGCTCAATGGATATAGTAATCAAATCTGTTGGATTACTATTTTATCCTTACTGCCTTGCACCATGCTTGGTGCTTTGTTAGTGTTAAACAACTGTTGAAAGAAAGAAAGAATGAATGAACAGATTAACTCATGAGTAAAAAGTCAAGACCTGAAATAGAAGGCTGAATTTCTCCCTTTAAAGGTACCTAGCAAGTCAAGACGGAGAAGGCAATGGCACCCCACTCCAGTACTCTTGCCTGGAAAATCCCATGGATGGAGGAGCCTGGAAGGCTGCAGTCCATGGGGTTGCTGAGGGTCGGGCACGACTGAGTGACTTCACTTACACTTTTCACTTTCATGCATTGGAGAAGGAAATGGCAACCAACTCCAGTGTTCTTGCCTGGAGAATCTCAGGGACGGGGGAGCCTGGTGGGCTGCCGTCTCTGGGGTCACACAGAGTCAGACACGACTGAAGTGGCTTAGCAGCAGCAGCAGCAGCAAGTCAAGATGGGCTTCCCAAGTGGTGCAGTGGTTAAGAATATGCCTGCCAATGCAGAAGACACAAGAGATGTGGGTTCAATCCCTGGGTTGGGAAGATCCCCTGGAGAAGGAAATGGTAACCCACTCCAATATTTCTTGCCTGGGAAATTCCATGCACAGAAGATCCTGGCAGGCTATCTAAATCACCAGGGCATCCTAACCCAATGCCATAAAAAAATTCATGAATAAAGCTTATTCACTTTTCCACATTTCCCAGGATACATTGTATGGCTGGACCAGGATAGAAATCTGATTTAAGTACCATATTGTCCTCAAAAATCCCTCCACTGACAAAGCTTGTCAGAAATTTGACTCTTCTTTTGGCCAAAGTTCTCTTCCAGAAGACTCCAAATTCTCTCCTCTAAATGACCCCAGACACATCATTCCTCCATTAGTTAAGGCTAACACATCATTCCTCCATTAGTTAAGGCTAAACCTTTGTACTGAAAAAAGCAGAAGCTCTTCTCCCTTGATTCTGTCCTCTACTCTCTTCCACCCCCAAAAGCCCCTCTCAGAGCAATAATTTGTGAAATTTGTTTATGCGTTTGATTACTGATTAATAGGAAAAGAAAGCAAAAAAAATGCTGGCAGGAGTGTAAATTATTAACAATACGACTGCTTTGGAAAATTGCTTAGCAGTATCTACTGAAGAGCAACATTTGCATACTCTGTGACCCATTTGTAGGTATATGCATTAAAAATATATACATATATTTATCAAAAGACATATTCAAGGATATTATGATACTTTTGGTAGTATTTCCAAGCAAGAAAGTGTGCAAAAATCCCTCAAGAGTAAAAAAAGAATAAACCTTAGTATGTTCAAACAATAGAGTATAATGTAGCTATGAGAATGAATAACTTACAATCACACACAAAAATGTGGATAATTATCACATATTTTTGAGTGAAATAAGCCAGATACAAAACGAGTACCTACCGTATTATTCACTTTATGCAAAGTTAAAAAACAGACATGTGTGGTTAGAAGTTGGGATAGTGAGGACCCTTGTGGGCAGGGTAGTGACTGAAAGAAATACTTCCAGTCCCTTGGAAGCTTCTAGAGTTCTGATGATATTCTAGTTCTTTAACTGGGTGCTGACTATACAGGTGAGTTCAGTTAGTAAAAATTTATTGAGATGTGCACTATGATTTATGTACTTTTGTATGTATAATGTACTTATATAAAAGGTTTTCTTTCAAAGAAAGCCAAAGCAAAAAGAAATTTTATTCTTGTTGAGAAAATATAGCAGTGAATACATGGTAAGGTAAATAATAAATAACACTGAAGTGGATGAAAGTGAAAAAGTCAGAGTCTTAACTTTTTAAAAATTTATTTATTTTTAATTGAAGGATAATTGCTTTACAATATTGTGCTGGTTTCTGCCAAACATCAACATGAATCAACCATAGGTATGCCTATGTCCCCTCCCTCTTGAACCTCCCCCCTGCCTCCCTCCCCATTCCACCCCTCTAGGTTAAATATAAGGTGCAATATTGTTTATCTTGATTAATGATAAATCACTTCTTCCACCCCTCCTTATCTGGTACCACCTTCCCTTTTTTCTATTTATATGGGATGTGAATTTTGTATCAACCGTATGAAAATCTTAATGGATTTTTGTTAACATTGCTCTGAACAAAAGATACCAGTAGTTGGTTTTCATATACACACATATACGCGTACAAGCACAAACCACAGGAAAACTGAGAAAACCAAGGATCTATGGAGACTGCCTATTTGTTAATTACTAATTAATTGATAGAAAGAAAAATGGTGATTGTCAAGTCTCCTGAAGCATTTATTTGCCCCCTTTCTGGAAGGAAAGGATTGAAATGCTAAATCACTCTTTATAAAAGACATCAGTCTCTTCATAAGGAGCGAGAAATCCAAGTGGAGTGACATTTTCTTTCTCTGTGTTTACTTTGCTGCTTTGCCTGATTAATGTTCTAATAAGAAGTTGAGGGAGAAGCTAGGAGAGCAGCTGATGTAGAAAGGATTAATCAGTCCCAGAACAGTCAGGATCCCAGTGTACCCTAGCTCACTATATATACACCATCTCAGGAAGAATAAGACAATTTTGCCAAAACTTCTACATCAAAGATTAGAATATCCAAGTGTAACCAAAAAAAGTCGAAGATAGGGCTGGATTGTAAGTACAGTTGGAAGGATTTTCTCAGAGTTTCCTAGTATTGAAATGCTTTATTTAATGGGAACTGTAAATTCTTAATCTTGAAAGGACCTTGGGAGAAAGCATCACAATGGCCATGTTACCCCATGTGCTAAGGTGCTTCAGTCGTGTCTGACTCTTTGCGGCCCCATGGACTGTAACCCGCCAGGCTCCTCTGTCCATGGGATTTTCCAGGCAAGAATACTGGAGCAGGGTGCCATGCTCTTCTCCAGGGGATCTTCCCTACCCAGGGATCAAACTCACCTCCCTTGTGTCTCCTGCACTGGCAGGCAGGTTCTTGACCACTAGCACCACCTGGGTTATACTATAGGAGAAACAAAGTAGGTGTCTTCAGTGCTGAAATCTTTCAGGAGAATGTGCTACCTATGAAAACTAATGTCAAAGTCTTTGCGCAAATTTTAAATATGTGGCATATAGTTTCCTACAAGCTTGCCAAAGAAAATAAAACATACTGTATTTGTCTTAGGCAAATATCAGCAGTTATAGTCCACAGACAAAAATAGACGAAGTTATTAGCCTGACCCAAATCAAAAATAAATTCAGCTTCTTGGAGATCAAAGGTAAATACAACTAAACACAGTATAACCCCCTAACACTTGTATTGTAGACGTTTCCAGATGATTGAAGAAATAGAGATTGCAATGTACATTGGTTTCCAGGGAATGCAGCTGTCTATTTATTAGCATTTCTTTGGTCTTATTGAACAGGTTGGCTAATGACAATGTATTTCTTCTCAAAAGATTCCCCCTCCCCAAGAAGCCATTTCTTTTTGTTAGAAAAGTTGAGTGATTTCAATATGCCTCACTGGTCAAACTCTGGTGGCTCTCTCTAACAGAATTCTTTTTACATGGAGCAGTGCCTTTTGTAGCTGACTCTTCTGATGGGCCCTATTTTTAGTCTCAACCTTAAATGTAGGCCACTGTTTTCTGCCTCTGCTGCAAGAAGCAGAAACCACCATTAAAATAAGTTGTAGCATTGGCACCTTGTGGACTGATTGTATCATTGTTTATTTGGAAGCCAACCAACTTATCTTCTTGAGGTGGTGTAATATGGCACAAAATGTGTGGGATCTGAGGTCAGAGGATCAGGATTGAAACCTGGCTGAGATGCTTATTTATTTCATTTCTTTAAATGTAAAATGAGGAGTGTTATCAATAATTCCAACAGCACAGAGTATTCGTGAGGCTTCAGTTATAACTGCATGGAGAAAAAATTGTAAATATGAAAACAGAAGACACAGGTAAAGTAGCTGAGCAGAAACTGCTGTTGCCCCACCCCACTTCCCTTCTCCACTCTCATATTTCTTCTCAAAAGATCCCCCCTCCACAAGAAGCCATTTCTTTTCAGTCAGAAAAGTTAGAAGCCTCTGAGTTCACCTGTGGTCTTTCCTGAGCCTGGTGGTATTTAGTCGCTAAGTCGTGTTTGACTCTTGTGACCCCATGGACTGTAGCCTGCCAGGCTCCTCTATCCGTGGGATTTCCCAGGCAAGAATACTGGAGTGGGTTGCCATTTCCCTCGCCAAAGGATCTTCCCGACCCAGGGATCGAACCCCCGTCTCCTGCGTTGCAGGTGAATTCTTTACCGACTGAGCCACCAGGGAGGCCCTGAGCCTGGTTCCAACCTAAAGCGCCTGAGTCTCTTTGCTTCTCAACCTGAGCCCTTTGGTTCTACAGGAGCTTGGTTAGGTGTACACTGATGGAACAGGGTGATGCAGAAAGTTGATGTCACTCAGGACAATCCTCAAACAACTGAGGATTGAAGTTGGTAGAGAAATGCCTCAGTTTTCAGAGTATATTTCACATAGTTTCCCAGTGTTCCCACCAGGATTGAGCCCCAGTAACAATGGTAACTTGTTTTTTAACATGGCCTCTTTTGACTTTTCTCCTCCCATGTCTCACTTTCTCCATTTCCTCATTTATGCAACCTTGGATCACTTCCCAAATAAAGTACATCTCAAGGTCTGCTTTGAGTCGGGGTAGGGCAAATTAAGAGAGTGGTAGTGGTTCTTGAATTGCTTGGATAGACTCACTCCTCCACATCCTCATCCCCAACTTCTCCAAACCAAAGGGACCATCTTTCCCAGTTCCTATTTCTGGGTGAAGGGTATGCCACTGCTCTGGATTGTCTGAAGCCTCAAAGCTCTGATTAAGCATGTGAGGTGATTCCAGAATATCTCTGGATTGCAGCAAGTCTTGAGACACCAAGTGCAGAAGTTCACAACTGAGGAATGGGACTTAGGATGACTCTTTTATCATTTTGATGAGTGTTTAAAATGTACTTTTTAAGGGAGGTTATTCATAAGTTTCCCCAATTTTATATTTGTACAAATGAATGACTTATGTATTCGGTTCTTGTGTTTATTCAATGAATATTCTAGTTTCCTGTGTGTCAGACACAGTGCTGGGCAGTGACAATACAGTGATAAAGACAGCATAGGTGGACCACGTTCTCACGGAACTTAGATTCTATGAGGACATACAGACGATAAGCCACCAATTAGATAATCTACTTTTTGATCATAATTGTGATAAGTACCATGAAATGTAATATATCAATTTGATTGGGCTTGTGAACTTCTAGCGACAAAACACTATGCAAACCAAAAAATAGAATCATCGCTCTATTCTTAGCCTTTGTGATGGTTATCATATTCTTTACTTACTTAGTTTTATTTCCCATTTTGTCTGACAGTGGAAGGACAGAGTGCTACATGTTTCTGTTTTGTTACTCTCAACAGCACAATGACTGTCAATGCCATTAACTGGTTCCAAGAATCTTTTACTGCTGCCTATAGTGGCAGAATGAATTATTGATGGGGTTAATCTTCTCCCAAATAATTTAGGCCTTCTGCAGTTTACAGCAGTAAGTTTCACGTGTGTGTATTTACCACAAAAACCTCCCCTTTTTGGCTTTCATAGTAGCTGTAGGAGACATTTGTTACCTTGTTCTATCACTCTATGTACTGTTAAATATAATGGCAATGGTTTAATGTCATAAAACATAGGAAGACTGCTGAGACTTGAATATAATCAATTTATTCCAATTCTAGTTTAGGTGAAAATTTATCACTAAATCGCCTTTTTTAAGGGCTGCTTTGGTTATTTAATATTGATCTCAAAATGATTAAGAAGTGGAACACTATTGATCTTTAAACAACAAATAAAAAAGTCCTTGTAATTAGACCAAGAACCAGATTGCAAAACTTTTAGATTCTATTGTAGAAGTAGACTTTCAGTTCAGTTCAGCTCAGTCACTCCGTGGTGTCCGACTCTTTGTGACCTTGTGGACTGTAGCATGCCAGGCTTCCCTGTTCATCACCAACTCCTGGAGCTTGCTCAAACTCTTGTCCGTCAAGTTAGTGATGCCATTCAACCATCTTATCCTCCTTTGTTCCCTTCTCCTCCATTTGCTGCTAGAGTTGCATCTGCAAGATACATAGTTTGCCCAGGTTGGAAATTCTTATGAGGGAAATAGTTCAGTTAACTGTGGAATGAAAGACATAAATATTGACATTTTTAAAGAGCATGTAGTGTAGCTATGGGACTTCCCTGGTGGCTCAGACAGTAAAGCGTCTGCCTACAATGAGGGAGACCCAGGTTCAATCCCTGGGTCAGGAAGATCTCCTGGAGAAGGAAATGGCAATCCATTCTAGTATTCTTGCTTGGAAAATCTTATGGACTGGTAGGCTACAGTCCATGGGATCACAAAGAGTCAGACATAACTGAGCGACTTCACTTTCAACGTTCAATATAGCACTGGGGCTTCCCTGGTGGCTCAGTGGTAAAGAATCCGCCTATCAATGCAGGAGACTCGGGCGCAATTCCTGGGTTTGGAAGATCCTCTGGAGAAGTGCATGGCTACCTGCTTCAGTGTTCTTGCCTGGGAAATCCCATGGACAGAGGAGCCTGGTGGGCTACAGTCCATGGGGCTGCAAAAGAGTTGGACACGACTTAGCAACTAAACAACAATATAGCTAGATTTGATAATGCTCACCAATGATTTAGAGTGAAAATCACTAATTCATCACTAAATCTTAGAAAACCATTTTGAGGGAAGGAATTGGGAGGAGCATACAATGATTCTTCTTAGTTCATGCTTCCTGAATTATTTTCGGGTCATGTCCGTGTCCTGATATTCCTTGAGCTAGAGTGATTCATATAGTTCTGATGGCTTTAAAGCCATTTCCCCACTTGGGAGAAATATCTAAGAAGAACTCATTGTGACGTCTGGTTGATTCAGGTTAAAAAAAACCTAAGTTTTCTAGATAACTGAAATTTATTCCAGTCATAAAACAGTCTGTTTTAGATGAAAAACCTTATCAGAAATTTCCTTGCCTTTCTATCCTCAAAGAAGCATGTTTTTCAGGATGATTTCTGGCTGCTCTGCTCTATTTCAGATGAAGGTCTTCTTCATAAGGATGTTTGTACAATATTCTAAGCAACTGAACTTGTCTATTTCCCCCATAAAATCCTATTCATTCCATGACTAAGGATTTTTGAATGGGCTATTTATTTTTACTTTATCTAAACATTGGGTTGACACTTTAGGAACTAGTATATGAATGTTTTACTCATCTCCATTCATATCTAAAATGCTCCATTACAGATGTTATTCAGGACCATATTTTTTAACATCCCAGTGCTCACTAAGTACAGAAATTCTTATCCTTAATTGGACTCTTATAGCAAATTCCACAATCACCCTACCTAGCAATAAAAATTAAAAAATAGAAGAATTGGACACCTCATTTTATAATTCAGCTCCCATTCCTTTATATGATTTCTATACCATGTCAACTACAAATTGGCACTTGCCATGTACATCTACAAGGATTAAATCATGAGCTGCTATAGCCACTGACCTTCAACAGCCCCTGAAAGGACTTCAAGGTGGAGAGTAGAAATGAGGCACTCTGTGCTGGGGTGGGGACTGGCAGGACAGGTCTTCGGATAGTTAGATATTCTCAGGAGCCAGTTTTATGAGCCCAATTCTTGTATCTCCTCATATATAGAAGAGTACTAAAATCGTTCACAGTGATGACTGTTCCTTGTAACTAGCAAAAACTTTTTGGAAAAAAAAAAAATGTGCTTGATTGCATGTACTCTCCCTTCACCAAAATCACATTTGACCTCCCTCTCTCCACTTTGGAGCAGTTTCTCAGAGCCATCTGAGTTGCTTTCTCCAGGGCTGCAGTCTCATTTTTTTCTAAATAAAACTTAACTGGCAACTCGCATGTTGTGCATTTCTTAAAGTCTAAAACCACCTGCTGAATTCTAAAAATAATTTTTTTCAAAGCAGCGGTTGGTTTAAAAGAAATCTTTCTTTGCCACACTCTCCTAAATTTCAATACCAGTGATAAAACCCATCAGTAGGAATTTCACTTTTTAAATTAAAATTCTCACCTTTCCTGAGTTAACTCGTCTCTGTACAGGTATATACATGAATGTGCCATTTATATTCAACTTGCTTTATTGGGGTGGATGAGTATAAAGAAGATAAAGATGGAAGCTGGTAAAATAAAATCAAAATCAAATGACAATTTTATAATAGTAATTGTACTCAGTTTATAATGCATATCTGAATTAAAACTTCACCTTTCACCTGTACTGAACAGTATTTGCAGTTATATCTTTGAGCCTTGTGTGGTATTAGCTATAAGGTGTTTGAAGGAGAAAAGAAAGTGAAGTCTACCAGAAGGTTTGTTTTCTCTCTTCAGAGGGCTTTTGTAATGAAATTGCCTATACTCTGTGTTTCAGTTTCAAAGGCCAACAGCAGTGGTAATCTCTGCAGTGGCTAATTAACATTTCATTACCAGGTTCTAACATCCTGGTTATCCATTGTGACCAATTCGAAAGGCGTACTTCTTGCTTTCAAAAGGATTTTACTCTTCAACTGGAAAGCAAAATACCTTTGGCTTTATTCAAATATATCTGAAGAGGTACTTCATTACTTGAGGATTCATACCTTGTTGTCTATATGTTATTTACACTTACTAACAAATACCCACCACTCTAAATCCTAACTATAGTCATAGGTTCAATATAATTTCATTCATATAATGTTAAAAGATATTAGCTTAAAATTATAAAAATAATAGTGATGTATACAGTTCTAAGCGATGGAATAAAATGGAAAGCCTAGTAGACTCTGGGAAAGCCCAGAAATATAGTCAACTGATTTTTCAGTTGAAAGTTTTATTGAACTAATGTGAAATGTACATGTAGTTATAAGAAATAATACAAAGCGATCACTTTTACATTTTACCCAGTTTTTCTCAATGTTTTTATCCAGTTTTGTTTTTCACAAAACCATAGCAAAATATTACAAGAACACTGACATTAATACAACCTGTTAACCTTATTCAGATTTCCCCAGTTTCACTTCTATTTATGTGTGTGTATGTACTTAGTTTTTAGGGCTTCCCTGGTGGGTCAGTGGTAAAGAATCCGCCTGCCAATGCAGAAGATGTGGGTTCAATACCTGGATAGGGAATATCCCCTGGAGAAGGAAATAACAACCCACTCAAGTATTCTTGTCTAGGAAATTCCATGGACAGAGGAGCCTGGTGGGTTACAACCCATGGGGTCTCAAAAGAGTCAGATTCGACTTAGTGACAAAAAGACAGTTTAATTACAAGTTAATTTCATCTAAATTTTGTGTATCCACCATCATAGACAAGACAGAATAGTTCCATCACCAAAGGATTGAAAAATTACTCTTCTGTAACTGCAGCAATGTCTCCTGCTACCACTCTTTATCTCGTCACCAAACTTTGGCAGCTACCAAACTGTTCATCATTTCCATAACTTTGTCATTTTGAGAATGTCATATAAATGGACTCATACCCTTTGTCTTTGTGATGGGATTTTTTCACTCACTGTGAATTCTCTGGAGATTCACCCATGTTGTTGAATGCATCAAGTTGGTTTCTTTTGATTACTGAGTAGTATTCCGTGGTATGTATTTGCTGTAATTTGTTTAACCATTCACCTGTTGGAAGACATCTAGGTTGAGTCCAGTTTTTGCCTACTGTGTTTAAAGATGTCATGAATATTTATGCACAGGATTTTGTGCAAACATAAAGTTTACTTTTTCTAAGATAAATGCTCAATAGTGAAATTGTTGTCTCTTGTGTTAATTTCATGTTCATTTTATAAGAAACTGCCAAATAGCTTTCCGGGTTGTAACATTTTATATTCCCACCCAGCAATGTATTAGGGATCCAGTTTCTTCTTATTCTTGGTAGCATTTGGTGTTGTATCTATTTTTTATTTTAGCCATTCTGATAGGTATGTAGTCATATCATGCTATACTATTAATTGACAGTTGGATACTTTGGTGTTGATTTTCATTGATGAATAATGATGTGGAACATCTATGTGTTCACTTGCCATCTATAGTGAAATATCTCTTCATGTCTTTTGCCCATTTTCTAATTAGATTTTTTTGGATGTTTTTACTGTTGCGTGTTGAGAGTTCTTTGTATATTCTATACACTAGTCCTTTGTTAGATGTGTGGTTTTCTGCAAATACTTTCTTAGTCCATAGCTTATCTTTTCATGCTCTTTACACATGCTTTTGTAGAACAAAAACTTTTTGTTTTGATGGGGTACAATTTATCCATTTTCCTTGTATTAATCATGCTTTTGGTGCTTAATATAAGAACTCTTTGTCTACCCTTAGAGCTCTAAGATTTTATCCTGTGTATTTTCTTAAAGTATTATAGATTTACATTTTATATTTAAGCCCATGAGCCAGCTTGAATTAATTTTGCAGAAGATTATGGATATTCCATTGCTTACTTTATTTTTAATTGTCCAAATTGTTTTAGCTAGTCTAGGTCTTGGTTATCTTCCATGTAAATTTTGGAAAAAGCTTGTCTAAGTCTACATCAAACTTTACTAGAGTTTTGATAAGAATTGCATTAAACCTATAGATCAGTTTAAGGGAGAACTGACATCTTGAGTCTTCTTATCCAAGAACATAGATATATCTCTCTATTTATTTAGACCTTATTTGATTTCTTTCATCAACATTTTGTAATTTTCAACATATAGATCCTATATATATATTTTGTTAAAGGTATACCTAAAATTTTCATTTGCTTTAAAAGACTGTAAGTAGTATTATGCTTTTAATTTTGGTTTCCCAATGTTCGTTGTGCATGTATGGAAATGCCACTGATGTTTGTATATTTATCTTGTATCTTGCAACTCTGGAAGACTTACTTATTAGTTCAAGGAGTTCTGGGGTTTGGGTTTTTTGTTTTTGTTTTGGTAGATTTCTCTGGATTCCTACATAGAAATCATGTCATCTGTAAGTAGAGGCAGTTTTTCTTCCTTTAATCTGTAGGTCTTTTATTTATTTTCTTGTCTTATTGCAGTGACTAGAATTCTCAGTACTATGTTGAGTAATAGTGGTAAGAGTGGACTTATTTATCTTTTTCTTGATATTAGGGGAAAAGCAGTGAGTCACTTATCATTAAGCAAGATTTAGCTATATAGGTTTTTTGTAGATAGTTTTTATCAAGTTAAGGCAACTCCTCTCTATTCCTAAACTGCTGAGAGTTTTTTCATGAAAGGAAGTTGGAGTTTTTCAAGTGCTTTTCTGTATCAATTGATATTATTATTCCTTACTCTGTTGATATGATGGAATACATTGATTCTTAATATTCAATCAGCCTTGCAAACCTGAAGTAAATTGTATTTATCAGGATATCTAATTCTTTTTATATATTGTTCATTTAGTTTGCTAGTGTTTTGCTGAGACACTGCATCTAAGCTCATGAGAGAAAAAATAAGTATCTAAAAGAATATCTAAAGATTACTTTTTTGCATCAGTCTAGACTGATTTTGATTGCAGCCATGAAATTAAAAGACACTTACTCTTGGGAAGGAAAGTTATGACCAACCTAGATAGCATATTCAAAAGCAGAGACATTACTTTGCCAACAAAGGTCAGTCTAGTCAAGGCTATGGTTTTTCCAGTGGTCATGTATGGATGTGAGAGCTGGACTGTGAAGAAAGCTGAGCACCGAAGAATTGATGCTTTTGAACTGTGGTGTTGGAGAAGACTCTTGAGAGTCCCTTGGACTGCAAGGAGATCCAACCAGTCCATTCTGAAGATCAGTCCTGGGTGTTCATTGGAAGGACTGATGCTAAAGCTGAAACTCCAATACTTTGGCCACCTTTATGCGAAGAGTTGACTCATTGGAAAAGACTCTGATGGGGTCTGGAGGGATTGAGGGCAGGAGGAGAAGGGGACGACAGAGGATGAGATGGCTGGATGGCATCACCGACTTGATGGACATGAGTTTGATGGACTCTGGGAGTTGGTGATGGACAGGGAATCCTGGCATGCTGCAATTCACGGGGTCGCAAAGAATCAGACACGACTGAGTGAACTGAACTGAACGGAGGCTGATTTGGGGGCTTCCCTGGTAGCTCAGACAGTAAAGAAACCGCCTACAATTCAGGAGACCTGGGTTCAATTCCTGGGTTGGGAAGATCCCCTGGAGGAGGGCATGGCAACCCACTCCAGTCTGGAAGGCTATAGTCCATGCAGTTGCAAAGAGTTGGAAACGACTGAGCAGCTAAAACTTTAAGGCTGGTTTTCGTAGCATACTAGTGCTGGTTGGCCCCATAAAATGAATTTCAAAATGTTCTCTCCTCTTCTGTTTTATACATATAAAATCATGTAAAATTGGTGTCAACTCAGTTAAATGTTTGGTAGAGTTTTTCAGTAGTGGTTTCTTTGGAGATTTTTCTTTCTGGGCCTCTTTAATTGTGAATTCATTTTTTAAAATGGTCATAAGTCCATTTAAAGAATCTGTTTCAGTGTTTTTGGCTGAAAACTGTAAAGTTGAAGACAAAATGAACTGTGTGTAAACACTGTACTCTAGTTAATTTGTTTCTTGCAACAGTATACGTTAAGTCTCAAGTTAGTAGATACCCAAGTTGAATAAGTAGATAATTGGATAATGCACAGTGGGAGTCAAGTTTCTCACTCTTGATGAGAGAAGTAACTGATATGCAAGAGCAGAGTCTAGAATGATCCATGGAGTAACAAATTAAAGTTGGAGACAGCAGTATGAACTCATATTTAAGCTTAATATAGATAGAAATGGATGGAGAAAGAAATAATTATAGATATGCATGTACATATGGGTAGGAACACAGACATATATTTTTTTAGCTCTGTCTACTGCGAGGGCCTAGAAGCAATGATACGTAGGTAGCAGCAACCAAATCCAGGGTTTTTATCTTGGTTTCTAAAGACCATTTTCCAATTTAAAAGAACCACGGATACTTGTAGAAATAGCTGATTCTAGGGCAATGGTGTGTGTGCTAAGTCACTTCAGTTGTGTCCAATTCTTTGCAACCTTATGGACCGTAGTCTGCCAGGCTCCCCTGTCCATGGGTATTCACCAGGCAAGAATACTGGAGTGGGTTGCTATTTCCTGCTCCAGGGGATCTTCCCAACCCAAGGATTGAACCCACATCTCTCAAGTTTCCTGCAGTGGCAGACGAGTTCTTCATCACTAGCACAACGTGGAAAGCCCAGACTATAGTTCAGTTCAGTTCAGTTCAGTCACTCAGTCGTGTCTGACTCTTTGTGACCCCATGAATCACAGCACGCCAGGCCTCCCTGTCCATCACCAACTCCCAGACTTCACTCAAACTTATGTCCATCGAGTCGGTGATGTATTCCAGCTATCTCATCCTCTGTCATCCTCTTCTCCTCCTGCCCCTAGTCCCTCCCAACATCAAGGTCTTTTCCAATGAGTCAACTCTTTGCATGAGGTGGCCAAAGTACTGGAGTTTCAGCCTCAGCATCAGTCCTTCCAATGAACACCCAGGACTGGTCTCCTTTAGGATGGACTGGTTGGATCTCCTTGCAGTCCAAGGGACTCTCAAGAGTCTTCTCCAGCAACACAGTTCAAAAGCATCAATTCTTCGGCACTCAGCTTTCTTCACAGTCCAACTCTCACATCCATACATGACCACTGGAAAAACGATAGCCTTAACTAGGCGGACCTTGGTTGACAAAGTAATATCTCTGCTTTTTAATATGCTACTAGGTTGGTCATAACTTTCCTTCCAAGGAATAAGTGGCTTTTAATTTCATCACTGCAATCACCATCTGCAGTAATTTTGGAGCCCAAAAAAATAAAGTCAGCCACTGTTTCCACTGTTTCCCATCTATTTCCCATAAAGTGATGGGACCAGATGCTATGATCTTAGTTTTCTGAATGTTGAGTTTTAAGCCAACTTTTTCACTTCCCCTCTTTCACTTTCACCAAGAGGCTCTTTAATTCTTCTTCACTTTATGCCATAAGGGTGGTGTCATCTGCATATCTGAAGTTACTGATATTTCTCCTGGCAGTCTTGATTCCAGCTTGTGCTTCTTCCAGGTCAGCGTTTTTCACAGGGAAATACAAAACAAACCTAGAGTATCTGGTAGTACTAGAAAGTATGGAGACACATCAAAGGGGCACAAGAACAATCTGGAAGAGTTTCCTATGGCCAGAGAGGGTACAATTTGAGTAACAATATATATAATGTAGTTTGGGTTATAACCCAAGTTGCAACATAAATATATGTGGGGAAGAGGAGAGAGAGGTATGGATTGGGAGTTTGGGATTAGTAGTCACAAACTATTACACTTGAATGGATAAATAAGGTCCTATTGTATAGCACGGAGAAGGCAATGGCAACCCACTCCAGTACTCTTGCCTGGAAAACCCGTTGGACGGAGGAGCCTAGTAGGCTGCAGTCCATGGGGTCGCACAGAGTTGGACATGACTGAAGAGACTTAGCAGCAGCAGTACTGTATAACACAGGGATTTATATTCAATATCCTGAGGAACACAGCCCTGCCCATCAAGAGAAAATTGTATTAAAAATTTACTGAGCATGGCCCTGCCCATCAGAACAAGACCCAGTTTCCCCACAGTCAGTCTCTCCCATCAGGAAGCTTCCATAAGCCTCTTATCCTTCTCCATTAGAAGGCAGACAGAATGAAAACCACAGTCACAGAAAACTAACTAAACTGATCACATGGACCACAGCCTTTTCTAACTCAGTGAAACTGTGATTATGTTGCGTAGGGCCACCCAAGACAGACAGGTCATGGTGGAGAGATCTGACAAAATATGGCCCACTGGAGAAGGGAATGGCAAACCACTTCAGTATTCTTGCCTTGAGAACCCCATGAACACTATAAAAAGGCAAAAAGATAGGACACTGAAAGATGAGCTCCCCAGGTAAGTAGGAGCCCAATATGCTACTGGAGAAGAGTGGAAATATAACTCCAGAAAGAATCAAGAGATGGAACCAAAGCAAAAATTACACCCAGTTGTGGATGTGACTGGTGATGGAAGTAAAGTCCGATGCTGCAAAGAGCAGTATTGCATACGAATGTGGAATCTTCAGTCCATGAATCAAGGCAAATTGGAAGTGGTCAAACAGGAGGTGGCAAGAGTGAACATCCACATTTTAGGAATCAGTGAACTAAAATGGACTGGAATGTGTGAATTTAACTCAGATGGCCATTATATCTACTACTGTGGGCAAGAATCCCTTAGAAGAAATGGAATAGCCATCATAGTCAACAAAAGAGTCCAAAATGAAGAATCTGTATGCAACCTCAAAAACAACAGAATGACCTCTGTTCATTTCTAAGGCAAACCATTCAGTATCACAGTAATCCAAGTCTATGCCCTGACCAGTAATGCTGAAGAAGCTGAAGTTGAATGATTCCATGAAAACTTACAAGACCTTCTAGAACTAACATCCCCAAAAAGCTGTCCTTTTCATTATAGGGGACTGGAATGCAATAGTAAAAAGTCAAGAGATACCTGGAGTAATGGGCATATTTGGCCTTGGAATACAAAATGAAGCAGGTAAAGGCTAACAGAGTTTTGCCAAGAGAATGCACTTGGCAAACAGCCTCAAAGACTCTATACATGGACATCACCAGATGGTCAATACTGAAATCAGATTGATTATATTCTTTGCAGCCAAAGATGGAGAAGCTCTACACTGTCAGCAAAAACAAGACTGGAAGCTGACTGTGGCTCAGTCCATGAACTCCTTATTGCCAAATTCAGAAAGAAATTGAAGAAAGTAGAGAAAACCACTAGATGATTCAGGTATGACCTAAATCAAATCCTTTACGATTATACAGTGGAAGTGACAAATAGATTCAACAGATTAGCTCTGACAGACAGAGTGCCAGAAGAACTATGAACGGAGGTTCATGACATTGTACAGGAGGCAGGGATCAAGACCATCCCCAAGAAAAAGAAATGGAAAAAGGAAAAATGGTTGTCTAAGAAGGCCTTACAAATAGCTGAGAAAAGAAAAGATGTGAAAGGCAAAGGAGAAAAGGAAAGATGCATCCATTTGAATGCAGAGTTCCAAAGATTAGCAAGGAGAGATGAGAAAGCCTTCCTCAGTGATCAATGCAAAGAAATAGAGGAAAACAACAGAATGGGAAAGACTAGAGATCTCTTCAAGAAAATTAGAGATATCAGGGGAACATTTCATGCAAAGATGGGCACAATAAAAGACAGGGATGGTATGGACCTAACAGAAGCAGAAGATGTTAAGAAGAGGTGGCAAGAATACACAAAGGAACTATACAAAAAAGATCTTCATGACCCAGATAACTACGATCGTGTGATCACCAACCTAGAGCCAGACATCCTGGAATACAAAATCAAGTGGGCCTTAGGAAGCATCACTATGAACAAAACTAGTGGAGGTAATGGAATTCCAGTTGAGTTATTTCAGATCCAAAATATGATGCTGTGAAAGTGCTGCAGTAAATATGCCAGCAAATTTGGAAAACTGGGCAGTGGCCACAGGACTGGAAAAGGTCAGTTTTCATTCCAATCCCAAAGAAAGGCAATGCCAAAGAATGTTCAAACTACTGCACAATTGCACTCATCTCACAGGCTAGCAAAGTAATGCTCAAAATTCTCCAAGCCAGGCTTCAATAGTATGTGAACTGTGAACTTCCTGATGTTCAAGCTGGTTTTTGAAAAGGCAGAGGAACCATAGATCAAATTGCCAACATCCCTTGTATCATAGAAAAAGCAAGAGCTCCAGAAAAACATCTACCTCTACTTTATTGATTACACCAAAGCCCTTGACTATGTGGATCACAACAAACTCTGGAAAATTCTTAAACAGATGGGAACACCAGACCACCTGACCTGCCTCTTGAAAAATCTGTATTCAGGTCCGGAAGCAACAGTTAGAACTGGACATTGAACAACACACTGGTTTCAAATTGGGAAAGGAGTATGTCAAGGCTGTATATTGTCACCCTGCTTATTTAACTTATATTCTGGGTACATAAAAAGAAACACTGGGCTGAATGAAGCACAAGCTGGAATATAGATTGCCAGGAGAAATATCAATATCCTCAGATATGCAGATGACACCACCCTTATGGCAGAAAGTGAAGAAGAACTAATGAGCCTCTTGATGAAAGTGAAAGAAGAGAGTGAAAATGTTGGCTTAAAACTCAACATTCAGAAAACTAAGATCATAGCATCTGGTCCCATCACTTCATGGCAAATAGATGGGGAAACAATGGAAACGGTGTCAGACTTTATTTTGTGGGGCTCCAAAATCACTGCAGATGGTGATTGCAGCCATGAAATTAAAAGGTGCTTGCTCCTGGGGAAAAAAGTTATGACCAACCTTGGCAGCAGATTAAAAAACAGAGACATTACATTGCCAACAAAGGTCCATCTAGTCGAAGCTATGGTTTCTTCAGTAGTCATTTATGGATAGGAGAGTTCGACTATAAAAAAAGCTGAGCACTGAAAAATTGATGCTTTTGAACTATGGTATTGGAGAAGACTCTTGAGAGCCCCTTGGACTGCAAGGAGATCCAACTAGTGCATCCTAAATGAAATCAGTCCTGAATATTCATTGGAAGGACTGATGCTAAAGCTGAACCTCTAATACTTTTGCCACCTGATGTGAAGAACTGACTCATTTGAAAAGATCCTGATGCTGGGAAAGATTGAAGGCAGGAGGAGAAGGGGACGACAGAGGATGAGATGGTTGGATGACATCACTGACTGGATGGACATGAATTTGAATAAGCTCTGGGGGTCAGTGATGGACAGGGAAGCCTGGAGTGCTGCAGTCCATGGGGTCACAAAGAGTCGACACAACTGAATGATTGAACTGAAATCATAATGGAAAAGAGTGTGTTTGTGTGTGTATATAACTGAGTAACTTTGCTGTACAGAAGAATTTAACACAACACTGTAAATTAAGTATACTCAATTTAAAAATAAAGAGAAAAATTATGTGCCTTTACTGATATAAATAGGCAATAGAATAAATAAATAAATGGTGAAGAAGAGACAAATCTTCCTTAGAAGCGTTCCAAATATTATTCTGTAGGTACTCTCTACTTTGGGAGGTGACTAATTCTTCTGGGCTTCTCTGGTGCATCGGTGGTAAAGAATCCACCTGCCAATGCAGGAGACACAGGTTTGATCCCCAGGTCAGGAAGGTCCCCTGATGTCGGAAATGACAACCTACTCCAGTATTCATGCCTGGGAAATCCCGTGCACAGAGGAGCCTGGAGGGTTATAGTCCATAGGGTCGTAAAAGAGTCAGACATGACTTAACAACTAAACAGTAATGACAACAATACTTTTATTTTACTCTCCCTCCACTATTGAGTGTGGTTTGGCCTTGCAGACTCCCTTCTAAAAGACAGAGTATGTAAAAGGCAAAAATAGTAACTTCATAGCTATGCTACCATAAGCAAGTGAAGTAGGTTAACAGGACCAGTTATTAGTCATGTTGTTAATATTATATCCTCGCTGATATCCCATAATGATAAGAGGACTTCATGTGTATGAGTTTTGTCCTCCAAACCTATAATCCCAGTCTAATCATGGTGAGAACATGAGAAAAACTCAAATTCAGAGACGGTCTACATATCTGATCATTAATCTTTAAAACGTTCCTGTCGTGAATAAAAATAAGAAACATATTTTTAAAAGTATCAGAGACCAGAGGAGACTATGGAGACATGACAATTAAGTAAAACATAGTACCATGGATTGGATTCTGTAACAGAGAATGGACATTGATGGAAAATTGGTGTGATCTGAGTAAAAGGTAGAGTTCAGTTTAAAAAAATCACGAAGGTACTAAGTCATAAAATATGCCCTTTATCAGCAATATGAATCATCCTTAACTTAGCCTCAATGAATTTTAATGTTATGAATCCTATTATTGAATATATACAAATTAAAACTTTATTGTGAATGTTCTTGAAGAACTTTGTAAATCACAGTTATTAAACAAAAAATACTGCAATTTATGTTGCTTCCATTAAATAGAATATTTCCACTGGCTCCAAAGGAGAATATTCACCTTGCTCTCTACTTGGTGTCTTATCTCTATTTCTCATTCTCTCTCACTGGGGGTGTTTTCTCATTTTATTTTCTTGTACTTCTAATTTTCTCTTTTTCCTGTTCTGTTTGCTTCTTTGGCCATTTTACTCTGCCTTATAACTTCATTTTATTTATTAGTTGGGTGAATTCTTCTAGAATTACATAAAGAGTGTTATCACCAATGATTTTTCAGCCTCCCATTTGTTGCTGTGAATCCAGAATTACGTTATCAAGGACTGCTGAGCACAACGGATGTTATTATCTACAGAGAAAGCAAGGAGAAAACTTTGCAATCACATCACATTTCTTTACATTCCTGCCACTTACAAAGAATGCAAATGACTGTTTGAAAAATGGGGAAAAAAATTGCTATATACTCAAATTTATTTGCTAGCCAAGTTCTAAAGGGACTAGATAAAAAGGCCTGGGAGTAGAGGAAGCCTTTTTCTACTTGCCTATTGTCTGCTGCAATCTTCTTTGTCCCATTTTTTTCTTCTATGAAATAAACAGTGAGGTTATTTTGACAAAACACCTCTGTTTCTCAATTATACTATATAATGCAATACCTGGTAATCATGTTTCATCCTACGGTCCCTAGACTACTATCTATTGTTCCTTAGACATAGTCTTAGGTGACAGAAAGTACGACTTTTTTTTTAACAAATTTAAAATTTCAATTCGATTGCAGTCTAAAAATATATACAGAAACTTAATCTTTATCATCTGGATGACTGTCACTTACTTCATCACCAAGTACTGTTAAAGAATCCCAGGAACCAAAATTGTTTATGACTATACTCACAAGTAAAGGCCAAGTATATTAGTACTCACTGCATGAAAGGCTTTTTACAGAGGTTCAAATGGAAAACTGAGTTATCAAATAGCTCTTAAAGTACAAGTCTCATTAAACAAAACGACTAAGAGCAATTGCAGTCAAGATTATTTCAAAATACCAATGCCACCATTGTGCAGTCTCCTTTTTTTATGTAAGAAAAAGACAAAAATAATATCTAGTAAACCTACAATAACTTATTCTTAACTTTTCAGTATTGGATTTTGGAATACAGTGTTAAATTGACTACACCATCAAAGTAAAGAATTGGTGATTTAAATTTAGGTCATTGTTAAATTGAAAAATTGCATTCGTAAAAATAGCAATGAGACATATGATGGCCCATCATTCTCAATATAAAATGGATCGATTAAGCAAAAATAATGAAATATTCAAATATATCTGCCTATTTTCATCAAAACCAACATCATCAATTTAGTTTTGGGGAAACATCCTTGATCATATGAAGTTTATATTTTTAGTTTTATGTATTTTGCTTGTATTTATAATCATTATTGTTTTATAAGGGAAAAAGCTTATAGCTTTATGGCTGCACATCTTTTAGAAACATTTCCAGGAGTGAAATGAAATCAGGGATGTGACAATGAGTATAAGATACTTTAAGACACTGGCAAAATTAAGGATCACAGAGGTTAGAAAAGCCCAAGAGTGATATGATCAGTGATTTCTGGTGAGAGACAGTATTCAGAACTAGACAGAGGAGACTGAATTCAGCAGAGTAGGAAAGAAGAAACCAGTGACAGAAAACTAAACCATCATCACTTTCCCCTCTATATAATGGGGAAAGAGCCTGGGAAACAATGCTACAGAAGTGTGGACACGAAGTGATAGAGATCTGACCTAGGATAATGAGAAAAATAATGGAGAGCAACATTCTGAAATAAACTAAAATCTAACACAGTGATTGCACCATGAAACAACCTGGAATACAAACATAATTACTCTGATTTGATCTTCAGGTTTTTTCTTTTCCAAAGAGAAAGAGATGGTCATCCTGGAACTAAAGCAAGACCTAAAATACCAGGGATTTAGTGCTGGATCTATTACCTACTTATAGTCATTCATATAGTCTTTGTGGTCTCAGTTATCTTTTAAACAAAATGGATTAGCTGAAAGCTGGTTTTCAAATACCATTTCCTCCACCTGCCCCCTGACTGGTGAAATGTTTTATTCTAAGATGGGCTGTGCTGTGCTAAGTTGCATCCAATTCTTGGTGATGCTATGGACTGTAGCCCGTCAGGCTCCTCTGTCCATGGGATTCTCCAGGCAAGAATATTGGAGTGGGTTGCCATGCCCTCCTCCAGAGGATCTTCCTGACTTAGGGATGGAAGCTGCATCTCTTATGTCTCCTGCAATGGCATGTGTGTTCTTTACCACTAGTGCCATCTGGGAAGGCCTATTCTAAGATATCTGATATCTTACTTAAAACTCAAAAAGTTGAGAAAGGTAAAAACAGCCCAGAGTTTACACACACACACACACACACACACACACACACACACACACACACAAATATATAATTTTATTTATTTATTTTTGGCTGTGCTGGGGCTAGTTGCAGCAAGTGGGGGCTACTCACTAGTTGCAGTGCACAGGTTTCTCATTGTGGTGGCTTCTCTTGTTGTCAAGCATGGGCTCCAGGGCACACAGGCTTCAGTAGTTGCAGCACTGGGGTTCAGTGGTTATGGCACACAGGCTTAGTTGTCCTGCAGCATGTGGAATTTTCCTAAACCAGGGATTGGACCCGTGTCCTCTATGTTGGCAGACAGATTCTTAACTGATGGAACACCAGGGAAATCCAGTCTGGAGCCTTGTAAAAAACTTGGCATGTATCTACCATATGATCTAGCCATTCCACTCCAAGATTTTTAAGAAAAACAAAAGCAAGTGTCAATACAGAAACTAGTATAAGAATTTTATAGCAGTGTAGTTTGTAATAACCAAAAACTAGTGACAACATATATTTTCACCAACAAATGAATAATGTTATGTCTATACAAAGGGACACTCTTTAGCAGTTAAAAAAAAAAAGGGGGGGAACTTTCTATGGATACACACAACATGAGTGAATCTCAAAAGTACTATAAAAGTGAACGAAGCCCAGCAAAAGAGAGTATGTATTGTATGATTCAATTTATAAAACAAGCAAATGCAAACTATTTTATGACCAAATTTGATCAGTGGTTGCTGTCGATGGATAGAGATGGGGATGGGAGAAATTACAAAGTGGCATCAGGAAACTTTTGGATTATGAATGTATTTACTATCTTGATTGTGGGGATGGTTTCAAGGATGCATATGTGTCAAATTTTATCAAATTTTACACATTAAGTATGTGTAATTTGTGTGTCCATTATGACTCAATAAAGCTGTTCTAAAGAAAAAGAATACAGCAATCCTAACAGCTGACACCTGGAAGTTGGTCTAGTTGCTTCCATTTAGGGCATGGTGTTCCTTTGGGGGACAAAAACAATATCACAGGATATCAAAATCAGATGAGGTCTCCCTCTTGACTGATAAAACAATAGAAAATCAAAGTGATAGTCAGAGAAATTAACAGAGGCATTAGGCAAAGAATGTCAAAACACCACCACATCACCTTCTAAGTTAAAATGAGTGACAACTACTTCTTCAATGAATGCACTAGTCCCATTTTTCCCCATCTTACATCTTCAGTTCAGTTCAGTTCCATTCTGTCGCTCAGTTGTGTCCAACACTTTGAGACCCCATGGACTGCAGCACGCCAGGCCTCCCTGTCCATCACCAACTCCCAGGGTTCACTCAAACTCATGTCCATTGATTCTGTGATGCCATCCAACCATCTTATCCTCTGTCAGCCCCTGCTCCTCCTGCCTTCAATATTTCCCAGCATCAGGGTCTTTTCCAATGAATCAGTACTTCAAATTAGGTGGCCAAAGTACTGGAGGTTCAGATTCAGCATCAGTCCTTCCAATGAATATTCAGGACGGATTTACTTTAGGATGCACTGGTTGAATCTCCTTGCAGTCCAAGGGACTCTCAAGAGTCTTCTCCAACAGCACAGTTCAAAAGCATCAGTACTTCAGTGCTCAGCTTTCTTCATAGTCCAACTCTCACATCCATACATGACTACTGGAAAAACCACAGCTTTGACTAGACAGATCTTTGTTGGCAAAGTAGTGTCTCTGTTTTTTAATATGCTGTCTAGGTTGGTCATAACATTTCTTCCAAGGAGCAAGTGTCTTTTAATTTCATGGCTGCAATCACCATCTGCAGGGATTTTGAAGCCCAGAAAAATAAAGTCTGTCACTGTTTCCATTGTTTCCCCATCTATTTGCCATGAAGTGATGGGACCAGATGCCATGATCTTCGTTTTCTGAATGTTGAGCTTTAAGCCAACATTTTCACTCTCTTCTTTCACTTTCATCAAGAGGCTTTTTAGTTCCTCTTCACTTTCTGCCATAAGGGTGGTGTCATCTGCATATCTGAGGTGATTGATACTTCTCCAGGCAATCTTGATTCCAGCTTGTGCTTCCTCCAGCCCAGTGTTTCTCATGATGTACTCTGCATATAAGTTAAATAAGCAGGGTGACAATATACAGCCTTGACGTACTCCTTTCCTGATTTGGAATGACTCTGTTGTTCCATGTCCAGTTCTAACTGTTGCTTCCTGACCTGCATACAGATTTTTTAAGAGGCAGATCAGATGGTCTGGTACTCCCATCTCTTGAAGAATTTTCCAGAGTTTGTTGTGGTCTACACAGTGAAAGGCTTTGGCATAGTCAATAAAGCAGAAGTAGATATTTTTCTGAAACTGTCTTGGTTTTTCCATGATCCAATGGATATTGGCAATTTGATCTCTGGTTCCTCTGCCTTTTCTAAATCCAGCTTGAACATCTGGAAGTTCACATACTATTGAAGCCTGGCTTGGAGAATTTTGAGCATTACTTTGCTAGCATGTGAGATGAATGCAGTTGTGTGGTAGTTTGAGCATTCTTTGGCATTGCCTTTCTTTGGGATTGGAATGAAATTGACTTTTTCCAGTCCTGTGGCCACTGCTGAGTTTTCCAAATTTGATGGCATATTGAGTGCAACACTTCCACAGCATCATATTTTAAGATTTGAAATAGCTCAACTGTAATTCCATCACTTCCACTAGCTTTGTTCATAGTGATGCTTCCTAAGGCCCACTTGACTTCTCATTCCAAGATGTCTGGCTCTAGGGGAGTGATCACACCATCATGAATATCTGAGTCTTGAAGATCTTTTTTGTATAGTTCTTCTGTGTACTCTTTCCACCTCTTCTTAATATCTTTTGCTTCTGTTAGATGCATACCATTTCTGTCCTTTATTGTGTCCATCTTTGCATGAAATGTTCCCTTGGTATCTCTAATTTTCTTGAAGAGATCTCTATACTTTCCCATTCTATTGTTTTCCTTTATTTCTTTGCACTGATATCTGAGGAAGTTTTTCTTATCTCTCCTTGCTGTTCTTTGGATCTCTGCATTCAAATGGGAATATCTTTCCTTTTCTCCATTGCCTTTCACTTCTCTTCTATTCACAGTTATTTGTAAGGCCTCCCCAGACAACTATTTTTCCTTTTTGCATTTCGTTTCCTTGGGGATGGTCTTTATCCCTGCCTCTTGTACAATGGTTCATGACAACCTCTGTCCATAGTTCTTCTGGCACTCTATCAGATCTAATCGGTTGAATCTATTTGTCACTTCCACTGTATAATCATAAGAGATTTGATTTAGGTCATATTTGAATCATCTAGTGGTTTTCTCTACTTTCTTCAATTTCAGTCTGAATTTGGCAATAAGGAGTTCATGATCTGTGCCACTCTTACCTCTTAGGTGTAAATAAACGCATAGTAGTTGGCCACTTGATGTGAAGAACTGACTCATTTGAAAACTCCCTAATGCTGGGAAAGATTGAAGGTGGGAGAAGGGGTTGACACGACAGAGGATGAGATGGTTGGATGGCATCAACGACTCAACAGACATGAGTTTGAGTAAACTCCGGGAGTTGGTGATGGACAGGGAGGCCTGGTGTGCTGCAGTCCATGGGGTCGGTCGCAAAGAGTCAGACACAACTGAGCAACTGAACTGAACTGAACTGTGTCAGTTTGCAAATTACCACAGATTCCTGACAGCAGTGAATTCAAAACAGACCCTTGCCTCCTGAACCTTCCCACCCACAAAACAAACAATACACACATAAAACTAACACAACACTCAGTTCTATAATAAGCAATCCCTCCCCTTACCCGTTTCCTCTTTCAGAGACTCTCCATTGTTTCTGCATGGTGTACAGTCTCCCTTGATGCAATACTAATAAAACTAACTTCTTTGACTGAAAGTGTTCTTGGTGATCTTTGGCTGGTGGAGATAACATAGAAAAACTTGAAAGGAGAGTTCTCTGAACTGTTACGGGATGTAGGAAAACTCTCTCTCTCTTGTCCTCCATTCTACCTCTCCCTGAGGACCTTCTAGTCTGGAAGCCACTGAAGCAGATAATCAGGAAACTTTTGGAGTAGTGATGGATGTATTTACTATTTTGATTGCGGTAATGTTTCAAGGATGTATCAATGTCAAAATTGATCAAATTTGACATATTAAGAACTACTACAATCCATATTTTCATGTTCATGGTGAATAATCTCAGTCCCTGGATAAATCATAGCCTTTATGTAGCTTTTTAATTGAGACAGTCTCTTGAAAAGACTGAAATGTTCGTTTTAACATTACTATTGTGTCTGAGAACGTGAGCAACGCAGAATGGAGAGGCAGTTATTTATTCAGATAACTCATTTTGAAATCTCTTTAATAGTTGCATATTTTCTCCAGTGCTCTCAATTTCCCTCTACACTTGGTCTGTGGTACTGGGAAGAGGAATTCCTTTTTTGCTGACTTAAAAGAGATTGATCCATGAATGTGCTTTCCTTAGCTTCCTGCTGATAAATGCTTTCCCCCTGCTATTTTCCTGAGTTATTTCTGTCCCTGGATTCTCATCTTGAATAAGCAGACAGGGAATTGAGATGAAGAACAAACGTGAACATTTGGGATGTTATCCACAATGCACTGGCCAATGATGGAAGGCTGTGATGGGGCAAAGAAAACTTGATTCATAAGAGTTATTTTTAGAATTCTAACTCTAGCCAAATGTCAAATTTCCTGTTTTGAAAAGCAAGAGTAGGTATGTATAAACTTCTTTTTCTATCCTACTAAGATCCTTAAAGGAGAAGGAAATGCCAACCCACTCCAGTACCCTTGCCTGGAAAATCCCATGGACAGAGGAGCCTGGTGGGCTTCAGTCCATGGGGTTGCAAAGAATCAGACATGACTGAGCGACTTCACTCACTTCATACTTTATCACTGGAGAAGGAAATGGCAATCCACTCCAGTATTCTTGCCTGGAGAAACCCATGGACAGAGGAGCCTGGCAGGCCGTGGTCTGTGGGGTCACAGAGAGTCGGACATGACTGAAACATAAGCAAGATCCTTAAAAACTTTACTATCTGCGATCTAACCTATATTGTCACTTTACAGAGTTCTAGAAGGAATGCTTACATCATCTTTTGTTGTTTAATATGTATAATAGGTGGCACAATGATAGAAACCTAAGACTAAAAGAATATTGAAGTTATAATAGTGAATTTTGGTTTGTGACTATACTTTTTGATTTTAGGAAAAATGGGGTGGGCAGAGGGGGAAGCAAAAGTGGTAAGAGAAGAAGGAAGAAACCATCTTCCTGCATTATATTCACCCATCCAAACATGGCAGTTTTGAAACCACAGCCTATATTTTGGATTGGGACTCAACTGGGAAGAGATAATCAGGGAGCAAAATCTAGAGTCTGGCAATGGAAACAGTGAAGCAATCATCCAGCAGAGAAGGAAATTTTAAATTTTACATTCTGCTAGGGACTTTCAAGACAATGTGCTCTTCCATAGTTTTTAATCTTTTTAAAGACCTTTCACATTTATCCTCTCCCTGGAAGTCTGCAAAACTCCAGGGAGGTAAGTAAGACTGCTAAAACCATAAAATCCGAGTATAGATAGAAATTCCCTGATAACTCAATTGATAAAGAATCTGCCTGCAATGCAGGAGACCCCGGTTCAATTCCTGGGTCGGGAAGATCTGCTGGAGAAGGAGTAGGTTACCTACTCCAGTATGCTTGGACTTTCCTTGTGGCTCAGCTGGTAAAGAATCCAGCTGCAATGTGGTTGACCTGGGTTCAGCACCTGGGTTGGGAAGAACCCCTGGAGAAGGGAAAGGCTACCCACTCCAGTATTCTGGCCTGGAGAATTCCATGGACTGTATAGTCCATGATGTTCCAAAGAGTCAGACATGACTGAGAGACTTTCACTTTATAGATAGAACTTGAGGCCTGTAGTCATGGGCTAAGATAGTCATCTTAGCAAAGCCATTTGCCAAATACTAACTTTGGATAATTTATGAGACCTCTCTAAACCTTAACATATTAATGTATTTCTGAAAAATAGTACCTAATACCTACTTCAAATAAAGCCTGTGAGGATTACATAAGACAATGAATGGGAAGCTCTTAGCATAGGCCCTGCCACACTGTAGGCAGTGTATAAAGATTAGCTAATACCTTAGAACTTCTCTGGTGGCTCAGATGGTAAAGTGTCTGCCTACAATCTGAGAGACCCAGTTTCGATCCCTGGGTCGGGAAGATCCCCTGGAGAAGGAAATGACAACCCACTCCAGTACTCTTGCCTGGAAAATCCCATGGATGGAGGATCCTGGTAGGCTACAGTCCATGGGGTCGCAAAGAGTAGGACATGAGTGAGTGACTTCACTTTCAATACCTCTACTACTGTTACTATTTACTGGAAAGGACTGTAATTATGCTTTAGCACTGAAAATTATTTTTATTTATATCAAAGTAGAACACATACCTTAAAAGTGAAATACTACTAAAAGTTTATAATTAAACATCAATCACATTCCTTCCACATGTTATTCTCTTTCCCCAGAAGGAGCAACTCAATTCCTCTAGATTTTTTTTTTTTTTTAGTATTCATCTTCACATTTTTAAATAACATACCATGGTGTATTTATTCATTTTCAAACATCACATATTAATTTCTTGTGATAAGAAATCAGAATTTTGTATTTTTATACTTTTGTGTTCCTCCCTCTTCTTCTAACAGTTATATTACATTTTTGACAAATTGAATATTCAGAGTTTATATTCTCATAATTCAATATGTATTATACAGAGTTAGGCCATTTGTATGTGATAATTATCTTTCCTTTCTTGTACACCTTTGTTTTTCCTGGAAATTAGTATAATTACCACATTTGCTCATTTGCTTAGTTTCTTATTTTCCTATCAGCAATTATTCCCACACTGACCAATAAAGCTGTGAAATTCCTCTCAATTGAAATATATCAGTTCATTTCTCTAAAGGGGTAGTGGGAAGAGACATTCACTTGGATACCTCCATCTTCTTTCTGTTTAAATTTGAATGTGTGCTTTTCAAGCATGTTTTACTGCTATCATCTTAGAAGTCCCTCTCTACATAATCATGGGAATTTCCTTTTTCTCTGCCTAGTTAGTTCCTTTGGTATTTGGACACCATTTTTTTTTCTCTTTTTTAGCTTATTCCCTTGTTTGGTTTAGGCACCCCTTCTAGGAATTTTCCTGGCCAGATGCACAGGAGCCATTTTGGAGACCTTCAATGTCCAAGATGTTATTGATTTTCATCTTTAATTTTGATTGGTAATTTGAATGGAACTCCAACTTAGAAATCATTTCCCCTCAGAATTTAGAGAAAATTGCTCAAAGACTCTTAGCTTCTACTTTTACTCTTGAGAAATGTAATTCAAGACTTTTATATTGGCATACAAATTATTCTTACCTTTTTTCTGAAAGTTTAAAGATAGTTTTCATAGCCATGTTATTATGAAATTTAATAATATCTTACTAGTTATGAAAGTGAAAAGTGAAAGTCCCTCACTCGTGGACTATACAGTCCATGGAATTCTCCAGGCAAGAACACTGGACTGGGTAGCTTTTCCCTTCTCCAGGGGATCTTACGAACCCAGGGACCAAACCCAGGACTCCCATGCTGTAGGCGGATTCTTTACCAGCTGAATCATAAGAGAAGCCCTTTTTACAATTTACCAATTTATAGTTTACTAATTATAAATAAATAATAATACATAAATATAATAATATTTTACAACAGGTATTTTTCCAATTGAAGTATTTTAATACTATAAATTTCCCTCCTAAGTACAGCTTTAGCTATATACCATACATTTTTGTACATTTGTATTTTCATATTCACTCAATTCAAAATATTTTCTGATTTCCCTGAGACTTACTCTTTGACCCACAGATTATTTAGAAGTGAAAGTGAAAGTGAAGGTGGCTCAATCGTGTCTGACTCTGTGCAACACCATAGACTACACAGTCCACGGAATTCTCCAGGCCAGAATACTGGATTGGGTAGACTTTCCCTGCTGCAGAGGATCTTCCCGACCCAGGGATCAAACCCAGGTCTCCCGCATTGCAGGCAGATTCTTTACCAGCTGAGGCACCAGGGAAGCCCATATGTTGTTTAATTTCCAAACATTTGGCGATATTCTTGTTAGCTTTCTATTATTAACTTTCACATTTTTTTTTCTAAAAAAAGAAAAATTGTAATTCTCACAAACCATGTATTCTCTGTCAAAGAACTATTCAAAGCAGCTAAATTTTATTCACAAAATTCCTTACTGGCAATTCCATTCTTGAAGTAGATGGAGTTCCCCTTGTCAATTTGTGTTGCACATTTTGCCATAGAGAGCATGACTTCTTCCCTATCTTACAAAAAAACTCATTGAGTGGACACACATTATGAACAAAGACCACACTTGGTAGGATTTAAATTCTTTTATATTTGTTAAGGCCTATTGATCGGTAAAAGCCTCTTGAAGAAAGTGAAAGAGGAGAGTGAAAAAGTTGGCTTAAAGCTCAACATTCAGAAAACGAAGATCATGGCATCTGGTCCCATCAGTCCATGGGAAATAGATGGGGAAACAGTGGAAACAGTGTCAGACTTTATTTTTTTGGGCTCCAAAATCACTGCAGATGGTGATTGCAGCCATGAAATTAAAAGACGCTTACTCCTTGGAAGAAAAGTTATGACCAACCTAGACAGCATATTAAAAAACAGAGACATTACTTTGCCAACAAAGGTCCATCTAGTCAAGGCTACGGTTTTTCCAGTGGTCGATTATGGATGTGAGAGTTGGACTGTGAAGAAAGCTGAGTGCTGAAGAATTTATGCTTTTGAACTGTGGTGTTGGAGAAGACTCTTGAGAGTCCCTTGAACTGCAAGGAGATCCAACCAGTCCATTCTGAAGGAGATCAGCCCTGGGATTTCTTTGGAGGGAATGATGCTGAAGCTGAAACTCCAGTACTTTGGCTACCTCATGTGAAGAGCTGACTCACTGGAAAAGACTCTGAGGCTGGGAGAGACTGGGGGCAGGAGGAGAAGGGGACGACAGAGGATGAGATGGTTGGATGGCATCACTGACTCGATGGATGTGAGTCTGAGTGAACTCTGGGAGTTGGTGATGGACAGGGAGGCCTGGCATGCTGTGATTCATGGGGTTGCAAAGAGTCAGACATGACTGAGTGACTGAACTGAACTGATTGGCCGGTTCCAAATAGGAAAACGAGTCAAGGCTGTATATTGTCACCCTGCTTATTTAACTTATATGCAGAGTACATCATGAAAAACACTGGGCTGGATGAAGTACAAGCTGAAATCAAGATTTCCAGGAGAAATATCAATAACCTCAGATATGCAGATGACACCACCCTTATGGCAGAAAGTGAAGAACTAAAGAGCCTCTTGATGAAAGTGAAAGAGGAGAATTAAAAAGTTGGCTTAAAGCTCAACATTTAGAAAACGAAGATCATGGCATCTGGTCCCCATCAGTTCAGTTCAGTTACTCAGTCTTGTCCGACTCTTTGCGACCCCATGAATTGCAAGCACGCCAGGCCTCCCTGTCCATCACCAACTCCCGGAGTTCACTCAGACTCACGTCCATCGAGTCAGTGATGCCATCCAGCCATCTCATCCTCTGTCGTCCCCTTCTCCTCCTGCCCACAATCCCTCCCAGCCTCAGAGTCTTTCCCAGTGAGTCAGCTCTTCACATGAGATAGCCAAAGTACTGGAGTTTCAGCTTCAGCATCATTCCCTCCAAAGAAATCCCAGGGCTGATCTCCTTCAGAATGGACTGGTTGGATCTCCTTGCAGTCCAAGGGACTCTCAAGAGTCTTCTCCAACACCACAGTTCAAAAGCATAAATTCTTCAGCACTCAGCTTTCTTCACAGTCCAACTCTCACATCCATACATGACCACTGGAAAAACCATAGCCTTGGATTCAGGTCTACCATTGTTTATTTTTCCTATTTGCTTCTTCTGGTTCTTCTTTTCCTGCCCTTTTCAAAAGTTATTTAACCAATTTTTATTTATTTATTCATTTTTGGTCATGTCAAATGCCTTGCAAGATTTTAGTTCCCAACCAGGGATTGAACCTGTCCCCAACAGTGTAAGTGTCATGTCCTAACTACTGGACTGCTGGGGAATTCCCATATTTAACCAATTTTTATTTTTATTTATTTTTATTTTTATTTTTTAATTTTATTTTTACTTTATTTTACTTTACAATACTGTATTGGTTTTGCCATACATTGACATGAATCCACCACGGGTGTATATGAGCTCTCAATCCTGAATCCCCCTCCCACCTCCCACCCCATATCATCTCTCTGGATCATCCCCGTGCACCAGCCCCAAGCATCCTGTATCTTGTATGTAACATAGACTGGTGATTCATTTCTTACATGATAATATACATGTTTCAATGCCATTCTCCCAAATCATCCCACCCTCTCCCTCTCCCTCGCAGTCGAAAAGTCCTTTCTATACATCTGTGTCTCTTTTGCTGTCTCGCATACAGGGTCATCATTACCATCTTTCTAAATTCCATATATATGTGTCAGTATACTATACTGGTGTTTTTCTTTCTGGCTTACTTCACTCTGTATAATCAGCTCTGGTTTCATCCATCTCATTAGAACTAATTCAAATTTATTCTTTTTAATGGCTGAGTAATACTTGATTGTGTATATGTACCACAGCTTTCTTATCCATTCATCTGCTGATGGACATCTAGGTTGTTTCCATGTCCTGGCTATTATAAACAGCGCTGCGATGAACATTGGGGTACATGTGTCTCTTTCAATTCTGGTTTCCTTGGTGTGTATGCCCAGCAGTGGGATTGCTGGGTCATAAGGTAGTTCTATTTGCAATTTTTTATGGAATCTCCACACTGTTTTGCATAGTGGCTGTACTAGTTTGCATTCCCACCAACAGCGTAAGAGGGTACCTTTTTCTCTACATCCTCTCCAGCATTTATTGCTTGTAGACTTTTGGATCTCAGCCATTCTGACTGGTGTGAAATGGTACCTCATTGTGGTCTTGATTTGCATTTCTCTGATAATGAGTGATGTTGAGCATCTTTTCATCTGTTTGTTAGCCATCCGTATGTCTTCTTTGGAGAAATGCCTATTTAGTTTTTTGGCCCATTTTTTGATTGGGTCGTTTGATTTTCTGGAATTGATCTGTAGGAGTTGCTTGTATATTTTTGAGATTAGTTGTTTGTCAGTTGCTTCATTTGCTATTGTTTTCTCTCATTCAGAAGGCGGTCTTTTCACCTTGCTTATAGTTTCCTTTGTTGTGCAGAAACTTTTAATTTTAATTAGATCCCATTTGTTTATTTTTGCTTTTATTTCCAGTATTCTGGGAGGTGGATCATAGAGGATCCTGCTGTGATTTATGTCGGAGAGTGTTTTGCCTATGTTCTCCTCTAGGAGTTTTATAGTTTCTGGTCTTATGATTAGATCTTTAATCCATTCTGAGTTTATTTTTGTGTATGGTGTTAGAAAGTGATCTAGTTTCATTCTTTTACAAGTGGTTGACCAGTTTTCCCAGCACCACTTGTTAAAGAGATTTTCTTTACTCCATTGTATATTCTTGCCTCCTTTGTCGAAGATACGGTGTCCATAGGTGTGTGGATTTATCTCTGGGCTTTCTATTTTGTTCCATTGATCTATATTTCTGTCTTTGTGCCAGTACCATACTGTCTTGATGACTGTGGCTTTGTAGTAGAGCCTGAAGTCAGGCAGGTTGATTCCTCCAGTTCCATTCTTCTTTCTCAAGATTGCTTTGGCTATTCGAGGTTTTTTGTATTTCCATACAAATCTTGAAATTATTTGTTCTAGTTCTGTGAAAAATATGGCTGGTAGCTTGATAGGGATTGCATTGAATCTGTAGATTGCTTTGGGTAGTATACTCGTTTTCACTATATTGATTCTTACGGTCCATGAACATGGTATATTTCTCCATCTCTTAGTGTCCTTTTTGATTTCTTTCATCAGTGTTTTATAGTTTTCGATATATAGGTCTTTAGTTTCTTTAGCTAGGTATATTCCTAAGTATTTTATTCTTTTCGTTGCAATGGTGAATGGAATTGTTTCCTTAATTTCTTTTTCTACTTTCTCATTATTAGTGTATAGGAATGCAAGGGATTTCTGAGTGTTGATTTTATATCCTGCAACTTTGCTATATTCATTGATTAGCTCTAGTAATTTTCTGGTGGAGTCTTTAGGATTTTCTATGTAGAGGATCATGTCACCTGCAAACAGTGAGAGTTTTACTTCTTTTTTTCCAATTTGGATTCCTATTCTTTCTTTTTCTGCTCTGATTGCTGTGGCCAAAACTTCCAGAACTATGTTGAATAGTAGTGGTGAAAGTGGGCACCCTTGTCTTGTTTCTGACTTTAGGGGAAAGGCTTTCAATTTTTCACCATTGAGGATAATGTTTGCTGTGGGTTTGTCATATATAGCTTTTATTATGTTGAGGTATGTTCCTTCTATTCCTGCTTTCTATAGAGTTTTTATCATAAATGGATGTTGAATTTTGTCAAAGGCCTTCTCTGCATCTATTGAGATAATCATATGGCTTCTATTTTTCAATTTGTTAATGTGGTGAATTACATTGATTGATTTGTGGATATTGAAGAATCCTTGCATACCTGCGATAAAGCCCACTTGGTTATGATGTATGATCTTTTTAATGTGTTGTTGGATTCTGATTGCTAGAATTTTGTTGAGGATTTTTGCATCTATGTTCATCAGTGATATCGGCCTGTAGTTTTCTTTTTTTGTGGTATCTTTGTCAGGTTTTGGTATTAGGGTGTTGGTGGCCTCATAGAATGAGTTTGGAAGTTTACCTTCCTCTGCAATTTTCTGGAAGAGTTTCAGTAGGATAAGTGTTAGCTCTTCTCTAAATTTTTGGTAGAATTCAGCTGTGAAGCCGTCTGGACCTGGGCTTTTGTTTGCTGGAAGATTTCTGATTACAGTTTCAATTTCCGTGCTTGTGATGGGTCTGTTAAGATTTTCTATTTCTTTCCTGGTTCAGTTTCGGATAGTTGTATTTTTCTAAGAATTTGTCCATTTCTTCCACGTTGTCCATTTTATTGGTATATAATTGCTGATAGTAGTCTCTTATGATCCTTTGTATTTCTGTGTTGTCTGTTGTGATCTCTCCATCTTCATTTCTAATTTTATTGATTTGATTTTTCTCTCTTTGTTTCTTGATAAGTCTGGCTAATGGTTTCTCAATTTTATTTATCCTTTCAAAGAACCAGCTTTTTGCTTTGTTGATCTTTGCCGTGGTCTCTTTTGTTTCTTTTGCATTTATTTCTGCCCTAATTTTTAAGATTTCTTTCCTTCTACTAACTCTGGGGTTCTCCATTTCTTCCTTTTCTACTTGCCTTAGGTGTAGAGTTAGGTTATTTATTTGACTTTTTTCTTGTTTCTTGAGGTATGCCTGTATTGCTATGAACTTTCCTCTTAGCACTGCTTTTATAGTGTCCCACAGGTTTTGGGTTGTTGTGTTTTCATTTTCATTCGTTTCTATGCATATTTTGATTTCTTTTTTTATTTCTTCTGTGATTTGTTGGTTATTTAGAAGCGTGTTGTTTAGCCTCCATATGTTGGAATTTTAAATAGTTTTTCTCCTGTAATTGAGATCTAATCTTAACGCATTACGGTGAGAAAAGATGCTTGGAAGAAGTTTGATTTTTTTTAATTTATCAAGGTTAGATTTATGGCCCAGGATGTGATCTATCCTGGAGAAGGTTCTGTGTGCACTTGAGAAAAAGGTGAAATTCATTGTTTTGGGGTGAAATGTCCTATAGATATCAATTAGGTCTAACTGGTCTATTGTATCATTTAAAGTTTGCTTTTCTTTGTTAATTTTCTGTTTAGTTGATCTGTCCATAGGTGTGAGTGGGGTATTAAGGTCTCCCACTATTATTGTGTTATTGTTAATTTCCCCTTTCATACTTGTTAGCATTTGTCTTACATATTGCAGTGCTCCTATGTTGGGTGCATATATATTTATAATTGTTATATCTTCTTCTTGGATTGATCCTTTGATCATTATATAGTGGCCTTCTTTGTCTCTTTTCACAGCCTTTGTTTTAAAGTCTATTTTATCAGATATGAGTATTGCTACTCCTGCTTTCTTTTAGTCTCTATGTGCGTGGAATATCTTTTTCCAGCCCTTTACTTTCAGTTTGTATGTGTCCCTTGTTTTGAGGTGGGTCTCTTGTAGGCAGCATATTAGGGATCTTGTTTTTGTATCCATTCAGCCAGTCTTTGCCTTTTGGTTGGGGTATTCAACCCATTTACATTTAAGGTAATTATTGATAAGTATGATCCCGTTGCCATTTACTTTATTGTTTTGGGTTCGGGTTTATATGCCCTTTTGTGTTTTCTGTCTAGAGAATATCCTTTAGCACTTGTTGGAGAGCTGGTTTGGTGGTGCTGAGTTCTCTCAGCTTTTGCTTGCCTGTAAAGCTTTTGATTTCTCCTTCATATTTGAATGAGATCCTTGCTGGGTACAGTAATCTGGGCTGTAGGTTATTTTCTTTCATCACTTTAAGTATGTCTTGCCATTCCCTCCTGGCCTGAAGAGTTTCTATTGAAAGATCTGTAGTTATCCTTATGGGAATCCCCTTGTGTGTTATTTGTTGTTTTCCCCTTGCTGCTTTTAATATTTGTTCTTTGTGTTTGGTCTTTGTTAATTTGATTAATATGTCTTGGGATGTTTCACCTTGGGTTTATCCTATTTGGAACTCTCTGGGTTTCTTGGACTTGGGTGATTATTTCCTTCCCCATTTTAGGGAAGTTTTCAACTATTATCTCCTCAAGGATTTTCTCATGGTCTTTCTTTTTGTCTTCTTCTTCTGGGACTCCTATAATTCGAATGTTGGAGTGTTTCATATTGTCCTGGAGGTCTCTGAGGTTGTCCTCATTTCTTTTAATTCGTTTTTCTTTTTTCCTCTCTGATTCATTTATTTCTACCATTCTATCTTCTATTTCACTAATCCTATCTTCTGCCTCCGTTATTCTACTATTTGTTGCCTCCAGAGTGTTTCTGATCTCATTTATTGCATTATTCATTATATATTGACTCTTTTTTATTTCTTCTAGGTCCTTGTTAAACCTTTCTTGCATCTTCTCAATCCTTGTCTCCAGGCTATTTATCTGTGATTCCATTTTAATTTCAAGATTTTGGATCATTTTCACTATCAATATTCGGAATTCTTTCTCAGGTAGATTCCCTATCTCTTCCTCTTTTGTTTGGTTTGGTGGGCGTTTCTCCTTTTCCTTTACCTGCTGGTTATTCCTCTGTCTCTTCATCTTGGTTATATTGCTGCGTTTGGGGTGGCCTTTTTATATTCTGGAAATTTGTGGAGTTCTCTTTATTATGGAGTTTCCTTACTGTGGGTGGGGTTGTATCAGTGGCTTGTCAAGGTTTCTTGGTTAGGGAGGCTTGTGTTGAAGTTCTGGTGGGTGGAGTTGGATTTCTTCTCTCTGGAGTGCTATGAAGTGTCCAGTAATGGGTTATGAGATGTCAATGGTTTTGGAGTAGTTTTGAGCTGCCTGTATATTGGAGCTCAGGGGTGTGTTCCTGTGTTGCTGGAGAATTTGCGTGGTATGTCTTACTCTGGAACTTGTTGGCCCTTGGGTGGTGCTTGGTTTCAGTGTAGGTATGGAGGCGTTTGATGAGCTCCTATTGAATAATGTTCCCTGGATTCAGGATTTCTCTGATGTTCTCAGGATTTGGACTAAAGCCTCCTGTTTCTGGTTTTCAGTTTTATTTTTACAATAGCCTCAAGACTTCTCCATCTACACAGCACCAATGATAAAACATCTAGGTTAAAGATGAAACGTTTCTCCACATTGAGGGTCACCCATAGAGGTTCACTGAGTTACATGGAGAAGAGAAGAGGGAGGGGATAGTTAGAGGTGACTGGAATGAGATGAGGTGGGATCAAAAGAGGAGAGAGCAAGCTAGCCAGTAATCACTTCCTTATGTGTGCGCCACAGTCTGGACTGCTCAGAGGTTTTCATGGAGTTATACAGGGAAGAGGAGAGGGAGGAAGTAGACAGAGGTGGCCAAGAAGATAAAAGAGGGAAATGAAAAGGAGAGAGATAGATCCGGCCAGTAACCAGTTCCCTGAGTGTTCTCCACCGTCTGGAACAACACAGAGATTCACAGAATTGGGTAGAGAAGAGAAGGGGGAGGGAGGAGACAGAGGCCACCTGATGGAGAAAAAGGAGAGTCCAAAGGAGGAGAGAGTGGTCAAGCCAGTAATCTCGCTCTCAGGTAAAATTGGGTACTGAAGATTGGGTTTTTAAATGTACAAAATTGACAACAAATACCAAAAAGCAAAGATTAAAAATCTGGAGTAGAGATTGGATTTTCAAAAATACAGTATTAAAGAAAAGAAGAAGGAGAAGAAGAAAAAACAAACAAAGAAACAAAAAAAAGCCACAAGAATTATTAAAAAACAACATCAAACACAAGAAGACTATATACAGCATTTGCTTTAAAAATAGGGTCCTTTTTTTTTGAAAAGTAATAATAGGTTATAAAAATAATAATTAGAGAAATAGAGGACTTAAAAATTTAAGAAAGTTAAAAAAAAGAAGAAAAAGAAAAGAAAAAACAATCACGCAACCACATCAACTAAAAAAAAAAAAGATCATAAAAGTAGTAAGGGTATATCTGGCCCTTTCTCTGGTGTTGTGGGTTGTGTGGGGTCACTTCCAAGGCCGTTCCCTCTGTTTAACTTCCTCTGTTTGCTGGTCTCTTCAGTGTCTGATTTCTGTCTTGACACAGGGAGGGCAGTGGTGGACACTTTTTTTTTTTTTTAGGCTCACTGTTCAGTCGTGCTGTTGGGGGGAAGGGATGCTGCAAACTAATATTACTGGCGTGTGCTTGCAGTATCTCATCCACGCTGGGCTTACCCCTGCTCTCGGAGCACACCGCTCAGGCTCTACGTTGCTCTGCCGGGGAACCATCTGAGGCCGGCCCTAGGCTTCATGCACCTCCCTGGTCTAAGCCGCTCAGGCTCAGCGCTCAAGAAGCCCTCAGAGGTGCAGATTTGGTTGGGCCTGCATTTTGTGCCCTTCCCAGGTCTGAGTAGCTCAGGAGTTTGGCGAGCGCAATCGCTGTGACTTCTGGCCTTTCCCTGCTGCTCAGTTTTCTGGGAGTACTGCTGGCACTCCTTCTCAGGTGGATTATGACTGTCCAGAACCCCCAGAAGTCTTAGTTAGCAAAGAAGCCTGCTTGCATTTTGGTAGGTAATGTCTCTCTTGGGCTGCAATTGCCCCCTTCCAGCCCTTAAGCCTCTGGCTGCCTGCCACCAGAGGGGGATGATCTGCAGCCAGCTATTTCCATTCCATCCTTTGTTCTGTGTGTGGTCCTGGCGGTGTCTTATGTTCGAGCGTTTCACGTGGTAGCTATCCCACAGTCTGGTTTGCTAGCCCAAGTTAGTTTGCTCTGGCCACGTGCGGGTAGTTCCAGCCCGATTCTCAAAAAAGCACTGCCGCCTGTGCCTCCCGCTCCTCCCTGCCCAGCCCCCACTTGCTAGTGGCGGATGCAGGCGTCTGTGCTGCTTTTCCGCTGGGGGAGTTACTGTTGGGCTCGTAATCTGTTGGTTTTAATTATTTATTTATTTTTCCTTTCTGTTAAGTTGCCCTCTGTGCTTCCAAGGCTCACCACAGACTCGGCTGTGAAAATGTTTCCTGGTGTTTGGAAACCTCTCTTTTTAAAGAGTCTCTTCCCGGGACGGGACTCGCTCCCTCCCTACCTCCTTTGTCCCTTTTTTCATCTTTTATATTTTTTCCTACCTGTTTTTGAAGCCAATGATCTGCTTTGCTGGGTGCCTGATGTCCTCTGCCAGCATTCAGAAGTTGTTTTGTGGAATTTACTCAGTGTTGAAATGTTCTTTTGATGAATTTGTGAGGGAGAAAGTGGTCTCCCCGTCCTATTCCTCTGCCATCTTCCATATTTAACCAATTTTTAGTATTCTGTTGCAATTTATCTGTTGTGATTTTGACTACATATCTTTGTATAATGTATTCAGTGGTTGGTCTAGGGACTATAATATATATACTTAACTTTCCCAGTCTAGTTAGAATTAATGTTTTACAACTTTAATATGAATATAGAAACCTTATTTCTGTATAAGTCATTTTATCTTCTCCTTGCATTCTGTAGTATATATATTACACACTGCATATATGGACAACTCCATCAGACAATGACATAGTTTTTGCTTAAAACCATTAAACATGTTTTAAAGAACTCAAAACAAGTAGTCTTCTATATTAATCCAAATATTTACCATTTATATTACTTTCCATCATTCTTGATGATTCAAGTTTCCTTTCATTCTGTCTGTAGAATTTTCTTTAGAAATTATTTCAGGATAGATCTCTACAGATTCTAATTTTCTTCATCTGAGAATGTCTTAATTTCACTTTCATTTTATAAAATTTTTTATTTTTTTAATGGATGTAGAATTCTGGAATGGCAGCTATTTATTTCAGTGCTTGAAAATGTTGTACCACTTCTTGCTTCAGTGGTTTCAGGTGAGAAATCCCCAGTTACTTGCATTATTATTCTCCTATAAGGAATGTGTCCTTTTCTTCTGACTGCTTTGAAGATTTTTTTCATTGTCTTTAGTTGTCATCACTTTTATTATGTTATGTTTGGGCATGGATTTCTTTAGTTTTATCCTATTTTAGGGCCACTCAGCTTCTTAAATGTTTGATCTTTGGTGTTTTTAGTCATCATGTAGTTCAATAATTTTTTTCAGCATTTTTTTTTTCTTTCCCTCTGGGGCTGCAGTGACATGAAGGCTAGCTCTTTTTTTGTCCCACAGTTTCTGTAGTTCTTTTTATTTTTATTTTTTCTGTATTTTTCTTCTTTTACTGTCTAGGTAATTTCTAGTGATTTACCTTCAAGTTCACTGACTATTCTGTCATGTCCATTCCATTATTGCCTATCTACTATCATTTCTATTCCATTATTGATTTTTTTGCTTCAGTTTATATTTTTTCATTCTAAAATTTCCGTTTTCTTATGTATATCTTCTCTTTCTTTGTTGATACTTTCTGTTTTAACTTTCATTTTAAGAAAGCCCATGATTGCTCATTCAAGCATTTTTAAAATGAATTCTTTAACATCTTTATCAGATCATTCCAATATCTTTGCCATCTCAATATTGACATCTGTTAATTATCTTCTCCCATGTGAATCGAGATTTTAATGATTCTTTATATGATATATAATTTTGGAATATATCCTGATCAGTTTAAATACTAGATCATGAACTGAGTCTTATTTATGCTATATACAGAATATATATAATTGTTTTAGCAGGCACTTGACCTGCTTAGATCCAAGGTGCAACCTCTAACACATCTTCTGTGGACTCTGGTCTCAAAGTCAGCTCAGTTTTCAAAGACTTTACAATGGTATTGATATCTGTCCTTCATGTGCATCACCCAATGGTCAGTCTGGGAACTGGGTAGAGGTCTATCTGTTAACACAGTTCTCAATATTTTTTCTGTACTAAGTATAATGACATCTATTTGTGAGGGGTGAATGAGATTAAAATTCATAAACAGTTTTATAAGATTGCTTCAATATCTTGGGAAATATAAGTTGCCTGATGTGATCTTGAATTTCAGTGAGAGGCTGGGGCATAGAAGTTTTAAATGTTGTTAATAAATACATTAACTAAAAAATGAACCAGCAAATTACATAAAAATAGAGTTCACAAAAGAGTAAAAAAATAACTTAAAAGTAAATGAATAGATGTTCAACCTCACAAGTCATAGAACATGTATATTAACAGCACAATGAGATACCATTTCCCTGCAACATTATTGGGAAAAAATGAAAAGACCGATACTAATGTAGAATAATGGAAACTAGTTGAGGTGTTATTATACCATCATTTGTAGGCAATAACTCGGTAATATCTAGTAAAGTTGAAAATGAAGACACATTATAGTGTAGCATATGCATGCTTAGGTATTTGCCCAGGAGAGGTTATAGCTCACATAACCTCACAAGTGTTTTTTAGCAGAAGTTTTTATAATAAGCAAAAGTGAGAAGCAACCTAAATGCCCATGGAATAAACAAAATTTGTTCTATATATGCAATGGATTATTATACACCAATAAGGTGAATTCAAACTACGAGTATCAATATGAAAGAATAAGACAAATAAAATATGAATGAGAAAGGAGAAGTAAATTACAGAAGCATAAATATGACATGCATTCCCATAAAATATTTTTATAAAATTTAAAAATATATAAGCAATACTGTATATTACTTACATAATTGTTAATATAGATTTATAATTTCTTATATATGTATATGTATAGAAAAAGGAAAGTTTATATATATGTTTGTGAGTGCATATATAATTCTATTCATCAACTGTATTAATAATGTTTAATTTGGTAGTTTTATGGTGGGTCCATTGTTATTGGTTTTATCACCATTTATACATTTAAAAAATTAAAGCAAAAGTCAAGACATTGAAGTTTGCATGTATCTTTTGCATTTCAGTTAATCCATTTATCATCATAAGGATACAGACCAGCCCAAACAGTTCCCAGACATCTTTCACTCGTGCTCCTCTTCCCTTTCTTTCCACCATGTGCACTGCAGGCATCCATATTTGCATACCAGGTATTATTCAAATATATCTTAGATCTTACCACATTTCTACTTTTCTAAGATTTTCCTCTCTTTCTGGAATGTTCTTCCTTACACATATACCAGAATATTCTTTTCTTAAAGACATATACCTCAGTCCTACTACAAGAAACTGTTCTCAATACAGTGGTGATCAGCAACCACCTTGTACCACCTTTCTAAAGTCAGTTGTCACATTTTCAGAAAACTTTGAGCCAATTGACATCACACTGGTAGCTTGAAACTGGCCATGGTGAAAATATTTATACCATGGAAACTGGCAAATGGTACAGATCAGTGCTTTTATCCCCAGAGGTTCAGTTGTTAAACATCTACCAGTATATCACTGCCAACTTCTCTTGATGGAATTTATTCCTCCTCCCCCTATTCTCTCTTGGTAGTCTCTAGGACTCATTACTGTCTGTGGCAAGGAAGCCCTCATTATTGTATACCTTGTGTTTTTAATGAATGCATCTGTCTTTCCTGTGTCACTGTTCACTACTCTAGGGCAGAGAGGTGGTCCCATTCATCCTTATATCTCCCACAATACCTAGCAGAGTCTCTTCAATATGACAGTTATCCAATAATTTTGATGATTGAATGCAAAAAAGGATTCAAATTTCTCCCTTATCCAACCAGAAGTGAACTGGAGAGGTACACTGATCCCATAGGAGGTATGGCAAGTCATATGGTAATGAACAGAATTAGTGAATACACTTACCAAAAAAAGGAAAAAACTATTTTAAAAGTTAACAGTTTATAATATTTCCACACTTACACTTTTTCTTAATTCTAATAATTGTTGAATTGCAACTATCAGGGGAACATATTTTTATTCTTATAAAATGTACTTTTCTACTTGTACTGATCAAATATAAGACTTGGATTCTTTTTAATTTCATCCAGTTTGAAACAGCAAAAATTGTTAAGCATTTTACAAAGTTCCCTGATAAAAATAAAACCTTAAAAAATCCCTAAAACTAAATACATATAATTGAGGAAGCTTGAGAATAAAAACATGTGAAATCACTTTCCTACACAGCAGTATAGCAGTCTACATGCCTTAAAAAAAAAACCCTCCCACTAAATATAACTTCACACCCAGCTACATAAAACATTTAATTATTTGTAATTTATCAATGGGCCTTCAAATTAGTAGTCATCACTCAGAGCTGAAAATTAAATTAAGGCAAAAACTCAGAGAGGTGAAGGAACCATTAATCTATCCTTGATCTAGAGACCATTTGCCAAACCAGGTGAATTTGTGCTTATGATGTCCTGGCCTCATAGGCGTAAAGGATAGGATACAAAGCTCTGAGCCTACCCAGAGCGAAGGGTCTATTAGGAAAGCACTCATATGCCTACATACATGCTTATTGCTAGAACGCAACTAACTATGCCTTCAAAATAAGAGTGAATTAGACACCTTTTCCCACATGGAGACTAAAGGAAAATGCTTATATTAAAATTTGGTAATGAATGGAAGGGGGAAATCTCCCTTGAGAATACATGTAACAGCAAATTATTCCTCATGTAGATTGCAACTAGAATTGACACAATCTGGATGACCTGATAAAACCTAAGGAGATATAGTTAAAGTGGTCCCCAGCTAACCGTGCCCTAGGTGCTTAACAGAAATAAATGCAAATCTCCTTTGAATAAACTGAGTTTCAGCATTACCTCGAAGAATTCTCTTAAATTGGGTTCCTTAAAATAGGATCTCACAGTCAAAAGGAGTAAACCATCAAAAGTGCAAAACATCTTTAAGTGCAAAGCAGCAAAAACAATAGAGAATCAGTCTCAGAATAATGCAGGTGTTGAGTTAGAAACACCATCAATTTTCTAAATAGATTAGATACTTCTAAAGATATAACAGTAGTTAAAATACATATAAAGAACATAAAACTAAGCAAATAGACAGGAAGATTTGAAAAAAATTAAAGCATCTCAAAGTGACAGAAATATGACTGAAAAAATTTTTTAAAACTATATGAATGGATATAACAGCATATTATAAATAATTGATAAGAAAAATATAAAGTACAATAATATTTGATGAAAGTATTAAATCTCACTAAAATGAAAAGAAGAAACTGAAAATCTGAACCTCTCTATAATCATTAAATATTTTACATCAGTAGCCAAAATGTTTACCACAACTTTTGGTCAAGGTTAAATCCCTTTAAAGGGTAACTTCAAATACACATAGAATATGTTTTTTTAATTCACCATAAAGTGGCATATAAAGCTAGTCTCAATAAGGTCCAAAAGATTTTATAGACTATCTTTTCTGACCACAAAACAATTAAGTTAGAAATCAATGCTATAAAGATAATTTTAAAAATTCAAGTGTTATAGAATTAAGAAATACACTACTAAGTATTGCACAGATCAAAGAAGAAATAATATTAAAAATTAGAAAACATTTATATACTGAACTATAATGACATAATTTTATATAAAATTATGCGAAATGCAGTTAGTTATAGCAGAACATACAGGAAGAGTTTACACCTGAAATATTAAAAGTAATCTACAGATGCCATGACATTCCAATCAAATGCCAATATGACTTCTTTTAGAAACTTGATAAACTTATTCTAAAATATTTATATGGAAAAATACCTGTTGCCAAAGACTCTGATGCTAGGAAAGACTGAAAGTAAAGGAGAAGGGGATGACAGAGGATGAGATGTTTAAATAGCATCACCAACTCAGTGGACATGAATTTGAACAAATGCTGGGAGATAATAGAAGACAGAGGAGCCTGGCATTCTGTAGTTCATCTGGTCACGACTTAGAGTCAGACACGACTTAGCAACTAAACAACGGCAACAACATTCACAAGGTTAAAGTAACATAAAGAAATCAGCATTCATTCAGCTATAATTTTTGTTTTTGTTTCCTGAATCATAGAGCAATAGATAGCAACTAGAAATTGGCATGTAACTAAGGTTCTACAGCTTTGAAGGAGAAAGTGCTGGAGGTCTAAAAAGAGAACAGCATTTTTTTGTTGTTGTAAATTTATGAACTATTGACATGATTCTCAAGCAGCAATTTTTCACTCATTACAGTAGTACTTTCTTATTGGTACTGAATTTCTCACTTTTTCTTGTAATTGAACACAACTTAATGTGCTACTGAAAAATGTTGAGAAAGAAACCAATTTGCCTGAATGTTGACAGTATTAAAATCAGGAAGAAAAATAGGAATATATAGATTTGGATTTGAATGATTAGTATTTACAAATCTCCTTCTCCATTTTTGTACTATGCGTTGACATGAAATTCAATTCTTTATGGCTAAAAGTGGCTGTAGAGAGAGAAAAAATATGCATGTTAAATTCATTCTAAATATTGAGACAGAGTAGTATTACCTCTGCCAAATTGAGGTATAATTGGAAGGTTTGGGTTTTTAAATATTAATACATTCTTAAAGTACATATTAAATTATAACATATTCTCTATCTGGATTCTGAATAAATATTGACAATTTCCAGCATGTAATATATTTACCAATACTCAGAAAAATAAAAAATAAACTAATGTAAATAAAAACAAATGGATGCTATTTTAAGTGACAATTCTTCTACAAGGAGTGGGGAGTGGAATGGGGTGGTGTTTAATGGGAGTAAATATGCAAAGAATGCTCCCTCTAAGAGGCATCTATTGGAAATCAAAAGTCTATAAATTCAATTATAGATTTAATTAGGTTGTGTAGCTATAGCAACTGAGGCCCTTGTCAGAAATATTCAATGATTGGCTATATAATCACCCACTTCTGCCCAACAGGGAATAGAGGGGGAAAATTATTATTTTTGAAAAAACAAGGAAGAATGAAAAAAAAAATGGGTTAGTCTCAATGAAATAATGTTATATTTATCCACTATTCAAGGTAATGTCCTTTCCAAGAGCCTCAATCCCAGGCTGCTTAGAACAGAGGGAGAGCAGTGCTGGCTCTGGAGCCTTGCCATATCCATTTGTGGTGATTCCATCATGAGCTGTCTCTGTCATTGATGGCAGAAGGTTCTATGCCACTGGTATGAGTCTGTGTAGTGCCCCATCGACACCACTTGTAAACAGTGGAAGCAAATAAAAGACACTAGTTGCACTTCAAGAAAAAAAGATAACTAAGATTGTTTGGCTTTCCTAATAATTGTTTCCCTTACAGCTTCCTTAAAAGTTATAAACTGGACTTCCCTGGTTGCTCAATGGCTAACAATCTGCCTTGCAATGCAGTGGATACGAGTTTGATTCCTGGTTGGGGAACTAAGAGCCCACATTCTTGTTGTTGTTTTTCAGTTGCTAAGTTATGCCCACATGTCGAGGGTCAACTGAGCTCCTCTGCCTCAACTAAGATCCAGTGCAACCAAATAAATATATTTTTTTTAAAAGACACTTTCTTTAAAAAGTTATGAACTAAGAAAATGCAAATGACACTGTTGCTGCTGCTGCTAAGTCGCTTCAGTCATGTCCAACTCTGTGTGACCCCATAGACGGCAGCCCACCAGGCTCCCCCGTCCCTGGGATTCTCCAAGCAAGAACACTGGAGTGGGTTGCCATTTCCTTCTCCAATGCATGAAAGTAAAAAGTGAAAGTGAAGTCGCTCAGTCGTGTCCGACTCTTAGCAACCCCATGAACTGCGGCCTACTAGGCTCCTCTGTCCATGGGATTTTCCAGGCAAGAGTACTGGAGTGAATGACACTGTTAGGAAAGGAGATAATTATTCTACTTCCTAATTTGGAGGTGGCCTTTGTCCTCATGTTGTTATTATTGCTGTTCAGTCACTAAATTGTGTCTGACTTTTTGTGACCCCATGGACTACAGCATGCCAGTCTCCTCTGTCCTTCACCATCTCCCAGAGATTGCTCAAACTCATTTCCTTTGAGTGGGTGATGCCATCCAACCATCTCCTCCTCTGTCACCCCTTTCTCCTTATCTCCTCAATTTTTCCCAGCATCAGGGTCTTTTCCAACGAGTCTTCGCATCAGGTGGCTAAAGTATTGGAGTTTCAGCTTCAGCATCAGTCCTTCCAATGAATATTCAGAGTTGATTTCTTTTATGATTGACTGATTTGATATCCTTGCTGTCCAAGTCAAGAGTCTTCTCCAGCACCACAATTTGAAAGCATCAGTTCTTTGGCACTCAGCCTTTTTTGTGGTCCAGCTCTCACATTTGTACATGACTACTGGAAAAATCATAGCTTTGACTAGATGGGCCTTTGTCAGCAAAGTGATGTCTCTGCTTTTTAATACGTTGTCTAGTGTTGTCACAGCTTTTTTGCCAAGGAGCAGTGTAATCCCATTAAATTCTCATAGCCATGTTGTACAGTATCTGTTATCATCCCCATTTTACAGATGGAAAATGTGGGAGATCAACAGACTCATTTGAGATCATCCAGCATGCACTTCGCTGAGTTACAACCAGGCATCTGCCCCAAGTCTCAAAAGGAGAGAGAAACCAGCATGAAAATACCAAACTGGGCCCTATCAGACATAGATGGCTACCAAAGAGTACTATTTCCTCAGCATCAGATGCTATTGATAGTGGTAACATGTCATGTAATAACATTGGTTGATATTTACTGTGTTTTTACTGGGTATTGTCAAGCTTTGGGCTCAGTGAACTATAAACACTATCTCATTTTATTCTTAAAAGAATCCTGCAAGATAGGCAATTTATCAACACGGTGTAAGTGATATAAAAATTTCAGCGAGAATAAATGGCTTAAGGGAAGCCATCTGCTTTTGGACAGGAGTAGGAGTGGTTGTAACCTATGCCTTGAACCTGCATTTGTATTGTTCACATATTTTTACTTTGATTGTTCATTTCAGAAGCATCAAAATATCAAAGTTTTCCAAAGGTGTTTCTCTTCATTCACATTTTACATTAGACCTAGGAAACATATATTTTTGCTGTCCCAATATTCTTTTCTTTGTGGAGTCACTTTTGGAGACTGCTGCAAAACTTTCCTCACTCCTTGGTACTGCCACTAGGCTTCAAATATTCTAGTCTTTCAAACACTATAGCTTAGAGTGCCTTCAATGCATGCAGGAATTTGAGGGAAATGAGAATGGTTTTTCCATAGCCTTGTTTCTTGTTTTAATTATCTAGAGCTGCATAAAAATCACCCTAAAGTTTGTTGTATTAAAAAAAAAAACCTTTGTTATTGTTATTATTATTAATAGTATTAGTAGCAGTATTTTTCACAGTTCTAGGGATTGCCTGGGTTCAGCTAGGTGGCTGTCGCTTGGGGTATTTCTTGCAGTTACAGTCAGCTGGAGCTGAAGTTGTCTGGAAGACTTCCTTACTCAGATGTCTGCCCCTTGATGTTTGCTGTTGCCTGAGACTTCATTTGGGGCTGTCAGCCAAAGGTGTACATGTTGTATCTCTGTGTGGCCTGAACTTTCTCACACCATGGCACCTGGGTTCTAAGAGCAAAGGTCCCAAGAGAAGTAGAGAGCCAGATGAAAGCCTTTTAGGATATAGTCTGGAAAAGTTACACAGCATCAGTTTTATTGCATTGTATTCCTGTGCTTAGTCGCTCAGACGTGTCTGACTGCAACTCCATGGACTGTAGCCCACCAGGCTCCTCTGTCCATGGGAATTCTTCAGGCAAGACTACTGGAGTGGGTTGCCATGCCCTCCTCTGGGGGATCTTCCCCGCCCAGGGATCGACCCAGGTCTCCCTCATTGCAGGCAGAATCTTTACCGACTGAGCCACCAGCATTGTATTAACTAGAAGCAAATCATTCAGGCTAATCCATATTCAGGGAGAGGGAAATTGGACTCCACCTCTTAATGAAGGAGTGTCAAATAATTTGCAAATATGATTTACAACCACTACTCCTCTCTCACTAATGCAGACAGGAAATCCTGTCATGATCTGATCAGGGTTCTAAAGGATAAAGGAGAATATATGCCAGGAAAGGAAACAACTCTGTGTGCAACGATTGTTCATTAGAGTACTCAAAGGTAGTTTACAGTCTGACCAAGATTGTTCTTCTAACCTTTACATGAGAATAGCTGTTTCCCTCTGTCCCTAAGCCTGGCTACCAAAGTTATCAACTGGCCAGTGTTGCCATCTTTCCTGGAGAGTGCCCTTTTTTCAGTCACCACTTTTCTCCCATTACTGTACTATGTAACTCTAGCTATCCACTGGAACTGGCACAAGGCCCACTCTCCTGGTCTACTTCCCTGAAATCTTAGAATTCAAAAGGATGCAAGGTTTGTGTAATTCCAACTTTAGCCTTGAGATGCTCATGTCCAGTGGGGCTCAGAGTATCTTATGTTCACGATATTTTGTTTCCTTTCTGCTTAAATTGTCTCTTGAGGCCATTTATAATTGTTATACATGTATTTTAAATTGTTGAGCAATGTACAAGATGCACAACATATTGAACAAATATTCAACAAAATCACCACAACAAGGTCATTACAGGTCTAAGTGACATGACTGAGTTCTGAGACCAGTGGAATATGGGCAGAGTGATGTAAGCTACTTCCAGGCCTGGCCTTAAAACTCCCCAGCTTAACTTCCCTGTTGGTCCAGTGGCTAAGACTTCATGTTTCCACTGCAGAGGACACAGGTTAAATCCCTGACTAGTGAAGTTCCACATGCCACCAAGGTGCAGCCAAAAAAGAAGAAAAACTTTCTATATATCTCACTTTCTTTCCCTTCTATGGAATTCTTGCAGACAAAATATTGAATATGAAGGAATTACAATTATAAGGAAGCATTAAAAGATGGAAGGAACCTAGGTTTATGGATGGCCATGTCAAGAAAACCTGTCCCCTACTGACTGTATTCGACTATGATACCATGAGAGAAATACCATTGAATTTAAATAAACTTTTAAGATTTCAAAAATTATTGGTTACAGCATCACATTCACTGACTACATCTCTCTCAGTTATTTTGGTAGAATAGGAGTACAGTACAGTCTGGTTCATGGAAGTTGTGGGGCAGATAGTATCCCAAAACCCAGGCATAATCAGTTGGATAAAGTAAAAGGAGGAAAATAACACATGAACACTTCCAATGACGATATGTAAGTAGGAACTATAAAACTGCTTAGGAAAGTATATTGCCATTCCAGGGGTGAAGAAAGAGCAACCTACCTCACAGAAGAAGAGCAAGTGAAAGAAGAGAAAAGTTGTGAGTATTGTGTTAAGATCCAGAGCAGAGTTTATATAACTAACCCACCTCAAGGTTCCTGGGAATAGAGGCAGAAGAGGCTCTATGGGAACTGTTCCAAAGTTGAAGGAGAAACAGAGTTGCCTGTATCTACTACCTGAATCAATGTCCTTGACTTCTTGCAAACATAGTGAAATGCATGTTTGTTTGGAGGGTGAGGAAGAACTGAGCTTCACTGGAGATCAATAATTGGGGAAGAAAGTCAGTTTCCCTTGTCCCTTCCCAAATTATACCATGTCTGGGGGCTCCTACTCTGTCATTTTATCATATTCAGCCAATGGAAGAGAATGAGAGAGTTACCATGAAACCAAATGTAGATCAAGTATTTTCATCTTTTGACTTGTGAGCTTTGATTAAATTATTCATAAAGCTCTTTTCTTTTTGCTCTTCTGAGAATATACTTTCCTTATGTGTTGGACATTTACACCTCTACTGACTTATTGTAAAGAGAAGTAAGTTTAGATATAGATACTGAACATCTAACGAAAAGCAAAAATGGCTACACTGTTCAACTTTGGAAAGTGCTGCACATCCTTTCCAGAATGTCCCCACTAGTTTCAAGTAGGAGTACTTTCACCACAGGATTAAGGACCTAACAAGACTGGGCTTCCCTTGTGCCTCACATGGTAAAAGAATCTGCCTGCAATGCGGGAGACCTGGGTTTAATCCCTGGGTTGGGAAGATCACCTGGAGGAGGGCATGACAACCCACTCCAGTATTCTTGCCTGGAGAATCCACATAAACAGAGGAGCCTGGTGGGCTACAGTCCAATGGGTTGCAAAGAGTCAGACATGACTGAGCGACTAAGCACAAGCACAGCACAAGACTAATAACTCCTAAATTGCTTTGCAGTTTCCCCCCACCCCCGTCTTTCAAGTGAAATAGTACTTCTTACTTCATGCATGCATGCTCAGTCTCTCAGTCGTGTGTGACTCTTTGCGACCCCATGGACTGTAGTCTGCCAGGCTCCTCTGTCCATGGGATTATCCTGGCAAGAATACTGGAGTAGTTTGCCATTTCCTTCTCTTGGGAATCTTCCCCACCCAGGGATCAAACCCTTGTCTCCTGAATATGCAGGTGGATTCTTTACCACTGTGCCACTTGGGAAACCCAAATACTTCCTACTACTTGCTGATAATCAGGATAAAATTCCAGTACACATCAAGCACTTAACCTACAATTTATTCTTATGGTAATTTTATATGGGATTTATGGACCAGAGTCCATAGTCTGGTCATCTAATCTATTTCTTTATTTCCAATGTTTATTTTTATTCTTCTGAGGGGAAAAAACAAATGTTAACAAGAGACTCCAATCAGAAGTAATTCATCACTATTTGTATTTGATGAGGCACAAAATCACTGGAAGTTTGACCTTGCAATGATGGATGCTTGTGTCAACTACAAAGCATAGACTATCCATGGGCTCCTATTGTAGAGTCTACTGGTCCCCTTCCCATTAATTGACTCCTGGAAATCAGTAAGCTTAAATTCCATCATTCCTATAAAAGTTTTGAACTCTAGCTTACTTCTGGAGATTTGGTTACTATGTGGTAAAGAATCAACTGTGCACAAAAAGAGGTCTGATCTTTACCCTCATCTCCTGGGAGGTGATCTCTGAGCTCTTGGAATGTCTTGGCTGATAAGAGTGTTTATGTTTACCTTGAGAACCTTGAGTCACACTAGATAGTCTGACAAGGTGACCTGTGGTAGAAACTTGGGGCCTATAGTATCACCATGACCTCTAGAGAGGTTGTAGACTAAAGACTAGCCACATTTCAGGAGTCAGTTATGTTTCTGTGACTCAGTTCCAATAACCCGGGACAACAAGGCTCAGGTGTTACACAATTTTGCCAGGAAAAATGAATCCTATTTATGTCTCCACCGAAAGATAGCAACTGAAAGCTTCACACTTGGAACTTTCCTAGACTTTCCCCATGTATCGCTCCCCTTGGCTGATTTTAATCAGTATCTTTTGACTGTAATATACTGCAACCAGGTGGGCTTCCCTGGTAACTCAACGGTAAAGGGAAGGCAAAGGGAATGTAGAATGGGTAGTGTAAGAAGGCAGCTAAAAATACTGGCTGTGACCATGTGATTAGTGACAGAAACAGGGATGGTAAATGTCGTGACTATTTCCTCCTTATTTTGTTATGAATAAGTTTGTGTGTGTTGTTTTTGTTTAGTTGCTAAGTTATGTCCAACTCTGCGACCCCATGGACTGTAGCCCACCAGGCTCCTCTGTCCAGTGGATTTCCCAGGCAAGAATACTGGAGTGGGTTGCCATTTCCTTCTCCATGGGATCTTCCCAACCCAGGGATTGAACCTGCATCTCCCACATTGCAAGCAGATTCTGGTCAGCTACAGTTTATAGAGTAGCAGAAGAGTTGAACACAACTGAGAAACTAGACAACTTCAACCAGGAGTATAGTAGCTTTCAGTGAGTTCTTTGAGTTCTTCTATTAAATTATTCAAGCTGAGATTATGCTTAGCGACCTCAAACATGAAATTGGTATCAGAGGGTGGTCTTGGGAGGTCCCCAAACTTGCAGTTGATGCCAGAAGTGCCAGTGGTTCTGGGTATCCCAAACTCTACAAACACCATGCCAGATGTTTCCAGAATGAACATTTCTAATCACACATACTGAACCATAAATGGGAACAATTACTGGCAAACCTTGATCAACTACAATATCACTTCCTAGGATATTGCATCTCTAAAAATTCCTTGCTCTGTCTGCCACAAACTCTTTATAACAGAATATCCACAGTCTCACAAAAACATATCATTAAAGCAGTTTTCAGATAAAATAATGACTCAAAGTTTTTTTCACAATGGTTTTCACCTTGTAATTGGGGATAGATTCCTGCAAAGAACAATGGCCTCAGGATATAATTAAATTATACTTAATTGTGCAGCCAGAGACAAATGTATTGTGATAGCTGTTAGCTAATGGCATCTCATTTGCTCTCCTCTACTTTCTCTATTGAAATACTCATAAAGAAAAGCCATGGAGAGGAATGTAAGTTGCAAGAATACTGGAAATTAATAACTCCCATACCCTAGGAGGAATTTCTATTAAACAAAAAGAAACCAGTTTGAAAAAATTAGTGTGTTAGTCAAGTATAAGTCAAGAAAACAGAAACATCTCTAGGTTTTTCAAAAAGGGGAGATCTAAAAAAGAGAATTGGTTTACACAGTTTATGGAAAAACAGAGAAGCAAAATACAGCAGAGTGAAACAGCTTAGAAGTTGGCAAGAGCAAGAAGTTTCTAGGAAGGGATCATCAGGTGAAGGCTGGAATCAAGAAAGGATCTGTAAGGTGAAAGTGGATGGAACTGTCTGTTGAAAGCTGGAGTCTTGAAGGGGCTGAAGTCATGAAGGGGTCACAGTCCCTGCCAGAGGCAATACCTGAAGCAGAGAGTGAGGGGGAGAGAAATACTTCAGCTTCTTATTTCCTGCTATATTTCAATTTCCCAGAAGTGTCTCTCTTTCACATAACCTAACCAGAAGCCACCTGACAGGGAAGTGTGGGGAAGCCAGCCTGTAAGGAAAGGTGTGCTCCCCAAAATATAGAGCAGAGCAAGAGAAGGTAAACACTAGAGCTCAAAGGAAATAGGAAAAAGAGCCTACTGGAGGCTCAGGCACAAGCTAACTTGTGGGTTTAAAAACCAAAAAATAAAGGAAAAAGAAAAAAATGTCTGCCAATTACCAGGAGGTATCTATCACAATAGACTTTCCTGATGGCTCAGATGGTAAAGAATCCACCTCAGATCCCTGAGTTGGGAAGATCACCTGGAGAAGGGAATGGGTACCCCCCTCTAGTTTTCTTGCCTGGGAAATCCTATGGACAAAGGACCTGACAGGCTACAGACCATGGGATCACAAAGGGTTGGACACAACTGAGCAATGAATACTTTCACTTTCACTTTTTCTCCACCACCCCATCTCAGAGACATGGAACCAACCCAGCCAGGAAACAAGATAACAGCCCATATGGCATGCTTACAAGTTGGCCAGGGCTGTTCCATCCCCTATAGTTGCTCTAAAAACAAATCTTTTGAAGACTTCATGTTCCTAGAACTGAAAAGTTCGGTTCAGTTCAGTTGCTCAGTCGTGTCTGACTCTTTGTGACCCCATGGACTGCAGCACACCAAGTCTCCCGGTCCATCACCAACCCCCAGAGTTTACTCAAACTCAAATCCATAGAGTCAGTGATGTCATCAAACCATCAAATCCTCTGTCATCCCCTTCTCCTCTTGCCTTCAATCTTTCAGCATCAAGGTCTTTTCAAATGAGTCAGCTCTTCGCATCAGGTGGTATTGGAGTTTCAGCTTCAGCATCAGTCCTTCAAATGAACATTCAGGACTGATTTCCTTTAGGATTGACTGGTTGGATCTCCTTTCTGTCCAAGGGACTCTCAAGAGTCTTCTCCAACACCACAGTTTAAAAACATCAATTCTTCAGCACTTGGCTTTCTTTATGGTACAACTCTCACATCCATACATGACTACTGGAAAAACCATAGCCTTGACTAGACAGACCTTTGTTGGCAAAGTAATGTCTATCCTTTTTAATATGCTGTCTAGGTTGGTCATAACTTTTCTTTCAAGGAGTAAACGTCTTTTGATTTCATGGCTGAAGTCACCATCTGCAGTGATTTTGGAGCCCCCCAAAATAAAGTTCGCCACTGTTTTCAATGTTTCTCCATCTATTTGCCATGAAGTCATGGGACCAGATGCTGTTTTCTGAATGTTGAGCTTTAAGCCAACTTTTTCATTCTCCTCTTTCACTTTCATCAAAAGGCTCTTTAGTTCTCCTTCACCATAAGGGTGGTGTCATCTGCATATCTGAGGTTATTGATATTTCTCCCAGCAGTCTTGATTCCACTTGTGCTTCTTCCAGCCCAGCGTTTCTCACGGTGTACTCTGCATATAAGTTAAATAAACAGGGTGACAATATACAGCCTTGACGCACTCCTTCTCCTATTTGGAACCAGTCTGTTTTTCCATGTCCAGTTCTAACTGTTGCTTCCTGACCTGCATACAGATTTCTCAGGAGGCAAGTCAGGTGGTCTGGTATTCCCATCTCTTTCAGAATTTTCCACAGTTTATTGTGATCCACACAGTCAAAGGCTTTGGCATAGTCAATAAAGCAGAAATAGATGTTTTTCTGGAACTCCCTTGCTTTTTCGATGATCCAGCGGATGTTGGCAATTTGATCTCTGGTTCCTCTGCCTTTTCTAAAACCAGCTTCAACATCTGGAAGTTCACAGTTCATGTACTGTTGAAGCCTGGCTTGGAGAATTTTGAACATTGCTAGCGTGTGAGATGAGTGCAATTGTGCAGTAGTTCGAACATTCTTTGGCATTGCCTTTCTTTGGGATTGGAATGAAAACTGACCTTTTCCAGTCCTGTGGCCACTGCTGAGTTTTCCAAATTTGCTGACATATTAAGTTCAGCACTTTCACAGCATCATCTTTTAGTATTTGAAATACCTCAACTGGAATTCCATCACCTCCTCTAGCTTTGTTCGTTGTGATGCTTCCTAAGGCCCACTTGGCTTCACATTCCAGGATGTCTGGCTCTAGATGAGTGATCATATCATTGTGATTATCTGGGCCGTGAAGATCTTTTTTGTATAGTTCTTCTGTGTATTCTTGCCAACTCTTCTTAATATCTTCTGCTTCTGTTAGGTCCATACCATTTCTGTCCTTTAGCAAGCCCATTTTTGCACAAAATGTTCCCTTGGTATCTCTAATTTTCTTGAAGAGATCTCTAGTCTCTCCCGTTCTATTGTTTTCCTCTATTTCTTTGTACTGATCACTGAGAAAGGTTTCTTATCTCTCCTTGCTATTCTTTGGAACTCTGCATTCAAATGGGTATATGTTTCCTTTTCTCCTTTGCTTTTGGCTTCTCTTCTTTACACATTTATTTGTAAGGCTTCCACAGACAGCCATATTCCTTTTTTGCATTTCTTTTTCTTGGGGATGGTTTTGATCCCTGTCTCCTGGACATTGTCACTAACCCCCATCCGTAGTTCTTCAGGCACACTGTCTATCAGATCTAACCCCTTGAATCTGTTTGTCACTTTCACTTTTTAATCATAAGGGATTTTATTTAGGTCATGCCTGTATGGTCTAGTGGTTTTCCCTACTTTCTTCAATTTAAGTCTGAATTTGGCAATAAGGAGTTCATGATCTGAGCCACAGTCAGCTCCCTGTCTTGTTTTTGCTGACTGTATAGCGGTTCTCCCTCTTTGGCTGCAAAGAATATAATCAATCTGATTTCAGTGTTGCTCATCAGGTGATGCCCATGTGTAGAGTCTTCTCTTGTGTTGTTGGAAGAGGATGTTTGCTATGACCAGTGCGTTCTTTCGGCAGAACTCTATTAGCATTTGCCCTGATTCATTCTGTACACCAAGGCCAAATTTGCCTGTTACTCCAGGTGTTTCTTGACTTCCTACTTTTGCATTCCAGTCCCCTATAATGAGAAGGACATCTTTTTTGGGTGTTAGCTCTAGAAAGTCTTGTAGGTCTTCACAGAACCATTCAACTTCAGCTTCTTCAGCATTATTGGTCAGGGCATAGACTTGGATTACTGTGATACTGAATGGTTTGCCTTGGAAAGAAACAGAGATCATTCTGTCATGTTTGAGACTGCATCCAAGTACTGCATTTCAGACTCTTTTGTTGACTATGATGGCTACTCCATTTCTTCTAAGGGATTCCTGCCCACAGTAGTAGATATAATGGTCATCTGAGTTAAATTCACCCATTCCAGTCCATTTTAGTTCACTGATTCCTAAAATGTAGATGTTCACTCTTGCCACCTCCTGTTTGACCACTTCCCATTTGTCTTGATACATGGACTTAACATTCCATGTTCCTATGCAATATTGATCTTTACAGCATTGGACTTTGCTTCCATCATCAGTCACATCCATAACTGAGTGTTGTTTTTGCCTTGGCTACATCTCTTCATTCTTTCTGGTGGTATTTCTCCACTGATCTCCAGTCACATATTGGGCTCCTACCAACCTGGGGAGTTCATCTTTCAGTGTCCTATCTTTTTGCCTTTTCATAGTGTTCATGGGGTTCTCAAGGCAGGAATACTGAAGTGGTTTAACATTCCCTTTCCAGTGAGCCACGTTTTGCCAGAACTCTCCACAATGACCTGTCTGTCTTGGGTGGCCCTACATGGCATGGCTCATAGTTTCATTGAGTTAGGCAAGGCTGTGTTCCATGTGATTAGATTGGTTAGTTTTCTGTGATTGTGGTTTTCATTCTGTTTGCCCTCAGATGAAGAAGGATAAGAGCCTTATGGAAGCTTCCTGATAAGATAGACTGACTGAGGGGGGTACTGGATCTTGTTCTGATGGGCGGGACCATGCTCAGTAAATCTTTAATCCAATTTTCTGTTGATGGTTGGGGCTGTATTCCCTCCCTGCTGTTTACCTGGGGCCAAACTATGGTAGAGGCGATGAAGATAATGGTGATCTCCGTCAAAAGATCCCATGCATGTACTGCTACAGTCCATGCCCCCAACCCTGTAGCAGGCAACCACCAACCCACGCCTTTGCCAGAGAGTCCCAAACTCTTACAGGCAAGTCCGGGACAATCTCCTGTGGGATCACTGTTCCTTCCTTCTGGGTCCTGGTGCACAAAGTTCTGTTGTGCCCTCCAAGAGTCTATTTCCAAGTCCTGTGTAAGTTCTGGCAGTTCTATGGTGGGGTTAATGGTGACCTCTTCTAAGAGGATGTATGCCATACCCACACCAAGAGCCCCTGTCCCTGCGGCAGACCACTGCTGACCCATACTTCCACAGGAGATGCTCAAGCACAGTTCTTTCTCAGTCTCTGTGGAGTCCCTGGGTCCTGGTGCATATGAGGTTTGTTTGAGGCCTCTGAGCATCTCTAGCAGGAATGGAGTTTGATTCTAAATGTGAATTCACCCCTCTTACCATCTTACTGGGGTTTCTCTGCTCCTGACCTTGGATGTATGGTATCTCCTCTCAGCCACTCGCTGCTCCAGCAACGTGCACAGCAGTGCTCAAATGCCAAGATGGTGATAAAGTGCCTGCTGAAATCTTAAGCTGGAAGAGATGAAGCAGGGCTCTCTATGCTAGAATCTCTGAGATTGTAGGCAATATTTTAGTGAAATAAATAGCTAAATAAATTCATATGTACATAAAAAAGAACCACAGAACCCTAGAAGGCTTCTGCTTATTGGGAATTAATTAGTCTCCATCATGTAAATTCACAGGTGCATGCGTGTGTGTGTGTGTGTGTGTGTGTGTGTGTGTGTTCAGTCATGTCCGACTCTTTGTGACCCCCATGGAATTCTCCAAACAAGAATATTGGAGTGGGTTTCTGTTTCCTACTATAAGGTATATTCCAGACCCAGGGATCAAACCCAGATCTCTTGCATCTCCTGCGTTGGCAGGCGTACTATTTACCACTGAGTTACCTGGACAAATTCACAGGAGAAGGAGAAAATTCCTTCTTGATTAGCAGAGGCACAATGGATTAGTGGTTGTTGGACTCCAGATGTTTGGTTAGGAGTTATATACATCAATTGTCATTCAGCTAAATATCACACAGGGGAATGATCTTAGCACTCGATTGGACAGTGAGAGAGGATAAGGAGAATCTACATTGAGCCTGAATTGAACATTATTACTTCATGACAAGTGAAAAAAGTGATTCCTGACAAAAATTTTTGAGAATATCAGAAAACAGGAAAATTTACTTCAAGGTGCAGGAGATGACCATACTTCCTTAAACCTATGTTACACTTTACAAAGACAGCGTATGGAAAGAAAGCACTGGCTGTTCTCAAAGAAAAGTTTTTTTAAGTCATATAGATTGTAACAAGGAGAACAAAAAGTGAGATGATAGGATCAGTGGCTGAAATGACAAAGGACTAAATAAGACAGGCTCAGATGAACAGGGAAGTAGCTGAGAGGGAAAAAGACACCAAGAATTGTATCTTTAGAAAAGTGCCATGATAAAATTTTAATTCACAGTGCAATCAGGAAAGAAAAGTTTTAGCCCTGCAGAAAAGCAAATCAGTGATGAAGAACACCAATTTTGAAACAGGTCTGAGACCAGGAACCTTTTGCTGCAGTGCTGCAATGCTTACACCTGGACATACCTCTCCTCCAGCAACAAAACACAAAGAAACTATAAATTGACTTTAAAAAAAAGGTGTGCATGCACAGTTGGGGCAAATGCTAGACCAAAAGCTACAGAGACAAAAAGCCCATTTGTCACTTCTGAAGAGCCAGGAGCAAACAAAAGATGTTGGGAACAAAAGCAGGTATGTCCCCACCCGTGCATTCAGTACCACAAAGGGGTGAGCTAAACACCTAAGCCACCCTTCCAGCTGGACCTCTGGACACACCCCTACCCTTACCCAGATAAGGAAGTACCCTCCCCCTCCATCTTGGGGAGCAGGCAAGCAAACTTGTTACTTGTTTTAGTTCCCTCCTGTAACCAGTGATGCAAGAGCCCTGATAAAGCCTTGACTGACTTTCTTGTCTGGCCTCTAGTCAATTTCTATTCATTGGGGAAGGCCAAGAAGCCTGGTAAGTTTGAAAAGGATTTACTGAAGATGAGGAACGAAATAGGCACAAAATGATACCAAAGAAAGAGAAGAAGATCAAGAACAAGAAGACAAGAGCATGGAGACTTAGTTTCCTGAAGAAAATCAGTATTCCTGAAGAAGAAACAAAGGAAATAATGCAGTAGTTGGTGGTAAAACAGAAGAAAATCGTCTTCAGTTGTTGAGTACAAAGTATGAACAATGAATAGGCACTAATATCTGATGTACTCTGGTGCAAGTTTTGAATTTGGAGCAAAGAAGAAAAATGTGCCTGGGCAGACACAACAGGTTATCTAGAAAAGAATAAGAATCTAACCAGCTTCATATTTTCACCGCACCATTAAATTGCAGAAAGCAAGTAACAGTATCCATGCAACTTCATGTGGAAAGAATCTGGGAGTTAAAAATGCTATTTCATATGAATTTGCTATGGTAATAGGTACTGTAGCTCTCTCACTTTGAGAAAGAAATATTCTATCAACTGCTGAGAGTGCTGACTGCTGATACCTCATAGCTGCATCTCTCTCTAGGAATTGTCTTCAGCAGGTGGAAATCCAAGATGACACTCCTCCAGAGGGAAGACTGCCCACACAACTGGTCCACGCAGAGGTACAAAGGGCTGGCCTCTTGTTCCCAAATTTGGGGGCAACTGTGAAGGACCATCCCATTTCCAGAATTTTCCATGGGATTGGCAGAAGTCTTTGTTGCAACTGCCTGACAGTTCATCTGCCCCTGTCCACCTTACTTCCCTCACTGCCCTACTAGTGTTATTCTTGAGATCACTTGCCAGTCAACCTCTGGTATATAGATCTCTCTGTCTTTGAGTCAGTTTCCAGGGAACCTGCCCTAAGACAATATTAATTTAACAAAAGGGAAAGACTTATTCCAGTACCAATGGAAGAATGAAAATAAATAAGAAGGAAAAGTAGTGGTATAATACTCTGAATTTAAACACTGAACTGTTAATCATAGAGCTGTGGTTGGAAACAGGCTTACAAAAGAGAATGAAACATAAAAAAATACTTTTTGAACAAGATGAGATAGAAATTACATATGTATTTAGTGATGATTGTCTGGCTCTGAAATTCCAGATTACCTGTTCTCAAACTGGGAGGTATGGAAGGAAGGGCTGGGGAAAGAAAAAGGCTCTACATTTCTTATATTACATGGGTAGCAGTTGTGAAGAAGTCAAAAGATGCTACATATTGCCTGAATTGAATAAGTAAGTAACTACAAGATAACTTAAATATGATTCTGACATACTTAGATGCACAAAAGTTTGGAAAAAATTAAAATATCCACTTTTGTTGAAGATGATGAAACCTATTTATTATCACACACTGTCAGGAGAGGTGCAAATTGATAAAGGCTTTCTGGAGATATATCTATCACTTCCAGTTATGTGGCAATCTTTCAATGTAAATGCTTACTGTGGAGTATAAAGATGCATGGAAAGTTTATTGAATCATTTTTTTTCCTGAGTGAAAAATTGGAAATAACCTAAAACTTATCAGAAGGAAAGTTATGAATTAAGCTATTATTTATCCAATGGGATATTGTGAATCTACTAAAAAAGAACCAACTCTATTTAAAGACTCTACTTTAGATTGATCTCTACAGTATCAGTGAATTTTTTAAAAAATTGTTATAGTACTATGTATATTATATAAATACATTTATGTATAAATCCCCATATAAGAAACTATATATTTGACATGTCCATATATGCACCTAAAAGCATAGAAAGGAACTGGAAGGATAATCACTGAACTGATAAAATTTCCTTTAGGGAAAAGAATGAAACTGACAGGCTTTGTGAGACTGAGTAGGGCAATTTGCCTTACCTACATTCTTAGAATTTGTCACAGTGGTAATGTATTCATGCATTACTTATATATTCCAAAATGTATAAAAAGAACATTTTCCTTCATAATCAAGAGAGGTTTGATTATTCAAAAGCCTGTGTTATTAATATCGACTGAATATTTTGAACTAATGTATAGATCTTTTCATCACAAAGTATATCAAAATAAATTCTTGATGGATTAAAGAATTAAATAAAATGGAACCATGAAAAGATAAAATTTTAAAACAAATTTTAAAATATCTATATATTAAGAAAAGAGTAGAATTTAATACAGAAAAGAAGCCAAAAATAGTCTTCAAAATAAATGATGAATTTAAGAAAAAAATTTGTTATTTTACAATTTTCAATTAATAAAGAACAGAATATCCATTGTAATTGCATGACAATTGTGACTCTGGGGCTTTTGGTATCCAAAATAAACAATCAAAAACAGAACAACAACAGCAATAACCAAAACAACAAAGAAGTGGAATTAGAATTCCCATTCTTCATAAGTTAAAAAAAGCCAACACGACTTCAGAGAAAGTGAAACATTTACTGCAAAATATATTTCTGAGATGAGAGACACTGGATGATGTTGACAAGAACATGTCTCTCATATTGAGGAGTAGACTCTAACATTACTCACTGAAACCTGAAGACATGACACCAAGACACGAGTCAGTGTAAAAAGCTTCATTGTGGAGGACAAGACAGTTCAGTACAATTATGTAGCTTTAAAGGTCTAACTTGAACCAGGCATACGTTTTAAACTGTCTAACAGTGTAGATTGCATGAACATCATTCCAACAATCCTCCACAGAAACCAATTCTTTCAACTGGGCTTTTGATAAAAAATTGTGAAATTGGTTCTTTGTATTACACTGTATTTGGGAATGTAAACCATACAGATGAATATTATGTGAGCAGCAGCAATTATCAGGAAAAAAAAATGTAGTTCAAAGTAGGGAGAGGTCACTTTCTATTGGAATAACAAGGGTTATATGCTAGAGCATATCAAATTAGGCTTTAAAAGATTAGGAAGGTTTTTATAGGTTGAAGCTTGGTGGTGGGGGGCAGGGGGCGGGGAATGAGAGTAAGTGATGCATGCCTAGGAGTGGGATAGCTGTAGCTGTAATGAAAAGCACACTAGACTTGAAGTTAAGAGATCTGGATGAGTACTGACAGTCTATGATAGGCATGAATGAAACAGCTGAGCTGGGAAAGTAGAAGGGAAGTTTGATGGAACACTAAAGTAGATGTGCTGAATTGAAGCAGAGGACAATAAGAGTTGAGAGTGGGTTGATCTGGACCATGAAGTAATAGCAGTCAATACATTATTTTCTACCATGCTTCCAGATTTCATACAAGGTTCTAGTGAAATGGGCAAGAATAGCATATTCTTTGTAAATATGCTGTAAAGAAACTTCTAAATTATTTAGTCAATTCATTAATTTCAAAGAAGAATCTAAGGTCCACATCTACAGAAGTAAAGCACATCACTCAAGTTGACAATGTTGCAAGCAAAGCAAGAATTAGAATCCAGCATTCTGATTTTCTTCATTCATAGGTTATCGGTAAGCCTTTTATATTGAGGATTTCCCTCCTGTAATGTTTCTTTTATGAAGTCAGAGCCATGCTGAAAAGATGCTAGATTATTGGAAGATGAGGGAGATCCTAGATGTCCTTGATTCAGCTAAGCTCCAAGCAGAAATCATCATAATGTTTAGTCATTAAGTTTTAAGGTTGCTTGTTACACAGCAAAGTTCTCTGTAACAGTGGAAAGATGTGACTAGTATATTTTCTAGATTTCTTTTCTAACAAGAATCTGTTCTACCTCATTCCTATCTTCTTTACTCCCAGCAAGCTTCTCCCCTAAGAGGCCCTGTCCCATTACTACTTGCTCTCCCTACTTTGCAACCCCACTATTTCAACTGCATCTTATCTATTCCCTTCTCACCCAGGTTACACATTTTGTAAAAATGGAAACATGACAAGTAGATGTCATTTCTCACTAATAAAAGCACAGCAGGAAGAAGATTGGCCTTGCTCCATCTCATTACCACAATTATTAGCTAGCACACAGGTGAATAATTACCAGATGCTGGATATTTCCTCAGATTTCTCCTCTCTCAGAATGTAGGGAGAGGATGTCTAGCCATGGGTCACTGATGGTCTTTAACAAGTGACCCTTCTGAGCTTTCCTCCTCTGTATCCCTCCTTCCCCCTCTCTCTTCATCTGTGGTCATCTGTGAGGATGGGCCCCTGATCGCACCAAATGCTACAGGCAGACCTAGCACTTACATGGCCTATGTAGTTGTCATTGGTTTTCTCAGCGGTCTCAGCGGTAAAGAATCCACCTGCCAATGTAGGAGACAAGAGATGTGGGTTTGATCCCTGCATTGGGAAGATCCCCTGGAGTAGGAAATGGCAACCCACTCCAGTGTTCTTGCCTGGAGAATTCCATGGACAGAGGAGCCTGGTGGGCTACAAGAGTTTCTCAAAAGTTCCCATGGAGTCACATCATGGGTTGACTTGGGGGGATAGAGAGGGAAGGGAAAGCAGGAGTGTTCACAAGTTCTTTTACTTTCTATGTTAGAGTTCCTCCACAAATAAAATGTCTGAGAACGAAAACCCTAAAGTTCACGTCCCCAAAGCTCTCAAAGAACTAAACAAAACCAAAGCTTTTGACAGAAAACAGTCTTTCCTAGGGAGCCACACAGTAACATGGGTCCTGGGGCAACCCAAATCAAACAAGCAAAGGGATGTTGTTTCACAGAGGTCAGTTCATGACTGTTCTCCTACCCCTGAGATGATTTTGTATCTTAATTTTTTCATTTTCTTTTTTGTGAAAATTAATTTTTGTGTATTTATTTTTGGTTGTGCTGGATCTCCATTGCTGTGCATAGGTTTCTCTAGTTGCAGAGAGCAGGGGCTACTCTTCTTTGTGGTGTGTGGGCTTCTCATTGCAGTGGCTTCTTTTGTTGCAGAGCACGGGCTCCAGGTGCTCTGTGGCATGTGGAATCTTCCTGGACCAGGGATCAAACTCGTGTTCCCTGCATTGGCAGGTGGATTCTTATCTACTATACCACCAGGGAAGTCCTTGATTTTCATTTTCCGTGAAAATGGTCCTGAAAGATACCAATAATAATATCATCTCACACATGGGGGTAGGGAAAGATTGGGAGATTAGAATTAGCAGATACAAACTACTATATAGAGAATGGATAAACAAGGCCTTACTGTATAGCACAGAGAACAATATTCAATAGTGGTAGAAGATGGGATTTATCTATCTACACAATTGAACAATTAACTCAACTATTAAAAAGAATGAAATAATGCCATTTGCAGCAACATAGATAGACCTAGAGATTATCATACTCAGTGAAGTAAGTCAGAAAGAGAAAGGTAAATGAATCACTTATATGTGAAATCTAAAATATTACACAAAATGAACTTATTTACAAAACAGAAACAGATTCATGGGTATAGAAAATAGACTTGAGGTTGCCAAGGGAGGAGAGAGCAGTGGGAGAAGGTTGGATAGAGAATTGAGGGTTAGCAGATGCAAACTATTATATATAGAAAAGTTAAACAACAAAGTCTATTGTGTAGCACAGAGAATTTGATATCCTTTGATAAACCATAATGGAAAAGAATATGAAAAAGACTGTATATATGTATAACTGAATCACTTTGCTGTACAGCAGAAATTTACACAAAACTGTAAATCAACTCTGCTTCAATAAAAATAATATGTCACACACAATATTAAGTTGAAAATAGCATCAATATCTCTGGTTACACACATAAGGAGCTGAACAAAGTTTAGATGTTCAACAGAAAACTTCAGTGTACATGATTGTGCACTGTGTTTGACTGTTCTTATTTGTTTCTAGGGAATTTAAAACATTTCCAAGAGGTTCTCTGAAAATGTGGAACTGAATGTGAAAATCATCTGGGATCTTGAGTTAACTTTATAAAGAAATCAAAATAGCTTGGTATTAGGAAGAAATTAGTTACATCCGGTCAGCAACAAAATTCCATTTGTTGTCAATAGTGTGTGTTAGTCACTCAGTCATATCCGTCTCTTGGTGACCTCACAGACTGTAGCCCACCAGGCTCCTCAGTCCATGAAATTCTCCAAGCAAGAATACTGGAGTGGGTTGCCATTTCCTTCTCAAGGGGATCTTCCCGGCCCAGGGATCAAACCCTGATCTCTCTCATTGTAGGCAGATTCTTTACCTCTTGGGCCACCAGGGGAGCCCAACAATACCCTGTAACTAGCATGCTGGCTTCCTCATCACTTCTGCACTTCATATATAAAAACTGATGTGTTGAAATGATATTTCACCTTGGCTGATTTTGGGTAGGTGTTCATATAATTTATCATACAAATTAGGGAAATTTTGAGAGTAAAACTAGTTTCCACCAGTTTCTATAATTACTCCTTGACAACAGGTGATAACATGATTGTTTTGGGCAAGCCTGGTCTTGTCCTGGGCAAGACCTGATTTAAGCATGATCTCCCTAAACTTGGAGAATATAAGAAAGATCTCTGCATTAAAACACATCCCTCACACCTTCCTGTTATACTCTTTACTACAGGAATGCCATTACAGGGAATCTTTTTAACATGCAATACCTTCAAGGAGAACAGCTCTTGTTTTTTACCAGTCACTCCTTATTGTAATAGGAATATGAATTTCTTCCTTTCTAACAGCTGACAAAATCAAAGCACTGAATAAAGAAGAATTGTTTAAAGGGAAGGTAAAGAGGTAGAACAACATCAGTTCAGTTCAGTTCAGTTGCTCAGTCGTGTCCGACTCTTTGCGACCCCATGGACTGCAGCACACCAGGGTCCCCTGTCCATCACCAATTCCCAGAGCTTACTCAAACTCATGTCCATTGAGTCGGTGATGCCATCTAACCACCTCATCCTCTGTCATCTCCTTTTCCTCCCACTTTCAATGTTTCCCAACATCAGGGTCTTTTCCAAGGAATCATTTCTTCCCATCAGGTGGCCAAAGTATTGAGCTTCAGCTTCAGCATCATCCTTCCAATGAATATTCAGGACTGATTTCCTTTAGGATTGACTGGTTGGATCTCCTTTCAGTCCAAGGGACTCTCAAGAGTCTTCTCTAATACCATAATTCAAAAGCATCAATTCTTCAGCACTCAGCTTTCTTCCAACTCTCACATCCATACATGACTACTGGGAAAACCATAGCTTTGACTAGATGGACTTTTGTTGGCAAAGTAATATCTCTGCTTTTTAATATGCTGTCTAGGCTGGTCATAGCTTTTCTTCTAGGTTAGCAGTGGCCTGCCACAGGGGCAGGGGCTCTGGGTACAGCAGACCTGGGCATGGCATAAGCCCTCTTGGAGGAGGTTGCCCCACCATAGAACTGCTAGAACTTACACAAGACTGGGGAAACAGACTCTTGGAGGGCACAAACAAAACCTTGTGCACAACAGGACCCAGGAGAAAGGAGCAGTGACCCCACAAGAGACTGACCCAAACTTCGTGTGAGTGTCCAGGAGTCACCAGTGGAGGCGTGGGTTGGCAGAGACGTGAGTTGGAAGCGGCTTGCTGCAGAGTCGGGAGAACTGAGTGTGGCAGTGCATGCATGGGACCTTTTGAAGGAGGTTGACATTATCTTCATTACCTCCACCATAGTTTGGCCTCAGGTCAAACAACACAGAGGGAGCACAATCCTGATCATCAGCAGAAAATTGGATTAAATATTTACTGAGCATGGTCCCGCCCATCAGAAAAAGACCCAGTTTCCCCCACAGTCAGTCTCTCCTATCAGGAAGCTTCTATAAGCATCTTGTCCTTCTCCATCAGAGGGCAGAAGAATGAAAACCACAATCACAGAAAACTAACCAAACTGATCACAAGGACCACAGCCTTGTCCAACTCAATGAAACTATGAGCCATGCCATGTAGGGGCACCCAAGACAGACAGGTAATGGTGGAGAGTTCTGACAAAATGTGGTCCACTGGATAAGGGAATGGCAAACCACTTCAGTATTCTTGCCTTGAGAACCCTATGAACAGTATGGAAAGGCAAAAAGATAGGACACTGAAAGATGAACTCCCCAGGTTGGTAGGAGCCCAATATGTGACTGGAGATCAGTGGAGAAATACCACCAGAAAGAATGAAGAGATAGAGCCAAAGCAAAAACAACACCCAGTTGTGGATGTGACTGGTGATGGAAGCAAGGTCTGATGCTGTAAGAGCAATATTGCATAGGAACCTGGAATGTTAGGTCCATGTATCAAGGCAAATGGGAAGTGGTCAAACAGGAGGTGGCAAGTGTGAACATCTACATTTTAGGAATCAGTGAACTAAAATGGACTGGAATGGGTGAATTTAACTCAGATGACCATTACATCTACTACTGCAGGCAAGAATCCCTTAGAAGAAATGGAGTAGCCATCATAGTCAACAAAAGAGTCTGAAATGCAGTACTTGGATGCAGTCTCAAACACGACAAAATGATCTCTCTTCATTTCTAAGGCAAGCCATTCAATATCACGGTAATCCAAGTCTATGCCCTGACCAACAATGCTGAAGAAGCTGAAGTTGAACAGTTCCATGAAGGCCTACAAGACCTTCTAGAGCTAATACCCAAAAAAGATGTCCTTTTCTTTATAGGGGACTGGAATGCAATAGTAAGAAGTCAAGAGATACTTGGAGTAATGGGCAAATTTGGCCTTGGAGTACAAAACAAAGCAGGTAAAGGGTAATAGAGTTTTGCCAAGAGAATTCACTGGTCATAGCAAACACCCTCTTCCAGCAACACAAGAGAAGACTCTACACATGTACATCACCAGATGGTCAGTACAGAAATAAGATTGATTATATTCTTTGCAGAACAGCATCACTAGACTCTATTTTAGGAGGATTGGATTTGCTCTTGTTGGGAAACCACAATGAAGTTCAGTTTCTGACTCCAATTAGAGAACTTAAAAGGGGATATAAGAAGTGTAATGAGTAAACTTCACTTCAGGTACAAACTTTTCTCAAGCTATCCTGGGCAATCTTCCTTATTTTAAACTTTACCCAGCTCATATTCAGTGCTGACACAGACAACAGTGTTGAAATGGAAAACCGAGGGAAAAAGCAACTGAGATTTATTGCATTCAATATCTTACTTGCACTGGATAGAGCACAAATGTGAAAAAGTAATAAAAATCAAAATAAATTAATATTGTCAGCAGTGAAAATCTAGTGAATTAATCTCCTATGATACCAATTTCTTAAAGAGATCCTCTAATGTAGTATATATACATTTTTTGAGTTAACACTACTGCTTGATTCTGAGACAGTATAGTGGGTGAGTGGGAAGTAGGGGGAAGGAGATGATTCTGAGACAGTATAGTGAGTGGGAAGTAGGGGGAAGGAGAAGAGGGGTCCTTAAGCTTACTGTAGAAGCTACATATAGATACCAACTCCATTACCAGATGTATGCCAACATGAGTGATGGAAACTCATACAGATGTGTTAATAATTCAACAAATTGGATCATAAGGGGTACTTCTATAGATGTTTACATATAAGCGAAGGTCTGGGGTCCATATTCAGTTTCCACCCTCTTCCCCTGGGAAACTGGTACAGCATGATTTGAATTGACTTTTAGTTCATTTTGTTAAAGTAACTTTTTATTTCAAAATACTTTTGGAGTTACAGAAAAATTGTGAAGAGAATATGAAGAATTCCTAAAGAGCCCACACTGTGTTTCCCCTATTATTAACATCTTATATTACTATGGTACATTTGTCACAATTAATGAATTAATATTGATACAGTATTCACTAAAAATATTCAGATTTTCTTGTTTTTTACCCAATGTCCCTTGGGATCTGTTCCAGGATCCTATTCAGGACACCATATGACATGTCATCATGCTTCCTTAGACTCCTCTTGGCTATAGCAATTTCTCAAACTTTCCTTGGTTTTGATGACTTTGGCAGTTTTGAGGAGTAGTGGTCAGGTATTTTATAGATTATCCCTCACTTGGGATTTGTCTGATGTTTTTTCTGATTGTTGAGCTAGGCTTATGGTTTTAGGGGAGAAAGATCACAGAGGTGAAGTGCCATTCTCAGCACATCATAACAAGGTTGCATACCATCACCATAACTAATCACTGTTGATGTTAACCTTGATCATCTCACTGATACAGTTTGTCACATTTCTACAGTGTAAGCTACTTTTTTTTTTCTCTTCCTTTCCACACCGTACTCTTTGGAAGCTATTCATTAGGTGTAGTCTATATTCAAAAAATGAAGAATTATGTTCTGCTTACTTGAGTTAAAGTAGTTACATAAATTATTTAGAATTATACACAGAAGGTTTGCCTATACTCCCTCATTTATTTGTCTATTCATTCAGTCATTCATATTCCAAATGGACCCATGGATATTTATCTTATACTTTGGGTTATAATGTAAATTTAAATTGTTCCAGCTTTTGCCGTTGGAAACTCTTTCAGCTGATTTATGTGCCCCTTTGACCTACCCCATCATTGTGGTTACATTTGTTTGAGCACTTCATTACTCTCTGGCACTACAAGATGCTCCAGGTACATCTTGCGTATTTCCTGCCCTAGTTCTGTGCATGCATGCTAAATTGCTTCAGTTGTGTCTGACTCTGTGCGACCCCACGGACTGTAGTCCACGAGGCTCATCTATCCATGGGATTCTCCAGGCAAAAATACTGGAGTGGATTGCTGTGCCCTCCTCCAGGGGATCTTCCTGACCCAGGGATGGAATCTGAGTCCTAGAATCAGTCATTTTCCCAAGAAGCCCTAGTTCATTTTATTGGAAAATGATATTAGAAACCAAGACTTGAATTTCTAAAAATTTTTTGAAAGAACTTTTAAGAGAGTTTTTTCAGTTGATGTGTTACTAGCAGCATTTACATTGCTTAGGTGTTTTTATATTTCTTAGAAATATAGGTGTAGTATCCATGATGAAGCTGGAAAATAATTCTTCTCATGCTAAGGAGTGAAAAATTATTGAAGATTTTTAAGAAAAGGTTTAATTTCATTTTAATACATCCAAACAAGAATTTGAGAAGTTGAATAAGGACAGAAGGTAAGAGGAGGGGAAAGAAGATGTCTAGGAAACGGCATGAGGATGTTTTATTGATTGACTGACTGATTGATTTTACTCATGTGTTGTTGGCCTGTGCAATATTTGAATAAAAGGAAGCACGCTTCTTCATTTGAAGGTGAATCCTGAGTCTACCATAGGATGAGAAAGTGAAGCTCCTGTTCCTAAATTTTAGTGTTTCAAAGGCAAGACCAGGACTTTTATGTTAGACCTAAGAGTCCCAAATTGGACAGAAAAGTGCTAGGAGAAATTTTTTATTGGAAATTCATTCATTTATCTTCATCAAACATGTAACCAGGGAATTTATGAGTTTTCTTTAGCCTTTTACTGGTTATATAACCAAGGATAAGTTGTTTGGTCTCTCTAGACCCATTTCGTCATCTGCAGACATGTAGGAACAATAATACTCACCTCTGTGAGGATTAAAAAGTAAAATGCACAAAAACTTAGCAAATACTTTGCATCAAATAAATGCTAATAGATGCATGTTATCTTTCAGTGAATTAAGGGAGGCTTTTTGGTCCCATTGACCTTCAGGTATGCCAGAGCATCAGAGAAACTACTGTTGACCTGGAGCACCATAGCAGGAGATTTCAGGATAAGTGAGATGAACCCCAACACCTCAATTTTTCCATTAATGAAGCCTCTTTTAAGTGGGAGGAGTGGAAGACTAAGGGGAACGCAACTTAGAAAAAAATTGCATTTCATACTGCAGTCAAAATATTTCCCAAACAATCAAGAATCTGACATGAAATTCTAGGCATTAATTAAATGCCCTTTTGTTCTTCCCCTTCAGAGGTAGACCAGATCCCCAAGATTAGTTTCTTGCTTTCATTTGCCTAATACAATATCCCTAGAGACACATTTTCACATTCTGGAAGCAGACCCATGACTACACTGCAGTGGGGTGGGGGAAGGAGGAGAAGGCAAGAGGGAGATTCTTTGTCACTAACTGCCTGATAGATTGTAAAAGATCCTGATGTACTGCTGTTAGGGTTCCAGGGCGTGTTCATTAAGAAAATGATTATGTTCTTTATGACCAAGGTAATTTTACTTTCAGTTTTACAATAGGCATTTGCAAAATTCCATCTCCCCCAACTCTGAAACCACCTTAGCTGCAAAGTCTTACTGTGTTAAGAACTGCAAGAGTGCTAAAGAAGGTCTTTAATATTTAATAATAGGCAGGCAGGAGCTTTTAAGCACATGCTGTCATCATGTCTAAATGCAGGCACTATAACCCAGAAGACCAAATAACACGTGTCTGCTAGTCTCTCCCTTTTCTTTATAAAGTATTTCTGTAAAAGTGTCACTGACCATAAGGCTTGGTGGAGTGGAAGGAGCATGGTCTACAAGTGATAGAGCTAATCTCTATTCTAACAATACTCTAATCTTGCAATTTGGGTAAATTACCTCTCTTGATATAGTTTTCTAATTTTGAAATGCTATAATCAGGACTCAAACTCCAAATGAACAGCTGTCAACTCTCGATTCAATCCTCTTTTCAATATACCACCTTGGCACTATTTCATAGCCATTTCAATTTTTTGCTCCTTCAACAAAAACACTTCATTTTTACCTCTATTCTAGCTCTAATCAGTCACACACAGCAATATAGTTCTTAATACACCACAAAGATAATTTTTGCTTGCCTTAATAGTTCTCATTTTGCATGAAAGTGAAAGTGAAAGTGAAGTCACTCAGTCGTGTCCGACTCTTTGCGACCCCATGGACTTTAGCCTACCAGGCTCCTCTGTCCATGAGATTCTCCAGGCAAGAATACTGGAGTGGGTGGCCATTTCCTTCTCCAGGGGATCTTCCCGACCCAGGGACCGAACCCAGGTCTCCTGCATTGGAGTCAGACGCTTTAACCTCTGAGCCACCAGGGAAGCTCAGTATATGGTAAGTGTTCGATTATTGTTGATTGAATTGATGATGACCCTTGTGCTTTCAACTATTTTCTGAAATTTTTAAATGTGTCTTTACTCCCACTAAGTATGTATTAATAGTATGCACTGTGGCTCTCTATACATACTTGCTATACTTGATTCTCTGTCACCAAACTTCAGCCACTGGGCAGTATGCTGCTTGAGTAATCCTTGTTTCTTCAGGTCACAATGCATGAGTCTGGGAAGGACTTTTAGTCATGTGCCTTACTGCTACTGCTAAGTCACTTCAGTCATGTCTGACTCTGTGCAACCCCACAGACGGCAGCCCACCAGGCTCCCTCATCCCTGGGATTCTCCAGGCAAGAACACTGGAGTGGGTTGCAACTTCCTTCTCCAATGCATGAAAGTGAAAAGTGAAAGTGAAGTTGCTCAGTCGTGTCCGACCCTCAGCGACCCCATGGACTGCAGCCTACCAGGCTCCGCCATCCATGGGATTTTCCAGGCAAGAGTAGTGGAGTGGGGTGCCATTGCCTTCTCCGAGTCATGTGCATAAGAGTAGCAATTGTAGTGAAAATACTAACTGGATTAGCGCACCCCGCCAGATAATTTGCGAGGACCTCAAGCTGTCCTCTACCCAAATTCCCTTCATCTCCCTTGGCTGAATCAGTATCAGCTCATGATTTCCTACTGGACTTTACAATTTCCCTATTCCATCTGTTGCTGTCACATTTTTCTCGCTTTATGGGGCTTTTATCATCAGGTGTTGCATTAGGGATTTTTTTTTTTTTTTTTTTGCTGTCCCATGTGGGATCTTAGTTCCCCAATCAAGGATTGAATCCATGTCTTCTGCAGTGGAAGCACAGTCTTAACCACTAGACTACCAGGGAAGTCCCCTCTGAAAGTTTGCTGCTATGAGCTATGAATGATGCCAGAATTCATGGCCTCTAGAGGAGAGGGATTCGATCTGGGGCCAGTGACAAGACATGATTGCTCAGAGCTTTCGTGTAATAAAGTTTTATTGAAGTATAAAAGAGACAGAGAAAGCTTCTGACATAGACATCAGAAGGAAGCAGAAAGAGTGCCCCCTTGCTAGTTTTCAGCAAGAAGTAGTACTCTTGCCTGGAAAATCCCATGGACAGAGGAGCCTGGTGGGCTGCAGTCCATGGGGTCACTAAGAGTCGGACACGACTGAGCGACTTCACTTTCACTTTTTATTTTCATGCACTGGAGAAGGAAATGGCAACCCACTCCAGTGTTCTTGCCTGGAGAATCCCAGGGAAGGGGGAGCCTGGTGGGCTGCTGTCTCTAGGGTCGCACAGAGTTGGACATGACTGAAGCGACTTAGCAGCAGCAGCAGCATATACCTATTAGCAGGCTGCTAACTAGAGAAAAGAAATGTCTCAAAACTCAGAGTGGCACCAGGCCCCGCATCCACAACATGCATTTTGAGATAGCATTGACACAAGGTGAGTCATCCCGGGCCATAAAACAATTGACATGAATCTTGAAGAAAGGCAGATTTCAGAGCAAATACATAGTGTCATTAACATAGCTTAAAAGAACAGTTCCATGAGTAAAACGTACTGGTTTGTTGAGCCATTATTGGTTCTGAGTCTTAGGTGCAACTGACTTGAAGAAAGACAGAATCTAAGGTAAATACATAGTTTATTAACATAGCTTAAGAAAAACATTTCCATAAGAAAAATGCAATGGTTAGCTCTAGGTTTGAGAAAACTTAAGTTCAGGTGGAACCAGGTGTCATGGCAACACAGAATTTTAAAAGAAAACTTTTAATTTTGTATGGTGGTGATGGTGGTTTAGTTGCCAAGTTGTGTCTGACTCTTGTGACTCCATGGACTATAATTCTGTATAGAAAAGGGAAAAAAGTGTCTGGCACTTGTGGTTTGTTTCCTCCTGCTGCTTAAGAGAGAGAAAAAATTTCTGACACTTGCAGCCTATTTCCTCCATCTGGGGACCCCTAGCCTTCCTGCCCGTTACCCTCTCATCCTCAGGTGTTGCATTTAGGTTTGTTAGCTTCACTGCCAATATGGACCTCAGTGTCACTGGGTACTTTGCTTCTCTGTGCCCCCTCACCTCAACACATCCAGACACACATTGACTGTGTTCTCAATTGAGAGGACCCTCTTACCACCAGGATTTCAGCACTTTTAATTGAGAGTTTACTTTTCCAATTTTTTTGCACACTGCACCCTCCTATAGACATATAGATCAGCTCTCTCAGGACAAGTTAGGAGATTTGAGGATGTTATCTGATACTTCACCCAAAGCTGGTATCCCTTGCCAGTACCTGGACATGGAACTTGGGTACATCAATGAATTCTATGATTCCCTACTTCAGAGTGTGTCAACTGGCTTTTTTCAGGACACTCACTCATCTAGAGGATGAAAATGACCTCTGTTGCCACTCATGTTTGAGCCTTAAACCTTAAGGCTTAAGGAGGAGGCTATCAGTCCAAAGTCCCTTGCAGTTTCTCTTCCTATGACTCATCAAGATATTATTCAAAAGGACTCTTGTTGCTCTGTCTAGATAGGGACAAATTCTATAGAGTCAGGTATACATATCGGCTCCCCAATTCCACACTCTCCAAAATGTTCTCTGCAAGAAGTTTTTTCATTTTCCTTAAATCATATTACCAAAGAACTGCACAGAACCTATTTTCAAAACTCTAGCTCAGATATGCACAGTTACAGTTTCTTCAGAGAATATTTTTTTAAAGGTTTTTCAGCTATTTAGGTGCAACCTGAAGTGTCAAAGCTCGTCTATGTTTAAAAAAAATACTTGTGGCATTCTTTTCAACTCTAAAAATCAGAACCTTAGGGCTAGATGTTAAAAGATTTAAAGGCTCAGTTGAGTTCAGTTCAGTCGCTCAGTCATGTCCGACTCTTTGTGACCCAATGAATCACAGCACGCCAGGCCTCCCTGTCCATCACCAACTCCCAGAGTTCACTCAGACTCACGTCCATCGAGTCAGTGATGCCATCCAGCCATCTCATCCTCTGCCGTCCCCTTCTCCTCCTGCCCCCAATCCCTCCCAGCATCAAAGTCTTTTCCAGTGAGTCAACTCTTCGCATGAGGTGGCCAAAGTACTGGAGTTTCAGCTTTAGCATCATTCCTTCCAAAGAAATCCCAGGGCTGATTTCCTTCAGAATGGACTGGTTGGATCTCCTTGCAGTCCAAGGGACTCTCAAGAGTCTTCTCCAACACCACAGTTCAAAAGCATCAATTCTTCGGTGCTCAGCCTTCTTCACAGTCCAACTCTCACATCCATACATGACTACTGGAAAAACTATAGCCTTGACTAGATGGACCTTAGTCGGCAAAGTAATGTCTCTGCTTTTCAATATGCTCTCTAGGTTGGTCATAACTTTTCTTCCAAAGAGTAAGCGTCTTTTAATTTCATGGCTGCAATCATCATCTGCAGTGATTTTGGAGCCCCCAAAAATAAAGTCTGACACTGTTTCCACTGTTTCCCCATCTATTTCCCATGAAGTGATGGGATTGGATGCCATGATCTTCATTTTCTGAATGTTGAGCTTTAAGCCAACTTTTTCACTCTCCTCTTTCTCTTTCATCAAGAGGCTTTTTAGGTCCTCTTCACTTTCTGCCATAAGGGTGGTGTCATCTGCATATCTGAGGTTATTGATATTTCTCCCGGCAATCTTGATTCCAGCTTATGTTTCTTCCAGTCCAGCATTTCTCATAGTGTACTCTGCATATAAGTTAAATAAGCAGGGTGACAATATACAGCCTTGACACACTCCTTTTCCTATTTGGAACCAGTCTGTTGGTCCATGTCCAGTTCTAACTGTTGCTTCCTGGCCTGTATACAGATTTCTCAAGAGGCAGGTCAGGTGGTCTGGTATTCCCATCTCTTTCAGAATTTTCCACAGTTTATTGTGATCCACACAGTCAAGGGCTTTGGCATAGTCAATAAAGCAGAAATAGATGTTTTTCTGGAACTCTCTTGCTTTTTCCATGATCCAGCGGATGTTGGCAATTTGATCTCTGGTTCCTCTGCCTTTTCTAAAACCAGCTTGAACATCAGGAAGTTCATGGTTCACATATTGCTGAAGCCTGGCTTGGAGAATTTTGAGCATTACTTTACTAGCATGTGAGATGAGTGCAATTGTGCGGTAGTTTGAGCATTCTTTGGCATTGCCTTTCTTTGGGATTGGAATGAAAACTGACCTTTTCCAGTCCTGTGGCCACTGCTGAGTTTTCCAAATTTGCTGGCATATGGAGTGCAGCACTTTCACAGCATCATCTTTTAGGATTTGAAACAGCTCAACTGGAATACCATCACCTCCACTAGCTTTGTTCGTAGTGATGCTTTCTAAGGCCCACTTGACTTCAGATTCCAGGATGTCTGGCTCTAGATGAGTGATCACACCATTGTGATTATCCAGGTCATGAAGATCTTTTTTGTACAGTTCTTCTGTGTATTCTTGCCACTTCTTCTTAATATCTTCTGCTTCTGTTAGGTCCATATCATTTCTATCCTTTATTGAACCCATCTTTGTATGAAATGTTCCCTTGGTATCTCTAATTGTCTTGAAGAGATCTCTAGTCTTTCCCATTCTGTTCTCTTCCTCTATTTCTTTGCATTGATCGCTGAAGAAGGCTTTCTTATCTCTTCTTGCTATTCTCTGGAACTCTGCATTCAGATGCTTTTATCTTTCCTTTTTTTCCTTTGCTTTTCACCTCCCTTCTTTTCACAGCTATTTGTAAGGCCTCCCCAGACAGCCATTTTTCTTTTTTGCATTTGTTTTCCATGGGGATGGTCTGGATCCCTGTCTCATGTACAATGTCATGAACCTCATTCCATAGTTCATCAGGCACTCTATCTATCAGATCTAGGCCCTTAAATCTATTTCTCACTTCCACTGTATAATCATAAGTTCTGCTATATTCTCTGAAACAAATTCCTCTCCTCTTTTCACTCTCTGATCATCAACAATTGGTCTCTGTCCCCTCATTTTTTGAATGAAAGATTTTCATGTAACCTTCTTCCAAAAGTTCAGATGGAAACCACTGACAAGTCAAAGAAATCTGAATGGGGAACAGTAAAACATGTCACTATGATTAAGACTTCTTATTAATGCTGGAGAAAAATCTCAGTAAGCAAGGCATTAAAAAAAAAAAAAAACTAGTCAGTTAAGCAGAGGTCCCTTTACTAGTCTCTGTAAAGCACACCCTGGGAGTGTTCTCCAACTCTTTTCTGTCCTTCCCTCTCCATTTTCTTTGACATAAAAATGCATAGGACCTGACTCTGACCAACAACAATATGCAACAGACAGTTTAGTCTCTCTGCCTTAGTAGGGCATGAAGAGAAGAGATGACTGGTAAAGCAAATGGCTCTTCAATGCAGGCTGAACAACTTCCCTAGAGGAGGGTGGAAAATTAATATGGGGACCTGACCCTTACCTATATCCAAATATTTATTAATACAACAGACATCTGTGCTACCACAAAGCTTCTGGTAAGCATTTCACCCCTTCCCAAGATGCTGATTTCAATGTTGGTTGCTTGCCAGCTTCTCTGGTGGTTTATCCTTGACTTTGGGGTCAACTGCATAGGTGGTACATGGTTATACACAATCAGTTCTCGTTATTTGTGGTTTTATAAAATTGCTGGAAACTCAAATGCTGAACCAGTGCTCCCAGGGGAAACACAGGATTAGATTTCTAAGGGCTTGTGGTCACAACATTTTTGTCAACTGGTCAGTACATAATCTTTGTTTTTTTGTGTGTTTAAAGACCCTTTATTTTATTTTATATGACTGATCCACTAATACTGGCTTATGGCCAGCAGCACTCTAACCTGTAAGCCATGTCTGAGAAAAGCTTATCCAAATGCATAAGTAAGGCACATCACAGCTTTCTTGTACATAGGAACCCTAAACAGCACTTTGACATTATGCTTGAGGGCAATTTTCAATGTAAAATCACCAACAAGAAACACAAAATTCTAAAAAAAAAAAAAGGCACTAAATAAATCGTGAAAAGGAGAGTGACATATAGTATGAGAGCTAAAACAAAAGGCAGAGTCATCTTGTTCCACCTCAGCTGAGAGTGTGAGTTTTAAGAAGCTCAAATAGTTTGCCACTCTGCACATGTCCACCGTGCAAATCTCACAATTATTGATTTGGGGGGTTATATATAAAATTTAGGGAATAGATGAATTTGCAAATATGAAATCTGTGATTAATGAGAACTGCCTGTATATTAATTGTATAAATGTGAGCTTGCAATTTTGAACAAAGTACATCTAGTACTGTTTGAAGTCTTGAGAACATGAGCAAGCAAAATCAAGCCAGCCCAGGAGAACTTGTTTATAGTTTCATTGCTATCAACATCTAAGGAAGAAAAATCCATACCTACAGTGGTTAATAATAAAATTTGTCATTATTCAAGCCTCATATATTTAATACTTAGCTTACTCATTAATTTTCTCCACTCTGCAAAATATGGGTGAATCAAAGCACCCATTGAAAGATGAGTGGCCTAGAATATGTCATAATAATGATAATATTTATCACTTAATGGTTGCTTATTATATCAATAATTATTATGCTAATCACTATAATCATTTGATTTGTACAATGATCCTGTGGGACAAATATTACCATTCCCACTTTACATTAGAGGAATCTATTCCTTAAAGACATAAAAAAATGCAATGAGGTCATGCTATTAGTAAACAAAATATCCAGGATAGAAACCTAGGTGTTTCTGATCCCAAAACCAATACTTTAAAGCAAGATTCTCAAAGCCAGCATCATCTGGGGACCTATGAGAAATGCAAATCATCAGGTACAATTCCAAATCTAGTGAATTAAAGACTCTAGGAGTGAAGCCCAGAAGTTTGTGTTTGAGAAAGCCCCAGGAGGAGATTCCAATGTATGCTAAAGTTTGAGAACCAATACTTTAAACCACTATTTCATTAGATTTAAATTTACATATTGCATTGTGCTAATTAACTAAAATTCATATATTCTTAAGATTAATTACAAAATATAAGAATAGGTATAATACCCTTAATAGATATATTGGAGGATGATTGGCATACAATAAACTGGACATATTTAATGTATATAATCTGAAAAATTTTAATATGTGTATGCACCCATGAATACGCTGCCACAATCCAGATGGTGGACTCTCAAAGTTTCACTCACAAAGTTTCCTCATGCCTCTTGGTAATCTCTCTCTTCCATCAAGGACTCATCTTTCTCTCCCCAATTAACCCTTCATCTGCTTTCTGTCACTGTAGAAATTGGTTTGCATTTTCTAGAGTATGGTACAAATGAAGTCATACATTAAAGTTCATTTGGTTTTTTCTGCAACATCTTCTGTAAAAGCCCTAACGGACTTCTTGGCCAATGCAATATTATTTTTGTCTAACTTCTTTCTCTCAACATAATCAGTGTGAAATTCACCCACCTTGTAGCCTGTATCAGTATTTTATTTTTTTGATTGAGGAGTAATATTTTATTAAGTGAACAGTCCACAATTTATCTGTTCATTTCTTGATGGATATTTTAGTTGTCTGCATGTTTTTGGCTATTATAAGATAAATGGTTTTGAACATTTGTGTACAAGTCTATATATGAATTTGTGCTATGTTTCTCTTGGCTAGGTTATATGGTAGCTGTATATTTAACTGTTTAAGAAGCTACGAAACAGTTTTCCAAAATGGTAGAGTTATGTTACATTTTTACCAGCAATTAGGAGAATTCCAGTTGCTCCACATTCTTACCAACATTCAGTATGGTTAGCTGGGTTATTTTATTTTTATTTTAATTTCAGTGATTCTAATGTTTGTACCAGTATTACCATTGTAGTATTAATTTGCACTTCCCTAATATGTAATGACGATGATAATCTTTTTATTTGCTTATTTGCTATCAGTATACATTTTTTTGGTGAACTATCAGTTTAAAACTTTGCTCATTTTCATAAAACTTTTAATTTTGAAACACATTTAAATTTACAGAAGAGTTGTAAAGAGTACAGAGAGTTCCTATATACCCTTCACTCTGCTTTCCCTAATGTTAACATCTTACATGACCATAAGGCATTTATTAAAAGTAAAAACTTATCCAACCTCCTGGGATAATTCATAATGGAAAATATTATTTAAATGTATATATGTGTATAACTGAGTCGCTCTGCTGTACAGCAGAGATTGGCACAGGATTGTAGATCAACTATACTTCAATTTAAAAAAAAAAATATTTAAAATTTAACATTAGTGTAATACCATTAGCCAAAATATTGACTTTTTCCAGATTTCACTTAGTTTTTTCACTAATTTCCTTTTGCTTTTCCAAAACCCAGTTCAAGATACTGCTTCTCATTTAGCTGGCGGATCTCCTCAGTCTCTTTCAATCAGCAACTGTTTCTCAACCTTTCTTGGTTTTTCATGACCACAATATTTTTGAAGAGGACAATTCAGATATTTTGTAGAATGTTCTTTGATTTGTGTTTTTGTCTATTATTTTCTCATGATTTCATTGGGGTTGCTGGTTTGGGGAATAAATATCAGAGATATGAATTACCCTTCTCCTCACATCCTATCAGGGGTACATGATATTAATATGAATAACCACTGGCATTATTGATGTAGATCACTTGGTTAAGGTGATACCTGCAAGTTTTCTCCTCTGTAAAGTTACTCTTTCTCCCTTTCTATACTCTATTAGTTAGAACAAGTCACAAGGTCCAGCTCACACTCAAGCTGAGAATTTAACTCCATCTCATGGAAAGAGGCATAGCTAAGAATGAGTGGCTGGCCATATGTTACAGCAATCACAGTAATAAATATAATAATTTTACACAATTTATATATAAGAATTAATAAATATTATGGGGGAGATATATGAAATTACTTGATTATTGTATTTATTTTCAAATATTCACTCACTAACTTTAACCTTGATTAGTGGTTCTTCCTGAAGCAATTTTCACTGTTTTGCTAATGGTGATTTTCTATTTCCCTCATTCCTTCTACACTTCTTCTTTGGAATGCTCTAGTAAAGGATATTTCTCTCTTCTCCTCCATTTACTTACTCACTCTATCATTAATCTTTAACTGTCTTTTAAAATCATATATATTTATTTTACTCTTTGGGTTATAATTCAATGGTATGCTATTTTATTTATTTTGTTCTCAAATTGTTCCAGACTTGGCCATTAGGGGATCTTTCAGATTGGCTCTTGTATCCCCTTGACATGCTTTTGTTTGCTTTGTGAGATCTCTCTTACTTTCTGACACAAAACAAGCTGCAAACTGATTTTGTGTTTTTCCAACCCCAACTCTACCATCACCAATTTTTCCAAGGTGCTGTGGTTTCTTTTATTGGAAAATATGATTTAGAAATCAAGATCTGGGCACTGAATCTGTACCTTATTCCTAGGATGTCATTGCTACTGGGCCCTTTTAGTAGACAGAGCTAGAAAATATTTGTATGTATGCTGGCTCATGTATACACAAACATATGTAATTATTTCTGTGTTAAAATATATATCTGAGTATAGAAATATGAGTTCATACTGATATCTTCAACTCTAATCCAGAATCCCAAAGTTCATTTTCACCTTTTACCTTTGCCTATTTGTAGCTTCTCTGACAGTGAGAAACGTAGCTCCCATTATCCACAATTTATCTACTTATTTGTTTAACCATAGCATACATGCAACCAGCTTCAAAATAGCACACTTTTATGTGAAACACATTTACCAACTAGAGTATGGTATTTATACAATTCTCTTTTTATTCCTTGGTGGCTCAGATAGTAAAGAATCTGGCTGCAGTGTGGGAGACCCAAGTTTGATCCCTGGGTGGGGAAGATCCTTTGAAGCAGGGAATGGCAACCCACTCCAGTATTCTTGTCTGGAGAACTCCTTGAACAGATGAGCCTTGCAGGCTATAGTCCATGCGGTCGCAAAGAGTCAGACAGGACTGAGCGACTAACACACACACACTCTTTTTATAGCCTTACAATAGTCATTCACAACACAGCCTGTTTGATATTTGTATATTCACATACAGTAATATTCATGCTTTGTGCTGTACATTTCTATGAGATTTGACAAATACATAGAGTCATATATTGGTTACCACAGAATCATAAAGAACAGTTATACCATTCCCCAAATTCCCTTGCACTGGCTCATTTTAAATTGCGTTCTTCATTTTCATATTATTATACTTTGAACATATATTTTGGATTCAAGTCCCTTAGCCAGGCCCTTCTCCAGGGGATCTTCCCAGCCCAGGGATGGAGCCTGAGTCTCCAGGTCTCCTGCATTGGAGGCAGATCCTTTATTGTCTGTGTCATCAGGAAAACCCCAAGAATACTGGAGTGGGTAGCCATTCCCTTCTCCAGGGGATCTTCCAACTCAGGGTTTGAGTCTGTGTCTCCAGGTCTCCTGCATTACAGGGAAATTTCTTACCATCTGAGCCACCAGGGAAGCCTTAACAGGTATATACCTTGAACATATTTTCTCCCATTCTATTATCTGCCTTTCCATTCTCTTAACAGTGTGTTTCTGAAAGTAAATTTTAATTTCAATAAAGTTTAGTTTACCAATTAATTATTTTATAGGTCATGATTTTGATATCATATTGAAGAAATCTTTGCCTAACTCAAGGTCACGAAGGTTTTCTCTAACGTTCCTTCTAACTTCTTTTATAGTTTTAGGTTTTGCATTTAAGTCTACAAGCATGTATATTAACACTAGCCTATTCTGTCAGCACCATTTATTTCCAAGAGTTCCTTTTTCCCACTGAATTATCTTTGGACTTTTTCAAAACTTAGTTGTCAAAATATCTATGGGTCTATATATAAATTCATTGTATTATCCCACTGATCTAATTGTCTCTCTTGACAACTGTGCTACACCATCTTGATTACCAGAACTTTATAATAAGCCTTGAAATGAGATAGTGTTAGCCTTCTAATTTTTCTACTTTTTCTTTTCTTCTTTTTTTATTATTTTAATTGGAGGCTAATTACTTTACAATATTGTGGTGGTTTTTGCCATACATTCACAAGAATTACCCATGGGTGTACATGTGTACCCCATCCTGACCCTCCCTCCCACATCACTCCCCATCCCATCTCTCAGGCTCATGCCAGTGCACCAGCCCTGAGCACCCTGTCTCATGCATTGAACCTGGACTGGTGATCTGTTTCACATATGATAATATACATGTCTCAATGCTATTCTCTCAAATCATCCCACCCTCATCTTCTCCCAAAGAGTCCAAAACACTGTTCTTTATATCTGTGTCTTTTTTGCTGTCTTGCATGTAGGGTGATTGTTACCATCTTTCTAAACTCCATATATATGCATTAATATACTGTATTGGTATTTTTCTTTCTGACTTACTTTGCTCTGTATAATAGGCTCCAGTTTCATCCACCTCATTAGAACTGATTCAAATGTATTCTTTTAATGGCTGAGTAATATTCCATTGTGTATATGTACCACAGCTTTCTTATCCATTCGTCTGCTGATGGACATATAAGTTGCTTCCATGTCCTGGCTATTGTAAACACTGCTGTGATGAACACTGGGGTACACATGTCTCTTTCAATTCTGGTTTCCTTGGTGTGTATGCCCAGCAGTGGAATTGCTGGGTCATATGGCAGTTCTATTTCCAGCTTTTTAAGGAATCTCCACACTGTTCTCCATAGTGGCTGTACTAGTTTGCATTCTTATCAACAGTTACATTGTTGAGGATTTCTTTTTCTCCACACCCTCTCCAGCATTTATTCTTTGTAGACTTTTGGATAACAGCCATTCTGACTGGAGTGAGATGGCACCTCATTGTGATTTTGATTTGCATTTCTCTGATAATGAGTGATATTGAGCATCTTTTCATGTGTTTGTTAGCCATTTGTATGTCTTCTTTGGAGAAATGTCTGTTTAGTTTTTTGGCTCATTTTTTGATTGGGTCGTTTATTTTTCTGGAATTGAGCTGCATAAGTTGCTTGTATATTTTTGAGATTAATTCTTTGCCAGCTGCTTTGTTTGCTATTATTTTCTCCCATTTTGAAGGCTGTCTTTCCACCTTGCTTATACTTTCCTTCATTGTGCAAAGGCCTTTAGGTTTAATTAGGTCCCATTTGTTTATTTTTGCTTTTATTTCCATTACTCTGGGAGGTGGGTCATAGAGGATCCTGCTGTGATTTATGCTGGAGAGTGTTTTGCCTATGTTCTCCTCTAGGAGTTTTATAGTTTCTGGTCTTACGTTTAGATCTTTAATCCATTTTGAGTTTATTTTTCTGTATGGTGTTAGAAAGTGTTCTAGTTTCATTCTTTTATAAGTGGTTAACCAGTTTTCCCAGCACCACTTGTTAAAGAGATTGTCTTTTCTCCATTGTATATTCTTGCCTCCTTTGTCAAAGATAAGGTGTCCATAGGTGTGTGAATTTATCTCTGGGCTTTCTATTTTGTTCTATTGATCTGTATTTCTGTCTTTGTGCCAGTACCATACTGTCTTGATGACTATGGCTTTGTAGTATAGCCTGAAGTCAGGCAGGTTGATTCTTCCAGTTCCATTCTTCTTTCTCAAGATTGCTTTGACTATTTGAGGTTTTTTGTAATTCCATACAAATCTTGAAATTATTTGTTCTAATTCTGTGAAAAATACCGTTGGTAGCTTGATAGGGATTGCATTGAATCTATAGATTGCTTTGGGTAGTATACTCGTTTTCACTATATTGATTCTTCTGATCCATGAACATGGTATATTTCTCCATCTATTTGTGTCCTCTTTGATTTCTTTTATCAGTGTTTTATAGTTTTCCATATGTAGGTATTTTGTTTCTTTAGGTAGATTTATTCCTAAGTATTTTATTCTTTTTGTTGCAATGGTGAATACAATTGTTTCCTTAATTTCTTTTTCTGTTTTCTCATTGTTAGTGTATAGGAATGTAAGGGATTTCTGTGTATTAATTTTATATCCTGCAACTTGCTGTATTCATTTGTTCAGTTCAGTTCAGTCACTCAGTCGTGTCTGACTCTTTGCGATCCCATGAACTGCAGCACACCAGGTCTCCCTGTTCATCACCAACTCGTGGAGTCCACCCAAACCCATGTCCATTGTGTCAGTGATGCCATCCAACCATCTCATCCTCTGTCGTCCCCTACTCCTCCTGCCCTCAATCTTTCCCAGCATCAGGGTCTTTTCAAATGAGTCAGCTCTCCACATCAGGTGGCCAAAGTATTGGAGTTTCAGCTTCAACATCAGTCCCTCCAATGAACACCCAGGACTGATCTTCTTTAGGATGGATTGGTTGGATCTCCTTGCAGTCCAAGGGCCTCTCAAGAGTCTTCTCCAACACCACATACAAAAACATCAATTCTTTGGTGCTCAGCTTTCTTTATAGTCGAACTCTCCCATCCATACATGACTACTGGAAAAACCATAGCCTTGACTAGACGGACCTTTGTTGGCAAAGTAATGTCTCTGCTTTTTAATATGCTGTCTAGGTTGGTCATAACTTTCCTTCCAAGGAGTAAGTGGCTTTTAATTTCATGGCTGCAATCACCATCTGCAGTGATTTTGGAGCACAGAAAAATAAAGTCAGCTCTAGTAATTTTTTGGTGGAGTCTTTAGGGTTTTCTATGTAGAGGATCATGTCATCTACAAACAGTGAAAGTTTTACTTCTTTTCCAATCTGGATTCCTTTAATAATAGTGGTGAGAATGGGCATCCTTGTCTTGTTCCTGACTTTAGAGGAAATGCTTTCAATCTTTCACCATTGGGGATAATGTTTGCTGTGGATTTGTCATATATGGCTTTTATTATATTGAGGTATGTTCCTTCTATGCCTGCTTTCAGGAGGGTTTTTTTTAATCATAAATGAATGTTGAATTTTGTCAATGGCTTTCTCTCCATCTATTGAGATAATCATATGGTCTCAGCTATGCATTATTCATTATTGATTAACTCGATTTTATTTCTTCTAGGTCCTTGTTAAACTTTTCTTGCATCTTCTCAATCCTTGTCTCCAGACTATTTATCTTTAACTCCATTTTGTTTTCAAGATGTTGGATCATTTTTACTATCATTATTCAGAATTCATTTTTCAGTTAGACTCCCTATCTCTTCCTCTTTTGTTTGGTTTGGTGGACTTTTATCATGTTCCTTTACCTGCTGAATATTTCTCTGCCTTTTCATCTTGTTCAGCTTGCTGTGTTTGGGGTGGCCCATCTGTATGGTGGAAGTTAGTGGTTCCTTTTTATTGTGGAGGTCCCTCCCTGTGGGTGGGGTTGGATGAGTGGCTTGTGAAGGTTTCCTGGTTAGGGAAGCTTGCATTGGTGTTCTGGTGGGAGGAGCTGGATCTCTTCTCTCTGGAGTGCAATGAAGTGTCCAGTAGTGAGTTTTGAGGTGTCTATGGGTTTGGTGTGACTTTTGGATGCCTGTATTTTTGTGCTCAGGGTTATGTTCTTCTTTGTTGGAGAATTAGCACGGTATGTCTTGCTCTGAAACTTGTTGGCTCTTGGATGGAGCTTGGTTTCAGTGTAGGTATGGAGGCTTTTGGATGAGCTTTTGTCTATTAATGGCCCCTGGAGGCAGGAGATTTCTGGTGATCTCAAGTTTTGGATTTAGGCCTTCTTCCTCTGGCTTTCAGTCTTATTCTTATAGTAGCCTGAAGACTTTTCCATCCATACAGCACCGATGACAAAACATCTAGGTTAATGGTGAAAATATTCTTCACAGTGAGGGACACCCAGAGAGGTTCATAGAGTTACATGAAGAAGAGAAGAGGGAGGAGGGAGATAGAGGCGACCATGAGGAAAAGAGGGGGAGTCAAAGGGGAGAGAGCAGTCTAGCCAGTAATCAATTCCCTATTTGCTCTCCACAGTCTGGAACACTCAGAGAGGTTCACAGTGTTCCACAGAGAAGAGAAAAGGGAGGAAAGAGATAGAGGCGACCAGGAGGAGAGGAGGGGGAGTCAAAAGGAGAGAGACCAATCTAGCCTGTGATCAATTCCCTAAGTTTTCTCCACACCCTGGAACACCCAAAGAGATTCACAGAGTTAAGTAGAGAAGAGAAGGGGGAGGGAGGAGATAGAGGTGACCTGGGGGAGAAAAAGGAGAGTCAAAAGGGGAGAGAGCAATCAAGCCAGTAATCACACTCCTAAGTAAAAATGCATACTGAAGATTGCATTCTTAAAGGTACAAATACCAAAAAGATAAAAAATACCAAAAGGCTAAGATTAAAAATCTAGAGTAGAGGTTAGACTCTCAAAAATACAATATTAAAACAACAAAACAAAATCGCAAAAGTTATATTAAAAATATGAATTTTGCTTTAAAAATAGGTTCTTTTCAAAATTCAACATCCATTTATGATAAAAACTCTCCAGAAAGCAGAAATAGAAGGAACATACCTCAACATAATAAAAGCTATATATGACAAACCCACAGCAAACATTATCCTCAATGGTGAAAAATTGAAAGCATTTCCCCTAAAGTCAGGAACAAGACAAGGGTGCCCACTTTCACCGCTACTATTCAACATAGTTCTGGAAGTTTTGGCCACAGCAATCAGAGCAGAAAAAGAAAGAAAAGGAATCCAGATTGGAAAAGAAGAAGTAAAACTCTCACTGTGTGCAGATGACATGATCCTCTACATAGAAAACCCTAAAGACTCCACCAGAAAATTACTAGAGCTAATCAATGAATATAGCAAAGTTGCAGGATATAAAATCAACACTCAGAAATCCCTTGCATTCCTATACACTAATAATGAGAAAGTAGAAAAAGAAATTAAGGAAACAATTCCATTCACCATTGCAACGAAAAGAATAAAATACTTAGGAATATATCTACCTAAAGAAACTACAGACCTATATATAGAAAACTATAAAACACTGATGAAAGAAATCAAAGAGGACACTAATAGATGGAGAAATATACCATGTTCATGGATCAGAAGAATCAATATAGTGAAAATGAGTATACTACCCAAAGCAATTTACAAATTCAATACAATCCCTATCAAGCTACCAGCCATATTTTTCACAGAACTAGAACAAATAATTTCAAGATTTGTATGGAAATACAAAAAACCTCGAATTGCCAAAGCAATCTTGAGAAAGAAGAATGGAACTGGAGGAATCAACCTGCCTGACTTCAGGCTCTACTACAAAGCCACAGTCATCAAGACAGTATGGTACTGGCACAAAGACAGACATATAGATCAATGGAACAAAATAGAAAGCCCAGAGATAAATCCATACACCTATGGACACCTTATCTTTGACAAAGGAGGCAAGAATATACAATGGAGTAAAGACAATCTCTTTAACAAGTGGTGCTGGGAAAACTGGTTAACCACTTGTAAAAGAATGAAACTAGATCACTTTCTAACACCGCACACAAAAATAAACTCAAAATGGATTAAAGATCTAAATGTAAGACCAGAAACTATAAAACTCCTAGAGGAGAACATAGGCAAAACACTCTCAGACATAAATCACAGTAGGATTCTCTATGATCCACCTCCCAGAATACTGGAAATAAAAGCAAAAATAAACAAATGGGATCTAATTAAAATTAAAAGCTTCTGCACAACAAAGGAAAATAGCAAGGTGAAAAGACAGCGTTCTGAATGGGAGAAAATAATAGCAAATGAAGTAACTGACAAACAACTAATCTCAAAAATATACAAGCAACTTATGCAGCTCAATTCCAGAAAAATAAACGACCCAATCAAAAAATGAGCCAAAGAACTAAATAGACATTTCTCCAAAGAAGACATACGGATGGCTAACAAACACATGAAAAGATGCTCAGCATCACTCATTATTAGAGAAATGCAAATCAAAACCACAATGAGGTACCACTTCACACCAGTCAGAATGGCTGCGATCCAAAAATCTGCAAGCAATAAATGCTGGAGAGGGTGTGGAGAAAAGGGAACCCTCCTACACTGTTGGTGGGAATGCAAACTAGTACAGCCACTATGGAGAACAGTGTGGAGATTCCTTAAAAAATTGCAAATAGAACTACCTTATGACCCAGCAATCCCACTGCTGGGCATACACACTGAGGAAACCAGAATTGAAAGAGACACATGTACCCCCAATGTTCATCGCAGCACTGTTTATAATAGCCAGGACATGGAAACCACTGAGATGTCCATCAGCAGATGAATGGATAAGAAAGCTGTGGTACATATACACAATGGAGTATTACTCAGCCGTTAAAAAGAATTCATTTGAATCAGTTCTGATGAGATGGATGAAACTGGAGCCGATTATAGAGAGTGAAGTAAGCCAGAAAGAAAAACACCAATACAGTATACTAACACATATATATGGAATTTAGAAAGATGGCAATGACGACCCTGTATGCAAGACAGCAAAAAAGACACAGATGTGTATAACAGACTTTTGGACTCAGAGGGAGAGGGAGAGGGTGGGATGATTTGGGAGAATGGCATTCTAACATGTATACTATCATGTAAGAATCGAATTGCCAGTCTATGTCTGATGCAGGATACAGCATGCTTGGAGCTGGTGCATGGGGATGACCCAGAGAGATGTTATGGGGAGGGAGGTGGGAGGGGGGTTCATGTTTGGAAACGCATGTAAGAATTAAAGATTTTAAAATTAAAAAAAAATTAAAAAAATCCTAAAAAAAATAGGTTCTTTTTTTCAAGGTAATGGTAGGTTTTTAAAATGAAAATTAAAGGATTAATAAAGAACTTAAAAATTAAAAAAATAAAAAGAAATTTTTAAATGGTAATAGTAAAATATATCTAGGAATTTCTCTGAAGCTGTTGAGGCCAGTGTGTGGTCAGTTCAGTTTCAAATAGTTCCTTGTTCCACCTTATACTTCTTCTGAAAGTCTATAGGTCCCTTCCAATGTAGGCAGTGCTAACTACAGGGTTTTAATCTCTTGCACCTGTCACTTCCAGAGCCCTTCGCTCTTATTTGTTTATTTTGGTTTCCTCTGTTTGCAAGACTCTTCAGTATCTAACTTCGGCCCTGACACAGGGGGGCAAAAGTTGTTATTTATTTAGGCTCACTTGTTCAACTGTGCTGTGGGGAGGGAGGAACACTGCAAGCAAATATCACTAGCATGTGTAGGGAGTCCTCAGAGTGTCTGGGTCACACTGGGTTTGCCCCCACTCACGGCCTGTGTGCTTTCCCAGTCTACACTGCTTACACTCCAGGTTGCTCTGCCTGGAAACTGTTTATGTTGGGCCCTGGGTTGCATGCATTTCCCAGATCTACACTGCTTAGTTTCAGGTTCTCGGGTACTCCACAAAAGCACAGATTCAGCTGGGCCTGCATTTTGTGCCCTTCCCAGGTCCAAACAGCTCAGGTGACCAGGTGCTTGGTGAGTGCACACTCCCCAGGTGCGGTGCATTTTATCACCTCCCCAGTCCCAGCCTCTCGGTTTCCTGGGTGTGTAGTCACTTCTCAGGTGTGCTGTGTGTCTCTTCTGGGGAGCTGATCTCTGGCTGCGACCCTCCTGATGGATGTCAACTGTCCAGGATCCCAGGAAGACTTGATTAACGACTGAGAGCCTGATCACAGCTTGGTAGGGGATGCCATCTCTGGGGCCGAGTTTGCCCCTTTCCTTCCAGCTCTGGTTGGCGCCAGCCTGCCTCCCTGCCTCTGGCGGGGGATGGGCCAGTCGGCAGCTCTTCTCTGGTATTCGCTCAGTCCTTTGTTCTGTGTGCGGGCTAGCAGGGCCTTAGTGCCTTAGGTTAGAGCTTTTCGTGGGAAAATTCTCTCTCTCGCTCGCTCGCTCGCTCGCTCGCTCGTTCGCTCGCTCGCTCCAATCTTTTTTTTTTTTCCCTCTCTGGCTATCCCACGGTTTGGGTTCAGCCCGCGCCTCCCTGTTCAGCCCCCACTTGCTGGTGGCTAACGCGAGTGTCTGGGTTACTTCTCTGCTGGGAGCTGTAGTTAGACCCGTAATCTGTAGGGTTTATTTATTTATCTATTTTCCTCCTGGTTATGTTGCCCTCTGAGATTCCAATACTCCCCACAGACCCGCCAGTGAGAGGGTCTCCTGGTGTTTGGAAACTTCTCTTTTAAGACTCCCTTCCCGGGAAGGGTCTCTGTCCCTAACTCTTTTGTCCCTCTTTTTATCTTTTATATTTTGTCCTGCTGCTGCTGCTGCTTCTGTCGTGTCTGACTCTGTGCGACCCCATAGACGGCAGCCCAGTCCTACCTCCTTTCAAAGACAATGGGCTGCCTTTCTGGGTGCCTGGTGTCCTCCACCAGCGTTCAGTTGTTTTGTGGTATTTGCTCAGCGTTCAAATGATCTTTTGATGAATTTGTGAGGGAGAAAGTGGTCTCCCCATCCTATTCCTCTGCCATCTTAGGACCGCCCTTCTAATTTTTCTACTTTTTCAAAGAGGTTTTTGGCCTCTTCTAAATCCTTTGAATTACCATATAAATTTTGTATTTAGCTTGTAAATGTCTACAAAAGGATCCACTAGGTGTTTGATAGTGGATTGTTGAATCTATAGGTTAATTTGGGGAAGGTCAAAATATTAATAGTGAGTCTTTCAATATATAAACAGGCTATATTTACTTAGAGCTATGTTTATATTTATTTAGATATCTAATTTCTCTCAGAAAAATTTTGTAGTTTTCAATGTATAGGTCTTGCAAACCTTTGGCAGATTTATTTCAATTTAATATTTTATGCTTTCTAAATAATATTTCAAAAATTCTAATTTTCCTCTGCTAGTATATAAAATAAAATAGATTCATATATATTAATATTGTATGTTACAACTTACTAAATTCATTTCATTTTTTGTTCTAGTAGATTTTTAGTGGGTTCTATTGGACTTTCTGCATTTCACTGGTGGCTCAGCAGTAAACAGTCTGCCTGTGATGCAGGAGATATGGGAGATACATGTTCAATCCCTGGGTCAGGAAGATCCCCTAGAGAAGGGCATGGCAACCACTCTAGTGTTCTTGCCTAGGAAATCCCATGGACAGAGGAACCTGGAGGGCTGTAGTCCATGGGATTCCAGAGTCAGACATGACTGAGCATACACACACACACACACACACACACACACAAACATTGGACTTTCTACATAGATGATCATGTTTTCTAAGAATACAATTTCTTAGATACAATACAATTTCTTCCTTTTCAATGTTACGCCTTTTACTTGTTTTTCTTGTCTGATTTCACAGCCTGAAATCTTCAGTGCAGTTTTAAATAAAATGGTGAGAGGAGACATTCTGTCTTTTTCCTGATGGTAAGAGGAAAAATTCAGTATTTCACCATTAAGTATGATGTTAGTTGTAGATTATTTATAGATGCCTTTTATCAGGTTGAAGGTTCTTTCTATTCCTTATTTTCTGAGAGTTTCATCAGGACTGGGCATTAGATTTTGTTAAATGCTTTCACCATGTCTGTCTATATGCCTTTCATATTTTTAGCTTGTTAATATGGTGAATTCTCTGGTGGCTCAGACAGTAAAAAATCTGCTTGCAAGGTAAGAGACTGAGATTCAATCCCTGGGTCAGGAAGATCCTCTGGAGGAGGCCATGGCAACCCACTTCATTATTCTTGCCTGGAGAATTCCATGGAGAGAGCAGTCTTGCAGGCTATAGTCCATGGGTTTGCAAATAATTAGACAGGACTGAGTGACTAACACACACACACACACACACACACACACACACACACACACACACACAGTGAATTTTATTAATTAATTTTCACATATTAAACCAGTCTTGCATTCTTGGGGTATACCTAACTTGTTCATAATGTACTATAATTTTTTATATACTATTGAATTCAGCTTGCTAAAATTTTATTTAGAATGTTTACATCTATGTCATGGAGGGTACAAGTGTTTGTTGTTTTTTTTTTTAATTGATTTGGTTGTATTTTTCCTGCAATGGCTTTGTCTAGTTTTGGTATCACAGTAATACTAGAAACATGCATTGAGTTAAGAAGTATGCCATCTTCTGAAATATTCCAAAAGAGTTTGTGAATGATTGGTTTTACTTCTTTATTATATATTTGATAGAATAACCAGCAAAACCATTTGGGTCTTAAGTTTTCTTTGTGGTAAGGTTTTGTTTTTTTTTTTGTTTTTTTTTTTTATTTTTATTTTTTTTAATTATTATTATTATTTTTTTTAATTTTAAAATCTTTAATTCTTACATGTGTTCCCAAACATGAACCCCCCTCCCACCTCCCTCCCCATAACATCTCTGTGTGGTAAGGTTTTGAATCACAAATTCAATTTCGTTAATAGATATAGAAATATTCAGGTTATAGTTTTCTTCTTGAATGAGTTTTAGTAGTTAGTTTCTTTCGATGAATTTTTCCATTTCATCTAAATTGTCAAAATTATATCCACAAAGTCGTTCACTATATTCCCTTATCATTCTTTAAAAATCTGTAGATTATATAGTGATGTGATCACTCTCATTTCTGATATTGGTCATTTGTGTCTTCATATATTTTTTTCCTGAACAGGCTGGTTAGAGGCTTATCAATTTTATTGATCTCAGTAAAAGATGAAACCTTTTGGTTTCATCTGTTTTCTCTATTCTTTCTGTTTTCTAGTTAATTGATTTCTGCTCTATTATTTATATTTCCTTTCTTCTGTTTATGTCGTTTTCTGTTCTTTTTCTAATATTTTAAGGTGGAAACTGAAATCACATATTTGAAAGTGTTTTGTCTTCTAATATAAGCATATAGCAGGGGCTTCCCTGATGGCTCAGTAGGTAAAGAATCTGCCTGCAATGGAGGAGACAAAGGAGACATGGATTCGATCCCCTGGTGAGAAAGATCCCCTGGAAGAGGAAGGCAATCCACTGCTGTATTCTTGCCTAGGAAATCCCATGGATAAGGGAACCCAGCAGGCTACAGTCCAAAGGGTCACAAAGAGTCAGACATGACTGAGAAACTAAGCATATAAGCATATAGTCCTGTAAGTGTTCTCCTCGGTGCTGTTTTAGAGGCATTCAACAAATTTGTATATGTTTTGTTTTCATTTTCATTCAATTCAATATACTTTTGAACCATGGGTTCTTTTGAAGTGTACTGTTTTGTTTCCAAATATTTGGAGTCATCCCAGAGATCTCTCTGATATTGATTTCTAGTTTAATTCCCTTGTGTTCAAATAATATGCTTTATCTAAATAGAAACTTTTAAAATTTATTGAGACTTGTTTTACGGCCTGGAAAATAATTTATCTTGATAAACGTTCCATGTGCTTCTGAAAATAATGTTACTTGGAAACAATTTGATCTTTTGGGTCTTGTTTTTTAATTTATAGTGCAACTCCAGAGCAGTGATCAGTCTAAGGCTAATTATTCCCTACCACTGAGTCACAATCTTCCTAAATATTTTACCTGAAATTTCACAAATTATACATTTTCTAGTCTGGCTGATGGTAGCAGGTACTATTCTTGGCCCAATGTGAACTCCAGGCATTGTTCTAGTTCTTTTGGAGGGTCCTTGGCCAGTCTGGGATAGTTTCCTCACACACAGGTGCTCATCTATATTCTGCTGAATAATTAGGAGCAACACTCTGTAAATCACTAATGTTCCCTTTCTGCCCATTTTTTCTTTGGTATTTTTTTAATACTTTTTATTTTGTATTGCTGCTGCTGCTGCTAAGTCACTTCAGTCGTGTCTGACTCTGTGCGACCCCACAGACAGCAGCCCACCAGGCTCCCCCATCCCTGGGGTTTTCCAGGCAAGAGTACTGGAGTGGGGCACCATTGCCTTCTCCTATTTTGTATTGGGGTATAGCCAATTAATAAACAATGTTGTGATAGTTTCAAATGACAGTGAAGGGACTCTAGGGTTAAGGTTAGGGTTATAACAAGCATATGTATACATGTATCCTCTGTTCTCCCCCAAACTTCCCTCCCATCCAGGCTGCCAAATAACATTGAGCAGAATTTCATGTGCTATACAAAAGCTCCTTTTTGATTATCCATTTAAAAAAAAAAAGCAGGTTTGGCATTTTGTCTTTTGAGCTCTGTCTCCATGTACCCAGAGAGTTGAATTATTCTATAATTCAGAATCTTCACAGAATCTGCCAAGCTCTAATTCAGTTTCCCTTCACTTTACCATGGCCTGGAAATTCTCTGAAGGCAGTAAAGTGAGGGAATCTTAGGGTTTTGCTTTGTTTGTTTCCCAGCTCTCCGGGATCACTATCCATCAGAGCCTATTGTCCAGTGTCTTTAAAAGCTTTGCATCATTTATTTTTTCTAACCCTTGGGTTGTTTGGGGAGGTAGAGTAAACGTAGTCCTCACACAACTGAAAGCGGAAGTTCTTCCTTCTCTGGTATAAAATTTTGGTTGTATATGAATAACTGAGTTTTCTGCATGTCCTATATCAAGAAGAAAATCTAAACAGAACTACCTGATTTCACATACTGCTAATCATCTCTTCCATAATATTAAGAAGAATTTCTTTTAAATCACTTTGCAAGATTTGGTCATCTTCTGCAGATTTAGATTAATAGAATAAAATTACTTACTCAGATGGACCATTTGCCTCAGTTGGATGAGATCATATGTCTATATTTAGCTGAGATTTAGTGTCTGCTTGCAAGCAAGGATAAATCTTCCTGAGCAGAGATCCAGGCATTCTGTCTGCTCTATGGAAGGTAGCAATTCTCTGTCATGGTATAATTTACATTCCACACCTTCATTAAGAAAGGGTAAAGAGCTCCTTTCCTAGCCCAGTTTTCTCAGAAATATGATAATCACAGTTTTTGAGCCTCTCTTCCCTTCATGGATATCCAAGAATGATAGAAAACATTTTGCTCAAAACCAGCATCTATATCCATCGTTATGAACTGAATGTTTGTTCATGTGCCCCCCACACCATTCTTATGTTGAAATCCTAGCCCTCCCTCCCTGCAGTGTGATGGTGTTGGAGATGGAGACTTTGGTAGGCAATTAGGTTTGGATTAGGTCATGAATGTGGGATATTCGTGATGGGATTAGTACCCTAATAAGCACAGGAAGAGGCAGAGAGATCTCTCTCTCCATGAGCATATACTGAAGAAAGACCATGTCAGGATACAAGGAGAAGGCTGCCACATAGGAAGTGGTTCTTTGCTGGATGCTGAATCTGCCGGCACCTTGATCTTAGATTTCCCAGACTCCAGAACTATGAGAAATAAATGTTTGTTGTTTAAGCCACCCTGTCTATGATATTTCATTTTAACATCTCAAGTAGACTAAGACAGGCATATAATCTAAATGCAAGGAATTCTAATTTCAAAGCTGTCCAGAATTCTGATGGCCTAATTAAATACTCAGCCTGTAGCATTTTGGTCAACAGCATTAATGCAGCAATACTGGACTAACTTACAGAGATGTTGTATGGAATAATTTATGAAGCATTTGCATAAAGTTAGCATAAACAAGAATGTTTTAAAACTGGGCTACTGATATTTTCAAAAAGATTTTATATAAAACCTCAACTCAAGAACCAGGAATTCTTACACAATTCTTAGCAATAATGCATTTCTCTTTATTCCTCAGCAAGAATGACAAGAATGTTCTATTTATAGAGATGGCCCTATTGCCATGTTGACTAAGTGCCAGGTAACCTGTTTTACTCACTTGAGTGTCCAAGTTCAATCAGAACATCACAATTATTTATCCTCAGGAATTTTGGCCAAGTGATAGAAGCAAAAATATTTTGGTTCTATCCTATCATAATTAACAAAATAAGAATATCTAGAAGGGAACATTTTATCTAATTGGTTATGAGGGATTCATAAACCTAGATCTGGAAATGATAGCTCCTGGATTTTTAAAACAGTTTTCTTTTTCACACTCTCTTTTATTTGCATTTGAGGTTTGAAATGTCCACTGGCCACACCAAATGGAAATTTGAGGCAATTATCAAAATGATTCAGGGAGAAATGTGTGCAACCAAAACACATCACAGAAACACAGCCAAACTCAAACATTTCACTAAAAACAATTAACTGTGGATTTGCTTTTGACTGAATTATTTAGATAATTGCATTTTTTTTTCAATTTTCCAGTAAAGATATGGCAAGAGAATATTCACTTCAACAATGACTCCTGTGTCACATAGAAATGTAATTAGTATGAAAGAAATTATCTCCAATAAGGAAACAAATAATTCATTTAGGAAGAAGTCTTTTTTTTTTTTTCCAAATAGCATTGGTCTACTATATGTTACATCATCTTACAATGATATTCCTGGTTAACTCAGGATTTAAATTCTAAAATTAGTTAAACATTACCTGGCTTCACCTATTTTCATGCTGGAAGAATTGTTTTGCCTGTCATTATACCTGGAAATGACTGTCAATAATAATAATCAAGACCTATGTCTTAGGTCTGATCTTAGGTGTATCCAAATGTATACAAATATGTGCAGTAACTGATGGTTGTCAGAGATTAAATTTGCTTACATGGTCTTAAAATCATTGATTCGAGAACTATAAAACTTAGAAATATGAATTTTCTTTGACTCATGAAAATGGAAAAAGAATAAATTGAAGAGCAGAAGAAACTAAATTATAAACTTAAGAATACAAATTAATGAAATAGAAACTAAACAAATAGGATTGACAAAGAAAAAGGTATTTTTGGAAAAGACTAGTGAAATGGATATACTTTTGGTTAGACTGATACAGGAACAAGAGAGGAAAAAATAATATTTATTACAAAAAGGGGTCACTGTGAGAGATGTAAATATAAATGTAAACAGTAAGAGAAAAGTAAAAATTTCCTAAATAAAAAGAAGTAATGCAAAGCAGAAAAAAAATCAACAAAAAGAGCAAAACAAGGTAAATATAACAAAATAAAAATAAAGTTATAGCATAAATTAATAATGTTGAAAGATATTGATCATTTCAATAAATGTGAATAGACTACTTGCCTGTTAAAACTTTTTTTTCAACTAGGCACATAAAACAAACCTAACAATATAAAGGGATGAACAAAAATGTACCACACAAATGAAAAACTAAACAAATGGAGAGGTACCATCTTTTTACCAAATTAGAATTCAGGCCAAAAGCAATGAATGAAAAAAGAAAAATTCTTTATAAAGGTAAAAGTCACAATGCAAATTAAAGATATAATAGTTATGAATATCTATGTACCAAATAATATAATAATCACCTATATAGAGCAAGAAGTATGAAAAACACAAGGATAAATTAATAGAAATACACAATTAGTAGGAGACTAACAGACCACTCTCACGTAAAGTAGACCATACATAAGTGTACTTTATATATATAAAGGATCTAAACAGAAAAAGCAATAAGATATACTGAGCATCATACTCTGATAATAGAAAATATAATTTCTTCTTAAGCACACTAGCTCTTTTTCAAGAATTGATGATGTACTAGAATCCTCTTCCAAAAGATCAGTAAGTTTCATAAAGTACATGTATTAAACAAACAATAATGTATGATCACAGTACAATAAAACTAGAAATTAAAATACAAGCCATAAAGAAAACAAACTTTTTACCTGGAAATTTAAAAGCTTCGTATTAAATCTTGATGAAAAGCAAAGACACAAAAACTGCAGAAACTATGAAAATAAAAACAAAAGTAAATAAAGGGGACTGAATTAAAAGCTTTTCCACAAGGGAAACCATGAACAAGATGAAAAGGTAACCCTCAGAACCGGAGAAAGTATTTGCAAATGAAGCAGCAGGGCAAAGGATTAACCTCCAAAATAGACAAACAGCTCATGGAGCTCAATGTCAAAAAACAACCCAATCAAAAAATGGGCACTGGAGGAGGGCATGGCAATCCACTCCAGTATTCTTGCTTGAAGAAGCCCATGGACAGAAAAGCCTGTCAGGCTACAGCCCATGGGATCACAAAGAATCAGACATGACTGAAGCAACTTGGCACACATGCAAAGCAACTTCTCGGGAAAATTAAAAAAAAAAAAAAATGGGCAGAAGACCTAAATAGACATCTCTTCAAAGAAGACATACCCATGGCCAAGGGGACTTGAAAAGGTGCTCAGTATCCATAATATTAGAGATATGCAAATCAAAACTACAATTAGGTATCACCTCATACCGGTCAGAATGGCCATCATCAAAAAATTTACAAACTATATGCTGGCAAGGGTATGTAGAGAAAGGGGGACCCTCTTGTTGGAGTGTAAATTGATACAGCCACTATGGAGAACAGTATGGAGGTTCCTTAAAAAACTAAAAACAGAGCTACCATATGACTCATCAATCTCACTACTGGGCATGTACCCTGAAAGTGAAAGTGAAGTCGCTCAGTCATGTCTGACTCTTCGAGACCCCATGGACTGCAGCCTACCAGGCTCCTCTGTCCATGGGATTTTCCAGGCAAGAGTACTGGAGTGGGTTGCCATTGCCTTCTCTGACATGTACCCTGAGGAAACCATAATTCAAAATGACACATGTACCCCAACGTTCACTGCAGCACAATTTACAATAGCCAAGGCATGGAAACAACCTTAATGTCCAATGACAGATGAATGGATAAAGAACATGTGGTACATACACAAAATGGAATATTATTCAGCTGTAAAAAGGAATGAAATTGGGTCATTTGTACAGATTTGGAAGTAAGTCAGAAAGAGAAAAACAAATATATATTAACACATATACATGGAATCTAGAAAAATGGCACAGATGAACCTATTTGCAGGGCAGGAATAGAGACACAAATGTAGAACATACATGTGGACATGATAGGGGAAGAAAAGAGGGGGATGAATTGGGAAAGTAGCACTGACACATATACATTACCATGTGTAAAATAGTTAGCTACGGGAACCTGATACAAAGCACAGGGAGTTCAACCGAGTGCTCTGTGATGACCTAGATGGGTGGGGTGGGGGGTAGTGTGGGAGGGAAGTCCAAGAGGGAGGGAATATATGTATACATATAACTGATTCACTTCATTGTACACAGAAACTATAAAATAACATTGTAAAGCAATTACACACCAATAAAAAATGGAAAATATTGTTCATGAAAACACTACATGACAGAATCTATTAGGCACATTTAAAGCAATAAAAAGTAAAGTAAACCAAAACAAAGCAGCATAAGGAAATATTAACAATGAAATTGGAAATCAGTAAGATAGAGAATCAGAAAATAGTATGTTAAATTAATAAATCAAAATCCTACATCTTTGAGAAAATCCAAAAATTAGAGAAATCATTAGCTAATTTATCAAAAAGGGAAAAAGCAAACAGATAAGAAATAACAAGGGAAATAACTACTGATAGAGGAAATATATTGTAAGACTCTACTTTGTGTATATCTTTGCAAATAAAGTTGAAAAACATAGATTAAACAAATAATTTCTTAGATATATATAAAAATTTACAAAAATCATCCCACTAGAGACAGAACACAGACTAATTTCTGTAATTGAACTAGAAAAATTTATCAAGAAATTACTCTTCATAAAAGCACTTAGAGCAATTATACTAAACTTTTAGAGACCAGATAGTCCTAGTGCCATCAGAAGAAAGTCACCTTTCCTTATAAACCAATGTTTTATTCACAGAGAGAAATGAATATTGTGACTTCACCTTTTATCAGTTTGCCTTATTTTACACTCAGCTTCGATGGACCACTAATAAGAGTAAATCAGATTAATAGAGATGTGCATTTAAAATAAAGAAAATTTTCCAAATTATTTTTATGAATCAAGTTTAACACTGGTCCCATAAACAATTATTAAACTGATATCACTTATGAATATTGACACAAAAATTCTAAAAAAAACATTAGCACACAGAGTCCAAAACCAAACTATATTTTAAAAATTATATATTAATACCAAGGCCAACTGGTATTTATGCCAAGAATGCCAATTCTGCGTTCTGCAATGTGTTTAACTAAGTGCTATATCAGTAAAAGAATTAAAGAGTTCAGATTGTTCTCAGATGATTGGTCTATAGTTATTCTTTTCTTAAATTTTAGTTACTGGTGCCTACTCAAATGTCTAAAATTTCTTCCAGATCTCCACATGACCCACAATTAAAATTAAATTACTTCCTGACTGAGATGCAAGTCTCAAAAATATGGCAACAGTGATACTTCTCAAAAGGCATCACTTTTAATAACTATCAGAAAATCGAGGCCATTAATTTCAAAGCAATTTTCTAGAGACATCCATGCCAAAGAAAGATTGAGAATAATTGAGTTGCTATGTGATTATGAGTTTTATCTTATATCATAAATATTGGACTAAAATGGAAAGTCTTAGGAATAAAAATATACCTTTTTGCATAAGGTCCTTGGACTGCTTATTTAAGGAAACCGTTTACGTTTTAAGACTAAAAGAATCAATAAATTCAGTTGATAATATGCTAAATAAACAGCAACCTAATTAAGCAAATCACCTACTGATGATAACTTTTAGGGTTTATCATTCTTCTTTTAGGGAGGTCTAATAAAACATTGCCTATTGGTTTTTGAGAGCTGTAGCTATGATATTTATTTTTGGGGTCTCCAAAATCACTGCAGATGGTGACTGCAGCCATGAAATTAAAAGACACTTGCTCCTTGAAAGAAAAGTTATGAACAACCTAGAGAGCATATTAAAAAGCAGAGACATTACATGGCCAACAAAGGTCTATCTAGTCAACGCTATAGTTTTTCCAGGAGCCATGTATGGATGTGAGAGCTGGACTATAAAGAAAGCTGAGTGCTGAAGAATTGAGGCCTTTGACTGTGGTGTTGGGGAAGACTCTTGAGGGTCCCTTGGACTGCAAGGAGATCCAACCAGTCCATCCTAAAGGAAATCAGTCCTGAATATTCATTGGAAGGACTGATGCTGAAGTTGAAACTCCATTACTTTGGCCACCTGATTCAAAGAACTGACTCATTTGAAAAGACCCTAATGCTGGGAAAGATTGAGGGCAGGAGGAGAAGGGGATGACAGAGGATGAGATGGTTGGATGGCATCACTGATTCAATGGACATGAGTTTGAGTAAACTCTGGGAGTTTGTAATGGACAGAGAGGCCTGGCGTGCTTCAGTCCATGGGGTCACAAAGAGTTGGACATGACTGAGCAACTGAACTGATTGACTGACTGACTGACTGACCTATGATATGGCAAACCAGAGCAAATAAGCCAAAGTCCACAATTTGGGGCCCCTCCTGTTGCTGTTTGTTACACAATAACTTAGGAAAAGGGGTTAGTGGCAGAGAAGGTGATTTTTCTTGGTAGCATTTAAGAAGATGTAACATGTACATGGGGCTTCCCAGGTGGTGCAGTGGTAAAGAATCCACCTGCCAGTGCAGGAGATGTGGGTTCAATCCCTTGGAGTAGGAAATGGCAATCCACTCCAGTACTCTTGCCTGGGAAATCCCATGGACAGAGGAACCTGGTGGGCTACAGTCTATGGGGTCACAAAAAGTTACACATGACTGAGCGACTGAGCACACACAAAAGATGTGTACACACAAATAGTTACCATACCTACCGCTGAGCTTACTACAAATCAAAGTATGCTTCATAGGACTGTCTTTTTCCATTTCTGTAGAGCCCATTAGGGTGTTGGTTGCTGACCTAATTCCTTTTCAAGGTTGTTCTTGATGTTAATATCAATTTGCTTGTATCTGTACAGTGCTACTGAGGACCAAGGGAAATAGAAGGACCTCTGTAATTAGCCCAAAGTCTACCACCCCTGAGGACGGTTCTGAAAACTCTACTCACAGAAAATTAACTCTGTTAATCTTTGCTGCAAGCTTCTATGGCAGACTTGGAAATAAGTATAATGTATGAAACAATGTGCATTACCCTTATTAGGGGTACATCCAAGTTGAGGGTAAAAATAAGGCAAACTGATAACAAGTGAAGTCTCAATACTCCTTTGTCTCTGAATAAATTGTTGGTGTGAAAATTGAACGTTTTAGTCCCTCAGTCGTGTCCGACCTTTTGCAGCCTCATGTTCTGTAGTCCACTAGGCTCCATTTATAATATTTTAAGGCAAAAACAGCAAATATGTTTAAGCAACTGTAAACTACTGCTGCTGCTGCTGCTGCTGCTAAGTCGCTTCAGTTGTGTCCGACTCTGTGTGACCCCAGAGACGGCAGCCCACCAGGCTCCCCCACCCCTGGGATTCTCCAGGCAAGAACACTGGAGTGGGTTGCAATTTCCTTCTCCAATGCATGAATGAAAAGTGAAAGTGAAGTCGCTCAGTCGTGTCTGACTCTCCGCAACCCCATGGACTGCAGCCTACCAGGCTTCTCCATCCATGGAATTTTGCAGGCAAGAGTGCTGGAGTGGGTTGCCATTGCCTTCTCCAAACTATGAACTAACAGATATGATACCAGATAGGATGGTGGGAAGGCTTTATTTCTTGTGATGAAAAATGTTCAGTTATGTTAAATGCTGAGGATGAAATGGTTGGATGGCATCACAGACTCAACGGACAAGCATTTGAGTAAACACTGGGAGTTGCTGATGGACAGGGAGGCCTGGCATGCTGCAGTCCTTGGGGTTGCAAAGAGTCGGATATGACTGAGTGACTCTACTGGTGTTAAATGGTTCCCTGAGTAGATACTGATGTTCCTCTCAGATTCCCTTGATGTTTTTTTTATTATTCTGGGCAACACTTCCTCTGCTTTGAGATACTTTTGCTTTCAAATATTGAACACCTGAGAAAACTTGGAGAACTGTCCTTGGGTTACTGAAATCACTCTGGTACAAATTGTTAGGTTGCCTGGGGCTTACTTTCCTTTCACCTCCCCTGGAGGGTTTTGGCCAACAACTAGACAAACACCATATATTAATGCATATATGTGGAATCTGAAAAAATTTGGTATAGATGATTTTATTTACAAAGCAAAAATAGAGACGGAGATGTAGAGAACAAATGTATGGATACCAAGGGGAAAGGGTGGGTGAATGAGATTAATTGGGATATTGGGAGTGACATACATACATTATTGATACTATATGTAAAATAGATAACTAATGAGAACTTACTGTACACCACAGGGAACTCAACTCAATGCTCTTTGGTGACCTAAGTGGGAAGGGAATCCAAAAAAGAGGGAGTATATGTATATGTGTGGGCTTCCCTGGTGACTCAGACAGAAAAGAATCTGTCTGAAATGCAGGAGACCTGGGTTCAGTCCCTGGGTCAGGAATATCCCCTGGAAAAGAGAATGGCAATCCATTCCAGTATTCTTGCCTGGGAAATCCCATGGACAGAGGAGCCTGGTGGGCTACAGTCCATGGAGTCACAAAGAGTCAGATACGACTGAACAACTAACACTATCACACTATGCAATACGTATATGAACAGCTGATTCAGTTTGCTATACAATAGAAACTAACACAACAGTTTAAAGCAACTATACTCCAATAAAAGTTTTAAAAGAGCATGAAAGTACAGCCCTCTTGTTCTCATCTGGACAAATTTAAGGAATAGCACTCCTCAGAATTCCCCTTGGAGATCAGCTTTTCAGCTTCTCTTGAAAGGACTTTGCCTGAATTCTGAAATTGTTTCCTTACTTGTCCTTTTCATATTTCTTTCCCTGCTTCCTCCAGTTCTTCACTGGTTTCTTATGATAGCATGTCCTTAATTAATCCTTTAATTAATCCTCATCTCATAATTAGCTTCTGAGAAACTCAGCCAAAAATACCACCTCCACCCCAAATTAAGAACTGAAAGATGTGCAAAACCTCACTGATTTCCTAGAAACAGGTAAAAACTCTTTTAAACCATTCAGAAAGCAGTGACAATTTCTTGAATAGCTAATTGTGGAGATGGAATGAGTCATTGGGTCATGATGTCCGTCAGAAAGGATTTATCTCAGTATGATCTCATTCTTCCTGCACATAAATATATGTGGGTGTGGAACAATGGGAAAAATAACAGGTTTTTCAAGGGCAGAAGCATGAGTGAAAAGAAGGTGCATGTGTACAGAAAGAGCTTTTTAATAGCTCTTAAAAAATCCAACAAGAGAAAAATGTAAGAAGCTGAGAATAATGAAATCATTTTCATTCCCTCCAGACTTCCTATTATCTTTGTTCTCATGCCATTTTAGTAAAGGCATCTTTTTTTATGGTGTTTATATGGTATAAATCTGGAGAGTCAAAAAAGAGAAGTAAATTGGCACTTTAGAAAAACTTTTTATAAAAAACTTCGAATACTGAAGAAAAGCCAAAAGAAGCAGATCCAATGATATATTTTAATTAACCTACTGGGTGGGACTTCAGTTTTAACTCCTGGAGATCCAAGAAAAAAGCAATAAAATCTAAGAGCACAGAAAACAAACAGCCACTTAGACACAGAAGCCAAACATGGACAATCATTTACTGCCCTGTTTGAATGGAATCTCTACAAGGGCAAGAAATGAGTCTGCTTTGCTCACCACTAGAACATTGTAAATTACCTATATTTGTTTGTTAAATGGATTATTGTATTAGTCAATTACATTATTATTTTATAACTTATTATAGTAACTTACTGATGGACTATTTTATTTATGATTTACATTCTATGTGTATTGTTATTTATAGTTATAATGTATATTATACTTTATACTTTATTTTATTTGTATTTTATTTATAGTAATCTACTACTGAGTCATTTTATGGATTAATTACATCTTAATAATTCATTATACTAATTTATTGATTATTTTAATTCACTGACTTTTAATTATTTTAATTAGTTGATTATTTTATTAATTAATTAAATTTAAAACATAATTCTGAGTTATTTCTTTACGAAGACCATGTACCTTTTGATTTGGCACATAACAGTTACTCAAAAATGTATGTGGAATAAATAAGCTCTTGATATCACAACTGGGACACATGGCCTGGTAAATATGATTTTACTCATAGGAATAATGGAAACAAATGCTTTAAATCATGACTGTCCTGGAAAATTTGAGATGTGCAGATCTGATTGGCCCAACCTGGCAAAAGAAGAAAACCTCATTTGCCTCACATCTACAGAAATGAAGTCCCAGATACCAGTAGTGGTAAAGACTCTTCCACCTGCAATGCAGGAGACAAAAGAGACATGGGTTCAATTCCTGGGTCTGGAAGATGCCCTGGAGGAGGGCATGGCAACCAGCCCAGTATTCTTGCCTTGGAAATCCCATGGACAGAGGAGCCTGGTGGGCTACAGTCCATGGGGTCGCAAAGAGTCAGACATGACTGAAGCAACTTAGCACACATATGTGTTCAACCTTGGGCCTGAAAAAAGCCTAATATGGATTTCCCAGCTTTCCACTTGGCCCAAATAGTTAATAATAACACGAGTGATTTTGGTAACCTAAAGGGTTCTGGTATCTACCCTGATACTTACCCAAAGATCATGAAAGTGAAACCAAGGTGAAAGTGTTTTAGTTGCTCAGTCACGTCCACCTTTTTGCGACCCTATGAACTGTAGCCTGCCGGGCTTCTCTGTCGATGGAATTCTCCAGGCAAGAATACTGGAGTGGGTAGCCATTCCCTTCTCCAGAGGATCTTCTTGACCTAGGGATAGAACCCAGATTTCCCGCATTGCAGGCAGATTCTTTACTGTCTGAGCCACCAGCAAGCCTAAAAGTTGAATAAGTACTGGAAAAATTTTAAAGATGTTTAAAAGATAAGAGTTGATATAATTTCATCGGTATCTTTGAGATTAAGTATAATGGGGCTTATGAGAATAAGGCAAAGGAATAGAACAATGCAAGAGAGTTTTTTTTTTTTAATATATATGGTATCTAACCTAGTCTAAGTCTATACACTATATCTAACATGAAGAAGAGGTATATTAGATATGAAATAACATCAAGAAATGGCACTAAGGGTGAAGATACATTCTTAAAAATTTTAAAGGAATCCTATGCCTTCAATCAATGATATTTAAAGTGTATTTCTTTTATCTCCTTCTGAGTCCCCTTATTCTGCTATCTGCTCCCTAATATCCTCTGGCAGTTTTCAGATCTAAGCTTTGGTTCATAGGTTTGATGCTTTTTACTGGTAATGTGTACTCCCAATAACAGTATACATGCAACATGCTATCTCAACTGGAAGAGAGTTTGATAGTCAATTTATTAACACTAACAGAATAGTAACATTTTCTTTACTTGTGCAATGTGGTGTAAGTATATTTAATGGAATTAAATCTCAATTAATTGAATATCTACTCAAGCCCAGTAAGAAATATTGAAGACGACTCCATCTATATATCTATCCTCCTCATTTTTAAGATAAAGAAACTGCATTATATTTATATTAAGTAATTTACTCACACAGACTGCTTCATACCAACCCTGGGAGGTGGTTCCTATTTCATAGTCTAGAAAACTGGCTCTCGGAGAGGATATAACATTTTTGTACTTTACCAGAGTTGATGATTTCTGCTCCTGGTTGGCTGTCTTGGCCTGTCAGGTGGTAATTTTTTTAAAGAAAGCTACAATATATGAGCATTATAAAAATCTCTATTATTAAATTTTTCTTCTCCTTAAATAAGCAACACCATCCCCACCATCATTGTTTAATGAAAACTGTTGCTAGAACTAATTAATTCCTTCTTGAAGAGTTCAGTTAATATGCTTGACTTCTTTTAGAGAATTCCAGTTCTCAGTGCTGGCTTCCTTCCAGCAAGAAGGAAACAGAAAGCAAAAACCTTGAGAGGAAGAAAGATAAAGAAACAAATGCTATGTCCAGAGTACACCTGTATGGATGAAACACCATTCAACCAAATGGCCTGTAGCCTCAACTTGAGTTTTTTTTTCTCCATGGAAGCAGAAGTCATTGATTCTTTCCAGCCCTAAAAGGTGGTGTTTCCAAGGATCAAGGAAACAAGGAACAGGTGTTTAGACACATTTCAGCATTTAGGTATTTTATTTCTCCTCTAACTGGACTCAAACACCCTTGCTCCTAAAAAAACACTTTATTGTACATGCCAACTGGATGAACATCAGGTTATAGACTAAAAACAGCTGTTGTAGGTCCATCAGCAGAATATCACTGGAATCTTGAATGTACTTTCCAAATATAATTAATAGTAGCATATGTATGCCACTCTTGAAAAACTTGAAAATCAGTCACACCTAATTGAATTTTAAAAATTTATTTTGGGAAAAAAAAGTATTTTAGCTTGTGAGGTCAGACTTCTCAGCTCAACTTAAATTACTTCCTCCAATTCTCAGATGTATTATCTTGTGTTAGTGAGTGAGAAAGTAAGAGTGTGTGTTATTGCTTTGTTACTGCTGCAAAAGAAAACGTTTCCTTAAAAGGCAAAGAATCAAAATGAGGACCTTCTCTCTCCCTTAATGAAAACCAACATCTATTAGAGAGATCATAAAACACTCAAGTAGTATAAAAAGATGATCCTTTAACAAGTATGCCCCTGAGTTCTGACACACACAGCAGCCTGTGACTGAGTCCTTTTGGATTTCGCAGTAGAGGAAAGAGAGGTTTAGCAAGATTAGAGGAGATTTATACATGGTGTGATCATGTGAGGAACACGAAACACAGTTTTGGAATGAGCAGATCAACGAATTTCTAAGCACAACATTGCACGACCATTACAAATGAGAATGCTCCTACTACTGAACTCAATTTTTTTTTAATTCTTTTTTAATTTTTGGCTGCACTGGGAGGCATGTGAGATCTTAGTTCCCCCACAAGGGATCGAACCTGCACCCCCTGCATTGGAAGTGCAGAGTCTTAACCACTGGAATGCCAGGGAAGTCCCTGAACTCGATTATCTTTAAGAACAAAGATATGCTGAAAGCCAAGCATCTGATCAACGAATCCAAATGTCCACCTTTCACATTCAGTCCAGTTCAGTTCAGTTGCTCAGTCATGTCTGACTCTTTGCAATCCCATGAATCACAGCACACCAGGCCTCCCTGTTCATGACCAACTCCCAGAGTCTGCCCAAACCCATGTGCATCAAGTCGGTGATGCCATCCAACCATCTCATCCTCTGTCTTCCCTTTCTCCTCCTGCCCTCAATCTTTCCCAGCATCAGTGTCTTTTCAAATGAGTCAGCTCTTTGCATCAGGTGGCCAAAGTATTGCAGTTTCAGCTTCAACATCAGTCCTTCCAATGAACACCCAGGACTGATCTCCTTTAGGATAGGCTGGTTGGATCTCCTTGCAGTCCAAGGGACCCTCAAGAGTCTTCTTCAACACCACAGTTCAAAAGCATCAATTCCCCAGCTCTCAGCTTTCTTTATAGTCCAGCTCTCACATCCATACATGACCACTGGAAAAACCATAGCCTTGACTAGACTGACCTTTGTTGGCAAAGTAATGTCTCTGCTTTTTAATATGCTGTCTAGGTGGGTCATAATTTTCCTTCCAGGGAGTAATTGTCTTTTAATTTCATGGCTGCAGTCACCATCTGCAGTGATTTTGGAGCCCAGAAAAATAAAGTCAGCCATTGTTTCCACTGTTTCCCCATCCATTTGCCATGAAGTGATGGGACCAGATGCATGATCTTCATTTTCTGAATGCTGAGCTTTAAGCCAACATTTCACTCTCCACTTTCACTTTCATCAAGAGGCTTTTTAGTTCTTCTTCACTTTCTGCCATAGGGGTGGTGTCATCAGCATATCTGAGGTTATTAATATTTCTGGCAATCTTGATTCCAGCTTGTGCTTCTTCCAGCCCAGCATTTCTCATGATGTACTCTGCATATAAGTTAAATAAGCAGGGTGACAGTATACAGCCTTGATGTACTCCTTTTCCTATTTGGAACCAGTCTGTTGTTCCATGTCCAGTTCTAACTGTTGCCTCCTGACCTGCATACAGATTTCTCAAGAGGCAGGTCAAGTGGTCTGGTATTCCCATCTCTTTCAGAATTTTCCACAGTTTATTGTGATCCACACAGTCAAAGGCTTTGGCATAGTCAATAAAACAGAATAGATATTTTTCTGGAACTCCCTTGCTTTTTAGATGATCCAGTGGATGTTGGGAATTTGATCTCTGGTTCTTCTGCCTTTTCTAAAACCAGCTTGAATATCTAGAAGTTCACAGCTCATGTATTGCTGAAGCCTGGCTTGGAGAATTCTTTTTTAACTGTTTTTTTAAAAATTGGAGGTTAATTACTTTACAATACTATATTGGTTTTGCTGTACATCAACATGGCTTGGAGAATTTTAAGCATTACTTTACTAGCGTGTGAGATGAGTGCCATTGTGCGGTAGTTTGAGCACTCATTGGCATTGCCCTTCTTTGGTATTGGAATAAAAACTGGCCATTCCCAGTTCTTTGGCCACTGCTGAGTTTTCCAAATTTGCTGGCATATTGAGTGCAGCACTTTCACAGCATCATCTTTCAGGATTTGAAATACCTCAACTGGAATTCCATCACCTCCACTAGCTTTGTTCATAGTGCTGCTTCCTAAGGCCCACCTGACTTCTCTTTCCAGGACATCTGGCTATAGGTGAGTGATCACACCATCGTAATTATCTGGGTCGTGAAGATCTTTTTTGTACAGTTCTTCTGTGTATTCTTGCCACCTCTTCTTAATATCTTCTGCTTCTGTTAGGTCCCTACCATTTCTGTTCTTTATTGAGCCCATCTTTGCATGAAATGTTCCCTTGTTATCTCTAATTTTCTTGAGATCTCTAGTCTTTCCCATTCTATTGTTTTCCTCTATTTCTTGGAATTGATCACTGAGGAAGACTTTCTTATCTCTCCTTGCTATTCTTTGGAACTCTGCATTCAGATGCTTATATCTTTCCTTTTATCCTTTGCTTTTCACTTCCCTTCTTTTCACAGCTATTTGTAAGTCCTCCTCAGATAACCATTTTGCTTTTTTTCATTTCTTTTTCTTGGGGATGGTCTTGATTCCTGTCTCCTGTACAATGTCACGTATCTCCATCCATAGTTCATCAGGCACTCTGTCTATCAGATCTAGTCCCTTAAATCTATTTCTCACTTCCACTGTATAATCGTAAGGGATTTGATTTAGGTCATACCTGAATGGTCTAGTGGTTTTCTCCACTTTCTTCAATTTCAGTCTAAATTTGGCAATAAGGAGTACATGATCAGAGCCAGTCAGCTCCTGGTCTTGTTTTTGTTGACTGTATAGAGCTTCTCCATCTTTGGCTGCAAAGAATATAATCAATCTGATTTCAGTGTTGACCATCTGGTGATGTCCATGTGTAGAGTCTTCTCTTGTGTTGTTGGAAGAAGGTGTTTGCTATGACCAGTGTGTTCTCTTGGCAGAACTCTATTAGACTTTGCCCTGCTTCATTCTGTACTCCAAGGCCAAATTTGCCTGTTACTCCAGGTGTTTCTTGACTTCCTACTTTTGCATTCCAGGCCCCTATTATGAAAAGGACATCTTTTTTGGGTGTTCATTCTAGAAGGTCTTGTAGGTCTTCATAGAACCATTCAACTTCAGCTTCTTCAGCATTACTGGTTGGGGCATAGACTTGGATTACCATGATATTGAATGGTTTGCCTTGGAAATGAACAGAGATCATTCTGTCATTTTTGAGACTGCATCCAAGTACTGCATTTCGGACTCTTTTGTTGACTATGATGGCTACTCCATTTCTTCTAAGAGATTCCTGCCCACAGTAGTAGATGTAATGGTCATCTGAGTTAAATTCACCCATTCCAGTCCATCTTAGTTCACTGATTCCTAGAATGTCTATGTTCACTCTTGCCATCTCCTGTTTGACCACTTCCAATTTGCCTTGATTCATGGACCTAACATTCCAGGTTCCTATGCAATATTGCTCTTTATAGCATTGAACCCTGCTTCCATTACCAGCCCCATTCACAACTGGGTGTTGTTTTTGCTTTGGCTCCATCCCTTCATTCTTTCTGGAGTTTTTTCTCCACTAATCTCCAGTAGCATATTGGGCATCTATGGACCTGGGTAGTTCATCTTTCAGTGTCCTATCCTTTTGCCTTTTCATACTGTTCATGGGGTTCTCAAGGCAAGAATACTGAAGTGTTTTGCCATTCCTTTCTCCAGTGGACCACATTCTGTCAGACCTCTCCACCACAACCCGGCTGTCTTGGGTGGCCCCACACCGCATGGCTTAGTTTCATTGAGTTAGACAAGGCTGTGGTCCGTGTGATCAGATTGGCTAGTTGTCTGTGATTGTAGTTTCAGTTTGTCTGTCCTCTGATGCCCTCTCTCAGTGCCTACTGTTTTACTTGGGTTTCTCCTACCTTGGATGTAGGGTCTCTCTTCACGGCTGTTCCAGCAAAGCACAGCTGCTGCTCCTTACCTCTGATGCGGGTTAGCTCCTCTCCACCGCTGCCCCTGCCCTCGGGTGCAGGGTAGCTCCTCTGGCCCATGTTCCTGTGCTGTCGCAGCTGCCGCACGCACCTCTCACATTATTTCGATAATCAAAAAGATGTGAGAGAAAAACAGGTGAAACAACACTAAAAACACCATAAAGACATTGGAAAAATAGTTCCCTTCCTCAATATTTAGCTTGTTTTTTTTTTCTTGCCTCTCCCCATGCACATAATTGATTCTGATCATTCACTTTTGAAAATGCAGTTAATAACCCACATCCAGTTCAGTGAAGCAGTGACAGAAGACCAACTCATGACCAGAACAGTTCAGGCTTGACTGGGAACATGGGAACCAATGTCATGATTTCTTCATGTTTAATGTGACTCTTAGATCCCTCAAAAGCTACCAATACCTAGTCCAGCATGTATCATTTACCTAATGAGCCAGTGATTTTTTTCATATATTTTTCGTGTTCTTTTTGTCTTTTAACTGAAAGGTATTTGGGAGAAAATTAAAGTTGATGATTTCAGTGTTTTCATTAAAAGGAAAACTAACTTTTGCCCTTAAGGTTTACTATTTTTATGTATTCTCATTTGCCTCTTATTTTGTATTTGCAACAAAGGGGAGATGGAAAGTATTTGTTGAATTATAATGCCAAACCCCAAAAGGCTAGACTTTCATCTTCTAAATGATAAATGGCCCCATTTTGAAAATCATTGCCTCCTTCATTCCTTTTCTTCCTCCTGCTTTCACCCCTTTTTCCTGGAAATAATCAAAGATCTCATTAGATAGGGCCAGAGTCCAATGATCTCTTTAAAGGCTTTTAAAAACATGTTTATCATTTATTTATTATATTTTTTACTTTACAATTATTAATTGTCATGAGAGATTAGATTGTTCCTGTCCCAAGGTAAACCTTTTCTTCTTCAACATCTCTTTTGTATCTGAAGAAAACTTGTACAGAGCCCAACATCAGTTTTTATATGCCTCATTCTATATTCCAGCACTGTCTGCATTTGGATGACAGCTTAGAGTGGCTAGAAGTATGACAAAGCACTGCCATATGGAAATATTTCTATTTATATGGACAACTTCTTTGAGTGGAGCTCATTAATGTACAGTCTGAAGGACAAGAACTGAACAAGACAACCACATGACTACCATGAAAATTCTGTCATCCTTAACAGGCCAATTTCTGCCTCACTCTCCACACCTACTCAGACATCTGGCAGAAGTCCACCCCTTACTAACTGAGTAGCTTGGGGCAAGTTCCTTCAGTGCTCTAAGTTTTATTTTTATCATCTGTAAAACCAGCATAGTAATGGAGCTTCACTGATCAAATTTATTTTTAAGGATTTGTTTTTTTAATTAATTCACGACAGAAAAGTGATCAGAAAAATACGAAAAGCTCCTCTACCCCCTTTACCCAAGTTTCTAATTGTTAATATGATACATCATTTGCTTCACATCTCTCTTTCATTACCATTAGTTTTTTCTAAATTCTTGCACAGCCATCTGCTGACACAACATTCCCACTACTTCAAAACTTTTCACTATATATTTCTGGAAATGATGACATTCCTACATCATCAATATAAACTCCTCCAAATCAAGATATTAATAATGATAAGACCCTAACATCCAATCTACAGACTCCAATTCAAATTAGAGACTGGGAGCAAATTTCTAGTGACCTTATCCTTGTCCATCCCATAGCTCTCCACTCCACATTCCCTGGGATTATGGAATTCATTGGTAAACTACTTGTAAACTGAACCCTCCCCCAGGCAGCAGGGCTAATCCCAAACCTAAACTGATACATTATGTGAAATTTAAAGACATTAACTTGAGACCTTGTCTTGACCTCAGTTTTCAGCCTACTTTCATGTAAAGTTCTTACATTTGTGACAAAACCCGACTTTTAGAACCTACAAAAGGCCTTATTTTCCTATGCTTAAGACACTGTCCTTGGAGTTGAAGTCAGAGAGAGTTTTCAATAATTTTGTTTAGTAGTGAAACATTTTAAATGAAATTATATCAAACCATGGTGTGTAAATAAGAATGTGTGTGTGTGTGCTAAGTCACTTCAGTCATGTCTGACTCTTTGCAATCCCATGGACTGTAGCTCCCCAGGCTCCTCTGTCCATAGGATTCTTAAGGCAAGAATACTGGAGTGGGTTACCATTTTCTTCTCCAAGGATCAAACTCGAGTCTCCTGTATCTCTTGCATTGGGAGGTGGGGTCTTTACTACTAGAACCACCTGGGATGCCCGTATATAAGGATTCAGTTCATTTCAGTTCAGTTCAGTCACTCAGTCTAGTTCGATTATTTGTGACCCCATGAACTGCAGCATGCTGGTCTTCCCTGTCCATCACCAATTCCCGGACCTTACTCACATTCGTGTCCATTGAGATGGTAATGCCATCCAACCGCCTCATCCTCTGTCATCCCCTTCTCCTCCTGCCTTTAATCTTTTCCAGCATCAGAGTCTTTTCAAATGAGTCAGCTCTTCGCATCAGGTGGCCAAATTATTGGAGCTTCAGCTTCAGCATCAGTCCTTCCAATGAATATTCAGGGTTGATTTCCTTTAGGATGGACTGGTTGGATTTCCCTGCAGTCCAAGGACTCTCAATAGTCTTCTCCAACACCACAGTTCAAAAGCATCAATTCTTCAGTGCTCAGCTTTCTTTATAGTCCAACTCTCACATCCATACATGACTACTGGAAAAACCATAGCTTTGACTAGACAGACCTTTGTTGGCAAAGTAACGTCTTTGCTTTTAATATGTTGGTCACAGCTTTCTTCCAGGGAGCAAGTGTCTTTTAATTTCGTGGCTGCGGTCACCATCTGCAGTGATTTTCCAGTATATAAGGATATCTGTTTGGAAATCTGATTTTTCCATTTCCTAGCCTGCTGGGATCATTTAACCTATTTGGGTCTCAGTTTCTCCACCAGGCTTCCCTCATGGCTCAGACAATAAAGAGTTTGTCTGCAATGCAAGAGATCTGGATTTTATCCCTGGGTCAGGAAGATCCCCTGGAGAAGTGAATGGCTACCCACTCCAATATTCTTGCCTGGAGAATTCCTTGGACTGAGGAGCAATGGGGTCATAAGAATCAGATATGACTAATAGAGAAACACTTCTCCATCTGTTAAATGAAATACAGTTGAGACAGGGCATAGAATTAGCATGGTGAGGATAGGTGAAAAATAGTTTTTTGCTTGTGTTCTGATAATTGAACCTTTTCAAGGAAACTAGTTCTCACCAAGCAGTAGTACAAAATCTGATGTATGAATAAGAGTGCAAATTCATTGAGTACAAGGCAAATAGCCAAGGAGATTCCATCTAGCTTGTTCAACAGTTTATATTCCTCATAGGAAACATACTTGGGAAGCAAAATCTTAATAGCTGATTGTTTAGCTGGCTTGGGGCCAGTCTTATCACACTTGGCATTTTGACTTTCTCACCATAATGTCTAATAGTATTTATCTCCTCTATAAGGTAACTTCCTAGTTGCTATATACACTTGTCAGGGCTGTTCAAGAAACCCCTTCTCCTGGCTTGACAAATATTTTGTATTATGGTTCTCAGTTTCAAGAAAGTATTAAATCCTTTTCCTTGACAGATTTTCATACTTTTTTCTTTAACATATATTATATGGCGATACCTCCCTAGTAACTTTGATGATGTTTTCAGTTCAGTTCAGTCTCTCAGTTGTGTCCGACTATTTGCAACCCCATGGACTGCAACACGCCAGGCCTCCCTGTCCATCACCAACTTCCGGAGCTTACTCAAACTCGTGTCCATTAAGTTGGTGATGCCATCCAAACATCTCATCCTCTGTCATCCCCTTCTCCTCCTGCCTTCAAACTTTCCCAGCAACAGGGTCTTTTCAAATGAGTCAGCTCTTCACATCAGGTGGCCAAAGTATTGGAGCTTCAGCTTCAGCATTAGTCCTTCCAATGAATATTCAGGCTTGATTTCCTTTAGGATGGACTGATTGGATCTCCTTGCAGTCCAAAGGACTCTCAAGATTCTTCTCCAATACCACAGTTCAAAAGCATCAATTCTTGGGTGCTCAGCTTTCTTTATAGTCCAACTCTCACATCCATACATGACTACTGGAAAACCCATAGCTTTGACTAGACAGACCTTTGTTGGCAATGTCTCTGCTTTTAAATATGCTGTCTAGTTTGGTCATAACTTTTCTTCCAAGGAGCAAGCATCTTTTAATTTCGTGGCTGCAGTCACCATCTGCAGTGATTTTGGAGCCAAAAATAAATAAATAAATTCTCTCACTGTTCCCATTGTTTCCCCATCTATTTGCCATGAAGTGATGGGACTGGATGCCATGATCTTCGTTTTCTGAATGTTGAGTTTTAAGCCAACTTTTTCACTCTCCTCTTTCACTTTCATCAAGAGGCTCTTTAGTTCTTCTTCACTTTCTGTCATAAGGGTGATGTCATCTGCATATCTGAGGTTATTGATATTTCTCCTGGCAATCTTGATTTCAGCCTGTGCTTCATCCAGCCCAGGATTTCACATGATGTACTCTGCATATAAGTTAAATAAGCTGGGTGACAATATACAACCTTGACGTACTTCTTTCCCAATTTGGAACCAGTCTGTTGTTCCATGTCCATTTCTAACTGTTGCTTCTTGACCTGCATACAGATTTCTCAAGAGGCAGGTCAGGTAGTTTGGTATTCCCATCCTTTAAGAATTTTCCACAGTTTGTTGTGATCCACACAGTCAAAGGCTTTGGCATAGTCAATAAAGCAGAAGTAGATGTTTTTCTGGAACTCTTGCTTTTTCAATGATCCAACAGATGTTGGCAATTTGATCTCTGGTTCCTCTGCCTTTTTAAAATCCAGCTTGAGCATCTGGAAATTCAAGTTTCATGTACTGTTGAAGCCTGGCTTGGAGAATTTTTAGCATTACTTTACTAGCACGTGAGATGAGTGCAATTGTGTGGTAGTTTGAGTACTGTTTGGCATTGCCTTTTTTGAGGGATTGGAATGAAAACTGACCTTTTCCAGTCCTATGGCAGCCCTTGATGATGTTTGGAAATTACTAAATCTCTTGAGATATTTCAGTATCTTAGGGAAAACTTGTTGGTAATAGACAAGTCAAGAAATTTTGAAGGACCATCAGGAAAACATTTATTTGCTGTCACAGTCAAGGTCATGCATCATTATACTAGATAATTTCTTCAGTTCAGTTCAATTCAGTCACTCAGTCATGTCCAACTCTTTGTGACCCCATGGACTGCAATACACCAGGCTTCCCTTTCTATCACCAAGTCCCAGAGCTTGCTCAAACTCGTCCATCAAGTCAATGATGCCATCCAACCATCTCATCCTCTGTCGTCCTCTTCTCCTCCTGTCTTCAATCTTTCCCAACATCAGGGTCTTTTCCAGTGAGTCAGTTCTTCACATCATGTGGCCAAAGTACTGGAGCTTCAGCTTCAGCATCACTCCTTCCAATGAATATTTAGGACTGATTTCCTTTAGGATTGACTGGTTTGATTTCCTTGGTATCCAAGGGACTCTCAAGAGTCTTCTAATTTCCTAGAGATTATCAAAACCATATACCCCCAACTGTGGTAAAAGGAGCCTAGGGTAATTCCCCTGAGCCCTAGCTCCTGGTATTCATACTTCATGTCATCCTATCCTCTTAAGTCTGATCAGGACCTGTGATTTGTTTGTATGCAAGAAACTACAAGCAAACGTGATGACATGATGAGATGTGTGTGATTATTGTTGTTCAGTCGCTCAGTCGTGTCCTACTCTTTGCAACTCCATGGACTGCAGCACGTCACGCTTCCCTGTCCTTTACTATCTCCTGGAGTTTACTCAAACTCATGTCCATTGAGTCAGTGATGCCATCCAACCATCTCGTCCTCTGTCGTCCCCTTCTCATGCCCTCAATCTTTCCTAGCATCAGGGTCTTTTCCAATGAGTTGGCTCTTTGCGTCAGGTGGCCAAAGTATTGGAGCTTCAGCTTCATTATCAGTCCTTCCAATGAATATTCAGGGTTGATGTCCTTTATGATTGACTGGTTTAATCTCCTTGCTGACCAAGGGACTCTCAAGTGTCTTCTCCACACCACAGTTCAAGGGCATCAATTCTTGGGTGCTCAGCTTTCTTTATATGGTCCAACTCTCACATCCATACACGACTACTGGAAGAACCATAGCTTTGACTATACGAACCTTTTTCAGCAAAGTGATGTCTCTGCTTTTTAATATGCTGTCTAGGTTTGTCATAGCTTATGTTACCTATATTGTAACTCCCATTTGCACAACACTTTCTCTTGTGCTGACTTTGAAGAATCAGTTAACATGGCATAAACTGGCCTAAGGGGAGGACTGTATGGTAAGCAATCAAGGATGACTCCTGCAACAGCATCAAGAAACCAAAGCCCTTGCTCCAACAGCCTCTGAAAGAAACAGAATGCTGCTAACAGCCATCAGAGCTTGAAAACAGATTTCTTCCCCAGTTTGACCTTAGATGAGACTGTGACCCTAGATGATACCTGGATTGCAGCTTGTCAGACCTTGGAGCATAAAATCTAGATAAACCAGTCTTGGACTCCTCAGCCACAGACACTTGATCCTAGAATTCACCAGCTGTTACTTTAGGAGTGTGTCTTTTGTCTCTTTAATCATGTTTGGTACCCAATGACAAATTTGGATCTGAAACCTTGATTACTTTAGAAGCTCACATAAGTGCTTTTAACTAAAATTTCTTGAATTACTGCTTCCTTTCCTTCCTTTTTACTTTCATTCCTAGAAATCCTATTCTTAGCAAAAAGACTCTTGACATGTTCTGTAACATATTTCCTCTTTTTTTACTCATGATTTCTATTTCTTCACGTTTTGTTTCACTTTTTTTTAAATTTAAATTTATTTATTTTAATTGGAGGCTAATTACTTTACAATATTATATTGGTTTTGCCATACATCAACATGAATCTGCCACAGGTGTACACGTGTTCCCCATCTTGAACCCCCTTCCCACCTTCCTCCCCGTACCATCCCTCTGGGTCGTCCCAGTGTACCAGCCCCAAGCATCCTGTATCCTGCATCAAACCTTGACTGGTGATTCGTTTCTTATATGATATTATACACATTTCAATGCCATTCTCCCAAATCATCCCACCCTCTCCCTCTCCCACAGTCCAAAAGTCTGTTCTATATATCTGTGTCTCTTTTGCTGTCTCACGTAAGGGGTTATTGTTACCATCTTTCTAAATTCCATATATATGCATTAGTATACTGTATTGGTGTTTTTCTTTCTGGCTTACTTCACTCTGTATAATTGGCTCCAGTTTCATCCACCTCATTTGAGATAGTTTGTACATTTGAACTTTCCAATAATTTACTCAGTTTTCAGCAGTGTCAATTCCATTTTTTCGCTTCTTTGAAATCTTCAAATTCACAAATCATTTCCTTTCAATTTCTCAAATATTTTTTGCTTTATTATTATTTCTTTGTTGTATTTCCTGTATTTTTCATCAGAATGCTCATGAGATTTTTTTTTTTTGACTGTGCTTGGTTTTCTTGAGGTACACAGGACGTTAGGCTCTTAGTTGCAGTACAGAGGCTTAGTTGCCCCAAGGCCTGTGGGATCTTAGTTTCCTGACCAGGAATTGAATCTGTGTCCCCTGCATTGGAAGGCAGGTTCCTAACCTCCAGACCACCAGGGAAGTCCCTCATCACAGATTTTTTTTTTTAAGTTTTCTGCTAATGTGATAACGCCTCTCCTTTGAACTGCTAAGTTCTCTTAACTGACTTTCGAATTACATGTTGATTCATTTCAGCAAGTGGAGAAATCTCAGAACCATTGCCAGCAAGGTTTTTGGAACTTGTCAGGTTATAGTAGCTTTGAAGAATAGTGAAGTTTGCCATTTTTCATGTTTAATCACTGGTGAAACAATGGGGCTGATTGGTCCTGAAGGCTCTATTATCTCAGTCTTATCCACGTGTGAGCTTTGAGTGGCTGTCATTTTTTGGCCCATTGGAAGGGGAGCAGTTCACAGCAGCAGTCCATGGGATCAGCAGATTGGCTCAGGGATTTGGTGTCAAGCAGGAAGGAAAGGTTGATCTCCACAGGTTTAGGTGATCCCTATAGTCTGCCATCTGCCCTCTCAGAGAGCCTTGGCATCTGAGCTCTTTACCTTAGGGGAGATCAGAGAAAATGGTTTCCTCCCTCCTGGTGATTGAAATCAGGTGGCAGCAAAGGTGCCTTCTCTTCCTAGCCTGGTTTCTACAAGATCATCTGGGAAGCCTGAAGATTCCAGATGTGTGAGATCCCTTCCAGGTCCCTACAATAAAACATGGTCATCTCTATACCACCTTCCCTGCTCCCACCCTAAAGACACTCAATTGCATAAGCTTTAATTTACTGTTTGAATCACCCCAGCAGAAAGTTGAGGGAAATAGAAGTAATAAACTTGTGCTCAGTCTGCTGTCTTTCAAGAATCTATCCTCTGGGTGAAGAGATTTTTTTTAATACTTTTTTTTTTTTTGCTTTCATGTATATTAATGGCTCAGTGGGTAAAGAATCCGCCTGCAATGCGGAGACATAGGAGACCTGGGCTCTATCCCTAGGTTGCAAAGATCCCCTGGAGGAGGGCATGGCAACCCATCCCAGTATTCTTGCCTGGAGAATCCCACGGACAGAGGAGCCTGGTGAACTACATTCCATGGGGTTGTAAAGAGTTGGGCACAACTGAGCATGAGTGTGACGATACTAAAATCCACTTGAAGGCAAGGATGTTAGGTAGTTATTTTTTAAGACAGATTTTATAATGAGGACTAGGTTAATCGAATTCCAGCAGACTTCCTTAAAAGCACTGATGGCATTCTAAATATGATGCATATTTAGGTAAGTGGATGAGCCGAGCAAAAACACACACCTTGGAACTAACAACTAAGAAATATGGTCACATTAGCACCAGAAATTGACTTTTTTTCCTCAAGCCATTCACCAATTTTGCATCAATTAGTCATTGTCCTTGAAAATCAAGATGCTATTTATCTGCATCAAGTACTTAAAGGGTTCTCAAGAAATATTTGTGAATTTTGATGAATTACAAATAAGACTGTGGTAGACTGGTCTATGCAATTTTCATTGTTTAGATTTTTTAAATAGTCTGTGCATCTTTCTTATCAACTGATATCACCTAGTTAATAAAAAACCTTCTGATGCCCAAATTACTTTTAAAGACTTGTTAAGAAGTTTTGAATAGTTTCATGATAAACCATCTTAGGAAATGCTTGACCTGCCTTAAGGTCTTGCATGTCCTAGGTCCTTAGTTGATCAATAGAAACGTTCTTGAAGATGTATTGTTGCAAGTGTTTAAAGTACTTAAGCCTATAATTTTCTGCTGCTGTGAATGTAATTGGCTCCCATTTTAAGCAAAAGCACTTTGAGAGCATAAGAACACTGAACAGTGCTTCTCTTTGGATACAGAAATAAGGAACGAGGACACTAAGCAAAGGAAGGAGCGGTGGAAATAAGAATGAAATTAGGACAAGAGGTATGTTTTCAAGATTAATTGGCTAGCTACTACTATTGCTAAAAGAATATAGAATAGCACTAAATTTTAAGTAGGGAAAACTACCACACCACCTAAATAAGCCTTCTGCGTCAGAGTCAAAGGTTTATAAACCTGAATAGAGAGAATCTATGCTCCGTTCTTCCAGTACCAATAGAATGGAAGGATTTTTATTTTTCTTTTCTAAGTTTAAATGAGACTAAAGAGGTTTAGGTGGTACTAAGAGCTTTGGAATTGAGATTATTATGTAGAGATGACAACTAGAGAAGTTTCAACCTGAGGTTTGACTTAATTGGTTTCTGACTACAGGACCCCATATTATTTATCCCAGTATGGTTCTGAAATTCTCTGCTTCCCTGCAAAGGAGATGTTCCTGAAGATTACCTCCCACCTACCAGGCTGAGCCTCTATTAGTTGAAATGCTTTGTAATGGTTGTTGCTTCCATTTTAGCTCAGCTGGATTCAGGAGGGAAATTGAGGCGGGTAGCTAGGGTAGATTTAGGGAACATGGGGCTAATCTTACATTGATATGTGCTTTTGGAAATAGTTTTGTGTGATTCCCTCTCATCCTAATAAAAATTTCTGCTATGACATGGAGCACTTAGAACCTGGCAAAAGAAATCCCTGACTTGGAACTCTAGTTTTCGACAGTCTCATTTGGGTTCTCCCCAAATTGTACCCTACTATACAAGATGAGGAGTTCATGGATCCAAGGGATCTGAGTATTCTAATTTGAACCAGGACTTCTGGATTTTTAGAAAGTATATTTGTCAAGATAAGAGTATAAAGTATACTTTATTTCACTTTGTGGTAACTTGATTCATAGCCTTTATATTTTATTTTTATTCGTTTATTTATTTGACTGCGTCTTTGGGTTTAGTTGTGGTGCTGGGGCTTCTCTGGTTGTGGTGTGTGGACTTAGTTGCTCTGTGGCATGTGGAATCTTAGTTCCATGACTAGGGATCAAACCCATGCCTCCTGCATTGGAAGGTGCATTCTTAACCACTAGACCACCAGGGAATTCCAATATTTATATTTTAGGTAGCATGTGGGCCTTCATTTTTACTCCTACACATGGTAGGAATGGGTCTGCTTGTCCCTACTTCTTTAGGGCAGGAGAAGACTCTGATTGACCAATACGTGGACCAGTTCCAGTGCCATTCCTTTCCCATCTCAGAACAAGCCTTTCAACTAGTGTGTTTCTGACTTTCCCACTAACTAAGTGGGGGACTTTAGCATGCTGCTTCATCTGAGCCTCGAGTTTTCCTATCTGTACAACAAGATGGTTGAACAGGGTGAGCTAAAGTTTCCTTCTGATTCTTCCACCAGGAAGAGTGGCAAAGACTAGATGGCTATTTTTGGCTTTTCAGGGTTTAGTGGGGTCTTTAAAGACTTGTGAATCAAGAGCTCTGTGGGTAAAGCAGAGCGGGTGCTCAATACTCATGTGTTTCCTGAGTATGCAATTGAGTTTCCCTAGACCTCACCAATTTGTGTGTGTGAAAATAAATTTTATAACACTTGAGAACTTCAGTTTTACCAGTTTCTACCCATGTACTTAAGGTAAGAGCCCCTGCCCTCAAAATTTCACCCAACTATTTATGGGCATCCCTAGGGTTTCTTGGGCTTCCCTGGTGACTCAGTGGTAAAGAATCTGCCTGCCAGTGCGGGAGACCTGGGTTTGATCCCTGGGCTAGGAAGATCCCCTGGAGGAGGGCATGGGAACCCACTCCAGTATTCTTGCCTGGAGAATCCCATGGGTAGAGGAACCTGGTGGGCTACAGTCCACAGGGTCTCAAAGAGCCAGACACAACTGAAATGACTTAGCACACACACAGGGTTTCTTACTAGTTCTTAGGTTTCCTGACTCTAGGATACCATGTTAGTATCTAAATAATATCTTCCCCTTGACCCTCTGCACTGCACCTGTTGCCCCTGTTGGTGCCAGACAGCATGAATAGTGGTGCCAAGGCACTATATCCTGATGCCTTCAGAATGAGCTGCAACCATGTTGCACGCCATGCTGATGGAGGAGGAATGCCCCTCTGCCCTTTTCTTCTTTGTTTTTCCTAATTTGTCCCTGACATAGGAGGCAGAGTGAGCAAGCTCTGTTCTCTCACAAAGTCAGGTTAAAGCAGAGTTTCTCTCAAAAGGGCTCAGACACAGAACCAAGGACCACACGACATACTCTGACACTGGTTTCACCATCTCTCCCCAGGTGCTAAATGTCTTCTGGCCCCTTCCCCACATAAATATCAATCAGGCAGACGCTCATAGATTACTGGCCCACTAAACCTATGTAAGTATAACACATATGTGAACACAACTAGGACACAACACCTCAGTGCATGAATGAATCAATAAGATAAATAACTAAATACCAGGAAAATGATAGTATAGAGTGATATTATACTGACTTTCCAAATGTTACAGAAAAACATTCAGATCCACAGTGTTTGTGGAGATTAGCTGTATATTTTAGGCCTCAGTGAATGGTTCTTACGTTTGGGGCATTAGAGAAAGTTAATCATTAATATCCATTGAGTACTTATGATGTGACAGGAACCAGAATACACACTTATGTGCATTATATTCTGTAATTCCTTAAGTTGGAGGTAGGTAAAGCTTTTCTTCTGTAAATGGACAGATAGTAAGTTGCTTTCAGTTTTGTAGGCTATAACGTCTCTGTAACACTGTTCAGCTCTGAAAGCGGCAAAGCAAACACGTGGATTTGCCTATGTTCCAATAAAACTTGATTTACAAAAATGACTGCAAGCTGAATTTAAACAGCAGGCCAAAATTTGCTGACCCTGGCTTTACCAAGTTCATGAGTCTAGTCCTATTTCCATCTTCATTTAACAGACAAAGATATAGAAGCATAAAGAGACTAAGAAACACATAGATATTGGGGAGTGGAATTGGGATTAGAATCTAAGAAGTCTGATTCCAGAGCTCACACTTTTTTAGTACTGAGTCATTTCTGGCCCTTGGTAGTAAGTTAGAGACTACCCTTAGGTGGAAAACTTAAAGGCTGGGACCTTGCTGTGAATATGGTTTACCCGTGGGCTTAATGTATGCATCCTTAGTCATCATCATAGCCAACACAGAGCCTAATAGTCTGATCATCCCTTAAAACACACACACACACAGTAATAAATGAAAAGTCTTTTTTTTTTTTTTTTGCTTTGAAATATCAGGAATGGGTGGTGTATGCTCCATCAAACAACCCTTAATTACAGAATTGCTTTATTCATGACTTAATTGTTTTAATGATGTAATGTCACTTAGTACTTATTAATCTCCTTTTCAACATGGCTCCTCAAGCCGGCTCTACCTTTTATAAGAAAGCATGAGTCAATAATAGTAATAATAATTATATTTACAATATATTTATACTATACTATGTATGTATTAATCACCCAGTCATGTCTGACTTTTTGTAACCCCATGGACTGTAACCTACCAGGGAAGCTCTTTACTACTATATATATACATCATTTATAATTATACATCTATAAATAAATGATATGATACATGTATATCTACACATATATGATATGGGCTTCCCTGGTGGCTCAGACGGTAAAAAATCTGTCTGCAATTCAGGAGACCCTGGTTTGATCCCTGAGTTGGGAAGATCCTTTTTTTTTCCTCTTGGGCTCCAAAATCACTGCAGATGGTGTCTGGAGATATGAAATTTTTTTGTAATTTATTTATTTTAATTGCAGACTAATTACTTTACAATATTGTAGTGGTTTTTGCCATACAGTGACATGAATCAGCCATGGGTATACATGTGTTCCCAATCCTGAACGCCCCTCCCACCTCTCTCCCCATCCCATCCCTCTGGGTCATCCCAGTGCACCAGCCCTGAGCACCCTGTCTCATACATCAAACCTGGACTGGCAATCTGTTTCACATATGATAATATACATGTTTCAATTATCTTTTCTCAAGTCATCCCACTGTCGTCTTCTCCCACAGAGTCCAAAAGACTGTTCTATACATCTGTGTCTCTTTTGGTGTCTCATAGATAGGGTTATTGTTATCATCTTTCTAAATTCCATATATATGTGTTAGTACACTGTATTGGTGTTTTTGTTTTTGGCTTACTTCACTCTGTATAATAGGCTCCAGTTTCATCAACCTCATTTGAACTGATTCAAATGTATTCTTTTTAATGGCTGAGTAATATTCCATTGTGTATATATACCAGTGCTTTCTTATCCATTTGTCTGCTGATGGACATCTAAGTTGCTTCCATGTCCTGGCTATTGTAAACAGTGCTGAGATGGACATTGAGGTACATGTGCCTCTTTCATTTCTGGTTTCCTTGGTGTGTATGCCCAGCAGTGGATTCCTGGGTCATATGGAAGTTCTATTTCTAGTTTTTTAAGGAATCTCCACACTGTTCTCCATAGTAGTTGTACTAGTTTGCATTTCCACCAAAAGTGTAAGAGGGTTCCCTTTTCTCCACACCCTCTCCAGCATTTATTGTTTGTAAACTTTTGGATAGCAGCCATTCTGACCGGCATGAGATGGCACCTCATTGTGGTTTTGATTTGCATTTCTCTGATAATGAATGATGTTGAGCATCTTTTCATGTGTTTGTTAGCCATCTGTATGTCTTCTTTGGAGAAACGTCTGTTTAGTTCTTTGGCCCATTATTTGATTGGGTCATTTATAATTAGTTCCCATTTGCTTATTTTTGCTTTTACTTCCATTAATCTGGGAGGTGGGTCATAGAGGATCCTGCTGTGATTTATGTCAGAGAGTGTTTTGCCTATGTTTTCCTCTAGGAGTTTTATAGTTTCTGGTCTTACGTTTAGATCTTTAATCCATTTTGAGTTTATTTTTGTGTATGGTGTTAGAAAGTGTTCTAGTTTCACTCTTTTACAAGTGGTTGACCACTTTTCCCAGCACCACTTGTTAAGAGATTGTCTTTTATCTATTGTATATTTTTTCCTCCTTTGTCAAAGATAAGGTGCCCATTGGTGTGTGGATTTGTCTCCGGGTTTTCTACTTTGTTCTATTGATCTGTATTTCTGTCTTTGTGACAGTACCATACTATCTTGATGACTGTAGCTTTGTAGTATAGCCTGAAGTCAGGCAGGTTGATTCCTCCAGTTCCATTCTTCTTTCTCAAGATTACTTTGGCTATACAAAGTTTTTTGTATTTCCATACAAATTGTGAAATTATTTGTTCTAGTTCTGTGAAAAATACCATTGGTAGCTTGATAGGGATTGTGTTGAATCTATAGATTGCTTTGGGTAGTATACTCATTTTCACTCTATTGATTCTTCCAATCCATGAACATGGTATATTTCTCCGTCTATTTGTGTCCTCTTTGATTTCTTTCATCAGTGTTTTATAGTTTTCTATATATAGGTCTTTTGTTTCTTTAGGTAGATATATTCCCAAGTATTTTATTCTTTTCATTACAATGGTGAATGGAATTGTCTCTATAATTTCTCTTTCTATTTTCTCATTGTTAGTGTATAGGAATGCAAGGGATTTCTGTGTACTAATTTTATATCCTGCAACTTTAGTGTATTCATTGATTAGCTCTAGTAATTTTCTGATAGAGTCTTTAGGGTTTTCTATGTAGAGGATCATGTCATCTGCAAACAGTGAGAGTTTTACTTCTTCTTTTCCAATCTGGATTCCTTTAATTTCTTTTCCTGTTCTAATTGCTGTAGCGCAAACTGCCAAAACTATGTTGAATAGTATTGGTGAGAGTGGGCATCCTTGTCTTCTTCTTCCTGACTTTAGGGGAAATACTTTCAATTTTTCACCATTGAGGATAATGTTTGCTGTGGGTTTGCAATATATAACTTTTATTATGTTGAGGCATGTTCCTTGTATTCCTGCTTTCTGAAGGGTTTTTATCATAAATGGGTGTTGAATTTTGTCAAAGGCTTTCTTTGCATCTATTGAGATAATCGTATGGTTTTTATCCTTCACTTTATTAATGTGGTGTATTACATCGATTGGTTTGTGGATATGGAAGAATCCTTTCATCCTTAGAATAAAGCCCACTTGGTCATGATGTATGATCTTTTTAACATGTTGTTGGATTCTGTTTGCTAGAATTTTGTTAAGGTATTTTACATCTATGTTCATCAATGATTTTGGCCTGTAGTTTTCTCTTTTTTGTGGCATCTTTTTCTGCTTTTGGTATTAGGGTGATGGTGGCCTCATAGAATGAGTTTGGAAGTTTACCTTCCTGTGTAATTTTCTGGAAGAATTTGAGTAAGATAGGTGTTAGCTCTTCTCTAAATTTTTGGTAGAATTCAGTTGTGAAGCTGTCTGGTCCTGGGCTTTTGTTTGCTGGAAGATTTCTGATTACAGTTTCGATATCCATGTTTGTGATGGGTCTGTTAAGATTTTCTATTTCTTCCTGGTTCCATTTTGGAAAGTTATGTTTTTCTAAGAATTTGTCCATTTCTTCCACGTTGTCCATTTTATTGGCATATAGTTGCTGATAGTAGTCTCTTATGATCCTTTGTATTTTTGTGTTGTCTGTTGTGATTTCTCCATTTTCATTTCTAATTTTGTTGATTTGATTCTTCTCCCTTCATTTCTTGATGAGTCTCACTACTGGTTTGTCAATTTTATTTATCTTCTCAAAGAACCAGCCTTTAGCTTTGTTGATTTTTGCTATGGTCTCTTCTGTTTCTTTTGCATTTATTTCTGCCCTAATTTTTAAGATTTCTTTCCTTCTACTAATGCTGGGGTTCTTCATTTCTTCCTTTTCTAGTTACTTCAGGTGCAAATTAAGGTTACTTATTTGACTTTTTTCTTGTTTGTTGAGGTAAGACTGTATTGCTATAAACCTTCCCCTTAGCACTGCTTTTACAGTGTCCCATAGGTTTTGGGTTGTTGTGTTTTCATTTTTATTTTTTCTATGCATATTTTGATTTCTTTTTTTATTTCTTCTGTGATTTGTTGGTTATTCAGCAGCATGTTGTTCAGCCTCCAAATGTTGGAATATTTAATTTTTTTTCCTGTAATTGACCTCTAATCTTACTGCATTGTGATCAGAAAAGTTGCTTGAAATGATTTCATTTTGTCTGAATTTACCAAGGTTAGATTTATGGTCCAGCATGTGATATATCCTGGAGAAGGTTCCATGTGCGCTTCAGAAAAATGTGAGATTCATTGTTTTGGGGTGAAACGTCCTATAGATATCAGTTAGGTGTAACTGGTCCATTGTATCATTTAAAGGTTGTGTTTCCTTGTTAATTTTCAGTTTAGTTGATCTATCCATACATGTAAATGGGATATTAAAGTCTCCTACTATTACTGTGTTATTGATAATTTCCCCCTTCATACTGGTTAGCATTTGCCTTACATATTGCTCTGCTCCTATGTTGGGTCCATATATATTTATAATTATATATCTTCTTCTTGGATTGATTCTTTGATCATTATGTACTGTCCTTCTTCGTCTCTTTTCACAGCCTTTATTTCAAAGTCTATTTTATCTGATATGAGTATTGTTACTCTGCTTTTCTTTGGTCTCCATTTGCGTGAAATATCTTTTTCCAGCCCTTCACTTTCAGTCTGTATGTGTCCCTTGGTTTGAGGTGGGACTCTTGTAGATAGCATATATAAGGGCCTTGTTTTTGTACCCATTCAGCCCATCATTGTCTTTTGGGTGGGGCATTCAACCCATTTACATTTAAGGTAATTATTGATAAGTATGATCCACTTGGGAACATAAGTATGATCCCAAGGGAAAATTTCATGCAAAGATGGGCTCGATAAAGGATAGAAATGGTATGGACCTAACAGAAGCAGAAGATATTAAGAAGAGGTGGCAACAATACACGGAAAAACTGTAGAAAAAAGATCTTCACGACCCAGATAATCGTGATGATGTGATCACTAATCTAGAGCCAGACATCTTGGAATGTGAAGTCAAGTGGGCCTTGGAAAGCATCCCTATGAACAAAGCTAGTGGAGGTGATGGAATTCCAGTTGAGCTGTTTCAAATCCTGAAAGATGATGCTGTCAAAGTGCTGCACTCAATATGCCAGCAAATTTGGAAAACTCATCAGTGGTCACAGGACTGGAAAAGGTCAGTTTTCATTCCAATCCAAAAAAAAGGCAATGCCAATGAGTGCTCAAACTACTGCACAATTGCACTCATCTCACATGCTAGTAAAGTAATGCTCAAAATTCTCCAAGCCAGGCTTCAGCAATACATGAACCATAAACTCCCTGATGTTCAAGCTGGTTTTAGAAAAGGCAGAGGAACCAGAGATCAAATTGCCAACATCCGCTGGATCATGGAAAAAGCAAGAGAGTGCCAGAAAAACATCTATTTCTGCTTTATTGACTATGCCAAAGCCTTTGACTGTGTGGATCACAAGAAACTGTGGAAAATTCTAAAAGAGATGGGAATCCCAGACCACCTGACCTGCCTCTTGAGAAATCTGCATGCAGGTCAGGAAGCAACAGTTAGAACTGGACATGCAACAACAGACTGGTTTCAAATAGGAAAAGGAGTACGTCAAGGCTGCATTTCTCACCCTGCTTATTTAACTTATATGCAGAGTATCATGAGAAACGCTGGGCTGGAAGAAGCACAAGCTGGAATCAAGATTGCTGGGAGAAATATCAATAACCTCAGATATGCAGATTACACCACTCTTGTGGCAGAAAGTGAAGAGGAACTAAAAAGCCTCTTGATGAAAGTGAAAGAGGAGAGTGAAAAAGTTGGCTTAAAGCTGAACATTCAGAAAACGAAGATCATGGCATATGGTCCCATCACTTCATGGGAAATAGATGGGGAAACAGTAGAAACAGTGTCAGACTTTATTTTGGGGCTCCAAAATCACTGCAGATGGTGACTGCAGCCATGAAATTGAAAGACACTTACTCCTTGGCTGAAAAGTTATGACCAACCTAGATAGCACATTCAAAAGCAGAGACATTACTTTGCCAACTAAGGTCTGTCTAGTCAAGGCTATGGTTTTTTCAGTGGTCATGTATGGATGTGAGAGTTGGACTGTGAAGAAGGCTGAGCACCGAAGAATTGATGCTTTTGAAGTGTGGTGTTGGAGAAGACTCTTGAGAGTCCCTTGGACTGCAAGGAGATCCAACCAGTCCATTCTGAAGGAGATCAACCCTGGGATTTCTTTGGAAGGAATGATGCTAAAGCTGAAGCTCCAGTACTTTGGCCACTCATGCAAAGAGTTGACTCATTGGAAAAGACTCTGATGCTGGGAGGGATTGTGGGCAGGAGGAGAAGGGGATGACCGAGGATGAGATGGCTGGATGGCATCATTGACTCAATGGACGTGAGTGTGAGTGAACTCCGGGAGTTGGTGATGGACAGGGAGGCCTGGCGTGCTGCGATTCATGGGGTCACAAAGAGTCGGACACGACTGAGGACTGAACTGAACTGAACTGAACTGATGATCCCGTTGCCATTTACTTTGTTGTTTTGGGTTCAAGTTTGTACCCCCTTTCTGTTTCCTGTCTAGAGGAGATCCTTTAGCATTTGTTGAAGAGCTGGTTTGGTGGTGCTGAATTCTCTCAGCTTTTGCTTGTCTGTAAAGCTTTTGATTTATCCTTCATACTTGAATGAGATCCTTGCTGGGTACAGTAATCTGGGTTGTAGGTTTTTCTCTTTCATCACCTTAAGTATATCCTGCCATTCCCTTCTAGCCTGAGGAGTTTCTATTGAAAGATCAGCTGTTATCCTTATGGGAATCCCCTTGTGTGTTATTTGTTGTTTTTCCCTTCCTGCTTTTAATATTTATTCTTTGTGTTTGATCTTCATTTATTTGATTAATAAGTGTCTTGGGGTGTTTCACCTTGGGTTTATCCTGTTTGGGACTCTCTAGGTTTCTTGGACTTGGGTGACTATTTCCTTCCCCATTTTAGGTAAGTTTTCAACTATTATCTCCTCAGGTATTTTCTCATGGCCTTTCCTTTTGTCTTCTTCTCCTGGGACTCCTATGATTTGAATATTTGGTTTTTAACATTGTCCCAGAGGTCTCTAAGGTTGTCCTCATTTCTATTAATCCTTTTTTCCTTTTTTCCTCTCTGCTTCATTTACTCCTATCATTCTATCTGCCACCTCATTTATCTTATCTTCTGCCTCTGTTATTCTACTGTTGGTTCCCTCCAGAGTGTTTTTGATCTCACTTATTGCATTATTCATTATTAATTGATTCTTTTATTTTTTCTAGGTCCTTGTTAAACATTTCTTGCATCTTCTCAATCCTTATCTCCAGGCCATTTATCTGTAACTCCGTTTTGTTTTCAAGATTTTGGATCATTTTCACTATCATTATTCTGAATTTTTTCAGGTAGACTCCCTATCTCTTCCTCTTTTGTTTGGCTTGGTGGGCATTTATCATGTTCCTTTACCTGCTGAGTATTTCTCTGCCTTTTCATCTTGTTTAAATTGCTGTGTTTGGGGTGGCCTTTCTGTATTCTGGCAGTTTGTGGTTCCCCTTTATTGTGGAGGTTCCTTGCTGTGGGTGGGGTTGGACAGGTGGCTTGTCAAGGTTTCCCGGTTAGGGAAGCTTGCATTCGTGTTCTGGTGGGTGGAGCTGGATTTCTTCTCTCTGGAGTATAATGAAGTGTCCAGTAGTGAATTTTGAGATGTCTATGGGTTTGGTGTGACTTTGGGCAGCCTGTACGTTGAAGCTCAGGTTATGTTCCTGAGTTGATGCAGAATTTGTGTGGTATGTCTTGCTCTGGAACTTGTTGGCTCTTGGGTGGTGCTTGGTTTCAGTGTAGGTATGGAGGCATTTCAATGAACTCTTATTGAGTAATGTTCCTTGGAGTCAGGAGTTCTCTGGTGTTCTCAAGTTTTGGACTTAAGCCTCCTGCCTCTGGTTTTCAGTCTTATTCTTACAGTAGCTTATTCTTACTCAAGACTTCTCCATCCATACAGCATCAATGATAAAACATCTAGCTTAATGGTGAAAAGATTCTCCACAGTGAGGGACACCTGGAGAGTTTCACAAAGTTACATGGAGAAGAGAAGAGGTAAGAGAGAGATAGACGTGACCAGGATGAGAAGAGAGGAAATCAAAAGGGGAGAGAGAAAGCTAGCCAGTAATCAATTCCTTGTATGCTCTCCACAGTCTGGAACACTCAGAAAGGTACATTAAGTTACATAGGGAAGAGAAGAGGGGGGAAGGAGATAGAGGTGACCAGGAGGAGAAAAGGGGGAATCAAAAGGAGAGACACAGATCTAGCCAGTAAACAGTTCCCTAAGTGTTCTCCTTAGTCTGGAACACACAAAGAGATACACAGAGTTGGGTAGAGAAGAGAAGGAGGAGGGATGAGATAGAGGTGACCTAGGGGAGAAAAAGGAGAGTCAAAAGGGGGAGAGAGTAATCAAGCCAATAACCACACTTCTAAGTAAAAATAGGTACTGAAGATTGGATTCTTAAAGGTACAAAATTGATAACAAATACCAAAAAGCTAAGATTAAAAATCTAGAGTAGAGGTTAGACTCTCAAAAATACAATCTTGTCAAAAACAAAGTCACAAAAATTATAAAATATATATATGAAGTTTTCTTTAAAAATAGGGTCTTTTTTGCAAGGTAATAATAGGTCATAAAAATGAAAATTAAAGGAGTAATAGAGGTCTTAAAAAGAAAAAAATAAATGATAATAATAAAAATATATCTAGGAATTTCTCTGGAGCTGTTGTGGGAAGTGTGGGTCAATTCAGTTTTAGTTCTGTGATACAGCTTATACTTCTCAAGATCTATAGGCCCCTTCCAATGTAGTCGGTACTAACTACAGGGTTTTAATCTGCTACACCTGTCATTTCCAAAGCATTCTCTCTGTTTATTTTAGCTTCTTCTGTTTGTTGGTCTCTTCAGTGTATAATTTCCACCCTGAGACAAGGGGGTGAAGGTGGTCACTTATTTAGGCTCACTTGTTCAGTCGTTCTGTGGGGAGGGAGGAACGCTGCAAACAAATATCACTGGCATGCGTGGGAAGTGCTCACAGTGTCTTGGCTGCACTGGGTTTGCCCCCACTCACAGCATGTGTGCTTTCCCAGTCTACACTTCTCAGGCTCTAGGTTGCTCTGCTGGGGAACTGTCTGTGGCAGGCCCTGGGTTGTGTGCACTTCCTGGGTCTAAGCTACTCAGGTTCAGGTTCTTGGATACTCCACAAAGGCACAGACTTGGTTGGGCCTGTGTTTTGTGCCCTTCCCAGGTCTGGGTAGCTCAGGCAACCAGGTGCTTGATGAGCACAGTCTCCCCAGGTGGGGGGTGCATCGTATCACCTCCCCGGTCCCAGCCGCTTGGTTTTCTGGGTGGCAGTGGGCGCCCCCATCTCAGGTGTGCTGTATGTCTTTTCTGGGGAGCTGATCTCTGGCTGCAACCCTCCCGGCAGATGTCAACCATCCAGAATAGTCTTGGTTAGCAACTGGAAGCCTGCTTGCATTTTGGTAGAGGATGCTGTCTCTGGCATTTTGGTAGAGGATGCCAAGATTGCCCCTTTCCAGCTCTGGCTGCCCTTTCCTGCCTCCCTGCCTCCAGCAGGGGATGGGCCAGTCCGCAGCCAGCTAGCTCTCCTCTGTTATTTGCTCAGTCCTTTGTTCTGTGAGTGGCCCTGCAGTGCCTTGGGTTAGGGCTTTTTGCAGGATAGTTCTCGCTCTCTCTTTTCTCTCTCTCTCTCTCTGGCTATCCCACAGTTTGGGTTACTATCTCATGTTAGCTTCCTCAGATTGCCCTCAGGGCATTCAGGCCCGGTTATTACCCTAAGCAGTGCAGCCCGTGCCTCCCTATTCATCCCCAGTTTGCTGGTGGTGGATCTGGGCTACTTCTCTGCTGGGAGTTGCTGTTAGGCACGTAATCTGTGGGTTTTATTTATTTGTTTTTCCTCCTGGTTATGTTGCCCTCTGGGATTCCAAAACTCCCCACAGTCCCGCCGGTGAGAGGGTTTCCTGGTGTTTGGAAACGTCTCCTCTTTTAAGACCCCCTTCCCAGGATGAGTCTCCATCCCTAACTCTTTTGTCTCTCTTTTCATCTTTTATATTTTGTCCTACCTCCCTTCAAAGACAATGGGCTGACTTTCTGGGTGCCTGATGTCCACTGCCAGCATTCAGAAGTTGTTTTGTGGAATTTGCTCAGTGTTCAAATGTTCTTTCGACAAATTTGTGGGGGAGAAAATGGTCTCCTGTCCTATTCCTCCACTATCTTAGGACTACCCCTGGGGAGATCCTTGGCGAAGAAAATGGCTACCCACTCCAGTTTTCCTTCTGGGAAAATCCCATGGATAGAGGAGCCTGGTGGGCTACAGTCAACGGGGTCACAAGTGACTGAAGAGTCAGACATGACTGAAGCAACTTAGCATAGATGCACACAGTCTAAGCCACTCACTAGTCTAAGCACTTTGAATATATTAATTCATTTCATCTTCACAGCAACAATCATACAGATGAAGAAACTAAGACCTAAGTGTTAACCAGCTTGGCCAAGGGTAAAATACCAGTAAGTGGCACAACTGGAATTAAAATCCAGGCAGTCTGGATCTGGGGCCCTTGCTCTTAATTACTTTCCTGACAAGCCTTTCAAGGAGAACTTTTCATTTAATTTATATATTTTTTTTAAATTTTGGCCAAGCCTGCAGCATGGGGGATCTTAGTTCCCTGACGAGGGATTGAACAAGTGCCCCCTGCACTGGGGGCCAGGGTCTTAACCACTGGGCTGCCAGGGAAGTCCCAAAAAGGATTATTCTTTTTAATACAGTAAAATCAAAAATGTGTCATTTTGTTAGGTTCCCTTTGTGTTCATAGAATGTAAATTGCTTGTCATGATTTATTATGTAAGAGTCCTCTACATTCTTCCTTATTAGAGAGGTTGTAAGGTGCCTGGATTGTGAAGGCATGGAACAGCACCATCCCCAGTATCTTTTGTGCACTTTTTTTTTTTTCCTGGCTGTACGGTGTGGCATGCAGGATCTTAGTTCCCTGACCAGGGTTTGAACCCGTGCCCTTCACCATGGAACCACAGAGTCCCAACCACTGGCCTGCTGGGGAAATCCCTCTTGCTCACTCTTGACATTGGTAATTGTGCAGATGCCAGTGAGACAATTTAGATAGATCATCATTTGAGTGTGTGGGCAAGTGGGGATGGGGGTAGGTAGAGGATGAGGCATCTCAAGAATGCCCAGGGATAAGGAGAGGGGCATATCAACCTTGTGAAATGGAACCACTTCTTTTCTCACCTGAACAGTTTTCTACCTCAAATTTTCTTTCTTGAAACTTTCTTCCCTTCAGAGATGCCATGGGTAGTAAATATTGCTTGGCCACTAATAGCTCCTTGGAGTTTACCATGTCCCTCCATGCGTTCAGACTTCTTCCTGCCAGAGTCGTGCCTCTTTGTCTGTGAGCTCGCTCTGGCCTCCAAGTCCTCTCTGCTTATGAGCAGGGCAGGGTGAAAGCACCAGAGAACTCAGGGATGATTAATGAGAGTCAGTGTTGAAATATTCCAGCACTATTAACCCTTGGGCAGAATAATTCTGAGGCACGTGTGCTACTATGGCTCTCAGAACTCAGAGAATTAAGTTCCAGCTGTCCACAGTAGAAATTGGCTTAATAAATTGTATCAATCAGGATTCCATGAGAGGAAAAAACCCAATCACATATGTATATATTGATGAAATACACACATATTTCATATGTATATATTTGATATATATATATGAACATGATGAAATAATTTAATGCACATATATAACATATATGTACAGATATAGACATCATACATACATCATATATCTATGCATATATAATGATACATATATATCTATACATTTATGATATGGGCTTCTCTGGTGGCTCAGGTGGTAAAGAACATGCCTGTCAATGCAGGAGATGCAGGTTCGATCCCTGGGTTGGGAAGATCCCTGGAGAAGGGAATGACTGCCCATTCCAGCATTCTTGCCTGAAGAATCCCATGGACAGAAGAGCCTAGTGGGCCACAGTCCATAGGGTTGTAAAGAGTCAGACACGACTGAGCAACTAACACTTTCACTTTTTTCTCCCAAGTAGTTAATTGAGGCCCTACTATGTGCCTTGCACTATGCAATTTTAACCAAGTGATGGTGCCAGAATTCAAACTCAATCTATCTGCACAAGAACCTGGGATCTTCCCACTGCAGAATAGACCCCTGTTCCCTCAAAGATGAGGCTTAGGCTGGCTTCTTCCAGTTATCCTAGTAATTGTGGCCTTGCCCTGGGACTGCAGCCATGTGATGGGGGGTTGGCTTCCTTCCCAAACTGCACTGCCTCATTTTAGTGAAATATCTGCCCCCTTTTGGTCCCATATCTGTTCTCACAGAGCTTCTGACACCATTGACTGCCAGTTGGCTAACCATCTTTGTTTTTTGCCTTTTCATACTGTTTGTGGGGTTCTCAAGGAAAGAATACAGAAGTGGTTTGCCTTTCCATTCTCCAGTGGACCACATTTTGTCAGAATGCTCCACCATGACCCATCTGTCTTGGGTGGCCCTACATGGCATAGCTCATAGTTTCATTGAGTTAGATAAGGCTGTGGTCCATGCGATCAATTTTATTAGTTTTCTGTGATTGTGCCAACAAAGGTCTGTCTAGTCAAAGCTATGGTTTTTCTAGTAGTCATGTATGAATGTGAGATTTGGACAATAAAGAAAGTTGAGCACCAAAGAATTGATGCTTTTGAACTGTGGTGTTGGAGAAGACTCTCAAGAGTCCCTTGGACTGCAAGAAGATCCAACCAGTCCATCCTAAAGGAAATCAGTCCTGAGTATTCATTGGAAGGACTGATGTTGAAGCTGAAACTCCAATACTTCAGCCACGTGATGCGAAGAACTAACTTATTGGAAAAGACTCTGATGCTGGAAGAGATTGAAGGCAGGAGGAGAAGAGGATGACAGAGGATGAGATGGCTGGATGGCATCACCGATTAGATGGACATGAGTTTGATCAAGCTCAGAGAGTAGGTAATGGATAGGGAAGCCTGGTGTGCTGCAGTCCATGGGGTCGCAAAGAGTTGAACACAACTGATTGACTGAATTGAGTGAACTGGCTAACCATCCCATTGCTACCTCTCTGCCCCCGAGCAACCAGCTCACTACCCCCATCACATAATCTTATGCTCCCTGTCTGACTAGTTTCCCCTCCAATGTCCATCTGCACTTGGCTGTGAGCACCTGACCCACTTCCAGTAAGGTATGTTTCATTTTTCAGATGGAAATCTCAGCTTTTGAGGTCTGAGTCCATTCTGAAGAACTAAGAACAGATCATCCCTAGGATTCATACATTCATGAATGACAAATCAAGAAATAACAGCTTCCTTCAAGATCTGATTCAAGGCAGTCCCAAGATGGCAAAGAAATAGAACTGGGAGACCACTTTCTCCCCACAAATTCATCAAAAGATCATTTGAATGCTGAGCAACTTCTACAAAACAGCTTCTGAATGCTCCAGAGGATGTCAGGCACCCAGAAAGGGCACACATTCTCTTCAAAATGAGGAAGGACAAAATATAAAAGACAAAAAGAGAGAAAAGTGTTAAGGACAGAGACCCATCCTGGGGAGGGAGTCTTGAAGGAGAAGTTTCCAAACAGTAGGAAACCCTCTCATGGGTGGGTCTGTGGGGAGTTTTGGAATCTCAGAGGGCAACATAACCAGGTGGAAAAAAAAGAAAAATGCCACAGAATATGCACCTAACCACAATTGCCAGCAGAGTAGTAGCCCAGATGCTCACATCTGCCACCAGCCACCGGCTGGACAGGGAGACATGGGCTGCATCATCAGTGCTTAGGGTAAGGACCAGGCCTGAATGCCCTGAGGACTATCTGAGGGAGCTAACATAAGACACTGACCCAAACTGTACGATCACCAGAGAGAAGAGAAAAGAGAACTTTCCCATGGAAAGCTCTAACACATAGCCTGGCCCGCTCACAGAACAAAGGATTGAGTGAATACCAAAGGAGAACTAGCCAGCTGCATACAGGTCCCCCCTCCCCCTGCCAGAGGCAGAGAGCCAGGCATGTGACAGCCAGATCCAAAAGGCAAGGGGCAATCTTGGCCCCAGAGACCGGTATCCTCCACCAAACTGTGAGCAGGTTCCTAGTTATTAACCACGTCCTCCTGGGATCCTGGATGGTCGACATCTGCCAGGAGGATTGCAGCCTGAGATCAGCCCCCAGGAGGAGACACACAGCACACCTGAGACAGTGCTCTTGCAGTGCACCCAGGAAACTGAGTGGCCAGGACCGGGGAGATGATTAAGATGCACGACCCACCTGGGGCAGTGCTCTCTCCAAGCACCTGGTCACTTGAGTTGCTTGGACCTGGGAAGGGCACAAAACGCATGCCCAACCAAGTCTGTATGCTTGCAGAGTACCTGAAAACTTGAACCTGAGTGGCTTAGACCTGGGAAGTACACGAAACACAGGGCCCGCTTTGGACAGTGCCCCTGCAGAGCACCCTGGAGCCTGAGCAGTGTAGACCCAGAAAACAAACACTGTGAGCCAGACCAAACCCAGTGTGGTCCAAAAAGTGTGAGCACTCCCCACACATGCCAGCGATATTTGTTTGCAGTGTCTCCTCCCTCCCCACAACACAACTGAATAAATGAGCCTAAATAAGTGACCACCTACACCCCTTTGTGTCAGGGTGGAAATTAGACACCAAAGAGACTTGCAAACAGAGGAAGCCAAAATAAAAAAAGAAGACAGAACCACTCTAGAAGTGACAGGTGCAACAGATTAAAACCCTGTAGTTAACATTGACTAGGCATTGGAGGGGGCCTATAGACCTTGAGAACAAGTATAAGCTGGAACAAGGAACTATCTGAAACTGAACTGATCCCACACTGCCCACAACAGCTCCAGAGAAATTCCTAGATATATTTTTACTATTAATTACTTTTTAATTTTTAAATTTAAGTTCTTTATTATCCTTTAATTTTCATTTTTATAACCTATTATTAACTTTGAAAAAGGGCCCTATTTTAAAGCAAATTTCATATATATATAATTACAATTTTGTGATTGACTTTGTTTTGTATTTTTAATACTGTATTTTTGAAAGTCCACCCTCTACTCTAGGTTTTCAATATTTACTTTTTAATATTTGTTGTCAATTTTGTACCTTTAAGAATCAAACTATCAATACCCATTTTCACTTAGGGGTGTGATTACTGGCTTGATTGCACTCTCCCCTTTTGACTCTCCCTTTTCTCCCCCAGGTCACCTCTATCTCCTCCTTTCCCCTTCTCTTCTCTACTTAACCCTGTGAATCTTTCTGAGTATTCCAGGCTGTGGAGAACACTTAGGGAACTGATTACTGGCTAGATTTGTCTCTCCCCTTTTGGCTCCCTCTCTTCTCCCCCTGGTCACCTCTATCTCCATCCTCCCTCTTCTCTTCTCTATGTAACTCTGTGTAACTCTATGTAACTCTATGTAACTCTGGGTGTACCGTGCTGTGGAAAATTGTTTCACCATTAACCTAGATTTTATCATCTGTGCTGTATGGATGGAGAAGTCTTGAGGCTGTAAGAATAAGACTGAAAGGCAGAGGCAGGAGGCTTAACTCCAAAATTTGAGAGCATCAGAGAACTCCTGATTCTAGGTAACATTAATAGACAAGAGTTCATCCAAAAGCCTCCATACCTACACTGAAAGCAAGTTCCACCCAAGAACCAAAAAGTTCCAGAACAAGACATATCACACTAATTCTCCAGCAAAGCAGGAACACAGCCCTGAGCATTAAAAGACAGGCTTCCAAAAACGATGCCAAACCCATAAAGAAAGTGAAGTCACTCAGTCAAGTCCGACTCTTTGTGACCCTGTGGACTGTAGCCTACCAAGCTCCTCTGTCCATGTGATTCTCCAGGCAAGAATACTGGAGTGGGTTGCCATTTCCTTCTCCAGGGGATCTTCCTGACCCAGGGATCAAACCTGGGTTTCCTGCATTGGAGGCAGACGCTTTAACCTCTGAGCTACCAGGGAAGCCCTGCCAAACCCATAGAGACCCTCAAACTCACTACTGAACACTTGATTGCACTTCAGAGAGAAGAGATCCAGCTCCACCCACCAGAACACAGACTCAAGCTCCCCTAACCAGGAAACCTTGACAATCCACTAGTCCAACCCCACCCACAGAGAGCAGGCTCCACAATAAAGAGCAATGACATACTTCCAGCCTACAGAAAGGGTACCCCAAACACAGCAATCTAAACAAAATGAAAAGGCAGAGAAATATTCAGCAGGTAAAGAAACATGATAAATGCCCACCAACCTCCCCACCCCCCAAAAAAAAGAGGAAGAAAGAGAGAGTCTACCTGAAAAAGAATTCAGAATAATGATAGTAAAATGATCCAAAATCTTGGAAACAAAATGGAGTTACAGATAAACAGCCTAGAGACAAAGATTGAGAAGATGCAAGAAATGTTTAACAAGGGCATAGAAGAAATAAAGAAGAGTCAATCAATAATGAATAATGCAATACCTGAGATCAAAAGCATTCTAGAGGAAACCAACAGTAGAATAACTGAGGCAGAAGATAGGTGGAAGATAGAATTGTGGAAATAAATGAAACAGAGAGGAAAAAAGAATTAAAAGAAATGAGGACAACCTCAGAGACCTCTGGGACAAGGTTAAATGATCCAATATTTGAATCATAGGAGTCCCAGGAGAAGAAGACCAAAAAAAGAAAGTGCATGAGAGAATACTTGAGGAGATAACAATTGAAAACTTCCCTAAGATGGAGAAGGAAATAAGCCACCCATGTCCAAAAACCCAGAGAGTCCCAAAAAGGATAAACCCAAGCTGAAACACCCCAAAACACATATTAATCAAACTAATGAAGATCAAACACAACCAGTGAATATTAAAAGCAGCAAGGGAAAAGCAATGAATAATACACAAGGGAATCCCCATAAGGAAAACAGCTGATCTTTCAATAGAAACTCTCAAGCCAGAAGGGAATGGCAGGACATATTCAAAGTGATGAAAGAGAAAAAGCTACAACACAGATTATACCCATAACAGATCTCATTCAAATATGATGGAGAAATCAAAAGCTTTACAGACAAGCAAAAGCTGAGAGAATTCAGCACCATCAAACCAGCTCTTCAACAAATGCTAAAGGATCTTCTCTACAGAGGAAACACAGAAAAGGTTTATAAACTCAAACCCAAATCAACAAAATAAATGGCAACAGGATCATACTTATCAATAATTGCCTTAAATGTAAATGGGTTGAATGCCCCAACCAAAAGACAAAGACTGGCTGAATGGATATAAAAACAATACCCTTATATATCCTGTGTACAAGAGACCCACCTCAAACCAAGGGACACATACAGACTGAAAGTGAAGGGCTGGAAAAAGATATTTCATGCAAATGGAGACCAAAAGAAAGCAGGAGTAACAATATTCATATCAGATAAAACAGACTTTGAAATAAAGGCTATCAAAAGATACAAAGAAGGACACTACATAATGATTAAAGGATCAATCCAGGAAGAAGATATAACAGTTATAAATATATATGCACCCAACATAGGAGCACCTCAATATGTAAGGCAAATGCTAACAAATATGAAAGGGGAAATCAACAGTAACACAATAATAGTGGGAGATTTTAATACCCTACTCACACCTATGGGTAGAACAACCTAACAGAAAATTAACAAGGAAACACAAGCCTTAAATGATACAATGAACCAGTTAGACCCAATTGATACCTGTAGGACATTTCACCCCAAAACAATTAATTTCACCTTTTTCTCAAGGGCACATGGAACATTCTCCAGGATAGATCACATGCTGGGCCATCTAGCCTTAGTAAATTAAAAAAAAAAAAAATGAAATCATTTCAAGCATCTTTTCTGATCACAATGTGGTAAGATTAGATGTCAACTACAGGGGAAAAAACTATTAAAAATACAAACATATGGAGTCTAAACAACACGCTTCTGAATAACCAATGAATCATGGAAGAAATCTAAAGGAAATCAAAATACACATAGAAATGAATAAAAATGAAAACGCAACAACCCAAAACCTATGGGATTCAGTAAAAGCAGTGCTAAGGGAAAAGTTCATAGCAATACAAGCTTACATCAAGAAACAAGAGAAAAATCAAATATATAGTCTAACTTGACACCTAAAGCAACTAGAAAAAGAAGAAATGAAGAACCTCAGGGTTAGGAGAAGGAAAGAAATCATAAAAATTAGGGCAGAAATAAATGAAAAGGAAACAAAGGAGCCTATAGCAACAATCAACAAAACTAAAAGCTGGTTCTTCAAGAAGATAAATAAAAATCATGACTGACAACACAGAAATACAAAGGAATGTAAGAGACTACTATCAGCAACTATATGCCAATGAAATGGACAACTTGGAAGAAATGGATGAACTCTTAGAAAAGTATAACCTTCCAAAATTGAACCAGGAAGAAAGAAAATCTTAACAGACCCATAACAAGCATGGAAATTGAAACTGTAATAAAAGATTTTCCAACAAACAAAAGCCCAAGACCAGATGGCTTCACAGGTGAATTCTACCAAAAATTTAGAGAAGAGCTAACACCTATCCTACTCAAACTTTTCCAGAAAATTGTAGAGGAAGGTAAACTCCCAAACTCATTCTATGAGGCCACTATCACCCTAATACCAAAAAAAGATGCCACGAAAAAAGAAAACTACAGGCCAATATCACTGATGAACATAGATGCAAAAATCCTTAACAAAATGCTAGCAAACAGAATCCAACAACATATTAAAAAGATCATACATCATGACCAAGTGGGCTTTATCCCAGGGATGCAAGGATTCTTCAATATTCACAAAACAACCAATGTGATACACCACATTAAGAAATTAAAAGATAAAAACCATATGGTTATCTTAGTAGATGCAGAGAAAGTTTCTGACAAAATTCATGACCCATTTATGATAAAAACCCTCCAGAAAGCAGGCATAGAAGGAACACACCTCAACATAATAAAAACCATATATGATAAACCCACAGCAAACATTATCCTCAATGGTGAAAAATTGAAAGCATTTCACCTAAAAGCAAGAATAAGACAAGGGTGCCCACTCTCACCAATACTATTCAACATAGTTCTGGAAGTTTTAGCCACAGCAATCAGAGAAGAAAAAGAAATAAAAGGAATCCAGATTGGAAAAGAAGAAGTAAAACTCTCACTGTTTTCAGATGAAATGTTCCTCCACACAGAAAACCCTAAAGACATCACCAGAAAATTACTAGAGCTAATCAATGAATATAGAAAAGTTGCAGGATATAAAATTAGTACACAGAAATCCCTTGCATTCCTATACACTAACAATGAGAAAACAGAAAGTGAAATTAAGGAAACAAACCCATTCACTCCAGTAACAAAAAGAATAAAATACTTAGGAATAAATCTACCTAAAGAAACGACCTATGTATAGAAAACTATAAAACATTGATGAAAGAAATCAAAGATGACATAAATAGATAGAGAAATATACCATGGTCATGGATTGGAGGAATCAATATAGTGAAAATGAGTATACAACCCAAAGTAATCTATAGATTCAGTGTAATTCCTATAAAGCTACGGAGTGGGTAACAGGTAACAAGGCCAGGAGTCTCCAAATGAAGGAAATAGGCTGTGAGTGTCAGATTTTTTTCTCTTAAATTTTGTGTTGCTATGACAACACATGGTTCCTCCTTACCTTAACTTTTCTCAAACCTTGAGCTAACCAATGTGTTTTTCTTATGGAAATGTTTTTCTTAAGATTTGTTAATGAAGCTATGTATTTGCTTTGTAATTTGCCTTTCTTCAAAGTGGTTCCACCTAAGACTAACTGTTTTTTCTTTTCTCAAACCTTGGGCTGATAATAGCTCAAAAAACCAGTATTCATATCAATTGTTTTATGGCTGGGGGATGACACACCTCATGCCATCCTATCTCAAAAATGCATATTGTGGAAGAGGAGCCTGGTGAAACTCCATTAGCCTTGGGGTGTCTCTCTTACCTGATTAATAGTTTTCTAACAGACATAAAACATCCAGCTGAAGACTAGCAGGTGGGCACTCTTTCTGCCCCCTTCTGATGTCTATGTCAGAAGCTTTCTCTATCTCTTTTATACTTTAATAAAGCTTTATTACACAAAAGCTTTGAGTGATCAAGCCTCGTAACTGGCCTTGGATTGAATTCCTTTCCTCCAGATGCCAAGAATCTCAGCGTCTTTCATGGCTCAATAACAATCTTTCACTACCAACAGTATTTTTGACAAAACTAGAACAAATAATTTCACAATTTGTATGGAAATACTAAAAACCTCGAATAGCCAAAGTAATCTTGAGAAAAAATAATGGAACTGGAGTAATCAACCTTCCTGACTTCAGACTATACTACAAAGCTACAATCATCAAGACAGTATGGCACTGGCACAAAAACAGAAATATAGATTGATGGAACAAAATAGAAAGCCCAGAGATAAATCCACGCACCTATGGACAACTTATCTTTGACAAAGGAGGCAAAAATATACAATGGAGAAAAGACAATCTCTTTAACAAGTAGTGTGGGGGAAACTGCTCAACCACCTGTAAAAGAATGAAACTAGAACACTTGCTAACAATATACACAAAAATAAACTCAAAATGGATTAAAGATTTAAGTGTAAGACCAGAAACTATAAAACTTCTAGAGGAAAACACAGGCAAAACACTCTCTGACATAAATCAGCAAGATCTTCCATGACCCACCTCCCAGAGTAATGGAAATAAAAACAAAAATAAACAAATGGGACCTAATTAAACTTAAAAGCTCTTGCACAATGAGGGAAACACTGAGCAAGGTGAAAGGACAGCCTTCAGAATGGGAGAAAATAATAGCAAATGAAGCAACTGACAAAGAATCTCAAAAATATACAGGCAGCTCATGTAGCTCAATACTAGAAAAATAAACAACCCAATCAAAAAATGGGGCAAGGAACTAAACAGACATTTCTCCAAAGAAGACATACAGATGGTTAACAAACACATGAAAAGATGTTCAACATCACTCATTATCAGAGAAGTGTAAATCAAAACCACAATGAGGTACCATCTCACACTGGTCAGAATGGCTACTTTCAAAAAGTCTCCAAAAAATGCTGGAGAGGGTGTGGAGAAAAGAGAACCCTCTTACACTGTTGGTGGGAATGCAAACTAGTACAGCCACTATGGAGAACAGTGTGGAGATCCTCTGCTGCTGCTACTGCAGCTAAGTTGCTTCAGTCGTGTCTGACTCTGTACGACCCCATAGACGGCAGCCCACCAGGCTCTGCCGTCCCTGGGATTCTCCAGGCAAGAACAAAAAACCGGAAATAGAACTTCCATATAACCCAGCAATCCCACTGCTGGGCATACACACTGAGGAAACTAGAACTGAAGGAAACATGTGTATCAATGTTCATTACATCACTGTTTACAATAGCCAAGATATGGAACAACCTAGATGCCCATCAGCAGACAAATGGATATGAAAGCTGTGGTACATATAAATAATGGAATATTACTCAGGTATTAAAAAGAACACATTTGAATCAGTTCGAATGAGGTGGATGAAACTGGAGACTATTATACAGAGTGAAGTAAGTCAGAAAGAAAAACACCAATACAGTATATTAACATATATTTATGGAATTTAGAATAATGGTAATGACAACCCTATATGCAAGACAGCAAAAGAGACAGATATAAAGAACAGACTTTTGGACTCTGGGAGAAGGCGAGGGTGGGATGATTTAAGAGAACAGCGTTGAAACATGTATATTACCATATGTGAAATAGATGACCAGTCCAAGTTCAATACATGGAACAGGGCACTCAAATCTGGTGCTCTTGGACAACCAGAGGGATGGGATGGGGAGGGAGGTGGGAGAGGAGTTCGGGATGGTGGACACATGTACACTCATGGCTGATTCATGTCAATGTATGGCAAAAACCACCACAATATTGTAAAGTAATTAGCTTCCAATTAAAAAAAAAAAGATCTGATTCAACTATCACTTTGGAAGTGACTGAACTCCCAAAGTACTTTATATTTACTTTCCTTGAGGTACACAATTATTTATCACATGTAAGCATATATATATATCTTACACATTCAATCCTATTCAGAATACATACTTACGGCAAGAATTAGGTTAATTCATATCTGTAATGCTCAAGGTAATAGCAAAGTGGGGGGAAACTAGGTGTCTTAAACATAATTCCCTCAATGACTCAAAGAAGCTTCATTCAAGTTACTAAATTCACCAACATTTCTAATTTGTCAAGGAAAAACATTTTTGTCATATATAAAATATTAATAATGAAAATCAGGTAATGTTTCAAACACATTAAAATTAACTCAGAGAAGAGAAGAGTATATTGTCACCCTGCTTATTTAACTTATATGCAGAGTACATCATGAGAAACTCTGGGCTGGAAGAAGCATAAGCTGGAATCAAGATTGCCAGGAGAAATATCAATAACCTCAGATATGCAGATGAAACCACCCTTATGGCAGAAAATGAAGAGGAACTAAAAACCCTCTTGATGAAAGTGAAAGAGGAGAGTGAAAAAGTTGGCTTAAAGCTGAACATTCAGAAAACGAAGATCATGGCATCTGGTCACATCACTTCATGGGAAATAGATGGGGAAACAGTGGAAGCAGTGTCAGACTTTGTTTTGGGGGCTCCAAAATCACTGCAGATGGTGACCACAGCCATGAAATTAAAAGATGCTTACTCCTTGGAAGAAAAGTTATGACCAACCTAGATAGCATGTTGAAAAGCAGAGACATTACTTTTCCAACAAAGGTCCATCTAGTCAAGGCCATGGTTTTCCCAGTGGTCATGTATGGATGTGAGAGTTGGACTGTGAAGAAGGCTGAGCACCGAAGAATTGATGCTTTTGAAGTGTGGTGTTGGAGAAGACTCTTGAGAGTCCCTTGGACTGCAAGGAGATCCAACCAGTCCATTCTGAAGGAGATCAACCCTGGGATTTCTTTGGAAGGAATGATGCTAAAGCTGAAACTCTAGTACTTTGGCCACTTCATGCGAAGAGTTGACTCATTGGAAAAGACTCTGATGCTGGGAGGGATTGGGGGCAGGAGGAGAAGGGGACGGCAGAGGTTGAGATGGCTGGATGGCATCACTGACTCGATGGACATGAGTCTGTGTGAACTCCGGGAGTTGGTGATGGACAGGGAGGCCTGGCGTGCTGCGATTCATGGGATCTCAAAGAGTCGGACATGACTGAGAGACTGAACTCAACTGAACTGAAAGAATGGCATGTGATCAATATGTTTTTCCAAGATTTGGAAAATCAACTTTGTTAACTGGAATATTAAAAGCTTTTATTCCATATTGCAAATGCTCACAATTCAGTGAACTAAAGAGCCTATTGATGAAAGTGAAAGAGGAGAGTGAAAAACTTGGCTTAAAGCTCAACATTCAGAAAACTAAGATCATGGCATCTAGTCCCATCACTTCATGGCAAATGGACGGGGAAACAATGGAAAAAGTAAGAGACTATTTTGGGGGGCTCCAAAATCACTGCAGATGGTGACTGCAGCCATGAAATTAAAAGATGCTTGCTCCTTGGAAGAAAAATTGTGACCAACCTAGACAGCATATTAAAAAGCAGAGACATTACTTTGCCAACAAAAGTCCGTCTAGTCAAAGCTATGGTTTTTCCAGGAGTCACATATGGATGTGAGAGTTGGACTATAAAGAAAGCTGAGCACTGAAGAATTGATGCTTTTGAACTGCGGTGTTGGAAAAGACTCTTGAGAGTCACTTGGACTGCAAGGAGATCTGACTAGTCCATCCTAAAGGAAATCCACCCTGAATATTCATTGGAAGGACTGATGCTGAAGCTGAAACTCCAGTACTTTGGCCACCTGATGTGAAGAACTGGCTCACTGGAAAAGACCGTGATGCTTGGAAAGACTGAAGGTAGGAGGAGAAGGGGATGACAGGATGAGATGGTTGGATGGCATCACCGACTCAATGGACACAAGTTTGAGTAAACTCCAGGTGTTGGTGATGGACAGGGAGGCCTCCCAAAGAGTTGGACACGATTGCGCAACTGAACTGAACTGAACACAATTCAGTATAAGCAATAAATGATATCGAAATTCCAGTAAAACATAAGCCAAACTCTGCTGAGTATAATTGAGTACACAATGGTCAAAGAGAAATTCACTGATATGTGTTTATCTGTTTTACCTGAGTCATTTATTTGGGACAAAAAGAAATTCTATCATTATATCCGTGAAGTTAATCAAACACAGTCATCCACCACACACTGACAAGACTGTCAGTCTCTAGTTGATTATGAATAAAAAACAGCCCTCCCTGCTACCATCCCCATAAGTGGGCTTATTTTCTAACCATAATCATCTGAAGTCTTTGTTATTTAAAGACCTAATTTTCTGCCCTCATTTTCATAAAGACTTTTATAGCAGGCACAATACACTCCAGTGGGTAAGTAATGTATCATACCCTTGGTACATGCAAAGATTACTTCATTAATTACAAAGAAATGTGATAAAAGAGGTCATCTAATTTCTACAACCTGTTCACAGGAAGTGCCATAAGTGGGCATTTAAAATCATTTGGGTGTGCATAAAATTATCTTAAACATTTGTATCCAGTTGTACACATACAGTGTTTTAAAAGACACACATTTTTATAAGGATTATTTTAAAAGAGTAGGTCCTTTCCTCTCCCGCACAAGCTGATTACCACCCTTAGGAGACAGCCATTTCCAACTACTCTGGCACTTTTGATTTTGGTGTATAACACTCCTGGGCATCCCAGGTTTTGCTAGTAGTAAGGAACCTGCCTGCTAATGCAGGAGATGTAAGAGATAGGAGATGTAAGAGATTCAATCCCCAGGTTGGGAAGATCCTCTGGAAGAGGGCATGGCTATCCACTCCAGGATTCTTGCCTGAAAAATCCCATGGACAGAGGAACCTGGTAGGCTATGGTCCATAGAGTGGCAAAGAGCTGGACATGATTGAAGCAACTTAGCAGGAGCAGCATATAATACCCCTACTGCTAATTTTTTTTCTGTTTTCGATATTATCTATTGCTTTCCTACATTGAAGATGAGTATTCAGTGCTTAGACATGCCTCCTCTACCTCAGTTTTCAAACACACCCCCAGTTAGTACATTTCCTTGCCGCTTATTTTTGGGAGATATCAACATTCTGTTTTGCATTATTATTACAAGCTTGACCTAATCGTGGCTTGAGCCATGAAGCCGCCATTCTTGTATCTGATTTCTCATAAACCTATTTTGGGGGCTTCCCTTGTGGCTCAGTGATAAAGAATCCACCTCCAATGCAGGAGATGCAGGTTCGATCCCTGGGTCAGGAAGATCCCCTGAAGGAGGACATGGCAACCCACTCCAGTATTCTTGCCTGGAAAATTCCATGGACAGAGGAGCCTGGCGGGCTACAATCCATGGGGTCACAAAGAGGGACATGGCTGAGAACACTCACACAAAAAAAAAACTTTGCTTTTTCTCTATATTTCTCTGCAGCTCTGATCACAGAAGACTTAAATTCACATCTAGCCAAAAATTTTCCCAGCACCTACCATGTGCCAGGCTTTGTGCCAGGTACTCATCTAAATGTATCGTGTGTAGTCCCCACAACAATACACAAATCTAATATTCTGTATTAAGGTGGTGGACACTTGATATTATGATATAATGGAGTAAAATCTTCAGGAAATGTGGAAGCATCAGAAATCTCCATTGATCTCTTATTTGCAGTGAGTAATTGATATTTATTTTAAAGAAAATTTAACTTGGATGTCAGAATCTGAACATTCTCATTCTGTTCTTTTCTTTAATATACTCCAGTAGCTTGCAAACTCTTGTGTTCATAACAATTACCTACAAAGGTAAAAAAGCAGCTGTATCATACCTTCTAGTTGATTTAAGGATCTTCCAAGGGTATTTTTGACTATAGGGGGTTTTTTATCTTAAAAGTTGAGTTTCAAAACTCATTTTTACATAAAACAAGAATTTTGCGATCATTTTAAATCCAAAATTCCTGGCTATTTGACTCCTAAGCATGTAGAGATGACATTTGCTTCTCTTTCAGACAGTAGGAGAAGGCAATAGCGCCCCACTCCAGTCCTCTTGCCTGGAAAATCCCACGGACAAAGGAGCCTGGTGGGCTGCAGTCCATGGGGTCACTAAGAGTCGGACACAACTGAGTGACTTCACTTTCACTTTTCACTTTCATGCATTGGAGAAGGAAATGGCAACCCACTCCAGTGTTCTTGCCTGGAGAATCCCAGGGATGGGGGAGCCTGGTGGGCTGCTGTCTATGGGGTCGCATAGAGTCAGGCACGACTGAAGCAAATTAGTAGCAGCAGCAGCAGCAGCAATCAGACAGTACAGGGAAGGAACTCAATCAGGAATACAGCCTAGGGGGAGGGAGGTCCTAAATCTGAAAGGGTGGTCCTAAGGAAATGGCACACATTGTACCTAGACTTGAAGAAAATCTTCAGGTTTATACTGGAGCTATTTTCACCAATTTGTTCAACAGATATTTATGTGGCATAGACTACATGGCTGGTACTATTCAAAGAGCTAGGAATATAGCAGTAAATGATGCACACATTGCTGTTTTCAGGGAGTTTACACTTTAGATATTCTATTTTCTAAAATTTATTTATTGGTTGTGCTGGGTCTCTGCTGCTGTGTGGGCTTTTTTCTAGTTGTGGCGAGTGGGGGCTGTTCTCTAGTTGTAGTGTGGGAGTTTCTCATTGTGATGGCTTCTTTTGTTGTGGAGCACAGGCTCTGGGTGCATGGGCTTCAGTAGTTGCAGCATGTGAGCTCAGTGGGTGTGGCTCCCAGGCTCTAGAGCACAGGTTCAATCGTTGTGGCACATGGGTTTAGTTGCTCCACAGCATGTGGGATCTTCCTGGATCAGGGATCAAACCCATGTCTCCTGCATTGACAGGAGAAGGAAATGGCAACTTCCTTTGCCATTCTTTACCACTGAGCTACCAAGGAAGCCTTTTAGACATTTTAGAATCAGAAAAGATAGATAACAAATCAACAAATATGCATGTAATATGCCATGGTGTACTTCACGATATGAAGTAGTTTAAAGTGTTAGTCACTCAGTTGTGTCTGACTCTTTGGGACCCTATGGACTGTAGCCCACCAGGCTCCTCTATCCATGGAATTCTCCAGGCAAGAATACTGGAGTGTGTTGCCATTTCCTTCTCCAGGGTATCTTCCCAACCCAGGGATCGAACCCAGGTCTCCTGCATTGCAGACAGATTCTTTACCCTCTGAGTCACTAGGGGAGTTTAAATGAATAGACAATTACAGTAGGGGATGTTATTTTATTTAACACCACCAGAGAAGGAGACCCAAGAGAATGATGACCCAGAAACAAAAGAAAGAACATAGTCTACAAAGGAGAGTGATCAACTGAGTCATATGCGGAAGACAGATCCAATCGATGAAAACCGAGAAATAATCACTGGATTTGGCAACTTGAAGGTCACTGGTGGCCTTGTAAGGAAATCTGGGTAGACTGGTGGGAATGAAAGCCTGATCAGAGTGGGCTCGAGAGAAAATAAGAGAAAACACAAATGAGAAACAATGGTTGTGAAAATGGCAAAGGAGAACAGCAGTTAGAAGGAAATGTGAGATGAAGGGATGAAATATTATTGTCTGTCTGTATGCTGAGAGGACAGATTCAGTGCTGAGGGAAAAATTAAAGAGAGAAGAGAAAGAGGACAAATCCTTGGACAATGTCCTTGAGTCAGAAGTCAAGAATAGGACCACGTGTACAGGGAGGATTTAGCCTTGGGTAAGTGGATAAAGAGCTCATTTGTTGTCACTCAGGGGAAAGCACAGAGTAATGGTACAGATACAGCAGACTGAAGATGACTTTGGTAGAAAGATATTAACCTTCCATTTTGACTATTTCTATTTCTCAGTGAAATAAGAAACACCATACATTGAGCATGAGAAAAGGAAGGAGATATGGGTGGTTGTGGAAAGAGAAAAAGGCATGAGATTAATAATAATTATCTAAAAGAATGGGAGAATGAATTGACTTGGAAAAAAATAATGGGATTTCCCAGCATCTCTAAGGGTTCAGCTACAGTCTATACACATGTGGACCACATCTGGAGAGCTGTCTGACCTAGAGGCCATCTCTAGAATGACAGGCAAGATGGAGGTCCTAGGATGTTGGACCTCTATCCGAGGCCATGCTGTGCTATTTCCTGCTTCATGTAACCATCTTCACAAATTTCTATGACCTTTGCCATTAAAGAAAGTTGACATCTTCTAGCAGTGACTGTTTGCATCTTTGCATCAATCATGCTGCTATCCATTGTGACAAGCAAGCAAGGGGAGATGAGCATAGTATTATTCTTCAGGCATCTTGCCAATACAATAAAGTCAAAGAGCCTCCTTCTTCATGTTCAAGGAATAAAACAAACAGCTCTGCCTGCTAGAAATGAAAAGCGCTTCACTTGGGCCTCAAAGCTAATATGTCCCAACGCACACTGGATTTCCACTACTCCAATCAGGCTTTCCTTCTAATCCATGACCTGACTACACTTAACTCCTTGGATATCATTAGACCCATCTGTGTGTGTTACTTGCTCAGTCATGTCCAACTCTTTGTGACTTCGTGGACTGTAGCCTGCCAGGCTCCTCTGTCCACAGGATTCTCCAGGCAAGGATACTGCAGTGGGTTGCCATTTCCTTCTCCAAGGGATCTTCCCAACCCAGGGATCGAACCCAGGTCTCCCGCATTGTGGGCAGATTCTTTACTGTCTGAGCCACCAGGGATATTAGACCCATCCAGGTAAGAAAATATCACTACTTTGCCTCTAAACCTTTGAAGGCACCTCATTTCCTGAGTAAGTTTTAAACTCAGTAGCCTCACATGGAGAACGCTCCTCATGTCTTTTTCACTTATCTCTAACCCTCCCTGTCTCACATGCTTTGCCCATCCAGCTTATTTCCTAAACCAGCTTTCCTGATTAAATACCTACCTCATGAGGTAGTTGAGGCTTCCTAGAGAAGCAAAGTAACTCAGCAAATAACTCCCTGCTTCTGGCAGGGAAAGCTTTAAACAACTTCTGTCAAAATCCTGGCCCTGGGACTTCCCTGGTGGTCCAGTAGTTAAGACTCTATGCTCCCAATGCAGGGGGCCCTGGGTTCAATCCCTGGTCAGGGAACTAGATCTCCCATGCTGAAACTAAAGATACCACATGCTGCAATGAATATTGAAGATCCCTTGTGTGACAACTAAGACCAAATAAATGACCAATAAATGAACATAGCCAAATAAATAAACAGAAATAAATATGAAAAAAGCCCTTGCCCTGGATTATCTACAAGAAGAAATTCCCAATTTCCCAAAACATGTGCCAGAGAAGTCTCTTAAGCCCATTTCCCATCTACCACTATGGCTCTCAGTATGGCTTCATTGTAGAGCAAAGACTAAACTGAAAGAACTTCTAAAATTGACTCCCTCTTGTCAACATCTTGGGCTTCTCTGGTGGCTCAGTTGGAGAATCTGCCTGCAATGTGGAAGACCTGGGTTCAATCCCTGGGTTGGGAAGACCCCTTGGAGAAGGGACAGCTACACACTCCAGTATTCTGGCCTGGAGAATTCCATGGACTGTATAGTCCATGGGGTCGCAAAGAGTTGGGCACAACTGAGTGACTTTCACTTTCATACAGTCCATGGAATAGCAAAGAGTTGGACACTACTCAGGGACTTTCACTTTCACTTTCTTTCTGTCGACATCTCAACTGTAGCTCTGGGTATTATGGTTCAATTTCTTTAAACGAAAATCGTATATTTTTGAAAACTTCAGTTTTAGCACTGGGTTCAGATCTTCCAGAAAACAAGCACCAAGACTGAGTTATAAGCACAAAACATTTATTAGGGGGAAAATGCCTGTGATGATAAATGAGTAGGGAGCAGGAAAGAGGAGAGGCCAGGAGAGTCTTCAGACTGCAGGGTAGATCTGATGACTGTTTGAGAAAGGAGGAAGGAAGATTGGGTAGGGGGAATCTCAGACTGCAGCAGTCTTGAAGGGGCACATGGGAAGCCCTGGAACAAAGACTGCCTATCAGAGAAGTTCAGTGTCCAGCAGAATTGTCCAGCTTTGGTACCCCACTGTGATCAGTCCTTGGTGGGAACAGCCTGGGGAGGGTGTGGCCTCCATAGGAATGGTGCAGCAGATCCCAAAGATGCAGCAGCTGGGGGCTGTCAGCTTATAGCACTCCTTCTAGAAGGTTCTCCCTTGCAAATCAACCTCTTTGTGCACCTCCATGGCTGCCACAATTTTATGTTTATCCTTAATTTTCTCTTTTTATAATCCTTACCAACAGACAAAGTTACCATCTTCTGAATTTTTACAAACATTTGTACATCAGGCTCTTTACTGACACTGCATTTTTTTTTCTCCTCTCTGCCATTCTTTTTCTTCTCTGTCTGGTTATCTTCTACTCAATCTTGAATAATTAGTCAAATAATCCTTCCTTTATGATGTCTTACATACCCCAACTTCCTTTATGTCCCCTACAGATCTTGGCAATACTTCAGTAAAGCATTTGTAATATTTTATTAAGTTGTTTATAAGTGTTTACAATACTAAATTTGAAAATGCCTTTAGAGAAGGAGCCATACTTTATTTATTTTTTTATCCTTAACTCCGTGATTTCCAAACTGTATACCAAAGTGCCTCAAAGTACTTCAACAACTGGGTATCATGGGATAATGTAAATTTTTAATAACAACAATTGTTGTTGTTCAGTTACTCAGTCGTCTGCGACTCTTTGTGATCCCATGGACTGCAGCACACCAGGCTTCCCTGTCCTTCACCATCTCCGGGAGTTTGCTCAAATTCGTGTCCATTGGGTCAGTGATGCCATCTAACCATCTCGTCCTCTATCATCCCCTTCTCCTCCTGCCTTCTGTCTTTCCCAGCATCAGGGTCTTTTCTAATGTGTCAGCTCTTCGCATCAGATGGCCAAAGTATTGGAGTTTCAGCTTCATGAACATCAGTCTTTCCAATGAATATTCAGGATTGATTTCCTTTAGGACTGACACAGCATAAACTGCTATTAAATTGCTTGGATCTTGGTCTTTCCTGGTAGCTCAGTTAGTCAAGAATCTGCCTGCAATGTGGGAGACCAGGAGGAGGGCATGGCAACCTAACTCCAGTATTCTTGCCTGGAGTATCCCAGTGGACAGAGGAGCCTGGTGGGCTATAGTCCATGGGGTTGCAAAGAGTCGGACGTGAGTGACTAAGCACAAGTACAAACTACTTAATAAGTAGAACTGTTAGGTATTTCTTTTGGCATAGAGTTTCTGTGAAAAATTCACTGTGACATGGAAGGTTCTGTGAACTGAGAAAGTTACAGAAACTCTGTCCTAACTCCCAATAAGCACAGTGCTTGGTACATAACATCTGTTAGGTAAATGACTCAATTATTGATTTTAGATCATTTATCTTATAAACATTTAATCAGCACATACTCTCTGTGCCAGCCATGTACTAAGTACTTTATATGCCTTATGTCATTTATCCTTCCAACAGCCATTTGAAGGAATTAATATTGTTATCTCTAGTCTAAAGATTGGGAAACTGAGACACAGAATGATGAAGTAACTTTCCCAAGTTCACACAACTAAAAAGGTATGGAGCTGATATTCCAAAGCCTATTCTATTAACTACCACATTCTACATACAAACTCCTAAAGGATTTTCAAAATAACAAGTGGTGAAGTTGATAGAAAATAATAGAATCACATTCACTCTATTACAGTATATATAGAGTGACCTTTGAGAGTTAAATAGGTGAATTCATTATGGGATACCTTTTCAACAAGTACTGTTGACTGTTTGCTGTGTACAAAATGCTGTAAAGGATACAAAGATGAAAAAGAAGCAGTTCTGAAACTGACAATTTTGCTACAAAGATAAAGTCATTTTCACAACAGTTTTAAATTTTTAAGATATTTTGCTATTCTGACCTCAGTCTGCCAGTGAACCTTTTTCTCTTATATCTATATTTTTCAGAGAAGCTCCTAGAGATTTAGTTTTATCAATTCAATTAGTTTCTTCATACTAAGGTTGCCATTTTTACTGTTTACACAAGCCACTGAACTTGCCCTATCTAGGGTTCAGCAGCTTTGGACGACTGAAAGATCTCTCTTTCCCTGTTTCCTTTCCTTTCTAATTTAAGAGGGGTTCTAGTTGACAGATTAACAGTAGCAGCAGGCATATAGGGATCAACCTGCTTTAGAAGTTGGACTTTAGCCCACCAGGCTCCTCTGTCCATAGAGTTCTCCAGGCAAGAATACTGGAGTGGGTAGCCATTCCCTCCTCCAGGGGATTTTCCCAATCTGGAGATCGAACCCAGGGTCTCAATTTCACATAGCTGATATATTAACAGTAGCAGCAGGCACATAGGGATCAACGTGCTTTAGGAGTTGTTACAGCAGCAGGTAGAGGGCAATGTTCCACTGCCTTCACTTGACAAGGATGAGGAGTACCAGAAGGACAAGTCACCACACATAGGTGAGTCTTCAGGTAACCAGCATCAGAATCACCAGAAGTTTTTTTTTTTTTCATATGAAGTGTGGGACTCTACTACTGACCTCCTCAAATCTGATTTTTGTAAAATCTTCCCTCTATGTGGGTTTCACACTCCTTAAAATTAAACTAGGCCAAATCTACTCTATCTGTACCAAAAATTCAGATTGACCTATACATTTATAGTCTGCCATTGCTTAAGGTGTGGGCTATAAGTTTTACACTGTTCTGATAGATAGGAGAGTTAGTATTTAACTAGGATTCTGATGCTGACTCTGTATATAACCTTTAGCAAATCAATTAACCAAAATCTAAATCTGAAATTTTATTTGAGTTGAATAAACTAATCTCTTATTTTACAGTCTTGAGATGCTATGGTTGTATTTTACTGAGCACAGTCACAAAACAATCTCAGAGGCTATTACTAGACTCTTAAAAGAACACAGGAAAAAAGTGTTATAGCTAATGTATATAAATAAATAAGATAAACATAAAAACCTAGGCATATAGAAGAAAACAGAAGGAATAATTTTTAGCTGTGCACAAGGACATATGGAAAGCCTTCTGGAATTTTGTATGAATAAATGTAAAATAAGAGAGTTGCTTTTATCTTAATGATTATAATACTAACAAAAGTGGACCAGACTATGTCCATCTCTATGTGAAGAAATTGATGGATTTTGCACTGCCTTGTATGATAGATGTAGTGCTATTAAAAGACACAAGATAAATCAAGGAAGACAGAAAATAGCTTTATCATGTGTAATCATTTTTTTATTGCTTGATTATATTTTAAATGCATTAAAAATTTTAGATGTAACCATGCAACTTTAGGGCTTCCCATGTGGCACTAAAGAACCTGCCTGCCAATACAGGAGACCTAAGAGATGTGGGTTCGATCCCTGGGTTGAGAAGATCTCCTGGAGAAGGAAATGGCAACCCACTCCAGTATTCTTGCCTGGAGAATCCCATGGACAGAGGAACCTGGTGGGCTGCGGTCCACAGACTCGCACGGAGTCAAACATGACTGAAATGATTTAGCACACAGGCAAGTTTAACTTACCACAAAGACCAATGCAATATTGGTGATGAGTTGAGAAGATGCAAACACTGGCTTTCCAAGTGTGAAATTCCTATCTTAGAACATTCAAACTTTTCCTGAGCGTGAAGAACTAGCTACAGAAGCGTAGTGTATACTCCTGGATGAGATTTCCAATGGGAATTCAGTGTATGGAAAGTTAAGATAGAAGCCAAGAGTTTGACCATGTTAAGTTTTTTAGAATATACTTTGCCAAAACAGAAGGTAATTTTTTGAGATGTGGCTGTGGAAACATATTTCTGAATTTCTTGATATTTTAAAAATAGATATAGGAAATTACAGAAAAAAATTTTTGAATTTAGAAATAAAATTTCTCACATAACTATATATAGGCAAAAATCCCCAACAACATACTAACAAACTGAACCAACCAATATATAAAATTAATTATATACCACAAATAAATGAGGTTTATTTCAGGAATGCAAGATTGGTTCACTATCTAAAATTTAATAAATATAATCTACCATATCCACAAAGTAAAGAAGAAAATCACATGATCATGTCAGTCAATACAGAAAAGTGTTTGGTAAAATTCAAAACTGATTCATGATAAAAAAAAAAAAAGCACCTCTCTGTAAATTAGGAATCGAGGAAAACTTCCTTGGGTTAATAAGGCAAATCTACCAAAAAAAATCTATACCTAATATTGCACTTAAAAGTGAAAAGCAATGTTTTCCCCCAAGATTGGAAACAAGAAAAGGATGTCCAGTCTCATTGCTTGTATTCAATATAGTACAGAAATATATAGTCATTGCAATAGGGCAAGAAATGTAAATGTCAAATACTGCAAAGTATGTGAAGGAATTGGATCTCTCATACATTGCTGGTGGGAACATCAAATGATGCAACCACTCTAGATAATAGTTTGGTAATTTTTATTAAACTAAACGTGTCCTTAGAGGATCCAACAATGGCTGTTGATCTTAGATCAACATGATCCAGTTCTCTTAGATCCAGCCATGATCTTAGAGAAATGAAAATGCATATTTACAAAAAAAACCCTGTACACGAATATCCATAGTGACTTGTTCATAATAGCAAAAATACTAGGAGCAACCCAAATGCCCTTCAATAAGTGAATGGTTTAAAAAATTCTGATATCTCCATACAGTAGAATACTGCTCAATAATAAAAAGGAATGAACTAATGATACATGCAACAACTTGATTGGACTTCAAGAGCATTAGGCTTAGTGAACAATGTCTCAAAAGTTATACATGTAGGCTTCCCTTGTGGCTCAGCTGGTAAACAATCAGCCTGCAATGCAGGAGACCTGGGTTCGATCCCTGGGTTGGGAAGACCCCTTGGAGAAGGGAATAGCTAACCACTCCAGTATTATGGCCTGGAGAATTCCATGGACTCTATAGTCCATGAGGTCACAAAGAGTTGGACACAACTGAGTGACTTTCACTTTCACATATCCCTAGTGCCTAAACAGTGACTGGATCATAATGGGATCTCCATAAATATTTACAAAATAAAGGGGCAAATTGAATGAGAAGTGAAAATATGAGGACACTGAGTTCCAGTTGCTGACACTTGTTAGAAGCAGTCGTTTCAGCTAGACTATGATGACCTAAGGGGGCTTCTGGCATGAACCAAGCTGTTGGACTTCAAGAGCATTAGGCTTAATGAACAATGTCTCAAAAGTTATACATGTATGATTTCATTTATATAGGATTCTATTTTTTTAATTACAGCATAATTGCCTTACAATGTGTTAGTTTCTGCTGTACAATGATGTGAATCAGCTATCTGTGTACATATATCCCCTCCCTCTTATGCCTCCCTCCCACCCCACCCCCATCCCACCCCTCTAGGTGATCACAGAATAAGGAGTGAGCTCCCTGTGCTATACAGCATGTTCCCACTGGGTAGTTTTGCATAGTGTATGTATGTCAATCCTACTCTCCCAATTCTTCCCCCACACCCCCCTGCCCATGTCCACATGTCTGTTCTCTACATCTGTGTCTCTAAAAAGCTATATAAAAGAAGGAAAATTTACTGGTTGCCAGGTGACAGTGACAGGAGTAGGGTAGTGTGTGGGTGTGAATTCAAAGAACTAGTATGAAGGAGCTTGTTTTCTGGTGATGGAACAGTTCTGTATCTTGATTATAGCACTAGTTATAGCAAACTATGCAGAAGATACAATTATATAGAAATACACAAGCACACACATACATGGAAATGTAGGTTAAAAAGATGGTGAAAACTAAAAATGGTTTGTATTCTTGCAAGGTACTGATGTTAATTTACTGGGTGGACTTTATACTATCTATAAGCTCTACAAAATGCTATCATTAGGGAAAGAAAAGGTGGGCAAAGGGTACATGGAACCTTTTGTAACTCTTTTTTCAACTTTGTATGAGTCTATAATTATTTCAAAAGAAAACATTTTAATGTGGATAAAACAAAATGGACTTTTCTTGCACAAATATGCATACCTGGTATGTTTCTGAAGCCCTGGCATTATTCACTGCCTAGAAAAATTGAAGAACAGGCTCAGTTCCCAGATGATATTGGATGATTACAAGATTCTCCATTCTCATAAGCAATTCTAGCTTCTGTGCAAACTCAGCAAGTCAATTTGGCAGAATTAGATAATGATTTGATATTAGGGTCCTTCACAATCATTTCTTCAAGCTCATCTCCATCCATCTATATATATGGTATGGCACAGTAAATGCAGTGGACTACTTTCCTCCCCACCCTCCTTGGACAAAATATATCATTACAGATCTGAGTCTTTCTCCTGCTCCCGTTTTCTAGGAAGGCCCCTTTCCTCATTCTCCACTGGTGAAACTTACCTCTCAGATGCCCTTCATTATTACCATATTGTAATGACTGCAGCCATGATATTAAAAGATGCTTACTCCTTGGAAGGAAAGTTATGACCAACCTAGATAGTATATTCAAAAGCAGAGACATTACTTTTCCAACAAAGGTCTATCTAGTCAAGGCTATGGTTTTTCCAGTGGTCATGTATGGATGTGAGAGTTGGACTGTGAAGAAAGCTGAGCACCAAAGAACTGATGCTTTTGAACTGTGGTGTTGGAGAAGACTCTTGAGAGTCCCTTGGACTGCAAGGAAATCCAACCAGTCCATTCTGAAGGAGATCAGCCCTGGGATTTCTTTGGAAGGAATGATGCTAAAGCTGAAACTCTAGTACTTTGTCCACCTCATGCGAAGAGTTGACTCATTGGAAAAGACTCTGATGCTGGGAGGGATTGGGGGCATGAGGAAAAGGGGATGACAGAGGATGAGATGGCTGGATGGCATCACCGACTTGATGGATGTGAGTTTGAGGGAACTCCGGAAGTTGGTGATGGACAGGGAGGCCTGGCGTGATGCAATTCATGGGGTCGCAAAGAGTCGGGCACGACTGAGCAACTGAACTGAACTAAACTGAACTGAATGTAGAGCTTTTGATGAGTTTAAACCTGTCCTGGAGATCATAAGTTACTAGTGAGAAGGAATCATATCTTATTTATCCTTAAAATACAGTGCCTGGCTTCATGCTAAGTAGATTTTTTGATGAAATTAATTTAATGTAATTAAAATGAAGATTGAGGAGTTGTTGAGTTTATGAGCTGGTAGGTAAGCATTCTATGTGAATAAGATGATTTAGAGATAATAAGTTAGGGAAAATGGATCCCTTCCCTCTAAACAGATAAGCCAAAAAGTAACAGAAGTCAAAGACTCATTAATGGCCTGGATTAGACTAGACTTGGCACAAAAATATGAAAAGAAGAAGATCTTTGTAAAGGGAAAAGTGAAGATCATTCTTATCCAATTTAAAGGGTTAATAATATGTAAGTAGGAGGAAAATGGGATTCCCAAGACACTAAGACACATGATGCCATTTTCCCACTTGAAAAAAAAAAAAAAGTTAATTCACTGTGGATTGTTGTTCCACCATAAACAGACCAGTTATATGCTTTAGTTAGACTTTGAGACCACCAATTGGACCTGCTGATTACTCAAATCCTCAGGTATGACTAGTATTTTAAAGAATTTGAATGCATGTTAAAGAAGAATAACAGGAGGACTACAACATCTTCAACTTCTATATCCCTACCTTTGAAATATATCCAGAATAAAGCCAGTTCTCACTATTGCCACTGCCACCATCTTGGTCCATGAGATCCTTGTGTGTGTTACCTCATTGGATTTTCACACTCACCCTGTGAATAAATTAATAATACTATTCCCATTTTGCAAATTAGGAAAAAGGCTCAGGCTTACAGAGGCATTCCTACTTTAGTTGAAATCTATAGTGTGTCCTTCTTTTTCTCTTCTCTCCTCCATATGACACAATTAATTTTAGTAAAAGTCATGTAATAGTCAACAATAATTATCATTTTCTTAATTCTTCCTTTAGATTCAAAGCAGAAAACAAGTTAAAAAGAAGAAATTTCAATTTTAAAGACTAAGTGAGGTAACAAGTTCTTTGTTATTGTTTTGTTTGGCTTTTGTGGAGGGTTTTTGTTTGTTTGTTTGCCATTATGATCACGTTACCATCACTGTTTATTTCACTTCTATTATTTAAATCAGGTACATGAAACATGCAATACCCCAGGGACTAGAGATGTGACTGACACAAAAAGTGAACTCAAATGACTCTGAAACTTTACTTACTCCCTCCAAAGTTCATGCAAATGCATGTAGCCCAGTCTGTGTGTATTTGAATAACTGATGATTTTCAAATATAACTTCCATGTTAACTTGGAAACTTGCAAGTAAGTTCCATGTTACTTTCAAATGTAACTTGCATTGTTGTTAGTCAGTCAATAAATCATGCCCTACTCTTTGTGACCCCATGGACTGCAGCACACCAGGCTTCCCTGTCCTTCACCATCGCCTGGGGTTTGCTCAAACTCATGTCCATTGAGTCAGTGATATCATCCAACCATCTCGTCCTCTGTTCTCCCCTTGTCCTCCTGCCTTCAATATTTCCTAGCATCAGGGTCTTTTCCAGTGAGTTGCCTCTTCTCATCAGGTAACTCTTATGTTCAATGCTTATTAAAAGATAAGAAAAATAGGCTTACACATATGACAGATATAGACATAAAAGTCATGGAAGCTAGAAAAAAATCTCTGAGAATTCAAAGAAAGAATAAAAAATGTCCCCATGAATGAATGTCATGACAGATAAGGAGTTTGAGATAAGCCTTCAAGTATAGTCAAGTCTGAGAGATGGTGATGTGAGGAGGGCTTTTCCAGTGTAAGGTACTATATGGGAAAAGGCAAAAAGGGGAGGAAAGCCTAGCATGTTTTAAACATATGGTGAGCACTCTGATTTTATTGGCACCTTGGGTGGATACTGGCATAGTGGAATAAGAGAAACAAGTCTTGCAGTACGTGAGTTGGAAGAGGTTTTGCAGATTAAACCCAATCGTATCATTTTATATCTCAGCAAACAATTGTGAGAAATCTGCATGTGGGTCAAGAAGCAACAGTTAGAAATGGACATGGAACAGACTGGTTCCAAATTGGGAAAGGAGTATGTCAACACTGTATATTTTCACCCTGCTTATTTAACTTTATATGCAGAGTACATCATGCGAAATGCCAGGCTGGATGAATCAGAAGCTGGAATCAAGATTGCATGGAGAAATATCAATAGCCTCAGATATGCACATGACACCACCCTTATGGCAGAAAGCGAAGAACTAGAGTCTCTTGATAAAAGTGAAAGAGGATAGTGAAAAAGTTGGCTTAAAACTCAACATTCAAAAAACTAAGAGCATGACATCCAGTCCCATAACTTCATGGCAAACAGATGGGGATACAATGGAAATAGTGACAGACTATTTTCTTGGGCTCCAACATCACTGCAGGTGGTGACTGCAGCCATGAAATGAAAAAACGTTTGCTCCTTGGAAGAAAAGCTATGACCAACCTAGACAGTGTATTAAAAAGCAGAGACATTACTTTGCCAGCAAAGGTCTGTCTAGTCAAAGCTATGGTTTTTCCAGTAGTTACATACAGATGTGAGAGCTGGACTATAAAGAAAGCTGAGTACCAAGGAATTGATAAAGAAAGCTGACTGCCAAAGAATTGATGTTTTTGAACTGTGGTGTTGGAGAAGACTCTTGAGAGTCTCTTGGACTGCATGAAGATCAAACCAGTCAATCCTAAAGGAAATCCATACAGGGATCGAACCCGCATCTCCTCTGTCAATTGCACTGCATGCAGATTCTATACCCACTGAGCCATCAGGGAAGGCCAAAGAGACACTAGTCTACAACCAAAACCAAAGCAAACACCACTTGTTTCTAAAATGCTATTTGAAATATACTAATATATATAAAGTAGGGAAAACCACTAGACCATTCAGGTATGACCTAAATCAAATCCCTTATAATTATACAGTGGAAGTGAGAAACAGATTTAAGGGACTAGATCTGATAGTTAGAGTGCCTGATGAACTATGGAATGAGGTACATAACATTGTACAGGAGACAGGGATCAAGACCATCCCCATGGAAAAGAAATGCAAAAAAGCAAAATGGCTGTCTGGGGAGGTCTTACAAAGAGCTGTGACAATAAGAGCAGTGAAAAGCAAAGGAGAAAAGGAAAAATATAAGCATCTAAATGCAGAGTTCCAAAGAATAGCAGGAAGAGATAAGAAAGCCTTCTTCAGCGATCAATGCAAAGAAATAGAGGAAAACAACAGAGTGGGAAAGACTAGAGATCTCTTCAAGAAAATCAGAGAAACCAAGGGAACATTTCATGCAAAGATGGGCTCGATAAAGGACAAAAATGGTATGGACCTAACAGAAGAAGATATTAAGAAGAGGTGGCAAGAATACACAGAAGAACTGTACAAAAAAGATCTTCATGACCAAGATAATCACGATGGTGTGATCACTCACTTAGAGCCAGACATCCTGGAATGTGAAGTCAAGTGGGCCTTAGGAAGCATCACTACGAATAAAGCTAGTGGAGGTGATGGAATTCAGTTGAACTATTCCAAATCCTGAAAGATGATGCTGTGAAAGTGCTGCACTCATGTGCCAGCAAATTTGGAAACCTCAGCAGTGGCCACAGGACTGGAAAAGGTCAGTTTTCATTCCAATCCCAAAGAAAGGCAATGCCAAAGAATGCTCAAACTACCACACAATTGCAGTCATCTCACACGCTAGTAAAGTAATGCTCAAAATTCTCCAAGCCAGGCTTCAGCAATACATGAACCATGAATTTCCAGATGTTCAAGCTGGTTTTAAAAAAGGCAGAGGAACCAGAGATCAAATTGCCAACATCCGCTGGATCATGGAAAAAGCAAGAGAGTTCCAGAAAAATATCTATTTCTGCTTTATTGACTATGCCAAAGCCTTTGACTGTGTGGATCACAATAAACTGTGGAAAATTCTGAAAGAGATGGGAATACCAGACTACTTGACCAGCCTCTTGAGAAACCTATATGCAGGTCAGGAAGCAACAGTGAGAACTGGACATGGACCAACAGACTGGTTCCAAATAGGAAAAGAAGTATGTCAAGGCTGTATATTGTCACCCTGCTTATTTAACTTCTATGCAGAGTACATCATGAGAAACGCTGGGCTGGAAGAAGCACAAGCTGGGATCAAGATTGCCGGGAGAAATATCAGTAACCTCAGATATGCAGATGACACCACCCTTATGGCAGAAAGTGAAGAAGAACTAAAAAGCCTCTTGATGAAAGTGAAAGAGGAAGTGAAAAAGTTGGCTTAAAGCCCCGAGACATTCAGAAAACGAAGATCATGGCATCTGGTCCCATCACTTCATGGGAAATAGATGGGGAAACAGTGGAAACAGTGTCGGACTTTATTTTTTTGGGCTCCAAAATCACTGCAGATAGTGATTGCAGCCATGAAATTAAAAGATGCTTACTCCTTGGAAGAAAAGTTATGACCAACCTAGATAGCATATTCAAAAGCAGAGACATTACTTTGCCAACAAAGGTCCATCTAGTCAAGGCTATGTTTTTTCCAGTGGTCATGTATGGATGTGAGAGTTGGACTGTGAAGAAAGCTGAGCACTGAAGAACTGATGCTTTTGAACTGTGGTGTTGGAGAAGACTCTTGAGAGTCCCTTGGACTGCAAGGAAATCTAACCAGTCCCTTCTAAAGGAGATCAGTCCTGGGTGTTCTTTGGAAGGAATGATGCTAAAACTGAAACTCCAGTACTTTGGCCACCTCATGCAAAGAGATGACTCATTGGAAAAGACTCTGATGCTGGGAGGGATTGGGGGCAGGAGGAGAAGGGGACACCAGAGGATGAGATGGCTGGATGGCATCATTGACTCAATGGACGTGAGTGTGAGTGAACTCCGGGAGTTGGTGATGGACAGGGCGGCCTGGCATGCTGTGATTCATGGGGTCGCAAAGAGTCGGACACAACTGAGCGAGTGAACTGAACTAATATATTTTGTGGTCAGTTTTACCCTATTTCGTTTACTCTTGAACACAGTAACAAATAATGTTGTCACTTAGATATAATATCTTTAAAGTAGTGGCTACTGCTATATGAGCTCTGAATCAGGCACCACCTGTGGCCCCATTTTCATTTCTGTGTGTGTGTTAGTCACTCAGTCAGGTCTGACTCTTTGAAACCTAATGGACTGTACCCTGCCAGGCTATTCTGTCCATGGGATTCTCCAGACAAGAATACTGGAGTGGGTTGCCATTTCCTTTTCTAGGGGACTTTCTCTTCCTGACCTAGGGATCAAACCTGGGTCTCCCACATTGCAGGCAGATTCTTTACCATCTGAGCCACCAGGAAAGCCCAGACACCAAAAACCATGCTGCTTCTCAGCACAGCTTTGGCATATCAGCAGATCTCAGCAATCAGAGAAATATGAGTTTTCAATAAACCAGTAGACAAAATTTTTTATTTTTTATGATTATAGTGGAAATAATGTCTTTTAAAAATTAAGGGAGTCTCTTGTAGGAAGCATATACATTGGAGAAGTGGTCTTTTACAGAAGACATCCCATGTGTTCCAGCAGCATATGCCCCTCTGGTCACCAGAATGGTAAGTTCTAGGGGTGTCCCCTACATTGGTTATGTGGATTCTTCTGTTGTGGCAGGATGACTGCTATAGGCAGGCTGGTAGGTTTGACAGTGCCTCAGTCTGATTGTTCGTCAGGCCCTGCCTTGTGTGGAGACTACTGGCCAGTGGTTGGCAGGGCTGGGTCACTATAGCAGTTCCTTGAGCTTGTGCTGGCTCACCAGTGGGCAGGACCAGGTTCTGGGGTGCACGGTTGCAGAGTTGGCATTTCTGCATATAGTGTCACACTGCTGGTGGGTGGGTCTGGTTCCTGAAATGGCTAGCTGCATGTTCTTGGGTGGCCCAAAGCTGGTATTAGCCCCCTGATGGATGGGGTTGGATCCCAGTGTAGCTGGCTGAGGAGTCCAAAGTATCTCGGAGATGGTGTTGGCGTGCTGGTGGGCAGATGGGGCTGGGGCCCAGGGGATTCCATGTCTAGTGCCTGCACTTTGATGTGCGGAGCTAGGACTTGAGCCCTCTGGTAGGCAGGGCCATGTTCAGCACAACTATGGGCTCAAGGGGTCTTAAAGCAACCTGTGTGCAAGTAGGTAGGGCTGTGTCGCTGGATAGCTAGTTGTTTGACCTGAGGCATTCCAGTACTGAAGTCTGGTGGATGGAGATGGGGCTGGGTCCCAAAGCTAATAAGATAGAGGATTCCAAAATGGTGCTTGCCAGCACCAGTGTACATGTGGTAAAGGGAGCTCCAGAAAATAGAAATCACCTATGTCCACATCCTCAGGGTGAGTTCCAGTTGCCTCCAGCCTGTCCAGTAGACTCTCCAAGACCTGTAGATGGGTATGAGCCAGGCTCCTTTCAAGTTACAGCTCTTGCTCTGGGTCTGAGAATATGGGATATCCTGGGTATGCCCTCTAAGAGTGGAGTCTCTATTTCCCACAGTCCTCTGGGTCTCCTGAAAGTAAGCCCCACTGGTCTTCAAAGCCAAACATTCTGAGGGCTCATCTTCCCAGTGCAGAACCCCTGGGCTGGGGAGCCCTGTGTGAGGTTCAGACCTCTCAGTTCTTGGGCAGAATATCTGCAATTGTAGTTATTCTTCCATTTGGGGTTGCCCACCTGGGTGTGTGTGTGTGGGTGTGTGTGCACGTGCACACATTCAGTTGTGTCCAATTCTTTATGACCTCATGGACTGTAGCCTGCCAGGCTCATCTGTCCATGGCATTTTCCAGGTAAAAAATGTTATTTCCTACTCCAGGGCATCTTCCTGACCCAGGGATCAAGCCCACATCTCTTGCATCTCTTGCATTGGCAGAAGGATTCTTTACCACTGTGCCACCTAGGAAGCCCCACCTGGGGATATAGGTCTTGACTATACTCCAGTTTTGCCCCTCTTACCCATCTTGTTGTGATTCCTTCTTTATATCTTTAGTTGTAGAAGGTCTTTTCTAGTGGGTCGTGATTTTTCTCGTTAGAAGCGTCTCTGTAAATATTAGTAATTTTTGTGTGTTTATGAAAGGAGGTGATCTCAGACTCTTGCTTCTCCACCACCATGGGAACTCCTTGAGTCTGGATTTTTTTAATATATTTTTAAAGATTAAAGTACTTTATATTATTCTTATTTTGTTGTCACTATGTTATCTGAAGTGTTCTATGAAAACAAAATACTTAATGATACCTGAACCAGAAAGCTAGAAATGTATTGTTATCTTTTACCTTAAATATTGCAAAACTGAGCCAGAGTTTATGAAATTGATTTTAAGATCCATATAACATATACAAAAATAACTAAAGAATTTCTTCTGAACAGGAAATCTTGATAAGAGGTTTGAAATATGTGTTTAATGCTCAAAACCAGCACTTAAATAAGAGACATTAAATCCCACAGTGTTTGATCTAGATTAATCTGGACAATTTCTTCAAGAGAATTTTTAAAATTTATTTATCAGTAGTACGTATAATTCAATGTATCACACATTTGCAAAACAATAAGAATTTACTCTAGAGGAAGGGCATCAGCACAAACTGAGAGTGTTTAGAAGACAAACTAATTTATAAACATTGCACTTAACAGCAACTTGATAAACATGAAAACTACAAAATTACCTTTCTTTTTAGTTAAAAGGAAATATAGAGAAGTTGATCTACCATTCATTCATTTCCCTCAGTGAGTCTATACCTGTGGATTAGATATAGACAGTATTGTACAGAATCATCAATGAATCAACCCACATCACACCTTTTTGGAAGAACAACTTTACCTACATTAGGAAGATATTATTGGGAAGCCACTGTGACATAGCCTGTCCCTCCTATTCAGTGGCTCATTTTAAAGTTCTATATTGTTACAGGCACGCATAAATGTAGGCATCTGGGACTCTTGCTGATGGGGTTAGGGACTTTCAGGTAAAGTGGGAAGTGACTGCTCTGAAACCTTGTGTATTTAAAGGGAACCACTGACAAACTGTTTCACAACCACACATGCTCGTAAGATGAGGTATCATTAGAAAAAGCCACATAAAGCTGCTGCAGCTGTGTTATATAAAAAGTAGAGAAAATTTAATAGAAAATGTCATCCTTTGCAGAATGTTGATTGCCTATTTTTTTCCCATAAAGCCTTCTCATCAGAGGGGCTCCAACAGCTGTGAGAAGGGTCCTGTCGCTGATGTCCCCAGACATCCTGGTGTACAAAGCTCTCCATATGCTGTTTGGCATCTAAACCACTCTGCTTTCTTTCTTTTTTTTTCTTCATACTACACGATGGAATATGGAATATTTTATTCTTGGGAGGATGGAGCAAGGACTAGCTTTTTGACACTGGAATTTCAGTGTAAATAAGAAAAACATCTGCTGAGGCCATGAGGTGCTATTTTTCTGCATTCTGGATCCAGGAACACTAAAGCTATAACAATTATACAGTTTTGTAATGTTAAGGATTTCTCTTTAACAGATGGTAGTCATTACAAGTTACTTCAGGGCATAACTCTTCAGAGGCTAAGATGAAAATTTGTCCCACACAAAAAAGAAAAGAGATTTGATGGAGAAGAGGCAGGGTCAAGTGCTTTTTTAATCATGTTAGAATTCTCCAACTTGAAAGTTCTATTTTCTCATAATTAGTTTTAGAAAGGTGACATGGTCATGAGTTTTACATCATAAAAATCACTGGGCTTCAGAAATTTAATAGCTATGTGTCTTCACTGAGTTCAAAATAATCCCATAATTCTTGTCAAATGCTTTACATTCAACAATTTAGAGTTTATTATCACTAAGAGGATAATGGTTTATGCTATTTGGGTGTAAAAAATGCTCCAAACTAAACATATCATGGACTGCCACAGCCCAAAATAATTGTCAGTGCCATGCACATAGTGGATATTCATTTGTTCATTAATTTCTTCCTTCCACAAATATCTATTGAGCAGTTCCTCTGTCTTAGGTACTGTTCTAGAGGTGCTGAAGATGCAACTGTGAGCAAGAAAAACAAAGTTCTCTTTTCACATGGGCCTTACAACCCCTTGAAACACAGACACTCAAACAGAGACACACACATACACACCAGTGTTAAATGAAGGAGTGACATACTTTATAATTGTACGGTGTGCTAGACTTCAATATGGTCCCATGATTCCTATTGACTGGTATTTACACTAAAGGATGGCAGGATATGCCATGCTCAGAATATACTTTTTTTGCCATAAGGATTATTTTGACCTGATTATGTTGATCAACAGCAGTCACAAGGGAAGCTCTGAAAGCAAAGTTGAAATTACCCTTTTGTAATGGATATATACATTTAAAAAGGAAATCCTCCATGTGTAAGGGTATCTTTCTCTCTGTACCAGAAAGAGAGGATGACTAAATTACAAGAAAGTCTTATTAATGGAGAAGGCACTGAATTAAATCTGCATAACAAACCTTACTCTTGTTTACCTTACTTTTCCAGATCACTTCCTCATAATTGGTCTCCCTCCACCACACCTATTTCTTTTGTATTTAGCTACTGATAGTATTTAAGCCAGATCTGAGAGTTACTCATTTTCCCTTGGGTATCTCTTATGTATACATGAGACGTGCATGTGAATAAACTTCTGTTGTTTTTTCCTCTTGTTAACCTGTGTTCTGTTACAAGAGCCCCAGTGAAGAACATAGAAGGGCAGAAGGAAAATAATTTTTTCCTCCCTGACACCTTTGGTTATCCTTTCACACTGAGCAGGATCTGTGGCTTGCTTTTAACCAGTCCAGTGTGACAAAGGTGGTAGCCTCTATATGATTACATAAGTATGTAGCACTCATTTTGTTAGTGTGTGTGTGTGTCTTTCCACCACAGACTTTGAAGAATCACTCTGCTGATGTAGTTCATGACAAGCCAGCCCAAAATATGGCACTGTGGCCATTGAATAGTTTAAGGTGAAGGAATTTGAAAAAAAAAAAAAAGTGAAACAAGAAAGTCTCACAGACCTCCTCACTTTCCCTCCTCTCCTGAAAGTGAAAAGTGAAAGTTGCTCACTCCAGCTCTTTGTGACCCCATGGACTATACAGTCCATGGAATTCTTCAGGCCAGAATACTGGAGTGGGTAGCTATTCCCTTCTCCAGGGATCTTCCCAACCCAGGGATTGAACCCAGGTCTCCTGCATTTCAGGCAGATTCTTTACCAACTGAGCCACAAGGGAAGCCCAAAAATATTGAAGTGGGTAGCCTATCCCTTCTCCAGCAGATCTTCCCAACCCAGGAATCAAACCGGGGTCTCCTGCATTGCAGGCAGACTCTTTACCAACTGAGCTATCAGGGAAGCCCTTTAATCTATATACTATATGCTTTTCTCCCATTAGTCTGTCTTCATCAGTTTAATTTTCAGACCCAGTCTGGGATCCTAAGAATCAAGGAAAGCATTTTCCCCTCCTACATTGCTGTAAATCCTAAAGCCCCAAGGAAAATAATTCTGCCAATAACCTGAGGAAACGTTAGAGCAGACCCTTTCTAAGTGGAGCCTCTGATGAGAACCTAGTCCTGACTGACGTCTTGACTATAGCTTTGTGAGACACTAAGCAGAGAAACGAACTAAACTATGCCTGGACTCCTGATCCACAGAAACTTTGAGATAATAAATGTATGTTGTTTTGTTGCTAAGTTTGGAGTATTTTGTTATATGGAAGAGAATATTAATACAGACAAAACCTGAATCTTTTTTTTGGGTCATAGTGATAGCTATCACTCTAAAATAATTTAGTCATTTTGAATAATTATGTTGTCTTCTTTGAAAAAATATGTTCTTAAAAGTGTTGCATTATTGGACTTCTCTGGTGGTTCAGTGGATTAAGAACCCCCCTGCCAATGCAGGGGACATAGGTTCAATCCCTGGTCTGGGAAGATGCCACATGCCATGGAGCAACTAAGCTCATGTACCACAACTACTGAGGCCACATTCGAGGGCCCATGAGCCACAACTCCTGAAGCCTGTGCACCTAGAGTCCACGCTCCTCAACAAGAGAAGACATGGCAATAAGAAGCCTGCATACCACAACTAAAGAAAGCCCATGTGCAACAAAGACCTAGTGCAACCAAAAATAAAAATAAGTACTTAAAAATTATTTTTAAAATAGTATTGCATTATTGGATCAAATAACTGTTTTGTATTAATATGTTTGTCACATAAATGCTATGAGGGCTTCCCAGGGGGTGCTAGAGGTAAAGAACCTGCATGCCAATGCAGGAGACGGAAGAGATGCAAGTTCAGTCCCTGAGTTGGGAAGATCCCCTGGAGGAGAGTATGGCAACCCACTTCAGTATTCTTGCCTGGGAAATCCCATGGACAGAGGAGCTTATCAAGCTACAGTCCATAGGGTCGCAAAGAGACAGAAATGACTGAAGTGATTTAGCACAAAGCACACACGCTTATCTGATGAAATGAGTCAACCATGTAGGACCAGCCTTACCTTGACTGAATGAACTAATTTATAAATAAACCCATGCTGGTCTCATTTCTGCTTCCTACTCAATGAGCCAGGACAATGGACCCATCTAAGTAGCTTAATTATAAATAGCTTGATATATATAAAACAGCTTACCAAGAGTGTTTACTAACTTCATCTCTCAGTCCTCACCCTAAGTCAGAGAGAAAGGAAATTTCCTCAAGTTTACAACAAGGAACCTGAGGCTGGGAGAATAAACTAAAATCATATCATTCAGTTCAGTCGCTCAGTCGTGTCCAACTCTTTGCAACCCCATGAATTGCAGCACGTCAGGCCTCCCTGTCCATCACCAACTCCCGGAGTTCACTCACACTCACGTCCATCGAGTCAGTGATGCCATCCGGCCATCTCATCCTCTGTCGTCCCCTTCTCCTCCTGCCCCCAATCCCTCCCAGCGTCAGAGTCTTTTCCAATGAGTCAACTCTTCACGTGAGGTGGCCAAAGTACTGGAGTTTCATCATTCTTTCCAAAGAATACCCAGGACTGATCTCCTTCAGAATGGACAGGTTGGATCTCCTTCCAGTCCAAGGGACTCTCAAGAGTCTTCTCCAACATAGTTCAAAAGCATCAATTCTTTGGCGCTCAGCTTTCTTCACAGTTCAAAAGCATCAATTCTTCGGCGCTCAGCTTTCTTCACAGTCCAACTCACATCCATAATATGACCATTGGAAAGACCATACATAGCCTTGACTAGACAGACCTTTGTTGGCAAAGTAATGTCTTTGCTTTTCATTATGCTATCTAGGTTGGTCATAACTTTCCTTCCAAGGAGTAAGTGTCTTTTAATTTCATGGCTACAATCACCATCTGCAGTGATTTTGGAGCCCCCCAAAATAAGTCTGACTCTGTTTCCACTGTTTCCCCATCTATTTCCCATGAAGTGATGGGACCAGATGCCATGATCTTCGTTTTCTGATGTTGAGCTTTAAGCCAACTTTTTCACTCTCCTCTTTCACTTTCACCAAGAGGCTTTTTAGTTCCTCTTCACTTTCTGCCATAAGGGTGGTGTCATCTGCATATCTGAGGTTATTGATATTTCTCCTGGCAATCATATCATTAATAAGTGGTAAAGGTGGGACTCAAACTACCAAACATCATCAGGAAGATAATGCATTGTTCATTTTATTCTACCACAGCTGCCTGCAGAGGAAATCAAGTGGTCTGTCCCTGCATTCTCTCCTGAGCCAGCCTAGCCTTTCAAAACTGACTTGGAGCTGAGGTAGTTCCCCATTCATTTTTTACAGGAAGTTTAAGCCATCATCAATGTTCTCCTTTCAATTATAAACAGCTACAAACAACATGTGTACAAAAGGGAATGAGCAAAATGGGGTGTCTCCTCCAAGTAACTGATTTAGTCAAAACCATTAGGTATCCTCCAAGCATGGGCTTCCCCAGTGGCTCAGTGGCAAAGAATCCACCTGCAATGTAAGAGATGCATGGGATGCAGGTTCAATTGCTGGGTCAGGAAAATCCCCTGGAGGAGGGCATGGCAACCCACTCCAGTATTCTTGCATGGAGAATCCCATGGGCCAAGGAGCCTGGTGGGCAACTGTCCATAGGGTCACAAAGACTTGGACATGACTTAAGTGACTGAGCATGCACGCATGCATGCTCTAAGCACTGTGCTGGTTACTGGAAGAGCAAAATGAGGAAGAAATATTCATTATAACCTCCCTCCCTGCCACACACATCACTACCACCATAGAGACTTACATGACTTCATTGATGTGCTGAGTCCAAGTAGAAGACACTAAAGCAAGGGTATTTCAGGACCACAATGGACCAATGAATCTACCCATGGTCTTCAGGGAAGTCTTCTGACAGAATGAGCTTTAGTGGAGGACTACAAAGGCAAGTTAACTTTCAGGGAAAATCATAATTCAAAAAGACACATTCAACCCAGTGTTCACTGTACCACTATTTACAATAGCCAGGGCATGGAAGCAACCTGAATGTCCATCAACAGAGGAATGGATAAAGAAGATGTGGTACATAAACACAATGGAATATTACTCAGCCATAAAAAGGAAAGAACTTGGGTCACTTGAAGAGACATGAATGGACCTATAGACTGTCATACAGAGTAAAGTAACTCAGAAAGAGAAAAAACAAATACTACATAATATATTAATGCATATATGTGGAATCTGAAAAAATTGTTATAGACAATCTTATTTACAAAGCAGAAATAGAGACACAGACATGGAGAAAGTTATGGTTACCAAGGGGTAAGGAGGGGAAGATGTGAATTTTGAGGTTGGGATTGACATATATATACTGCTAATACTGTGTATAAAATAGATAATTGACGAGAATCTTCTGTATAGCACAGGAAACTCTACTCAGTGCTCTATGGTGACCTAAATGGGAAGGAAATTCAAAAAAGGAGGAATATATGTATATATACAGCTGATTCACTTTGCCATATAGCACAAATAAACACAATATTGTAAAGCAACTATACTCAAATAAAAAATTTTTTTTTAAGTTTCACTTATCTGTTCTAGGCAATCAGTAGGCAAGGAAGGGATGGAAGCTGGAAGGACCTTGTAGTGGACAGAAATGCTCAGCAGTTGAGTGGAACACAGGGCATTATGTAGTCAGAGAGTAAACAGTAGAAATCATCACTTAAGATATTAAGCTAACTTTAATCCTAACCCTAAACTGATACTGCATGTGTGCCTGCCATATGCCAAGTTCTGTGATTAGAACCTTATCAACAGAAATTAATTTAATTCTAATAATCAGTTCAGTACAGTCACTCAGTCATGTCCAACTTTTTGTGACCCTGTGGACTGCAGTAGGTCAGGCCACCCTGTCCATCACCAACTCCCAGAGTTTACTAAAACTCATGCCCATTGAGTCAGTAATGCCATCAAACCATCTAATCCTCTGTTGTTCCCTTCTGCAGCTTTCAATCTTCCCAGCATCAGGGTCTTTTTCAAGGAGTCCGTTCTTTGCATCAGTTGGGCAGAGTATTGGAGTTTCAGTTTCAGCATCAGTTCTTCCAATGAATATTCAGGAGTGATTTCCTTCAGGATGGACAGGTTGGACCTCCTTGCAGTCCAAGGGACTTTCAAGAGTCTTCTCCAACACCACAATTCAAAAGCATCAGTTCTTCAGTGCTCAGCTTTCTTTATAGTACCAACTGTCAAATCCATACATGATTACTGGAAAAAAACATAGCTTTGACTAGACAGACCTTTGTTGGCAAAGTAATGTCTCTGTTTTTTAACATGCTGTCTAGGTTGGTCATAACTTTTCTTCCAAGGAGCAAGCGTCTTTTAATTTCGTGGCTGTAGTCATCATCTGCAATGATTTTGGAGCCCCCCTCTCAAAAATAAAGCCTCTCACTGTTTCCATTGTTTCCCCATCTATTTGCCGTGAAGTGATGGGACCAGATGCCATGATCTTAGTTTCCTTAATGTTGAGTTTTGAGCCAACTTTTTCACTCTCCTCTTACATTCTCATCAAGAAGCTCTTTAGTTCTTCTTCGCTTTCTGCCATAAGAGTGGTGTCATCTGCATATCTGAGGTTACTGATATTTCTCCCGGCAATCTTGATCCCAGCTTGTGCTTCTTCCAGCCCAGCGTTTCTCATGATGTACTCTGCATATAAGTTAAATAAGCAGGGTGACAACATACAGCCTTGACGTACTCCTTTTCCTATTTGGAACCGGTCTGTTGTTCCATGTCCAGTTCTAACTGTTGCTTCCTGACCTGCAAACAGGTTTCTCAAGAGGCAGGTCAGGTGGTCTGGTATTCCCATTTCTTTCAGAATTTTCCACAGTTTATTGTGATCCACACAGTCAAAGGCTTTGGCATAGTCAATAAAGCAGAAATAGATATTTTTCTGGAACTCTCTTGCTTTTTCAATGATACAGCAGATGTTGGCAATTTGATCTCTGGTTCCTCAGCTTGAACATCTGGAAGTTCATGTTTCATCTACTGTTGAAGTCTGGCTTGGAGAATTTTGAGCATTACTTTACTAGCATGTGAGATGAGTGCAATTGTGCGGTAGTTTGAGCATTTTTTGGCATTGTCTTTCTTTGGTATTAGAATGAAAACTGATCTTTCCCAGTCCTGTGGCCACTGCTGGGTTTTCCAAATTTGCTGGCATACTGAGTGCAGCACTTTCACAGCACCATCCTTTAAGATTTCAAATAGCTCAACTGGAATTCCATCACCTCCCCTAGCTTTGCTCGTAGTGAGTGATGCTTCCTAAGGCCCACTTGACTTCACACTCCAGGATGTCTGGCTCTAGGTGAGTGGTCACACCATCGTGATTATCTGGGTCATGAAGATCTTTTTTGTACAGTTCTTCTGTGTATTCTTGCCACCTCTTCTTAGTATCTTCTGCTTCTGTTAGGTCCATACCATTCCTGTCCTTTATTGAGCCCATCTTTGCATGAAATGTTCCCTTGGTATCTCTAATTTTCTTGAAGAGATCTCTAGTCTTTCCCATTCTATTGTTTTCCTCTATTTCTTTGCATAGATTGCTGAAGGCTTTCTTGTCTTTCCTTGCTATTCTTTGGAACTCTGAATTCAAATGGGTATATCTTTCCTTTACTCCTTTGCCTTTCACTTCTCTTTTTAAGACCTCCTCAGACAACCATTTTGTCTTTTTGCATTTCTTTTTCTTCAGGATGGTCTTGCTCCCTGCCTCCTGTACAATGTCACAAACCTCTGTCCATAGTTCTTTAGGCACTCTGTCTATCAGATCTAATCCCTTGAATCTATTTGTCACTTCCACTGTATAATCGTAAGGGATTTGATTTAGGTCATACCTGAATGGTCTAAGTGGTTTTCCCTACTTTCTTCAATTTAAGTCTGAATTTGGCAATAAGGATTTCATGATCTGAGCCACAGTCAGATCCCGGTCTTATTTTTGCTGACTGTATAGAGCTTCTCCATCTTCTGCTGCAAAGAATATAATCAGTCTGATTTTGATATTGACCATCTGGTGATGTCCATGTGTAGAGTCTTCTCTTGTGTTGTTGGAAGAAGGTGTTTGCTATTACCAGTGTGTTCTCTTGGCAAAACTCTGTTAGCCTTTGCCCTGCTTCATTCTGTACTCCAAGGCCAAATTTGCCTGTTACTCCAGGTATTTCTTAACTTCCTACTTTTGCATTCTAGTCCCCTATAATGAAAAGGATATCTTTTGGGGGTGGTAGTTCTAGAAGGCCTTGTATGTCTTCATAGAACTGTTCAACTTCAGCTTCTTCAGCCTTACTGCTCAGGGCATAGACTTGGATTACCGTAATATTGAATGGTTTGCCTTGGAAATGAACAGATATCATTCTGTTGTTTTTGAGATTGCATTTCGGACTTTTTTGTTGACTATGATGGCTACTGCATTTATTCTAATGGATTCTTGCCCACAGTAGTAGATATAATGGTCATCTGAGTCAAATTCACCCATTCCAGTCCATTTTCGTTCGCTGATTCCTAGAATGTCGAGATTCACTCTTGCCATCTCCTGTTTGACCAATTCCAATTTGCTTTGATTCATGGACCTAACATTCTAGGTTCCTATGCAATATTGCTCTTTACAGCATCAGACTTTGCTTCCATTACCAGTCACATCCACAACTGAGTGTTGTTTTTGCTTTGGCTCCATGTCTTCATTCTTTCTGGAGTTATTTCTCCACCGATCTCCAGTGCCATAATGGGCACCTAATGACCTGGGGAATTCATCTTTCAGTGTCCTATCTTTTTGCCTTTGCATACTGTTCATGAGGTTCTCAAGGCAAGAATACTGAAGTGGTTTGCATTCCCTTCTCTAGTGGACCACGTTTTGCCAGAATGCTCCACCATGACCTACCCATCTTGTGTGGCCCTACATGGGATGGCTCATAGTTTCATAGAGTTAGACAAGTCTGTGGTCCATGTGGTCAGATTGGTTAGTTTTCTGTGAATGTGGTTTTCAGTTCTAACAATACCTGATGTAAGTACAGGTAGCATCTTCATTTTTCAGAATGAGGAAACTTGTGTTGAGCAACTGGCATAAGTTCCCATGGCCAGTCATTTTCAGAGTTGACATTTGAATCTATGTAATTTCAAGTGAAGTGAAAGTGTTTTTAGCTCAATCATGTCTGACTCTTTTTGATCACGTGGATTGTAACCTTTCAGGCTTCTCTGTCCGTGAAATTCTCCCAGCAAGAATACTGGAGCGGCTAGCCATTCCCTTCTCCAGGGGATCCTCCTGACTCAGGGATCAAACCTGTGTCTCCTGCATTGCAAGCAGATTCTTTACTGTCTGAGCCACCAGGGAAGTCCATTTGATTCTAAGCTCTGAGCCATATCCCACACTGTTCTAGGAAGGAGACAAGTCTGAACTTTGTACTTCATCTTAGCCAATAGCAAATGGTCATAAAGCTTTTTAAAATAAATAATCACAAATCACAAATATTTTAGGCTTGTGAACCATATGTTCCCTTACAACTACTCAGCTCTACTGTAGTAGCAGGAAAGCTGCCATAGACAATACAACAATGAATGAACATTGACTGTGTTGCAATAAAAGTTATTAAAAAAAAAAAAACAGGCATCAGTCTGTTCTCTATGTCGCTGTCTCTATTCCTACCCTGCAAATATGTTCATCAGTACCATTTTTCTAGATGTCATATATAGTGCTAATATATGATATTTGTTGTTCTCTTTCTGACTTACTTCACTCTGTATAACAGGCTCTAGGTTCAGCCACCTCAGTTCAACTAACTCAAATTTGTTCCTTTTGAAGGTTGAGTAATATTCCAGCATATATATGTACCACACTTTTTTATCCACTCATGTGTTGACTCACATTGTTGCATGGCAGAAAACAACACAATACTGTAAAGCAATTATGCTACAATTAAAGAAAGAAAAAACAGGAATCAGAATTGATATGGTCCACGGGGCATAATTTGCCAACTCCTGATATATAGGAAACCATCAAAGGTTTTGAAGAAAGGAACGGTTGTGACTAGTTTGGGATAGGGCTGTTCTAACAGCTAGGTTCATGCCAGAAGCCCCCTTAGGTCATCACAGTCTAGCTGAAACGACTGCTTCTAGCAAGTGTCAGCAAATGGAACTCAGTGTCCTCATATTTTCACTTCTCATTCAATTTACCCCTTTATTTCATAAATACTGATGGAGGTTCCATTATGATCCAGCCACTGTTTAGGCACTAGAGATATAAGAACAAACAAAAGTAAAGTTATTTCTCTCATGGTGTTTATATTCTAGTGTGAGGAACACACACACACACACACACACACACACACACACACAAGCAAACAGATACAATATGTTAGGTTATAATAAGTTCTATGGAGAAAAAAATCAGATAAAACTGAGAAGACCATTTGATATGAAGTAGTTAGGAAAATAACTCTGATTCTGGGACATTTGGGAAGCCTCAGTGGCTCAAGAGGTAAAGAATCTGCCTGCAATGCAAGAGAGGTGGGTTTGATCCCTGGGTCAGGAAGATCTCCTGGATAAAGAAATTGCAATGCACTTAAGTATCCCTTGTGGCTCAGCTGGTAAAGAATATGCCTGCAATGTGGGAGACCTGGGTACCATCCCTGGGTTGGGAAGATCCCCTGGCAAAGGGAAAGGCTATCCACTCCAGTATTCTGGCCTAGAGAATTCCATAGACTATACAGTCCACAGGGTCACAAAGAGTAGGACACTACTGAGTGACTCACTTTCAAGTATTCTTGCCTGGAAAATCCCATGGACAGAGGGGCCTGGTGGGCTATAGTCCATGGGATCACAAATAGACAGAAACAACTGAGCATGCAAATGCATAACAACAAGGGGATGTTTGAAAATAGACTTGAAGGAAATGAGGGAATGAGATAAATATATTAGTGAGTTTAAAACCCAGTATGCCTGGACCATTTGAGAAGTTGCAAGAGTGTTGATGTGGCTGAAATTGAGTAAAGATGAGTAGGATGTGACAGGAGATGTGGTCAAATGAGTAGCCAAGGGTCAGATCAGAATAAGAAGGTCAAATGAGGGATATTTAAAGAGTTTGGGGCCTAATTGAAGGTGTGACTTTCAGTGTTGGCCAAATTGGGCTTTAGAAAATTTTGTGACATAATAGATTAGTATTTGTAGACAAAAGGTCTTGAAGGAAACATTGATAAATACACTGCTATTTGGTAAATGAATTGTTTTCCAGGAGAGCAGACTGTTGTCTCAGATAAATTGACTTGTTGGAATTTCCTGAAGCAAGGAGCGAAGCTATTTATTGGTTTATAGTCTTTTCCTTCCTGGGCAAGATTTTCCCATAGCAAATAACTAAGTCATGTTGACACTGGTGATCTCAGTTCTTAGTCCCAATTGCAGTGTCATGTTGATGTAAGTAGACACATTTCACATAAGTTAAAAAATATATTACATCATGATATGTGTAATTCCATTTCAAAGTGCAAGAAAGAGACCCCAATTTCTGAACACCTAAGCTAGGTGCCTTTCATGCATCATCTAGTTTTCTCAATAATCTTATAAATACTACTTTCAAAAAAGAATAGATGAGAAAATTGAAGCTTGGAGAAGTAATGTGCTCACCATCATATATCTAGAAAGCCACAGAGCCAGAATTAAAATTCAGGTGTTTTTTCCCTCCAAAATCCACATATTGAACCATTGCAAAACACTACCTTCTATAAAACAAAATAAAAAGTTGTAGATTTCCAACTGTTTAATTAATTTAAAAAGGAAGCCATTAGACTAATGTGCCTCTGATACCAAGGCTTCTGCATACAGCAAAGCAAAATCTAAGCCTGTAAAATGCCTCAAGTTTACAGAATTGAAACCTAATGACAACTAATCATAAACAGCCAACTAGGCTTTAGGCTATAGCCAATCATGAATTTCCCTAGTTTGCTTCTGCTTTTTCTCTATAAAAGTCTCTCTCCCAGCTTCCATCAGTGGGGCACTCTGAAGTATTTCTGGTTTGGCACTGCCTGACTGGAATAGATTTTTTGCTTAACTCTTAAAATGTGTATGTGTCTCAGTTTATCGTTTAACACAATTTTAAAAGAAATTAGTCTGTGATTGGGCTTCCCTGGTGGCTCAACAGTAAAGAATCTGCCTGCAGTGCAGGAGATCTGGGTTTGATCCCTGGGTGGGGAGGATCTTTTGGAGAAGTAAATAGAATACTGCAGTATTCTTGCCTGGAGAATCCCATGGACAGAAGAACCTGGCAGGCTACAGTCTATGGGGTCACAAGAGTCAGACATGACTTAGCAACTAAACCACCACCACCAGTCTGTGATTATGTGAAACTTCTCAATCCTAGGTCTAGAAGTTAAAATTATCTAGCAAAAATGAGAGGTCTGAGAGGAACCTAGTTAAAAATGTTGGTTCCCTCATGGAAAGAAGTTAGTTGTTGCTATTTGGAAAGTAAGTACAGGGAAGGAAAATATGAAGATCTGAAGAAATGGTTAAACTTGAGTGTTTTTCTGCCAGGTTTGATGATGATTAAATATCTTTCCATGTCATGGAAATATGTGACATGAGGTCAATGTAGTAATCTGAGAGAAATTTTGGCAAGGCCTGATCTTTGAGATTCCATCTTTGGAGGGAAGGATGTTCCTTTCCTCAAGGTAAAATGAGGGCTCCTTTCAAGTGAGGGTTTTACAACCTGCTTCAGGGGAAGATCAGAAAGTCCTTACTGTACCTGCCATTTCTCAAATTCCTACAGCTTGAAATGTCCAAGATGCCAAGGTGACATATTCTCGGGGGTAGAATTCCTGAAACCTGTCAAATGAAAATGTAAAGGGATGCTCATTCTATGAGGTCACCATTACCCTGACACCAAAACCAGACAAAGACAACACACAAAAAAGAAAACTACAGGCCAATATCATTGATGAACATAGATGCAAAGATCCTCAACAAAATTTTAGCAAACAGAATTCAGCAACACGTAAAAGAGCTCATACACTATGATCAAGTTGGGTTTATTTCAGGGATGCAAGGATTCTTCAATATACGCAAATCAATCAATGTGGTACACCATAAACAAATTGAAAGACAAAAACCATATGATCATCTCAATAGATGCAGAAAAAGCCTTTGACAAAATTCAGCACCCATTTATGATTAAAACTCTTCAAAAAATAGGCATAGAGGGAACCTACCTTAACATAGTAAAGGCCATATATGACAAGCCTACAGAAAGCATTATTCTCAATGGTGAAAAACTGAAAGCACTCCCCCTAAGATCAGGAACAAGACAAGGGTGTCCACTTCCACCATGATAATTCAACATAGTTCTGGAAGTCTTAGCTTTAGCAATCAGAGAAGAAAAAGAAATAAAAGGATTTCAGATCAGAAAAGAAGAAGTAAAGCTCTCACTGTTTGCAGAAGACATGATTCTGTACATAGAAAACCTTAAAGAAAGTATCAGAATATTACTAGAGACAATCAGTGAATTTAGCAAAGTTGCAGGATACAAAATCAATACATAGAAATCATTTGCATTTCTATATACTAACAAAGAAAAATCAGAAAGAGAAATTAAGGAATCAATCCCATTCACCATTACAATGAAAAGAATTAAATATCTAGGAATAAACTTACCTAAGGAGACAAAAGAACTGTACACAGAAAATTGTAAAACACTGATGAAAGAAACCAAAGATGATGTAAACAGATGGAGAGATATTCCATGTTCCTGGGTAGGAAGAATTAATATTGTGAAAATGACTATACTACCAAATGCAGTCTACAGATTCAATGCGATCTCTGTATCAAATTACCAATGGCATTTTTCACAGAACTAGAAAAAAATATTTTACAACTCATATGGAAACACGAAAGAACATGAATAGCCAAAGCAGTCTTGAGAAAGAAGAATGGAGCTGGAGGACTCAACCTTCCTGACTTCAGATTATACTACAAAGCTACAGTCATCAAGACAGTATGGTACTGGCACAAAAACAGAAATATAGACCAATGAAACAAGATAGAAAGCCCAGAAATAAACCCATGCACCTAGGGGTACCTTATTTTTGACAAAGAAGGCAAGAATATATAATGGGGCAAAGACAGCCTCTTCAATAAATGGTGCTGGGAAAACTGGACAGCTACATGTGAAATAATGAAATTAGAACATTTCCTAATACCATACATAAAGATAAACTCAAAATGGATTAAAGACCTAAATGTAAGACCAGAAACTATAAAACTCTTAGAGGAAAACACAGGCAGAACACTCAATGACATAAATCAAAGCAAGATCCTTTATGACCTACTTCTGAGAGTAATGGAAATAAAAACAAAAGTAAACAAGTGGAACCTGATTAAACTTAGAAGCTTTTGCACAGCAAAGGAAACTATAAGCAAGGTGAAAAGACAACCCTCAGAATGGGAGGAAATAATAGCAAATGAAACAATAGACTAAGGATTAATTTCCAAAATATGCAAGCAGCTCATATAACTCAATGCCAGAAAAACAAACAACCCAAACAAAAAGTGGGAAAAAGACCTAAACAGACATTTCTCCAAAGAAGACATACAGATGGCTAACAAACATGTGAAAAGATGCTCAACATCGCTCATTATTAGAGAAATGCAAATCAAAACCACAATGAGATATCACCTCACACCAGTCAGAATGGCCATCATCAAAAAGTCTACAAGCAATAAATGTTGGAGAGGGTGTGGAGAAGAAGGAATGCTCTTGCACTGTTTTGGGGAGTGTAAATTGATACAGCCAGTATGGAAGACAGTATGGAGATTCCTTTAAAAACTAGGAATAAAACCACCATATGACCAAGCAATCACACTCCTAGGCATATACCCTGAGGAAACCAAAATTGAAAAACACACATGTTATCCCATTGTTCATGGCAGCACTATTTACAATAGATAGAACATGGAAGCAACTTAGATGTCCATTGCCAGCTGAATGGATAAAGAAGTTGTGGTACATATACACAATGGAATATTACTCAGTCATAAAAGGAACACATTTGAGTCAGTTCTGATGAGGTGATTGAAACTAGAACCTATTATACAGGGTGAAGTGAGTCAGAAACAGAAGGATAAATATCGTATTCTAACACACATATATGGAATCTAGAAAAATGGTACTGAAGAATTTATTTTCAGGGCAGCAATGGAGAAGCAGACATAGAGAATAAACTTATAGACATGGGGAAAGGGGAGATGAGGGTGAGATGTATGAAAAGAGTAACATGGAAACTTATATTATCATATACAAAATAGATAGCAAACAGGAATTTGCTATATGGCTCAGGAAACTCAAACAGGGGTTCTGTATCAACCTAGAGGGGTGGGATGGGGAGGGAGATGGGAGAGAGGTTCAAAAGGAAGAGGATATATGTATACCTATGGCTGATTCATGTTGAGGTTTGACTGAAAACAAATCCTGTAAAGCAATTATCTTTTCAATAAAAAACTAAAAAAGAAAAAAAAATAAGGAAATGGACAAAAATTGAGGAAGAAAATGGCATCTTTTTTTTTTTTCTAGAGATAATAAAGGGAGTGGTAGGACCTTACAGGTGGAAAAAACAAACTAGGTACTTATTTATGGAGCAAAGGAGAGGACAATCAGAATACAATGTTAGGGACTTCCCTGGTGGTCCAGTGGCTAAGATTCTGGGCTCTCAATGTAAGGGGCTTGAATTTGATCCCTGGTCAGGGAACTAGATCTACATGCCATAACTAAGAGTTTGGATGCTGCAACTAAAAATCCCATGTGCCACAACTAAGACCCATCACAGTCAAGTAAATATGTATTAAATAAATACATTAAACTATGGCCCACATTAAAAAGGAATGTAGTGATAGATATCAGTAATAATAAAAACAAAATAATAATTCTTTAAAAAGTACATATAAAGTAATACAATATAAATGATAATGTATCATATCCTTATGTGTGTGCTCAGTTGGGTCCCACTCTTTGTGACCCCATGGACTGCAGTCTATAGCCTGCCAGGCTCCTCTGTCCATGGGATTGTCTAAGCAAGCAAACTGGAATGGGTTGCCATTTCCTCCTCCAGGGGATCTTGACCCAGGTATCAAATCCATGTCTCCTGTATTTCCTGCATTTCAGACAGATTCTTTACAACTGAGACACCTGGGAACTCCTTTTTTTTAATTTATTTATTTATTTTAATTGGAGGCTAATTACTTTACAATATTGTAGTGGTTTTTGCCAAACATTGACATGAATCAGCCACGGGCACACGTGTTCCCCATCCTGAATCCCCCTCCCACCTCCCTTCCCCATCCCATGCCCCAGGGTCATCCCAGTGCACCAGCCCTGAGCACTGTCTCATGCATCAAACCTGGACCAGCGATTCACTTCACATATGATAATATACACGTTTCAATGCTACCCTCTCAAATCATCCCACCCTTGCCTTCTCCCACAGAGTCCACAAGACTGTTCTTTACATCTATGTCTCTTTTGTTGTCTTACATATAAGGTCATCGTTGCCATCTTTCTAATTCCATATATATGCATTCGTATACTGGATTGGTATTTTCCTTTCTGATTTACTTCACTCTGTAAAATAGGCTCCAGTTTCATCCACCTCATTAGAACTGATTCAAATGTATTCTTTTTAATGGCTGAGTAATACTCCATTGTGTATATGTACCACAGCTTTCTTATCCATTCATCTGCTGATGGACATCTAGGTTGCTCCCATGTACTGGCTATTGTAAACAGGGCTGTGATGAACATTGGGGGTACACGTGTCTCTTTCAATTCTGGTTTACTTGGTGTGTATACCCAGCAGTGGGATTGCTGGGTTGTATGGCAGTTCTATTTCCAGCTTTTTAAGAAATCTCCACACTGTTCTCCATAGTGGCTGTAATAGTTTGCATTCCCACCAACAGTGTAAGAGGGTTCCCTTTTCTCCACACCCTCTCCAGCATTTATTGTTTGGAGACTTTTTTGATGGCAGCCATTCTTACTGGCGTGAGATGGTACCTCATTGTGGTTTTGATTTGCATTTCTCTGATAAGGAGTGATGTTGAGCATCTTTTCATGTGTGTGTTAGCCATCTGTATGTCTTCTTTGGAGAAATGTCTGTTTAGTTCTTTGGCCCATTTTTTGACTGGGTCACTTATTTTTCTGGAACTGATCTGCAGGAGCTGCTTGCATATTTTTGAGATTAATTCTTTGTCAGTTGCTTCGTTTGCTATTATTTTCACCCATTCTGAAGGCTGTCTTTTCACCTTGCTTATAGTTTCCTTCGTTGTGCAAAAGCTTTTAAGTTCAATTATGTCCCATTTGCTTATTTTTGCTTTTATTTCCAGTATTCTGGGAGGTGGGTCGTAGAGGATCCTGCTGTGATTTATGTCAGAGAGTGTTTTGCCTATGTTCTTCTCTAGGAGTTTTATAGTTTCTGCTCTTACGTTTAGATCTTTAATTCATTTTGAGTTTATTTTTGTGTATGGTGTTAGAAAGTGTTCTAGCTTCATTCTTTTACAAGTGGTTGACCGATTTGGGGAACTCCTTAAACTATGCTAAAACATTCACCTACTTATCTCATTTAACCCTTACCTTCACCCAGTGAGGTAGGAATTACTGTGATCCCCACTTCCCAGATGACGAAGCTGAGGCACTGAGCTTTTAGGTGCCTCACACTGGTGGCATAGCCACCAAAAAGACCTTAAACAGAGGCTTGCCTAGGCTGAATGCCTTGCCTTCCCAACATTAGATAAGTATGCTCTGACTCTAAATGTGAGATCTGAATAGAACTGTCAGAAATGGAGGATCTTCGCATAAACAGTCAACAAGTTCAAATATACAGTTGCACTGATGCATTTTAACCTCCAAAAGCATCAATCGCCAGAGGAAGCATGGCAGCAGTCTGCAATGCTGAATTTCAAGTACAGTTGGAAGGTGATTTCAGCAAGGATTTTTTCATCTAAATTAAGTAAGACAAGGAAGCTGGAACAAGCCACAAAATTTAATTTAGAAAAAGGGCCACAGAAGGAGACCTTTGCATCTTTATGGGGTTTCCTTGTGTGTGTCTGGAAATGGGGAGGAAGGAGACCTGGAAGGGAGCTCTTTGTGTGATATAAATGACCACAGCTCAATGCTTAGCAAAACGTCTTAGAGAAATTTCTTTCTGCCAGGCCAGAAAGGATAATAGTAAACACCAAGTACTTATTACATACCAGGCACTGTCTGGGTTCAAGTGTTTTCCATACATTATCTGATTTGATCCTCATAAAACCTCTGATGAGGCACAAGTAGGAAAATCAGCCTTGCTTTACAGAAAGAATGGAGAAACACAATATAACTTAAAAATGAGCTAAATGGAAAAACTGCTGTATTTATGCAAAATAAAATTAGGCAAATAAAGATAAATGGCTTGTAAATTTGTATACCTTTCTATAATTGCTGGAGAAAGGGATTTTGAAATTTACTCATATTAAATTGCACCTATTAATTTTCAGTTATTTATTGAAACGAAAGACTGTTTTATCACATGCTCCCCATTCCCCCAAATTAAATGGCATTTCTATCAGATCAATGGTTAGTGAAATTGAAAGTATTAGTCGCTCAGTCATGTCTGACCCTTTGCAACACCGTGGACCTATAGTCCACCAGGCTCCTCTGTCCATTAGATTTTCTAGGCAAGAGTACTGGAGTGGGTTGCCATTTCCTTCTCCAGGGGGTCTTCATAAACCAGGGATCAAACCCACATCTCAGATGGGTTCTTTACCAGTAGTGCCACCTTGGGGGATTTTTAAAAATGAAAACAAAGCAAGAGAGAGACAAAAGAAACAAAAAACACCTCCAGATATCTGAATTGTTTCTGGATAAAACTATTCTTTAAAATATCTAAGTAAATACTGAATAAAACTCAAACAGAGAGAGAGAAAGAGAATATATCTTCATATAATTATAGAAATGATCAGGGATACATTGGATATGCATAGAACGATCTCTTTATGTTATACTGAAAAACTAAGTCAAAAAGATATCTCTTCCCATATGAAATCAACTCCCATCCTCACCCAAAGGAAAGGAAATGTACAATAGTGGAAGAAACTTCCATTTTAAACAAAAGCTAGAAACAGCCACAATAACAAACTATAACCTAGAAGACTAGCAACCAAATGCAGTGTAATTTGAACCAAAACAGGAATAGATGTTAAGATAGGTCTAAATATTCTGCATATATTAGAGAGTAATTGATAATAATTATCAAGCCTGTACCACATGCCCAAAAGTGTTCTAAATATAAACTAATTTAATCTTAACAATGCTGTGAGGTAGTTACTATTACTACCCTCCTTGAGAAGCAATGAAACAGAGGAACATAGAGCATAAGTAACTTGCCCAAGATCACACAACTATTGTACTAATTATCAGAACTAGAGCTGAAACTCTGGGATTTAAGTAGAGTGCAAAGCTCTCTGAGTGTCACAAGAATTCCTTGCTTGTGAGCAAGTTCTAGTGCAGGGCTGGGCTGGGGGCTTCCTTAAAGCTATTCTCTGACACAAAGTGGCAGGGAAGGTAGTCCTAAATAGAACATCTTTCAGGAAGAAACAAGTGGTGAGTGTGGCAGCAGGAGGGGAAGAGAGCCATCAATCTGTGTGTGTGTATGCTAAATCACTTAAATTGGGTTCAATTCTTTGTGACCCCACGGACTGTAGCCCCCAGGCTCCTCTGACCTTGGGATTTTCCAGGCAAGAATACTGGAGTGGGTTTCCATACCCTCCTCTAGGGAACCTTCCCGACTCAGGGACTGAACCTGTGTCTCTGACATCTCCTGCAGTGGCAGGCAAGTTCTTTGCCACTAGCAACACCTGGGAAGCCCCAGTCTTTGTCTGGAGAAGAGCAAATGCCAGCTCATTGCTCAAGAAGTCTGTAGCACAGGGGTTTTACTGCAAGACTCCCAGACCAATCTCATCAGGCTGAGCTGCACAATCCATGTAAACCCATTCTAAGATTTTGTATTAAAATCCAAGCAGACTTAAGCCGTGTGTGCCCCTCTCACACAATTCTTCAGCAAACACATGGTCTATAACACAGGTCTTGTGGTATATTTTGAAGATAGTTTTTATATTGTTCAACCCAAGGAAGACTGTTCACAGAATATGGTGTTGGTTGATCACCAGAAAAAAGATGGGGAGGTGCACAGTGCCTCCTTCACTCCTTTAGCCCAAGATATGAAACATTTAAATATAACAAAATAGAAACGTTTAAAACCTAAGAAGAAACCATGAGAGACTTTAAACAATAAATTTAGGGTGCTTGATCAAAAAAGTTTGGAGACTAGTCCTATGTCAGTTGTTTTTTTTTTTTTTAAAGACCATATAATCCGAGTGTCAACTTAAAAAGTAGTCACAACCTAAAAGTTGTGAGCTATGTCTTACTTGGTAGGAATTTTTAGGACCTCAAGCCCTAGAGACAGCATTTCAAGTAACCCTGAGAAAAGCGGTCTGAGGAAGCCGGGGGACGAGTCAGGTTATATAGAAGCTTGCAACAAAGGGCAGGAAGTCTGAACATCAAAAAATTATTGTTAATTAAAGGAACACATGTAAGAATTAAAGATTTTAAAATTAAAAAAATAAAAAACTATTAAAAAAAAAAGGAAGTCAAAGAGTCAGACAGGACTGAGCGACTGAATTGAACTGAACTGAACTAGAAGGAAGTCAGATATCTCAAGTTAAGAAATTTAGTACTTTTCTATGTATGGGAAGATTCAAGAGTCTGGGCTCACTGAAATCATTCCTTTCATATACACCTCTGCTATCTGGGGCCAGTATCATATATTTTTCACATCTTGAGTTCCTCAGAGTTCCCCATAGAGAGCGGCTACTACCTGATGGCTACTACCTGATTTTTCTCCTTTCTGGGAGCTCTCAAAGGCTGGAATCTCTGACAACTGTGACATCCTTGTCTGTTGATATGGCAGGAAATATTCCAATTCTCATTAGTTAGGTCATGGTGGAGAGGTCTGACAGAATGTGGTCCACTGGAGAAGGGAATGGCAAACCACTTCAGTATTCTTGCCCTGAGAACCCCATGAACAGTATGAAAAGGCAAAATGATAGGATACTGAAAGAGGAACTCCCCAGGTCTGTAGGTGCCCAATATGCTACTGGAGATTAGTGGGGAAATAACTCCAGAAAGAATGAAGGGATGGAGCCAAAGCAAAAACAATACCCAGTTGTGGATGTGACTGGTGACAGAAGCAAGGTCCGATGCTGTAAAGAGCAATATTGCATAGGAACCTGGAATGTTAGGTTCATGAATCAAGGCAAATTGGTAGTGGTTAAACAGGAGATGGCAAGAGTGAACGTCAACATTCTAGGAATCAGCGAACTAAAGTGGACTGGAATGGGTGAATTTAACTCAGATGACCATTACATCTACTACTGTGGGCAGGAATCCCTTAGAAGAAATGGAGTAGCCATCATGGTCAACAAAAGAGTCTGAAATGCAGTACTTGCATTCAATCTCAAAAACGACAGAATGATCTCTGTTCGTTTCCAAGGCAAACCATTCTATATCACAGTAATCCAAGTCTATGCCCCAACCAGCAATGCTGAAGAAGCTGAAGTTGAATGGTTCTATGAAGACCTACAAGACCTTTTAGAACTAACACCCAAAAAAGATGTCCTTTTCATTATAGGGGACTGGAATGCAAAAGTAGGAAGTCAAGAAACACCTGGAGTAACAGGCAAATTTGGCCTTGGAATACGGAATGAAGCAGGGCAAAGGCTAATAGAGTTTTGCCAAGAGAATGCACCGCTCATAGCAAACACCTTCTTTCAACAACACAAGAGAAGACTCTACACATGGACATCACCAGATGGTCAACACTGAAATCAGATTGATTATATTCTTTGCAGCCAAAGATGGAGAAGCTCTATTCAGTCAGCAAAAAGAAGACTGGGAGCTAACTGTGGCTCAGATCATGAACTCCTTATTGCCAAATTCAGACTGAAATTGAAGAAAGTAGGGAAAACCACTAGACCATTCAGGTATGACCTAAATCAAATTCCTTATGATTATACAGTGGAAGTGAGTAATAGATTTAAGGGACTAGATCGATAGATAGAGTGCCTGATGAACTATGGAATGAGGTTCATGACACTGTACAGGAGACAGGGATCAAGACCATCCCCATGGAAAAGAAATGCAAAAAAGCAAAATGGCTGTATGGAGAGGTCTTACAAATAGCTGTGAAAATAAGAGAAGCAAAAAGCAAAGGAGAAAAAGATATAAGCATCTGAATGCAGAGTTCCAAAGAAGAGATAAGAAAGCTTTCCTCAGCGATCAATGCAAAGAAATAGAGGAAAAGAACAGAATGGGAAAGACTAGAGATCTCTTCAAGAAAATTAGAGATACCAAGGGAACATTTCATGCAAAGATGGGCTCGATAAAGGACAGAAATGGTATGGACCAAACAGAAGCAGAAAATATTAAGAAGAGGTGGCAAGAATACACAGAATTGTACAAAAAAAAAGATCTTCACGACCAAGATAATCATGATGGTGTGATCACTCACTTAGAGCCAGACATCCTGGAATGTGAAGTCAAGTGGGCCTTAGAAAATATCACTATGAACAAAGCTAGTGGAGGTGATGGAATTCAGTTGAGCTATTTCATATCCTGAAAAATGATGCAGTGAAAGAGCTGCACTCAATATGCCAGCACATTTGGAAAACTCAGCAGTGGCCACAGGACTGGAAAAGGTCAGTTTTCATTCCAATTCGAAAGAAAGGCAATGGCAAAGAATGCTTAAACTACTGCACAATTGCACTCATCTCACATGCTAGCAAAGTAATGCTCAAAATTCTCCAAGCCAGGCTTCAGCAATACATGATGTCCAAGCTGGTTTTAGAAAAGGCAGAGGAACCAGAGATCAAATTGCCAGCATCTGCTGGATCATGGAAAAAGCAATACAGTTCCAGAAAAACATCTATTTCTGCTTTATTGACTATGCCAAAGCCTTTGACTGTGTGGATCACAATAAACTGTGGAAAATTCTGAGAGAGATGGGAATACCAGACCGCCTGACCTGCCTCTTGAGAAATCTGTATGCAAGTCAGGAAGCAACAGTTAGAACTGGACATGGAACAACAGACTGGTTCCAAATAGGAAAAGGAATATGTCAAGGCTGTATATTGTCACCCTGCTTATTTAACTTCTATGCAGAGTACATCATGAGAAACGCTGGGCTGGAAGAAGCACAAGCAGGAGTCAAGATTGCCGGGAGAAATATCAATAACCTCAGATATGCAGATGACACCACCCTTATGGCAGAAAGTGAAGAGGAACTAAAAAACCTCTTGATGAACGTGAAAGAGAAGAGTGAAAAAGTTGGCTTAAAGCTCAACATTCAGAAAACTAAGCTCATGGCATCTGGTCCCATCACTTCATGGCAGATAGATGGGGAAAGAGTGTCAGAATTTTTTTAGGGGGGGAGGGCTCCAAAATCACTGCAGATGGTGATAGCAGCCATGAAATTAAAAGATGCTTACTCCTTGGAAGGAAAGTTATGACCAAACTAGATAGCATATTCAAAAGCAGAGACATTACTTTGCCAACTAAGGTCCATCTAGTCAAGGCTATGGTTTTTCCAGTAGTCATGTATGAATGTGAGAGTTGGACTGTGAAGAAAACTGAGCCCTGAAGAACTGATGCTTTTGAATTGTGGTGTTGGGGAAGACTCTTGTGAGTCCCTTGGACTGCAGGGAGATCCAGCCAGTCCATTCTGAAGGAGATCAGTCCTGGGTGTTCTTTGGAAGGAATGATGCTACAGTTGAAACTCCAGTTCTTTGGCCACCTCATGTGAAGAGTTGACTCATTGGAAAATACCCTGATGCTGGGAGGGATTGGGGGCAGGAGGAGAAGGGGACGACAAAGGATGAGATGGCTGGATGGCATCACCGACTCGATGGATGTGAGTTTGAGTGAACTCCGGGAGTTGGAGATGGTCAGGGAGGCCTGGAGTGCTGTGATTCATGGGGTCGCAAACAGTCGGACAAGACTGAGTGACTGAACTGAACTGAACATATCTATGTATATATATAAAAGTGGATTTATGCCTCCAAGTGTAAATAGTAGTTCACTGTACTATAACATTTTATATTTCTCTATATATCTATGTGGATATAAATATAAACTTAACCTTCACGATTCCATGAGATACACTTTCAGAAAGCAGCCCTATCTTTAGAGTCAATGGGTAATAATCATAATGATAAATAAATGGTTCACTTCATTCTATATAATATATATGTAATCTGTTATATATATGTATTTATATATATATAAATATGACAGGTATATATATATACATATATATAGAGAGAGACAGAGACATAGAGACAGAGAGAGATTCTCTTATGCCTGAGGGGATTGGCTTAGAACCCCTTGGATACCAAAATCCATGAATGCTCCAATTCCTTACATTTGGCTCTCTGTATCTGTGGGTTCCTCATCCCTGGATTCAACAAGTTCATTATCAAATAGTAATTTTGACTGGCAGTTGCTCGGATCCAAGAACAGAGTGGACACTATGCAGTGGACACCACTAATGCTGGACATTATTGCTGACACGTCCTCAGGGACTAGGAGGATGCCCTAACTTTCCCTGTGTTACTGAGTTATTCACTAGTTTCCAATTCCTAGAAGTGGTTGCCTGACTCCATGATGGAATGTGGGTTATGGTCTATGCCAGTGCAGGGGAGAAAAATCTGTCAGTCCAAAATGTGTCTCTTTGGTTATGGATTATTTTGAGCTGAAAATCATCAAGGCTCAAAGGACTCAGAAGATCCTTTTACCTTTCTCCCTAACTGCCTAAGTGAAGTGAAGTGAAAGTCATTCAGTCGTGTCCAACTCTTTGTGACCCCATGGACTACACAGTCTATGAAATTCTCCAGGAGTGGGTATCCTATCCCTTCTCCAGGGGATCTTCACAACCCAGGAATCAAACCAGGATCTCCTACACTGCAGACATATTCTTTACCAACTGAGCTAGCAGGGAAGCCCTAAGAACCACCTAAGAGAATGTAGATAGAGGACCAGTTCCAGGAAGGGAGCTATCACTATAGATAACTTATAGACAAAGAGGAACCTAGCAGAGTCTGTTAAAATTCCTCTTTGTGTCCTATTGTCTCCGCATGGCCTAGCAAATATTTGTTTACCAAACATTTGCTTTCTATCACCATGTGAATTGCCTTCCTCCCTTCAAAGCCTCAAACCTCTACCCCCAACATCCTATTGTCTTTAGCTGAAGATGGTATTTAAGGTGAAGGCTCCAGCCTTGTTGGCAAGTTATTCACTTCTCCTAGGTCTCTCCCTTGTGGCTCAGCTGGTAAAGAATCCACCCACAGTGCGGGAGACCTGGGTTTGATCCCTGGGTTGGGAAGATCCCCTGGAGAAGGGGAAGGCTACCCACTCCAGTATTCTGGCGTGGAGAATTCCATGGATTATACAGTCCATGGGATCACAAAGAGTCAGACATAACTGAGTGACTTTCACAGTTCTCTCCCATGTATACATGTTACTAAAGTTTTTTATTTTCTCCTGTTTATCTGTCTCATGTCAACTTAAGTCTTAGATCAAACAGAAAAACCTAGAAGGATAGAGGAAAACTTCTTCTTCCCTGACACCTGGTTAGCCTGGGGCACAGAGAGAGAGAACAATTTCATCTTCCCTAATGTGAGGCAGGAATCTGCATCAAATGATGGGCTCCCACTGAAAGAGAGCAGGATATGCCAGCCCCAAATATGCCTCTTTGGCATAAGGATTATCTTGAACTGCTTATTAAAAAAAAAGTTTCTAACATAGGAGAAACTCTGAAAACTGAATAGAAGTTACCCTTCTATAAGAGACATTTACATTTATAAGAAAAAGAAAATATTGGTAATTATATCTGTCTGGTGGCTCAATGATAAAGAATCTGTCTGCCAATGCAGGAGACTTGGGTTTGATCCCTGGGTGGGGAAAGATCCCCTGGAGAAGGAACTGGCACCCCACTCCAGTATTCTAGCATGGAAAATCCCATGGACAGAGGAGCCTGGCAGGCTACAGTCCATGGGGTCGCCAAGAGTTGGACACGACTGAGTGACTAAACAGTAACAGCTTCCTCTCTGTACCAGGAAGAAGCAGATGATTAAATCTCTAGAAACTCATCAGTGGGAAAGGCAACAACCTAAATCAGCATAACAACTGTGCTTTTCCTGATAACCTACCCTAACTGCCCACCCCCAACATCTTTAGCTGAACAAAGGTTTTAAGTTTGTTTGGACCATTTCGGGGAGCTACTCAGTTTTTCTGGATATCTCCCATGTACATAGCAACCCTATGTATTATTAAACTTCCGTTTGTTTTTCTCCTGTTAATCTGTTATTACGAGAGGCACAAGGGGCTCAGCCCGGAACCTACAAAGGTAGAGAGAAAATGATTTTTCCTCTCCTACACCAACAATAGGAAGAGGCTGAATGTTGGACAGCTGCAATAATGAAAACTGCCCACTACAGCATGTCTTAGCAATCCACAATGGCTAAGAGCATGGGTGTTAGATCGAGTCAACAGACTGAAAAAAAAAAAAAAAAACAGTCCAATATTTGCCAGCTGTGTGACTTGACTTCTTTTCTAAAAGTGGGTTACAGCATAGAATTAAGCCCTAAAGCAATCAATGGACACAATGCATTCATTTCTCTCCTTGTACCTAGAATGGTGCTAGCTATGTGACCTCTTTGGAAAAACAGAAAATGGTCCCTCAAATCTTTTATTCTAAGGCTTAATTCTCTGGCTAAATTCTTTATGGAGTGGCTACAGGCTGAGCACATCATTTACCCTTTCTATGTCTGTCTTTTCATTTTAATGTCTAATGTGCCAGTAAAAAATTTTACTTTGTTCATATTTTTAAAGAGGCTGTAATGAACTAAGGCATGTAAAGCCCTTAAAACAGCACAAGACATAATAACACATGTCACTGTCATCAATATCCCATTTGTATTTTCTGCTTTTTTCTGCAATACAGGTGCTCAGTAAGTAGAGGAATGAACAGAAAAAGATAAAGTGGTTTTGGAATAGGGGGGCAGTAGTGAAAATGGAAAGGAAGTAGGTTTCTGAAATGCTGAAATGTGGCTCAGATGGTTCCATGGGACTTGGAATTCCACAGGGTATGGAGAGTGGCAATAACTCAGAGTTGTGAACTTGGGTAACTGAATGAATAGTGGTGCCAAAAGGAAAAAAAAAAAAAAAACATGGAGAGAAGCTGTGCTAAGTTTGGGACATTTGGGTACTTCATCTTAAAAGCACTCTGGAAGAGTGGCTATTTATTCAAAAAGATCTCCTGCTAAACCCGAAGAATCCACTGATCATGATGGAATCCAAAGCATATCAAGAAGAGTGCCACATTTGGTGGTTCTTGGTGGATGGTTGCAGGTCACAGAAACAATACCTTAGGGAGAAGAAGTAGGAGGGTAAAGGAATTTATTTTTGTAATATAGGAAAATACTATAGAATGAATTGGGAAAAATATAGCAGAGCCTCACAAAGAGATGATAGTTGCCAAGGAACTAGTGGAGGCAGAAAGGACTGCCTCCTGGTCTTTTTCTTGAGCTGGTTTCTTTATTCTTTATCTGAAGATTAGCCTTTTCTGCTACCCAGGCCACATGTTGAGAGATGGCTATGTCACCTATAGCAGATGGCAGTGTCACATCCAGCCTTCTCCAAATCCTTTTTGCGCATCCCTTAGCTTTGGTATACTTTCCCTTCCAATAGTTAGCACCTGTGACTCTGTTTAGAGACCTGCCAAGGGGACAATAAAGTCCTGTTGACTGGATGTAGCAGAAATGAAAGTGCCTGGGAATTTATATTCCCCCACACCTAGCTCTTAGCCAATGATAATGGCTGAAGGCCTTTGAATATCATACTTCCTTGGCTCAAATCAGGACAATTCCAAGGTATAACATATTCCAGGGTTCTGCTGGAGGATGAGATTGAGTTCCTCTATCCTATCTGGGACTTTTGCCTCCTCCTTTTTTCTTCCCTATTTCCATCAGTCCCTTGCTAAATTTTTCCTGTGCACACTGACTTCATGATTTATTTGCAGATATATCCTCATTTCAGGGTCTGCTCCAGGGGAACCCAACTATTATGTGTTCAATTGTGTCCCTTGCAAAAATTTATGTTAGAAATAAAGTCATTGCAGGTGTAATTAGTTAAGATGAGGTCATTATGTTGGACCCTAATCCAATATGACTAGTGTCCTTATGAAAATGGGAAATTTAGACATAAACAGACATGCATAGCAGGAAGACAGAGGGAGAGGATGACCCTGTGACTAAAATGATGTGTCTACAAGCTAAAGAGTGCCAAAGATTCCCAGCAAGTCCAGAAGCTAGAAGAGGCAAGGAAAGAGCCTCCCCTGGGACCATCAAAGAGAACATGCCCTTGATTTCAGACTTCTGGCCTCCAGAATGTGAGAGAACAAATTTATGTTGTTTTTAACAACTCAGCTTTTGGTATTTTGTTATGGCCGCCCTAGAAATTAATGCACTAATCACAACAACCCTGCTCCCAACCTTTTACAACTCTTTAAGAGATCAGCGTAGACTGACACTAGATTCTCTCAGATCCTTCTCCCAATTGCCAGGGTATAGATTTTAATTGAATCACCCTATCCTTCAACTCTATCTAGGGGATGGAGTAACAGGGAAACGAACATCAATATTGTGACCCAGAGGAAACAGTTCCCATAGAGAAGGGGAACACTATTTTTCTCTGGAACAGAAAGACACCCCCAAACTGGCTACTACCAAGGGACTTCTTAGAATGGACTTTTCCAGTCCTTCATATAGTTCTAATGACAAACTGTCATATATCCAACAAGAATTGTTGAAGGAGTTTGGTTATTTTTTTTCAAAATCAGAAGATGTTCCAAATTTATAGGGTGTCCAAAATATGAGATTTTAAAAAGCTCAAAGTTGATTAGTATTGCATTTCAATTCCCTGATTTGACTTCTCAGTGTCAGCAATGCATGCTCCAGAATAGCATTAATTCAGAATGAACAACAAATCCTGCTGTGTACTGAAACATGAAGTCAATTTATGTCAAATGTTGTTTCACAGAGTTTGAAACATAATAAACAGAAATCTTACCCATATATCTAAGACTTTACTTAGCAGAACAGTATTTCCTCTTTTAAACTAACTGTAAAAAAGAAAAAAGAAATGGAGTCAGGGGAAGATTTTTTTGTTTGTTGTTTTCTTATGACTCAAACTGAAAGCAGAACAATTTGCACATTGGCTCAGAGGGTGAATTTCATTTCCACTATCTCAGCAGCGGCCAATTTGAACTTGATTCCAAGTTGATTATTTTCAGGCAGTTCTGAGTATACATATATTTACTAATGGACAGGCACTGAGTCTCATTTTTCTTCTACTTCTCTACTAATCTAGTAATGAAGCATGATTTTCAGCAATTTGAACATATGTGCCATGAGATGAAGTATAATTTACTTATTTCAATATCCACCTTTCTTCTTAAATAACATTTATTTTCACTTTTAAGGCAGAGGAATTTCAAAGAAAGGAACCTGGCTACTGGAAGTTTCTTCTTGAGCAGAGAGTCATAGTGGCTTTCTAATACACAGGCTTAACTAACACTGTCAGTTACCCACAAGTAGATCTTGCAATGAACATTCTCACGCAAGTGTTTTATGAAGGATGGGTTCCTAGGAGAGCCTGACAAGATGAAATAGGGTAGGGGAGGGGAAGCAAGCAAGCAAAGGTGGGACTTCAAGCCAAGTCCTGATCCAGAGTAAGTTACACCTCAGTTTGTCCTGTTTTCAGGTCAGTAACTGGGTTGTCTTCCTCTTGCAGCAGTGAGTCATTGGATAAGGGTTCCTCATTGCTCTTATCTGAGTGTTTGTGTCTCCCTCAAATTTATATGTTTATAAATCTCCAAGGTGATTAGTATTAGGAGGTAGAGTCTTTTAGGTGTTGATTAGGTGATGAGAGTGGTGCCTAAAAGAAACCTTATTTAGTTTCCTTGCCCCTTCTGACCTGTGAAGATACAAGAAGCCTACAACCCAGAAAGGGGCCCTCACCTGATTAGGCTGGCACCCTAATCTTCAACTTCCATCCTCCAGAATTGTAGGAAACAAATTTATGCTGCTTGCTCAAATAGTTGGGAGAAAAGTAGAAACAGTGACAGATTTTATTTTCTTGGATTCCAAAATCACTGGAGACAGTGACTACAGTCATGATAGTAAAAGACACTTGCTCCTTGGAAGAAAAACTATGACAAACCTAGACAGCATATTAAAAAGAAGAGACATCACTTTGCCAACCAAGTCCCATGTAGTGAAAGCTATGGTTTTTCCAGTACTCTTGTGCAAATGTGAGAGTTGTACCATAAAGAAGGCTGAGCACTGAGGAATTGATGTTTTTGAATTGTGGTACTGGAGAAGACTATTGAGAGTCCCTTGGGCTGCAAGGAGATCACACTAGTCATCCTAAAGGAAATCAATCCTTAATATTCATTGGAAGGACTGATGCTAAAGCTGAAGCTCCAGTACTTTGGCCACCTGATGCAAAGAGCCAACTCACTGGAAAAAACCCTGATGCTGAGAAAGACTGTGGACAGGTGAAGGGGACGACAAAGGTTGAGATGGTTGGATGACATCACTGACTCAATGGACATGAGCTTAAGGAAATACCAGGAGATAGTGAAGGATAGGGAAGACTGGTGTGCTGCAGTTTGCAGGGTCACAAAGCATCAAACACAACTTAGCAAATGAACAACAACAACAATAAGCTATCTAGTCTGTGGTATTTTGGTATTTTATTATGACAACTCAAAGAAACTAAGATGGGGATTGGAAGGGCCTGTGAACTCCCAGGAACTTCCAACTTGCTTATGTTGTAACAGCAGACTCAGTAACCCAAAGGCAGTCCTCTAAAGACAGTTCCAGGTGTGTGAGTTAGAACCAAAAGCAATATATTCATTCCAACTCTGTATTTCAATTTACTGCTGTTTTATGACCTTAAGTAGCTGTTTTTGAAGAGCTTTTTTTAAAAAAAAATATGGAGAGATAGAGAGAGACTCTCTGTTAATGCAGTGGATTATATAAATTGGTTTTCTAATATTTTATCATCTTTGCACTTAAGCAATACTGCTAATATAGCATGATGTATCATCTTTTTCAAATATTGCTGCATTGGGTTTAAAATTTTGCTTAACATATTTGTACCTATATTCATGGATGAAATCTACCTTTAATAATTTTTTTTCTTGTATGGGCTTTGAATAGTTTTGAATATTGCAGGGGAAGAAAAAATAATATTCCCTACATCCTTCTAAGTTTTCAACTGGGAAGCCTGTAACAAAAGACAGAGTAATAAGAGAAAAATCAACAGAAGTCTGACAGCTCTACAGTCAATCTTAAAGGAAATCAGTCTTAAATATTCATTGGAAGGACTGACACTGAAGCTGAAACTCCAATACTTTGGCCATCTAATGCGAAGACCCAAATCATTGGAAAAGACCCAATGCTGGGGAATATTGAAGGCAGGAGGAGAAGGGGACAACAGAGAATGAGATGGTTAGATGGCATCACTGACTCGATGGACATGAGTTTGAGCAAGCTCTGGGAGTTGGTGATGGACAGGGAAGCCTAGTGTGCTACAGTCCATGGGGTTGCAAAGAGTTGGACATGACTGAGCTGAACTGAACCTCATGTACACACAGGACATACCCAATTCTGATAGAGATGGCTTTGAACTCAGGCTTTTTCTTTAAACTTCTTTATTGGAGTACAGTTGCTTTACAATGTTGTGTTAGCTTCTGCTGTACAGCAAAATGATCAGCTATTTGTATACCAGCATGCTAAATAGCTTCAGTCATATCCAACTATTTGTGACCCTATGGACTGTAGCCAGACAGGCTCCTCTGTCCACGGGGATTCTCCAGGCAAGAATACTGGAGTGGACTGCCATGCCCTATGCCAGGGGATCTTCCCGACCCAGGGATCAAATAGCGTTTCCTGCAGCTTCTGCATTGCAGGAGGATTTCCTTATGACTGAGCCATGGGGAAGCCCATATGTGTATGTGTGTATATATATATATATATCGCCTCTTTTTTGTATTGCTTCTCACTTAGGTCTCTTTTGAAGTCACTGCTCCTTTCTCCTGGGTCCTGGTGTGCACAAGGTTTTGTTTGTGCCCTCCAAGAGTCTATTTCCCAGTCCTGTAAGCTCTGGCAGCTCTGTGGTGGGGTTAATGGTGACCTCCTCCTAAAGGGCTTATGCCATACCCAAGTCTGCTGCACCCAGAGCCCCTGCCCCTGTGGCAGGCCACTGCTGACCTGTACCTCCACAGGAGACACTCAAACACAGTTCTGGCTTGGTCTCTGTGGGGTCTCTGGGTCCTGGTGCACACAAGGTTTGTTTGAACCCTCTAAGTGTTTCTGGTGGGTATGGGGTTTGATTCTAAACGTGATTTTGCCCCTCCTACCTTCTTTCTGGGGCTTTTTCTTTGCCCCTGGACGTGGGATATCTTTTTTTGGTGGGATCTAACATTCTCCTGTCGACGGTTGTTCAGCAGTGAGTTGTAATATTGGAGGTCAACACAGAGCGTTGAGTAGAGTTCCTTGTGCTATACAGAACTCAGGCTTAAACATTAATGCCACCTTCAGCTAAAGACAAAAGAAACAAAAGTGTGTGTGTGGAGGGAGGAGGGCAGGACACTTATGGGATGTTATCAGAAAAAGAACAATAAACAAAAGTAAGGTTTATTATGCAGATGACATAAGGTTTATCATCCATGCCTTCTCTATTGATTAGAGTTTCTTATGATTTAGTCATCCTTTTCTTCCTTATACAAAGAGTGAGACCCTTACAAAATGGAGATTTCTCTTATAAATGCAAATAGCCTTTACAAAGGAGTAAATTTTACTGTTTACAAAGCTACTCCAGTGTCTGCTGTTTTTCAAAAAAAATCCTTATGCCAAAAAGGTGTATTTGGAGTGGTGTATTCAGCTACCCTTCAATATCAAAGTCATACAGGCCTCATAAAATAATTTGGAGTATATTTTCTCATTTGTCTAATTGGGAAGAGTCTATATAAGATGAAAATTATTTCTTTGTTGATGATTTTCTACAACTCCCCATCAAAGTCTCCCCATCAAAGACACTTGGACCTGGATTTTTCGAATTTGTCATCACTGGTATTCCTTTAATGTTTTCTGGAGACTTCAGGTTTTTTTCTTGGAATGAGTTTTGGAAAGTATGGTAATAATTAGAACTGTTAACTAATGGTCCAGTTCTCCTTCCAATTGTCTGATAGGATTACTTTGTACCAAGGTCTTTGAAATTATGTGTGATCTTTTACCTTGCCTTGTCCAGTGAAATGTGAACAGAAGTGATGTGTTGTTCAGTGAGCAGCATTTAAGAGCTAGTGCTTTTCCCAGGTGGCACTAGTGATAAAGAACCTGCTTGCCAATGCAGGAGACATCAGAGACTCAGGTTTGATCCCTGGGTCGGGAAGAACCCCTGAAGGGGAGCATGGCAACCCACTCCACTTTTCTTGCCTGGAGAATCCCATGGACAAAGGAGCCTGGCAGGCTACAGTCCATAGGCTCACAAAGAGTCGGACACAACTGAAGTGACTTAGCAAGCACACATGTTTTTCTCTAGTGCTTTTCTTCCCTCTGCTAAGCACCTGGCAAAACGGAGCTGTGGTCAGCCTGAGTCTCTTAAAACTTGGGGACATTATTAGTTCTCAGTCACTTTAAATCTTAAAGCTTTTCTGACCACCTAGATGATGTAGGTTACAAATCATGAAAGGCCTGACTCTGTTTTTCTGTCTCACTTATATTTGGCTTGACTTCCTAATGTCAGTTATTTGATATTTTTTAAAATTTTAGATTTTAAAATTGTTTTCATGAGACAGAGAGAGTCTGAATTCTTGACTGACCTCCTGTTTATACTCAGGTTGTTTTGGCCCAAGAATCCTGAGTTTTATTATAATGATTACATTTGACAATATTTCTACCTAAAGTATAATTTTGAAACTTTTTACTCTTCCTACTATTTGTGCGACGGGAGAGTCATTATGTGTTTGGCTAATGATCTGTTTGTTAATGATAGTGATGTATTTGTATTCATACAACACTTGTCCCAGAGAAAACACAATTCTGTTGATTGTGTTGATAAAATTTACTGAAATGAAGCTTTTCACATTAGCATTATACAGACTTTTCAATTTAAGATTTTGGAAATGGTGGGGTCTGGTGGGCCTCCTGACTTCTACTTCAAAATATGGCACCTTGGTATATTGAATATTTTGAATGGAAAGAGTTTGAGAAAACAGCGGAAACAGGAAGGTCACTTTGATCTCATTCCCCACTTCACTCTTTTTCCCTAAAGCAGGTCATAAAACCCTCATATGAGAGGTGCCCTTCTCCATACCCAGAGGGACAGAGCGTCCTTATCTACAAAAACATAGGGGCCCTGGGAAAAAGTAGAACAACACATCTTGCCAAGTTCCCCCCGGTTTGCTACACTTATCTCACACTCCTTAACCCATCATATTTCTCCATGACTGTCCACGATGCATCAAATTTAGCATAAAAATTCTCAGTTCTGTTTCTTTGGATCATCATTACCTTATGAAAGCTCCTCTGTCATGTAAGATTATGTTAAATAAACTTGTACACTTTTCTTCTCTTAATCTGTCTTTGTCAGTGTGATTTTCAGATCAACCAGAGACCCTAAGAGCCTTGAGGATAATTGTTTTCTCCCAAATGTCATAAACATTTGAAGGGTAGGGACTAAACTTATTTTATACTTGATTCATAGCAGCTACCACAGAGCAGTACTCAAGGTGGTGCTAGTGGTAAAGAACCCACCTGCCAATGCAGGAGATATAAGAAATGTAGGTTCAATCCCTGGGTTGGGAAGATTTCCTGGAGGAGAAAATGGCAACCCACTCCAGTATTCTTGCCTAGAGAATTCAATGGGCAGAGGAGCCTGGTGGGCTACAGTGCATAGCATGGCAAAGAGTCGGACACGGCTGAAGAAACTCAGCAAATTAATGAAATGGGTACAGAATTCTATTAAGCCTTTTCTGCCACCTCTACTGGTTATCATCATGGTTTTTCTTTTTCTTCTGTGAAAATAAAGCTAAAAAATGTCTGCCTAAAAATTGCACTGTCTTCTAATATAATCTAAGAGTTGTTTGAGGGGGATAAGAGAAGAAGTTTAAGCACTTCAGGAGAGCAGAGGAAACAGTAGAGGTTTTGTAGGTATTCTTTGAAATTCTGATTAGCCAGGGAACTCCTGCAAGGAGATTTGGCTGCTGAAAGTGGGATTCCAGGTCCCCACCTCCCTTTGAATAGGAAAATACACATATGTGAAAAGCATATATTAAGCAGGGGAAGCATAATCTTAGGAAATGTGATGTTTCAATATTCCTTGTGTAATAAGGCCTATAGACATATAATATCTCTACCATTCATGTAACATGCATTTATTCAGCAAGTGAATAGCATTTTCCTTTTCTTCAGGTATGTACAAGATTTAATTTACTTTCCAGTGGCCCCACATACCCACAAGAGGAATGACCTCTGTACACGAAAAACCCAAAATAGAGAGGTTTAGAGAAGGGAAAGATTTTCTGCTTGGGGGTGAGTGCATGGGGGGCTCATAGATATATGGACATGCTGATAAATTACATTTTGTATTCTTTTGTACACATTTTCTTCCTTGACTGTCCCTTTTACACATCTTCTTTGAAGAAATACATGGTTTATAAGCATATATAAAAGTCCAACATTGAACTTCCTACAAGATTCTATGCAAGCAAATGCAAAGATTTCTGCCTTCTTATAGATACTTTTAGAGAAACAAGGAGTAGCTAGGTAATCTCTGTTCAATAAAATACAAAAAAAGAAAGAGAAGAGGCAAACAAATGATAGAGAACCTCTGGTTAATATCTTCATCCTCCTGACTGATAGACTGATGTAGAAAGTAACTTAAAGAACTTTTCAGCAGATGTGAATTTCATTTAGTCTATTGAAAAGTTGCCCAAGAATTTTATTAGAGATCCTAATTATTTTCAAGAGTTTTGAAATATATTACATAAAAATTTTCTTTCTTAGATCAGGTATGGTTCAAATTTTATTTTCCGGATCCTGCTTTTGATCCAAACAATCTTTAAAGATCAGTTTTTTTTAGGAAAAAAAGTTTGATTGTGTTTTTGTGCTGATTTTGTTAGTTGCGTTTTTGATTAGTCAAATATATTTTGCATTTAATACAGACACTAGGAATGAGAGATAGGCTTATGTAACACAAAGCAGCCTTCTCAATATGCAAAACTAGGAATGTATGTAGATAAAGTAACCCATGTCTACACACATGTAACTACATTTCAGTATACATCTATATGTATATTAAAGTAAACATGAGGTCATACTGATGTCTCTGACTTGAAGCCAACATCACAAGGTTTATTCTAGTCCTCCTTCGCTGATTTATAACTCTTTCTCCAACAGTGAGAAATCTGACTCTCATTATCTACTACAATCAACAACAAATATTTACTCTAAGGAGCAAGGTAACAAATATTTTAGGTTTTGCAAGCCATTTAGTGTCTGCCCCAATTCCTCATATAAGTTTTCATGTATCATGAAGTATTAGTTTTCCTTTGAATTTTTTCAGCCATCTCAAAGTGAAAAAATGAAGTTCTTTGTTTGTGGGCTATACAAAAATGAACTGAATTTGGCCCACAGACCCTAGCATGTTGACCTATATTTTCTGCAATATATTTATTTGTTCAGTCACAGTATTCATGCTTCAGAACTGCTCACTGAGATAGACAAATTTATCAATTAGAGCAGTGTTTGCAAACAGTTCTTTTCATCTTAGTCCTTAGAGTCCAAATGCTATTTCCAAAGTTTTTACATCTGATCCTTTCTTCCGCATTCCCAGCAGAGTGCTAGTGTAATGCTGTTCTTTGAAAAGCAGTCTTTTCACGTTTCACAGTCTGCATTTCAACCTAGGATTCCCCAACATCCTGGTTAATATTTTAAAATTTGCATACAGTAAAAATCACACTTTGTGATGTATAATTCTGTGCATTTTGACAGATGTATCTTCCAGTATGGTGCCATACAGCAAAGTCTTATCACTCCAAAATTTCTTTCTTTCCCTTAGGAGCCAACCCCTTTCTCAACCTCCATCCAAGGGAAATTATTAACCAGCAATCTTATGGTCAACCCCTCCCTCAGTCCCACAAATCCTGACAACTACTGCTCTGTTTTGCTTCCTTATAGTTTTGCCTTTTCCAGAGTGTCATAAATGGGAACATATAATAAATATACAGCCTTTTGGAACAGGTGTGTTTTTTTTTTAATTTAGCCTAAATGTTCAGGAAAAAATGTTTGTTTATCTTCATGAAGAATTGACCCCTTTATCATTACATAATGATATTCTTTATCACTATTGTTTGCTGCAAAGACTACTTTACTCAATAAAGGCTCTTTCACTTTCTTTTGACTAATGCTAGCATTGAACTTTTTCCCTATTCTTTTAACTTACTTGTGTTTTTATATTTGATGTGTATTTCTTTTAGGAAGCATACACCTGGGTCTTGCATTTTCATCCAATCTGGCAATCTCTACCTTTTAAGGTATTAAGACTATTTTCATTTAATGTAACTAGTGATATGTAGTTTTAAATCTATCATCTTGCTATTTGATTTCTATTTGCCCCATCTTGTTTCTTTTCCTCTCCCCCTACTTCAACTTTCTTTTGATTTAATTGATTTGGGGAAGAGTCACATTTTTCATTTCACTCTGCCAGTCTCTGTTTTTTAATTGCTGTACAGTCAGCCTTCTGTATTCATCAGTTTTGCATTCATGGATTCAACTGAGGGTCAAAAATGTTCCTCTCAAATGCCAGAAAGTTCCAAAAAACAAAACTTAAATTATTTATACAGTTTTCAATTATTAGTTTTAAACTACAAGTTAAGTCACAGTTTGAACAATGATAAACTACTAAGTTAAAATTTAGAGATAGAGGAAAAACAAGGAAAAAAAGTTTTATTACATACCTATTAAAATAGATTCTTAAGGGCAATACCACATGTTCCAAGAAAATCATCACTTTTGAAAAAGAATTTACTCAATTAAGTCAAACCTTATGCTACTGATATTGTTCAGTAGTACAGTTTCATAAACTCATCTATTTCTGGAAAAATTAGTCCTGGAAATTCTGCATCTTAAGTTTCATCTAGGTTGAGTTTCCCAAGTATTAGACTATAGTGGTGATCTCAGCATATATCGTGGTGGTTCAGTGGTTAAGCGTCCACCTTCCAATGCAGGGGATGCAGGCTCAATCGCTGGATAGGGAACTAGGATCCCACATGCTTTGGGGCAACTAAGCCCAACAAGAGAAGTCTACCCACTGCAACAAAGACCTAGAGCAGTCAAATAATAATAAGAAGAAAGGAAGCTATCACTTTATTCCTAGAATTCTGTCAGAGTGACGACAAGTGAAATCTCTTACTAGGGTATAGTCCCGATGCATGTGGACCTCCCTGTAACATTTCAGACCAGCTTAGTTGATGATTATGAAGGTTAAAATATGCTAATGTAAGCTGTAACTGTTGAATTTAAAGCACCTTAATCTCTCTCCCATAAAATGTGTGTCATAAGCACTAATATCTGATAAGAATAAATCTGGGAATACATTTTTTTTTGATAAGTCAATGTGTTGAGAACATGTCACCCTTTGCATAAGAATAAAAGTGGGAATCTACACGTATTGAAAGGATTAACCACTCTTGAAAATATCTTTGTATTGTAGCACTTGTCTTGCACAAAATTAACCTGGGGGAGGTTGTTTCTTCTTTGATTTGACAGCTTTTCCAAAGTTTGCACCCTAGTAAAGGACAACTCTTACCATTCTGTTGAGCCGGTTAAGAAGATAATAAGCCTACCAAGCAAACACAATTATTTCTAACATCCCTTCTTGATCATGGGTGCCACTTTCTGGGTTATAAGATGAGAAGAAATCCTTTGGTGCTATCTAGCAGCTGTCTTGGGAGTGATGAACATGGTTTGAGTGTAAAAAAAACACCTTTTCAATTGTATTATTCTGAATTTGAGATCTGAACTCAGAGGAAAGCAGCATCTTAACAGTTTCCAAGAAAGGTCCAGAGAGAAACAGTACCATATAAAAACCATAACAGAATTTTTTCCATAATGAACATTTGGAATTTAGTTCATCTCAGTTTTTTACCATTTTCTATAGTTATGAAATTCCCCAAAGCATAAAATAGCAGAAAAATTAACAGACTCTTGATAATGTATAGTCAGGTTGAATGAAGCAAAAATCACTTGCCATCCAAGGAGAATATGCTGAAAGAAAATAATAACTTTTTATTGCTTTACATTCAGAACAGATGGTACTCTAGTGACATTTTATTTTGTCTTCTGAGTTACCAGTATAAGTAGACCTCATTTTATTACAATCCTCTTTATTGTGCTTCACAAATATCGTGTTTTTACAAATTGAAGGTGTGTGGCAATCTTGCATTGAACAAGTCTCTGGGCATCATTTTTCCAACAGCATCTGCCCGCTTCATATCTCTCTGTCATATTTTGGTAATTCTTGCAATATTTAAAAGCTGTTTCATTATTACTATATTTGTTATGGTGATCTATGATTAGTGAACTTTAACATTATTATAACTGTGGTGTTGGAGAAGACTCTTGAGAGTCCCTTGGACTGCAAGGAGATCCAACCAGTCCATTCTGAAGGAGATCAACCCTGGGATTTCTTTGGAAGGAATGATGCTAAAGCTGAAGCTCCAGTACTTTGGCCACCTCATGAGAAGAGTTGACTCACTGGAAAAGACTCTGATGCTGGGAGGGATTGAGGGCAGGAGGAGAAGGGGACGACAGAGGATGAGATGGCTGGATGGCATCACAGACTCGATGGACGTGAGTCTGAGTGAACTCCGGGAGTTGGTGATGGACAGGGAGGCCTGGCGTGCTGCGATTCATGGGGTCACAAAGAGTCGGACACGATTGAGCAACTGAACTGAACTGAACTGAATATTATTATTGCAAATATTTCAACTCCCCACAGGCTCAGATGATGGTCAGTACTTTAAAAAAAAAGTATTTTTAAAGTAAAGTATGTATTTCTTTTTTAGACAGAATACTATTGCACATTTAATAGAGTACAGAATAGTGTAAAAACAGCTTTTATATATACTAGGAAATCAATACAATTGGTGTGACTCATTATTGTGATGGTCTCTTTATTACAGTGGTCTAGAACCAAATCTGCAATATATTCAAGGTATGCCTGCATTTCTTTTCTCATAAATGCAAATTTTTAAATGAATAAGTATACTAAATAAACATGTACATATAAATTTATATTAAAAAATACTAAATAAAATATCATTTCTGAAAATTTAAACTTCAGATTTTAATCTTTGTAAATAGGTAAGAAAGTCTTTTTTTATATGGACAAAATGTTCACATATAGGTGAAAATATGTAAATTAAAACTATTATTTGGTAATCAATTACTTTGCCGTCTTTATCTCTATTCACCTTTTTTTTAAACTTTATTTTACTTTACAATACTATATTGGTTTTGCCATACATCAACATGAATCTACCACGGGTGTACATGTGTTCCCAATCCTGAACCCCCCTGCCACCTCCCTCCCCATACCATCTCTCTGGGTCATCCCAGTGCACCAGCCCCAAGCATCCTGTATCCTGTATTGAACCTAGACTGGCGATTCGTTTCTTACATGATATTATACATGTTTCAATACCATTCTCCCGAATCATCCCACCCTCTCCCTCTCCCACAGAGTTCAAAAGACTGTTCTATATATCTGTGTCTCTTTTGCTATCTCGCATACAGGGTTATCATTACCATCTTTCTAAATTCGATATATATGTGTTAGTATACTGGATTGGTGTTTTCCTTTCTGATTTACTTCACTCTGTAAAATAGGCTCCAGTTTCATCCACCTCATTAGAACTGATTCAAATGTATTCTTTTTAATGGCTGAGTAATACTCCATTGTGTATGTGTACCACAGCTTTCTTATCCATTCATCTGCTGATGGACATCTAGGTTGCTTCCATGTCCTGGCTATTATAAACAGTGCTGTGATGAACATTGGGGTACACATGTCTCTTTCAATTATGGTTTCCTCAGAGTGTATGCCCAGCAGTAGGATTGCTGGGTCATAAGGCAGTTCTATTTCCAGTTTTTGAAGGAATCTCCACACTGTTCTCCATAGTGGCTATACTAGTTCGCATTCCCACCAACAGTGCAAGAGGGTTCCCTTTTCTCCACACCCTCTCCAGCATTTATTGCTTGTAGACTTTTGTATCACAGCCATTCTGACTGGTGTGAAATGGTACCTCATCGTGGATTTGATTTGCATTTCTCTGATAATGAGTGATGTTGAGCATCTTTTTTATGTGTTTGTTAGCCCTCTGTATGTCTTCTTTGGAGAAATGTCTATTTAGTTCTTTGGCCCATTTTTTGATTGGGTCGTTTATTTTTCTGGAATTGAGCTGCAGGAGTTGCTTGTATATTTTTGAGATTAGTTGTTTGTCAGTTGCTTCATTTGCTATTATTTTCTCCCATTCTGAAGGCTGTCTTTTCACCTTGCTTATATTTTCCTTTGTTGTGCAGAAGCTTTTAATTTTAATTAGATCCCATTTGTTTATTTTTGCTTTTATTTCCAATATTCTGGGAGGTGGGTCATAGAGGATCCTGCTGTGATTTATGCTGGAGAGTGTTTTGCCTATGTTCTCCTCTAGGAGTTTTATAGTTTCTGGTCTTACATTTAGATCTTTAATCCATTTTGAGTTTATTTTTCTGTATGGTGTTAGAAAGTGTTCTAGTTTCATTCTTTTACAAATGGTTGACCAGTTTTCCCAGCACCACTTGTTAAAGAGATTGTCTTTAATCCATTGTATATTCTTGCCTCCATTATCGAAGATAAGATGTCCATAGGTGTGTGGATTTATCTCTGGGTTTTCTATTTTGTTCTATTGATCTGTATTTCTGTCTTTGTGCCAGTACCATACTGTCTTGATGACTGTGGCTTTGAAGTATAGCCTGAAGTCAGGCAGGTTGATTCCTCCAGTTCAACTCCTCTGGGTAAATATCAAAGAAAGTGATTGCTAGATCATATGGTAAGAGTATGTTCAGTTTTGTAAGAAATCTCCAAGCTGTCTCTCAAAGTGGCTGTTCCATTTTGCATTCCCATCAGCAATGGACAAGTATTCCTGCTATTTCATTGACATTGGTATTCTTAGTGCTCTGGATTTTGGCCATTCTAATAGATTTGTAATGGTATCTTTTTAAAAATTAATTTGTTTATTTTAATTGGAGGCTAATTACTTTACAATATTGTAGTGGTTTTTGCCATACATTGATATGAATCAGCCATGGATATACATGTGTCCCCATCTTGTTTTAATTTGTATTTCCCTGATGACATGTGATGTGAGTGTCTTTTCATATGCTTATTTTCCATCTGTACATCTTTAGTAAGAAGTCTGTTAAGATTTTTGGCTCATTTTTAATCAGGTTTTTTGCTTTCTTATCACTGAGTTTGTATTTTGGCTAACAGTCCTTTATCATATGAGTCTTTGCAAGTATTTTTTCCCAGTCTGAGACTTGTCTTCTCATTCTCTTGACACTGTCTTTCATAGAACAGAAGTTTTTAATTTTAATGAAGTCTAATATATCAATTATTTATTTCATGGATTGTGCCTTTGGTATTATATCTAAAAAGTCATTACTATACCCAAGGTCATCTACAGCTTCTCCTATGTTATCTTCTAAGAGTTTTATAGTTTTGTGTTTTACGTCTGTGACCCATTTTGAGTTAATTCTTATTAGTGGTGTAAGGTCTGTATCTAGTTTTACATTTTTGGATGTGGATGCCCAGTTGTTCTGGCATCCTTTCAGAAACACTATATTTTACTATTTTTGCTACTTTGTGAAGGATCAGCTCACTATATTTATATGGGTCTATTTCTGAGTTCTTTGTCCTGTTCCACTGATCTATTTGTCCATTATTTTGCCAGTGCCATGCTGTCTTGATTCCTGTAGATTTATAGTAAGTCTTGAAGTCAGGTGGTGTTAGTCCTCCAAATTTGCTCTCTTTCAATATTGAGATGGCTGTTCTAGATTTTCTGTCTCTCCATGTAAACTTTAGAATAGTTTATCTGTATGCACAAGACAACTTGCTAGGATTTTGATTGAGATTGCACTGATGTTAAGTTGGGAAGAAGTGGTATGTTAAAAATATTGAGTCTTCATTATCAGAGAAATGCAAATCAAAGCCGCAATGATGTACCACCTCACGCTGGTCAGAATGGCTACTGTGAAAAAGTCTACAAACAATAAATGCTGGAGATGGTGTGGAGAAAAGGGAACCCTCTTACACTGTTGGTGGGAATGCAAACTAGTACAGCCACTATGGAGAACAGTGTGGAGATTCCTTCAAAAACTGGAAATAGAACTGCCATATGACCCAGCAATCTCACTGCTGGGTATACATACCAAGGAAACCATAATTGAAAGAGACATGTGTACTCCAATGTTCATCACAGCACTGTTTATAATAGCCAGGACATGGAAGCAACCTAGATATCCATCGGCAGATGAATGGATAAGAGAGCTGTGGTACATATACACAATGGAATATTACTCAGCTATCAAAAAGAATGCATTTGAATCAGTTCTAATGAGGTGGATGAAACTGGAGTCTATTATACAGAGTGAAGTAAGCCAGAAAGGAAAACACCAATACAGTATACTAACGCATATATATAGAATGTAGAAAGATGGTAATGATGACCCTATATGCAAGACAGCAAAAGAGACACAGAAGTAAAGAACAGATTTTTGGACTCTGTGGGAGGTGAGGGTGGGATGATTTGAGAGAATAACATTGAAACATGTATATTATCATATGTGAAATAGATCTCCAGTCCAGGTTTCATGCATGAGACAGGGTGCTCAGGGCTGGTGCACTGGGATGACCTTGAGGGATGATATGGGGAGGGAGGTGGGAGGGGTGTTCCAGATAGGGAACACATGTACACCCATGGCTGATTCATGTCAATGTATGGCAAAAACCACTACAATATTGTAAAATAATTAGCCTCCAATTAAAATAAATAAATTCAAAAGAAATAAAAATATTGAGTCTTCCTATCCTTGAAAACATAGTTTATCTCTCCATTTATTTAGTTCTTCTTTGATTTCATTCATAAGAGCGTTGTAGTTTTCTTCATATTGATCTGATATATATTTTGCTAGGTTCATACCTAAGCATTTCTCTTTTTTTTGGTGTCAATATAAATGGCATTATGTTTTTAATTTCCAGTTGCAGTTGTTCATTGCTGGTATATAGAAAAGTGATTGACTTTTGTTTATTAACCTTGTCTCTTACAACCTTGCTAAAAATCTATTAGTTCCAGGAGCTTTTTTAGTCAATTCTTTTGGGTTTTCCACATAAACAATCATATCATCTACAAAGAAAGGCAGTTTATTTCTTTCTTTCTAATCTGTATATCTTCTATTTCCTTCTCTTGTCTTATTACATTAGTGAGAGCTTCCAGTATGATTTTGAAAGAGAGTAGTGAGAGGAAATATCCTTTTCTTGTACCTGACCTTTTACCAGTTTCTTACCATCAAATATGATGTTATTTGTAGGTTGTTTTGTAGATGTTCTGTTCCAAGTTTAGAATGTTGCAAAAATTTTTTAAATAAATTTAATAATAATAAGTCATTTGTATATGACTTATATACCTGAGTAATAAATTTATAGTTCTCTAATATTTATTATATATTATTAAAACTATCCTAATTTTCCTTAAAAGTCTTCATTTAGAACAATTTCTTGAAATTAGTCTGATTCCAATGTTCATTCCTTTGTTTCTTATCTTAGTAGCCTAAAGTTACCTAAAATTTAATTGCTCCCTTTTGAGCATACTTTTTGATTGCACCTTTATTTAATGTAATGGGTACTTGAGACTATTCTAAATGTGCATATTTAAATGTACATAACCTAAGTCCCTAGACTAATTAAATATGTGCTCCATTAACTATGATAAATTTAACAATTTTGTTAATTTCCCTCCAGATTAAGTGATTTAACTTTCATAAAATTACATAACTAAGGAGGAGGATCCCTTGATGTTCCACCCAGAACCCCTCTCACTGAAGGACTTGCCCCAGGTGCTGGGAGTGACATAAGCAGGAAGCCCACAGCTGTCAGGGATATCTCAGCTACAAGGAGTCACAGAGTTACTCCCACTGTCCATATGGAGATATAAATGTGGATCAATCTTGACCCAACAGGGAACAACTCTAAAGGCCTCTTCTAACTCTGAGTGCCCCATAGTGTTGCCCAAAGTGTTTGTAAAGCCTGCATTACAGTTTGGACTTCTCCCTCTACCCATGGCTGTTTTATCCCATCTACCTCCCACAGGTGTTGATTCGTTCATAACCATCCTGCCTATTAAACTCTACCTCGGGATTTACTTCCAGGAGAACCCAACTTGTAACAGTAAGTAAGTAAATAGTTTGCACTATATATTATTTATATCTCCAGATGTACTCCTCGTTCTTAGTCTATTCCAGTCAATCTCCTCAGTCATTATGCTCAGTACACAAAATAAACCCTGTCATTTTCTTTAACATCACAGAATAAGATAGCATATTTTCATGATACAAGCTGGACAGATTTTCTTCCTTACTTCATCTCAAGATGGATCTCTTTGTTTCAGCTAGATGTTCTCATGGTGCATACAAATGATCAATTCCTTAAATCAATTAACTTTATTTTTTCAAAGATATTTAAAGCAAACAGACTTTAGCTCTATATCTAAAATCTCTGTAGTCACACACACGAAGAATTTCAAATGACCAATTACAGAGATTAAATTAGGTAAATTATACAATTTTAGCTAAAAGAAAAATGAAAATAAGACACAAAGTTTTTGCTAACAAAACACAGAATAACTTCCTGAAACCAAAAGAAATACATGACTATTTACCCACCCTATCTTTGCTAAGGTCTTTGGTCATCCCTCAGTAACATAATTTAATACACTGACTGAAAGTTCATGGTATTAAACCCAACTCACCTTTTCTCCAGTCCTATGACATCCTTCCAACATCAAATACCTTTCTAGGCACTGATAGGAGTGGCAGGGGTGGGGCATTCAATGTAATTGCACAAACCATGGGGACATCCTGTACTCTGGCTCTGAATTTCCTCTCCAAGTTTGCAGTGTCATTCCTGGTATGGTATCATTTGATTCAAGGCTGTTCTTGCTTCACTCTGGTAGGTTCTCTTGAGTTGATCTATCTTGGTAGGGCCTCCAAATCCTTACGGAAAACATATAGGATGAATTCATTATGTCAAAGATTTAAGTTTGATATAAAAGAGATGAGGCCTCTAAATTAGCCAAGTAAAAGATTTTCCTCTTGGTAGACATACAGGAAAAATACTGATTAGGAAATCATTGTTAGACCAGATACAAGATGAAAAAGAATGTTGGTTAAAGATGTTTAGGGACATTCCCTGGTGGACCAGTGGCAAAGACTCCATGCTCCCAATGCAGGGGTCCAGGTTTGATCCCTCATCAGGGAACTAGATCCTACATGCTGCAACTAAGAGTTCTGCATGTCACAACTAAAACATCTCACATGCTGCAACTACAAAAAGATCCCACATGCCACAATGAAGATCAAAGATCACTTGTGCCACAACTAAGACCTGGCACAGCCGAATAAATTAAAAAATAAATAAGTAAAGATGTTTAGATGGCTGCCTGATAGATAGCTGGCTAGGCTAGTAAATAACATTATTAGATTTTAAAATTAAATTTAGATCTATCAGAACAGTCCCTAAACATACTATCAGGAATAATCATTATTTCTCTGAAGGAGTTTGGGAATTACATCACAGTCAGTTTGAGTATTTTTTTTCCTTACTCATCTCTAATCCAAGTTTTCCTATCCATCAAGATCCAATTCAGTACTTTGTGTGGAGATGAAAATGGCATTCCAGGGTGGAGGTGGAGGATAAGATTGGAGAGAGGGTGGATATGCAAAGATGTAGGAGAAGAAAGAGACATGGCAATGCAGAAATCAGTCTGTGTGCACGGTAAATCAGTTCAGTCATGTCTGACTCTTTGCAACCCCATGGACTGTAGCCTACCAGGCTCCTCTGTCCATGGAATCCTCCAGCCAAAAATACTGGAGTGGGCTGCCATGCACTTCGCCAGGGGATCTTCCTGACCCAGGGATTGAACACGCATTTCCTGTGTCTCCTGCTTTGGCATATGGGTTCTTTACCACTAGGGTCACCTGGGAAGCCCCAGAAATGAGGATAGGGTCTTTCTAAGTCAGGTGGACACTTCTTACTAGGGATACATGGGAACAGGATTCCAACAATAAAGAAAAAATTATGCAGAGCCTCCACACTTTTCTCAAGTGGAAACACTACTCTTCATTTTTTCCCCATTCATATTCATTTGGTTATTGACTATGCAAAAGTCCTTTATTCATGTACCTTCCAGGCCAACCAAGGTAAGCCAGAGAGCCTATGACCCAATTGTTTCCTGGTCTCATGTTTTTGTACTGTAAAGGGGCAGCTGTTTGGGTAGCTATAGCTCTCTGATATATTTATGATTACAGTAAAGATTTTTGATGTACCAAAATTCCACTGAGTGGACACTAAGTTGACCTATTTTATCCTTTGCAGTTCAGCAGGGTATATTTTTGCATAATCTCTTGCTCCAAAGGGAGGAACAACTGACCAAGTACTTTTAAAGGTTTCTGTTGATTACAGAATAAACATTAATGACATTGGAAAAAAAAATCCAGACTAATGAACCCACTACTAAAATTTACCTATCTTCTAGCTCTAAACTTGTGCTGTTGAGAGAATGATTTGGTAACCACTAGTCAAGTGTGTCTCAGTTCAGTTCAGTCGCTCAGTCGTGTCTGACTCTTTGCGACCCCATGAATTGCAGCACGCCAGGCCTCCCTGTTCATCACCAACTCCCGGAGTTCACTCACACTCACGTCCATCGAGTCTGTGATGCCATCCAGCCATCTCATCCTGGGTCGTCCCCTTCTCCTCCTGCCCCCAATCCCTCCCAGCATAAGAGTCTTTTCCAATGAGTCAACTCTTCTCATGAGGTGGCCAAAGTACTGGAGCTTCAGCTTCAGCATCATTCCTTCCAAGGAAATCCCAGGGTTGATCTCCTTCAGAATGGACTGGTTGGATCTCCTTGCAGTCCAAGGGACTCTCAGGAGTCTTCTCCAACACCACAGTTCAAACGCATCAATTCTTCGGCACTCAGCTTTCTTCACAGTCCAACTCTCACATCCATACATGACCACAGGAAAAACCATAGCCTTGACTAGACAGACCTTAGTTGGCAAAGTAATGTCTCTGCTTTTGAATATGCTATCTAGGTTGGTCATAACTTTCCTTCCAAGGAGTAAGTGTCTTTTAATTTCATGGCTGCAATCACCATCTACAGTGATTTTGGAGCCCCCAAAAATAAAGTCTAACACTGTTTCCACTGTTTCCCCATCTATTTCCCATGAAGTGATGGGACCAGATCTACTTGAATTTAAATTTTAACCAGTTAAAACTGTTTAAAAACGGATTTCCCAGCCACATTTCAAATGTTTGGTAGACACACGTGGCCAGTGTCTACCATATTGGATAGCACACATTTACAGAATGGATATATCACTGCTTCCCTTGTGGCTCAGCTGGTAAAGAATCCACCTGCAATGCGGGAGACCTGGGTTGGGAAGATCCCTTGGAGAAGGGAAAGGCTACCCAGTCCAGTATTCTGCCCTGGAGAATTCCTTGGACTGTATAGTCCATTGGGTTACAAAGAGTCAGATGTGACTGCACAATTTTCAATTTCACTTTACTTTATATCACTTCAGCAAGTTCTACTGAAAAGTGTTGCTATAAATCATAAGAAAGCATCTAAAAAAGTCAGAGTTGTACATCCACCACTAAATATCTTATGTCTATATAAAGATCTATACATATAGGAGATGTGTACATATATATATATATATACAAAAAGTATGTATGTATATATATACATATACATATACAAAAAGTCTCTATAACAGTGTATTTTAATTAAAAACAAATGTCCCACTCCCAATTATGATAATGTATTGTTTTAATATATTTCCTTCAGCTCTTTCAAATTTTTATATGTCACTTTGTATTCTTCTGGTGTTACTTAACATTATATCAAACATCTTATGTTTCTGTATAATCTTAAATATAATTTTAATGCCTGAGTAATAGTCTATCATTTTGATGTACCATAATTTATTAAGTCATCTCTCTAATGTCAGACATTCTCTTAATGCTTATTCATTTCTTTATTAGGATTAAAATTACAAGATTGTTTTCCCCTGTGTGTAAATGTTTCTGCTGTTCTCTTATACTTCATAACTAACTCCTTTATTCACATATGCTTTATGAGAGAGATCCTATTTAGAGCTTCTGTAGCACCAGCAATATGAAGCTGTTCCTGAGTAATTTAATCCAACAACACTCAAAACAAATAGGTTATGGAAGGCAGTAGATTTAATGGTTATTTAGAATGTGTGCCTTTGGCAGATGACCTTGATTTAATTGTGCAATTTTCATTATGCTGTAGTTTTTACTCCCTTAAATTCTATAATGGTTTTGGCCCCAGAGACAGTATCTAGAAGAAAAGAAGTCATGTAAATCAGAAGAAACCACTGTCAGACTCCATTTTAATCTCACCTGCAGGGTTAATCCCCTGCAACCAGAGCTTTATTCCTGATAGAGGTGGGATCTGATGACCAAGTAGTTATTCTATGCCTATGCTACTCCCCAATTTCCCTCTACTTACATCTAGCTAAGATCCAGGATTCCAGACGTCTTTATAGCCTCTTAGTCAGGCCTTGAGTTTGCTTTAGAACTCAACAAAAGGATTTCTTTGGTGGTCCAGTGGTTAAGACTCTACACTTCCTATGCAGAGGGTGCAGATTCAATCCCTGGTCAGGGAACTAAGATCCCATATGCCGCCAGGCGTGGCCAAAAAAAAAAAAAAAGTGAAAAAGGAATACAAGTGATTAAAAAGAAAAAAAAAAACTCAGTGAAGATTGGGGCCCTGACTGCTTTGTCATTTTACTTTGCAATCTGTGGTCTCCAGGATTAGGGTTTGCTCTACCTTTTATGGTAAATTTTAGGAGGGGCCCAAGGTCTCAGCCTTGAGTCTAGGGTTTAAGGGCATAACAACCACATAGGGCCAGACAACTGAAAAGACTTCCATTTCACATATAAACCTTTAATAAAGATAAGTATAGCAAGAGAGAAAAAGTATAGTCAGTCATTGTTGGATGATATGTCCAGGAGCACCTCCTAGAGTTCTTTCACAGTTACAGAAGTTGTGCTTTGCATTCAAATTATGGACCACTAAGCTATGTTCTGGAGAAGGAAATGGCAACCCACTCCAGTACTCTTGCCTGGAAAATCCCATGGATGGAGAAGCCTGGTAAGCTACAGTCCATGGGATTGCAAAGAGTCAGACATGATTGAGTGGCTTCACTTTCACTTTTCACCTTTCAAGCTATGTTCAAGGTATCTTGGTTTCAGAGAAGCTGAGATACAAGTTTACTGAGGGGTGTTTAATACACCACTAGTCACAATTAAAATCAGACTGTGTACATGGCAAACCCACATACAAACCATCAATCTATAAATCCCTAACCAATGTAGACAAGCCAGTACAGGATGGTTCCAAGGGAATGTTGAACTTTAAAAAACACATTACAGTCATTAACTAGCACATTTCATCCTTATCTTAGCCAAGGGTCAGTACCAGATTTTCAGACATCCCTGGAGACAGGCATAAAGCTGTCCCAATCCAGGTGCAAGTTAATTCTATACTCACTCAGAGATGGAGTATATAGAGAGGCTCAGCATGTTGGTTTCTTCCTTCTATCTCCATTGTTTAAAACAACAAATACTGCTGTGTAACATAAAGTTTGGTGAGGGACACAGGTCAAATCTCACAAAAGTTGCTTGAGCTTATTGCCTTTCTTAAGGTTGAAGGTCTTCAATTTGAGAAACCCTTTGAACTTTAACTGCTTAACTTGTTGAATAGACAGAAGAGTTTATAATAAGAAAAAACGATCTGAGAGTTATATTGTCAAAGAGACTCTCATTTGCCACTGGCAAAGGGCTGCAGGGCATACTGCAGATGGGTAGAGTCAGACACGACTGAGCATGCGTGCACAAGTTGTTATTTGGGCTTCCAGGTGGCTCCAGTGGTAAAGAATCCACCTGCCAAAGTGGGAGACATGAGTTTGATTCCTTGATCAGGAAGATCCCCTGGAGGAGGAAATGGCAACCCGCTCCACTATTCTTGCCTGTAAAATCCCACAGACAGGGGAGCCTCATGGGCTACAGCCCGTGGAGTTGCAAAGGGTTAGACACTATTGAGTGACCCAACAACAACAAGTTGTTATTCAGTTCATAATCTTATCCAACTATGAAAGAGAAAAAACTCCAGAGCAATCTTTTCAGCAACTTCTCTGTGGTGTCAGGGACGACAGAAAACTAAATGTGCTGAAATACACTCCCACAATGGTATTTGGCTGGAAACCTGCTGCTGTAGCTTTTGGCTTTTGGCATTGTATCAGTTTGCAACAGCTGCTGGATAAAAGTACCACAAATTAGAAGGCTTAAACAACAGAAATTCATTCTCTCACAGTTCTGGAAGCAAGTCTAAAATCAAAATTTTGGTAGGGTTGGTTCCTTCTGAGGGCTGTGAGGGAAGGATCTGTCCCAGGCCTCCCCCAGACTTGTCGGTGGCTGTCATCCTCCTGTGTCTTCACACGGCCTCCCCTCTATGTGGGACTGTGTGTGCTGTATGCTCAGTGGCTTCGTCATGTCCAACTCTGTGCAACCCCATGGACTTCAGCCTGCCCACATACTCTGTCCATGGGGTTCTCCAGGCAAGAATACTGGAGTGGGTTGCCATGCCCTTTTCCAGAGGATCTCCCTGACCCAGGGATTGAACCCATGTTTCTTAAGTCTCCTGAATTGGCAGGTGGGTTCTTAATCCACTAGTGCCACCTGGGAAGCCCATGTGTGACTGTCTCTGCATCCAAATTTCTTCTTTTTGTAAGGACACCAGTCATATTGGATAGGGGCCCAACCTAGTGACCTCATTTTCACTTGATTAGCTCTGTGAACACCATACCCCTCAAAAGGTCGTATTCTGAGGTATTGAGGATTAGGTTTTCAATAAAAGAAGTTGGAGGAAACACAATTCAACCCACAGGAAGCACATATCAAAAATCAGGCTGCTTCTCAAAGCCTCTGCAGCGTCACTTTCGTTTTTGCACTCCTCTTCTTCCTCTTGACATTAGTTGATTTTAGGAAGTGTTGTGACTGATGCTGCCTTGTGTCATAAAGAATTTATTTCCAGCTGGCCAAAGCAACAAGACATGTGTTTGAGGAGGTAGACATAACAGATAGCCTCTGGACAGGAATCAACTGTGACATAATTAGAGACTCATGTCTGTTTTCTAAACAGAAAGTAAGACAGCTTGGTTGCTCTGAGTGACCATTCAATGCCAAAATGGCACACAAAGTCCTTTATCTCCTAAAATGAATAGGAAGGCTGCTTTTCGGAGCTTTGAGGAGGGCAATTAAACAGTGTTTTACTGCAATTGACTGAAAATTGTTTGCTCACAATTGTTTACTAATTGCTGACTGACAATTTAGCAAAAACTGTTTTACAGTTTCTTGGTATAATTACCAATAATAGCAACAATAATGTTTCTTGCAAATATATGCTTTTATGACATATGTTGGCATCCTTAAAAAAGCTGTAACTATTCTTTTCAACTGTACAACAAAAATATAGAAAACTAAATTCCTCTCAAAAAAGGGTAATCAAGAAAGATAAAATAGCGATATTCACAATCATATTCATTTTCTGCTTTATGATTTTAAACATTATTTGTATCCAGATGGTAGTGATATGCTATGGTCAGGTATCCTGGGCTGTAAGCAAAGGCTATATAGCATGTTCTGCGTAGAGATCCCAGAGCCCAATCTCTTGACTCTATCACTTAAGTAGAAATGTTCTATTCCTTGGTTTCTAAGCATAATATCTCTAAATAAATATAACAGTATTACCATTGGGAAAGGCTTTAAATAAAATTTATTAGTTGTGGCAAGATAAATGGTCCTAGACATTGTCATACTGGGTGAAATAAGTCGGAGAAAGATAAATATCATATGATATGTGGAACCTAAAAAAATGATACAAATGAACTTATTTATAGAACAGAAGTAGAGTCACAGATATAGAAAACAAAGCTAGGGTTACCAAGGGGAGAGGAGAGGGATAATCTGGGAGACTGGGACTGACATATACACATTACTATAACATAAAATATGTAGTATAGCAGAGGGAACTCTACTCAATACTCTGTAATGGGCTATATGGTATCAGTTCAGTTCAGTTCAGTCACTCAGTCATGTATGACTCTTTGCAGCCCCATGAACTGCAGCACACCAGGCCTCCCTATCCATCGCCAACTCTTGGAGTTCACCCAAACTCATGTCCATCGAGTCAGTGATGCCATCCAGCCATCTCATCTTCTGTCGTCCCCTTCTCCTCCTGCCCCTAATCCCTCTAGACCCCATCAGAGTCTCTTCCAATGAGTCAACTCTTCGCATAAAGGTGGCCAAAGTATTGGAGCTTCAGCTTCAACATCAGTCCTTCCAAAGAACACCCAGGACTGATCTCCTTCAGAATGGACTGGCTGCATCTCCCTGCAGTCCAAGGGACTCTCAAGAGTCTTCTCCAACACCCAACAGTTCAAAAGCATCAATTCTTTGGCGCTCAGCTTTCTTCACAGTCCAACTCTCACATCCATACATGACTACTGGAAAAACCATAGCCTTGAATAGATGGACATTTGTTGGCAAAGTAATGTCTCTGCTTTTGAATATGCTATCTAGGTTGGTCATAACTTTCCTTCCAAGGAGTAAGTGTCTTTTAATTTCATGGCTGCAATCACCATTTGCAGTGATTTTGGAGCCCCCAAAAATAAAGTCTGTCACTGTTTCCACTGTTTCTCCATCTATTTCCCATGAAGTGATGGGACCAGATGCCATATAACAATCTAAAAAAAAGAGTGGCTATGTTTATATATAACAATCACTTTGCTGTACAGCAGCAAATCAATACTCTAATACTCTAATAAAAATTAATTAAAAACAAAAATAACAAAGCTAAAATTTATTAGTATATGTCTAAGGTAAGATTTGGTTACTTTCTCATATATCTTTAACTCTTTTCCTTTGTGAATTCATATGGGGAAAGTACAGATGGAAAATTCTCCAAGATAGATGAGATCCCCAGTCCTAAAACAAACCTTACAGTTGAAAAACTTGATATGATCTCAGCTCATGATGTACTTAAAGTAGAAATTAATATGAAAAAGATAACAGTATTAAACACCTAAAATTTTTTAAAAGCCTTCAAAATAATCCATGGGTCAAAGAGGAAGTCTCAAGAAAAATGGAACACATTTTTAACTGAATGAAAATACAAAATATCAAAACTTGTGGTATGCACTCATAGCAGAGCCCACATGGGAATTTTAAAGCAGCAGTGGTTACATTAGAAATTAAGAAAAGTCTCAATAATATAAGTTGCTACCTCAGGAAGCTGGGAAAAGAAGAGCAAAATAAGCCCAAAGCAAGAAAAAGGAAAGAAATAATAAAGACAAAAACAAAAGTCAACGAAATTGAAACAGAACCAGCAGATGCCAATGAGTACAGATAAAAGAAAAAACAAAAAGTCCTACTCTCTAGCCTAAGGACTAGGAAAGAGGAAGCCTAGCAAGAGAGAAAACTTTTAGTAGCTGTTCTACTACAGCCAAACATCACTGGAAAAAACCAGTGGCCTGATATCCATTCATCTCAGCAATGACTAAGTGGGGAGACTAGACACCAGGCTATAATGAGGTAACACAAACCCCATGCATGTGTAGTGTCAGAAAGGATCAAGAAGGAAATTGGGACTTTCACAAGTGCCCACAACCCCAAACCATGGAGTCAGTGGAAATGATGTGGTGAGACTAGGCTTCCTCTATCACCTGGTAGTAATGAGGCACCCCTCCTCTACTCCACTGAGGTGATATCAGAGGATGCCTAGTGGTTAGTTGGGATTTACAATATTGCCCAGTGGTAACAAGGTGTCATGGTGTCAATGGAGATCATGTAGGGAGTAGTAATGAGGCACTCCTACCAATCCAGCCAGGGAGATATCAGTGGAGGCCTAGTTTGCCCAGCAGTAATGATCAGCTCCCTCCATCTTAGGTGTCATCCAAGGCTAACTGGAAAAGTCAGGCTTCTACCCACAATGGACAGTAATAAAGCAATGTTCTCCCTTCCTCTCTGAAATATCAGAAGTTACCTACAACAAAAGGCTTACATAAGACCCAGAGTCTCATATGTGAAATGTCACATATTATTATATAGGTTACAACAGAAAAAAAATTACTTATTCCAAGAACCAGGAAGATCTCAACCTGAATAAAAAAGACAACCATAGATTTCAATGCAAAGATAACAAAGATGTTAGAATTCTCTGACCAAGATTTTAAAGCGGCCATCATAAAACTGCTTCAACAAGCAATTATAAACGCATCTGAGACACTTATGAACATACTTAAAATGAAAAATATAGAAAGCTTCAGCAAAAGAACTGAAAGTCTCTGGCAAAGAAATAGAAAATATAAAGAAGAACTGATTAGAAATTTCAGAACTTGGAAATACAAAAGCTCATTGCATGGGTTCAAGAACAGAATGGAAGGCAAGGGGAGAAGAATTACTGAATTTGAAGGTAGAACAATAGAAAATACACAGTCTAAAAAACAGAAAACCAACTGAAAGGAGAGCAGATTTTTAGAGACCTACAAAAAGATAAAATAAGATCTAACATTCATGTCGGAGAAGGCGATGGCACCCCACTCCAGTACTCTTGCCTGGAAAATCCCACGGACAGAGGAGCCTGGTGGGCTGCAGTCCATGGGGTCGCGAAGAGTCGGACACGACTGAGCGACTTCCCTTTCACTTTTCACTTTCATGCATTGGAGAAGGAAATGGCAACCCACTCCAGTGTTCTTGCATGGAGAATCCCAGGGACGGGGAGCCTGGTAGGCTGCCGTCTCTGGTGTCGCACAGAGTCGGACACGACTGAAGCAAATTAGCAGCAGCAGCAACATTCATGTTATCAAAGTCCCAGAAAGAGAGGAGAATGGAATGGGGCTGAAAAACTGAAATAATGGTAAAATAACGGCTGAAAACTTCTCAAATATGGCAAAAGTCATAAATCTACAGATTCAAGAAGGTGCATGAAGGTTCAGTTCAGTTCAGTCGCTCAGTCGTGTACGGCTCTTTGCAACCCCATGAATCGCAGCACGCCAGGCCTCCCTGTCCATCACCAACTCCCGGAGTTCACTCAGACTCATGTCCATCGAGTCAGTGATGCCATCCAGCCATCTCATCCTGGGTCGTCCCCTTCTCCTCCTGTCCCCAATCCCTCCCAGCGTCAGAGTCTTTTCCAATGAGTCAACTCTTCTCATGAGGTGGCCAAAGTACTGGAGTTTCAGCTTTAGCATCAGTCCTTCCAAAGAACACCCAGGACTGATCTCCTTCAGAATGGACTGGTTGGATCTCCTTGCAGTCCAAGGGACTCTCAAGAGTCTTCTCCAACACCACAGTTCAAAAGCATCAATTCTTCGGCGCTCAGCTTTCTTCACAGTCCAACTCTCACATCCATACATGACCACAGGAAAAACCATAGCCTTGACTAGACGAACCTTTGTTGGCAAAGTAATGTCTCTGCTTTTGAATATGCTATCTAGGTTGGTCATAACTTTCCTTCCAAGGAGTAAGTGTCTTTTAATTTCATGGCTGCAATCACCATCTGCAGTGATTTTGGAGCCCCAAAAAATAAAGTCTGACACTGTTTCCACTGTTTCCCCATCTATTTCCCATATAAAGGCCTATCATAGTCAAACTTCTGTAAACCAAAGACAAGGGAACAGCCTTTAAATCAGTGATATAGAGAACAACTTCCCAATTTTGTACAGCCTTTAAATCAGTGATATAGAGAACAACTTCCCAATTTTGTAACAGCAATTCAAATGACAGAAAATTCTCATTAGAAAACATGGAGGCCAGAAAGAACTGATACAACATTTTCCACTGCTTAAAGAACTGTAAACCCATAATTCTATATCCAGTTTAAAAAAAAATCTCCTTCAGGAATAAAGGAAAAATAAAGATATCTCAGGTGAAGGATAACTAAAATAATCTGTCACCAAGAGATCTACTCTAAAAGAATGGCTGTAGGAAATTTTATTAAGAGAAAGAAAATCATTAAATATCTTAGATTCCCAAGAAGGAAGAAAGAACACAAGAAGAAAAAATATAGGTAAATATATTAAATTTATTTCTCCTCTTGAGTCTTCTAGATTACATTTGATGATTGAAGGAAAAATTATAAAAATGTCTAATATGGTTCTAAATGTCTGTGGAGGAAATGTTTAAAGCAAATATGTCATAAAACAGAGATAAAGTTTCTACTCTTCACTCAAACTGATAAAATGTCAACATCAGAAGGCTGATACATTATACATTTATTATATTGATATGATACCTAGAGTAACCACTAAAGGTGCTATGCAAAAAGATTCATTCAAAATCACTGTAGGTAAATCAGAATGAAATTATAAAATAGGTTCGAGTGATCCATAAGGTGTTTGTGTGCGTGAGTGCTAAGTTGCTTCAGTCATGTCTGACTCTTTGTGACCCCATGGATTGTAACCCGCCAGGCTCCTCTGTCCATAGGATTCTTCAGGCAAGAATACTAGAGTGGGTTGCCATGCCCTTCTCCAGGGGATCTTCCCTGACCCAGGGATCAAACCCCATCTCATTTCTCCTGAATTGTCAGGCAGATTCTTTACTACTAGAGCCATGTGGGAGGCCCCCCACAAGAAGATAGGAAAAAGAAAACAGAAACAAAACACAGGGGAAAAAAACACAGAAGATTTGAACTCTAACATTTCAACAATTGCATTAAATGTAAATGATCTAAAATGCCAATTAAAGAGAATAATAGGTTGAGTAGATTAAAAGATATGACTATCTATATCTTTTCTGGGCTTCCCAGGTGGTGCTAGTGGTAAAGAACCAACCTGCCAATGCAGGAGACATAAGAGACAGGGGTTCAATACCTGGGTCAGGAAGATCCCCTGGAGGAGGGCATGGCAACTCACTCCAGTATTCTTGCCTGGAGAATCCCATGGATAGAGGAGCCTGGCGGGCCACAGTCCACAGGGTCGCAAAGAGTCAGACACAACTGAAATGACTTAGCTTGCACACACACACACACATATGCTTTCTACAAGGAACTCTCCCAATATAATGGTATAGACAGATTGACATATTATGCTAACATGAATCAAAAGAACATGGAGTGGCTACATTAATTTCAGACACAAAAGGACTTCAGAGCAAAGAAAATGACCGAAGACAAAAAGGGACACTACATAATCACAAAAAATTCAATCCACCAAGAAGATAAAGTAAAATGTTTATGCACCAAACAGCACAAAGGCAAAATATGTAGACAGAAGCTGAGAGAACTGAAAGGAGTAATAGGCTCGGTCAAAAGAAGACATTACCATTCCTCAATAACTGACTGAACAATTAGACAAGGGTATACAATAAATCAACACCACCATCAAGTAAAAGTATTTAGTTGACATTGAACATTCCACCCAACAACAACAGAATCCACAATCTTTTCAAGTGCCAATGAGTCATAAAACAAGATAGTTCATTAAACAAATCTGAAGCAATTTAAAGGATGAAATCATACTGTGTACTGAGTCTATCTCTGACCACAAGTGACTCAAACTATAAATCAATATCAGAAAGATAACAGAAAAATTTCATGCTAAAAACCATGCTCCTAAATAATTTGTTGATCAATGATAAACCTCAGGGGAAATTTTTAAACACGTTGTACTGAGTGAAAATGAAAATACAACATATTGAAATTTATGGGACATAGCAATAACAGTGTTAAGAGGAAAATTCATAGTGCTGATTGTGTACATTACAAAACAGGAAACTCCTCCATTCAAAAATCTAAGATTCCCACCTCAAGAATCTAAAACACAAAGAGAAAAATAAATTCAAAATGAGCAGAAAGAAGGAATGAACAACAATTAAAAATTCACTGAAACTGCAAACAAAATAACAATAGAGAAAATTAATAAAATATAGAGTAGTTCTTTGAAAAGATCAATAATATTGAAAAAACTCTAGCAAGACTTGACAAAGGAAAAATGAGAAAAGACACAACTAAATCAGTAATGAAAGAGTGCATATCATTACACATCTCAGCCATCAAAATGATAAGGAAATACTTGAAACAACGCTATACTCATAAATTTGGCAAACATGTACAGGATCTATATGCTGAAAATTACAAAATGCTGATAAGCTAATAGAAGAAGACCTAAATATGTGGATAGACATGCCATGTTTATGAATTAGAAAGCTCAACATTGTACAGATTTCAATTATTTCTTAATTTATATACTAGGTTATTTCCGTCAAAATTCAAGCAAATTTTTATTTAGTAGAACTAGACTTATTCTAAAGTTCATAGAGAAAGGTACATGCCCTAGAATAGTTTAAGTAATCTTGATCAAGAAGAATAAAGTAGGATATCTCACTTTACCCAATATTAAGGCTTACTTATATAGCTCCAGTAATCAAGGCAGTACGATATTGGTAGAGAGACACACTGATCAATGGATTAGGATAGAGAACACATATAGTTCTATATAAGTACAGTCAGCTAATTTTTTACAAAGGTGCAAATGCAGTTCGATAGAGGAAGAATAGCCTTTTCAACAAACATAGGAGCAGTTGAAAAGTGCCCCCTCCTTATTTAAACTTTAAATTGATTGTCTGCTAATGGGTGAGGCTGCATTCCCTCCCTGTTAGTTGTTTGACCTGAGGTGACCCAGTCCTGGAGTCTACAGACTCTGGTAGTATGAATGGCAACCTTCAAGAGGGTTCACACCAAGGGGCATCTCCCAGGACTGCTGCTGCCAGTGTCCCCGTCCCCATGGCAAGCCACTGGCAACCCACACTTCCAACACTAGAAGGTAACTCTGGTTCAGTCTCCTGTGAGGTCATTGCTACTTTCCCTTGAGTCCTGATGCACACAAGATTTTGTCTGTGCCCTCCTAAAGTGGAGTCTCTGTTTCCCCCAGTCCTGTTGGAAGTCCTGTAATCAACCATCTCTGGCCTTCAAAATCAGATTCCTGGGGGATTCTCAGTCCCTTTACTGGGTCCCCAGGCTGGGGGGCTTATAATTTTCATAACAGTGGTAGAACTTCTTTGGTATTATTGTTCTCCTGTTTGTGGGTCACTCACCTGGCAGGCATGAGGTTTGATTTTGCCATGATTGCACCCCTCCTAATGTCTCACTGTGGCTTTTGCTTTGTCTTTGGATGTCAGATATCATTTTTTGGTGGGTTCCAGCAACCTCCTGTCAATGGTTGTTCAACAGGTAGTTGCAATTTTGATGCTCGCAGGAGTTGAGTGCATGTCCTTCTACTCTGCTATCTTGAACCAATCTCCGCTCATGAGTAGCACTTCTTTTTATAACAATCAGAGAATGGAATCATCTCAGACATCCTCCAGTGAGTAAATGGTTAAATAAACTATGATATACACATACTCAGCAATAAAAAGAAATGAACCATTGATACACAAAACAATTCAGATGAGTATCTGGAAGATTATGCTGAATGTAAGGTGCTAACCCCAAAAGGTTATATACTGTGTGATTCAATTTCCATAACATTTTGAAATGATAAAATTTTAGAAATGTAGGACAAATTAGTGGCTCCAGTTTGGGATTGAGGAAAGGGGTCATAAGAGGGAGGTGGATGAAGTTATAAATGGGCAATATAAGGGATCCTTGTGGTGACAGAGTAGTTCAGTATCTTGACTGTGATGATGGATACACAAAACTATACAGCTGATCAAACTGTATAAAACTTAATACATATACATACAAACTAGGATAAGTAAAACTGGACAAATCTGAATAAGATTAATGGATTGTATCCATGTTTATATCCTGGTTGTGATATTACATTACACTTTTGCAAATTGTTACTATTAGGAGAAACTAAGTAACATGTATAAAGGTTCTCTCCACATGATTTTTTTTACAGAAGTATGTGAATTTACAAACATCTTAATAAAACGTTTTTTAAGTGTGCAAAGTATCGGAACATATACTTCACTAAAGATCTTATAAGGATGGCAAATAAGCTCATGATAAGATGCTTAACATCTTTATCCATTATGTAAAGGCAAATTAAAACCATGAGGGGACACTCCTATATACCTATTATTATTCAATGGCTTAAAAACTACTGATTCTATCAACTGCTGACAAAAGTGTGGAACAACTGGAATATGCTCATATATGCAAGTGGTAAAACAAAATGCCAGCAACTCTTGAAAATGGTTTGGCAGTTTCTTATAGGTTAAACATACACTTAATCATGTGATTCAGCTATCTTACTCCTTGATATTTACCCTAGAGAAATGAAAAATTATGTTTTATGTTCACTAATCTTATATGAAGACTAGTATATGGCAGTTCTATTTGTAATAGCCCCAAAATGGAAATAACACACATGTTCTTCAAGTGGCAAATAGATAAACAAACTGTAGTATTGAATATATCTATGTGAAGGGATACTACTCAGCAATGCAAAGGAAATAGCTACGAATACATGGAACAACATCAATGAATCCCAAAGGCATTATGCTAAGTGAATAAAGCAAGTCTGTAAAAGTTACATACTGCATGATTACAATTTTAAGACATTCTGGAGAGACAAAATAGATCAGTGGATGGCAGAAGCTGTGAGGGGGTGGCAGGTGTGACTATAAAGGGATAGCATGAGGTCATTTGCTCAGTTGTGTCTGACTCTTTGTGACCCATGGACTGTAGCTGGTCACACTCCTCTATCCATGGAATTCTGTGGACAAGAACACTGGAGTGGGTAGGAACTCCTTTCTCCAGGGTATCTTCCTGATCCAGGGATTGAACCAGGTCTCCTGAATTGTAGGCAGATTCTTAACTGTCTGAGCCACCAGGGAAGCTCCCAAAAGTGTTAGTTGCTCAGTCAACAAACTGTGGAAAATTCTTCAAGAGATGGGAATACCAGACCACCTGCCTCCTGAGAAATCTGTACAGTTAGAACTGAACTTGGAACAGTGGACTGGTTCCGAATTGGGAAAGGAGTACATCAAGATTGTATATTGTTACCCTGCTTATTTAACTTATATGCAGAATACATCATGCAAAATGCTGGGCTGGATGAAGCACAAGCTGGAATCAAGATTGCTGGGAGAAATATCAATAGCTTCAGATATGCAGATGACACCACCCTTATGGCAGAAAGCAAAGAGGAACTAAAGAGCCTCTTGATGAAAGTGAAAGAGGAGAGTGAAAATGTTGTGTTAAAACTCAACATTCAAAAAACTAAGATCGTGGCATCTGGTCCCATCACTACATGGAAAACATAAAGGGAAACAACAGAAACAGCAACAGACTTTATTTTCCTGGGCTCTGAAATCACTGAGGTTGGTGACTGTAGCCATGAAATTAAAAGACGCTTGCTCCTTGGAAGAAAAGCTATGATGAACCTAAACAGCATATTGAAAAGCAGAGACATTACTTTGCCAACAAAGGTCTGTATAATTGAAGGTATGGTTTTTCCTCTAGTGATATGTGTATGTGAAAGTTGGACAATAAAGAAAGCTGAAGGCTGAAGAATTGATGTTTTTGAACTGTGATGTTGGAGAAGACTCGAGTCCCCTGCACAGCAAGGAGATCAAACTAGTCAATCCTAAAGGAAATCAACCCTGAATATTCACTGCAAGGACTGATGCTGAAGCTGAAGCTCCAATACTTTGGCCACCTGATGTGAAGAACTGACTCCTTACAAAAGACCCTGATGCTGGGAAAGATTGACGCAGGAGGAGAAGGGGATGACAGAGGATGAGATGGCTGGATGGAATCACTGACTCAATGGATATGAGTTTGAGCAAGCTCTGAAAGTTGGTGATGGACAGGTAAGCCTGGCGTGCTGCAGTCCATTGGGTTGCCAACAACTGAGTGACTGAACTGAACTGATGAGGTCATTTTAGGGGATGATTTGTTTTGATTGTGGTGGTACATACAGGAATCTATGAGAAATGTATACCAAAGTAAGGGGAAGTGAAAAGAAATTGATATGTAACATTTGATTATCAATAGGCATTTCCAAAAATTTGTACTCAATTCTTTAGATGACTCAGAGTAGTGACAACAGGTTCCCAGGTTGGCGCTAGTGGTAAAGAATCTGCCTGCCAAAGCAGGAGACTTAAGAGATGCAAGTTTGATCCCTGGGTGGGAAGATCCCCTGGAGTAGGAAAGGCAACCCACTCCAGTATTCTTGCTTGAAGAATCCCATGGACAGAGGAGTCTAGTGGGCTACAGTCCATGGGGTCGCAAAGAGTTGGACATGACTGAAGTGACTTAGCAGGCAAGCAGTGTCTGGGAGACTTGAAGATTTAGTGACTAGTTACCTATATACTACTAAGGACTTCCCTGGTGGCTTAGATGGTAAACCGTCTGTCTACAATGAGGGAGATCCGGGTTCGATCCCTGGCTCAGGAAGATACCCTGGAGAAGGAAATGGCAATAGTAGCAGTACTATTGCCTGGGAAATCCTGTGGATGGAGGAGCCTGATAGACTACAGTCCATGGGGTCGCAAAGAGTCAGACACGACTGAGCGACTTCACTCACTTTTACGTATCTACTATGTCTTTATGCCTATTCTACCTGTCCAGGTCATTTGAGAACAGGGAAATTAGAGATGAGGTTTCAGTTGCCTTTTCAAGATTCTAGTTCTTTTCTTCACACATGACATAGAAACAAAATTATATAATACTCCTTTTACATATTTCAAGCCCAATTTTTCACAAGTTTTTCTTCTTATCTGAAAATTGCATGTTTCCATAGGAGGCTTTTTAGTTTCCCTCTCACATAAACAGTTTGCCTTCTTTAAGTGGAATTTTATGCCCCTTGAATTTCACAGTATGTTTGTAACTAAGAGAAATCTTGGAAGAATCTTATTATTATAAGTAGTGACCTAAAGCCATTAAGGTAGTCAAATATTAATTTTTTAAAAATAGCTCTTGTTCCTAAAGAGTTTGAATCCATAAACAAGTGGAGATTTTTTTAGCCTAAAATTTAGATTCATTAAAACACCAGTGTGGTTGTTTCCTCTCTATTTTTAAACTATTTGCTTGTTATAGGTTTGATGTTATATAGTCATTTTGAAATAAATTCGCACAGCAGGAATTGCCAAGGATTCAAGAGTATTACCAAGTTCATACAATTTGTTGAAAACAACCTCAGAATTAGAGGATTCTCTTTTACCTTGGTCTTCTACCCACTTCCAAATTGAAATAGGAGTATCTTTGAAATAGTTTGCCCCTTCATAACTTAGAAGCACTGTTCTGTGTGTACCTTCCACTCACTGGACCCTAAGGAACACTTTATTGGGCTAAAGAAGTCAAGCAGTCATTGTCACTTTCAGTTAAAAATGTCATTTTGCCTCATCATATCACTGCCAAGTGTCATCACTGCTTTGAAAATCCCAAGTACTCAATAAAGCCTTCATGGATTAATTGCTTAAGTAAACAAGTTTTCTAATTATCATGTCCAAACATAAAATGTACCTTGACTTTTCACTCACTAATTCTCATATGAATTCAGGTGTTTCTTTCTGCATAATGGAAACACCTGAACATTATGCTTACTCATTCAGGTAAATGTTTATTATTCAATTATCAGTGTCTTAAAGATATTCAGTCTATCATAGTGGTGTATTGAAGGAAATTAACCACTTTTCAGAAGAAGTTATGATCTGCCTCTGTCTGCCAAGCTTGGCTCCATTCATAAACTAATACTTAATAAATGCTTTCAATGGCTGATGATAAAAATGACTTTGTATAACGGAAAAGGCAAATAGGTTTTATCTACCTTTTATGGCTATGATAAGAGATACAGAGAAAATAAGAAATTCTGTCCCTAATAATACAGTGAACCATTATCAGATCTGAATATAATGATAATATCCAGATTTGCAGTCTTTAAGGCATTTAAGATCCTGATAGAATAAAGTATCTTCATATGCTTTGATTATCCCACCACCACAGTAGTTTCAGGATAGTAGTTGGTTTTAGGGAAGCCCCTTCCCTAAATGATATGGGTCTTTTAGAAGAAATGATAAGGGTCTTTGAAATAAGGTTTGCATGATTTCTGAATGTAATCTTTCCTTCCCAGAAAGACATATAAACAATTACAAGAAACCAACTGCAACAGATCTTGATCAAACTTGGTATTTATTTCAAAATAGATATTCTGTCCACAAACACCAATACCTAACTTGTATGTTGACTGGAGCATATTGGAAAGCATTCTAATGAATGACATTTTCAAAACGAAAAGCAAGTGAGAGGGTGAAAACAAATCAGACGTAATTAAAACCTTGTGGCCATATGTGAACTAAAGTATTTCTGACCCTTGGAGATAAGTTCTCCATTTGGAAGCAAGTATCAGGCTTTGCAGACTGGAGATTTACAGAACAAGGGGCAGACAGATTCCATAATTTTATCACATGTACTATGACACATTTGCAAATGTTGGCTGTTATCTTTTCATTTGATTTTCTTCTGAATCCCCCTTAACTCGGTAAACAAAGATTTTATAATAACAGTGTATATTTTTCTCAGCTCTCTCTCAAGCTTAGGAGAGCGGCCATGTACCACACATTACTCATTGTGCTTCAAAAATCTCATAATTCAGAAATGCAAAATTCTCTTTATTCTCCAGAACTAATTTCAGGCTTAGAGCACAGAAAATCCTCTGGGCTGCTACCATTTCTGAAAAGACAACTAAGGCAGTGATCACCTGGTAGGCATGTTTAAATAAATCACTTGGCTTTCTTTTTGTTTTGGAAGATTATCACATCTTCAAGAAGGAAGACAGATTGAAGGAAATTACAGAAAGCAGTTCTTTATTCACTCAATGATAGGATCTCCAAAGGGTTCAATCTTTAACTTCGATTTGAGAAATGTTAAGAGGGAAAGCAGATCTTTCATGGTCAGGTTTTAACAGTGGTTACTAGAAATAGGATTTTTGTGCATTTGCTACCCTGCCAAGTATTGATTCATAACCTTATAAAAAAATCTTTAAAAAAAATGTTCTCAACCCTTAGAGAGTTCAGTTTCTGCCTAAGAACTTGACATAAGTTATTTTATCTTATTCTAACTCATTTCAAATAAGAATGTGGAAATCGACACATGTCCTGAATAGGCTTCGTCTTGCTTTGACCCCTTTTAAAAACTGACTCTGAAGTGAGGATGTGGGTGCAAATACCTGATTTGGGAGGTGAACATAAGAAGGAGAAATGAGGAAATGGCAAAAGAAAAGAGGATAGCTAATAAAGTATGTGTTCCTAAGCAAGTTAACACTGTGGGCAACTGGAGCTTAACCCTGCCAGTGAAAGTGAAAGCCGCTTAGTCATGTCCAACTCTTTGCGACCTCATGGACTATACAGTCCATGGAATTCTCCAGGCCAGAATACTGGAATGGAGACACTTCCCCTTCTCGAGTGGATCTTCCTGACCCAGGAATCAAACCAGGGTCTCCTGCATTGCAGGTGGATTCTTTACCAACTGAGATATCAGGGAAGCCCCAACCTTGCCAAGGAACCTCTGAAAAACCACGTAGAACAGACATCTCCATGATGGCGGTAGAACAAGGGAGAGGCTGGAACATTTATTCTCAGATCCCATTCCTCACTGATTTTGTCTCAGCTGGCATGAACTCCCCCACGTCTCCATGTTGTGACTGTGTATGGCAGACCAGGCTTCCATGCTGGAGAAAATCCTCAGCCAGGAAAGCAGACAGATGCTTAAGTCAGGAAGCTAACAGGTACTGAAAACTGTGTTTACTTGCAGCTCTCAGTGAACTCAGGTAGGTCAAAGAAATCTGGGACAGAGTATGAACAGTGTGGACACCATGCTTAGTTCTCTATCTGGAGGTTGCTTAGTAGAAGTTACTAACAATGAGAATAACATAAACATGTATTTCAAATAATTAAACCTGACCTAGAAAGGAGCTAGTAAATAAGGAAGTGTTAGTTGCTCAGTTGTGTCCAACTCTTTGTGACCACCTGGACTGTAGCCCACCAGGCTCCTCTGTCCATGGGATTCTCCAGGCAAGAATACTGGAGTGGGTTGCCATTCCCTTCTCCAGAGGATCTTCACAGCCCAGGGATAGAACCCAAGTCTCCTACATTGCAGGCAACTTCTTTACCATCTGAGCCACAAGGGAAGCCCATAAAGAAGCTGGCTATTGATAAATGAGCCCTGGTCTTATTACAAAGCTTGAATGTTTAAAGAAATTGCTGGAGGATATTTGACCAGTGTTTTATCCTTACCGATGACGTTCCATTTGAATCAGGATTTATTCTTAGCACTATTCCAGGTTGACCCGGATAGTTCTGACTGTCCTTCTTACAACTGCCTTCCTTTTCCTGGTGACCAATGATATTATTTCATGAGAGGAAGGTACTAACTGGAGGAATTTGGTCCTTGTAAGATTGCTTCTTCAGGTTGGAACATTTCCAGTACTGCATTTAATAGAGGTGTGATCTTGGGAAAATTGTCACATCTATTGCTCAATACTCTAGTAAGAGACACATATGAAAATATTAATCAGATCTGAAAAGGTTTTTGCTTTCCTAACACAAAATATCTGGTGTCTTTTACAACACCAGTTCTCTGATAACAACTCGGTATCCAACAATTCAATTTGATTCTCACACTGATTGCCCAGAGTTGGAACCAGCTCAAGTTAAGATCTCGGTCCCATAAGATGGCCCCTACTTCAGAAGCCACTTGCACGTCCCAAGTTGCCATCCATTCTTCTGACTCATTGGCTATAAATTTGGTAGCCAAGGCCATGTTCAAAAATTTGCCAGGATGACTCAAGGAACTCAGGAAAGTGTTTTATTTGCTATTACAGGTTTATAAATAGAGGATACAACTCAGAACAGCCAAATGGGAGAGATGTACAGTAAATCTCTTACATACAAATGAGTTCTGTTCTGAGTGCTTTCATTAAGTCCAATTTGTTTGTAACTCCAACAAAGTCAGCCTAGGTTCCCAACTAACACAATCAGACATATAGTATTTTACTGTAATAGTTTTCTAATACTTTTTTCACAAATAATACATTAAAAAAAATAAAGAAAGAACAAATTTTTAATCTTACATTACAGTACCTTGAAAAGTACAGAAGTACCAGTTACATCATTGCTGCTTTTAAACTTGCTTCTGGACACCCTGGGCTTGAAATAAAGACACTGTACTAGTGTACTCTATACAGTACTGTGCAGTAAAGTACACAAAAGCACAATCACTTGAGAAGGATACATTCATGTGATAGTGTACGCCACACACATAAACTAACGTGACTGGACATGTGAACGCATATTTGCATCTTTGAAAATTTGAAACTTGAAGGTTTGTATGTAGGGGACTTACTGTGTAGGGCAAAGTATGGGAAAGGAAGGGTGCAGAGTTTCTGTGCCAAGCTGCCTTCCCAGTGCATAAATATGTTCACCAATCTGGAAACTCCCCAGACCCTGTCATTTGGGGGTTTTTATGGAGGTTTTATGACATAGGCATAATTGATCAAATCATTAGCCATTGGTGATAAAGCTCAATCACTTGGCCTTCTCTCTTTACAAGAGGTTGGAGGTGAGGAGCCTGAAAATTTAACCCTCTAATCATGGCTTGGTCTTTCTGGTGACTGACTCCCTGAAACTGTCTAGGGGCCCCCAGCCCCTCATTAGCACACAGAAGACACTCTCATCACTCAGGAAATTCCAAGTGCTTTAGAAGATTCATACCAGGAAATGGAACAAACATCAAATAATGATTTTATATTGTACAAAAACACCTTAATACCAGGAAAAATGTTGATGCCCCAGAGTCAGTGGAATTCCCTCCCCTACTTGTAGACAAGGCAATCTATGAATCTGAGGATGTCACCATTACTTTGGCCACTAAGAACCTTGGAGCCAACTTTGTAGGTCATATGGGCTCATTTATATTTTAAATCTCCATCTTCTCCATAAATTTAATTTTTAAAAAGTTTGCTAACTGAACACAAATGTAATATTATGACAATAGATTTATAAGTGAGAGTTGTAGAGAATGAAATGTGACTATTTGCTTTACTTTGCCCCTAACACTCAACATAGTCTCTTCCACCTAAAGTAATCAAACTTAACATTTGGATGTATGTCGCCTCCCCAGTCCTTTTTCCATGTTTTTATATGGAATGGTACACACACACACACACACACACACACACACATATATACACACATATTATATGTGTATGCGTACACTGGTGGGCTGCAGTCCATGGGGTCGCTAGGAGTCAGACATGACTGAGCGACTTCACTTTCACTTTTCACTTTCATGCATTGGAGAAGGAAATGGCAACCCACTCCAGTGTTCTTGTCTGGAGAATCCCAGGGACGGGGGAGCCTGGTGGGCTGCTGTCTCTGGGATTGCACAGAGTTGGAGACACGACTGAAGCGACTTAGCAGCAGCAGCAGCATACACGTGTGTATATGTCTATACATATATGTGTGCGCACTTGCATATACATGTGTGCACATATATGTATGTGTTACATATATGCATATATTTGAATATGAATATGATCATGTTATTAGTGCTCACAAATAAATGTGTGCATGTAGGCACATGTATTTCCATATCTTAAATTTGTGTACCTAAGACTTATTGGGGCTTCCCTGGTGGTTCAGACAGTAAAGAACCTGCCTGCAATGCAGGAGACCCAGGTTCAATCCCTGGGTCGGGAAGATCCCCTGGAGAAGGGAATGGCAACCCACTCTGGTATTCTTGCCTGGAGAATGCCATGGAGCTTGGCAGGCTGCAGTCCACAGGGTCACAAAGAGTCAGACACTACTGAGTGACTAATACAAAGACTTATCAGATATTATTCTATACAAAATACTTTCAATCTTTTCAATTTTACATGGTATACTAAAATAAGAATATTTTGTATTTTAATTAACCATCTCTCTGCTGCTGCTGCTGCTGCTGCTAAGTCGCTTCAGTCGTGTCTGACTCTGTGCGACCCCAGAGACCGCAGCCCATCAGGCTCCCCCGTCCCTGGGATTCTCCAGGCAAGAACACTGGAGTGGGTTGCCATTTCCTTCTCCAATGCATGAAAGTGAAAAGTGAAAGGGAAGTCGCTCAGTCGTGTCCGACTCCTAGGGAACCACATGGACAGCAGCTTACCAGGCTCCTCTGTCCATGGGATTTGCCAGGCAAGAGTACCGGAGTGGGGTGCCATTGCCTCCTCCGAACCATCTCTCTAGTGATGGATATTTAGTTTATTTATGATTATTTACTAATACAAATGATTTTGCAATTCTGCATGAGGCAGGCATGAAGTTGAACATTTGAAGTGGTTATTTAACATGTTTGCCCAGAACTTTTTGAACACCTTTGAAATGCCAAGAGAATTTGAGTGTCATCTCAGTACACTAGAACCCAGTCACCTCACATCCACAGATTTCATTTAGCTAGGGTACAATCATGCAGCTTAGACATGTCCATGCTGTAGTCTGATTGGAGTGAGCAGCTTCCAAACTTAATCCACAATCCAGGGGAGGGGCATAGCAGAAGCATCTGAGTGTCAAAGGAGACAGTAGCAGAAAAATTGAGTTCCTGGTACAAAAGCTACTTTGGTGCTGACAGCAGAAGTGACTTCAATCAGGTCTAGTAAAGAGCAGCTATTCAAGAGGCAGCGCCCAGGTTTTGGTAGCAGAAAAAAAACAGCGTTTTCATGGTTAAAAAATTCCTCTATCTCAATGTTTATTTCCTCCTTGTCAATTTTTCTTGTTTTGTTTTGTTTTAATATACATTTATTTATTTAATTGGAGGCTAATTACTTTACAATATTGTAGTGGTTTTGCCATACATTGACATGAATCCGCCACTGGTGTACATGTGTTCCCCATCCTGAACCCCCCCCCCCACCTCCCTTTCTTTACTAAATTAGTGGTCTGTCTATTTTGTTGACTTTGGCAGAACAGCATTTTGATGTATTATTTCTGCTGTTTTTCTGCTTTCTACCTCATTCATACCTCCTTCTATATTTACTGATTCCTTCAGTCTTCTTTCTTTCGTATTATGATGCTGTGGGTTTTATAGATTTGAGTTCATTTATAAGCATTCTTTTATTTTTATTGTTCAGTATTTAAAGCTATAATTTTTTAACTGATTGCCATTTGGTTTCCAATATATTCTAATACATAATTTTTTCCTTATTATTACATTTGAGAAATTCTACAATTTTTTAAACTGTATTTATTTATTTTAATTGGCTGCTAATTGCTTTACAATATTGTAGTGGTTTTTGCCAAACATCGACATGAATCAGCCACGGGCGCACATGTGTTCCCATCCTGATTTATACTTCTCCTTTTACAAAAGAGTGCTTTATAGAGTTCGAAAATTCTCAAGTAAAAGGGCTTTTTTGTTATCTGATTTTGTTTTGCACTGTGAAAATTCTGTGATATTATTTCTACTTTATGAAGCATACTGAGAGTTTTGTGACATAATTTATGGTTTATTTTAATGAATTTTCATGTGTGTTTGAAAAAGAAGCATATTCTCTAGTATTTGAGTATAAAGTTCAAAATAAGTCAACATGACCTACCTTACTGATGTTTTCTTGTATTCTACATCATAACTGAATGTTTGTACACTTCACTTGTCTTGGGCTGAAATTGGTATGTTAAATTTGTCTATTATTATTGTATTGTTGTCTATTTCTCCTTGCATACTTTGTCTGGTATCAGCATTGCAACCCCTGTTTTCTGGCTTGTTTGTATATTTTTGTCATCTTTTATATTAGTTTAGTTTTAATCTTTATGAATCACTTTGTTTTATTATGTGTGTATAGGTAAGACAAGAAAAATATTTTTTGAGAGCCAATTTGAAAATTCTTTTTTTAAAATATAAATTTACTTATTTTAATTAAAGGCTAATTACTTTACAATATTGTATTGGTTTTGCCATACATCAACATAAATCCGCCATGGTGGAAAGTTGACTTCAGCTCAACTAAATATGCTCTCAACTCTACTATTTTATATTCTTGTGGTATTATCTTATATTTACCATGTTTCTCTTTGTGATTTGTTTCTTTTTGTTACTTTTTTAAAGTTCTTTTGATATTTAGAAAATTTGTATTTTTTCTATTGGTTTTCATTATACTATTTTCTTTGATATTGCCATTAGTCTTATTTTCCTTACTTAGACTTTACTATTTATTTTGTCAGGTTTGAATGATGTCCATTGGCTACCACTTATGACATATATATATATATATATATATATATATATACACACACACACACACACACACACACATATATATATATAGTCAGTCATTTTATCCTACTTTATCAGTTCTTTCTTGCTTCTTTACTCATTTAGCTGTGTTATTCCTATTTTGTCCAAATATGGGGTGAGTGTATTTGGACTTGCAGAAGGGAAACAAGAATTTAGATTATAGAGACTTCCCTGGTGATCCACTGATTAAGAATTTGCCTTCCAATGTAGGGCACATGAGTTCGATCCTTGGTTGGGGAACCAATAACCCACATGCTACAAGGCAACTAAGGTTGAATGCCACAATGAAGACCCAGTGCAGCCAAAATATAAGAAGAATTTAGATTATAAAATATTTCTCAGATGTTCCCAATAGAATGTTCAAACTTTAAAGAACTTGCAATATTGAATTTGGTGAGAACATAGAGTAACCAGAGATCTTATACATTGCTGATGTAAAATTATACACCCACTTTGAAAGCTGTCTGGAAGTTTGTACTAAACCTAAAAACATCCTGTATCTGTTAAGTGGATGATTTCACAACTGAGTATATATATACCCAAGAGAAACTGGTGATTGTGTTCACCAAAAGACATGTTCAAGAAAGTTCCATGAAGGGTTATTCATAACAGGTAAACACTGGAAACAACTTAAACATTAATCAAGTAGAATTGTTACTTGCATATTCATATAAAAACTACTACACAGCAATGAAAAAGATTAAACCTCTGTCACAAGCACAAACCTAGATCTCACAGTAAAATTATTAAACAAAAGAAGTTAGTCACAAAATAGTACATGCTGCATCATTTCTCAGTTCAGTCACTCAGTCGTGTCTGACTCTTTGCGACCCCATGGACTGTAGCACACCAGACTTCCCTGTCCATCACCAACTCCCGGAGCTTGCTCAAACTCATGTCCATAGAGGCAGTGATGCCATCCAACCATCTCATTCTCTGTCGTACCCTTCTCCTCCTGCCTTCAATCTTTCCCAGCATCATGGTCTTTTCCAATGAGCCAGTTCTTCACATCAGGTGGCCAAAGTATTTGGAGCTTCAGCTTCAGCATCAGTCCTTCCAATGAATATTCAGGGTTGATTTCCTTTGCTATTGACTTGTTTGATCTCCTTGAAGTCCAAGGGATTCTCAAAAGTCTCCTCCAACACCACCATTCAAAAGCATCAATTCTTCAGTGCTCAGATTTCTTTATGGTCCAACTCACATCTGTATATGACTACTGGAAGGACTATAGCTTTGACTAGATGGACCTTTGTCAACAAAGTAATGTCTCTGTTTTTTAACATGCTGTCTAGGTTTGTCATAGCTTTTCTCTCAAGGATCAAGCGTCTTTCAATTTCATGGCTGCAGTGACCATCTGCAGTGATTTTGAAGCCCAAGAAAATTAAGTCTGTCACTGTTTCCATTGTTTCCCCATCTATTTGGCATGAAGTGATGGGACAGGATGCCATGATCTTAGTTTTTTTAATGTTGAGTTTTAAGCCTCTCCTCTTTTCACTTTCTGCTGCATAATTCCACTTATTAGAACTTGAGCAACAGTCAAAATAATCAACAATGATGGCAGTCAGAATAATGGTCACCTTTATGGGCTATTAGCTGGGAAAGGGCTTGAGAGAGCTTTCTGGGCAGTTACATGCATGCATGCTAAGTCGCTTCAGCTGTGTCTGACTCTTTACAATCCCGTGGACCATAACCTACCAGGCTCCTCTGTCCATGGGATTCTCCAGGCAAATATATGTTAGTGGGTTGTCATGCCCTCCTCCAGTGGATCTTCCTAACCCAGGGATCAAACTAGCGCATCTCTGGTACCTTCTGCATTGGCAGGCAGGTTCTTTACCACTAGCGCCACCTGGAAAGCCCTTCTGGGCAGTTGAGAATGTTCTGTATCTTAATATGGTGTGGTGGCTTATATAGGTGTATACATATAAAATTTAACTGTGCATTTAAGATTATGAACTTTACCACATGTAGTTATACTTTAATACACACACACACACACACACACACACACACACACACACACAAACTTCTTCCCTGGCAGGAAATCACAGAGTACAGAAGGTTCATGAATGCAGTTCTGGAGGGGAAAGGAGATGTTGAAAGGTAGCCAGGGAGGAGAGGAGAGCACCAAGGGTTCATTTTGCTTGGGATCATTCTTGCCCAATCCATAAGTACGTGTAACCCTAGGTGTTGCCTGGGCTTTGCCCACTATGACTGTCAGAAGCATGGTAGCAAATGTGTTGTTTCTTTACAGGTCACCCAGGACTGTCACAAGAGTGTGATGATCAGGTTGCTGCTACACTTTTTCAGCTGTCCCTAGCACTGCCTAGAAGACAACACCTGTAACAGACAACCTACGTTATACTTTTGGGTGAATTATGAGGATTAGAGCACTTTTACTTCTGGCAGGCCAGTCCTTCTATCTATATGACGATCTAAGTTCACCACCAACTTATGGAATTTATAACCCTTTAAAGTGGTCATTTGATCTCCTGTCTCTTTACTGCCATCACCTACACACACACTGGAAAGCACTTTGCAGTGCTTTCAAGTGCTTTCTGCATGCTTTTCAAGCCAATTGAAATTCACTGCCAAGCCTGGTTGCAACTTTACTTAAATATCTCAGGATTTGGGATTTGCTAGATGAATTGAGACTATACGACAAAGGTCCATATAGTCAAAGCTACAGCTTTTCCAGTAGTCATGTATGGATGTAAGAGTTGGACCATAAAGAAAGCTGAGTGCCAAAGAATTAATGCTTTTGAACTGCGCTGTTGGAGAAGACTCTTAAGAGTCCCTGGACTGCAAGGAGATCAAACTAGCCAATCCCAAAGGAAAGCAACCCTGAATATTCATTAGAGGGACTGATGCTGAAGCTGAAGTTCCAATACTTTGGCCACTGACTCATTGGAAAAGACCCTGATGCTGGGAAAGATTGAAGGCAGGAGGAGAAGGGGACAACAGAGGATTAGATGGTTTGATGGCATTACTGACTCAATGGACATGAGTTTGAGCAAGCTCTGGGAGTTGGTGATGGACAGGGAAGCTTGGCCTGCTGCAGTCCATGGGGTTGCAAAGAGTCAGACATGACTGAGTGACTGAACTGAACTGAACTGAGATGAGCTGAGGAGGAAGAGGTCACATATTCGGTGAAATAACCGCATTCTACTTCATTTAGGGTAAGGTAATGGAAGGCCTCTATGATGTAGACAGTTGACTTTTGGGTGGTGATATAAGTTTGATTTCATCCCTCAAAGGTCTGATGCTGTAGTAGCTCAAATAAGTATTCACTGTCTTAAGTCTTGTGCTGAATTTTTCAAAAGAAGACCAGTTTTCTTTCCTCTTCTGGTTTTGCAGCTCCTTTTAACAGTCCTTTGTTATTTCTCCTCCTTTGCATCACTGGGGCCACCACCAATACCCCGATACCATCCTGGTATTCACTCCCACCTTTTTCAATCATTTATTAATTTTCCAAATATTTGTTGAAGTTTCTGGGATGTATATGGGTACACACATGTGTGTAAACACTATATGTAAGAAGATAAGAAAGACTTTGTATCTATTGTAAGTTGTGGTCCCCCCAAAAGGAGGCTCTGAGATGAAGATTAGCATACAGGAATTTTATTAGGGGCTAATTTTGGGATTGTGTTAGTCGCTCAAGTCGTATCCGACTCCTTGCCACGCCATGGACTGTAGCCCGCCAGACTCCTCTGTCCATGAAATTCTTCAGGAAAGAATACTACAGTGGGTAGCCATTCCCTTTCCCAGGGGATCTTCCCAGCCTGGGAAGCTAACCTGGGTCTCCTGTATTGCAGGCAGATTCTTTACCATCTGAGCCGCCAGGGAAGCAATTTAGGGATTAGCGACTGCTAAAGATAAGGAGGAAGCCAGATTGGGTAGCAGGCAATGTTAGGCTCTGACATGGTAACAAGAAAGGCCTCAGACAGAGGCTCAGAAGCTGGAATGGCCCTATAGAGTCATCCCCAGTTGGGGTGAGAGGGCTAAATCTCTATACCCTCAAATCAACCAGCCATCAGATGCACATATTCCCCAGAAGAGAGGTGTAATCTTGGGTGAAGCATCTCTCTTCAGCCAGTGGTAATCCTGGGGAAGAGGACTGATGCCTGAGGGCTGTCAGCCAGCAGCACTCACAGCAGCTGGGAGAATAAGTACTTCAGTCCTGAAGGGGGTATCTGGGTAGCATGTCATAGCATTCACAACAGTCCTTTTCCTAAAGTACCCTATGTCTGGGCCAGGGTAGTGGTGGTGGTGATATAGACTCAGAAATGGATAATGTCTTTATTGTTGCTCCATTGGATCTGGCCAGTGCCTACCAAGCAGTTCTTTCTCACAACACTTCTGAAACAAAATGTGTGGAGTATTGCCCCACATCAAAAACCAGTTCTCCAACTCAGCACCCAAACTGTGCATGTGTTGTACATATTAAGTCATTTCAGTCATGTCTGACTCTTGGCAACCCCATGGACTGTAGCCCACCAGGCTCCTCTCTCCATGGGGATTCTCCAGGCAAGAATACTGGAGTGGGTTGCCATTTCCTCCTCCAAGGGATCTTCCCAACCCCAGGATCAAACCCATGTTCTTACATCTCCTGCATTGGCGGGTGCTCTACCACTAGCGTCACCTGGGAAGCCCAAACTGAGGATCCTCCAATTCAGTTCAATTCAATTTCTATGCCAACACCAACTCCTCAGTGTAAGATTCTGCAGATTGAAGGGCACAGAGAAATGGTAGCTATCCCCATGCCAGGAAGAGGTCTCTCATGAGAAAATGACCATGCTGGCCCCCTGATCTTGCTCTTCCAGCCTCCAGAACTGAAAGATTTTTAAAATGTATTATTTAATCAGCCAGTGTATGGACATTTTTGCTATGACTGCCTGAGCAGACCAAGTCATGTCCATAGATAATGTGTCATTTAATTCAAAGAAAGAGCTCTGTTTCATCCCTGTGAATGAGTCACCTGTCCCAAGTGGTGGGTTTTGTAGCTTTACTTCATCAGACCTGAGGTTAAACTGTTGATGAAATGGTAATCAACATTACAATGTAAGCCTACATTTTAAAAATAAGATGTTTTTGACAGTATCTTGAATGACTTTTCCCTCCCTATTTATGGTTCCAGAAATGAAACTGATATTAAGCTGCAACAGGCCCAGTATTTTGCTGCATTTTATAGCAATTCCCCAGATTGCCTGGGTGCCCCAGAACTCTCTTTTCCTATAAGGCTTCCCTGGGACCAGGAGAGTCATTTTCTCTACCCACGTTCATCCTTCATTTCCTTTAAACACAAAATGACTTCAAATGACTGAGTTTAAATCGTTTAACTTTGCTCTAAAACACAAGACACAGAAAGTTTATTTCTTAATTCCTCGGGCAAAGTGAGTTCTTTGTGTTTCTTGACTTTATATTAACTGGCAGTGTTACTCTGGCATATGAATATTAAGTTCAGTTCAGTCGCTCAGTCGTGTTTGATTCTTTTTGACCCCATGAATCGCAGCACGCCAGGCCTCCCTGTCCATCACCAACTCCCGGAGTTTACCCAAACTCATGTCCATCGAGTCGGTGATGCCATCCAGCCATCTCATCCTCTGTTGTCCCCTTCTCCTCCTGCCCCCAATCCCTCCCAGCATCAGGTTCTTTTCCAATGAGCCAACTCTTCGCATGAGGTGCACAAAGCACTGGAGCTTCAGCTTAAACATCAGTCCTTCCAATGAACACCCAGGACTGATCTCCTTTAGGATGGACTGGTTGGATCTCCTTGCAGTCCAAGGGACTCTCAGGAGTCTTCTCCAACACCACAGTTCAAAAGCATCAATTCTTCGGTGCTCAGCCTTCTTCACAGTTCAACTCTCACATCCATACATGACCACTGGAAAAACCATAGCCTTGACTAGACGGACCTTAGTCGGCAAAGTAATGTCTCTGCTTTTGAACATGCTATCTAGGTTGGTCATAACATTCCTTCCAAGGAGTAAGCGTCTTTTAATTTCATGGCTGCAATCACCATCTGCAGTAATTTTGGAGCCCAAAAAAATAAAGTCTGACACTGTTTCCACTGTTTCCCCATCTATTTCCCATGAAGTGATGGGACCAGATGCCATGATCTTCGTTTTCTGAATGTTGAGCTTTAAGCCAACTTTTTCTCTCTCCTCTTTCACTTTCATCAAGAGGCTTTTTAGTTCCTCTTCACTTTCTGCCATAAGGGTGGTGTCATCTGCATATCTGAGGTTATTGATATTTCTCCCGGCAATCTTGATTCCAGCTTGTGCTTCTTCCAGTCCAACATTTCTCATGATGTATACTCTGCATATAAGTTAAATAAGCAGGGTGACAATATACAGCCTTGACGTACTCCTTTTCCTATTTGGAACCAGTCTGTTGATCCATGTCCAGTTCTAACTGTTGCTTCCTGACCTGCATATAGGTTTCTCAAGAGGCAGGTCAGGTGGTCTAGTATTCCTATCTCTTTCAGAATTTTCCAGTTTATTGTGATTGACACAGTCAACAGCTTTGGCATAGTCAATAAAGCAGAAATAGATAAGGATGGACAAAAGGAATGGAGAGCCCTGGAAATCTAAAGGAAGCACTCTCAGTGGATATCTTTAACTCTTAATCTTAGCAAACTTACTATCTTCTAGAACTGGGTGTTGCAATTGTGGATTTGGACCATTTCTCATCAGTTGGACTTTGGATTCCTAATGCCTTCCCTGGCCCCTTCTGGCTTGATTTCCTCCAACGTCATCATCTTCACAACTGAGCTAACCATGTGACAGCCTACCAATGGTCCCTGTGTACCCACACTCTACCCCTGCTGCCTGAACATGAATGCCACACAGTCATACTCACACATCAGTAAGGAAATGCCTTCATCCTTTCTCTCTTGTAAATGTAGCAAAGAAGGGCTTGACTCCCTTGCTAGAAACAGTTTGTAAGTATCTCCAACTCTTTACCCTCAGCTTCCCTCCCCACTAAGGACTTCCCTGGTGGCTCAGATGGTAAAGTGTCTTGCTTACAATGCAGGAAACCTGGGTTTGATCCCTGAGTCGGGAAGATACTCTGGAGAAGGAAATGGCAACCCACTCCAGTACTCTTGCCTGGAAAATCCCATGGATAGAGGAGCATGGTGGGCTACAGTCCACAGGGTCGCAAAAGTCGGACACAACTGAGCGACTTCACTTCACTTCACTTCACTTCCTTCCCCGCTATCAGAATGGTTCATGTGTTGTGAAAATCATTTTCATAGAATTGCTTGTATTTTAATTATGTATGTGTCATAAATAAATGTAATAATAGAATTGCATACTGTTAGAAAAAATATCTTTTATAAAAAATAAAATGTGCCCCAGTTGCCAGAAGATTGCCTGGCATATAAAAGGTGCTCAAAGAGTATTAATTGAATGAATGAACTCATCATTTTTATAGCTGAGATCCACTGATATATCAAATTTCTTAATCTGACAAGTTAGCATAGAACCATCACTTTAACTCACAGAATTATCTGTAATGTTCAGTGAAGAGTCTAAAATCATTGGGAGAGAAACGTAAAAGTGGGTGTGGTTTTTTTGCCATTTCATTTTTTTTTTTTAGAATTAATGAGGTATAATAGACAGAATCATAATATTCAAAGTATACAACTAAAGAGAAGATTTGGTGAACCTACAAACTGTGAAAGGATTCCCTCCATTGAGTTATTTAACAGATCCACAAACTCACATATTCCTTCTCTCCTTTTTTTTTTTTTTTTTTTGGTGAGAACACTTCACTTCAGTTCAGTTTATTTCAGTCACTCAGTTATGTCCAACTCTTTGCGACCCCATGAATTGCAGCACGCCAGGCCTCCCTCTCCATCACCATCTCCCGGAGTTCACCCAAACTCATGTCCATCGAGTCGGTGATGCCATCCAGCCATCTCATCCTCTGTCGTCCCTTTTTCCTCCTGCCCCCAATCTCTCCCAGCATCAGAGTCTTTTCCAATGAGTCAACTCTTCGCATGAGGTGGCCAACACGTAAGTTCTATTATTTTGGCAAATTTTAATCATAAAATACAATATTAGCTAATCATTATGATATACATTAGATTCACAGACATTATTCGTCTCATAGCTAAAAGTTTGTACCCTTTTACGAGCCTCTCCCTATTTCCCCCATGCCACCTTTCTGTCTGATTTATTTCAGTTAACATAATAATGCCTCTAGGTTTAAACATATTGTTGCAAATTATCTTATTTCCTTCTTTTTAAAGGTTGAATAATAATCTATTATGTGTATATACATATGTATATACATATACACACATATATATGATCATATTTTCTTTATCCATTCATCCATCAGTGGCCACTTAGGTTGTTTCCATATCTTGGCTACTGTCAATAATGCTGCAATGGATGCAGAAGTACACCTATCTCTTTGAGATAATGATTTCATTTCCTTTGGATATATATACCCCAAAGTAGAATTACTGGATCACATGGCAGTTCTGTTTTTAATTTCTTGAGGACCTTTCTTGAGAATTTCCATAGTGACTGTACCAATTTATACTTCCACCAACAGTGTAAAAGAGTTCTCTTTTCTCCATATCTTCACCAACACCTTTTAAACTGCATGCCAATTAAATGGACAACCTGAAAGAAATGAACAAATTCTTAGAAAAGTACAATCTGCCAAGACTGAACCAGGAAGAAATAGAAAATATGAACAGGCACAAGCACTGAGATTGAAACTATGATTTTAAAAATTCCAGCAAACAAAAGTCCAGAACCTGATGGCTTCACCAGCGAAATCTATCAAACATTTAGAGAAGAGCTAACACCTATCCTTCTGATATTCTTCCAAAAAATTTCAGAGGAAGGAATACTTCCAAACACCTTCTATGAAACTACCATCACGCTGATCCAAACCAGACAAAGATACAAAGAAAAAAAGAAGAAATAAAATTACAGGCCAATATCACTGGTGAACATAGATGCAAAAATCAACAAAATACTTGCAATCTGGATCCAACAGTACATTTAAAGGATCATACACCATGAAGAAGTGGAATTTATCCCAAGGATGAAAGGATTGTCCAATATCTCCAAATCAATCAGTGTGATACATCACATCAACAAATTGAAGAATAAAAACCATATTACCATCTTAAAAGATGTAGAAAAATCTTTTGACAAAATTCAGCACCCATTTATGATAAAAACTCTCCAGAAAGTGGATTTAGAGGGAACATACCTCAACATAATAAAGGCCATGCATAACAAACCTGGGGCTTCCTCAGTGGCTCAGTGATAAAGAATTTGCCTGCAGTGAAGGAGATACAGAAGACGCAGGTTTGATCATCAGGTCAGGAAAATCCCCTGAAGGAGGGTATGACAACCCACTCCAGTATTCTTGTATGGAGAATTCCAGGGAAAGGAATGTGGTGGGCTACAGTCCATAGGGTTGCAGAGTTGGACATGACTGAAGCAACTTAGCACAAATGCATGCATGACAAACCTGCAGCTCACATCATACTCAATGGTGACAAGCTCTGAAAGCATTTTGCTTAAGATCTGGAACAAGACAAGGATGTCCACTCTCACCACTTTTGTTAAGCATAGCTTTGGATTGCACAGCAATCAGAGAATATTAAAAGAGAAAGACAAGCAAAGAACCTGTGATGTAGAAGCAAAAGATAGTGAATGGGAAAAATAAACACAGACAGATCTGAGTAGTATGAACGAGCTAATAGAGAGAGGGGCTGGCTATACTAGGACAAATATTTATCAAACTTCTTTACCAGGTCCTAGAAACCATGGAGGACAGAGGAAAGTTGTTATTTAATTCCTATATTTTCTTATACCTGACAATAATGGCAAAAATTAAGAATTTAACAAAACAAGTGGAGGGGATGTAGATCAAAAGGAACTTTCACACATAGCTGGCATGAATATGAATTGATAAAACTTCTATGGAAAATAATCCAACATAATCTTACAAAATTGAGCACATGCATATCTTACAGTTTAGCAACCACTCGTAAGTACATATAGCTGAGAGAAACCATCATAATTATGTTACAGAATATGTGCGAGTTTCTTCATAGCTGCAATGCTTGTAATGGTAAAAAACCAACAACCCCACCCCAACTCAGAACAACCCAATTGTCCACCGACAGAAAAATGAATAAAATAGATTGTGGTAATATTCACAGAAGAGCTTTCATGCATCAGTAAAAGTTAATGAGCTAAATTATGGCAGATACTGATCAGCTCATCACTGCACCTATTTCCTCTTATTCCTGGGAATACAACTAGCCTCTAATATATTTTTCAGCCTCCCATGTATCCTCCCATGTATTTACATGTGATCATATGTGTCATTTGGAATCCTCTGGGAAACCACCACAAAGATGGATTTAGTAGTGTAAGAATTTCATTGACAGTGAGTCCTATGAATAACAAAGGGCAGACAGAAGAAGAGTAACCGGGAGACCCTTCATACCATGATGCAGGTCTCACCCATATGAAAGGAGAGGGGAAGGAAGGAAGAATGAGTGGCTAAGGAAAACTTCAGACTGCAGTGTGGCTCTGATTAAGTTTTGGTTAGTCCAGTGTGAAATCCCAACACAAACCTTGCCAACAGATACATTCTGCACTGGGTAAAAATATTCAGGGCTCTGTAAATTTGCCGTGCTCAGTCACTGGTTGGAAACTGCCTGCCTGGCCTCACTTTGAATGTTTTGATAGATCTTACAGGTGTTGCAGCTGGAGGCTGTCAGCTCACTGAATTCCTTCAAGCATCTTCTATGTTGAAGGGAGATCTGAGAAGCACACCTCCATGCGTGTAGATGTGACTGAGTTTTCATAAATGGAATATGAGAAGTGATGTGTGCCACCTCCAGAACTGACTCAGAAACATCCTCCATGGATCCTCCATGTTTTTTCTCTCTCTTTAGCTTGAGGGAAGATAAATATGGCAATTTAGGAAACCATATGTTGAAGACAGCAGTGGATAGGACGGAGGAATTATAAGTTCCTGATTCATCAATTGGATGAGAGCCATACACTATTAAAATTGTGTATTTTAGACTTTATGCAGGAAAGAAATGAGTTGCAATACTTAGAATTGAGAGTTTGTCTATTATGACAGCTAATTATATCCTAAATCATGCTTTTAGTGACTCATTATCATAGATGATTCTTGGAAAACTAATTTTGAGACAAAAAAGGAGATCCCAGAAGACAAAATACAGTAAGCTACAATTTTATAGACTCAAAACAAGCAGCTTTAATAATATATTGCTTAAGAATTATATTTTCAAAGCCATAAAGAATTTTTAAAGTAATGATAGTGGTTAATTCTGGGGAGAGTCAGAGACTGGGAGAAATATATTGGTAAATGAGAAATGTGTATAGTAAGATTAATCAAAACTTCTCAGGTAATAAATCTATGGTCCTCTATAATCCATTTTTGCATGGAAACACTTATTAAAGGCAGAGACTTCCTGTTAGATGGAGAATCACTGCTATGTTTTCTTAGGGACTATCAGGTGTTCTTATCAAAGATCTCTTATTCCTTGGGGTAATAGTTGACATTTTGAAATAAAGATTCTTCTCTAAGAGGTATCAAGAAATCATACAAAATTCTGTAAACCAATTATCCTTCAATAAAAAATAAATTAAAAAAGAAAAAACCATGAAATTGAGAGGTAACAAGGCAAAAATTCAAAATATTTTTGTATGCTCAAATATCAGAAACAGAATATCAAATTAAATTTGAAAATGTGTTTGAGTTATGAACTGTATTTAGCTGCAAGTACACAAACTGCAAAATAGTGGCTTAAATACAAAAAGATTTAATATCTCACAGTAAAGAAGTCTGAAGTTTGGAAGGCCAGAGATGGAAGTCTACAGTGTCCTCTGGAAACCACAACTTCTTCTTTCTGCTCCTAGGATACAATTTTCATCTTTAAAGATCAAGATGGCTGCTGGATAGTCACTAACTCCCATTTCAAGTAGCAGGAAGTACAAAGGGCAACCAAACTCCTAGCAGTCAGCTTTCTTTAAGCAACCTTCCAAAAAGACCCAACTAATAGTCATGCTTTCTCTTTACCAAGGGAGATGAGAATAAAGTCTCTATTTTGAATGGTCATCTGGCCAAATGAAAATTAGAGTTCCACTAAAGAAAGAAGGGGGAAATGTCAGCTAAAAACAAAAGGCACCTTGTGTAAAATTGACTGTACACAAAACCCATGACCCAGAAGTTCTACTACTATACACAAGCTTGAGAGCATACTCAGTCACTTCAGTCATATATGACTCTTTGTGACCCTATGGACTATACCCCACCAGGCTCCTCTCTCCATGGAATCCTCCAGGCAAGAATACCAGAGTGGGTTGCCATGTTCTCCTCCAGGGAAACTCCCCCATCCAGGGATCGAACCTGCATCTCCTGTGTCTCCTGCATTGCAGGTGGATTCTTTAATGCTGAGCCACTGGGGAAGCCCATAAAAGCTTAGAGCAATTCTTACAAATAGACACCAGAAAGCATGTACAAGAACTTTCATAACAGCAATGCTAACAATGACAACAAACTAGAAATAAATGTATTAACAATATAATAGATAAATTGTGCAATAAATTCATATTGCAGTAGAGATCAATAATGTATCTCAAAGAATTGATAGAAATAAGACCCAGTGGGATAGAGCACTGGTTCCACTGATATAAACTTCAAAAACTGGCAAATTTAAGTAATGTTCAAATATATGCAACATAAGGTAATTTTATAGAATGAGTGTTTGTGTCCCCAAAATTCATATGTTAAAACTCTTCAAAGTGATGGTATTAAGAAGTGGGGCCTTAGAGAGATGAGGTCATAAAAGTGGAGCCTCCATTAATGAATTGGATAAATAATGAGTCACAATAGAGTTTCCTTCCCCTACTCTGCTTTCCATTATTGAGGATACAAGAAATTAGTAGTCTACCAGCCAGAAGAGTGTGGAAAATTCTTAAAGAGTTGGGAATACCAGACCACCTGACCTGCCTCCTGAGAAATCGGTATGCAGGTCAAGAAGCAACAGTTAGAACCTGACATGGAACAATGGACTGGTTCAAAATTGGGAAAGGAGTATGTCAAAGCTGTATATCATCACCCTGCCTATTTAACTTATATGCACACTACATCATGCAAAATGCTGGGCTGGATGAAGCACAAGCTGGAATCAAGATTGCTGGGACAAATATCAATAACCTCAGATATGCAGATGGTGGAAAGTGAAGAAGAACTAAAGAGCCTCTTGATGAAAGTGAAAAAGGAGAGTGAGAAAGTTGGCTTAAAACTTCAGAAAACTAAGATCATGGCATCCAGTCCCATCACTTCGTGGTAAATAGATGGGGAAACAATGGAAACAATGAGAGACTATTTTGGGGGACTCTAAAATCACTGCAGATGGTGACTGCAGCCATGAAATTAAAAGACACTTGCTCCTTGGAAGAAAAGCTATGACCAACCTAGACAGCATATTAAAAAGCACAGACATTACTTTGCCAGCAAAGGTCTGTCTAGTCAAAGCTATGGTTTTTCCAGTAGTCATGTATGAATGAGAGAGTTGGACTATAGAAACAGCTGAGCGCCAAAGAACTGATGCTTTTGAACTGTGATGTTGCATAAGACTCCTGAGAGTCCCTTGGACTGCAAAGAGATCAAACCAGTCAATCTTAAAGGAAATCAGGCCTGAATATTCATTGGAAGGACTGATGTTGAAGCTGAAACTCCAGTGCTTTGGCCACCTGATGTGAAGAACTGACTGATTGGAAAAGACCCTGATGCTGGGAAAGATTGAAGGTAGGAGGAGAAGGGGATGACAGAGGATGAGGTGGTTGAATGGCATCACCAACTCGATGGACATGAGTTGGAGCAAGCTCTGGGAGTTGGCGATAGACAGGGAAGTCTGGTGTGCTGCAGTCCGTGGGGTCACAAAGAGTTGGACATGACTGAGTGACTGAACTGAAATGAGCCAGAAAAGGGCTATCATCAGAATCCAACTGTGTTGGAACCCTGATCTCTGACTTACAGCCTCTGGAGCTCTGAGAAACAAATTTCTATTCTATATAAGCCACCCAGTATGGCATTTTGTTACATCAACCTGAAATGACTAAAGCAAGGGTATTGTATTAATCAGGGTTCCCTGGTGGCTCAGATGGTCAAGAATCTACCTGCAATGTGGGAGACCCAGGTTCTATCACTAGGTCGGGAAGATTGCCTGGAGAAGGGAATGAATACCCACTCCAGTATTCTTGCCTGGAGGATCCCATGGACAAAGGAGCCTGGCAGGCTATAGTCCATGGAGTCTCAATGAGTTGGACACGACTGAGAGACTAACACTTTTACTTTCTCCAGAGAAATAGAATTAATAGGATATGTCGCTATGTATAAGAGGGGATTTATTATAGGAATTGGTTTACAAGGTTATGAAGGTTGTGAAGACCCACAAGCTGGTGATATGACTCAATCTAAGTCCAAACACGTTATGGTCTAAGTCCCAGTTAAAGCCCAAATATCTGAGAACCAGAAGTGCCTGTGTGTGAGGACAGGAGAAGATGGATGTATCAGCTCAACCAGAGAATGGTTCACCTTTCCTCTACCTCTTTGTTCTATTCTGGCCTTCTGTTCATTGGAAAATGCCCAGTCACATTGGAAAAGGTAATCTGCTTTGCTTTGCTCAGTTCATCAACTCAAATGCTGTTCTCTTCCAGAAACACCCTCATAGACTCACTTAGAAATTATGTTTTATCAGCTCTCTGTACATCCCTCAGCCTATCCAGGTTGACACATAAAGTTGACGATCACATTCCCACCTCTTGTAAATTTAACATCTATCTGCACCTCCTTAAACTATACTTGAAAAAGGGAAGCCCTGGTGGCTTAGACAGTAAAGAATCCACCTGCAATGCAGGAGACCGGGGTTCAATCCCTGGGTTGGGGAGATCCCCTGGAGAAGGGAATGGCTACCCACTCCAGCATTCTTGCCTGGGAAATCCCTTGGACAGAGAAGCCTGGTGGGCTACAGTCCATGGGGCCACAAAAGAGTCAGACATAATTCAGCAACTAAACAACAACAGTATATATATATATGTACACAACATATTCATAGCAATATAAGGAGAAAATAGTCATGACAATTACAGTCTCTGTTTCTGTCACTGATTACATGGTCATAGCTGATATTTTTAACTCCCTTCTTCCACTACTTATTACATATTCCCTTTTCCTTCCTCAAGCACCTCAACTGGTTGTGGTTCATGATCTGATGGGATGACCCAAACCTTCATTCCTGAAGGGTCTGGACCATTAGCAGTCCTACCTGAATCATGTTGTTGTAATTTTCCATTGACTTAATCACAGGGTGCAATAATACTAAGAAATGCCCTAAGAAATCTTCTGTATTCCAGATATATTCTTTCTTACCTCCACTGTGGAATAGTAGTCAAATTTTCCCTGAGTAACTAATTAGGATTAATCTGTGCCTATTGACTCAAAGGACTGAAGATTCCAAGTGGCCCATCTGTATGGGCTGCTAAAATACCAAATTGGATGGTTTATAAACAACAGGAATTTACTTCACGGTATTGTTGCTGCTGCTGCTAAGTCACTTCAGTCGTGTCCGACTCTGTGTGACCCCATAGACTTCAGCCCACCAGGCTCCACCGCCCCTGAGATTCTCCAGGCAAAAACACTGGAGTGGGTTGCCATTTCCTTCTCCAATGCATGAAAGTGAAAAGTCAAAGTGAAGTCGTTCAGTCGTGTCTAACTCTTAGCCACCCATGGACTGCAGCCTACCATGCTCCTCCACCCATGGGATTTTCCAGGCAAGATTTTCTAAGGCATGGTGTTAAGAGGCTAGAAATTCAAATCATGGCACTGGAAGATTTGGTGTCTGATGAAGGCCCACATCCAGATTAATAGACAAAACCTCTTCAGTGTGTTCTTACATGGTGGAAGAGGGAAATTTGGCCACTTTTAAAAGGGCACTAATCCATTTTCCAGAGGCCCTGCATCTAATCATCTCCCAGAGATCCCACCTCTTAATACCATAACCTTGGGGATTAAGTTTAAATATATGAATCTTGGAAGGACACAAACATTCAGACCATGGCAGATATGACTGACACAAAGGTCAGTGTTATGAGCTGAAATATGTCTCCTCAAAATTCATATGTTGAAACCTTAAGCCTCAGTACCTTAGAATATGACTGAATTTTGAGATAAGGTCATGAAAGAGGTAATTATATTAAAATAAGGACATTAGGTGTGACCTAATCCTTATAAGAAGGTCTTATGAGAAGAGGGTATTAGGACACAGAGAGAGTCATCAGATATGTGTACAAGGAGAGATGACCATATGAACACACAGTGAGAAGGTGACTATCTACAAACCAGAGAGACAGGTCTATTAGAAAAAAAAAAAAAAACCTGCTGCCACCTTGACCTTGAAATTCTAGTCAACAGAGCTATGAAAGAATAAATTTATCTTGCTTAAGAAACCCAGTCATTGGTATTTTGCTATGGCAGCTGAAACTGACTAATACAGTCAGGATTGTAGATATAGCTGAGGGTGAGGCAAAAGGATGAAATCAAGGAGGGCCATAGATAATCTTCTGGGGTAATGCTAATGTTCCATATTTTAATATGGATGATAGTATGTGGGAGTTTTAGTATTATTATTACTATTTTAACTTTAAATATATTTATATGTTATCTTATAGATGTCATCATTTAAATATTGAGAAAAAGAAAGAGAAGAGAAAGTTGTGAAGATAGGCATTTAGATACAGGAAAATAATCATAATTAGAGGTATTTGAACAAAGGTCTGTATTATGCAATTAAGAGACAGATATAGTTTAGATTCTGGACCACATTATTAAAACTAAACTTGAGGGCCCCAGTTCCTCTAAAGTTTAAAATGTATTTTATTCAGGGAGAAAGTTGAGTGTTTAAAGTGTCAGTTTAATTGGCTAGTGAAAATGAATTATCTATCATTTGTTAGCAGTTTATTATACCTACTGCTGCTACTATATTGTTGAATAGTAATTATCATCTTGGAAAGATAAATTTGGAATAAGTAGAGACAAAGATAAAATTAGACTAGGTATAGATTATTGGCATACATGTACAGTACAGAAAAACTACTTTAAGAGCAAACTATTATTTTGGTCAAACTAGTTTCTGTTCATGACTGCAATATTATGACTGTTGAGCCATGTGACATCGTCTAACAGAAGGTAGACTAGACCAAAAGTCAGAAGGCTATGTTCTAATTCTGATCTTAAACTCTCTGAGACTTAATTCCTTCATCTGTTCACAAAGGGGATAGATAACTTGCCTGCTTACCTGATGATTCAATGTGAAACTCAAAGTAAGAGCTGGAAGGCAAGTTAAACATTTCATAGTTCACCTTATTCATTTTCAACATGATGAATCTGAAACTTAGAAAGAGACCAAGATAATAATTGGAATATTAGGTCTAGAGCTCAAGTCTCTTGAGGTAATCACCCAGAAATCAGAAGGGAAAAAATGGAAATTAGAAGTCAAAGAGAAAAAAGCTGAGCATAGTCTGGAATTTCAATAGCTAAATAAAAAGACTTATGGAAAAACTGTAAAGAGAAAGTGCAGAGGAGGAAATTGTCTACGAAATAATTAAACAAAATGGATCAGAACTGAAGGAAACACATTTCAATATTAAAAGGGCACACCAAGTGTCGACCACAATAGGTGGAAATATACCTTGCTACAGATTCATTGTTGTGAAATTTAAGAAGGTTGGGAAAGGAAACATGATTCTTCAAGCTTCCAAGGGTGAGGGGAACAAATAATATCAGAGAATCATGAAAAATAATTAATAACAGATGTCCCATTAGTAGTATCAAAATCTAGATGTTTCATTAACAATACCTGCTTCATTAGCAACACTGAAATCTAGAAGAAAATAATTTCAAAATGTTGAAAGAAAATAATTTCCAACCTAATATCCTATGTTTGGCCAAACTATCAATGAAATGTAGAGATACAATAAAGCCATAGGTAGGGGTAAAGTATAAAGAAAAGCAAAGTCATAACATGGTTACCTCTAGGGATGGGAAAGAAGACGCAATCAGTCTATCAATAGGAAGAACAAACAGAGGGTTTCTAAGTTTGATCATTCTTAGTGATCATTTCTTAATCTGGGTAATCTTAATGATCATTTCTTAATCTGGGTAATCTCTTTATTTTATTTTCTATGCTCAGTTGCTCAGTCATGTCTGACTTTTTGCGGTCCCATGGACTGTAGCCCACCAATCTCCTCTGCCCATGGAATTTTCCAGGTAAGAATACTGGAGTGAGCTGCCATTTTCTACTCCAGGGGATTTTCCCAACCCAGGAATTGAACCTGCGTCTCCTGAGTCTCCTGCATTGGCAGGTGAGTTCTTTACCATAAGTGCCACCTGGGAACCCCAGTTTATTCTCCAAGAAGATTAATAGTTTCATTATTCTTTCTTAATAAGAAAAAAAGAATACATATGAAACACAAAAGTAAAGAATAAACACCAACATGGTAAATTGAAAAATGATTATCAATGGAGTTTGCATGGCAGTAAGGTTAATGTGACTCAACGAGAAGAGATGTTTCTCTTGTGTAACATTTATATAAGCTTAAATCAACTGAATAGATTGTCAAAATTTTACAATTAAAAATTTTAAAAGAAACAATGTCTCCTAAGGGTTAGGAGAAGATGTAAACAGCTAATCAAAGCTTCATTTTCACTAAAACATATCTCTAAAATGGGAAAAATAATATAAATAAACATTTCATTGAAGGGTCAATAAACATTTGGAAAAAAAAAAAACAGCCTCACTAGTAATTAGATAAATACTGACTAAAATAAAATATTTTTGTTTTATACCTATTATTGATTCTACATTACCTAGTTTTGTCTAGGTTGCAGAGAAATGAGGGTGATCATATATTCATGATAGAATGCAAATTGGTGCAATTTGGCAATATCTAGAAAGCAGATAATATGTAAATACTTTAAATATACTTTGGGGGTTATATCATAAAGAAATGCACACATTTGCACAGGGAGGCATACAGAAATATTTATGTCAACATTCATTTTTAATAGCAAAAAAATTGGAAACAACATTAATGTCCAGCAGTGGAGGAGTGGATAAATAAATGGTAGTGTATTCACCATAGAATATTATACATCAGTACGATGACTGAATTTGGGTTAATCCATGTACATCACTTGGATAAATTTAAAAAGCAATACTGACTGGAGAAAAAGCAATGTGAAGAATATGTGCAAATCATGAATAAGCAATGTGAAATTACCTAGATATTTTTAAAGGGAGGTAGATTAAAGTATTTACCTCACTCGTCCCCAGCAAACAACTTTAAATACATTAACGAGATTTTTGTTTCACAAAGTATCTTGAGATTTTTCCTCTTTGTAGTTTCAACATTTAATGCTTTTCTTTGCTAGTACCATTCCCAGACCTGGGCAAGAGGAACATCCGCCCTAGGGATCATGCTTTAGAGGACCCAATGCCACAAATATGCACACATAAAATTGTTGCACTCAGCTCTGGAGGTTAGGGCTAATATCACACAATCCACAACTCACTGTGCAAAATGCCCACCTTTATACCAGATGCCATTTGCATCCAACAAAAATGAAGTTCTTAAAACTAAGGGCAAACACAGATCAAGGTGTGGAGATCTGTGTTATATGCCACTGGCAACTTGGAATAGACACTTCTTTGGGGGTTCTAAGAGAATTTGGATGGCAGAAAGACTAAAGTAAGAGAAAAGGCTCATTTTTCAAATCTTTGCAGACATCAACAACACAAAAAATTTTTGCATATTGAAATATTTCTCAGTAATGCTGAGACAATGAAGAGATAGCATTTTCTTGCTTTTCTTCTTGCTCCCATTCTAATTTGGAAATAATTACAAGTTAGCACGGTGTTTGCAACGTGGCATCTGAAGGAAATTTTGCAATACTAAACTATTCATATTACTCTTAAATTTGATTACATATAGGTCTACACATAACAGGAGTGAAGTGATGCCAGTTCTGGCAACTAAATGAACATTGAACACCAAAATTGCTCTTAATTTTAATTTTCATAAAAATATTTAGTATGATTTCATTATATTTTAAAAAATTAAAATACTTTTTAAGCTCTATTTTAAATTTTTTCCTAAAAATTTGTTATTTATTAATTATACTTTTGTGCTTGGCTTTTAATCTTACTAGATAATTTGGATTTTGATCAGCAGCATAAAGAGTATAGATAAATTTCACAAATTATGTGAAAATATTGACTATAATAATATTATTAAGAACTTCACTGAGATGAAAGCAAAAAACATTTTAATGATACAAACATGTAATAATTAATAAACTACATTTGCCTTATTTTATTATTTACCTAAACATCACTAACACATCAACAGAACAACTAGACATGCAAAATAATAATTAATTTCGGTAGCTTAACTTTTAAATATATAAGCTTTTTAAATTTTTAATTGGAGGATTTTTGCTTTATAATACTGTGTTGGTTTCTGCCAGGCATCAACATGAATCAGCCATAGGTTTACACATGTCCCCTCTCTCTTGAGACCCCCTCCCACCTCCCACCCCATTCCACCACTCTAGGTTGTCACAGTTGTATTTGCCAACATAAGAGGATAGTATGTTTGAATATATTTTAGGTTGACCAGTTTGTTAGCTTGATTTGTAATTTTTAACTATTTAGATATATGGTACATGGAGCTCCATGATCCTCAGAGACACAAACGAAGCCTCAGTTCACAAGAACTAGTCTCCTTAGAAAAAGCTATCATGGTTTCTAGGTCTTGTACTTAGGAAAACTTTGTAGCAAGGAACACTCCTCTTCAGAGGGCCAGTCAGGTGTTGATTGCTATGCCTTATTCTTCTACCTTCTTGCTCACTCCCCAATTTTTACTCAGAGAATTGAGTATCTAATTCACATTCCCTAACATCTTTTCATGGCTGAGTTTGAGACCCCAGCCAGCACTATTTGCATTTGTAAAGATATCCACAATCATAGAGCAAGTTTAAAATTAAAATTCTCTAAGTTTGGGTTATCAGACATCATCAGCTGGAGAAGAGATGGGTGGCACTAGTGGTAAAGGACCCATGTGCCATTGCAGGAGATGTAAGAGATACTGGTTTGATCCCTGGGTCAGGAAGATCTCCTGGAGAAGGGCATGGCAACCAACTCCAGTATTCTTGCCTGGAGGATCCCTTGGACAGAGAAGCCTGGAGGGCTATGGTCAATAGGGTCGCAAAGCGTTGGACATGACTGAAGCATGCATGCCTGCCTGATTTTTTAAACCTATATAAAATATTATGAGCTGTGGATTTTGTTGCCATTACCAAAGGAGAAGAAGCAGGAAGCATACTTTTTTAATGGTGTATTGGTGTATTTATTTCTTTTACCAAAAGAGATCCAAAAGCATTCCTAATCCTAAAGCCATTCTTGGGAAGCCTTTGAAGTGTATATTTACCTCTCTTCCATTTTCCAAGAGTCTCTGGGCTTAAGAGAAATGGCTGTTCTAAAGTTTCTTTAAAGTACTGGTTCAAATTTTCAACCACCAAACACCACTTATTTATTACTTCCTTCCCCCATGGACTTCATGTTATGAAAGTCAGTGCCTAGAGAACAAGCTGCATCTATTAAGTCATAATTTCCTTTTCTGTTATTAATTGATCAGAAACATCTATGATTGCAAAACACAGCTTATGAACATCATTAAGTAACTGAGATCCACTCTGAAATGATGTGATTAGAACAGGAGTAAGGTAAGACATCTTTTTAATTATTCCAGACATCTTTATTGAAATGAATGTTATTTCGGTTAGGGCTTTAAAAAATATTGAAAATAGCCTGCAGATCTGACTGGCTTTTACTGATTATTACTTTCCTTTACTTCTTGAAAACCTTTAATTGTTGACATAAAAATGATTAAAATGCTGACCCAAGGCTGGATTTCTGGTATGTTCTAGTGAGAACATGAGTAAATCCTCTCCCCAAGTAGCTACAAAGCTATGCAGTTCTTTATAGAATAATGCTATACAAAACTGACTAAACAACTATTTCCATGCTCTGCAAATTAACCAAAGACATAATAATCTGAGTGGCATTTGTGCTTGAAAAACTCCTGAACTTCAGGTAAACACCATAGGTGTCTTTGGTGATCTTGTTTCTGTCCGCTTCTATAGACATTCCCTTAGGCCGGCGGTAGCTCCTTCCAAGTTCAGTAAATGCAGGAATTCTGCCAGCTTCTCTGCTGCAGTTGAAGGGAATTCATTCAGTCTGGAGTGTTGGGTGATGTCTACACCGTGGGTGGTGTGAAGGGAAGTGATGGTGATCTCTGAGGCCCAACTCAGGGCTAAGACTAGAATAAGGCAAGTGAGGCACTCACCTTGGGCACAAAATTTAAGGAAGCACCAAAAAAAATGCATTACTCATGATAAATGACATTTTAATGCAATATTTTAAAAATGAAAATTAATGCAAAAGTCCATGATGAACAAAATATCAAAATTTTAAATAAGGACAAGTCCCAGTCCTGGTAATGGAACTACTGTAGTTGCAGATGGGGCAAGCATATTTCTGGCTGAGATAGCTATCAGAGAAAAATGTATATTGGCTTTATTTGTATAAGTACTTAAAGATATAAAATTTCCTCTGATAAATGATGCTTTAGCTATGCTATTCTATATACTTTTATGTATGTCTGAAATTTTTTATTGTAGACTTTTAAAATATTTAATTCTCCACAGGAAAGTAAACAAAAGCACATTTTTCAGGACTTTGATTACAATATTAAATCAGAGGAGATTCAAAGTAGTCACAGAGGTCAAAGTTCCCTACTGTTTAAGTACCACTTATAAACCAGCTGACAGTTTAAGTAAAATTATATGAAACAGTTTTAGGAAAAACAGTAATTTGTAGAAAAACATCCTTTCTTTAAAATTATTTCTGTTTTTTCACCACATATCTATTTGACTATTTACCTTTACACACTGAAATTTTGATGACTTTCTGACTTGGTTTACTATTAATTATGAAAATTTTTGAGTGTGGGATTTGGTGTTTTTTCAGTTTGTTCTCAAATTCTGTCTCATAACCACAATGCTAGAGTCATTATTGTTTTTAGAATTGCTAGTTGTGAGCCACTAAAATGACTTTGTAATCCACTCATGAGACATAATCCACAACGTGTAAAGCACTGCCTTAAGGAACCTGAAAAGATATTAGACTCCTGAAATGATGTAGTAAATAATCTAATTGGAAAGATAAATATTGATTTTGGGACGCACATTACAAAAGACATGTGGTTTAAGGTAACTAAACATTCCAGGTTAGTGTCATAAGACATCAGAGAAGGACAAAGATCGCTGTAAATAAATGGTCAGCAATAGTCTAATGGTATAGAAGAATAAAGGAATTTGAGTAACATATACATGAGCAAAAAGAGATGGAGATCAATATTTCTGGTAAAGCTATGAAGGGTAACTGCATGACCAGATACATGGAGAAATGTAAATATGTATATATGGATAATGTTGTAAACCTCTTTGGTTTGGAGTCATACAAAATATAACGGAGTACTAATCTTTATTTATATATTTTAGCTATGCCTCATGGCATGTGGAATCTTAGTTCCCCAACCAGGGATCAAACTCATGCCCCCTGCATTAGAAGCACATAGTCTTAACCTCTGGACCACCAGGGAAGTCCCAGACTGATCTTTTTAATCACCTCATATTTGGACCCATTATTCCTAGATTTGTTCAAGTACCTCCAGTATGCTTGAATGATGATTTTATTTAGTTCCCAAACTCAAACACAAATGCTAACCTTCTACTAACTTCTCTGAAATATATTTATGATGAAAAGAAAAGATCATCTTTACATATAGAAAAGGCATTGGGACTTTTATGTTATTGACTTCCTGGGAAGTTCAGATACATTCTGCAGTCCCATATCCTTAGCAGAAAGTTTAAAGGTGACTGTACATTTTTGCACACATAGTTCATCAACTGACTTGATTCACAGTGGTACTTATTAATAACCATTATCCTAGAAGGATGGCTCTGTGTCCCCAGTAGAAACACTAGAGCCCTCAATATTTCTTTCTAATAATAATATCATAGTTGAAATTTCTATGATTAGAAATGTATCATGCATCTTAGAACAATGCTCATTTACCCTTATGGGCCTCCTGAAAGGAGACAATATCATTCTATTGTAAATAAAGCAAATTAAACCTTGTGTATTTCAAGGAAGTATTAACAAAGGTAATCGATGTTTTAAAAATCTGCTCCTTTTTCTTCCTTAATTGAATTAAATACTACTGCCTATGAAAATTTAGATCCTAGGAAGGATTTCAGGGACGCTAGAGTACTTTCTCTCTGGTCAAGTATATCTATACATCCTTTAAACCTAGAAGAGGTTTGTCATCTTTTGCAACATATGGAAATGACAGAATGTTAGAGAAAACATATATAATATGTGGGCTGAGCAACTATGCATATTTTAAAACAAATTCTCTACATAAAACTATGAAAATAAAATCCTTTCCTCCTATAGTATTTCATAAATGAAGTGACTAAAATATTCTAATAATGGAGGCAGATGAAAATTTTAATGTTGGAAATAAAATGATTAATCAAAGCTAACACTCTTACCTTGGGGATTTAAACAAAAATAATACAAGAAAAAATAATCAATGCAAATAAAATATTGTGTGGAAGTACATCCATGAAGAAAAAGGTAATTTTTTCCTTCCTTGAATAAAAAAATGTTTTCTCAGGTTTATATTCTCTTTCTAATTTACATTGATCAGGTATGTCATCTCACTTGCTGCTTCAGAGTAGAATATGCCAGATTTACTCTTATGTTTATTGTGAAAAATGCCAGAATAAAAGTATTAGGACATAGAAAAATCATACCCATTTATTTGTTCAATAGTAATTTACTAACCACCAACCTTCAAGGATCATACAGCCTAGAGAAAGAAACCAATGAGGCATCAGGCCCACACAATCCCATGTACTATATGGCTATCAGAGTTTAAATTCAATGATTCTCCAACAAGTGAGCAAGATATCTATCTAGTATGCGAGGAAAACCGTCACTTAAAAAGATACTGGCACACCAATGTTCATTGAGGCACTATTTATAAAAGCCAGGACATAGATGCAATCTAAATGTCCATCAATGGCGGAATGGCTAAAGAAGATGCAGTACATATACACAATGGAATATTACTCAGCCATAATAAAGAACAAAATAATGCCATTTGCAGCAACATGGATGGACCTAGAGACTACCATACTGAGTGAAGTAGGTCAGACACAGAGAGACACGTGTTATATGACATCACTTATATATATATGTAATCTAAAAAAAAGAGTACCAGTAAACTTATTTACAAAACACAAGTAGAGTCACAGATGTAGAAAACAAACTTATGATTACAAGGGGATAAAGTGGGGAGGGATAAATTGGGAGATTGGAACTGACATATGCATACAAACTACTCTATATAAAATGGACAACTAATAAGAATCTACTGTGTAGCACAGGGAACTCTATTCAATACTCTATGATGATCTATATGAGAAAAGAATCTTAAAGAGTAGATGTATGTGTATGTATAACTGATTCACTTTTCTGTGCGGCAGAATGTAACACAACATTGTAAATTAGCTATACTCCAATTAAAAAATCGTGAAGAATTCATGTATTACATATGCATGCATGCTCAGTCACTCAGTCATGCCTGACTCTGTGACCCCATGGACTGTAGTCCATCAGGCTCCTCTGTCCATGGGATTTTCCAGGCAAGAATACCAGAATGGTTTGCCATTTACTGGTCCAGAGGATCTTCCTGACTGAAGGATTGAACCAGTGTCTCTTGTGCCTCCTGCATTGGCAGGCAGGTTCTTCACCACTGTACCACCTGGAAAGCCCTGTATTACATATATTGAGTCTCTAATTCACAAACATAGTGTATTTCTCTATTATTTGTTGTTGTTTTTTTAATTTCTCTCAGCAGAGTTTTCTAGATATCATAATACAAATCCTGAACATACTTTACTAAAATTATTCCTAAGTGTTTATTTTTGATGTTATTATAAATTCATTGTAAAATGTCATTTTGTGATTGTCCATTCTTAGTATATAATTTGATTTTTGAAAATTGACATTGTATTCTTTGATCTTGTTAAACTCACTAATTCTAGTGTGTTATTTTGTAGATTATTTGGCATTTTATGGTAGATGAGCGTGTCACATAAGAACAAAATTTTTTTTTTCTTTCTTTCCAACCTGTGTGTATTTCATTTCTTTTTCCTATTCCTGTATTATTATACTGGCTAGATTCTCCAGCACAATGTTGAATAATTAGAGTGAAAGCAGATATTCTTGCCTCATTTCCAATCATTAAATGAAACTATTCAGTGAATCACCACTGATTATTATGTTAGGTTTTTTGTTGTTTTTTTTTTTTTTGCAGATGCCCCCTTCTTTCCTGATTTTAGTAATTTGTGTGGTCTTTTCTTTACCTTAATACGTCTGTCTAAATGTTTATTGTGCTGAAATTTTCCAAAAAATAAAAAGAAAAACTTTTGGTTTTGATGATTTCTCTATTTTTTTTTAATGTTTTATCACTAAGGTATCAGTCAGTTCAGTTCAGTGGCTCAGTCATGTCCAACTCTTTGCGACACCATGAATTGCAGCACGCCAGGCCTCCTTGTCCATCACCAACTCCCGGAGTTCACTCACACTCACGTCCATCGAGTCCGTGATGCCATCCAGCCATCTCATCCTCTGTCGTCCCCTTCTCCTCCTGCCCCCAATCCCTCCCAGCATCAGAGTCTTTTCCAATGAGTCAACTCTTCGCATGAGGTGGCCAAAGTACTGGAGCTTCAGCTTTAGCATCATTCCTTCCAAAGAAATCCCAGGGTTGATCTCCTTCAGAATGGACTGGTTGGATCTCCTTGCAGTGCAAGGGACTCTCAAGAGTCTTCTCCAACACCACAGTTCAAAAGCATCAATTCTTCAGCGCTCAGCCTTCTTCACAGTCCAACTCTCACATCCTAACATGACCACAGGAAAAACCATAGCCTTGACTAGACAGACCTTAGTCGGCAAAGTAATGTCTCCGCTTTTGAATATACTATCTAGGTTGGTCATAACTTCTCTTCCAAGGAGTAAGCGTCTTTTAATTTCATGGCTTAGGTCACCATCTACAGTGATTTTGGAGCCCCAAAAAATAAAGTCTGACACTGTTTCCACTGTTTCCCCATCTATTTCCCATGAAGTGATGGGACCAGATGCCATGATCTTCCTTTTCTGAATGTTGAGCTTTAAGCAGACTTTTTCACTCTCCACTTTCACTTTCATCAAGAGGCTCTTTAGCTCCTCTTCACTTTCTGCCATAAGGGTGGTGTTATCTGCATATCTGAGGTTATTGATATTTCTCCCAGCAATCTTGATTCCAGCTTGTGTTTCTTCCAGTCCAGCGTTTCTCATGATGTACTCTGCATATAAGTTAAATAAGCAGGGTGACCATATACAGCCTTGACGTACTCCTTTTCCTATTTAGAACCAGTCTGTTGTTCCATGCCCAGTTCTAACTGTTGCTTCCTGAACTGCATACAGATTTCTCAAGAGGCTTGTATGTTACAGGTGAACAATATAGTGATTCGCAATTTGTAAAGGTTATGATCTCTATTGTCGTTTTGTTTTCTATTTTATTAATTTCTACTCTTATAGTTATTTCCTTCCTTTTGCTTGTTTAACTTGCTCTTGCTTTTCTAGTTTCTTAAGATGGACACTTACATGGCCTTAGCCACAAACCGCAAATTTTGATATGTTGTTTTAAAGTCTTTTAATTAAAATCTCCATCTATCTATGCATGTCATCTACCTTTTGCACTAGATATTTCAACTTATTAATCAAAGTTATTTAAAATTTCTTATAAATTCCAATATTGATATCATCTCTAGCTCTGATTTCTTTTACTGTTTTATTTCCTTTTCATAAGTCACTTTTGGGTACCTTTCCTAATTTTTGTTTGAATACTAGACATTGTGTGGAGACTGAGGTAAATGATACTTATAACTAGAAATGAGCACACTTCTCTCCTAGCCTCTCTTCACAGGCTGCTAGTGTGGAGAAGTTTGAATAAATCTAGTTAGTAATTAAACTGTGTTTAGATTTTATTATGGTTATATCCAGTGCACTGCAGAATTTGAATTCCTCCAGGAGAGAACTATGATTATTTTTACTTAATGTGGGGTCTTGGATACAAAGATATTTCACCCTGCTCACCTGCTTCACTCTCACCTTTCAAAAGTCCCTGCACACGTGTATCATATGGGTTCTCTCTCCACAGTCTTGCCCCTCCTCCAGAGAAAAGTGGATTGCCATTACTAGTTATTTGATGTGAAGCTCATCATGGGAGCTAGGGGAGGGGAAATTCTTATTTTTCCTCATCCAGCCTCAGTGTTGGGCTGTGTATACCTGGAAAATTGGAGTAAGAATTTTTCATCATTCCTGTTCTTGCTACCTTTGTGTGTGTATGTCAAGCTGCTTCAGTTGTGTCTGACTCTTTGCAACCCTATGGAGTGTAGCCCACCAGGCTCCTCTGTCCATGAGATTCTCCAGGCAAGAATACTGGAGTGGGTTGCCATACCCTCCTCCAGGGGATCTTCCCTGACCTAGGGATGGAACCCGCATCTCCTGGATGGGTAGGCAGATTTTTACCACAAGTGACCCCTGGAAAGCTCATCGTATACACTGTCTTCAAATATCCCCCCAAAAGTCTCTCTGAATGAGGAATAATCATCAAAGTTAAAACATGGAATGGAAATATCACTAAAATATCCATGTCTTGGGAAGTAAAACATATTGATAGGAGTTATATCTTTCCATCATGCAGAAAGCAAAAATCTGAGCAAATAGGACTTCAGTTCAGTTCAGTTCAGTCACTCAGTCATGTCCGACTCTTTGCGACCCCATGGACTGCAGCATGCCAGGCCTCCCTGTTCATCATCAACTCCTGGAGTTTACTCAAACTCATGTCCATCAAGTCAGTGATGCCATCCAATCGTTTCATCCTCTGTCGTCCCCTTCTCCTCCCGCCTTCAATCTTTCCCAGCATCTTTTCCCAGAATCTTTTCCAAGGAGTCAGTTCTTCGTATCAGGTGCCCAAACTATTGAAGTTTCAGCTTCAGCATCAGTCCTTCCAATGAATATTCAGGACTGATTTTCTTTAGGATAGACTGGTTGGATTTCCTTGTAGTCCAAGGGACTCTCAAGAATCTTCTCCAACACCACAGTTCAAAAGCATCAATTTTTCGGTGCTCAGCTTTCTTTTTTTAAACTATAAATTTATTTATTTTAATTGGAGGCTAATTACTTTACAATATTGTATTGGTTTTGCCATACATTGACATGAATCTGCACGGGTGTACATATGTTCCCCATCCTGAACCCCCCTCCCACCTCCCTCCCCATCCCATTCCTCTTGGGTAATCCCAGTGCACCAGTCCCGAGTACCCTATATCACGCATCAAACCTGGACTGGCAATTCATTTCACATATGATAATATACATGTTTCAATGCCATTCTCCCAAATCATCCCACCATCACCCTCTCCCACAGAGTACAAAAGACTTCTATACATCTGTGTATATATATAGAATTTAGAAAGATGGTAACAATAACCCTGTATGTGAGACAGCAAAAGAGACACAGATGTATAGAACAGTCAGCTTTCTTCATAATCCAACTCTCACATTAATACATGACTACTGGAAAAACCATAGTTTTGACTAGATGGAACTTGATGGCAAAGTAATGTCTCTGCTTTTTAATATGCTGCCTAGATTGGTCATAGCTTTTCTTCCAAGGAGCAAGTGTCTTTTAATTTCATGGCTGCAGTCACCATCTGCAATGATTTGGGACTTAGGAGTATTAAATTTGTAAATGGTCGGAAAAGGTCAAATGGAAGCTCCTTGAGTAGTCCTTAATGCAGTGGTGATTCATGAAAGAATAGAATGTACTTTAAAAAAGAATGATGGAATGGGGCATTTTTCATCCTTTCTCTGCTCCTCTTTGCTCCCTAAACTCCATAATTACCCCCAAGCACAAACACAACTTGAATAAACAGAGGAGGAGGGAATCACAAGTTCATTGCAGTCTCGCTCTCAGAACATTCTTATGGCCACCATGGAGCAAATCAGATTCTACTTTCAGAATCTATGCTCCCTGTGAACAGAATATTGTGCTCAAACCAATGACTGTATCACATAGGGGGCTTCTGCTCTATTCTAAGCTGTTGGATATTTATTCTTTTCTAACATCAATTTTCCTTACCAAACAGGTGATTCTTTATATCCATTAAAAGTTTTCTATAAAATAGCCTTGTCTCGGCAGTTGAACTATTTGTCTAATGATGCAATTGAGGAGACAGCAACATCAAGAATAGCTCCAAGGTGTTAATGAGGGAGCAGTGAAAAGAAAGATTTTGATTAAAAAGTTTTGATAAATTAGACCAACCTTTTTACTGAAAAACACTAAAAATAAAGCAAAACAAAAAACTAGGCAAAATATAAGCAAGTAAACAAACAAGCAGACAACAAACAAAGAAGAAGCACACTAAGCATTGAAAAAAATCCTAACAAGATACAAAGAAGTTACTGAGCCAATACAAGAAAAAGACTAGAGATCTGAGAGCTAAGCCTGAACTGTGAGCCAACAATTTCACTCTTACATATGTATGTATATGTATGTACATATATGTGTGCTTATTATGTATATCGGGACACATGTACAGAAAAGGTAATAGGTGAACAGTTCGTGACTGAAGAAAACTTAAAACAGCTCTGAAGTGAAAGTTGCTCAGTCATGTCCAACTCTTTGTGGCCTCATGGGCTATACAGTCCATGGAATTCTCCAGGCCAGAATACTGGAGTGAGTAGCATTTCCCTTTTCCAGGGGATCTTCCCAACCCAGGGATTGAACCCAGGTCTCCTGCATTGCAGGTGTTCTTTACCAGCTGAGCTACCAGGGAAGCCAAAACAGCTCTACTGTCCATCAACATAAGAATGGGTAAATAAACTGTGGTTTAGTTATGTAATGAAAGAAGGCACAACAATTGCAATGGGGTAGCTACAGCTAAATGCACTGCTGTGCTGGTTAATGCTGAACAATGGGCTCGCTGAAAAAAAAAAAAGAAAGAAAAAGAAAGCTCTGATTTGTTGCATTTTCCAATTTTTGTGGTGCAAATGCTCTTACCTCAGCTAAATTCACATTACCAATGTAATGTCACTGGGCATGGGACTGAGGAGAGATGCATACAGTCAGCTCTTTTGAGCTGCTAGGCATCAGCTCAAATACACCACTGGCCAAATGCAGCTATATGAATGAACACATTTTAACATTAAGGATAAAATCAAGAAGGAAAAAGAAATAATACATGCAGTATAAATCTACTAATATAAAAGTAAAAAATAGGCAAAACTAAAGAATACTAAAGAAGGGAGTGGCAACCCACTCCAGTATTCTTGCTGGGAAATCCCATGACAGAGGAGCCTGACAGGCTACAGCCCTTGGGGTTGCAAAAGAGTCAGACATAACAGCAACTAAACAACAACCACGCACTCATGCTGCTGCTGCTAAGTCGCTTCAGTCGTGTCCGACTCTGTGCGACCCCATAGATGGCAGCCCACCAGGCTCCCCCATCCCTGGGATTCTCCAGGCAAGAACACTGGAGTGGGTTGCCATTTCCTTCTCCAATTCATGAAAGTGAAACGTAAAAGTGAAGTTGCTCAGTCGTGTCCGACTCCTAGCGACCCCATGGACTGCAGCCCACCAGGCTCCTCCGTCCATGGGATTTTCCAGGCAAGAGTGCTGGAGTGGCTACAGCCCATGGGGTTGCAAAACAGTCAGACATAACAGCGACTAAACAACAACCACGCACTCACAGCCACTCCAAATAAAAGTCCAACACACAGAAAGTATCTTAATTCTCTTCTCTATCCTACACTTTTATGCTTACCTTTGTTTTTTTAAGGGAAGTTTTAGATTTACTGAAAAGTTAAGTGGAAAGTACAGAGGATTTCTATATAACCCATATCACAAAGTTCCCCTATTATTAACATCTTGCATTATCTTGATACATCTGGTGCAGCTGATGAGCCAGTATTGATACATTATTAACTGTATTTCATAGTTTGCATCTAGGCTCACTCTTTGTGTTGTACATTCTGTGAGTTTGAGAAATGTAAAATGATGAAACAGGTATCCACCATTACAATATCAGAACAGTTTCACTCCTGAAATTATCCTGTTCTCCACCTACTCATCCCTCCCTCCCACCCCTGAACCCCTAGCAACCACTGACTCCATAATTTTAATGTCTCCATAATTTTGCCTTTGCCAAAATGTTTTTATCATGGGAATCATACAGCATGTAGCCTTTTCAGATTGGTATATTTCACTTAATAATGCATTTAAATTTCCTCCATGTCTTAATGTGCATGATAGCTCATTTCCTTTTATTACTGAATAATATTCCATTGTGTGGATGTACCACAGTTTGTTTACCCATTCACCTGCTGAGGGATGTGTTGGTTGCTTCCAAGTTTTAGCAATTAAAAATAAAACTGCTTTAAATTAAAAAAAAAAAGATACATCTATTTTTGTTTGTATGTGTATATCGGTAGTTCATTTCTTATTGTTGAGTAGTATTCTATGGTATAGATGGACAAAAATTTGTTTACCAGTCCACCTGCTGATGGATGTTTGAGTTGTCTCCAGGTTTTGACTACTACAAATAAGAAAGTTTCCATGAACATTCATGTACAAGTAATAGATAGATAGATAGATATGTGTGTGTGTGTATGATAAAACTCTAAAGGAAAGGAATAAAGAAACTCTAAAAGAGACAGGCTATTAGTTCACCTGTGTGTAAAGCTGGGGTGGGTATGGAAGAATAGATCACGATTTGGAAGCAGCACAGAGGAAGCTTCTCCCAGGTTTCTATTTCTTGACCGGTGGAGTGTTTACACAGTGTTTGTTTTACAGCAAGTTGTTAAGTTATATTTTTAGGTTTTATGCAATTTCTCTGTTATATTGTACAGTATTTTTAAATGATGAAAGGCATTCTTTTTCAAAGCGGTGCTATAAAGATTCAAGGAGCTTTTCTAAACACTATCAGGAGGGCTAAGAACTGACTGTCACAATTTAAGTCACTTAAGGGATCCTCTCAACTACATTTCCTCAGATTCCCACAAGGTACATGAAAACTGCCAAAGTTAATAGCAAATTTCTTAGAAAACAAAAAGAAACAGAAAACAAAAGTTAAAACACCACATTTATTTCCAGAGTTAGATATTATAACCTAGACACAGTTTTACTTTGATTTTTATCTCAACTATAGGAGAGAAAACATCTATCATCATTCAAAACATATTTTTAGTCTTTTTTCATAAGTAAAAGGAAATTTTTCTAATGATAGCAAAAAAAAAAACAATTTAAATAATACAAAACATTCTAAAAATGAAAATTGAAATGTATCCCCTCCAGCCTTACCACATCACTGTCTACCCAACTACTTTGTCTTAAGTTTTTTAAGGAACTTAATACTGGGCTTCCCTGGTGGCTCAGATGGTAAAGAATCTGCCTATAATGCAGGTGACCTGGGATTGATCCCTGGGTTGGGAAGTTCCCATAGAGAAGAAAATAGGAACCCACTCCAGTATTCTTCCTGGAGAATTCCATGGACAGAGGAGCTTGGTGGGCTACAGTCCATGGGGTCCCAAAGAGTCAGACATGACTGAGAAACTAACACTTAATACTACCTCAAAAGATTTTCCTGGTGGCACAGTGGAAAAGAATCCACCTGCAATGCAACAGATGCAGGAGATGTGGGTTCGATCCATGGAGGAGATACAGAAGATGTTGGGAAGATCCCCTGGAGGACAGCATGGCACTGCACTCCAGTATCCTTGCCTGGAGAATCCCCATGGACAGAGGAACCGGGTGGGCTACAGTCCATGGGGTCACAAAGAGTTGGACACAACCAAGGGTGCATGCGCACGTGCACACACACACACACACACACACACAATAATAACTTAGATGATTTTACTGGTGTTCCTGTTTAATCTTTATATTTCTAACTAGATGTAAGGAGCATGAGGGCTGGAGTTAAGCCAGATCATTTACCACTGTATGGTGAGTGTTAGAATAGATTACTGGTAGATTACAGTTAATCTTGAATAAACTCTTCTGGAAAGAAAACAGGAATAAATGAAAAAACTCATCATGAAAAGAGATCATTCCATATCAGTACATACACATTGACTTCATTCTCTAATGCTGTGAAATATTCCAACATGTGTTGGGTCATTAAGGTTATTTCGAGATTTGTTTCTTTTAGAACTGAAGCTGCAGTGAATGTGTTTAGAATATTTCTGAAATGTTATGTAAAGCAAATCTGGTGCTAGGGTACTGGAATTGTTGAATCAAAGGATAAATGCATCTTCAATATCGATAAACATTGTTAAATTGCCCCACAAGTAGTTACACAAATGTAAGCTCCATGAGCAAATGATTAAGAATGAATATGTTCAAACATTTCAAAAGGGTAAGAAAAATCCAAAGTTGGCAAACTGATAAATGAAAAAATTGTTTTGTTTTCTTGTTCTTTCAGTTTTATGAATGAGATTAAATATCTTTCCATATGTTGGTCATTTGTATTTCTTTCACCATTATATGCTGCTTTATATTCTTTGCTCATTTCTCAATAGAATAATTCATAATTTTCCTATTGTTAGGAGTTATATGTTAATGAAGTAGGTCCTTTAGCAGATATATATGTACTACAACTCTTCCCCAGTTTTTATTTGCCTTTAATTTATTCAATTTTAAGAATTTTTTGTGACAAGGAATTCCCTGCTGGTCTAGTGATTAGGACTCTGTACTCTCACTGCTGAAGACCCAAGGGGATTCAATCCCTAGTTAGGGAATTAAGATCCCACAAGCTGCGTGGCATGGCAAAAAAAAAGAAGAAGAAATTTATTGTGACAAAACAATCTGAAATGCTAGTAAAGATTCATACAGAAAGATAATCTTGAAATAAATTAGATTAAAAATCAACCAATGATTGAGTGGTATATTTCTGGCATATCTGCACAGATAACTCTATGAAGCCACTGAAACATTTACATTATTGAAGATTCAATGACAATTACTTGCCTTTATTTTTATTTGATCTTTCAAACCAAAGTATTACTTTTTATGTGGTCAAGTTTATCAGTCTTTTACTTAGTCCTCTGTGTGTGTGTGTGTGTGCATTGATCACGCTTAGAAAAATATTCTTCAGATTATTTGCATTTTCCCCTAGTGTTTTTCTAATTTGATGCATACAAAATGTGATAGATCAAAATTAATATTTTTCTGACATGACATAAGGATCTAATTTTATGGTTTGGGATATGGATAGCCAAATATACTGTCACTGTCATTTATTGAATAATATACTGTTTCTCCCACACATTTGAAGAGCCATTATCAGCTATTAACACTCATATTTATTTAAATTTATTTCTAGTTTCTTTATTCTGTTCTTCTGAGTTGAGAGTTTTAATTACATAGCCTTAATATTATGTTTTAACATCTAGTGCATCTTATTCTCTCTTTTTATTCCTTTTTATTCTTATTCTGTTAACTGTTATCTCATGTTTATATTTCCAGACTATTATGAGTTATGTTTTATAATACTGAAATTTTAATTACAATCATGTTGTATTTATAGTTTAATTTTATTTCTAGTTGAAAATGCCTTTCCATTTGCACAAATGTTCATTTAAATCCTTCTGTAGAATTTCTAAATTTTCTTTATATAAATCATATTCATTTTCTTGGTTTGGCTTTTTCTTGGGTAATATAATTGCTTTGTTGTTATCCAGTGAATCTTTCCCTATATATTGTATTTATCTTTTGTAAGTAAGAATATTACTAATTTTAATAATTAATTTTGAAACCATCTTCTGTTATGCAGAAGTAAGAAGTACAAAAAACTAATGATGCAATGTATGAAAATGGTCGGTAGAAACTAGATCATAGAGGTAGTGGTGGTGGTGGTTTAGTCGCTAAGTCATGTCCGACTCTTGCGATCCCATGGACTTTAGCCTGTCAAGCTCCTCTGTTCATGGGTTTTCCCAGGCAAGAATACTGGAGTGGGTTGCCATTTCCTTCTCCAGGGGATCTTCCCGACCCAGGGATCGAACCTGGGTCTCCTGCATTGCAGGCAGACTCTTTACCAACTGAGCTACAAGGGAAGATGATCATAGTGGTAATTACTAGAATTTAACAAATCACTCTGTTTAAAAGAGTGAAGGAGCATTATCACATTGGATCATAAAGACTATTTCCACCAGCATTTATGCTGTTCAATATGAGAATGATGATGAGGTTAGGATGAAAAGAAACAAAATAAAAATATAAAGTAGTAAAGATCTTCTAGAAATCATCCAATCCAACCTGCCACCTATCAAAAGATTTTTGTCTGAAAAACTTTTTAAAAGAGATAAATAACTATCCCTTTTCTACCTAACACTTCTTGACATGAAAAGCACACCATCTTTTTTTATTATTGCAGTACATTAATAGTTGCTTTACAATATGTTAGTTTCTGCTGTATAGTGAAGTGAATCAGCTATATGGATGTATGTATCCCCTCTTTTTTGGATTTCCTTCTCATGTAGGTCACCACAGAGCACTGAGTAGAATTCCCGGTGCTATACAGTAGGCCCTCATTAGTCATCTATTTTATACATAGTAGTGCATATATGTCAATCCCAGTGTCCCAAATCATCCCACCTCCCCTTCTCCCCTTGCTGTCCATATGTTTGTCCTCTATGTCTGGAGCACACACCGTCTTTTGAAGGGCTCCTTAGTGCACAGCTCCTAGCTAACAAGGTTTGGAAGAGCTAAAATACGTTCCCCCATTGCTCCTGTTTTCTGAGAGTACACAGAGAAAGTCTGCTTCCTCTTCAACACTAGTCCTTCATACATCTGAAGAATAGTATCACATTTGACTTCAGTCTTTCCAGGTAAACCTACCCAGCTTCTTCACTTATGCCTGATATGACAGCATTTTCAGACCGGTCAATTTTTTTTTTTTTCTTGCATTTCCATGAAATCCCAAATTTACTCCATCTGGTAGAGAAATTTCCCCAACATTACCTTTGTAGACACTAAAACATAGCTTTTTTAGTATCCAGGGACTTCAAAAGAACTTCCATTTCCATATTTATTCAAATCTTAAGGCTCCAATAACCTCTAATTTGTAGTGAATATTCATAAACATTTGCACAGTGTTCGGTATAATGTAATGAGATTTTAAAATTCATTTTTATTCTCCAGTAAGAAGAGTATTCAGAAATGTAGGAACTAGTCCACCAGAGTGGACACGTCTTATGAGTAGCAGTATTAAATTGCTTGGATGTTTGTCATACCTGAGTTGAAATGCAAATGAACGTGTTGAAAGTTCCATAAATCTGGTACACGAATATTTCATATTTGCACTGAGAAAAGCATATTTTACTTTTGAAAAAAAGTCAGCACAGAATAAAACTAGATGCCTGCTCCAGGAGAAAACAAAGAAACAACAATAGCCACAAAAATTCAAAAAAAATCCCTCAATTTACTACTTTTCATATATTCTTATTGGTGGTCAGATATTGAAAGTGAATAGATATGACCGCTAATCTTCAGAAAGATCAAAGAAAATAGTTATTCTTTTTGTGTAAATACCCATCTTTGGATAAAATCTGTGAAGTCACTAAAATACCATTCCCAGCCTTTCAGTATTTGCTGCACAGTGATTATGCAACAAATCTTAAAATATGACAAATCTTACATTCATTCCAAAGGAAACATAAAGTGATATATTTGAATTGTTCCTTTAAAAATGTGTTAGTCAAAATATACACATTAACGTAGTATCATCTATACTAGGAGGAAAACAAAATCCAAATCAAAATTGGTAAAGAATGGTGTTCAAGCTAGTTTATAGGTAATGAACACATGACAAAGAAAAGAGTAAATGCCCAAGTGCTCATTATTTTTATACTTTCAAATAGTTTTCATCAGTAGTAGAGTATAAACTGATCCACATATAAAAATGACTCATTTCTTGAATGGCAAAAATAGGTCCAGTCTTTTCCATGTCATCATTAAATTAATCTGCATATTCACCTTTCTTCAGCTTGCTTCCTTGTGTAACCCCCAGCTGACTGAAAGACTAATTACAGACTCTGTGAACATTACTGCTAAAATATTTGCCATTCTCACCTAAGACAGGATGTTAGAGCAACATATTTTAACTATGTTGTTATGTCTGCTAGTACAGATAATTACATTTTGGGGTTTTTTTTTTAACAGTTTTATACAGTTTACAAATTATTTTAATTCATATTAAGATGGAAGCATGGCACAAAAATCTCCTGTAAAGCATGAACATCACCAGTGTCAGTTATGTGAGGAAGACTGCAAGAAAAGCCTTAGAAAGAGAGCAAAAGAGCTGCTTATTACAAGGAGATCAAACCAGTCAATCCTAAAGGAAATCAATCCTGAACATTCACTGGAAGGATTTGATGCTGAAGCTGAAGCTCCAATAGTTTGGCCACCTTATGCAAAAAAAAAAAAACTGACTCATTAGAAAAGACCCTGATGCTGGGAAAGATTGAAGGCAGGAGGAGAAGGGGACGACAGAGGATGAGATGGTTGGATGGTATCACTAACTCAATGGACATGAGTTTGGGTAAATTCCAGGAGTTGGTGATAGACAGGGAGGCCTGGCATGCTGCATTCCATGGGGTCACAAAGGGTCGGACACGACTGAGCAACTGAACTGAACTGACAGACTGCTTTTTCAGACTTTTTTTTTGGGGAGGGCCTTAAGAGAATGAGCCAAAGCAGAAGGAGAAAGATAGCACCTGATACATCAAGCAACTTGTTCAAATAGGGGAAACAACAATTAAGATAAATAAGCCTCACTGTATAAGCAATTTGTCCATTGCATGTTTCTCCCAGGGATTACACTGCTCTCTATAGATCTGAATAAAGTCTTTAATCAGGATGAAGTAGTACTTACAAAGACAGATCCCCAAGTCACACTGCCTGGGCTGAGATCCTGGCTTGGCACTTCACAGTTGTGTAAATTTTGTGCAAGTTACTTCACCATTCTGTGCCTCAGTTCCTTGAAAATTATAGTACTACAGGTTTTTGTGAGGATTCAATAAGTTAATCTGCATCAAGTGCTGATGTAGTATTTACCATGTGCCAGGCTTTGTTCCAAGTGCAATTAAATGTTTCCTCTTAAACACAAGTGTGATTTGCACCATTTGGGGAAGAGGCATGAGTTCACTTTAGGGAGAATAGCACCTCCTATGTCAGCATATTTTCATGGGAAGGTGAATATTAGAGGGAAATGTTGATGCTACAAAGTGATAATGAACTCATCTTTTCCTTTTTGAATGGAGGGTCTTTATTGCTAAAGTTAGATGTACAGGGCTTGAATTATATGAGGGAGACATTGGATTTCCCTATAAGCTCTTAATTTAATAAATATGTATCAATTATCTGTTCTGTGCTGGACAGCAATGTGCTAGAGATACATACACTATGCTAGCTGTGCACATCTAATAATGTTGTAAGTTTCTACAAGGCAGGATCTATGTTTTTTTCTTTTTCTGTATGCTGCACAATACTTTATAAAAGGAGAATAATAAATATCTAGAAAATGTAACACATCATTTAAGTAGAAATTGACAAATGTATGAGCGTTTTGTTTATAGGCATTAATTATTCATCCTGACATTCTAGAAATATATATGCTGGTGACTTAATTGGAGAAACAAGATGACTGAATAAATCCAATTCTTCAAAGACATCAAGAGTCTGTTTAACTGGCAAATATGAGGCTCTGCTAAACCTCTATATTTTGACAACCCCCACTCCTACCCCCCTCCCCCTCCCCCACCACCCTCAAACCCCCCCCCCCCCCCCCCCGCCCCATCCCCGCCGCCCCTGCACTACTAGCTGACACTCACCTGCCTGCTTAAATCAGTTTGGAACTGGTCAAGTTGCTTCAGTCCTACATCAAATGGAGTTCACTATCAGGCAAAATTATTCAACAACCACAGAATCCTTCACTGTCCCCTTGGTTCATGAGCTATCATTCTTTGCTCTGGTTTCCAGTTTAGAGAATGGGATTCTTAACTGGGTTCATTCCAGCAATCTTTTTAGCTTGAGAACCTGCTTTATGCTCTCAGTTCCCCTTTTCTAGGCAGAGGAAAGTTGAATCTTAACACAGAAACTTCTGGCCTCCCAATTTATTTCCTTTTTTTAAAATTTTTACTTTATTTTACTTTACAATACTGTATTGGTTTTGCCATACATTGACATGAATCCACCACGGGTGTATACAAGCTCCCAATCCTGAATCCCCCTCCCACCTCCCACCCTATATCATCTCTCTGGATCATCCCCATGCACCAGCCCCAAGCATCCTGTATCCTGTATCGAACATAGACTGGCACTTCGTTTCTTACATGATAGTATACATGTTTCAATGCCATTCTCCCAAATCATCCCACCCTCTCTCTCTCCCTCAGAGTCCAAAAGTCCGTTCTATACATCTGTGTCTCTTTTGCTGTCTCGAATACAGGGTCATCATTACCATCTTTCTAAATTCCGTATATATGTGTCAGTATACTGTATTGGTGTTTTTCTTTCTGGCTTACTTCACTCTGTATAATTGGCTCGAGTTTCATCCATCTCATTAGAATTGATTCAAATATTTATTTATTTATTTTTGATAGTGCTGGGTCTTCGTTGCTGCATGATCAATTTCTCTAGTTGTGATGTGTGGGCTTCTCATGTCGTGGCTTCTCTCATCATGCGGAATGGACTCTAGAGCACGCGGGCTTCATTAGTTGCAGCTCACAAGCTCCAGAGTACAGTCTCAGCAGTTGTGGCACATGGACTTGGTTGCCTTGCATCATGTGGGATCTTCCCAGACCAGGGATCGAACTGGTATGTCCTGCACTGCAATGTGGATTCCTAACCACTGGACCACCAGGGAATCCCTGGCTCCCATTTCTAAGGGTCAGTTTGTCTCTCTGCCTGATAATACAAGAACTGCCAAGACTCTTTGACATGCTGTTCTCCCTACTTGTTGAAGCACTCATTCTCACCTCAGCCTTCTATGCAGTTTCTAACACCTTATACCCACAGCAACCAACCATGTGTTGAAAACAGAGATTGCTATTGCCCTTAATCATCATATTTGCCACCAGCTCTGAGCCTGTGCTGTCAATTCCAGCCCCTGCCTAGAGTAACAGTTTTGACGAATAACTCATAATGCCTCCAGGGAATACCAACATATCACAACATACATGATTTTTCCTTTGTAAATGGATAGCATTGTGTTTTGTAAGAAGTTTTAACTTCTTCAGGTGAAAACAATGTGAAGGAAATATTTACTGATGAACAATCAAAAATGATAGATAAAGGATGAAGGACGCAGTGGCCTGCCCATCTTCTGGGAGCATCAACTCTGAAACCTGTTCCATGTAGTTTCTCAGAGGGCTCCCCCACCAGTCTGAAGCTCTAAGTTCTCACAAGTATGATTCCCTCAACAATGTGCTCTGATTTTGTACTTCTAGGGATCAACTCCTAAATCAACTGCCTGCATCCAAGTCTTTGTCTCAGAATCTGCTTAAAGGAACCAATAAGACACATCTCAAATTATGTCAAACCAAATTATCTTGTTTCCTTTCATTTAAGATAACCTATCTGAAGACACTTTCCTAACAACAAAGCTTGTTGGCATAGCACAAATGAATCCTCTTTTAGGATGACTGGTATGCTCAAATTTCAATACATGTCACACCAGCCATGTTCTTTATTAAAAATAGTAAAAATGGATTCTTTTTTTTCCATTTTTAGCAGAAAATGAATTTACTGAGTGAATATCAAGAGATTTTACTAACGTAGACAGCATATTAAAAAACAGAGACATACTTTGCCGACAAAAGTCTGTATAGTCAAATCTATGGTTTTTCAGTAGCCATGTATGAATGTGAGAGTTGGACCGTAAAGAAGGCTGAACGCTGAAGAATTGATGCTTTTGGACTGTGGTGCTGGAGAATACTCTTGAGAGTCCCTTGGACAGCAAGGAGATCAAACCAGTGAATCAAAAAAGAAATCAACCCTGAATATTCATTGGAAGGACTGATGCTGAAGCTCCAATACTTTGGCCACCTGATATGAATAGTCAACTCATTGGAAAAGACCCTGATGCTGGAAAAGATTGAAGGAAGGAGGAGAAGGGGACGACAGAGAATGAGATGGTTGGATGGCATTAACTGACTTAATGAACATGATTTTAAGCAAACTCCAGGAAATGGTGAAGGACAGGGAAGGCTGGCTTGCTGTAGTCCATGGAGTCACAAAGAATTGGACATGACTTACCAGCTGCTGGGAGGGATTGGGGGCAGGAGGAGAAGGGGACGACCGAGGATGAGATGGCTGGATGGCATCACGGACTCGATGGACGTGAGTCTGAGTGAACTCTGGGAGATGGTGATGGACAGGGAGGCCTGGAGTGCTGCGATTCATGGGGTCGCAAAGAGTTGGACACGACTGAGTGACTGAACTGAACTGAACTGAACTACCAGCTGAACAACAATACCAAGAGATGATATAACTGATAAGAATGTTGGAGAATTGGGTTCAACTGATACACAGGCACTCAAGATGCTGCCATAGACATGTTCTACAGTACTTAGAGTTTCACTACTGGTGCCTTTGGTACTGGACAGGCATCATTATAGTGGTGCAACATCACCAGTCAGGTTCACCAGAGGAATACACTGCAATGGAGTTTTGGGTAAAAGATATTTTTTAGCAGTTAAAAACTGTGAAGAGAAGGGAAAGAAAGCAGGACTAGACAGGGTAGGAATTGTGATATAGGAGCCAGCAAAGCCTCTGCCAACCAGTCATGGAGCTCAGGGTCAGATAATGTCCAGAAGATGATCCTGCATTAGGCTGAAATGGCTGTCTTTATATAAATTCAGTGCTCAGTCACCAGACACAGACTACCCAGGAAAGGGTATGACCCTCGCTGAGGTGGTTCTCTGTGGCTGCAATAGATCCTAACATTGCCTATCGCTGGAAGCTAGCTGCTGACCACACTCCCTACAGCTGGGCAACAAGTCTTTCCTTGAATGAGGACTCCAAGTGGCTTATTTCTGCATATATCACACGGATTCTTATTCAGCCAACCCTCCAGTAGAATTTATAAATAACCTGCACCAGTGTATCACCCTTCAAGATTCAGACTTAAGAGAGAACAGTTGATTGGCTATACTTCTGCAATGGACCCAGAGTAGACAGGGAAGAGAATGCCTTTCCCTTTCTAGGTTTCAACAGTGGGAGTTGGGTACCTATCAAATTCTCTCTTTTGGTTTCATCCTCAATAGGAAAGGAGTTCAGAACTGAGGCCATCAAAATTACAATGGCCTTCTTTAGTCCTCTCTTTTGACTATCCAATATCTCCATCCTTAAACACATTTTCCACTCTCTTTCCCTCCCTTCTATCCTTCCTCCCTCCTTCCCTTCCTCCGTTTATTCCCCATATTTTGTACTACCAAGGAAAAAAAAGTCCTCACCTAACACAACACCTCCCTCTCTTTTCCAGCTAAACATGCATCCACTTCAGTTATTACTTCCAACTCTTCATCCAGATCTCTAGTGATGTGTATGTTTTGGTATTCTTCAACTGTAAACTAAATTTTAAAGTGAACCACCAACAAACACTTTGTACCAGAGAAGATGAGTAAATAAGGCAAATTTAGCTAAAACATTTGAAATTATACAAGGAAAGAAAGATCAGTAAATGCTACAATCCTTACTTTGGCAAGTCATCATGAAATCATGGTTGATATTTATGACTTATTTGCTCCCCTAACTATTTTTTGTCCTTTTTCTTCAGCCACTCAAGCTACTCTTTCACAATTGGAAATCTTATTCAAGCCCATGGTCTCAAATAGCACTAAGTATCAATACTGCTACATTTCACTCTCCAACCTTAGCCTCCCTCTTTTTCTCCCTCTTTTTATTTTTATATTCCCTTGCTAGAGAACTTCACTGGAAGGCTCTACATTCACCAGACATCAAAGACTCAGCTTACCCTAAATTAGCCATCCCCTTCTCCTAGCCACAAGCAAATAAATATTCTTCCTGTCTTCCTTGATCAAGACGTTTGACTTAGAAGTCTTCCTGGAATTCCTTTTCTATCCATTTTCCACTTAAACTTCCTACTGGTGACAGATTTGTAAATCCCCCTTTTAGGTATTTTCTCAGCATCCCCTACCATTTACCATTCCCACCAGCACTCTTAGATCAGCTCTCTTCTTTTCTCAGTAGAGCAGTTACAGTAGCTTTGGAAGGAATGATACTTTCTGCCCAATAATCAATCACTTTTAGCACATTCTCAAATCCTCTGTCAGAATAGCTTTGTAAAATGGAAAGTAGCAGGCCTCCATCGGCCCTCTGTTGCTCTCAGGATTAGATCTAAGGTCTCCTTCTCTTCCAGTTCCTACTACATGCTTATGAATTCCACAGAATGTTGACACCCCTGTTCTCCTTTCCTACAAGGTGTTAGGGACATCTTGGCATTGTACAACTAGGGCAGGAGAGGATGTGGGGCAGGGGGTGGAGGTTTGGGGGAGAATGGATACATGTATATGTATGGCCAAATCCCTTTGCTGTTCACCTGAAACTACCACAACATTGTTAATTGCTATACCCCAATAAGAAATAAAAAGTTTAATGTTTTTGGGGAAAAAAAGAATATCATGTGAATGGTGCCCCTTGGAGTATAACATTGTACTCTATGGCAATAGTGCCCCTGAGTTTATGCAAGGGTAAGAAAATGGGTTTTACCTCCATGGTTACCATTGCTTTGAATTCCTTAAGTCATTTTCATTCTATATTCCCACTTTAGGCAGAGTCTCCCTTCTCTTGAAGTTGTCTATCCTTATTCTGCTTTCCCTAGTCTAATTAGCCTGGTTCGAGCTAATATTTTCCATCGTCAAAATATTTCTGTCTACATTTTTCATAATTTATGCCACTGTTTAGCAAATATCTTAAAACTCTCAAAGCCACAACTTCTCTAGTAACTTTTTAATTTGTCAGAATCATGGTAATTCTGGGTGCTTTTTTCTCAAATCTGCAATGCCTTCATTTTATTGACATCTAGCTAGTACTGGAGTTTCCATCAGCAAATGAAATGTTTTTTCAACACAAAATAGAGCATGTAATGTATCCTATGAATTATTTATAGGATATACAACATACATCCAGGAACAGCGTATATTATCCAGTTTCAGTCAATGTAGTAACCAAAAGATAGAAGATAAAAAGGAGGCTAAATTCAAAATACCAGAGACTTGCTTTTATGCTTGATGAGCTAGAAGTCAATGCGGGTCAGGACCAAACCACAGTTTGGGGCTCCTTAGCCATCTTTGAAGTGGATTTGTCAATTGCACTCTAGCATAATGGTACAACAGAAATAAACACATGAACATGCACACATAGCACACTTGAATGCACACACAACTGTCTGCAAATGCATGTAACTTTTTCAAAGGAGAACTTTGGTTTGCTGCCTAAGTAGAAGTGTGAGACTCAGATATTTCTTTTCCCAATGCAACTCCATTTTCATGTGATTTCTACTGGCATTTCCTATTTCTACATTTCTGTGGCCTTACCAAACTTTCTATCGACCTAAAAGAAGCTCCAAGGTGGCTCAGAGAGAAATGAGAACAAATGGATCCTCAGAGTTGAGAATGACCACTGGCTTTTCTCTCTAGTTTTGTTAGCTCCTGGCACCAACTGTTTTTTGCTTTTCTTCTCCCCCAGCTCTCTCAGAATCCTGGCCTTTCCAACTTCTCTTTCTCAGAGAGTATTTGTGCTTCAGATTACTTTACCTGGACATAACAGCTTCTCTTTTCCCCTGGTTGAATTTAATTTTATTTCCTGCCCTGACTTTAACCTTTCCAAGTCCAACAGAATGATTTCTCAGTCCTTGTTGGTCAAGACAACACCTCTCAATTTAGTATCTTCTGTGTGTTTAATTCGGAGAAGGCAATGGCACCCCACTCCAGTACTCTTGCTTGGAAAATCCCATGGATGGAAGAGCCTGGTGGGCTGCAGTCCATGGGATCGCAAAGAGTCGGACACGACTGAAGCAACTTAGCAGCATCAGCAGCAGTGCGTTTAATTATCTCTCTGTTTACACGGCAAGATATCTCGTCAACTCAATAAGCTGCTGTTTGTCATTCCCTTTATGTTAGCTTTTCCTCCCTGCCCTTTACACTCATTTTAGTCTGTATAACAGGGTTTAATTAATTTTCCAAGGACTATTTCTCGATGCAATATCCATAACTATGATTAGCAGGGAGTTGGACTGCGGTGGCATTTGTCAAAATAACAGACTCACAGCTAATTCTGCTTCCCTTTGACAGTTTCGCACACCACAGATGGATAATAAGATTGCTTATGCGAAATCTTGGCATTCTAGAAAAATAACTGAAAAATCTTGATGAAAGAAAGTAAGAACACAGTGCAAGTTAAATCACAAGATCTAATTGGCGTCATAACCACAAAATGCTGCTGCTGCTGCTAAGTCGCTTCAGTCGTGTCCAATTCTGTGAGACCCCATGGGTGGCAGCCCACCAGGCTTCCTCGTTCCTGGGATTCTTCAGGCAAGAACACTGGAGTGGGTTGCCATTTCCTTCTCCAATGCATGAAAGTGAAAAGTGAAAAGTGAAAGTGAAGCCGCTCAGTTGTGTCCGACTCCTAGCGACCCCATGGACTGCAGCCCACCAGGCTCCTCCATCCATGGGATTTTCCAGGCAAGAGTACTGGAGTGGGGTCCCATTGCCTTCTCCAAACCACAGAATGAATGTAGTCCAACAATATCATCCCCACCTTGTTCTAGAAAGAAATTAACCAACAATAAACAAAGCAAAAATAATAACAGTAATGATAATAAAAAGTAGGGCAAATTAAGTGAACATTGATCTCAGCATAGCCTGCTGGTGATTATTTCAGTGTCTTAACATTTTAGCAAAGTATTTTAGTGTCTTAACATTTTAGCAAAATACAATTTTCATATAGAAAAGCACACAGAAATACACTGTTCAGTGAATTTCCCAAACTACATTTGCCCATGTAATTAGCACCCAGATCAAGAAGCAGAAATTACCAGTACCCCAGAAGCTCCTCACTCATTATTTCTTCCATTCACTTTCCTACCTAAGGAAACCATTATGCAGACTTCTAATAATATTAATTATATATGTCTGGGGGTCTTATACAATCATACAGCATATATTTTACATCTGGTTTCTTTCATGTAACATCATGCTCGTGAAACACATCCATGTGGTTACATGAAGTTGTAAAATTTTCATTCTCATAACTGCATGGAATGCAATTCAATTGACTGACTATGCTACACTTTATTTATTCATTACACTACGCCCAATTTCCATTGTTTGGCCACTCTTTATAGCATTGAATCCTGAAGTGGATCTTTGATAAACATAGGTGTGCATCTCTGTTGGGCACCTGGGCTTCTGGGTGGCACTAGTGGTAAAGAATCTGCCTGCCAATGCAGAAGACCTAAGAGATGCTGGCTCGATCCCTGGATTGGAAAGATCCCTTGGAGGAGGAAATAACCACCCATCCAGTATTCTTGCCTGAAGAATTCCATGGACAGAGGAGCCTGGCGGGCTGCACTCCATGGGGTGGCAGAGCGTCAGATATGATGGAGTGACCAAGCATGCATGCATACTAAATCTTTCTCCTCATCTGTTGGGTATAAAGCTAGGAGTTGAATTGCTGGTTTATAAGGTATATGTATATTTAGATTTACTAGATACAGCCAGACAATATTTCAGTGATGGTACCGATTTATTTTCCCACCAGCAATGTAGTATCTTATTTGTGTATCTTTTAAATAGCCTCCTCATCCTGCCAAACTTTTATGAAAAAGCAAGCATGACATTCAATCCTATTTTTTAGCCAGTGAGTATAATGACAGTTATAAAATATCAGCTGGAAAGTTCCTCTCTGTTTATGCAATTCTCTTCTGATTCTCAAGGGAATATGAGTCTGTTCTTTAGATCACAAAGTGACATGTGACAGCACCTCTCATGCATTAGGTGCTTAGAAATATTTGTTCAATCAATAAAGTCAGAAGAGAAGCATCAGGAAGCTTACTCACTTTATGATTCAACTGTTAAAATTTATTTAAACATACAGATAAATCTAATAAAAAATGAACATAGCAAGAAATAATTCAATATTCATTTTTGTGTGCTTTTTTAAGAGCCAATCAATCATTTGTGGGGAAGGAGGTTGTAATGCTAGAATGAACTTGTGAACACAGACAGAAGAGAAAAAGATCCAAACTAAAAATGACTCATTTGATGTCGATATCATTATAGACCATAAGATAATAATTTTACAAATAATTTTTAAAAGATGACCAGTGGATGAATGTGAATCTCTGCAAGACAGGTCTGTGCCATACTCAATTTTTTAGTCCTTCTAGTGTTTACCATAAGTAGTAGATACAATATGATGATTTTTAAAATAAATGACTGAAAAATAAAACAAAACAAACAAGCAGGAAACTCTCAGCAGTCTATTGCATCTAATTAGTTCCTTTATTTAAACCACCAAAAGTGACTGTCATGGGAATAAATAGCATGTTTAGAGAAAAAAACAGGAGATGAGGAGAAAAGAGCTGGTTATATGATGAGAAGAAAATCTGTTTGTGGGCAGTGCTTAGAGTCATATTTTACTTTTAACCCTTCCGGCACTGCCATTCTCAAAATAGCTCCCTGGGCATTGACAATTAAACTAAATAGAAGGTTGTGATTTCTAATCATTTCTCTGGCCTTCCCAGGTGGCTCAGTGGTAAAGAATCTGCCTGCCAATGTGGGAGATGTAGGAGATGTGAGTTTGATCCCTGGGTTGTGAAGACCCCCTGGAGGAGGAAATGGCAACCCATTCTAGTATTCCTGCTGGAAAATCCCATGTGTCTGGAGGGCTACAGTCCATAGTATGGTCGCAAAAGAGTTGGACACGACTGAGCTCACATGCGCAATCATTTCTCCTGTGAGAAACTCTGAACTGTTACACATGCAGGCACAACATTTTATTTTAAAGTGTTTTCCAAGAGCTTTTACTGTTTCTTCTTTTTGTTCTTGAGGTCTAGATTAAGCTAAGGTAACTTATGCTTTTTTAAACAGTTCAATAACTAGGACATTTTGTAAAAATCTAATCTCAGAGGATAGATCCATACTGCATATTTTCTGGTGATAACCAACATCCTGTTCCTTTTAAAGAATAAACAGACAGTTGTCCTAATGTTTTAAAGTGAATCCCCCAGGTAATCCAAGAGTTATACAACAGTTAGACTCTATGCACAGGCTATGACAATAAGAAAGAACAAAGATGAAATGCTAAGATTCACTCCCTGATTTATCTTTAAAGCCTCTAAAGCAGGAAACAGACTTTTTTTTAATAACTGAGGATGTCCTATGGACTGCTTTCGAATCTATGCTCTTTCTCTACTTGACTGTCAAGAAGATGTGGGTGTTGGGTTTTCTTTATTTGATATTTTTCTTTTCCTTCCTAGATTCAGAATGCACCTAAAATTTTCTGGATATCAGATATACTGCTGAGTCATGAAACCAGCAGGACTGAGAGATGCAATTTAAAGAGGGGATTCCGAATTGAACCTCTGTGCCAAGAAATCACATTTCAAGGGGAATTCTATAGCCAACTCCTAATGATGCAAGAACTCACTGACTAGTCAGTAGATTGACCAGACCACTTGATTTTCCTTTACCCTCCCGCTTTCTGACCTCAAATGTTTCCTATTCCTTATCAGCTTCAGAGGGTGTGAAAGAAAGAAGGAAGTTGTGACTCTAATAAATCTTTTTTTTTTTATTGAAATATAATTGTTTTACCATGTTCTGTTGATTTCTGCTGTACAACAACATGAATCAGCTGTATGTTTACATACATTCCATCCCTCTTGGACCTCCCTCCCAACTCACCTGCTATCCTACCCCTCTAGCCATCACAGAACACAGAGCTGAGCTCCCTGTGCTATAGAGCAGATTCCCAGTAGCTATCCATTTCACACATGATAGTGTATGTATGCTGGCTTCCCTGGTAGCTCAGCTGGTAAAGAGTCTGCCTGCAATGCAGGAAACCCCAGTTCAATTTCTGGATAGGTAAGATCCCCTGGAGAAGGGATAGGCTACCCAATCCAGTATTCTTGGGGTTCCCTGGTAGCTCAGATGGTAAAGAATCTGCTTGCAATGTGGGAGACCTGGGTTCGATCCCTGGGTTGGAAAGATCCCTTGCAGGAGGGCATGGCAACCACTCCAGTATTCATGCCTGGAAAATCCCCATGAACAGAGGATCCTGGCAGAACATAGTCCATGGGGTCGCAAGAGTCAGACACAACTGAGTGACTCAGCACAGCACAGTGTATATATGTAAATCCTAATTTCCTAATTCGTCCCACCTCTCCTTCCCCCACTGTGTCCACATATCCATGCTCTATGTCTGCATCTCTATTCCTGCCCTGCAAGTAGGTTCATCTGTATCATTTTTCTAGATTTCACATATATGTGTTAATATACAATATTTGTTTTTCTCTTCACTCTATGACAGACTCTAGGTCCATCCATGTCTCTACAAATAACCCAATTTCATTCATTTTTATGGCTAAGTAAAGCTTTACTTAAATTAAGGTTAAGAAACAAAGGAAAAGAAAAATGTTATTCATTTTAATAATAATTTTCCATATTGTCTATAGATTTTAAACATTCTTAGCTTACCATGGTAACCAAGGATATGAGAAAATAACTTAATTTTTGGAAATGTTCCAAAGTTGAATTATTCTGCAACTGCACTGTTAGAGCCTTGAGGCAAGAGAACAAACTGGTGGATAGGGGCTTGGGGTTTACGGGGAGGAACTGGATGTTTCCATCTACAATCATTTTCGAAAAAGGATAATTCAGCTGTGCTGGGAAAGAGCTATTTTCATGGTTCAGTGGTGGGGATACATTGATTTGGCCAAGTAGGGATTAAATTGTCAGCCAGGGGTAGAATGCATTAAGAATACTGAGGAGGAAAATTAGAAAGAGGAAAGTGAGGAGGAAACCTGCCGAATGTGATGTAGAGCCTAAGGTTCCGTGGCTTCTGTTTTAGTAGTCTTAGTCTCAGCTCCCTGTTTACTGTGAAACCCTGAGAAAGTCACTGATTTCTTTAAGTCACAATTTCCTCATCTTTCAAATGAGGATAATTTCTTCCATAGGCAACATATGTCCTTTGTTACAAAGAACAGGTGGAATTTGTATGAAATTTTATTGAAAATTGCTTTTAAAGCATATACTCTGAACAAAGGTCCTTTTGGAGGATGAGTTTAAAGGGTGATGGAAACAATTAAATTGTTCCAACTTGAGACTTCTGGGAAGCCAGAAGAGATCTCCAGGTGAATCTGCATTTCTGGAGCACACTGAAGGAGAATGGTGATGGGAAAGTGGGGAGAGAAGAAGGGAAAAAGTCTAACATGTACTGAATACTAGCTATGCACTGGGAATATCACATTTATTATATCATTTAATCCCTCACCAATCCCATGAGATGATTATTATTTTCCCCTATTTTACAGCAGAGACTCAGAGTGGTTAAGAAATTTGTCCAAATTCACTATCATCACTTATCAGGAGAGGTTTATAATGAGTCACTGAATTATGTTTTGGCAGCTCCTGGAATTTGTCTCATGTTCTTCAAAGAAGGAACTTGGGAAGCCCAAAGACCCAGACTGCAATATGGAAGCCAAATAGAAGCTTCAGACATTGGAGGGCCATTATTTCCTAACTCCCCTTCTCTGAGATGGTGGGAATATCAGTGAAGATGATAAGAAAACTGTACATTCTAAATTGCATAAATGAGTGAATATATTGGCAAGAATAAGAGCCAGGATTCTCATAGTAGAGAAGGGAGATTCAAAACTGGGAATGGGAAGTCTTCAGAAAAAGTGTGGTGTTGAATGGGAAGTGGAAATGGAAGTTATCTACCCATGGTTGTGTATGTGTGTGTGCATGCACATGTACAAGTATACTAAGAGATGTATATGGAGGTGTATACATGTATGCGTTCCTGCTAAGTCATTTCAGTTGTGACTGACTCTTTGTGACCCTATGGACTGTAGCCCACCAGTTCCTCTGTCCATGGGATTCTGAAGGCAAGGATACTGGAGTGGATTGTCATGCCCTCCTCCAGGGGATCTTCCCAACTCAGGGATCAAACCTGTGTCTTCTGCAGCTCCTGCATTACAGGCAGATTCTTTATCACTGAGCCACCAGAGAAGCCCCATATGTATGTGTACTTGCATACAAACACATGTATCCTACCTCTGTTCACTGAAAAGGCCTAGAAGCAATGACAGTCCAGTATCAAAGAGCATACTTATCTCTCAGATCTTGGTTTCTAATTACTACTCTCCACTGAAAGAACCAGGGCCCCATGGCAAAATGGCTGATTTCAGAACATGATAAAACTTGAAAGAGTTCCCACTGTCCAATTCTGGGGGAATTTGAACATAAAAATAAGTAAATAATGATAGTAACATATTGTAAGGAGAAGGCAATGGCACCCCACTCCAGTACTCTTGCCTGGAAAATCCCATGGACAGAGGAGCCTGGTAGGCTGAAGTCCATGGGGTCGCTAAGAGTCAGAGATGACTGAGCGACTTCACTTTGACTTTTCACTTTCATGCATTGGAGAAGGAAATGGCAACCCACTCCAGTGTCCTTGCCTGGAGAATCCCAGGGACAGAGGAGCCTGGTGGGCTGCCGTCTATGGGGTCGCACAGAGACATGACTGAAGTGACTTAGCAGTAGCAGCAACATATTGTAACACAATGAATAAAATAGTAATCCACTATAAATATGTAAATAATAAAGGAGAAGAAAAGAAAGGTATTTATTACATTATAATGTCAACCAGTAATGTCAAAAGCAATGGAGCTGGAAAATCACCATTGAACAATCATCATAGTAATAATCAATCCAGGCTAGAATCATCAATAGTTGCTAAGACTAGTGGGTAAAAAAGTGGGTGAAAGCTTGATATAGAACAAGATATTTACATAGTCCCAAAGTATCTTCCCACAAATTATCAATTACTAATGGAAATTTTTATAGTGAAAAGCCTAGTCAACACTACCTTAACTAAATGATAAAAGTTAGCATAACTAATAATGATTTAAAAGTTATCATGTGGTTCTTTATTTGATGCAGTGAGAAGACATAACCTGGTTTCTACAGTACTTACTGGCAAAATTGCATAACCTAAATTTAATCTCAATGAAACATCAGGGAGCCCTAATTGAAGGGCATTCTATGAAATAATAGATTTTTCTCTTCAAAAACATTGAGGTCATGAAAAAAATAAAAGACAGAACTATTCCAGAGTAGAGACTGAAGACATTAAATTCTATAGGTGATGCATGATTGGACCTCAGACTGGGATAAATATATATATATATATATATATATATATATATATATATCCCCAAAAGAATATTTTTGGAAAATCTGACCAAATTTTAATGCAAACTTTGGACTAAATAATAACAAATTACTAATGTAAATTTACTGATTTTGTTCACTGTACTGTTATATAAGAAAAAGTCTTTGTCTTTAGTATCAAAAAACCAAACTATCTACATACTGAAGTATTTAGGCATAGAGAGGAATGATGTCTGCAGCTTACTCTCAAATCTTTCAAGAAAAATGTCAGAGAGAGAGTGTGTGTGAGGGAATAGGTCAGAATGTAAATATTTAGTAAATCTAGGTAAAGGGCATATAGGAGTTCTTTGTACTATTTTTGTAAATTTGCATTTGAAATTACAGCAAAATTTAGAAGTTATAAAATCATAATAAATTACAGTCTTATCCTTAATTTCTCCAAAGTAATACCCTATAGCAATTGAAAAGAGATATCATTTGTGATATAAAACTTCTTTCTACATTTGCTGTAGGTAGTTCATACTAGTAATTATTCTCTGTTTTGACATTGTCTTCATTTAAATACTTCTCCAATATGTTTGTGAGTGTGTATGTGTAGTTTAATTTCATGAGTGTGTCCCTTCTTTTTTCTCTTTCTTCACTTGGGTATTTTCAGTGTCACATGGAAGACTGTGCAGCCTGAAACTGTATCCACTAGAGGCACATTCTCCTCATCCTCTGGTAGATGTAAAGCCTAAATACCTCAGGGTCTGTTTATATTTTAAGGTCAAGAAGCAGTCTGTGTGAGAGAGACTGCTCTGGATTTTGTAGTCAAATTAATCTATTTCAAAGCCCCTCTCTGCCATTAACTAATTTAAATCTGTTTCTAAATCTTAACTAACATGCCTAAGTATTATGATAAAGTTATCAATTATGCAAAATGCTTAGAACTCAGTAATCAACAAATGGAGAATATTTTTAATTCCATTCTACTGTTTGCAGAATTATATTTAATATTAACTTTCTTGTAATTCCTGTAGTTGATATGAAACAGGATATTTACATAGTCCCCAAATACCTTCCTACAAATTATCAATTAAAAACAGAATTTTTTTTTAATTGGAGGCTAAATACTTTACAACATTGTGGTGGTTTTTGTCATACGTTCACATGAATCAGCCATGGGTGTACATGTGTTCCCCATCCTGACCCTCCCTCCCAGCTCTCTCCCCATCCCATCCCTCAGGGTCACCCCAGTGCACCAGCCCTGAGTACCCTGCCTCATGCATCTAACCTGGACTGGTGATCTATTTCACATATGATAATATACATGTTTCAATGCTATTCTCTCAAATCATCTCACCCTCGCCTTCTCCCACAGAGTCCAAACGTCTGTTCTCTTTTGCTGTCTCACAAATAGGGTCATCGTTACCATCATTCTAAATTCCATATATATGCATTAATATACTGTATTGGTGTTTTTCGTTCCGACTTACTTCACTCTGTATAATAGGCTCCAGTTTCATCCACCTCATTAGAATTAATTCAAACGCATTCTTTTTAATAGCTGAGTAATATTCCATTGTGTATATGTACCACAGCTTTCTTATCCCTTTGTCTGTTGATGGACATCTAGGTTACTTCTATGTCCTGGCTATTATAAAGAGTGCTGTGATGAACATTGAGGTACATGTGCCTCTTTCAATTCTGGTTTCTTTGGTGTGTACACCTAGAAGTGGGATTGCTAGGTTGTATGGCAGTTCTATTTCCCGTTTTTGAAGGAATCTCCACACTGTTCTCCATAGTGGCTGTACTAGTTTGCATTCCCACCAACAGTGTAAGAGGGTTCCCTTTTCTCCACACCCTCTTCACTATTTATTGTTTATAGACTTTTGGATAGCAGCCATTCTGACTGGCATGAGATGGTACCTCATTGTGGTTTTGATTTGCATTTCTCTGATAATGAGTGATGCTGAGCATCTTTTTATGTGTTTGTTAGCCATCTGTATGTCTTCTTTGGAGAAATGTCTGTTTAGTTCTTTGGCTCATTTTTTGATTGGGTCGTTTATTTTTCTGGAATTGAGCTGCAGGAGTTGCTTGTATATTTTTGAGATTAATTCTTTGTCAGTTGCTTCATTTGCTATAATTTTCTCTCATTCTGAAGGCTGTCTTTTCACCTTGCTTATAGTTTCCTTTGTTGTGCAGAAGCTTTTAATTTTAATTAGATCCCATTTGTTTATTTTTGCTTTTATTTCCAATATTCTGGGAGTTGGGTCATGGAGGATACTGCTGTGATTTATGTTGGAGAGTGTTTTGCCTATGTTCTCCTCTAGAAGTTTTATAGTTTCTGGTCTTACATTTAGATCTTTAATCCATTTTGAGTTTATTTTTATGTATGGTGTTAGAAAGCATTCTGGTTTCATTCTTTTACAAGTGGTTGACCAGTTTTCCCAGCACCACTTGTTAAGAGATTATCTTTTCTCCATTGTATATTCTTGTCAAAGATAAGGTGTCCATAGGTGTGTGGATTTATCTCTGGGCTTTCTATTTTGTTCCATTGATCTATGTTTCTGTCTTTGTGCCAGTACCATACTGTCTTGATGACTGTGGCTTTGTAGTATAGCCTGAAGTCAGGCAGGTTGATTCCTCCAGTTCCATTCTTCTTTCTCAAGATTGCTTTAGATACTCGAGGCTTTTTGTAATTCCATACAAATTGTGAAATTATTTGTTCTAGTTCTATGAAAAATACCATTGGTAGCTTGATAGGGATTGCATTGAATCTATAGATTGCTTTGGGTAGTATACTCGTTTTCACTGTATTGATTCTTCCAATCCATGAACATGGTATATTGCTCCATCTAGTTGTGTCCTCTTTGATATCTTTCGTCAGTGTTTTATAGTTTTCTATATATAGGTCTTTTGTTTCTTTACATAGATTAATTCCTAAGTATTTTATTCTTTTTGTTGTAATGGTGAATGGAATTGTTTCCTTAATTTCTCTTTCTGTTTTCTCATTGTTAGTGTATAGGAATGCAAGGGATTTCTGTGTGTTAATTTTATATCCTGCAGCTTTACTATATTCATTGATTAGCTCTAGTAATTTTCTGGTGGAGTCTTTAGGGTTTTCTATGTAGAGAATCATGTCATCTGCAGTGAGAGTTTTACTTCTTTTCCAATCTGGATTCCTTTATTTCTTTTTCTGCTCTGATTGCTGTGGCCAAAACTTCCAAATCTATGTTGAATAGTAGTGGTGAGAGTGGGCACCCTTGTCTTGTTCCTAACTTTAGGGGAAATGCTTTCAATTTTTCCACATTGAGGATAATGTTTGCTGTGGGTTTATCATATATGGCTTTTATTATGTTGAGGTATGTTTCTTTTAGTCTTGCTTTCTGGCGGGTTTTTATCATAAATGGATGTTGAATTTTGCCAAAGGCTTTCTCTGCATCTATTGAGACAATCGTTTGGTTTTTATCTTTTAATTTTTTAATGTGGTGTATCACATTGATCTATTTGCAAATATTGAAGAATCCTTGCATCCCGGGGATAAAGCCTATTTGGTCCTGATGTATGATCTTTTTAATATGTTGTTGGATTCTGTTTGCTAGAATTTTGTTAAGGATTTTTGCATCTGTGTTCATCAGTGATATTGGCCTGTAGTTTTCTTTTTTTTGTGGCATCTTTGGTTTTGGTATTAGGGTGATGGTGGCCTCATAGAATGAGTTTGGAAGTTTACCTTCCTCTGCAATATTCTGGAAGACTTTGAGTAGGATAGGTGTTAGCTCTTCTCTAAATTTTTGGTAGAATTCAGCTGTGAAGCCATCTGGTCCTGGGCTCGTTTGTTGGAAGATTTCTGATTACAGTGTCGATTTCTGTGGTTGTGATGGGTCTGTTAAGATTTTCTATTTCTTCCTGGTTCAGTTTTGGAAAGTTATACTTTCCTAAGAATTTGTCTATTTCTTCCAAGTTGTCCATTTTATTGGCATATAATTGCTGATAGTAGTCTCTTATGATCCTTTGTATTTCTGTGTTGTCTGTTGTGATTTCTCCATTTCTAATTTTGTTGATTTGATTTTTCTCCCTTTGTTTCTTGATGAGTCTAGCTAATATTTTGTTTATTTTATTTACCTTCTCTAAGAACCAGCTTTTAGCTTTGTTGATTTTTGCTATGGTTTCTTTTGTTTCTTTTGCATTTATTTCTGCTCTAATTTTTAAGATTTCTTTCCTTCTATTTACCCTGGGGATCATTTCTTCCTTTTCTAGTTGCTTTAGGTGTAGAGTTAGGTTATTTGTTTGATTTCTCTCCTGTTTCTTGAGGTAGGCTTGTGTTGCTTTGAACCTTCCCTTTAGCACTGCTTTTACTGAATCCCATAGGTTTTGGGTTGTCATGTTTTCATTTTCACTCGTTTCTATGCATATTTTGATTTCTTTTTTGATTTCTTCTGTGATTTGTTGGTTATTCAGAAGTGTGTTGTTTAGCCTCCATATGTTTGTATTTTTCATAGTTTTTTTTTTCCCTGTAGTTGACATCTAATCTTACTGCACTGTGATCAGAAAAGATGCTTGAGATGATTTCAATTTTTTTGAATTTACCAAGGTTAGATTTATGGCCCAGGATGTGATCTATCCTGGAAAAGATTCCATGTGCACTTGAGAAAAAGGTTAGGGTGAAATGTCCTATGGATATCAATTAGGTCTAACTGTTTCATTGTATCATTTAAAGTTTGTGTTTCCTGGCTAATTTTCTGTTTAGTTGATCTATCCATAGGTGTGAGTGGGGTATTAAAGTATCCCACTATTATTGAACACTGCAAACAAATATCACTGGTGTGTGTGGGGAGTGCTCGCAATGTCTGGGTCACACTAGGTTTGCCCCCACTCACGGTGTGTTTGCCCCTGCTCACTGTGTGCTTTCTCGGTCTACACTGCTCAGGCTCCCAGTTGTTCAGCCAGGGAAATGTCTGAGGTGGGCCCTGGGTTGTGTGCACTTCCCAGGTCTACGCTGCTCAAGTTCAGGTTCTCAGGTACTCCACAAAGGCACAGACTTTGTTGGGGCTGCGTTTTGTGCCCTTCCCAGGTCCGAGCAGCTCAGGTGACCAGGTGCTTGGTGAGCACACTCTCCCCAAAAAGGTGCAGTGTGTCTTATCACTTCCCTGGTCCCAGCGCTCGGTTTCCTGGGTATGCAGTGGGAGTACTGTCTCAAGTGTGCCGTATGTCTCCTCTGGAGAGCTGATCTCTGGCTGTGACCCTCCTGGCAGATGTCAACCATCCAGGATCCCAGGAAGACTTGGTTAGCAACTGGAGGCCTGCTTGCAGTTTGGTAGGGGATGCCGTCTCTAGGGCCGAGTTTGCCCCTTTCCAGCTCTGGCTGCTGCCCCTCTGCCTCTCTGCTTCTGGCGGGGGATGGGCCTGTCCGCAGCCGCTAACTCTCCTCTGGTATTTCCTCAGTCCTTTGTTATTTGAGCGGCCCGGCAGTGCCTTAGGAAAGTTCTCTCTCTCTCTTTTTCCTCTTTTTTTTTTTTTTTTTCTTCTCTGCTATTCCATGGTTTGGGTTGCTATCTCACGTTAGCTCCCTCAGATTGCCCTCAGGACATTCAGGCCTGGTCCTTACCCTGAGCAACGCAGCCCACGCCTCCCTGTTCAGCCCCCACTTGCTGGTGGTGGATGCGAGCGTCTGGGTTACTTCTCTGTTGGGAGTTGCTGTTAGGCATGTAATCTGTGGGTTTTATTTATTTATTTTTTCCTCCCAGTTATGTTGCCCTCTGAGATTCCAAAACTATGCACAGACCCGCCAGTGAGAGGGTTTCCCGGTGTCTGGAAACTTCTCCTCTCTTAAGACTCCCTCCCCAGGCCTAACTCTTTCTTCTCTCTTTTTATCTTTTATATTTTGTCCTACCTCCTTTCAAAGACAATGGGCTGCCTTTCTGGGTGCCTGGTGTCCTCCGCCAGCATCCAGAAGTTGTTTTGTGGTATTTGCTCAGCATTCAAATGATCTTTTGATGAATTTGTGGGGGAGAAAGTGGTCTCCCCATCCTATTCCTCTGCCATCTTGGGATCTCCCCCCTCAAAAACAGAAATTTTTATAGAGACAAACACCACCTTAACCAAGTGATAAAAGTTAGCATAACTAATAATGATTTAAAGAGTATCATGTAGCTCTTTATTTGATGCACTGAAAAGGCACAGCCTGGTTTCGGTAGTACTTAAGGCCAAAATTGCATAACCCTTATGCAAAGGGACATGTTGTACTATGCCAATAGAAAGACAGAAATATAGCTAACAAACTCAAACTCTTTGAAAAGTAAATTGGCAGTAATCTCAAAGATTACCCAAATCAACCTCCATTTCTGAATTTTTTTTTAATTAAAGTAGAGTTGATTTACCAGTCAACATTCAGAAAATGAAGATCATGGCATCTGGTTCCATCACTTCATGGGAGATAGATGGGGAAACAGTGGAAACAGGGGCAGACTTTATTTTTGGGGGATCCAAAATCACTGCAGATGGTGACTGCAGCCATGGAATTAAAAGACGCTTATTCCTTGGAAGGAAAGTTATGACCAACCTAGATAGCATATTCAAAAGCAGAGACATTACTTTGCCAACAAAGGTCCATCTAATCAAGGCTATGGTTTTTCCAATGGTCATGTATGGATGTGAGAGTTGGACTGTGAAGAAAGCTGAGCACCAAAGAATTAATGTTTTTGAACTGTGGTGTTGGAGAAGACTCTTGAGAGTCCCTTGGACTGCAAGAAGATCCAACCAGTCCATTCTAAAGGAGATCAGTCCTGGGTGTTCTTTGGAAGGACTGTTCAGCTAAAGCTGAAACTCCAGTACTTTGGCCACCTCATGGGAAGAGTTGACTCACTGGAAAAGACTCTGATGCTGGGAGGGTTTGGGGGCAGGAGGAAAAGGGGATGGCGGAGAACAAGATGGCTGGATGGCATCACCGACTCAATGGACGTGAGTTTGAGTGAATTCAGGGAATTGGTGATGGACAGAGAGGCCTGGCGTGCTGCAATTCATGGGGTCACAAAGAGGTGGACATGACTGAGCGACTGAACAGAACTGACTGACTGTATTAGCCTCAGGTCTACACCATTGTGATTTGTTGTGTGTGTGTGTGTGTGTGTGTGTGTATCTTTTTTTTTTTTTTTTGGCAGATCATATTCCATGATAGGTTATTACAAGATATTGGGTATAATTTCCTGTGCTATACGTATCACTTATATTTGAAATCTAAAAAAATCATGCAAGTAAATCTATACACAAATCTGATATTTTAAAATGATTGTTATTCATTCCTCCTAATAGTTTAAAAAAATTAAATAGATATAAGTAAGTAAGTAAGTAAGTAAAGTCACTCAGTCGTGTCTGACTCTTTGCGACCCCATGGACTGTAGCCTACCAGGCTCTTCCCTCCATGGGATTCTCCAGGCAAGAGTACTGGAGTGGGTTGCCATTTCCTAGGCTCATAAGAAAAACAAATAAATAGAAGTCACCTAATCTCTCTATACCCCAGAGGTCTTTTAGCTACTTATTCTGATGTTAACATCCATATATATTTTTGCATGTGTTACATGTTATATATGTACATATGTTTATATATACATACATGTATTTTAAATATATGTGTATATATTATGTATACATATGTTTAAATTGCTTGTTTTTGATAAGTCTGTTTTAGATGTAGTTCCATTGTTTTCCAACTTCTAATGTTGCAACTGGTACTCTTATTTCATATAGCTTGTAAGTGATTTAATCATTTGTTCTGGAATAACAGAGCTGAATCTTCTCTTTATCTTTGGAGTTCTGAGTTTCAAGATAAAATACATTGGAATAGACTTTTTTCATTAATTTATTCTTGTAAGGGCCTTGCAGTTTGGAGACTCAGGTCCATCAATTCTGGGCAATGTTCTCACACTATTTCTTATAGAACACAAAAAATAATTCTGGAAAGAAAGTTACTTTCTGAAACTTTTACTTGCCTGTTGTACAAAAAACCCTTTTTTCCTTATTGTAAATCATTTTGCCTTTTGGTTCCAATTTCTTGGATATTTCCATGACTGAATATTCTAATGCATGCATGCATGCTCAGTCATGTCCAACTCTTTGCCACCCCATGAACTGTTGCCCATCAAGCTCCTCTGTCCATGGAATTTTCCAGGCAAAAATAACTGGAGCAGGTTGCCATTTCCATCTCCAGGGGTATCTTAATCAGATTTTTTTTTAATATCATATGACTTTATTTTTACAACATAAAAACAAGATAGAGGATGAGTTCAAGTAAAGCTTTAGTTTAAACTCTATTTGATGTTTTTGACTACATAGGGAGGAATATAATCATGTGAAATGAAAATTATGCATTTTATGAATATAAACATGTTCAACTGAAAAAGACCCAAGTGAAACTATGAAAGAATCAGTGGCAGAATATAAGGTGTGCTTACGCTAGTAACAGATACTAACAATAATTCTATGGTATTTGTATTTTTAAAACTTTTTATTTTATATTGGAGTATAGCCTATTAACAGTGTTGTGATAGTTTCAGGTGAAGAGCTAAGGAACTCAGCCATACATATACATGTATCCATTCTCCCCCAAATTCCACTCCCATCCAGGCTGCCACATAACATTGAGCAGAGTTCCCTGTACTATACAATAGGTCCTCGTTTTTATGCATTTTAAATATAGCAGTATATACCTGTCCATGCCAAACTCCCTAACTATCCCTTCCCCTATCCTTCCCTCTGGCAACCCTAAGTTCATTCTCTAAGTCTGAGAGTCTGTTTCTGTTTTGTAAGTTCATTTGTATCTTTTTTTTTATTCCACATATAAGGGATGTCATATGATATTTCCCCTCTCTGACTTATTTCACTCAGTATGACAGTCTCTAAGTCTAAGTCCATCAAATTTCTGATTTTTAATTGTATTTTTAATTTCCAAAAACTCATTCTTAATCTGTGATGATACAAATTTAGTTTTTCTGTTATCTACATTATCTCAGTGTTGATCTCTTTTTTTGTGTGTTGAAATCTTTCCCCAAATATTTGGTGATTGTTGGTGGCCCATTTATATTTAGAGATGAGATAACAAAAAGTTGATCAGTAGTTTTGTCCCTGGGAGTGCCTTTTTGACCAATGGACTTCATAATTAAATAATTAAATGGTCAAGCTTATTTTTCATTGAAATCTCCCCAAATAAGAGTATCTATGGACCTTCTCTCTAGGAAAGTTTAGTCTCATCAGCAAAGAATCTTCCATCACTTGCCAGGAGAGCCTAGGGCTGACCGCCTTTGTTCTGGTATTGAGTGAAAGTAGAGGACTAGAGTTTCACCTTTACTATGCAAACTTTCATTCAATTCCCTTTTATGATCTGTCTAAAGCATAAGAATGTCTTCTAGTGCACATAGATTTCACAGGCATCATCAGGCATTCTTTCATCAAGAAGCAGTGGCTTTATGCAGAGTGTAGTAGACTGCTGAAACTTCAGTTACAAGGCCAGCTGGGAAAAAAAAAATCACCTTACAACTGTCAATATGTGATGCTTTCTTCTTTATAATTACAACACAGGAGTCCTGAAACCAATAGATACAAATAGAAGTGTCTCCTCTAACTACTGTATCTAATAACCCATTGGAAATATTTTTATTCCAGCTACTACAAACTTTGGTTCAGTGTGTGTGTGTGTGTATGTCTTAGGAGCCAAGAGATAAATCCTTGTGCCAGAAAATCTAAGTATGGTTCCAATAGTGGAAGCTGAAACTGCTGCCAGGCCATTTTGGGCTCCTCATGTCACTGAACCAATAGCCGTATTGTTACTATACTAAGTAATTTATTTGGGTTATCAGGGGAAATTTTGGTTGCTGCTACCCAATATGGGCTTCCCTGTTGGGTCAGTGGTAAAGAATCTGCCTATCAATGAAGGAGGCATGGGTTTAATCCTTGAGTTGGGAAAATGCCCTGGAGAAGGAAATGGAAACCCACTCCAGTATTCTTGCTTGGGAAAATCCATGGAAAGAGGAGCCTGATGGGCTACAGTCCATGGGGTCACAAAGAGTCAGACATGACTTAGTGACTAAACAATGACAACACAATATGGACCGGGACTGTGTGCAAACCTAGGGCATTCCCCAGGGCATGTTTTGCTTTACTCAGTAGTCCTTATCCTGAAAGACTGAATCATTGCAATAAAACCAGACATCACAGAAAAGTCTACAAGTCATTAAAAAGTCTACATCATTAAAAAGTCTACAAGTAACAAATGCTGGAAAGGGTAAAGGGGAAAGGGAACCCTCCTACACTGCTGGTGGGTTATAAATTGGCGCAGCCACTATGGAAAACAGAATGAAAGTTCCTTAAAAAACTAAAAATTGAGCTACCATATGATCCAGCAATCCCACACCTAAGCATATATCTAGAGAAAATTCTAATTTGAAAATATATATGCACGCCTATGTTCACATCATGGAGAAGGCAATGGCAACCCACTCCAGTACTCTTGCCTGGAAAATCCCATGGACGGAGGAGCCTGGTAGGCTGCAGTCCATGCGGTCACTAAGAGTCGGGCACGACTGAGCGACTTCACTTTTACTTTTCACTTTCACGCATTGGAGAAGGAAATGGCAACCCACTCCAGTATTCTTGCCTGGAGAATCCCGAGCCTAGTGGGCTGCCGTCTATGGGGTCGCACAGAGTCGGACACGACTGAAGTGACTTAGCAGCAGTAGCAGCATGTTCACATCAGCACTATTTACAATGGCGAAGACATGGAAGAAACCTAAATGCTCATCAACAGATGAATGGATAAAGAAGATGTACAAGATATATATTCCATCATATATCATAATCATATACATACATATATATGTATATGATGGAATATTTCTCAGCAATAAAAAAGAATGAAATATTGCCATTTGCAGCAACTTGAGTGGACCTAGAGACTATCATTACAAGTGAATTAAGTCAGACTGAGAAGGGTGATATCACTTATACGTGAACTCTAAAAAATTATACAACTGAACTTATTTACAAAACAGAAACATACTCACAGACATAGAAAACAAACTTACACTTACCAAAAGGGAAAGGAGTGGGGATAAATTAGGATTTGGGGGTTAGCAGCTGCACACTACTATATAGAAAATAGATAAACAAGAACCTACTATATAGCACAGGGAACCATATTTGTTATCTTGTAAGAAAAATCATAGTTCAAAAGAAAAAAAAAACAGACTTCAAAGATTCAAATCCTTTAGAGTTTCAAATTTGGACTATCCCACAATAAAGATTATCATACAGCTTACATGCCAGCAAAGGATAAGGCATATGTAATGCAAGGTAGAAGAAAAATCAACATAACCCTCGCACGATGCTATGGAAGAGGGGTCCAATACAGCTACAACTGTGTAACTGATTCCCTTTCCCAGACTGTATTATATGAACTCTGGTGTTAGCTAATGTTTTGTATTTTAGGTAAGAATATGATGAGATTTTTATCATCTTTCCATAATATAGTATTTAATGGGACTTCATGGACTCTGTTGGGGAAATGAAGGTTTCATCCTAATGAAGTACAGAAGTGGATACTGCAAATCAAAAGGAGTAGACTGTGTGAGATGACATCTGTTGGACGCCCGTGCTCTTGATTCATTTTCTACTATTCTTTCAACTTTTCTCAGTCGTTCTCAACCCCATCACCACCACCAGAAAACTCTTCTCCCCCAGAAACTGGCTTATGTGGCTCACACCAACAGGTTCTTGTTGGGTTGGTCAGTAGGAATACCTGACAAATAGTCTACAGGAAACTGAGGAGTGTGAGACAGGGTATTTACTCCTTTAGTTCTCTCCTTGAAAGGTTGTGTTGGGCTGGCTATTTTCCTCAACCAAAGACCACTCACTACTTCACTTAAGATGACCAACTTCTATACAACATTTTTTCCACTTTTTCATATGCTTTCAAGGAATCCACCTGCAATGCAGGAGACCTGGGTTCAATCTCTGGGTTGGGAAGATCCCCTGGAGAAGGGAAAGGTTACCCAAGCCAGTGTTCTGGCCTGAAGAATTCCATGGACTGTATAGTTCATGGGGTCACACTACTGAGCGACTTTCGCTTTCAATTTTCACTTTCACTTTCCACTTTCACTTTCAAGCCTAGAATCAGAATGTTTTGGCTGCCATGAGCCCTGTATTTCTACATGAAAATAAACCCTTCTTGAATTGTCCTATTTTAAAAGTACCATCTCTATTTCCTAAGGGGACCAGCTCTGATTTCATATACATACCATGATAGATTTGAGATAAGTAGATTTTTTAAAAATTCCTATTGAGGCTTATTTAGTTTTACCCCTACACACACACACACACATACACAGAGTTTAAAATTTTTGCTATCAATAACGCTGTAAATATTACACTTTGGCTAAACCCTAGTGGACATTTTTCTTCATTTCCCTAGGATTCATTTTTAGAAGTGAAATTGTGGCTCAAAGATATTTTTAAGTATCTTAATACAGATTTCTATATTGCCCTCCAGTAAACTTGTGACAACTTATGCTGATTTATATCAGCCATGTATGAGGCAACTTAATTCATTCCACTTTAATTAAAGTTGGGTATTAATATTTTATAATTTGCAAATTTATGGATGAAACAATTTCATTGTTGGTATAATTTGCATTTCTTTTATTATTTCTCCAGTTGAACATTTTCATATACTCATTTTCCATTTATATATCTTTTTTTTTGGTAAATTGAACGTTATATCCTTTGCCCTTTTGTGTATTTCAGGTTTCACCTTTTTTCTTTGGTTAAAGTACTTACCCCTTGTCAGTATTCATTTTTGATGACAAAAAGAGCAAAAACAAGAAATAAGGGGCACAATGATTTTTTTTTCAGTGTAGGATATCTGAAGGACTGATCAGAGATATTTTCTAGAGTTATTTTTAGGGAAAATTGTATTCTCTTCCTGAAAAGTACACAATGATTATCATTAACATCACCAGGATCTGCATGAATAAGTTATCAACAGAATAAAAAAATCTCTTCAAATGGATATCAAAGTTTACAACATAGTGTTATTTAAAATTCTAGGCTTTTAAAATGCAGTTATTTTTCACAGGAAGTATCATTGCTTTCAATTTCTTTTCTCCAGGCTATATTAACTCTTTGTTTTTATGAAGAGGAAAAAAAAGTTACCAGTAACAAGAAAAGGCTATTCCTTGGTAGAGACAAATTTGCAATCACACATGATGGAAAGTGGAAACAGGCAAAGTCACAAAGTAACAGCCTATTTACATGTCATTTCCATGAAGTTTCTGTCCCCGTAGGATATCCTTAAAAAAAAAAAAAAGATGGTTTCACTACACAACTACACAGGAGGTTTGAAGCAGAGATAACTCATTCTTCCCATTTTAAGACAATAATAAACACTAATACGTCACTGTTCAATCTCCATTAGGGCAGAGTATTTCAGTTCAGTTCAGTTCAGTCACTCAGTCATGTCTGACTCTTTGCAACCATACTATTATAGACAATTGAAAATCAGCTTATACTGCTCATGATATTCAAATATCATTCAGAAATAAGAGTTCCTTCCTGAAGTAACACCTTCCGGCTTCCCTGATGACTCAACTGACATGGGCAAATCAGTCTCCATCTCTTTCTCTCTGTCGTCATTATTATTATTCCCTGTTATTTTACTTCAGGGTATCCTCCCAGCTCACCTGAGCTATGGTAATAGCTGCTAAAACTGACCTCACTGTGAGTCTCACTTTTCTCTAATTCACTTTCCTGAATACCATGAGACCAACTTTCCAAAATGTACATCTAGCCATTCTCACTCCCCTTCAATAGCTCCCTGTTGTCTACAGAATAACTTATGAGATCCTTAGCATGGAAAGTTGTACCTTTTAATACGTAGCTTCTGCAGGCTGTCTCAGGTTTGTTTGTTTGTTTAATATTTGTTTATTTGACGGTGATGGGTCTTGGTTGAGGCACACAAGATTTGCATTGCATCACACAGGCTCTTTCTTTGTGGTGCACAGACTCCCTAGTTGTGGTGCTCGAGCTTCAATAGTTGCATAAACAAGCATTCAGAAGAGAAACTATGTTGGATAAAAGATGTTTGTTTTTAAGAATCCAGGGTAAGCTTCTGCCTCAAGTTGCTTATATCAAACTAATTAGTTAGAAGTGGCATATGCATATAAAAAGAAAAAGTAAGTGCATGAGTCAAGGTCCCAACTGAAAACTGACGGCACATTCCAATTAAGATAATTTGAGGAGGTATGATTTACAAAGGGTAGGAAAACAAAGGTTTGGACAGGATGGAGGAACCTCTTTGCCCTGTTACAGATAGTTTTAGCTATTTCTACCTCTAGGCCTGAAGGGATGAGGAGGTAAAGAAAAAGAGAGTTTATTGGAACCTGGAAGCAGAGAAAATTGCACAGAAGAATATTAAGAAGAACAGTGACTTTGGGGCAAGGGACTCAGCTAACTCAAGATGACCTTAAAAAGAAGACTCCAGGGAGAAAGCATCCTTCTAATTTTTCTCCTTTAATCTGTCACTGAGTTTCTCCATTTGTCAGATCCAATTGGAAACCAGAGGGCAATGAACTCCTGTGGTACCTTCCATACAGGCTCCAAGAGCAAAGAGCAAGGTAGAGAAGGTTGAACATGAATCTGGAGAGGAAGACAAAAGATAACCAACACAGCAAGCATCTTACACTTCCTTGAATCATCAGAGACTTCCTTGAATCATTGAAGAGCCTGGCAGATCAATGTATACATAGTAAGAACTCACAAGAGCTTGTGGACAGTATAAAAATTAGTGCTTAATCGTGCAACTGTGTCCAACTCTTTGTGACCCTATGGACTGTAGCCCATCAGGCTCCTCTGTCCATGGGGATTCTCTAAGCATGAACACTGGATTGGGTTGCCGTTCCCTTCTCCAGGGGATCTTCCCAAACCAGGGATCAACCCCAGGTCTCCTGCATTGCAGGTGGATTCTTTGCCATTTGAGGTAGTCTTTGCAGGTAGTCTGAGCCACCAGGGAAGCCCAATAAGACTGATATTTTAAAGTAAAGAGAGAAAAATACATTATGCTAACACTTATCAAAAAAAAAAAAAGCTGGGGTTGCTATGTTAATTTGAGATAAAATAGACTTCAGAGCAAGGAAATTTATCAGGAGTGAAGAGAGGCACTGCAAAATAACAAAGGAATCAATACTTCAAAAGACTTAACAATCTTAAACATGTGTGATCTTAACAACAGAGCACCAAAATAACATAAGGCCAAAACTGATTAAAGTGAAAGAAGAAATAGACAAGTTCAGTATAATAGTTGGAGACTTCAATATATCTGTCAGTAATTGATAGGTGAAATAGTAAGAAAATCAATTAGGATATAGTAGAACTGAACAACAATATCAGAACACTCCATCCAACATCAGTATATTCATGCATTCTTCTCAAACTTTTCAAACATATATTCAAATTTCCATGGAATATTCCTCAAGAGAGGTCACATTCTGGATCATAAGATATACCTTAACAAAGTTCAAAGAGTAGACATCCTACAAAGTATGTTCTCAAAGCGTAACAGAATTTTAAAAAGAAATCAACAACAGAAGACAGCTGAAAATTCCCAAATATTTAGAGATTAAGCAACACATATGTAATAACAGATTGGTCAAAGAAGAAGTCTCAAGAACTCAATGTAAAAATTATTTCTAATTAAATAAAAATATAACCTCAAAATTTGTGAGATGCAGTCAAAACAGGGAAAATTTTAGCATTCAATATATGTATTAGGTAAAGAAGAAAAATCTAATATCAATAAGGTAAGCTTAACCCCTATGAAACACAAGAAAGAAGAGCAATTTAAGCCTAAAGCAAGTAGTAAGAAAAATGTTAAAGATTAGAATAGATCAGTCATAGAAAAATAAAATATTGCCATTTGCAGCAACATGGATGAACCTAGAGATTTTCATACAAAGTGAAGTCAGACAAAGATTATATGCTATCACTTAAACATGTAATGTAAAAAATAATACTAATGAATCTATCTACAAAGCAGAAACATATTCACAGACATAGAAAACAAGCTTATGGTTACCAAAGGAGAAAAAGAGGTGGGGGTATAATTTACGAGTATGGGATTAACAGATACACACTATTATATATAAAATAGATAATCAGCAAGGATTTACTATGTAACATAGGGAACAATATTCAATATCTTGTAATAACCTATGGTGGCAAATAATATGAAATATATATATATATATATAAATACATATAATAGAATCACTTCACTATGTACCTGAAACTAATACAATAATGTAAATCAACTATATTTTAACAACAAAAAAGTGAGAGCAGAAATCTGTGAAACTGAAAACAGGAAAACAACAGAGAAAAATCAGAAAATCAATAAAATTGATAAACCCATAAACAAATTCAGTTCAGTTCAGTTCAGTCATTCAGTCATGTCCAGCTCTTTGTGACCCCATGGACTGCAGCATGCCAGGCCTCCCTATCCATCACCAACTCCTGGAGCATAGACAGATTAACCAAAAAAAAGAGATAAAACTGAAATTACCAATATCAGAAATGAAAGAGAGTTCATCACTATGAATCACATGGACATTAAAAGGATAATAAAAAAAATACTAAGAACATATCTAAGCCCATAAGTTTGACAACTAGAAGAAATGTACCAATTCCTTATAAACTATCAAAACTCACAAAGGAGAAATAGTTAACTTTAATAGCCTTATATTTATTAGTGAAAGTGAACTAACAATAAATTTCCCCAAAAAAGCACCAGGCTCTGATGATTTCACTGGTAAATGTACCAAATATTTAAAAAAGAAATGGTAATAATTTTTCATAATCTCTTCCAGAAAATAGAAACAGAAAGAACACTTCCTCACTCATTCTAAAAAAAAACATAGTGCTTCACCTATTCAATGTTTCAATGTCCTTCCCTAAGTCCATCGAAGTCCATGTTTCAATGTCTTTCCCTAAGTCCATGGAAACCCTTAATGTTTTCACTATCTCTATAGTTTTGCCTATTCCAGAATATATGATACTGTGATGGTGAAAGCAAGACATTAAGCATTTGTCAAAATCCATACAATGTTAAAGAACAAAGAGTATGCCTTATTATGTGCAAATTTAAGAAATAATTTAGGAGGTTGAGAGGCCCCAGAATGGAATGTAGAATGCAACCAAAGAATCTACATGTATTACAAAAGTTTGAAGTAGCCTCACTGGAGCTAGTGGGTGAAAAGGTGCTGACCTAAGCTACTTTGGTCAAAGGCTAACAGAGTTTTGCCAAGAGAACGCACTGGTCATAGCAAACATCCTCTTCCAACAACACAAGAGAAGACTCTACACATGGACATCACCAGATGGTAAATACTGAAATCAGATTGATCATATTCTTTGCAACCAAAGATGGAGAAGCTCTATACAGTCAGAAAAAACAAGACTGGGAGCTGACTGTGGCTCAGATAGTGAACTCCTTATTGCCAAATGCAGACATACATTTAAGAAAGTAGAGAAAGTCACTAGACCATTCAGGTATGACATAAATCAAATCCTTTACAGTCATACAGTGGAAGTGACAAATAGAGTCAAGGGATTAGATCTGATAGAGTGCCTGAAGAACTATGGGCGGAGGTTAGTGACATTGTACAGAGGCAGGAATCAAGACCATCCCCAAGAGAAAGAAATGCAAAAAGGCACAATGGTTGTCTAAGGAGGCCTTACAAATAGCTGAGAAAGGAAAAGAATCTAAAGACAAAGCAGGAAAGGAAAGATATACCCATTTTGAATGCAGAGTTCCAAAGAATAGCAAGGAGAGATAAGAAAGCCATCCTCAGTAATCAATGCAAAAAAACAGAGGAAAACAATAGAATGGGAAAGACTAGAGATCTCTTCAAGAAAATCAGAGATACCAAGGGAACATTTCATGCAAAGTTGGGCACAATAAAGACAGAAATGGTATTGACCTAAGAGAAGCAGAAGAAGAGGTGGCAAGAATACACAGAACTATATGAAAAAAATCTTCATGACCCAGATAACCACGATGGTGTGATCACTCACCTAGAGCCAGACATCCTGGAATGTGAAGTCAAGGGGGTCTTAGAAAGCATCGCTATGAACAAAGCTAGTGGAGGTGATGGAATTCCAGTTGAGCTATTTCAAATCCTAAAAGATGATGCTGTGAAAGTGCTGCACTCAACATGCCAACAAATTTGGAAAACTCAGCAGTGGCTACAGAACTGGAAAAGATCAGTTTTTATTTCAATCCCAAAGAAAGGCAATGCCAAAGAATGTTCAAACTACCACACAATTGCACTCATCTCACACGCTAACAAAGTAATGCTCAAAATTCTCCAAGCCAGGCTTCAAAAGTACATGAACTGTAAACTTTCAGATGTTCAAGCTGGATTTAGAAAAGACAGAGGAACCAGAGATCAAATTGCCAACATCCCTTGGATCATTGAAAAAGCAAGAGAGTTCCAGAAAAACATCTACTTCTGCTTTATTGACTATGCCAAAGCCTTAGACTGTGTGGATCACAACAAACTGTGGAAAATTCTGAAAGAGATGGGAATACCAGACCACCTGACCTGCCTCCTGAGAAATCCGTATGCAGGTCAAGAAGCAACAGTTAGAACTAAACATGGAACAATGGAGTGGTTCCAAGTGGGGAAAGGAATACATCAAGGCTATATATTGTCACCCTGGCTATTTAACTTATATGCAGAGTACATCATGTTAAATACCAGGCTGGATGAAACACAAGCTGGAATCAAGATTGCTGAGACAAATATCAATAACCTCAGATATTCAGATGACACCACCCTTATGGCAGAAAGCAAAAAAGACCTAAAGAGTCTCTTGGTGAAAGTGAAAGAGGAGAGTGAAAAAGTTGGCTTAAAACTCAACATTCAGAAAACTAAGATCATGGCATCCGGTCCCATCACTTCGTGGCAAATAGATGGGGAAACAATGGAAACAGTGAGAGACTTTATTTTGGGGAGCTCCAAAATCACTGCAGATGGTAACTGCAGCCATGAAATTAAAAGATGCTTCCTCCTTCGAAGAAGAGCTATGACCAACCTAGAGAGCATATTAAAAAGCAGAGACATTATTTTGCCAACAAAGGTCCATCTAGTCAAAGCTACGGTTTTTCCAGTAGTCATGTATGAATGTGGGAGTTGGACTATAAAGAAAACTGAGAGCCAGAGAATTGATGATTTGAACTGTGGTGCTGCAGATGATTCTTGAGCGTCTCTTGGACTGCAAGGAGATCCAACCAGTCCATTCTAAAGGAAATCCATCCTGAATATTCATTGGAAGGACTGATGCTAAAGCTGAAACTCCAATACTTTGGCCAACTGATGCAAAGAACTGTCTTGTTGGAAAAGACCCTGATGCTGGGAAAGATTGAAGGTGGGAGGAGAAGGGGATGACAGAGGATGAGATGGTTTGATGGCATCGCTAACTCAATGGACATGAGTTTGAGTGTTGGTGATGGACAGGGAAGCCTGGCATGCTGCAATCCATAGGGTTGCAAAGAGTCGCACGTGCCTGAGTGACTGAACTGAGCTGAACTGAAGTTACTTTGGAAATGAGTGGAGTTTATAAGACTAAAAGCAAAGGGATCTATGTTTAACTACTGTGTTCTTGTTGATAAAATTTTTTTCCCATAGGGTATGAGTTACCCATTCTGAAAACAGTATCCATACATGCTGGAATTGAACTATTAATTAAATGGATGGCATATAGTAGAGGCCAGATCTCACTGTTGTAGTAGGATATTACAGGGAAGGAAGCTTAAATGATCCATGAGGTACTGGATTATAGTTGGAGATATCAGTATAAGCCAATTTTAGCTTAATAAAGATATAGATGTTTAATTATATATATTAGCTTAATAAAGATATGGATGTTTAATTATATATATATATTTATAAAATATATATAATACTAGGGTTTCCCTGGTGGTTCAGACAGTAAAGAATCTGCCTGCAATGCAGGAGATCCAGTTTCAATCCCTGGGTCAGGAAGGTCCCCTGGAGAGGAGAATGGCTACCTACTCCCATATTCTTGGAGCTTCTCTGGTGGCGCAGATGGTAAAGAATCTGCCTGCAGTGCAGGAGAGCCGGGTTCAAAACCTGGGTCAGGAAGATCCCCTGGAGAAGGGAATGGCTAACCACTCCAGAATTCTTGGCCAGAGAATTCCATGGACAGAGGGCTATACAGTCCATGGGGTCACAAAGAGTCAGACATGACTGTGCACAGCAAGGAGTCCGACATGACTGAGCAAACATGCACACATTATGTCATTGCAAAAGAGACAAGGACAATTCTGTGATACTCTTCACATTACAGAGCTCCTTTCTATGAAATCAGGCTGAGCCCAGACTTACACTGAACGCACATCTTTGGCTGGCCTCTTCCACCTTGTCTTGATTGCTTTACTTCATTACAGGTTTCATCAGGGACACTCCCTCATTGAACACTTGCACAGGCATCCTTGCCTTGGGCTCTGTTTCTTGGGAAGCTGACCTCAGAGAGTGTGGGAAAAGCTCTCAGTGTTTCTAATGTCCTGAAGACATCACAAGTGTGGCTGTTACCATGCCAAATTCTCTAAAGCAAGAGTCATCTCCTTTTTCTGTAAGGAGCTAGAGAATGAAAACTTTAGACTTTGCATGTCCCATATGGTCTCTGCCACATATTACATTTCTCCTTTCCTTAAAACCCTCTAAAAATGTAAACAGCATTCTTAGCTCTTAACTCATACAAAAACAAGCAGCAGGCAGGATTTGGCCCATTGGCTATAGTTTGCTGACCTCTGCTCTAAAGCCTGGAGATGAAGAAAGTTGGCAGGGCCACCCCAGTGCAGAGGGGAGGATTAAGAGGCCTCATTTATACTTCTGTCTTCTCTGGGGAGGGTTAAAGCAGAGACTCATCTGACAGAAATGCAAGAGGAATTAACTAATGAGCTTTAAAGGCTCCAGAAACATAATGGGCTCTGCAAAACTAAGTATTTGGGGATTTATCATTAAATATTAATCTGCTGTTTAATCAGTTGTCTTCTGCTTATGATAATTATGAGAAATTTTTTTAGTAAAATGGCTTGATTTAGAAGACCTGAAGATCTCTCTAGAAGCAAAATAGTTCCTAGTGAACTTCTGTGTACAAAATAGTTCCTAGTGAACTTCTGTGTATTCTTGAGGGAAAAAAGAGCAAGAGACAGAGATACAAGAAACACAGACAGACACTCAGATAGAGGCTGAGACAGAGACAGGGAAGAAGAGGCCACACATAGAGATAAAAGAGAAAGAGAAAAGCAGAGAGGAAGGGATGGGAGGGAGAGGTGGGGGGAAAGGAAGGGAGGAGAGGAAAGGGAAAGAGATAAAAGAAGCAGTCAAAGGGAAGAAAATGCAAAACAGATACACAGTGAGTGACAGAGAGACAGGGAAAGAGAGAGGGGTGGATAGTTAAAAATGGTGTGAGAGAGAAATGGAGAAACAGAGAGATAGAGAGAATCAGATGAAATGCTCCTGACAAGCAAGATTTTGGCAACAACTCAAAGCCTGATTTCAACAAGCAAAGCTTAGCTCATTGTTGAATGTGTTTCATTTTTGTATTTACATTCACAACTCAACATCTATGGTCAGAAGCAGGTAAATGTGTGCTGTTTGATTTCAAGAGAATAAACATTTTATATTTTAGAATTCTGGAATATATTTGCTGGATTATCTACTGAAGAGGGCATTGATGATGGTGTTGCAGGAAGGGGGACCCCTTCCAGGGCCCGAAACTGGGCTCTTGTCTAACACTCAGAAATGAATTGTCCAAGGAGACACATGTGCTGACAAAGCAAGAGATTATATTGGGAAAGGGCACCCGGGTAGAGAGCAGTAGGGTAAGGGAACCCAGGAGAACTGCTCTGCCACGTGGCTTGCAGTCTAGGGTTTTATGGTGATGGGATTAGTTTCTGGGTTGTCCTTGGCCAATCATTCTAATTCAGAGTCTTTCCTGGTGGGTGGCACACGCATCGCTCAGCTGAGATGGATGCTAGCGAGAGAGATTCTGGGAAGTAGATGGACACTCGGTGTCTCCTTTTGACCTTTCCAGAACTCTTCCGGCTGGTGGTGGCTTATTAGTTCCATATTCCTTACCAGGATCTCCTGTCATAAAACAGTTCATGCGAATGGTTACTAAAGGGCCTGACCAGGGTGGGCGGTTTTAGTCAGTGTGCTTCCCCTAACAATGGTGTGAGGTACCCAGTGATGTTTGAGAACACATGCTAAGGAAGACAGAAAAGAGTAGGAAAGGACATATGGAGGAACCATCAGGAGGTAGGCAGCACAACCGAAAAACTATTGAACAAAATCACTTAGGTTCTCAGGAATTCCCTGCCAATCCAGTAGTTGAGACACGGCGCTTTCAGTACCTGGGGCCTGGGTTCAATTCCTGGTTGGTGAGCTAAGAACCTGCAAGACACTCCATGTAGCCAAAAATTTAGGTTCTAGTCAATATTCCATCACATAATGACCTTGGCAAAGTTACTTGATGTGTCTGACTATAAATTTCCTCACCTGAAATTTTTCTCTCTCTTTCTTTTGAGATCATATATGTTGAGGGTAAGGTAAGGACAATGACCTCTCCCTAACTTTCCTTCTACATTCTCAGCAATATCCCAGAGGAGAAGATTGAAAATGTTAGCATGTTTAAACATGAAATCAGCTATATAAATTGTGAAACACAAACCCCCCTCTCTTTTTTCAGTAGTGTGTTTGCTTGTTTGCTTTTATGTTTCCTGCAACTGAGGAATTTTGTAAAGAACTCTACAAAGCCAAAAGAAACAAAGAAAATGACAGTGACAACTTCAGCCTTCTAACATAATTGTATCGATTAGGTGAGGTAATGTATGTAAATTGCTTTTTCAGTGATTAAGTGCCATAAGTATTAATTATATGTGGAGTAATCTTAGACCAATAAAAGCAATACTTATTTTGGTTTCACTAATAACACAGTTTTTCATTTCAAAACACTGAAAACTTTCACCTATGGTATCTCAGATCTTTTATCTCCAGTGCCATGAGCACAATACAGTTACATTTCAAGGAAGCAAGACCAAGACTGTAAGTTTTTGAAGATGACAAAAGGAGTGGTTTAAAGTAAGCTTAATTTCTGTCATTTCATTTCAAACAACAGTATCAAAAATTTCTGTAGCCAGGAACTAAAATTGCTATTGCTTGTGATGCATTAGAAAATATTTTGCTAGTTTACCCTTTAGTTTCAGCACTGTGATTTCCTGTGAACTGAGTTTTTTCTTCTCATCTATCAAGGAAACTGAGATAAGCCTCTAACCAGATCCCTCTTCAATGAAGGATGTGTTGCTCCAGCTGTTGGGACTGCTGTGGATAGACGGCCTCCAGCTGTCAGCTTCTTCAGGGTCTGCCTCAGCAGGAGAGTGCATCCTTGCCAAGGTCATGCTCCTTCCCTGGGTAGTCTACACACAGTGTTTGATCCACATGGTAGTATGAATGCCTGGACATCTCAGCCCGATTTGGGCTCACTCCAGCACTCTCTGTAGAGCCAATAGAAGCTGTCACTCGGCCTACATCACAGCTGGACTTCTTGCTTTCCCTATCTTGTTTCCTTCCTCTCCATTCCACAGGGGCTGACTCTAAAGGCACTTCTGAATAAACATCCTGCATGCTGAATTCTGTCTCACAGTTGCCTTCCCAGGGAACCAAACTGTAACACTTTCTCATTTTCCTTTTTCCCTTTGCTCTATCACACTGTGCAGTATGGTGTCATGAAATGACAGATCAGCAAAGAATTGACCCAATACTAGGTGGTTGGAAATAGACTGAAAGAAGGCCCGATCAGAGTTACTGAGACCCACAGGGCATCCGATATGCTCTAGTCTTCAAGAATAAACTTGGTAGCTGCAAGGGGCTGGCGGAAAGTGTAAAATAAGTGAATTAATATTAACAGGGGATTTACATTATGCCAGGCATTGTGCTAGATTTTTTTTACACTGTTACATCTGTTCTCTCATTTAATCCTCATTGCAAGTAAGGTGTCCTGGGTAATGTTTTCCCCAGTTTACAAGTAAGGGAGCTGAGGCTGTGAATGCATGAATGAACCAAGATTCAAGACCCCACCTTACAACTCTAAACTTCAACTCAGGTCTCATCAGAATCCAGAGCCTAAAAGTACTTTCCCCACCTGTTTTAGAGAAGGATTGAGTTTTGCTGAATATAACAAAATCCAAATAGCAATGATTAAACAAGACATGGTTTATTTCTATTTATGAACTTCCTAAATTAAGTGATGGCTGACGTTGGTTAGGGAGCTGAAGGATGTAAAAGTTGAGATTCCAAATCTGTTTTTCCCTCATGTCCCCTCCCAGCACTGAAAACACTCTAGGAAAGAAGAGAACAGCTTAAAAAAAAAAAGGCAAAAAAGCACTGACGTCTGCTTACATCATCTTGGCCAGAGCTGCGTCACATGGCACCCCCTAACTGCAATGAAGTCTGGCAAATATATTTCGTAATATAGGCTGGGCCCATTAAGCAGCCTAAATAAAATTGCCATTTGGTTTGTAAGAAAGAAGAAGAGAATGGCTATTGACTAGGCGACTAGTTCCCATACATGCAAACTCATCTCGGGATCAGCTTGACAAATTCAGACTTTCTTAGCATAGACATCTTTGCCCATACATAGATGTGACACAAACTTTCCAAACTTAATTTCAACTGATTCTAAAAACTGTGCTAGCTAGTTAAGTTGTAGATAGTTATCATTCTACTTCACAAATGAAATGGTTCAGATTTTGTTAAGTGACTTACCTAAGGCCATGTGGCCTGAAATTTTCATAGCCTAGACACAAACCTTAAAATTCTGAAGTCAATTCTAGTACATTTTTTAGGAGACTATGTTGCCTTTGTGGACCAGATACCAACTGTATAAAACAGTGGTTAAAATAATGGCTGTGATGGGACTAAAGGGAAAAAAATGTACTTATAGAGAAACATGATAGGATAAATAGCTTTGTGTGCTAAAACTGACAATGAATTGTAGAAAGTGGATGCAGTGCATAAAGAATAGGTGGTCTTATATTTTATTTTAAAATCTCAAAAATTTTAAATTATACTATGCCTTTAAAGTATGTGTATGTGTTTCTGTGTGTGTATACAGATATATTCATGCCCCAGTTGCTCTGTTGCTCTCAAAGGGATTGAAGATGTTTTAGAAGGATATACAAAATATGTAAAAAACACAACAAATTGAAAATCAGTGAAAATATTCTAAAAATATATATTTTATATTTATAATCTCACATATAATTTATAATATAACTTCTAATATATGATATTACAAAATTGGGCTCATACATTGGTCATTTATTAGTATGCTGTGGGAATTCCCCCATGCTATATATTCTTTATGATACATTTAAATATGAAATACTATGTAGTAATTGAAAATTATGTTAAAATTTATTTAATCAAAGTTACATGGCTGGATATATATGTATCCATTTTTCTCTATTATGAATAAAACTGTATATATCCATTTTATTGAATTCTAAATGTTCCTTATGATCTGATGCTCAAAAAATAATAAACTAGGAAAAGAAGCATAAATGTTTCTTATCATTTATATTCACATTCATAATCTGCCCTCTGGGAAAGTAATACAAATTTCCACTTATTTAAAAATATATGAGAAATTGAGCCAACTTCCAAAGTGGCAGAAAGAGGACATTAGTGAATCTACTCCGAATAAAAACAAAGAAAATACTGATAAACGAATCCAAAGCAACTCTTTATGAACTCTGAAAAATAACCAAAGGCAAAGAACAAACTGAAAATAATTTATTCAAGAAAACCTACTGAATGTTTGGAGAACAGTGGGGTCTATGGCATGTTAATTTGAATCTTCTCCCATGTTCCCTCCTCAGCTTATTGGCATGGTACTCAAGAAAAGTTGACAGTCTTACAGTCAACCAAAAGAAGTGACCTCTTTTGGAGCACTGTTAAAAAGCCCATCCCTAGAGCACATTCTATATTTGACCATATTCACCACTCTCTATAAAAGCTCCTATTCAGGAGTATTGTTACTACTTGATCTGACTCAGAACTCAGCTATGCGAAACAAGCTCTATCCCTAGGGTGTACCTGAAAACAACAGCAATCAGCTGGAATTATTAGTATTACAGCTAATGGCAGAAACTGCAGAACTAGAGAGCTTCTGATGAGGGTGAAAGAGAAGAGTGAAAACGTCAGCTTAAAACTCAATATTAAAAAAAGTAAGGTCATGGCATCTAGTCCCACCACTTCATGGAAAATAGATGGGGGGAAAGTGGGAAAAGTGACAGATTTTATTTTCTTGGGGTCTAAAATCACTGCAGACATTGACTGCAGCCATGAAATTAAAAGATGCTTGTTCCTTGGAAGAAAAGCTATGACAAACCTAGACAGCTTCTTAAAAAGCAGAGGTATCACTTTGTCTATAGTCAAAACTATGGGTTTTTTCAGTAGTCATGTACAGATGTGACAGCTGGACCAGAAAGAAGGCTAAGAAGAGCCAAAGAATTGATGCTTTTGAACTGTGGTGCTGGAGAAGACTTTTGAGATACCCTTGGACAGCAAAAAGATCAAACCAGTCAATCCTAAAGGAAATCAATCCTGAATACTCATTGGAAGGACTGAAGCTGAAGCTCCGAAGTTTGGCCATCTGATGTGAAGAGCTGACTCATGGAAAAGACCCTGATGCTGGGAAAGATCAAGGGCAGGAAAAGGGGACGAAAGAGGATGAGATGGTTGGATGGCATCACCAACTCAATGGACATGAATTTGAGCAAGCTCTGGGAGATAATGAAGGACATGGAAGCCTGGTGTGCTGCAGTCCATGGGGTCACAAAGTGATGGAAGGTACTGATTCCAGAGTTAACACAATATATTTTCTAAAACGTCCAGTTTAAAGAAAAATTATAAGATGTTCAAAATACCAGGAAATTATGACCTACACTCAGGAAAACAGAATTACTAGAAAATATCTATGTGGCAGTGGTGGGAGGCAGATTTTGACTTAGACGAAGATTTTAAATAAGCTAATCTAAATGTGTTCAAAGAAGTAAAGGAAACTAGGTGTAAAGAATGAAAATATGACAACTATGTCTCACCAAACAAAGAATATCAGTAAAGTAAGAGAAATAAGAAAAAAAAAATTCTGGAGATTTAAAGTATTAAATATAAGAAAATCACTAAAGGGGCTTAACAACAGATTTAAGCTGGCAGTAGGCAAATGCACTTGAAAACAGGTCAATTATGATTATCCAGTCTGAGGAATAGAAAGAAAAACAGATTAAAAAAAAAAGAATATAGTCTTAAAAATCTGTGCAATGTTACTAAGCTTACTGATATACCCATGATGAGTAGCACCCAATATGAGTAGGGAAAAAAAGCAGGAAAAAATGATTTGAAGAATTATTAGCTGAAAACTTGGCAAATTTATTGAAAATGACAATCTGCATATCTAATAAGCTCAACAAACTCCCAATAGGGTAAACTAAGAAAATTGCAATCATAGCATTTTGGTCAAACTGTCAAAAGTCAAAGAAACTAAGAAAATATTAAAAACAGCAAGAGAAAAACTCTTGATGTACAAGTTACCCTCTATGAAATTAACAGTTGTTTTTTTGTTGTTGTTGTTGGAAACCAAGGAGGCCAAAACACAGTGGGGTGAAATATTCAAGATGCTGAAATAAAAGACTATCAAATAAGACTTAATATATCTAGCAAAACTATGTTGGAAAAATGAAAGATAAATAAAAGCATCCTCAGGTAAGCAAAGATGGGAAATTTGTCACCAATACACCTGTCTTATTAGAAATACAAAATAGAATTATTCAGGTTGAAGAAAAAAGAAACCACTACATTCAGTAGTTTAGATCCACACAAAGAGAAAAGAACACTGCTAGAATAATTAAATGAATAACTTTTAAAAATGTGTAGATATAAGGACTTCCCAGGCAGTCCAGCAGTTAAGACTTCATGCTTTCATTGCAGGGGATATGGGTTCGATCCTTGGTCAAGGAACTAAGATCCTGCATGCTGAGCCGTGCAGCCAAATAAATAAAAGGAAATATATTTCTAAAATTTAAATGTTTTAACATTTTTCATTCTTTCCTTCCCCTAAGTGATTTAAAAGAAAACTGCATGAAACAATAACAAAACTGTGCTTATGGTCTTATAATGTATAAACATGTAATGCATATGGCAATAGTAGCAAAAAGGAAGGAGAAGGAAGGAAGCTATATAGGAACAAAATTTTTGCATATTGCTGAAATCAAGTTGGTATTAATCAAAACTGGATTGTTTTCAATTAAGATGTTATGATAATATCCAGGGCAACAACTATGAAAATAATCAAAAACATTCAGAAAAGCCAATAAAGGAATCAAAATGATATGTTAGAAAATATCAATTTAACAGAGATGAAATCCATGATGGAGGAAGAAAGGAACCAAGAGGACATAAGACTTATAGAAAGCAAATCGCAGAGACCAGAGAAAGATCAATCAAGATGACAGAGTGGGAAGAAATGGAACTCACCTTCCCCCACAAGCACATCAAAAATACATTTTTGCGTGGAACAGTCTTCACTGAGAAGTAACTGTAAATTGGCAGAAGGACTCAAGTACAACCAAGGCTGTAAGAAAACTATTCACAGGATAGGAAAGGAAATGAAGAGAACCAATCAGGTTGGGACATGTGCCTCTGAGAGGAGACTCGGAGGAAAAAGATGATATGGGTGGAGGTTTGCCTTGGGGAATAAGCAGTTTAAGCCCCTTACTGGGCTCCCCAGCTCTGGGGCTCTACACAGGGAAGACAAGCCCCTTTAGCTGATTGGAGGACTTCTGGGACTAACAGGAAAGCCTGGGTTCCACTTATGAGGGGCACATGCATGCGCACTGGTTTGGCCCCAGGCAGAGTAGACTGAAGATTGCTCCAGTGGCTTCCAAGTTTTTCCCAACCTCCCTGGCATGCATCCCAGCCTGAGCCAACTGAACGCGCCAGCCCTGCATACTGCAGGGCATAGCTCAGCTCCTTCAGCTAGATAAAAGAGAGAGACAGAAAACACTGAGGGGGGACTTCTTCTCTGGCAGTCCAGCAGTTAAGAATCTACCTTCCAATGCAGAGAATATCAGTTCAATCCCTTGTCGGGGAACTAAGATCCCACATGCCACGGGGCAACAAACCCTTGTGCCCCAACTACTGAGCCTGTGAGCTAGCTCTACAGCCTGAGTGCTGCAACGTGAGAGAAGGTGGCGCAGCACAATGAAGAGCCCACGAGCGGCAAGAAAACTCCTCTGTGCCACGACTGAGATCCAATGCAGTCAACATTTTTTTGCAAAATAATTTTAATTTTAAAAACAACCCCTCAGGGGTAATAATCTATATGGAAAAAAATTTAAAGAATATATATATAACTGACTTTGCCATATACCTGAAACTAACACAACATTGTAAATCAACTATATTTCAGTTAAAAGAAAAACAAAGCACCAAAAGAATGTATAATTTTTGCATCCTTCAAGGGATTCACCCCAAACATTGTTTCTCTCAGCTATCCTTTTGTTATGTAATGAAAGTGAAAGTGGCTCAGTCTTGACCCACTCTTTGCGACCCCATGGACTATACAGTCAGAGTTCTCCAAGCCAGAATACTGGAGTGGTTATCCTTTCCTTTCTCCAGGGGATCTTCCCAATCCAGGGATCAAACCCAGGTCTCCTGCATTTCAGGCGGATTCTTTACCAGCTGAGCCACAAGGGAAGTTATGTAATGAGAAGGCATTAAAACAAGATTATTCTCACTACCCTATCAGGTACGTGAGATGTACTTATTTTACTGGGTCAATTACAGACATTAGCAGATAAAGGAATCAGGAAAAAGATTCAACCTCTGCTTTCCAGTCTCACTGTTTTATGTTTCTTCCCACTCAACACACTCAGACACGACTGAAGTGACTTAGTACAACAAACACAACTGGACACAGGCTCTCCCACTGGGTCTTTGTGACTGCTGGTCCCTCAACCTAAGAGGCATTTCCATCCCTTTTTAACATCTACTTCTTCAGATGCGAACTCAAGTGTTACTTCTAGGGAAGAATTTTTCTTTTCCTCAATAGGTCAGATCTCCATATGTGCCATCATAGTACCTCTACTTCCTGTTTTGCCAAAAGTTTTCACTTTTGTCTCAGGTTCAAAGGATTTGTTAACAAGATAAGCCACTTGTTATATACAAATAAATAATACAGATATTTATTAGAGAATTATCTAGCTTACTCTCAATATACTAACATTAAAACAAAAAAGAAATAGAAACAGCAGAGGATACATCACCAAATTGGGTTTTGACCAACATCCAGACTTACTCAGCGCTGGGAAGTCCCATGTCACAGCACATCTGGAGTCCCAATTGGGAAAGGGTCCCAGGCAGTGTGTCTAATCCGTGGGTGAGACTTCAAAGATTGCAGTTCTGGGTTCCCACTCATAATCGAAGGACAGAGTCAAACTGATATCATCATCAATCTGTGACCAAATTGCAAGCCTGGTTTTATGTTGATGCTGTTTATTTTGTGTGTAAAACTTGGAATGTAGTTAAGCCTGGGGCTTGGTTGGCCAGGCCCCTTCCAGGGGCTCAGTTCAGTTCAGTTCAGTTCAGTCACTCAGTCATGTTTGATTCTTTGTGACCCCATGGACTGCAGCATGCCAGGCCTCTCTGACTATCACTCACTCCCGGAATTTACTCAAACTCATGTCCATTGAGTCGGTGATGCCATCCAACCACCTTATCCTGTTGTCCCCTTCTCCTCCCACTTTCAATCTTTCCCAGCATCAGGGTCTCTTCCGACAAGACAGTTCTTCACATCAGGTGGCCAAAGTATTGGAGTTTTAGCTTCAGCAATGGTCCTTCCAATGAATATTCAGGACTGATTTCCTTTAGGATTGGCTGGTTGGATCTCCTTGCAGACCAAGGGACTCTCGAGAGTCTTCTCCAACACCACAGTTCAGAAGAATCCATTCTTCGGCATTCAGTTTTCTTTATAGTACAACTTTCACATCCATACATGTTCAATTCAGTTCAGTTCAGTCGTGTCCAATTCTTTGCGACCCCATGAACCGTAGTACATCAGGCTTCCCTGTCCATCACCAACTCCCGGAGTTCACCCAATCCCATGTCCATCAAGTCGGTGATGCCATCCAACCATCTCATCCTCTGTCGTCCACTTCTCCTCCTGCCCTCAATCTTTCCCAGCATCAGGGTCTTTTCCAATGAGTCAGCTCTCTATATCAGGTGGCCAAAGTATTGGAGTTTCAGCTTCAACATCAGTCCTTCCAGTGAACACCCAGGACTGATCTCCTTTAGGATGGACTGGTTGGATCTCCTTGCAGTCCAATGGACTCTCAAGAGTCTTCTCCAACACCACAGTTCAAAAGTATCAATTCTTCTGTGCTCAGCTTTCTTTATAGTCCAACTCTCACATCCATACATGACCACTGGAAAAACCATAGCCTTGACTAGACGGACCTTTGTTGGCAAAGTAATGTCTCTGCTTTTCAATATGCTATCTAGGTTGGTCATAACTTTTCTTCCAAGGAGTAAATGTCTTTTAATTTCATGGCTGCAGTCACCATCTGCAGGGATTTTGGAGCCCAGAAAAATAATCAGCCACTGTTTCCACTGTTTCCCCATTTATTTTCCATGAAGTGATGGGGCCAGCTGCCATGATCCTCATTTTCTGAATGTTGAGCTTTAAGCCAACTTTTTCACTCTCCTCTTTCACTTTCATCAAGAGACACTTTAGTTCTTCACTTTCTGCCATAAGGGTGGTGTCACCTGCATATCTGAGGTTATTGATATTTCTCCTGGCAATCTTGATTCCAGCTTGTGCTTCATCAGGCCCAACATTTTGCAGGATATAGCGTGCATATAAGTTAAATAAGTAGGGTGACGATATACAGCCTTGACATACTCCTTTCCCAATTTTGAACCAGTCCATTGTTCCATGTTCGGTTCTAACTGTTGCTTCTTGACCTGCATACAGATGTCTCAGGAGGCAGGTCAGGTGGTCTGGTATTCCCATCTCTTGAAGAATTTTCCACAGTTTGTTGTGATCCACACAGTCCAAGGCTTTGCCATACTCAAATAAAGCAGAAGTAGATAGGAGAGGATCACAAAATCAGCTAATGAGGAATCTCTGGCATCCAACATATCTAGAGTAGGCTACTATATCACTGAAAATTGGTTAACAACACTGTAGTCTGATAATGCATGTGATGTACACAATGAGAGCTGTTTAAATGATTAGTTGTGGTATTACACCTAATGATATAATGGGAGATTGTTTCATCAGCTTCCTTGATTACAAAGGCAAGCATACTTTGGCAGAGGGCAGAATGGACATGCAAAGGGACAAAAGTGTTATAGCAGGCATGTAGCTAGATATGAGAAGAGAAATGGGCCAGGTGGCAGGAAACCACACATCTTGTAAACAGTGAGGGTCCATGGACAGCCAAAAAAGCAGGAACCTCCAGACTGACAGGAAAGCACACATTTTGGAGTGATAAGTGTCCTGAAGGCAGACAAACAAAAGTGGGAAAAGGCAAGAATCTCTAGCTTCAACTCATTATGTAACCTTCAGATCATTATATCCTTATTACAATAAAATTAGCTTTGCATATAAGAAGTACCCATCTTCACTGACACCATGACACTTCTAATCAAGGCTAAATAAGGACAAAAATCCCTCCTCCCTTGTGGAAGGTGGAGCTGGGATGAAAATCAGTGAATAAGATCCCCCAAACTCCTCCTTCTTTGGTGAATATCCCACCCCTTCATTTGCACCCCCCACATAACCTGTTTGCCAAAGAAACTCACCTGTTTGCCTTCCCTCCCTTTGAGAGCACAGAAGAAGTGAAGGTGCTCAGTCGGGTGTGACTCTGCAATTCCATGGACTGTAGTCTACCAGGCTCCTTGGTCCATGGAAGTTTCCAGGCAAGAGTACTGGAGTGGATTGCCATTCCCATCTCCAGGGGATCTTCCTGACCTGGGGATCGAACCCATGTCTCCTGCATTGCAGGCAGATGCTTTACCCTCTGAACCACCAGGGAAGCCCCCTTTTATTAAACTGTTGTTTAAATAACTCCCCACTTTACTTTCTTGACTGCCCTGCCTGATTTCTGAATTCTTTTTGAGATGAGACATGAAGCTTTCTTTCACCAGGATCAAAGGCATCATTAGTATGTGTGTATGCATGCACATATATATGTGAGTACTTCCATGCTAAATATTTGAAACACATCTCATGAGATACTTGACTGAGAATTGACATTTGAACTAATGTTTTCTCTCCCCCAAACCCACCAATATAAAATACAGCTTCTGTGCTCTTTTACAGTACTTCTATTAACATCCAATTTAATGTAACATAGCCTGAAATATCTGCAAAAGTTATAACTTGATAGCAAGTTAGACAATTTAGATAGCTCTTAGACCTTGTTCATGCTTTTTCCTCTGCTTGAAATTCCATGCCCAGTCCCAAATCAAGAATCTTTCTTCTCTGTTGAAATCTTTTTCATATGTCACTATTTCTATGATTTTCCCCAAATCAGAACTAATTATCAGTGATTCTCAGCACCTACTTACACATTTTTTATACTATCACATTTATGCAACTAAATATAAATCAGACCCCAACAAACGGAGCAATCATTTGGGGAAAGAAGGTAATGAACTATGTTCTTGTATATGACAGAGCACTGGGCAGACTTCTTGAATGCAGAAGTTTCTTAGAGGACAAAAAAGGCTGACTCTGATAGCTTGTTGATTAGCAAGTCTCTCCACAGGGGAGAGAATGCAGAGTGGTACGAATACATGAAAGTTAGGTAGTTTGTTAGGAAAAAAAATTATATATAGTCTATAGATAGAGATAGAGATATCTTGCAGATATAGTAACCAAATACACAATGAATTCACAGTAATCATGCCAAGTGACACAAATCATACTTGTTTCACATGTGTCAATGTCAGAAAATTATTTTCCAACCGAAAGTCTATTAGGTTCAGTACACTTCATACCTAAAATTAAGAGGAAGACTCAGGAATTGTTTTTGATGTTTAACAAATCTAAGAACTTCCAACTCACCAAAAAATTTTTAAATTATATAAGACTATAAAGTAGTTGTCCTATAATAACAACAATAATAAATGCTATTATTTAAATATTTAATTTAAATATTTCAAATATTTTCAGATCTTTTGTCAGGAAAGGAGAACTATCTGGAATAAAATGTTTTTCTAGATTCAAAATATGATAAAAGTCAACATATTTACTTCATGCATGGGAGTGAAGATACTATTTTTCTTCTCCATATAATTCTTTTTCTGGCTGGTTACCACTATTAGCAACAGAAATTTTGAACGGAGAAGGCAATGGCACCCCACTCCAGTACTCTTGCCTGGAAAATCCCATGGATGGAGGAGCCTGGTGGGCTACAGTTCATGGGGTCGCTAAGAGTCAAACACGACTGAGCGACTTCACTGTCACTTTTCACTTTCATGCATTGGAGAAGGAAATGGCAACCCACTCCAGTGTTCTTGCCTGGAGAATCCCAGGGACGGGGGAGCCCGGTGGGCTGCTGTCTATGGGGTCGCACAGAGTCAGACACGACTGAAGCAGCTTAGCAGCAGCAGCAGCAACCTAATAAGAAGGTAGAATTTTTAGCACTTTGGATAACAAACCCTGGAAATGTTTACGTATTGGTATCTAGAGGATTGTTATTTACAGTTCCTGCTGTTTTTGCAAAGAAGAAGGAAAAATTAGCTCTCCTCTTCCTAGGGCTTTGGAAACAATGGAGTTGTGTTTTCATAACAATCAGGGACTTGGCAACAGTAACAGGGACTCTTTTAAGTTGCCATATGGCCCCCCAAGCAGTCATAGGTTTCCAAATGCCTATGTTATGGCTTTTAGTCTAAATCAGAAGAGTCTCAGAATGACTGGTATTTTCACTCTACAGAAATGAACCAAAAAAAGCTGAGAAGCCAAACAGGGAACTGGGGATCAAACTAATAAATTGTGTTCAAGACTGAGCCAGTGAATACCAAGCACTTGTCAACTACAAATTGGCACTTACCAAAGGCATTGCCAACGAGTGAACAACAAAGGCATTTCCCATCTGCCATGGAGATTGAACCCCCATGCAGTTACAGCTGTTGACCTTCAACAACCCCTGAGGGAGTTCAAGGTGGAGTGAGACACTCTGTGATCCAGGGAATCTGATGGGACAGGTCTTCAGGTAGTTTTTAGGAACAGATTTTATGGTCTCAACCCTTGCCTCTCCTCATATCTAAAGAAGCATTAAATCCTTCATGGTGACATCAGATCCTCGTGACTAACAAAATCCTTTTGTAAAATGAGTGCTTCATGGTACTGAACTCCCCCTTCACCAAAACTTTATATATTTAGCTTCCCCCACTGCTGCTTTGGAGCACTCTCTTAGAGCTATCTGAGATGCTGCTTCCCGGGTTGCAGTCTTCATTTTGCCCCAAATAAAACTTAACTTGCAAGTCTCAAGCTCTACATCTTTTTTAGTGAACTCACTGAACAAATTAGTTAGCAAAAGAGGTAGAGTTCTTTGAAGAAGAACACAACAGATGAAAAGTGTAGACATAAAACAAATACCTTGGAAATTGTTCCCTAAAAAATGCACATAGGCGCTATGAAACAGAGCAAGACTCTGTGGGGCTCCTGGGCACAGGAGCCTTTTCGTGTTCCCCATTTCTTGTTTGTTGGGAATAGACTCCAGCCTTCAGGATCTTCCCCAGTCCCAAAGGGAAGATTTGAACAGTTGCTAATCAGGAAGGGGAGGGGACTGAGAGACAAGAGAGGAGCAGCCAAGAAACAATAGTGCAGCCCTGGGGCAGAGCCCTGGTTCTCACGTAACAATCTTGAAACTCTTTACAGAAATAAACCCCACAACGGATAGAGTTAGCGTTCTGCCTTCCAGAGAAGACCACTTGGGGCCAGATTAAAGAAACCAGAGAAGCTCAACAAGAGATTACCTGCTACCAAATCAAAGGAGCTAGGTAGGCCCTGCACTAAGGCCCTAATCCTTATCAGCAACCCTGTCCTTGAACAATTGCTATAAAAGTGTTTGCAACCCCATGGACTATAGCTCACCAGGCTCTTCTGTCCATGGAATTCTTCAGGCAAGAAAACTGGAGGGGGACTATAGCTCACCAGGCTCTTCTGTCCATGGAATTCTTCAGGCAAGAAAACTGGAGGGGGTAGCCATTCCCTTCTCCAGGGGATCTTTCCCAGCCAGGGATTGAACCCAGGTCTCCTGCATTGCTGGCAGACTCTTTACTGTCTGAGCCACCAGGGAAGCTATAAAATTCCTCATCAAATCCTCCCAGGTTGGGATGAAGAGGAAAAGTTAAAATTTTACATAACCTCCTGCTCCTTCTGCCTCTGTAACCCAGCTTGCTCCTTGTAAAGTCCAGATCACATAAGGTCTCAGAAAGTGGGGACTCACAAGACTATAGGAACTGGAGTTTATCCCACTCACCCATGTCCTGCTCTTTGCAAACGCCCTAGCCCCTGCAAACCCACAAATCTGCTTAATCATGCCTGTCCATGTATAAAAAACTCTGTAAACCCTTTGCTCGGGGCTCAGAGTTGGAGTGTTAACTCCTCTGGGCCCACTGGCATAATAAACCTGAGTTCTCCAATTCTCTGAGTGTGGTGCTTGGTTTCTTGAGTACTGGTTTCTGCAACATTTCTGGAGGCTCCAGAGAGATTCCAACCATGCCAGCCCCTTGAACCACTGGACTGGTGTCTTGGCCGGGCTGGAGCAAAGGAACCCCGAGACAAACGAGGAGGCACACCACCTGATGGTATTCTGTGTTCTCTTTTGGGCTTGAGTTCTGACTCTTTGGACCGCCGAGCCCCAACCGGACTCATTGGAGCGATGGAACAACTCACCAAGGATGGTCACAAGATAAGGTAAGGTTCCAGGGCTGGTCTCCACACAAGAACCTACCCCAACGGGTAGAAGAGGAGACTGATCACCTCTTTGGGCTCCCAGGAAGGGAGCAGCAGTTAAGGAAACCTGGGGACTCAGGAGAAGGGAGGCATTGTGATAGCTAGCCTCTGAATGACTGAGAGTACCTGATTGCTGATTGAATGGACTGAGAGAAATTTTTTTGGAAACTACAAAGCCAATTCTTTTTGCATATACAATTAAAAATAACTAGCTTGTTAAGGCCTGCCTAGGAAAAAGCTTGAAGTTAACCCTTTCCATGTCCTTGAAATACACAGTCCACTTTGCCTGAGACCTCAGCCTTGGGCAAATTAGAACTTCAAGCAAAGAAAAAAGGGGTCAAAGAGACATTTTAAATCTCAAACAGAAAACTATAAGATCTCTGTCTGTCTGGATTAATGTATGTCTTGGTGTAGGTCTTTTATATATATATATATATGTATATATATATATATAATATTGTTGAAGTTGTAAATGTGTTCTAATTTAATTGGCCTAAAGAAAAGTAAGTGCTTACAAATCAAACAATTCTAAATATAAGAAAAATTAACCTAAGTAAATTTCAGGTTCATGTAAACTGGGAAATATTCAATAGTAAATATCCAGTATTAATGTTTGTTTGCTAATCTAATAAGGAAGTAAGATGTATGTTTTTAATAAAGAAGATATGAAAAATAAAATTATATTTTATTAAGGGAAAAGAAAGTAGGTCTGACTTACAGGTGGTTGTTACAGAAAGTGGTTAAAAGGTTTGTGGAAAGTGGACCCTAAAAATTTTGTGCATGGTAATTACTGAATAAGTTTAAAACAAATTTAATTGTTTACCTAAATGAGTTTAAAGTAAGCTGGTGCAAAACTTGAATTTTGCCTTTCTCTCTGTTAAGAGAACATACTTTCTTCAGTTGTTGAACTGCTTTTAATAACAGATTTAAGTTTCTTTACCTCTTAATGGATCTGTTCTATCACTTCAGTTCAGTTCAGTCGCTCAGTCATGTTCGACTCTTTGCGACACCATGAATCGCAGCACGCCAGGCCTCCCTGTCCATCACCATCTGTTCTATATTTACCTTTAAAATCTTTTGTTAACTTTGGCTAAGTGAGTAACTATTATTTTACAGTGACTTATATGATCCTACCTGACTGGGTGTTATAAACCCTTTTGATATTTATTGACAAAATTTCCTAAGTAACTTGACTTCTAGCTAACTTTGGGGTGCTTCAGAGGGCCCCTGAGACATCCCAAAGAGCTATTAAGCTACCTGGGTTCATTGGACATGTTAAATTACATGGGAAGTACTGTTGAAAGGGTGATAAATCTTTACAGATTATACTGTATGGTTGATGTTACAAATATAGATATCCTAAAATTGTGTAAAATTCATATAGATCTGATATGCTCTGATAAAATATGGTCAATTATAATTCTAGTTATCATATTAAAGAGTTATGACCAGGTTCCTTTGTCAATTGCAATAGAATCAGATTTTAAACATGCCTTCTATGGTTTTGCTCTCATGCCTTTAGAAAAATACTGCTAGTTCTTCAAGATTTATAGAAGACTTTCTAAGATTAAACAGATAAACAAATTTTGTTATTAACAGTAAGCTGGTACCGGACTGAAATTTGGTCTTCTCTCTATTTAGAAAAAGTTTTCTTAAAATGCAGCTTTCAATAACAGATTACAAATTTCTTTGCCTTTAAGTTATTTATATTTGTTTTTAAAATCTTTTTGTTACTTTGGTAAAGTAAATAGACATTATTTAAGATTATGGTACATGTAGACAAAGCTCATTCTGCTTCAACAACAACAAAAATAACCCTCACAGTTAGACTTTTGCTATCCTGATGTCCTTAAAACATGACAATAGTCTGCCTAAATCAGGAAACTAAAAATGGATAAACAACAGCTGAAAATCAAAAAGCCAGGACTATGGGAAATCCAAGACAGCTGCTTGGCTTTTCCCAGCTTCCTGACAGACCCTATTTTTATTTGAAGAGTTAAAGCCTTACCTGGGTACAATGTTAATGCCCTCACAATGAGTTGTCCAAAAAAAGAAAAAAATTATGTTTCACTGAATACTCAGTTTTGTTAATTTCTGTGCCTACTAAGACTCACTTCTGAGGTAGTTCCTTGTTATGTTATATTGCTTAAAGTTTTAATTAAGTTATTAAAAAAGACACTCTGAGATTGTTTCTAAAGCTCACCTCAGTAACTAGTCATTGGATAAGGGTCAGGTGCTCCATGATGTACAACCAGGAGATTAACACTTGGATATAATCATTTAACTGAGTCTGACGACCTGGGGTATACCAGACTATACCCAATGAAGTTCTTGACTTAAATTCTTGCTTGTGACCTTACTAATAACTGCTACCAATATTAGTTTCTATGTAGCTTGCTTCAGAAGATTATTTCTTATGTTACCAAATGTGTGACTGAGCCTGTGATAAAATGCTGATATGCAGTTCCATATGAGATCAATCATTGTAATAATGTAACTCTAGATATGGGAGGAAGCAACAAGCAGAAATATTTTCCTGGCTCAAGAGGCTAGTAAGACATGTATGGTCCAGAGACTTTTGCTACTTACAAGGCCTGGTCTAGTGACAACACATTGAGTGGCCTGTCAATGGAATCTTTGTTAGACCTGGGAATGAGCCTTCCCAGCACCATGGGACACAATGACCATGAAATGCCCCCAAAACATGGTCAAATATGTGGCTATGAAGGGGCCCTGCTGACTGGAAGTTGGCCTTTGCCAGCTGCCTCTACGAAGATTAAATCATGACCACTACAAGATGCTGACCTTCAACACCACCTTGAAAGGAGTTCAGGGTAGAGACAAAAAATAAGGTACTCTGTCCTCTGGGAAAAACCCAGAAAACAGGCCTTCAGATAGTCAGATGTTTTCAAGTAAAGACTTTTATCAGTTCAAATTCTTGCATTTTCTCATACTAGAGAAGCACTAATGTCACAAACCAATATCTTGACCTGGTTCTCCTGGCTAGCCCCACAACAGCTTTTCTACTTCTATTAATCTTTGGGTGATATATCTTTAACTTTCTTTTTAAGTTTGTTTTTCCAAGTAGTAGTACAACAAGAATATCCCCTGGCCAACGCCCAAACAATGCTAGAACAAGCTGCCTTATCATTCTGTGGATTTTCCTCTTCCTCTGTAAATGCACCCCGAGGTCATCAGGCTATTCTCCCTTTGAGATCTTATACAGGAAACCACCCCCAGTAATTTAAAAAAGCTCAAGGGAGACCACCAACAACTAGCTGACCTGGAGATGTCTGGACACCTCCAGGTCCTGGAAAAGTCTTCTGCCATATCGCCCGAGAAACCTTTAAAATGACAGCCATTCCTTTGGACAATTGGATTCATCCCTATCAGCCAGGAGATGAGATATGTGTTAAAGATTAAAAGAAGGAACCACTTCAGCCAGTTTGAACAGGCCTCCACATGGTCATCCTGGCAACCCCTACTGCTGTTAAAGTTACAGATATCATCCCATGAATCCACCACACTAGAGTCAAGAAGGCAGCGGCTTCCTGTGATGAGGAAACCTGGAAATATGTTTGGGACTCCAAAAACCTCCTCAAGGTCCAATTCCAAAGACAACAGCCCTCACCCATGAAGGACGCTGAGCCCTGCTTTAGTCACTCTGGAAGCTAACTAGTCAGTGCATGGCAGAAGCTTGAGGATTCTTCAGCCTTGTTCCAGCCACACTCTGGCTGGTCAATGCATGGTGAAAGCTCGAGTATCTGGCTATCAAAATATCGATGGATTTTCATTGTCAACCCTAACTTCTATCCCTAATCAGTATTATTGCTCTGCTTTTCACTATAGGACCAACTAGACTCCCTGGGTGAGGTGGTTTTACAGAATAGGAGAGGGCTAAACCTACTGACAGCTGAAGAGGACTCTGTCTCTTCTCAAATGAAGAATGCTGCTTTTATGTAAACCAATCAGAAATAGTCAGGGACATGGCCCAACAGCTAAGGAAACAAATCATAAAAAGGAGAGAGAAACTAGCTAATTCCTGGGGTAATTAGAACAATATATAGAACTGGGTGTTGTGACTTCTCCCTTTAACAGGTCCTCTCTTCATGTTCCTTGTGGTGCTCTTATTTGGCCCTTGTATTCTCAATGTAATTACCAGTTCATAACCTCTTGGATTGAATCCATAAAGTTGCAAATGGTAATAGCTCAATATAGCCCCCTAAACGATGGGGAACTCTGAATGTCCTACCAAAACATGAGATGATACTTTCTACAACGAGTGATAGAAGCATCAAGAGGGGGGAATAAAGGGGAAAAGTTAAAATTTTACATAACCTCCTGCTCCTTCTGCCTCTGTAACCCAGCTTGCTTCTTGCAAAGTTTAAATCACATAAGCTCTCAGAAAGTGGGGACTCACAAGACTAGGAACTGGAGTTTATCTCACTCACCCTTGTCCTGCTCTTTGCAATCGCCCTAGCCCCTGCAAACCCACAAACCTCCTTAATCATGTCTGTCCATGTATAGAAAAACTCTGTAACCCCTTCATGGCTCAGAGTTTGGAGTGTTAACTTCTCTGGGTCTGCTGGTGTAAAAACCTGAGTTCTCCAACTCTCTGAGTATGGTACTTGGTTTCTCGAGTACTGGTTTCTGCAACAGGGACACACAGTTCTGAAGGCAAGAGCCCACTGTATCCCCTTTCGCTTGGTAAAGCAATAAAGCTATTCTCTTCTACTTCACCCAAAACTCTGAGACTTGATTCAGCACCAGTGCAGACAGGCAGAGCTTTTGGCATCAGCTATAAATCAGCTTGGTGTAATGTAAACAAAACTAAAGTCCTAAGGGAGAAGTCTGGACTTAAAACAAGAAATATTGGTCAGACGTGACTCTGAAAACATTTCTCCCATAAAATTCATAATTCCTTGAAACTTGAAAAGAGCTAACCTTGAACTAGTGTGAATTCCAGAGCAATAAAAATTCCTGAAGAGTTTAAATCCAGAAGTTAGTTGATGGCAATCAAAACAACTATGAGAATATACTAAAAGACCTAACAAGAGAGGGTTGGCGAATTGTATTGAGAAAGACCAGAATATGCCACCCTAAAATATGCCATTTAGTTATTTTGAATTATTTTGAGCCAAAGGTGATCGAGGAACAGCAGATGCAGGAAAAGCTCTAAAACCAGGCTGTAAATTTCTGTTTTGGAAAGGCAGTTTATATTTTTAAAGGATTTTCTTTAAGTTGTCCTCCTCTCCTGACTTGCCTGGAAATAATTCTTATCACATGAGATGACTTGAAACTGCGCAACAGATCTTACTTATTTACTATGCATGTCTTAGTCATCTGCCCACAACCTATTCCCTTCCACATCCCAGAAGCCCAAACTCCCTTCTTCACACTGTGTTAAAATTGTATGTAAGCCCCCAGGTCCATTTACCACTGAATTGCCTTCTTTTCTGTGAAGCTCCTACCTACGGATCCATTGAAAATTCCAAATAATAAAATTCTGCTGCTGCTGCTGCTGCTAAGTCGTTTCAGTCGTGTCCAACTCTGTGCGACCCCATAGACAGCAGCCCACCAGACTCCCCCGTCCCTGGGATTCTCGAGGCAAGAACACTGGAGTGGGTTGCCATTTCCTTCTCGAATGCATGAAAGTGAAAAGTGAAAGGGAAGTCGCTCAGGCGTGTCTGACTCTTAGCGACCCCATGGACTACAGCCTACCAGGCTCTTCCGTCCATGGGATTTTCCAGGCAAGAGTACTGGAGTAGGGTGCCAAAATTCTAGCCTCCTCATTACTGCCTGGCTCCTAACATATTACTGTGGCCTATGACCCAGCCTCCCATTTCTCATCTTTAATAGTCCATGGGGTCTCAAAGAGTCGGACATAACTGAGCAACTTTCATTTCACTTCTACTCCATCTCTTCATCTCAAGTACACTCACCATTTGCGCGATTCTCTACCATTCCTTTTTCTTGCGTCTCCTTGCATGAAACGACTTGCATGCTAAGTCATTTCAGTCGTGTCCAACTCTTTGCAACTTTATGGACTGTAGCTTACCAGGTTCATCCAGCCTGTCCCATGGACATAGCCAGCCTGTCCATGGGCTTGTCCAGGCAAGAATATTGGAGTGGGTTGCCATGCCCTCCTCTGGGGATCTTCCCAACCCAGGGATTGAACCTGAGTCTCTTACATCTCCTGCACTGGCTTGTGGGTTCTTTACCACTATTGCCACCTGAGAAGCCCAAATTCCAATGTATCCTTATATTTTTCTATAATGCCCCCTAACTAAAAATCACAACCCCCAACCAAATATCTCTCTGATAAACCACTTCATATCTCACAGCAAAGACATATCAACAAAACAACTTGTTCCATGTTTTTTTTTCTTCCGTTCTTGCTCGATAATTCTTTCTCATTTGAAACACTTCTTGTTTCAATTTATCTTCTTCTTACCTTTATCTTTAATTTTTGGATGTCCAGGTCTCTGTTGCTGATAAATTTATCACTAAAATCTGCTAAGAAGATTATCCAGGTGGGTCTTTAATACTTTAACCTCACTCTCCTTTGAAACCCATAATTACAACAGCCCTCATAGTCACTCCATCTTGAATCCCATTCTTTTCAAATCTTGACTCTCAACCCCACCCTCAGCATACAACCACAACTACTACTTAAATGAAATAAAATGGGGTCATTTTTCCTTTCCCTTTCTCTCTGAAAATGAAGTATTCCATAATCTCCTTTTATAAGGTTTCCCATTCAAATTACTCTCAATTTCATATTTTAGATAGTCTTATCATAGATACTTTTGTCCTTGCTTGCATCTTAAACCTCCCTTTTACTTGATCCTTAAAGTCTTTCTACCTCTATGCTCATATAACCTTAAAATTTCTCTAAAAACATTTCTCAAGTTTCAGTATTCCCTAAGTTTCTGATCTTTCTCTCTTTTATTTCTTTGATATTTTTTTAAATCTAATTCTCCCACTCTTTCTTTTTCTTTAATCTCTCATAATCTAAGCATTACTCCTAGCTTCTTGCTAAAACTACTCACTCAGTTGTCATACCTGTCCCCATAAAGATAAAATCCAATGATCATTTATGACTCTTCCATTACCTTATTTCTAGAGTTTGATTGAATTGGCTACCTTCTTCTTAAATCTTTCTCTGTGAAATTGTTCATCTGCAATTATCACCCTATTTTAGTAACAATTTCTTTTTCTTCTTTACTGCTTTACTTTCCTTTCTTAAGTTCTCATTCTCTTGCTATTCCAAGTTTTCAAAAATCTTACACATGTTGATGACACTGAGATCTACAATGTTAGGTCCTATTTGTTCCTGAATCCTGTAATCAGATTTGAAGACTATTGTCACATAACACCTCTTGACTATTGCTCCAGTAACTGAAGTATATAGTCAGAATAAAATTTATGAAGGGGATATTCTAGAAATAAATAATTAGCTTATCTCAGACTAAATCTCCCAGTGTGAACAAGTACAAAATTATTGCAGTACAAAAGTAATTTTTTGAAGGCATTTAAGAGTCAGAATTCTAAGGACCAGAGAAAAGAGAAATATATTCAAGTCATCCTCCCTTGAGGCAATGTAAAAACACATGAATAATGATTCTGGGAAACCAAAAAGAAAGCAGCTGCTAAGAGCATTAAACCCAGAATTAAAGACCCACCATGAAATTTTAGTTAATTATTCAGAATGCCTACACCAAAAAATGAAAGCAAAATGGAACAAGAACATTTTCAGTTAGAACAACATGATTCTCCTAACACCATCTTTTAATGGAACAAAATTAAATCTTCTCTAGAGGAAAATAATATTATTCTGAGATAATGTGAAATCAAACAGGGACTGAATATAATCAACAGTACATTAGCACAACAGAAGAATGGCATAGTGAACAGTGAGCTTGTTGGTGGAAAATATACAGAAAGAAAATACAAGAAGTGAGAAAAGAGTATAACAAATATGAGACATGTGTAAAGGTCTATCATATGTACAGTTCCTATTTTGGGCAAGACTGGAGAGATGGAATAGAAGTAATACTGTAAGATCTGAAGAGATGTAATTCTATAAGTTTCTCAAACCACATTATCAAGAAACTCCATGAATCCAAACTGTGTAATTACATATAGGCATAAAATCATTAAATGTATAAAAACAAAAGAAAAATTAAAATTTGAAAAGCAGAGAAAAATGACATATTACCTCTAAAGACACAACAATATGATTAACCAAATACAATGGAACACAGAAAATAGTAGAATAATATGTTTAAAATGTTGAAATAAAAAAAAAACTAAACTTAGAATTCAGGGACAATATCCATCAAAAATAAAGAGGAAATATATAATTCTCAAGCAAAGAGAACTCAACTAGATTAATTAAAGAAATACTATAGAAAGAAGAAAAATTATCTGAGTTGAAGTCATGGTAATGTAAGTAGGCATAAAGAGTTACTAAAATGGATAAACATGTATATAAATTGACTGTTCAAAGTAATGAAACTATTAGTCTATAGGTTTAAAATAGAGAATTAAAATACATAACAACAATAGACAAAAAACAGAGCAGGAGTAAATGGAGTTAAAATGTTATAAATGCTTGCACTGCTCAGAGAGTGTTAAAAGATCTAGCTTAGATTAGAAGCAAATAAGTCAAGGATATGTTTGTAATATTTAGGTTAAAAATTAAAAGAATAATAAAATAAAGAAAAATTACCAGAAAAAATGGAATATTAAAAAAAAAAAGTTTGATTAATTCCCCTAAAGAAGAAAAACTGTCAAGATGAAAGAAAAATGAGGGGAGAAAGATAACAAGAAATAGCATATTTAAATATAAATACATCACTACTTAAAATAAGTAACATTAGACAAAATATTCAAAGTTGAAGACTAAGGTAGTCAGACTAAATTTAAAAGAGATGGGAATACCAGACCACCTAATCTGCCTCTTGAGAAACCTGTATGCAGGTCAGGAAGCAACAGTTAGAACAGGACCTGGGACAACAGACTGGTTCCAAATAGGAAAAGGAGTACGTGAAGGCTGTTTATTGCCACCCTGCTTATTTAACTTATAGGCAGAGTACATCATGAGAAACACTGGCTGGAAGAAACACAAGCTGGAATCAAGATTGCCCGGAGAAATATCAATAACCTCAGATATGCAGATGACACCACCCTTATGGCAGAAAGTGAAGAGGAACTAAAAAGCCTCTTGATGAAAGTGAAAGAGGAGAGTGAAAAAGTTGGCTTAAAGCTCAACATTCAGAAAACTAAGATCATGGCATCTGGTCCCATCACTTCACGGAAAATAGATGGGGAAACAGTGGAAACAGTGTCAGACTTTATTTTGGGGGGCTCCAAAATCACTGCAGATGGTGATTGCAGCCATGAAATTAAAAGACGCTTACTCCTTGGAAGAAAAGTTATGACCAACCTAGATAGCATATTGTATGTGAGACAGCAAAAGAGACACAGATGTATAGAAAAGTCTTTTAGACTCTGTGGGAGAGGGAGAGGGTGGGATGATTTGGGAGAATGGCATTGAAACATGTATAATATCATACATGAAATGAATCGCCAGTCCAGGTTCAATGCATGATACTAGATGCTTGGACTGGTGCACTGAGATGACCCAGAGGGATGGTACACGGAGGGAGGAGGGAGGGGGGTTCAGTAGGGGGAACACGTGTATACCTGTGGTGGATTCATGTTGATGTATGGCAGAACCAATACAATATTGTAAAGTAATTAACCTCCAATTGAAATAAATAAATTTATATTTTTAAAAAAATTTTTAAAAAGAAAAGCAGAGACATTACTTTGCCAACAAAAGTCCATCAGGTCAAGGCTATGGTTTTTCCAGTGGTCATGTATGGATGTGAGAGTTGGACTGTGAAGAAGGCTGAGCACCGAAGAATTGATGCTTTTGAAGCGTGATGTTGGAGAAGACTCTTAAGAGTCCCTTGGACTGCAAGGAGATCCAACCAGTCCATTCTGAAGGAGATCAGCCCTGGGATTTCTTTGGAAGGAATGATGCTAAAGCTGAAACTCCAGTACTTTGGTCACCTCATGCAAAGAGTTGACTCATTGGAAAAGACTGTGATGCTGGGAGGGATTGGGGGCAGGAGGAGAAGGGGACGACGGAGGATGAGATGGCTGGATGGCATCACTGACTGGATGGACGTGAGTCTGAGTGAACTTCGGGAGTTGGTGATGGACAGGGAGGCCTGGCGTGCTGCGATTCATGGGGTCGCAAAGAGTCGGACACGACTGAGCGACTGAACTGAACTGAGCTGAATAATATTGCCCCCAAAATCTAAAGCACACTAATAGACCAATAAGGAATAATAAATGAACCAAGAATAATTGTTGGAGATTTCAACATATCTCTTTCATTGGATAGAGCCAGTAAACTAACATCAGTAAGGTTATAGGAGTTTTGAATAATATAATTTAAAAGTTTAACTTAATTGACATATGTAGTTATAGAGAAGTTACAAATAAATTCACACCTGACGTCAGAATTAATGGTGAATGCTTCACAGTTTTCCCCTTAAGATCACAAATAACAAGGATATAACTTCAAACATTTCTATTCAAAATTGTGTTGGAGATTCTATCCAGGACAATTAGACAAGAAAAAATAAATTAAAAGCATCCAGATTGGGAAGGATGAAGTTAAACAATCTGTATTCACAGATGAAATGATCTTATATATAGAGAACCCTAAGGAATTCACAGAAAACCTATTAGAATTAATGAACAAGTTCAGCAAGTTTACAGAATAAATATCCAGTATAAAATCAATTGTCTTTGTACACATACAATGAACAATCCAAAAAAGAAATAAAAGAAAATAATTCCATTTACAGCAGCATTAAAAAGAATAAGATATTTGGGAAGAAATTTAAGGAAAAAAAAACATAATTGCCAAAAATTTTTTTAAACCTACAGAAATTAGAAAATACCCTTGTTCATGGATTATTAGACTTAATATTGTTAAGATGACAATACTCCCCAAATTGACCTACTTATTCATATACTTTCAAAATCCCAATGACCTTTTTTGCAGTAATAGACAAATTGATCCTAAAAAGTATATGAAAATGCAAGGGACACCAAAAGCCAAAACAATGTTGGAAAGAACAAAGTCGGAAAACTCAGACTTTGTGATTTTTAAACTTATCACAAAGCTACAGCATAAAGTCAGCACAGTACTGTCAAAAACAGACTTGTAGATCAATGGTATCAAATCAAGCGTTCAGAAATAAACTCCCACAATTATGGCCAATGTCCTTTGACACTGATGTCAAGAAAATTCAATGGGGAAAAATTATTTCTTTCTATATATGCTGCTGGTACAATTGGGTATCTACATGCAAAAGATACCTTGCCTACCTTACCCTATGTAGAGAAATAAACTCAAAATGTGTAAAGGTTTAATTGTAAGAACTCAAGCTAGAAAACTCTAGAAAAAAAAAAAAGGTATAAATTTACCTGGATTAAGCAATGGTTTCTTATATATGAAATCAAAGCACAAGCAACAACAATATTAAAAGATAGATAAATTGGACTATATTAAAATAATTTTTGTGCTTTAATCCTACTAAGAAAGTGAAAAGACAGCTAAGAGAATGGGAAAAAATAATTTTCAGTCACACATTTGGTAAATATTTGTATCCAGAATATATAAAGAATTCTTATAACTAAAAAAATTAAAAGACAAATAATCCAAATTTAAAAACTTGGTGAAAGATTTGAATGATATTTCTCCAAAAGAGATATATAGATGGCCAATAAGTACATGAAAAGATGCTTAACTTCATTAATCACTACAGAGGTACAAATAAAAAGAATAAAATATCACTTCGTACATAAATGCTCTCATCAAAATGACAGTAACATGAGGGGATTGGTTCAAGATGGTGGAGTAGAAGGAAGTGCGCTCATCTCCTCCTGCAAGACCACCAAAATTACAACTAAAATCAGTATAAACTGTTGAACAATCATCGACAGGACACTGTATCCAGCAAAAAAAGATTGTGAAAACTGATAAACATCTTTTACTATTGTGATTTGTAACTATTATTCATTTTAATACCACCATATCATGATTGGTCAACAGAAAATAATAAAATTCTATATCACTAAAACTACCATTTAACAGAAAAACTTGTAATCATTTTTAAAATCCAAATACACATTAGAATTATCTTAGAATTTTTTGAAAAATGCAAATGCCCAGGTATTGTTTTTTTCTCCAAAGCTCCAGATGTGATTCTAATGAGCAGCTATGTTTAAAAACAACTGGACTATATGGTGATCTTTTATTTTTATCTAGTTTGTTTCACTTTTTTTATTTCATATTCAGTGTTCCCATTTCATTTAGTATATGTTTTCATTTAGTATATGTTTCACCATCTCCTTTTTTGTTCTTTCTCAAGGCTTTATCAAGTGTAGTAGAAAAGCTTTTGTATACACATATAGTATGTATAATATATATATTTTAGAAAACTTAAGTTTTGCTTAGCTAAAAAATTTATGGCATTTTGGTCCCACTTGTTTGAATATGAATAGAATGCTAGATTTCTAATTTATATTCACTCCAAACTTTGATATAATTTCATTTATTCTGGCATCTGGTATTACTGCTAAAATTCTAGAAAGCTCATTATTTTAGTGATTAAAAAAAATTCAATGAGGCTTGAAACGTCTAATTCAATTCTGAGAATATAAAGAAGTACTATGTTGTAAAAAATTTAAAAAGTAATTAACGTGATACAGTATCATTAACTAAAGTACAGATTTTGTTCAAATTTCACAAAACTTTATGCTAGTGTCTATTATTTGTTTCCTTACCTTATTCAAGATTCCACATTGTATTTAGTTGCACTGAGCAGCTTCAGCTGCATGCAACATATTCTGATAAATTCTCTTTTTATTTTTATTCTATTATAAATATTTTCTCATTTTCCTTGGTATGGCTTCTTAGATAAACCCATCATTTAAAACATTTCCAAATACATAGAGCTTTTAAAATACCTTTGATATTAATTTCTCATTTTGATATTAATTTCTCACTTAAATGCTTTCTTCTGTGCAATCACCCTCTGTGTTTTTTCAGTCTTTTAACTTTATTGAGGCTTTCTATGGCCAAGTCAAAGATCTCTCTTGGTAACTATCACATTGCATTTGAAAATATGTGGCTTATTTTCAAAAATCTTTTAATATTGATTTCTGACAGAATTCCACAATGATAAGAGAACAGACTCTATACGATTTCAATACTTTTAGACGATGACATTTTTGCACCTTATTTTATGATTTTTTAAATTTATTTACTTTAATTGGAGGATAATTTCTTTACAATATTGTAATGGTTTTTGCCATACATCAATATGAATCAGCCACAGCTATACATGTGCCCCTTCCATCCTGAACCCCCTTCCCATGTCCCTGCCCACCCCATTCCTTCTGGTTGTCACAGAGCACTGACCTTGGGTGCTCTGTTTCACACATCTTTGTTTTAAGTCCCTGTATATCTTCCAGTGTCCCTGGTTTATAATCTACGGGAGCTTAAATAGAATTTGTATCCCGCCATTGTGGGAACATTGTATGGTTCTTAATTATGTAAAATTGGTTCATAGTGATTTTCAGGTCTACTATATCCTTTTACTTTTCTGTCTCTTCATTCTATTAATTTTTGAGAGTTTGATTTTGAAACTCCAACTAAAAATCTTAATTTATCTACTTAAAAAATAGTGGTAATATACAGTGGAACTATATATAACCTTGCTCTGTATTTTCCAAGTCTCCTGTAAATGTGTTATCATACTTTCATAATTTAGAAAACAAAAAAAAATGACAGTAACATGCCTTCGTGAGGATATTGAAAAGTTGGAACCCATCCTCATTCCTGCTGAGAATGTAAAATGGTACAGCTGCTTTGAAACTGACAACATATGTTCATACAAAAATTTGGATATAAGTCTTCATGGAAACACTATTCATAATAGCCCAAAAGTGTCCATCAATTTATAAATGGATAAACAAAATATGGTATATAATACAATGATAGTATACAGCTATAAAAAGCAATGAAGTATTGATGCATGTTAAAACATAGATGAGCTTTGGAAACTTTATTGTAAGTGAAAGAAGTCAGACAAACACTATATGTTGTATAATCCCATATTTATGGAATGTACAGAATAGGTAAATGCACAGAGACAGAAAGTAGACTAGAGTTTTCCAGAGGCTAAATGGAAGGAGGAATGAGGTATGACTGCTAATAAGATTAGGGTTTCTTTTTTGTGGTGCTGAAAATATTTTGGAATTAGATGATGATGATGGTTGTTCAATTTTAGAAATATACAAGAAACTACTGAATTCTATCCTTTAAAAAGGGAGATTTATAGTATGTGAATTACATCTCAATTTTTCTAATAAAAGCAAGCTCCATTTCTTACAAATAAACATATAATTTAAAGCTTCCAAGAACCCAGATGGCCTGTCCAGTAAATTATCTTTAATACTTAAGGGAAAAATAATAGTAATTTTAAGAGATGAGAAGTTTCCTCTTCCAGAAACTAGAGAAAAGGAGACACCTCCAAGCGGTTTTGTGAAGTCAGGATGATCCTTATACCAAAACCTGTAGGTACATTATTTAAAAGTTTAGTTGCAGTTGCAGGTTAAACTCTGCTATAGGGCTTCCCTGATAGCTCAGTTGGTAAAGAATCCGCCTGCAATGCAGGAGACTCCAGTTCGATTCCTGGGTCTTGAAGATCCCCTAGAGAAGGGATAGGTTACCCACTCCAGTATTCTTGGACTTCCCTCGTGGCTCAGCTGGTGAAGAATCTGCCCGCAATGTGGGAGACCTGGGTTGGGAAGATCCCCTGGAGAAGGGAACAGCTACCCACTCCAGTATTCTGGCCTGGAGAATTCTACCGACTGTATAGTCCCTGGGGTCTCAAAGAGCCGGAGGGATGGTACGGGGAGGGAGGATGGTACGGGGAGGGAGGATGGTACGGGGAGGGAGGTGGGAGGGGGGTTCAGGATGAGGAAGACGTGTACGCCCGTGGTGGATTCATGTTGATGTGTGGCAGAACCAATATAATATTGTAAAGTAATTAACCTCCAATGAAAATAAATAAATTTAAATTAAAAAAAAGAATCGGACATGACTGAGTGACTTTCACTTTCAAGCTCTGCTATAGAAATTTTAAAAATAACTTTAAACTATTTTCAAGTAATATCCATCAACATACAGAAAAAATAAAATGTCACAAATAAGTTAGTTTCTTTCAGAAATGTACAATTGTTTTAATATTCAAAAATCAATGCAATTTATAATTAATAGGAAATAAAAAGGAAAAAACTATAACTGTCTCAACTGATACAAAAAATATTTGATAAAATATTCAAAGAAACAGATAGGAACTTTTAAAATCTGTTATAGAGTTATCACACAATGACAAACTAAAAAAACAAGAAAGTTGTTCAGCAAACATCATAATTAATGATGAATTATTGAATGGTTTCCTACTGAGATTGGGAATGAGATGAGCTTACCCACTAAGATCAATTCTCACATGTATTGGAGATTTGGAAACTGCCATTAGTGAAATAAGGCAAATTTTAAAAAAGAAAGAAAAGTAGCAGGGTTATAAAGGAAGAAATAGAAGTGTCATTATTCACAGACAACATGATTGTCCCATCATAGTATATTAGGGAAAGAGTGGTTTGAATCAGTTGTGCACTCATAAGGTCAACAACTCTGGTCCCCTACCTCACAGTATAAATAAAATTTAATTACAATAGATCTGACATTGAAATGTGAAAGGTAAAAAACAAAGAGGAAAACACAGAAGTATCTTCAATTCCTTTGATGTAGGAAAGGATGTTTTAAGAAGATAACAAAAAGCTCAAGTCATTAAAGATTAATAAATCAGACTTTATTAAACTTTAGAACTTCTTTGTGATTCCATGGACTATAGCCTACCAGGCTCCTCAGTCCATGGAATTTTCCAGGCAAGAGTACGGGAGTGGGTTGCCATTTCCTTCTCCAGAGGATCTTCCCAACCCAGGGATCAAACCTGGGTCTCCCGCACTGCAGGCAGACGCTTTACCATCTGAGCCACCAGGGAAGCCCTTCTGTTCAACAAAAGACATCACTAAGAGATGGAAAATTAAGCTACAGGAGATTCACCTAAACAAAGATCTCTTATCAGTTCAGTTCAGTTCAGTTGCTCAGTCGTGTCCGACTCTTTGCGACCCCATGGACTGCAGCACGCCAGGCCTCCCTGTCCATCACCAACTCCTGGAGTTCACTCAAACTCATGTCCATCGAGTCAGACATGCCATCCATCCTCTATTGTCCCCTTCTCCTCCTGCCTTCAATCTTTCCCAGCATAGGGTCTTTTCCAGTGAGTCAGTTCTTTGCATCAGGTGGCCTAAGTATTGGAGTTTCAGCTTCAGCATCGGTCCTTTCAGTGAATATTCAGGTCTGATTTCCTTTAGGATGGACTGGTTGGATCTCCTTGCAGTCCAAGGGACTCTCAAGAGTCTTCTCCAACACCACAGTTCAAAAGCATTGATTCTTCGGTGCTCAGCTTTCTTTAGAGTCCAACTCTCACATCTATACATGACTACGGGAAAAACCATAGCTTTGACTAGATGGACCTTTGTTGGAAAAGGTCTTCCCAGATAGCTCAGTTGGTAAAGAATCTGCCTGCAGAGATCTTTTATGAAGAATTAATAAAGAACTGCACAAATCAATAAGAAAAAGTAGATAATACAATTAAAAATAAACCAGCAAAAAGATTGCAAAGGCATTTCACAAAAGAGTGATATTCAAATAGCCAATGCCCAACCTCATGGCATGTGACAGAAATACACAGTAAAATCACAATTCAGAACTGCTATATAATCACTAGAATAGCTAACTTAATAGACCGATAATACCAAGTTTTGGCAAGGTTATATAGAGACTGAAACTCTCACATAATTCTAGTGGAGTATGAACTGGTAAAACTTCTTTGAAAAACTGTTTGATCATATCTAATAAAACTTAACACTTGCACATTCAGTAATTGAACTCCTAAGTATATACCCAATAGAAATGTATACTTAACATATATTAAAAATCATATACAAAAACCTTCAGAGCAGCATTATTTGTAACAGCTAAAAATTGAAAATAATTCACTTATTTCATAAGATATAGACTGGGTAAATAAATTGTGATATAGGAACAAAACAGAATGAACCACTACTGCACAGAGCAACATGGATGAATGTTACAAACAATACTGAGCCAAAGGATGCCAACACAGAAGAATATATACCATATCACTCCAGGCATATGATGGAGCCGGTTTATATTGGCTTGTGAAAGCTGATTGTGTGCAGTTTTTTTTCAACTTTTTGTTCAGTGATATCTTCTTGGTAGCTTAAAATCAGCCATGTTGGGAGTATTTATACCAAAGAAATTGTCAAATATTACAAAGCAGGTCTTCTCTTTCCCCCATTCAAGAGTTAATTGTTAAATATTTTACCACCACACCAATGCAGGTATACACAAAAGCAGGCATAACTATTCTACAGTGAGATAGTTCAGAATAGTGGTCACTTGGGGGAGGGTTAATAACTGAGAGAGTATTAAAAAGGTTTCTGGGGTGCTGGTAATATTTTATTTTATGTTGATCTAATCATTGCTTATGTAGGTGTATTCACTTCATGAGTCTATTAGGCACTCCAAATGAGTGTGTTTCACCATATGTATATTATTAAAATATTTCAAAAGTAAACATATTACAATTTCCTAGTGCAACTGTTCTTATATTTCATATTTCTTTTAATGCTTTCACTATCTTTCAGTACCTCTTGGTTTAAAACCATGAGAACTTTTTACTTCCCATCCTCCCTTTCCTCCTTACCCACAACACTAATGATCATTAGCTAAATGCTGTCACTGCCATTGCTGGATTTCATTTTCATCTTTCTTATCATTCCCTTTAACACTCCTAAAACACTGGTACCAGTCTGCATGACTTTGTGCATAAGCTATGACAATCATTTTTAAAACCATCTCCTTGGCCTTTATCCTACTCACTATTATCAGATATGTTTCTCTACTGACCAAAATAATGTCAATAAAAAAAGATAGGACTTACCCTGGTGATCCAGTGATCAAGACTCTGTATTTCCAATGCAGAGGGGTGCCAGTTCGATTCAAGGTCAGGGAACTGAGATTCTGCATGCCATGTGGCACAGCCACAAATATATATATATATATATATATATATATATATATATATATATATATTAGTGAAAAGGTGAATAGGTAAATATCAGCTATTTTGTATGGTTTATCTCTCCAATAGTCCTTGTTACCCAACCAATATTCCAGCCAAATTAAAATTATTGAATATATCCTTTTTTTTTTTCATGTTTTGAAAACTGTTTTTCTCCCATGTAGCACAACTTTCTCCCATCTCTGCTATAAAAATGCTGGCTAACCTTCAAAGCAAACCTAATTTCTCTGTCCCCTCCAGGAGAACCTAGTATGTGCTCAATAAATACTGAGTTGAATATCTCACAAATAATAATCCACAAATCCACAGGACCCTACCCTTTCCTTCTGGAAAGAAAAGTCATTTACAGAATATGGAGATCTGGAAAGCTCCCTTGAGTTTTAAGGCTCAAGTCATATTTGACAGGTTTGGTAAGGCAGGTGATGGAGGATCAGTTTGTGTCATTAGAGAGAGTGAAGTACTCATTATATTTCATAGTATATGGAGCAACTCAGAATCACAGCCAGATGGCATTATGTTTTTCCATCTGGATGAGGACTGGAAGAAGAAGCTAGCAAACTTATGAAGTTAGAAAAGATCCAGGAGGGACTTAAGTGATACACACACTGTTCATTCCCAAATATGTGAATCTCAAACAACCATAGCTCTTAAAAAATGAGAAAACCATTGTTAGAGAATATTTACCAGAGAATACCTGCAAAGTAAGTACAGACACAACAGATTTAACAAAGTTCTGACCCACTCACATAACTCAAAGGCACGAGATAACAGTATTTAACTTGGAATAATGTTCAAAGACACTTTTGATTTTGTTTAGCACAAATCATTGCTCATCTCCAAGGAGAGAGGCACAGATGTCCAGTTATTAGCATAATAGAAGAATTGCTTCAAAATTCATATAATATTGGTGATTCTTTGAATTCTATTCAGTCTAACATATTTCAAGTTGGAGTGGGGCCAGGAGATTCTTTGCAGGCATTATATTTTTATTTACTTATGTTTTACTTCTCAAAATAAAAATATGTCAAATCTAACAAAAGAGTCAAAAGATTAATACAATGAATGCTTACATGTATTTCACCCAGATTAACAGATTATTAATATTTTACCAACTTTTGCCATTAACATTCAACTTGGCAGGTGGAAAACTACAACAAAACACACATTTTAAAATAATTTTAATTACGTGGTCAATGACACGACAATGTCAACTACACTGGAATTTTCTGAAGACACACAATCATCGGTGATCCATGGCAAGGAATGGCTTTGAGTTTACACATCTTTGAAACTATTCTGTAAACTGTCAGTTTCAAAAATATAATTTAGGACATGTGCTGATTTTTTCCTCCATCTCAGTACAGATTCATACACAATTAATGATGCAGCACAGTGGGAAACAAACAAAATGAACAACAACAACACACAAAAACCGCACCACAGTTATTTATTTATACCCCAGATTGTCCCACAAAGGATTTAATGTTGCTTTCAGAAAGACATGCAGCACAAAAGGATACAAATGAACACTTGAGGGGCTTGGTATGATGGGAAAAAATCAGACAGAGGTATGACTGGATTTGCAAAGCTTAGCATCCTATTTAGTTACAAGTTTAGCTGTTTGCTTTTAGTGGCCAAACAAAAGTATACATGATAATGAACATGACTCACAGAGTCCATAGATAGAAAAAGCTCCATTTTTTTCCTAGGCAACTTCTTTGTTTGTAATGTATGAAACCTAGAGCAGTTTCTTCTGTAGCTCCTGATGGTGAGGTTATTGTAGCCCACTGCAGGAAACAGTGAATGAAATTCCAGGCCAGGCTTTTATGGTAAGATATGGCAGTGAATTTCACTTGGTTTCTGCCAGTTCCCTCAGGCTCAGTCAATGGCTTAGTGTTCAACTATCATTCAGTAAAAGCAATTCCTTTACTGAATGGTTATTAGGCACTAAATAAAGCAATCCAAATCTCTAGCTCTGATCACCTTACAGCCATACTCTAAGGTAACATTTAGAACATTAGACCAGAGTTACGGGAATGGATTGGGTTGGGGAAAGATGGTAGCAAGAGATGGGCAGTTCATGAACGAGCTGCAAAGATGTTCTTGGCAAAAACATTGATTTTGATGTCAAATTATATGTTGAAACATTCTGACTCTCCAAGGAGGTAGAGTACAAGAAATGCTACCTTACTCAGTCAGCTAATATATCATCTCTACTCTCTTCATAACAAAATGTCAAGTAGAATACTTGATAGGGATCTAGGAAAGCATAACTTTCACTTACAATGATTGTATCTATATTTGTGTACAATGGGCCAAGCTAAAGTTGGAAATTTTCTAAAGGAAATCTCTTGTTTTGATCTTCACTATTGAATCTGATGGGACAAAGAGACCTGGTTCAGAGCTTCTTGACAATGAATGCATTGTTTCTGTGTGGCTTTTTGTTTTTTAATATTCCACATACCTGGGAGCACCTTTAGAGGAGAAAGTGTCTTTACTGTTATGGCTTAATATGGTTCTTAGCTTATTGAAACCACTCTCACATGACCTTGGGCAAATTGTGACTCAATCAATGTGCTTCACAACAAGCATCACACTTGGGCACACTGTTCAGACTCCTTTGCCAGCTAACCCAGATAGTGTTAGTTGCTCAGTCATGTCCGACTCTCTGCAATCCCATGGACTGTAGACTGCCAGGCTTCTCTGTCCATGGAATTCTCCAGGCAAGAATACTGGAGTGGGCAGGCATCCCCTTGTCCAGGGCATCTTCCTGACACAGGGATCGAACCATGGTCTTCCCACTTTGCAGGCAGATGTTTACCCTCTGAACCTACCAGGAAAGCCCAACCCAGGAAGCGAACCCAGAAGCCTGTCAGTTTTGTGTGTTCCTTTGGAGCAAGAAAAGGCTCTGCAGCAGGTCCAGGCTGTGGTAGTAGCTTCTCTGTTACTGGGACCTTATGAACAGCATGCTCAAGGTTATTCGAAAATGTCTGTGAGCAAACAGGGATCATATAGGGAGCCTCTGAAAATCTCCCTTAGTATTATTGTGAGACTTACAGGAATTAATACTTCTAAAGTGCTTAGAGTAGGAACTGGAATTAAGCACTGGATTAATAATAAGTACTAGCTTTTATTTATTATTCTTGAAGATACTCTTTAAAGTCTGGTTAAGTGAATGGATGTATCAGTGAATAAAACCAAGAGGAAAACTGAAGAAATTAATACATTTAAAGTGCCTAGAGGACTTTCCTGGTGGTGCAGTAGATAAAAATCCACCTGCCAACACAGAGGACATGGGTTCAACCCTGGCCCGGGAAGATCCCACATGCCTTGGGGTAACTAAGCCCATGTGCCACAACTGCTGAACCTGGGTGCCTAGAGCCTGTGTCCACAACAAGAGAAGTCTCTGCAATGAGAAGTCAGTGCATCACAATGAAGAAGAGTCCCTGCTCGTTGCAACTAGAGAAAGCCCGTGCACAGCAATGAAGACCCAGTGCAACTAAAAATAAATAAATAAAAGCAAAATAAAGTGCTTAGAATAAGAACTGGAACTAAGCACCCAATCAATAAATATTAGCTTTTATTTATTATTCATGAAAATACTCTTTAAAGTCAGGTTGAGTGAATAGATGTATCAGTGAATAAGAGCAGGAGAAAAACTAGAAGGCAAAGGAAAATGATCTACCTCTCAGGTGAGATCTAGTAACTATACCAACTAAATTCACAGGGCTACAGTATAAACTTGAAAACACTGAGATTTAATTATATAGTTTGGTTACATATTAGTGATTCCTAACTAGCAATACTATAAATGATTAGATAGATCACTATTGCACTCCTCTCACATGCTAGTAAAGTAATGCTTAAAATTCTCCAAGCCAGGCTTCAGCAATACGTGAACCACGAACTCCCTGATGTTCAAGCTGGTTTTAGAAAAGGCAGAGGAACCAGAGATCAAATTGCCAACATCCGCTGGATCATCAAAAAAGCAAGAGAGTTCCAGAAAAACATCTCTTTCTGCTTTATTGACTATGCCAAAGCCTTTGACTGTGTGGATCACAATAAACTGTGGAAAATTCTTCAAGAGATGGGAATACCAGACCACCTGACCTGCCTCTTGAGAAATCTGTATGCAGGTCAGCAAGCAACAGTTAGAACTGGACATGAAACAACAGACTGGTTCCAAATAGGAAAAGTAGTACGTCAAGGCTGTATATTGTCACCCTGGTTATTTAACTTATATGCAGAGTACATCATGAGAAACGCTGGGCTGGAAGAAGCACAAGCTGGAATCAAGATTGCCTGGAGAAATATCAATAACCTCAGATATGCAGATGACACCACCCTTATGGCAGAAAGTGAAGAGGACCTAAAAAGCCTCTTGATGAAAGTGAAAGAGAAGAGTGAAAAAGTTGGCTTAAAGTTCAACATTCAGAAAACAAAGATCATGGCATCCGGTCCCATCACTTCATGGCAAATAGATGGGGAAACAGTGGAAACAGTATCAGACTTTATTTTTTGGGGCTCCAAAATCACTGCAGATGGTGATTGCAGCCATGAAATTAAAAGACACTTACTCCTTGGAAGAAGAGTTATGACCAACCTAGATAGTATATTCAAAAGCAGAGACATTACTTTGCCGACTAAGGTCTGTCTAGTCAAGGTTATGGTTTGTCCTGTGGTCATGTATGGATGTGAGAGTTGGACTGTGAAGAAGGCTGAGCGCCGAAGAATTGATGCTTTTGAACTGTGGTGTTGGAGAAGACTCTTGAGACGTCCCTTGGACTGCAAGGAGATCCAACCAGACCATTCTGATGGAGATCAGCTCTGGGATTTCTTTGGAAGGAATGATGCTAAAGCTGAAACTCCAATACTTTGGCCACCTCATGCGAAGAGTTGACTCATTGGAAAAGACTGTGATGCTGGGAGGGATTGGGGGCAGGAGGAGAAGGGGACGACAGAGGATGAGATGGTTGGATGGCGTCACTGACTTGATGGACGTGAATCTGAGTGAACTCCAGGAGTTGGTGATGAACAGGGAGGCCTGGTGTGCTGCGATTCATGGGGTCACAAAGAGTCGGACACGACTGAGCGACTGAACTGAACTGAACTGAGATCACTATTGGTTTTAAAATATCAGAAAATAAGAAAAATTATGTTTGACAATGCTTTCTTATTATTCAAAGGTTCTCCTTACTTTGTGGAAAGATCTCTACCCCACCAGAAAATTTCTTGACAGAAAACAACAGCAGAAGTTTGTTAGGGTGTAAAGACCAGAGATTTCTTTTGGAGCAGTGGTCTTCAAACGGGGGTGCTCACACTCAAGGGGGATGAAGGACAATCCAGTTTGTGATCCTGAAATGGATCCTGGAACAGGAATAGGATTTTAGTGGGAAAGGGGAAGGAAGAAATATTATAATTTCTAGATATTGCTATGCATGAATATAAAAGGGAAGAAAGAAAGCTCTGCCACTATTTAATTTTTTTAAATTTCTTTCTTTTAATTGGAGGCTAATTATCTTACAATATTGTAGTGGATTTTGCCATACATTGACATGAATCAGCCATGGGTGTACATGCGTTCCCCATCCTGAACCCCCCTCCCACCTCCCTCCCCATCCCATCCCTCAGGGTCATCCCAGTGCACCAGCCCTGAGCAAACTGTCTCATGCATAGAACCTGGACTGGTGATCTGTTTCACACATGAAAACATACATGCTTCAATGCTACTCTCTCAAACCATCCCACCCTTCCCTTCTCCCACAGAGTCAAAAGACTGTTCTATACATCTGTGTCTCTTTTGCTGTCTCGCATACAGGGTCATCATTACCATCTTTCTAAATCCCATATATATGAGTTAGTATACTGTATCAGTGTTTTTCTTTCTGACTTACTTCACTCTGTATAATAGGCTCCAGTTTCATCCACCTCATTAGAACTGATTCAAATGTATTCTTTTTAATGGCTGAGAAATATTCCATTGTGTATATCTACCACAGCTTTCTTATCCATTCATCTGTCAATGGACATCTAGGTTGCGTCCATGTCCTGGCTATTACAAACAGTGCTGTGATGAACATTGGGGTACACGTGTCTCTTTCAATTCTGGTTTCCTTGGTGTGTATGCCCATCAGTGAGATTGCTGGGTCATATGGCAGTTCTATTTCTAGTTTCTTAAGGAATCTCCACACTGTTCTCCATAGTGGCTGTACTAGTTTGCATTCCCACCAACAGTGTAAGAGGGTTCCGTTTTCTCCACACCCTCTCCAGCATTTGTTGTTTGTAGAATTTTGGATAGCAACCATTCTGACTGGCGTGAAATGGTGCCTCATTGTGGTTTTGATTTGCATTTCTCTGATAATGAGTGATGTTGAGCATCTTTTCATGTGTTTGTTAGCCATCTGTATGTCTTCTTTGGAGAAATGTCTGTTTAGATCTTTGGCCCAATTTTTTGATTGAGTCGTTTGATTTTCTGGAATTGATCTGTAGGAGTTGCTTGTATATTTTTGAGATTAATTCTTTGTCAGTTGCTTCATTTGCTATTATTTTCACCCATTCTGAAGGCTGTCTTTTCACCTTGCTTATAGTTTCCTTCATTGTGCAAAAGCTTTTAAGTTTCATTAAGTTCCATTTGTTCGCCCCCCACCCCAGTGGTCATGTATGGATGTGAGAGTTGGACTGTTAAGAAAGCTGAGCACTGAAGAATTGATGCTTTTGAACTGTGGTGTTGGAGAAGACTCTTGAGAGTCCCTTGGACTGCAAGGAGATCCAACCAGTCCATTCTAAAGGAGATCAGTCCTGGGTGTTCATTGGAAGGACTGATGCTGAAACTGAAACTCCAATATTTTGGCCACTTCGTGCGAAGAGTTGACTCATTGAAAAAGACTGTGATGCTGGGAGGGATTGGGGGCAGGAGGAGAAGGGGACGACAGAGGATGAGATGGCTGGATGGCATCACTGACTCGATGGACATGAATTTGAGTAAACTCCGGGAGTTGGTGATGGACAGGGAGGCCTGGTGTGCTGTGATTCATGGAGTCGCAAAGAGTCGGACATGACTGAGCGACTGAACTGAACTGAACTGTTACTTTTGCTTTCATTTCCATTACTCTCGGAGGTGGGTCATAGAGGACCCTGCTGTGATTTATGTCAGAGAGTGTTTTGCCTATGTTTTCCTCTAGGAGTTTTATAGTTTCTGGTCTTACATTGAGATCTTTAATCCATTTTGAATTTATTTTTGTGTGTGGTGTTAGAAAATGTTCTAGTTTAATTCTTTTAAAGGTGGTTGGCTAGTCTTCCCAGCACCACTTGTTAAAGAGATTGTCTTTTTTCCACTGTAAATTCTTGCCTCCTTTGTCAGAGATGAGGTGTCCATAGGTGCATAGATTTATCTCTGGGCTTTCTATTTTGTTCCATTGACCTATATTTCTGTCTTTGTGTCAGTACCATACTGTCTTAATGACTGTTGCTTTGTAGTATAGCCTGAAGTCAGGCAGGTTGATTCCTCCAGTTCCATTCTTCTTTCCCATGATTGCTTTAGATATTTGAAGCTTTTTGTAATTCCATACAAATTGTGAAATTATTTGTTCTAGTTCTGTGAAAAATACTGTTGGTAGCTTGATAGGGATTGCATTGAATCTATAGATTGCTTTGGGTAGTATACTCATTTTCACTATATTCATTCTTCCAATCCATGAACATGGTATATTTCTCCATCTATTTCTGTCTTCTTTGATATCTTTCATCAGTGTTTTATAGTGTTCTATATATAGGTCTTTTGTTTCTTTACATAGATTAATTCCTAAGTATTTTATTCTTTTCATTGCAATGGTGAATGGAATTGTTTCCTTAATTTCTCTGTTTTCTCATTGTTAGTATGCAGGAATGCAAGGGATTTCTGTCTGTTAATTTTATATCCTGCAGCTTTACTATATTCATTGATTAACTCTATTAATTTTCTGGTGGAGTCTTTAGGGTTTTCTATGTAGAGGATCATGTCATCTGCAAACAGAGAGAGTTATACTTTTTCTCCCAATCTGGATTTCCTTAATTTCTTTCTCTTCTCTGATTGCTGTGGCTAAAACTTCCAAAACTATGTTGAATAGTAGTGGTGAGAGTGGGCACCCTTGTCTTGTTCCTGACTTTAGGGGAAATGCTTTTAATTTATCACCATTGTGGATAATGTTTTCTGTGGTTTTGTCATATATATCTTTTATTATGTTGAGGTATGTTCGTTCTATTCCTGCTTTCTGGAGAGTTTTTATCATAAATGGATGTTAAACTTAGTCAAAGGCTTTCTCTGCATCTATTGAGATAATCATATGGTTTTTGTCTTTCAATTTGTTAATGTGGTGTATTACGTTGATTGATTTGTGGATATTAAAGAATATTTGCATCCTTGGGAAAACGCCCACTTGGTCTTGATGTATGATCTTTTTAATATGTTGTTGGATTCTGTTTTCTACGATTTTGTTAAGGATTTTTGCATCTATGTTCATCAGTGATATTGGCCTATAGTTTTTTGTTTTGTTTTGTTTTATGTGGCATCTTTGTCTGGTTTTGGAATTAGGGTGATGATGGCCTCATAGAATGACTTTGGCAGTTTACCTTCCTCTGAAATTTTCTGGAAGAGTTTGAGTAGGATAGGTGTTAGCTCTTCTCTAAATTTTTGGTAGAATTCAGCTGTGAAGCTGTCTGGTTCTGGGCTTTTGTTTGCTGGAAGATTTCTGATTACAGTTTCAATTCCGTGCTTGTGATGGGTCTGTTAAGATTTTCTATTTCCTCCTGGTTCAGTTTTGGAAAATTATACTTTTCTAAGAATTTGTCCATTTCTTCCAAGTTGTCCGTTTTATTGGCATATAGTTGCTGATAGTAGTCTCTTATGATCCTTTGTATTTTTGTGTTGTCTGTTTTGATTTTTCCATTTTCATTTCTAATTTTGTTGATTTGATTCTTCTCCCTTTGTTTCTTGATGAGTCTGTCTAATGGTCTGTCAATTTTATTTATCTTCTCAAAGAACCAGCTTTTAGCTTGGTTGATTTTTGCTATGGTCTCTTTTGTTTCTTTTGCATTTATTTCTGCCCTAATTTTATGATTTATTTCCTTCTACTAACCCTGGGGTTCTTCATTTCTTCCTTTTCTAGTTGCTTTAGGTGTAGAGTTAGGTTATTTATTTGACTTTATTCTTGTTTCTTGACGTAAGCCTGTATTGCTATGAACCTTTCCCTTAACATTGCTTTTACAGCGTCCCATAGGTTTTGAGTTTTTGTGTTTTCATTTCATTCGTGTCTATGCATATTTTCATTTCTTTTTTTATTTCTTCTGTGATTTGTTGCCCACTCAGAAGTGTGTTTTTAATCTACATGTGTTGGAATTTTAATAGTTTTTTCCCTGTAATTGACATCTAATCTTACCACGTTGTGACCAGAAAAGATGCTTGAGATGATTTCAATTTGTTTTAATTTACCAAGGCTAGATTTATGGCCCAAGATGTGATCTATAGTGGAGAAGGTTCCGTGTGCACTTGAGAAAAAGGTGAAATTCATTGTTTTAGGGTGAAATGTCCTATAGATATCAATTAGGTCTAACTGTTCCATTGTATCACTTAAAGTTTGTGTTTCCTTGCTAATTTTCTGTTTAGTTGATCTATCCATAGGTATGAGTGGAGTATTAAAGTCTCCCACTATTGTTGTGTTATTGTTAGTTTCCCCTTTCATACTTGTTAGCATTTGCCTTACATATTGCCCTGCTTCTATGTTGGATGCATAAATTTTATAATTGTTGTATCTTCTTCTTGGAGTGATCCTTTGATCATTATGTAGTGTCCTTCTTTGTCTCTTTACACAGCCTTTATTTCAAAGTCTATTTTATCTGATATGAGTGTTGCTTCTCCGGCTTTCTTTTGGTCTCCATTTGCATGAAATATCTTTTTCCAGCCCTTCTCTTTCAGTCTGTATGTGTCCCTTGTTTTGAGATTTGTCTCTTGTAGACAGCATATATAGGCATTTTGTTTTTGTATTCATTCAGCCAGTCTTTGTCTTTTGGTTGGGGCATACAACCCATTTACATTTAAGGTAAATATTGATAAGTATGATCCCGTTGCCATTTACTTTGTTGTTTGGGATTCAAGTTTATACAGTTTTTCTATGTTTCCTGTCTAGAGAAGATCCTTTAGCATTTGTTGAAGAGCTGGTTTGGTGGTGCTGAATTCTCTCAGCTTTTGGTTGTGTGTAAAGCTTTTGATTTCTCCTTCATATTTGAATGAGATCCTTGCTGGGTACAGTAATCTGGGTTGTAGGTTTTTCTCTTTCATCACTTTAAGTATGTCCTGCCATTCCCTCCTGGCCTGAAGAGTTTCTATTGAAAGATCAGCTGTTATCCTTATGGGAATCCCCTTGTGTTATTTGCTGTCTTTCCCTTGCTGCTTTTAATATTTATTTGTTCTTTGTGTTTGAGCTTTGTTAATTTGATTAATATGTGTCTTGGGGTGTTTTGCCTTGGGTTTATCCTGTTTGGGACTCTCTCGGTTTCTTGGACTTGAGTGACTATTTCCTTCCCCATTTTAGGGAAGTTTTCAATTATTATCTCCTCAAGTATTTTCTCATGACCTTTCTTTTTGTCTTCTTTTTCTGGGACTATGATTCAAATGTTGGGGCATTTCACATTGTCCCAGAGGTCTCCAAGGTTGTCTTCATTTCTTTCAATTGTTTTTTTTTTTTCCTTTCTCCTCTCTCCTTCATTTATTTCCACCATTCTATCTTCTACCTCACTTATCCTATCTTCTGTGTCAGTTATTCTACTGTTGGCTCACTTCAGAGTGTTTTTAATCTCATTTATTGCATTATTCATTATATACTGACTCTTTTATTTCTTCTAGGTCCTTGTTAAACATTTCTTGCATCTTCTCAATCCTTGTCTCAAGGCTATTTATTGGTAACTCCATTTTGTTTTCAAGATTTTGGACCATTTTTACTATCATTACTCTGAATTCTTTTTCAGGTAGACTCCCTATCTCCTCCTATTTTGTTTGGTTTCATGGGCATTTATCATGTTCCTTTACTACTGAGTATTTCTCTGCCTTTTCATCTTGTTTAGATTGCTGTGTTTGGGGTGGCCTTTCTGTATTCTGGCAGTTTGTGGTTCCTCTTTATTGTGCAGGTTCCTCCCTGTGGGTGGGGTTGGACAAGTAGCTTGTCAAGGTTTCCTGGTTAGGGAATCTTGCATCAGTGTTCTGGTGGGTGGAGTTGGATTTCTTCTCTCTGGAGTGCAATGATGTATACAGTAGTGAGTTTTGAGATGTCTGTGGGTTTGGTGTGACTTTGAGCAGCTTGTATTTTAAAGCTCAGGGCTATGTTCCTGCATTGCTGGAGAATTTGTGTGATATGTCTTGCTCTGGAACTTGTTGACTCTTGGGAGGAGCTTGGTTTCAGTGTAGGCATGGAGGCTTTTGGATGAGCTCTTATTGATTAATGTTCCCTGGAGTCAGGAGTTCTCTGGTTTTCTCAGGTTTTGGACTTAAGTCTCCTTCCTCCAGTTTTCAGTCTTATTCTTACACTAGCCTCAAGACTTCTCCATCCATACAGCACCAACGATAAAACATCTAAGTTAATGGAGAAAAGATTCTCCACAATGAGGGACACCCAGAAAGGTTCACTGAGTTACATGGAGAAAAGAAGAGGGAGGAGGGAGATAGAAGTGACCAGGTGGAGAAGAGAGGGAATCAAAAGGGGAGAGAGCAAGCTAGCCAGTAATCAAATCCTTATGTGCTCTCCACAGCCTGGAACACCCAGAGAGGTCACGGAGTCACACAGACACTAGAAGAGGGAGGAAGGAGATAGAGGTGACCAGGCAGAGAAGCGAGGGGGAGGGTTAAAAGGAGAGAGACAGATCTAGCCAGTAATCAGTTCCTTATGTGTTCTCCACAGCCCAGAATACCCAAAGAGATTCGCAGAGTTGGGTAGAGAAGAGAAGGGGGAGGGAGGAGATAGAGGTGACCTAGGGGGAAAAAAGGAGAGTCAAAAGGGGGAGAGGGCAATCAAGCCAGTAATCACACTCCTAAGTAAAACTGGGTACTGAAGATTTGGTTCTTAAAGGTACAAAATTGATAACAAATACCAAAAAGCAAAGATTAAAAATCTACAGTAAAGGTTAGACTCTCAAAAATACAATATTAAAAAAACAAAACAATATCACAAAAATTATAAAAATATATATATGAAGTTCGCTTTAAAAATAGGGTTTTGGGGCAAGGTAATTGTAGGTTATAAAAATGAAAATTAAAGGAGTAATAGAGGACTTAAAAGAATAATAAAAATATTTTAAAATGTTAATAGTAAAAATATATCTAGGAATTTCTCTGGAGCTGTTGTGGGCAGTGTGGGGTCAGTTCAGTTTCAGATAGTTCCTTGTTCAAGCTTATACTTCTCAAGATCTATAGGCCCCATCCAATGTAGTTGGTGCTAACTACAGGATTTTAAGCTGTTGCACCTGTCACTTCCAAAGCGGTTCCCTCTGTTTATTTTGGCTTCTTCTCTTTGCACTTCTCTTCAGTGTCTAATTTCCGTCCTGACACAGGGGGCAAAGGCAGTCACTTATTTAGGCTTACTTGTTCAGTCGTGCTGTGGGGAGGGAGGAACACTGCAAACACATATCACTGGTGTGTGTGGGGAGTGCTCGCAGTGTCTGGGCCACACTGGGTTTGCCCCCACTCACGATGTGTGTGCTTTCCCAGTCTACATTGTTCAGGCTCCAGGTTGCTCTGCAGGTGAACTGTCTAAAGTGGGCCCTGGATTGCGTGCACTTCCCAGGTCTAAGCTGTTCAGGTTCAGGTTCTCAGGTACTCCACAAAGGCAGAGACTCGGTTGGGCCTGCGTTTTGTGCCCTTCTCAGGTCTGAGCAGCTCCACCAACCAGGTGCTTGGCAAGTGCTCTCTCCCCAGGTGGGATGGGGCATCTTATTGCCTACCCTGTCCCAGCCGCTCGGTTTCCTGGGTGCACAGCAGGAGCGCTGTCTCAGGTGTGCCATGTGTCTCCTCTGGGGAGCTGATCTCTGGCTACGACCCTCCTGGTGGATGTCAACTGTCCAGGATCCCAGGAAAACTTGGTTAGCAACTGGGAGCCTGCTCGCAGTTTGGTAGAGGATGTCCTCTCTGGGGCCAAGATTACCCCTTTCCAGCTCTGGTGGCCGCCTGCCTGCCTCTCTACCTCAAGCAGGGGATGGGCCAGTCTGCAGCCTGCCAGCTCTCCTCTGGTATTTGCTCAGTCCTTTGTTCTGTGAGAGGGCCCAGCCATGCCTTAGGTTAAGGCTTTTCCTGGGAAAGTTCTCTCTCTCTCTCTCTCTCTCTCTCTTTTCTTTCTCTCTGGCTATCCCACAGTTTGGGTTGCTATCTCATGTTAGCTCCCTCAGATTGTCCTCAGGGCATTCAGGCCTGGTCCTTACCCTAAGCAATGCAGCCTGCGCCTCCCTGATCAGCCCTCACTTGCTGGTGGCAGATGCAAGCGTCTGGGCTACTTCTCCACTGGGAGTTGCCATTAGGCACGTAATCTGTGGGGCTTATTTATTATTTTTCCTCCCGGTTATGTTGCCCTCTGAGATTCCAAAACTCCCCACAGACCTGCTGGTGAGAGGATTTCCTGATGTTTGGAAACTTCTCTTTTATGACTCCCTCCATGGGATGGATCTCCATCTCTAATTCTTTTGTCTCTCTTTTTATCTTTTATATTTTGTCCTACCCCTTTTTGAAGACAATGGGCTGCCTTTCTGGGTGCCTGGTGTCCTCTGACAGCGTTCAGAAGTTGTTTTGTTGAATTTTCTCAGCGTTCAAATGTTCTTTCAATGAATTTGTAAGGGAGAAAGTGGTCTCCTCACCCTATTCCTCTGCCATCTTAGCACCGCCCCCCAAAAACTCTGTGCCACTATTTACTATGAGGCAGCCTTGAAGTGAAGTCACTCAGTCGTGTCCGACTCTTTGAGACACCATGGACTGTAGCCCACCAGGCTCCTCCATCCATGAAATTTTCCAGGCAAGAATATGGAAGTGGGTTGTCATTTCCTCCTCCAATGAAGCAGCCTTATGGGTTCATAAGTCTAGAGTCATGGACAACTCATGAACTCCCTCCCACAGCAGGTTGCAAACTGCAGCATTTTACAATGGATTGCTGTTTATACCTACACAGTTAAGATGAATAGGTCATATCACCAACTTTAACTAAACAAATTCTCATTAAGTGCTAGCAATGAGGAGCTAGAAATTATTTCTGCCAAATAGATAGCTCAAGAGATAGACAAATGAAGCATGACTGAATGTAATAGTAATAATATAAGCTCAAGTAAACAAAAAATTAAAAAAAGGCTAAAACTTCTACTCCAAGTATCAACTCTTCATTAAATTAAAAAAAAATTTTTAAAGGATAGTTAATGATATGTGACCAGAAGTTGACAGCAAACTTGCAAAATTAATAATAATTGTATTTGAAATATAGATTTATATTTACTATTATTAACAGCAGACCTTTCCAAAGGGTGTATTTTATGTTAAAGACCTTGTAATGAATAAAATTTCAATTATGGTACTCATTAAAATCAATACATAAATGAACTAAATTGTAAGCTAGCTTTTAATCACTGTATTATAATGGTAAACTGAAATTTAAAAAATTATTCAAATTTTCAGTGAATTTCTTCAACTCTAGGAGTGACTGGAGAAACTCACTATGCATATAAACATTCAGTTTAGCAAATTTAGGAACAAACTATTAACCAATAGAAAAATGGATAGTAATTTAGTGTATTACCATATATCATAATATTGGATAGACATTTAAAAATCACAGTTCTATCATCTATATATCTATGTGGAAATATACTTACAACATTTGCAAATGAACAAAATTTTCAGTGTATATATGCTAAAATTATAATATAAAAGTTATTTGAAAGTAAATACAATTTGAAAACAGTATATTTGTAACATAAGAGCTCATGCATGACTTCCTTTCCTTTATTATTATTACTATTGTGATTTTTATGGTGACTGACAAATGATGCACAGTTTAAAAGTGAAAAATATCAAAAGGATATTGAACTATATAATGTACCTAATTTAGAAGTTTTAAAAAATGTGCTGCAGCTGAAAATACAGTATGTTCAAAAACCATAGTGTTATACAAATACATATGTTTACCCTTCAATGATTAATCCTCAAGGGCAGCTTCTTCCTTACGAAAAGTTATTCGCAGATCCACCTTTTATTCTGAAGTGGAAGTGAACCGTTTCCTTGGTTACTCTCAATCCTCAATTTTCCCAAAGGGAAATTTCCCAGAACTACAGTAAGTCCCCTACCTATGAACGAATTCTGTTTCTAGAGCATGTTCTTAAGTCCAATTTGTTTCTAAGTCCGGCAAGGTTAGCCTAGGTACCCTACTAACAAAATCAGCTATATATGGCTGCTTTCTCTCTTGCTTCGGGACATCCTGGGCTTGAAATAAAGATACTGTACTACTGTACTTCATGTTGTTGTTTAGTCACTAAGTCATGTCTGACTCATGGTAACCCAATGACCCCGCCAGGCATATCTGCCTATGGAATTTCCCAGGCAAGAATACTGGAGTGAGTTGCCACTTCCTTCTCCAGGGAGTCTTCCCCACCCAGGGATAGAACCCACGTCTCCTGCATTGGTGGGTGGATTCTTTACCCCTAAGTCACCAGGGAAGCCACTGTACTCCATACAATACTGTAAAGTATACAAAAGCACAGCCACTTGTAGAGAATGCCCACACCTGACAATGTATGCCAGACACATAAAATAACTCATGTGATTGGACATGCAAATGCATGTTCGCATCTTTGAAAGCTTGCAACTTGAAGGTTCATATGTAAGGGACTTACTGTGTTCTTTCCTGATTTTTTCCTCTTAGGTTGCTCCCGCTCAGTCTCTGGTCTCCTTTGCAGCCATTTTTCCTTTGTCCATCCCTTAAAATCACTGCCCTCTGGAGTTCTGTTCTTGAACTACATACCCGTTCTAAGTAAATTCATCAATTTGTGGATTCATTTACCACTTGGTTATATTCTGATGATTTTTAAATCTGTTACTCCAGACCTTTCCCCATATACTTCATTTGATTGCCTAACAAGTATAGTACATCTACAGCCACATTCATTTCTCACCATGCCTAAACGCTTCCACCTTTCCCCCTCCATCTTCTATACTGCCTATTTCTTTTATTTTTTTAATTTTATTTGCCTATTTCTTTGAAAGGTAGCATCACCCCCAGCCCCCACCATCCTAGGCTCCCCCTTTTATTTAAGCTCCCAAATCTAATTAATCACTAAGACCAGATAATTGAACCTCCAAGACATATCCTGAATCCATTTTCCTATCTACATCTTGACCATCAGTACTATATTACTGTAGAAATCTATGCATAACCTCTGTTACAGTGAACTACCTCATGACTAATGTCTCTACCTTTATACCTTTCCCATTCCAAACTATTTACCAGACTTTAGCTAGAATGATCTTTGTAAAATGAAAAGTCTTCTGTATTGGGTTGGCCAAAATGTTCATTTGGGTTTTTCTGTATGATCTTATGGAAAAACTCAAATGAACTTTTTGGCCAACTCAATATCATACTCAACCATACAGTGCATAAATGATTCACCGTAACCTACAGGGTAGAGTTCAAAGAGTCCAGCCTAAGTTTCATGATTTAACCCTGTTTCAGTTTTCAATCTTCCACCTCCACTCACAAGAATCCTTCTTGTACTGCAGGCTCTGGTCATTAGGCAAGGTGAAAAAGCTCCCCACACCTCCCTGTGACTGGGCAACATACTTACCTCTGCCAGGGGGCCCTTCCCCACAACCCTTTACTTGGGAAACTCCCCATCATTCTCCAAGGATATCCCAGTTCCTCCTCATAGCCATTCCTCATTTCCCACAACGAGTGTGGCTTCCGGAGCAGCTGCTACAAGGGCTTGATGAAGCAACCTGGCTGTATGTAGATGCTAAGACCCACCCCTACCCTGAGAAAACTTTAGCCAATGAGATATAGAAGATGGGAAGAGTCAGGCAAATAAATTTCCTCTCCCTTTCTCCCTGTTTTATTTTTTCTTGCTGTTGTTTTAAATTTTGGGGCACACCATGCAGCATGGGAGATCTTAGTTCCTCAACCAGGAACTGATCCTGCATTCCCTGAAGTGGAAGCATAGAGAACTAATCATATTCTAAAACATGGCTCACCACATGGCCTGTTCAAAGATATCCCACATATCTGACTCAGTGGACCTGCTGAGTCATCAACAGTGTCTATCAGGGCTTGTGATGAAGCAGTGGTCAATACAGTAATAAGTTGTTTTGCTCTGTTTATGAGCCTTTCCTGCTTCTGTCTCTTCTCTCATTTTACTGTCCTGAGAAGGCCCTTACTATAGAAAACATTAACACTTAATGATTGCTCAAGGCTCTGTTTTGTAAGAAAACCCAGATAATAAAAATACTATCTGCCTTACAGAGTTGTTAAGAGGGTTAAACTATTGGGTAAACAAAAAAGTTCATATGGAAAAACCTGAACGAACAATTTTGGCCAACCCAATAGCCAATGCACCTAGTATAGGCCCAGCATGAATGGGCGCTCATTAACATCCAGCTTCATCCTCACTGGTTGACTTCCAGTCTGTAGGATAAGAGCTAGAGTAGGAGAACAGGAGTTTTGGCATCCTCTGCCCTGTCGGTTCTGAAACACTGTGGGTGGCATCACTGTATGGCACTCTAAAGCCCAACACTGTATGAACATGAGACTTCTCTACATAGGGGCCGTGCAACAGGGCACACATAGTCACCTTCACTATTAGAGGGCAGGAAAGTTCTTTTTCTGAGCCAGGAAATTGACTTCCCTATTGATTGCCTTGTGCAATTGGAATAGAATCTTTCTATATGTGGAAATGCTCCATGCATCCCCATGCTGAGTCTGTAAACCATACACACAGCTTGAGATATACCACAATACACTTTGGGAGAAATGATCCAAAGTTAACATTTCTGCTAGTTCAAGCACTAGGAAACCAGAGATTATTGTGCTTTTTAGAACAGAAGGTTTTTTCACTCAAAGAAGGAAAGAAAGAAAGAAAATGAAGTCACTCAGTCGTGTCCGACCTTTGCAACCCCATGGACTGTAGCCTGCCAGGTTCCTCTGTCCATGGGATTTTCCAGGCAAGAATACTGGAGTGGGTTGCTATTTCCTTCTCCAGGGGATCTTCCTGGCCCAGGGATTGAACCTGGGTCTCCCACACTGCAAGCAGACTCTTTACTGTCTGAGTCACCAGGGAATCCCTATACTCAGGGCATATGCTATTTGCATCTGTTCCTAATTGGCATTTGTAGTTCAGGTGCACAAAGAAAAAGAGTTGAAGAAACAATGGAACAGTCTGCCAGTTCCTGGGTACTATAGATTTACTCCTTCTGGGCTGAGGTTGCTTTCTTGTCTTGGGGCGATGAAGCACTCAGTGAGAGGTGACTGCAGAAATGGTAGGTGAAAGAGATTTATCTGTGCATTTGTGGAGCATTTATTATAGCAAGATAAATTGGGACCACTTTTTTATTAGTCTTCCTCTCCCCCACCCCTCCTCACCCAGTCATCTAGGTAGAAGACAACTATTAGAAAAAAGAATCAAATGGTCCCCACTGCCAAGCCTACTCAAAGGATAGGAGGGGTGAGTTCAATGTTTCTCAAAATGAAATCCATGGACTGCCAAGCATTAGAATCCCTGGGGTTGCCCAAACAATCCCTTTCAAACAAGCACCTCTGATTGAACTGAATTAAATTACTGACTTGGCCAAAACATTCATTCAAAATTTTCCATTACATCTTATGGAAAATCTCAAATGAACTTTTCAACCAATCCAGTATTACCCAGACCAACTTTCTACATGCAGCTTCCAGGAGGGAAACAATACCAAATGAAACAGCTTCATGATAGACAAGGTTTCCTCTTTGCTCCTGGGGAGGTAAAATGGAGCAGAGGTCCTGGCTACGACTTCCTCCAGAACAACATGAAATTGGCCTTTTCCAAACTGCACACAGTCTGGACTCCAGGCTGCAGACAGCCAGAGGTTCTGAATTCTAAGGCATTGTCTGTGCACAAGTTCACTTCACTCACAGGAAAGCCACATAGCTCAAAGGGCTCAATCCCTACATTTTCTCTTATAGTAGAGTCACAAATTTCTCTTTGAAAGCCATGAAGCTAACAAAGACCCCGTGACTTGAAGTGTTCCTATTCTGCTTTGGCTCTCCATTATGGGGTCAACAGCTTGTCCTGAAGAAATAGCCCTTAGAACCCCTCACAAACTCAGAGCCCTGGACTGGGAAGGGTGTGAACTATAGCTTCCTCTGTTCGGATGTAACAGTCCTTAACACTCTGGTCAAAATCTGACTCTTCCTTCAATGCTATATCATATGGGCAATCTCTTCCCTTTTTTGTTTGTGAATCAGCTTATACATGACTGATCAATAGAAGAGTGATAACAACATAACATAGAAATTAAAAGCAGGTTTACCATGCAGCTAATGAAGCTATAAAAGGTCAATTTACTGTACAGCTAATGAAGCTGGAAAAGGTCAGTTTTCATTCCAATCCCAAAGAAAGGCAATGCCAAAGAATGTTCAAACTACCACACAATTGTACTCATCTCACACGCTAGCAAAGTAATGCTCAAAATTCTCCAACCTAGGCTTCAACAGGATGTGAACCAAGAACTTCCAGATGTTCAAGCTGGATTTAGAACATGCAGAGGAACCAGAGATCAAATGGCCAACATCGGTTAGATCATTGAAAAGGCAAAAGAACTCTAGAAAAACATCTACTTCTGCTTCATTGATTATGTTAAAGCCTTTGAATGTGTGGATAACAACAAACTGTGGAAAATTCAAGAGATGGGAATACCAGACCACCTGACCTGCCTCCTGAGAAATCTGTATGCAGATCAAGAAGCAGCAGTTAAAACTGGACATGGAACGACTGACTGGTTCCAAATTGGGAAAGGAGTACATCAAGGCTGTATATCATCACTCTGCTTATTTAACTTATATACAGAGTACATCATGTGAAATGCCAGGCTGGATAAAGCACAAGCTGGAGTCAAGATTGCCTCCAGTTGGAGTCAATATCAATAACCTCAGATATGCAGATGACACCACCCTTATGGCAGAAAGTGAAGAGGAACTAAAGAGCCTCCTGATGAAAGTGAAAGAAGAGAGAGAGGAAAAAACACTGGTTTAAAACTCAACATTCAAAAAAAACTAAGATCATGGCATCTGGTTCCATCACTTCATGGTGAATCGATGGGGAAACAATGGAAACAGTGAGAGAATTTATTTTCTTGGATTCCAAAATTACTGCAGATGGTGATTGCAGCCATGAAATTAAAAGATGCTTGCTCTTTGGAAGAAAAGCTATGACAAACCTAGATAGTGTATTAAAAAGCAGAGACATTACTTTGCCAACAAACGTCCATATAGTCAAAGCTATGGTTTTTCCAGTAGTCATGTATGGATGTGAGAGCTGGACCATAAAGAAGGCTGAGAGCTAAAGAAAGAAAGGAGGAGAAGGGGATGACAGAGGATGAGATGGTTGGATGGCATCCCTCACTCAATGGTCATGAGTTTGAGCAAACTCCAGAAGATGGTGAAGGACAGGGAAACATGGTGTGCTGGAGTCACGAAGAGTCGGACATGACTGAGTGACTGAACAACAAATGAAGCTAAGCCCTAAGGATCCTCAGTTACATGGGCCCCTTCCAAGGCCCTAGGGGGAGCCCTAGCTTTGTTTTCACACAGGCATGTTAATAAAACTGACTAGGAGCTTTTTTAACTGCAATTACTTAAAGCTGCTGTGTCCTTATACTCCAATTTACTATCAGACTATAAGGCATCGGAATGGCTGCAGCATTTTGGTACTTAGCCAAGGGGCAACTGAGTTGGCGATATATTCAGATTATGGAGAGTGGACAATATTAATGAAGTTTGTAATCCTATCAAGTTACTGCTGATGCTCTAGTATACCACACAGTATTACAGAGCAATGGCTTCCAGGCATACTTCTACTTCCCGCTTTACCAACTTATCTGAGTGATAAAATAAAGGGGTAGCAAAACAAAGTCACATATGTTTCTATACCACCTTATCATGTGTAGATTCATACAAGCACGACTGCAATCAACATACAGAACTGCTCCAGCACCACAAAGACCTCCCTAGTGTTACCCCTTTGTATTCACAACCAGCTTCCCTCCAGCCCTGGCAACTCCTAGTTTGCTTTCCATGTCTACAGTTTTGTCACTTTGAGAATGTTATTTAACCACATCACTCCTTTTGACTGTGACCATTTGTCAGACTCTGTTTTTGATGACCTTGACAGTCTGGGGGAGTACTGGTCAAATAGAAAGTCTCCCAGTCGGGATTGGTCTGATGTTTCTTTTCACGATTACATGGGGTGATGAGTGCTGGGGAGGAAGACCACAGAAATAAAGTGAAATTCTCCCACATCATATCAAGGGCCGACACTATCAACACCACTTGTCACTGATGATACTAACCTTGATCTTCTGATTGAGATAGTGTTTGTCAGGTTTCACCACTAAAAAGTAACTCTATTTTCCCTCTTTTCACACTGTAGCCTTTGAAAGGAACTCACTGTGCACAGCCCACACCTAAGGAGTGGGGAGTATTGAGTTGGCCAAAAAGGTCATTCAAGTTTTCCATACGATATTATGGAAAACGGAGAAGGCAATGACAACCCACTCCAGTACTCTTGCCTGGAAAATCCCATGGATGGAGGAGCCTGGTAGGCTATGGTCCATAGGGTCACGAAGAGTCGGACACGACTGAGCAACTTCACTTTCACGCATTGGAGAAGGAAATGGCAATCCACTCCAGTATTCTTGCCTGGAGAATCCCAGGGACAGACGAGCCTGGTGGGCTGCTGTCTATGGGGTCTCACAGAGTCGAACACAACTGAAGCGACTTAGCAGCAGCAGCATTATGGAAAAGCTCGAATGAACTTTGTGGTCAACCTAATATATCCACATAGTTGAAGACAGAGTACCTACATACATTATTTGGATTTTTCTGCATAGATTTATCTACTCTGTTGCATTTAATTATTTATCCAATCGTGTTTATGTCAATATGGACTCAGGGATGCTTATTTTATACTTCAGGCTATAATTCAATACCACTTGTGTACTTTGTTGCTCAAAGTGTTCCAGCTTTTGCCATTGAAAGTTCTTTCATTTGTTCCTGTGTCTCTTTTTACATTCCCCCCAAATTGTGTTTGTGTGTGTTTGAGTACTTTCTTACTATCTCACTAGAAGATACTCCAGACTCACCTTGTACATTTCCTGTCCCAGTTCTAGAATCATTTGTCCAAGGAGTCTTGACTCCTTTTATTGGAAAATGGTATTAGAAAGCAAGATCTTTGTACTAAGGGTATTTACTGATATTGGAGTGTTGTCACATCTATATCCTCTGACAGAGTAAGAAAACCCATACACACACATATAAGCTATACATATATATGGGCTTCCTTGGTGGCTCAATGGTAAAGAATCTGCTTGCAATGTAGGAGACACTGGAAATGAGGGTTTAATCCTTGGGTCAGGATGATCCCCTGGAGGGGAAATGGCAACCCACTCCAGTATTCTTGCCTGGAGAATCCCCATAGACAGAGGAGCCTGGTGGGCTACAGTCCATGGGGTTGCAAAGAGTTGGACACAACTGAGCAACTGAACACACACACACATATACATATACATACATCTGTACATCTGTATCTATATTAAGGTACATATGAGTTCATACTGATGTCTCCAACTCTAAACCATTACCACATGTATCATTCTAGGCTCCTCCCCTTGCTTATCTGTAACCTCCCATTCCAACAGTGAGAAATTTGGCTCCAAATGTCTGCTGTACATTTCTGTTAATTATTCATGTATATATGTATCATGATTTCAGAGTTATTTCTGAGATGGGAAACAATTTTATCAAGTGAAGCACAGTATTTATGTACAGTTATTTCTGCCCTTTGTCTTAAAGACTTCCAGAGTTTTTTCCAGGTCAGCACATTTTTTCTTATAAATGACTATTTACCTAATTTCATATAAACCTTGATCTTCTTCTTGAAGGGAAGTTCTCCAAATTATCTGAACTTCAGAATCCCCAAAACATGAAGTTGTCCCTTGTGGTAGTCATGGTTTCTATACTCCTTTTCCAACATGACATGGTATGAAGCAACTGGGGACAAATTGTTTCATTTCTAAAGGGGAAGAGCTGGCAACATATGAAGACCTTAAGAAACAACCTGAAAATCTTATAGAAGTAAATTGCTTTAGTGCAAATGGTTTAGTGACTTCAGAAGTGGCAGTTATCTAGGGTAGCTACAAAGGCAGATACAGAAGCTGCCAATGTATTTCCCTTCATATTGACAGAAAACGATGAAGAAGGCTATACCCTAGATGAAGTGTTTAATTTTGATGAAACATATGTTTGACAAAGCAGCTCTCTAGGACTTATCTTGGAGGAGGAAACAGAAACTCCAGTTTATACTGTCCCAAAGATTGGATGTGAAGCTGGGGACAGATATCAGTGCAGATTTCTCCATGCCAGTATTTTATTAGTCTCACATCTTTGTTTTTGATAGCTCTCTGGTTCAGATTTGCCATAAATTTTAAGTGGCATACCTCAAGCCTATTTTTTTTTCCCATAAACTGTTACTTTTAAATCACAGTTTTAGGTATATGATTTTATTTTTAAATGTCCAATATTATTAGAGTTTACTGTTTATGTCTCTGGTGCTAAATCACTAACCTGTGAACTTGTCTTTCCTAGGCAAATATTTTATCTCATTCATTTTTGCAATTTCAACCTACAACCCAGTGATTGTTGAATGGTTAAATATACATTATAATGTAGTTTAGCACCTATGCCCGATTTCCTTTGGGTCTTACTGAGTTCTTAGCCCTTGGGCATGCATCTTTCTTTTCCAACCATTCACCTTTACATCCTGGTGAGGTCAGGTGGCCTTCTCCCTTGACATCCATGAGATCTACCCATCAGTAATTCAAAATCAAACATTTCATATATGCCTGCCAATTAATAATTTATTTGGCTCAATATTTTCATGGCAGGCCTGCTTCTATATTCTGTTTGCTGTCAGGTTCAGTGATGGCTGCGAGAATGCCTAATTTATGGTGTCTGTCTGCTTGAAACTGTTTTTATTCTGAGATGGAATTCCTTTCAACCTGCACAAAGAGTTACACTAATAACTGGTTTTTGTAGAGCACTGAAGTTTCCAAAGCATCTTCTCTAATGCTCCCCATGACCCTGAGGGTCAGACAGGACAAACAATATTCCTGTCTTGATAGAAGGCCTAGACTTAGAAACATGAGTTCTATCCCCACGTCTGTCCTTATTTCTAACTTCTTGACTCTCCTAACTTTAAATACAGTGGCTGTATAGTGCACATAATGTGATTATGCCATGAATTTGTCTCTCACTTTAAAAAACTCATTTTCAAATAGAAAGAACAATTTTTAAGCGCAAAGCAAAACCAACTAATTTTCAAGTAAAAGAACGGACTTTATTTAGAAGGGAGTTGACAATTTTTAGACATTCTCTATGAAGCATCTTGATTTTATTAGTGGTTCAAAATGAGTCAGACTTACTAGAAAACAAACCTGTGGCTTATTGCTCAAAGTTTACTCTATGCCAGCAATGGCATCTAACCCAGAGTAAGAAATCTGTCCAAGGTATACTTTGCAAAGTCTGAGAACTGAGGAGAGCTGATTCAGGGCTTGTGACCCAAGCATTTCAGCCCCATCTCCTACATAGACCCAGTAGAATATTACTCTGGAGACTGCAGAAAGCAGGGCTATTTAGCCCCCTAGAAATTCATCTTCATAGATTGAGAACATGACCACCAAAAAAAACTGAGTAAGTTTAACTATATAGATGGACTAACAGAATGATAGAAAAACACAGACTCTTGCTAAAGACAGCAACATTTCTAAAATATAAAAGGACCAATATCCAGGGGTACATTATTGCTAAGGTTTGATCTTAATCAAACTAGACCTGTTTGGGTACCTGTTGTTTTGATTATATAGTCCAAGGAAGACCTTGGATTTCAGCATAAAGGACAGCAGTTATTAGGAGCCTCTGATTCGGTCTCTCAGATACCGTTGATTATAAGATTTATTACACATTAATGACATGTCTGAGACTGTACACATTGGCAAATTTCTTCACAAACTTGGTAAACTGATTCACAAAATTCAAAGGGTAAAAAATGACTACTGAGAGTTAAAAACAAAAAGCTCAGTATTTGTTGGATGATGGTTGAAGTGATATTGCCCATGATGGATAAAGGGCTTCTCTGGTGGCCCAGCAGTAAAGAATCTGCCTGCCAATGCAGGAGACACAGAGACACGGGTTCCATCCCTGTGTCAAGAAGATACCCTGGAGGAGGAAATGGCAACCCATTCCAGTATTCTTATCTGGGTGTGGACAGAAGAGTCATGACAGATAAAACCTCAAAGAGCTCTGATTCTGATTTCCTTCATATTGGTTAAACACTTAAACAACAGGAGTCTTTCTTTCAGCCACAGCTTCCTTCTACAACCACCTTCCTGTTGCTTAAGATGGTCAAAGGAATTGGTAAAGTTTCAGGCCTCAGGAAACACAGGTGTTAGAGAGTGCTGACAATCTCAAAAGCAAGAATATATGCCCAGCTCCAACTTCATAATAACTCTGCTCCGGACATCTCCCATTCTTTTGTCATTGTTCTCAAATTGCAGATCCCAGGAGACCCCAATTCACCTGGTTTGGCCCAAGAGTATATCCCCCTAGGTTGAGAGGAATTAAACCAGCACAATGGAAAACCCCACCATCTCTGTCTGATGGTGAGGAAAGCAGTTTCAGAGGAAAAGTAAAGTGGTGCCATTACTAAAAGAAAATAGAAATTGGAACTTAAGGCAAATGGAAGAAAGATGCCCCTCTAGATGAATGTAGTAGAATGTAGTAGTAGTGCCTTTTATCCATCCTAGAGGCAAAGAATTCAGCCCCCACTAACCCTCTGAGGGGCTTCCCTAGTGGCTCAGTGGTAAAGAACCCTCCTGCAATGCAGGAGATGTGGGTCAGGGAGGTCCTCTGGAGTAGGGCATGGCAACCCACTCCAGTATCCTTGCCTGAATGATTCCACGGACAGAGCAGCCTGGTGGACTATAGTCCATAGGGTCACAAAACAGTCAGATATGATTTAGCGACTAAACAACAACAATAAAACCCTTTTTAGGGTCCACCGTTGTAGGGCACACAACTTGCACATATGTAGACAATAGCCATAGGGAAAGAGATGTCAGATGTCAGCTACTCATGGACGATCTGTCAAAGCAACTCTGATAAAGAAACCTGAGCCTCTCCAAGTAACCATTGTCCCAAATATTGCCATGTTAATTCACAGAGTTTATTTAATTTTCCAGTCATTCACACTGGGCACTTTCCTAGGTATTTTGTTGTATTTGGGTCAGATACCTTCCCCTCTCCCCCTTTGTTTAAGATTATATCTTTATTATTGGGGTATAGTTGCCTTACAATGCTGTGTTAGTTTCTGCTGTACGATGAAGTAAATCAACTATGTGTATACATATAAGCCCTCCCTCTTGGACCTCCCTTCCACCCACCCCCAATCTACCCAAGTCAGTCATCGCAGAGCACTGAGCTGAGCTCCCTGTGCTATATAGAAGGTTCCCACTAGTCATCTATTTTACACATGGCAGTGCCTAGATGTCAGTCTAAATTTCCCAATTCATCCCACCCTCCACCTGGTCCACATGTCTGTTCTCTACGTCTGCATCTCTATTCTTGCCCTGCAAATAGGTTCATCTGTACCATTTTATTATGAAAATATCTGAAGATCCAACTTACTATAGCAGTGGTAATCCTGGACCATAATTCAGTTTAACTTCTTGTGATCCTCAGATCTTTTTCTAACAATTGTTTTTTATGGCTTTCTCCTGGAGCAAGGGTCAGCAAAGTGCATACTTATGGATGACAAACCAGGAGTGACCCCTGCAGTTCTAGTCCTGTACCTGCGTCTCAGCCATGCTGTTCCATGCAGGTACATGGTACACTTTGACCAGGTAGCCTGGGCATTAACAGCCAAGATTTGCCAAACAGGGGAGGAACAAAAGAAGGTCCTGTGAAGCCATTGTTGGCTCTTGATACAGTGACCTCTGCTTGCATTCCCATTTGGACTGACACACCTGACTAATTTAATGTGCCTGAACCTCAGTTTCTTTAATTTATGTAATACAGATAAGAAATCTTATCCATCAAAAAAAGACCGTGACTACTCAGCCATAAAAAGAATGAAATAATGCCATTTGCAGCTATATGGATGGACCTAGAGATTATGCTAAGTGAAGTCAAGTCAGAAAGAGAAAGATATACCATATGGAATCACTTATGAAAGTGTGAAACTGTTAGTTGCTCAGTCATGTCCCACTGTTTGTGACCCCATGGACTGTAGCCCACCAGGTCCCTTTGTCCATGGAATTCTCCAGGCAAGAATACTGGAGTGGGTTGCCATTCCTTTCTCCAAGGGGTCTTCCTGACCCAGGGATCGAACCCAGGTCTTCTGCATCACAGGCGAATTCTTTACTGTCTGAGACACCAGGGAAGTGAAATCACTTGTAGGTGGAATCTAAAATATGACATGAATGAACTTATTTGCAAACCAGAAACAGACTCAGAGCCTTCGAAAACAAACTTATGGTTACCAAATGGGAAAGTAGGGGAGAGATAAATTAGGAATCTGGGATTAACAGATACACACTACTATATACAATAGATAAACAACAAAGACCCATTTATAGCATAAGAAACTATACTCAGTATCTTGTAAATTACTTATATTGAAAAATAATCTGCAAAAGTATGTGTGTGTGTGTATACACAAAAGTATATACAAAATATACAGATATGTGAATCATTTTGCTGTACACCTGAAACTAACACGACATTGTAAATCAACTATACTCCAATTAAAAATAAATTTGAAAAAAATCATATAATCAGGAAATTTTAGAAAAGAATAAAATGAAATAAGGAGCAGAAGGGAGGAGGGGGAGAAAGAGGAGGGGAAATATGAAGTTCATGAATTGGAAGATTTTATTGTCAAGATATCAGTTCTTCCCAGTTTAATTTATAAATCCAGCACAATCATCATCAAAATACAGAAAGCTTTTATCAATATCAAAAAGCTAATTCTAACATTTATATGAAATGCCAAAAGATCTAGAATAGTAGAAAAAAATCTAAAATAAAAAAAAGAAGACACACATTACTTGATTTCAATACTTACTCTGTTTAAAGCTATAATAATCATGAAAGTGTGATATTGGCAAAAGGATAGACATAGAGATCAATGGAACAATATGATGAGCCCAGAAATAGACCCATACAAATATAGTCAACATATGTTAGACAAAGGTGCAAAGGCAATTTAATGTAGAAAGTATAAACATTTCAACAAATGGTACTGGAACAACTTGATGTTCATTTGCAAAAATATGAACTTCAGCACACACCTCATACTACAAATGAAATTTAATTCAAAATGTCCCACAGAACTAAATATAAAATCTAAAACTATAAAATTTTCTAGAAGAAAATTAGGAAAAATTCTGTGTGACTTAGGATTTTGCAATTAATGTTTAGATATAACACCAAAAGCAATATCCATGGAAGAAAAAAAATTAGTTAGATTTTAACAAATTAAATTGTTTGCTTTTGAAAGACACTGTTAAGAGAATTAGAAGATAAAACAAAGTACAGACTGAGAAAAAATACTTGTAAATCAGATATCTAATAAAAGACATATCAAGAACATACAAAGAAATCCTAAAACTTAACAATAAGAAAACAAACTAGTTAAATAAAAACAAAGATCTGATAAATACTTCATTAAAGAAGATATAAGAAGGGTACATTAGTGTATAAAAAGATGTTCTACATCATTTGTCATTAGAGAAATTAACATTAAAACAACAATGACATTACTACACATCTATTAGAATGGCTAAAAAAAAAAAAAAAAACTGCCAATAAGGGACTTCTCTGGTGGTCTAGTGGTTAGGAATCCACCTGACAGTGCTAAGGACATGGGTTTGATCTCGGGTTAGGGAAGATTCCACGGGCCATGGGACAACTAAGCCCATGCGCCACAACTACTCAGCCCATGAGCTCTAGAGCCGGCAAACTGTAACTACTGAACTCCCATGCTACAGCTACTGAACCCTCCACTCCAGAGCCTGGGCTCTGCAAAAAGAGAAGCCACTGCTATGAGAAGCCCATGAACCACAACAAGAGAGTAGCCCCCACTCGCCGCACCTAGAGCAAGCTTGCACAAACAATGAAGACCCACCCAGCACAGCCAAAAATAAATAAGTAAATAAATTTAAAAATTTTGAAAACTGCCAATAAAAAATGCTGGCAAGGATAGAGTACAACATGTGCTCATTCACAGCTAGTGGGAATCAAAGTGGTGTCAGTCAGTCAGTTCAGTCGCTCAGTTGTGTCTGACTCTTTGCGACCCCATGGACTGCAGTGTGCCAGGCTTCCCTGTCCATCACCAACTCCCGGAGCTTGCTCAAACTCATGTCCATTGAGTCAGTGATGCCTTCCAGCCATCTTCATCCCCTGTCATCCCCTTCTCCTGCCTTCAATCTTTCCCAGCATCAGGGTCTTTTCAACTGAGTCAGTCCTTTGCTTCAAGTAGCCAAAGTATTGAAGTTTCAGTTTCAGCTTCAGCATCAGTCCTTCCAGTGAATATTCAGGACTGATTCCTTTAAGATGAACTGGTTGGATCTCCTTGCACTCCAAGGGACTCTCAAGAGTCTTCTCCAACACCACAGTTCAAAAGCATCAATTCTTCAGCACTCAGCTTTCTTTACAGTCCAATTCTCACATCCATACATGACTACTGGGAAAACCATAGCATTGACTAGACAGACCTTTGTCAGCAAAGTGGTATAGTCACTTTGAAAGTCTACCAGTTGCTTATAAAAGTCAGACAGATTTACAATATGATTGAATAATCACACTCCTTGGAGTTATCCCAAGTGAATTAAAAATTTATGTTCACACAAAATCCTACATACCAGTGTTTTAGCAGCTTTTCATAATCTCCAAAAACCATCCTTCAATGGGTGAATGAATAAGTAAACTGCAGTACACTGTTACAATTGAATACTATTCAGTGGTGAAAAGACTTATTGACAAACACAACATAGATGAGTTATAAATAGATTTTGCTAAGTAAAAGAGGCCAGAACCCAAAGGATATGTACTGTATAACTATATTTATATGATATTCTGGAAAATGCAAAATTATAGAAATGGAAAACAAATCACAGGCCAGCAATGTTTAGGGAAGGGGGAATGGTTGACTACAAAGAAGATGCACAGGAGAATTTTTAGTGTGATGAAATCATTCTATATGGCACTAAGCTGGTGGATACATGACCCTGTGTATTTGTCAAAACCCTGAGTACATCACCAAAAGTCAATTTTAAAGTATGCAAATAAAAAAATCAACCAAAATGTCAAGGGCTCTCCAAATGGAATACAGATTATGACAAATTATTCTAACTATATAATAAATTTATTGCATAACCTCAGTGAAGGGTGTAAGGAAAAAGAAGCTGATTTAAATAACTTTGGAAAACGGTGTTTTGATTGGAAAAGGTAAGGCTAAAGAGAAAAAGACTATACATAAGCAGTGTACTCTAGTGCGTGCACTTGTTTCTCAAGGGATATCAGCTATGAAGTCTGAAATCTTTATGCATCTTCTATCATAGAAGACATAAGTCATAAATGATGGATAATGCAGTTATGTTACTCATTCAACCCAGGGATCGAACCTGCATCTCCTGCATCTCCTTACACTGACAAGAGGGTTTTTTACCACTGAGTACTTCGGTTATAAGGGCTTCTCTGGTGGCTTAGATGGTAAAGAATCTGCCTGCAATGCAGGAAACCTGGGTTTAATCCCTGGGTCAGGAAGATCCCATGGTTGGGATCTTGGGTTGAGTTCAATCCCATAGAAAAAAGTTAAAAATAAGCTAGGGGAAGACTAGAAGGAATTTTGCAGTGCTGGATTAGAGTTGGGAGACAGCAGTATGTATTCATGCTTACTTTAATATATATACAAATAGACACAGAAATAAGTATAGGTACATGTATACATTATTGTATGTGTGTGTGTGTATATATATATATATGTATATATATATATATATATACGTGTGTGTGTGTATATATTTCCTAGCTCTTTCTTTGGGAGGATCTAGAAGTAATGATAGCCCAGTCATAACGAGGCACCATCAGTGCCCAGATTTTGCTTTTTAAATAACATTCTTTAATAAAAGAAACCAAGACTCCTTTTGAAAATAGCTGACTCTGGGACTGGGACAGGAAATATATGAGATGAGCCTGCAGCATTTTGTATTGCCAGAAGGAAAGGAAGTACTCAAAGAAACAAAATGATGGGGTGTGTTAAAGGGAAACAAGAGTGTCAAACTGAAATAGCTCCCAATGGCCAAAGTTGAAACAATTTGAGCAAGAAAATAAATAAAATAATACTGGATTATAACCCATGAGAAGTAAAAGTGTTAGTCGTTCAGTCATGTCCAACTCTTTTGGACCCTAAGGACTGTAGCCCTCCAGGCTCCTCTGTCCATGGAATTCCCCAGGCAAGAATACTGGAGCGGGTTGTCATTCCCTTCTGCAGGGGATCTTTCTGACCCAGGGATCGAACCCATGTCTCCTGCACTGCAGGAAGATTCTTTACCACCTGAGCCAGCAGGGAAGCCCTTATAACTGAAGTATTCAGTGGTAAAGAATCCTCCTGTCAATGTAAGGAGATGCAGAAGACGTGGGTTCGGTCCCTGGGTTGAGAAGATCCCCTGGAGGAGAAAATGGCAACCTACTCCAGTACTCTTGCCTGAAGAATCCTATGGACAGAGGGGCCTGGCAGGCTACAGTCCATGGGGTCACAAAAGAGTTGGACATGACTGAGTATTTTGATTCTGGTTAGTCTTAAATTGGAAGTAAGGACAGAAATTAGCAAAGCTGTCATTTATTAATCAAGTCCCGAACATTTGAGGCAGATTGTCATAGGAATTACTGCCTGCCTTTCTGGATTGTTGTTGGTGATAGTAATCTGGCTTTTTACAAATCTGACTTAAAGAGAGAAGACTGACTTTCTGAGGTGGATACTGTAAATAATGAGTTGATTTCCTGGTTTACAGGTCAGAGTTCTATTTTTATATATGGTCTGGCCATTGCCCATCTGTATATTCAGTTTATCAATATATATGAGTCTACCAGATTAAAAAAAAGATTGAATAAATAAATAAATGGGCAGAAGGGATAAATTTTTCTTATAGAACATATATAGACATTGTCCCTTTCAGGAGGTGGAGCTTAATCTCCTCTACCTTGAGTGTGGACTGGATTTAGTGACTTGTTTCTAATCAGTTCAGAAATGGAAACATAGTAACTTTATGGCGTTGAAACTTTGCAAGCACTACTTTGGCCAGATGATAAGGTTAATGCTAGCAATAATCATGTTGATAGCATGTACTCCCTGACATGATGTGATGAGAAGAGCACTTCATTTCCGTGACCTTCTCCAAAACCTATAACCTTAATCTAATCATAAGGAAACATCATAAAAACCCAAATTCAGGGACATTATACAAAGTTCTTGACCAATACTCTTCAAAAATATCAAGGTGATGAAAAGACAAAGGAATCCTTACAGATCAAAGGAGATTAAGTAGACAAGATGACTAAATGTAATGTGGTTTCGTGGATAGGATCCTGAAATGGAAAGCAAAAAAGACATAAAATGTTTTTAAAAAGAAGAGGCAAAGGAAAAACTAAGGAAAACTGAATAAAGTACAGTTACATTATTATTTTTCTTAATATTAAGTTTATTGTTTTGATAAATGTATCATGGTTATAAAACATGTTAATGTTTAAGGAAACTAAGGGACGGGCAAATAGAAATTCTTTGTATTATCTTTGCAAATTTTCTGTAAATTGAAAAGTATTTCAAAACAAATATTTATTTAAAAAAATAATATGTGTCTCCTTAGGTACTTTTAAGTTGACATCTAAACTTTTTCACCGTAAGTTTAAATATTTTCAAAAGGTATAATTTCCAACATATAATAAATATTGTTATTTTAAATTAAAACTGTCACATCACTCTTTTAAATATATTCAAGACTATAAATACCAAAGTAATTTGAACCACGCTTTTCAATTTAAAAAATACATGTGCAAGCTCTTCCCTTAACTGTCAGAAATATTAAATTATTCCTTATTCTCCTTGAACTCATATTTTAAAATTACTTCCCCTACATAATTTAATTCTATTGAGATACACTTTTATGCTTTAAAGTTCCATTGATTACACTAACATATTTCCTTGAAATAAGAATATATATAAATTGAAACTTTAATTTTTAAAATCACCCATGATCTTAAGGTTTAAGTGTTAATTATAATTAGATTTCAATCCAGAATAAATTTTTATCAGTAATACACATTTGATCAAAGTAGACTACATTACAAAAATTTGAAAATTATTAAACTTAAAAAGTAATGATTTATTGGAAATACATATCTCAATGAGAAGAATAGAAGTTATTTTTACCATAAGGAGGACTTATGACACAGATATTTGGAACTGTCTTTCTGTTTGCTACACAGGAGGGTACTACTCATGGAAAGACTCCATGACAGAATTCTGACTGAGTGAGAAGTGTGCCTTTCTTTTGTAAAACAGAACAAAGGAGGATGTGACATAAAAGAGGAGTGTGGGAATCCAGCTTGAGATCTTGACCCCAAGTGCATTTTCACACAGAAAATATAGATAAGAGTAAATATGGAAGTTTAGGATTTATGAAGTGATCCCCTTCAAATCATCCATTCCTGCGTCCCACTCAGACTTCATATATCTCTGAGAGTACAAATTTCCCAGTTTGAAAGCTAAACTCATGAGGATGCTGAAAAGGTTGGAGTTTATCCCATGGGCTAAAGGAGAATGATCGGAGCTGCCAAGCAGAAAAGATTTTATAGTTTAGAAATAGAATCTGGGTCATTATTTCCTGGAATGGATGAAAGGAAAAAGGAACTGGAGGAGTAGTTGAGTTGGTGGTATAGAGAAATCTTGTAAAAGTCCCTATGTGGGAGCTCCAACCCTCTTCCAAGGCAGATTCTTATTTATCAGACAATGAGATCCATTAAATGGCAATCATCTCCTCAAGGAACAATTTCCCCTAGTATTCCAGTTCTCTAAGCATCAGGTAATTCTCAGTCCAACAAGTTGAACTTGTCCAGACATTACAGTGCATATTATAGAACCACAGTCCTCATGACTACAATACAGCATGAGAAGACTAAAGCACATCTTGTTCTCTATAAATGTGGAAGAAGACATTTTATCCTTAGCATTTTCCATTATCTAGTTAGTTTCAATTTAAGGAAACCCTCTGCAATAGAATCCCATTTAAATGAATGCAAAGAATAAAACCTGAGTCCTTACAGAGGGTCGTTTACATCCCAGTGGACAGTCTGTATAAATATTGTAATGCTAGCATGAGCAAGACTGTATTTTCACAGATTCCCTCATCCATTTAGCAGAAAACTATTAACTACCTAAATATCTTTGGGGAGGAGTATTTATGTAGTGCCCATTTGTCCCTGCTGCTGCTAAGCTGCTAAGTCGCTTCAGTCGTGTCCAACTCTGTGTGACCGCATAGACGGCAGCCCACCAGGCTCCCCCTTCCCTGGGATTCTCCAGGCAAGAACACTGGAGTGGATTGCCATTTCCTTCTCCAATGCATGAAAGTTAAAAGTGAAAGTGAAGCTGCTCAGTCGTGCCAACTCTTAGCGACACCATGGACTGCGGCCCGCCAGGCTGCTCCGTCCATGGGATTTTCCAGGCAAGAGCACTGGAGTGGGTTCCCATTGTCTTCTCCACCATTTGTCCCTAGATACCTATAAAATACTAAATATTTTAAATAAACCATTCTTTTCATTTTTAAATATAAACTTATTTATTTTAATTGAAGGTTAATTACTTTACAATATTGTATTGGTTTTGCCATACATCAACATGAATCTGCCACAGGTATACACGTGTTCCCCATCCTGAACCCTCCTCCCTCCTGGGTTTGGTATCCTCTGAGTAATACCAAAATTGTGTTTTGCATGTTTGACTCTCTTGGTTAAAGGCAAATTGTGTTGCTGAACTGAAATGATATCCTGACAGGTATTACATAATTCAAGCCATGGAAAGCATATTAAGTACTGACAAGGACTCTCTCCTTGATCAAGCTTTAGCCTGGTTCCTCTGAGTCCTCTTCTATGCTAGGCTTCATCTTTGGCCTGCCATCCTTGTCCTTGAAGGAGATTTTAATATGCCACCCCAAAATACACCACCATAGATTATTTTGAGCCAAAGGCAATTCTGCAGACACTGGAGAAACTCACTACCATCCCCCTTTCTGCCTAAAGACAAGGTCTAAATTTCCTTCTGTGAAGGTGTCCTGCAGCCTCTCTCCTGTACTAGGAAGAATATAATGATTCTTAATCACCAGAGACATTTTTATCACCCCAGGTACTGCATGAGATGAGTCTGCATAATAAACATTATAAAAATAGCTATTATCTTGCATTAGTTTACCCATTATATTTACCTTCTCACAATTTATCACCCCTAGAAGCCCAAACCCCTTTCCCTTTGCTTTGTTACTTCTCCACAATTTATTACTCTTTGTTAAAATGGTATACAAAACCCCATCCAAAGGCTTCTTTGGGTCTTCATTTCTTTTCTGTGAAGGCTATCATATGCATACATGAAAAGCTTTCACTTTTGGTAATTTTCCTTTTATCAATTTAAATTTCAGAGTCTTAGTTACTGAACCTAACAAGGTAGAGGAAATGTTTTCTCCTCTTCTGCAAACTGTTGTCTTTGACCTGCCAAGCCCAATCCAGCAAAACAAAAATCCTGCTAAGCCAGTTTCATAGGAATCTGCTCCTCCTTCATACCTAACCAAGTCTTTCCATACACTGAACCCCTCATCCTGCCTAGTGTCTTTAAAATCTACGAAAGGGTGTGGAGAAAAGGGAACCCTCTTACACTGTTGGTGGGAATGCAAACTAGTACAGTCACTATGGAGAACAGTGTGGAGATTCCTTAAAAAATTGCAAATAGAACTGCCTTATGACCCAGCAATCCCACTGCTGGGCATATACACTGAGGAAACCAGAATTGAAAGAGACACATGTACCCCAATGTTCATCACAGCACTGTTTATAATAGCCAGGACATGGAAACAACCTAGATGTCCATCAGCAGATGAATGGATAAGAAAGGTGTGGTACATATACACAATGGAGTATTACTCAGCCATTAAAAAGAATACATTTGAATCAGTTCTAATGAGATGGATGAAACTGGAGCCGATTATACAGAGTGAAGTAAGCCAGAAAGAAAAACACCAATACAGTATACTAACACATATATATGGAATTTAGAAAGATGGTAATGATAACCCTGTATGTGAGACAGCAAAAGAGACACAGATGTATAGAACGGACTTTTGGACTCAGAGGGAGAGAGAGAAGGTGGGATGATTTGGGAGAATGGCTTTGAAACATGTATACTATCATGTAAGAAACGAATCGCCAGTCTATGTTCAATACAGGATACAGGATGCTTGGGGCTGGTGCATGGGGAAGATCCAGAGAGATGATATGGGGTGAGAGGTGGGAGGGGGGTTCAGGATTGGGAACTCATGTATACCCGTGGCAGATTCATGTCAATGTATGGCAAAACCAATACAGTATTGTAAAGCAAAATGAAGTAAAAATAAAAATTAAAAAAAAAATCTACAGCTGTTTATGTGCATTCAGAATTGAGTTCAGTCTCTTTCTCTCCTAATGCAATAGTCTTGAATAAAGTCTTTCCTGATACAATTTTTCTTTGTTAGTTTCAGGCACTGTGTTGGGTGTGGTAGTACAAGAGCATATATGGTATAAGTCCCTGCCATCCAAGACCATACAATCCATTGGGTTTTGCATTAACCCAAGAGACGTTCAGTCAGGATGCTTATTTAATATCTTGACCTCCATCCTGTTATTGAAAGTTAACCATACCCTTGAAGAAGCAGAACTGGCCTGGACTTCTGAGGCTTTGCCCAATTCGTATGGTAAGGAAGATGCATGAAATGCATATGGTAAGAAGGATGCATGAAATCTTCTCTGTGCCTCTTTGATGAAAAAAACAGTGTTCTAAAAGACAGATAGTGCCCAGGAAAGTAAAATAACAGATTATCAAGAAAAGCTAGGGTAACATTTTTAACATAGGTACCGGCATTCCTTCTGATTAATACCCTTTTCTTTTCTTTTTTTTCCTGAAGCTTACAAGATGATCCATGTGTTTAATACTAAGAACACCTGTAATCCAAATCACTGCTGATTAGTTGGGTCCTCAAGGAAGCAGATGCTTAGACTAATGAGTATAAGAAATTGGGGACAAAATGCCCTGAAAGATTAAAAGGGAAGAAATAGGATTGAGCAGGATGCACAGAGGATGAGATGTTTGGATGGCATCACTGATTCAATGGATATGAGTTTGAGCAGATGCCAGGAGATAGTGAAGGACAGCAAAGCCTGGTGTACTGCAGTCCATGAGGTTGCAAAGAGTCAGACATGACTTAGAGACTGAACAACAGCAGCAATAACAGGGAGCACCTCAGACGAAACGTCAGACCTGACAAAGTCTTGGTCAACCCAACAGAGAACTTTAAAGCAAAGACTGCCCATTAGAGGAGTTTCATATTCAATAAAAATAGTTGGGCCCTAGTAAGGCCAACTGTGCTCAGGTTTTGGCTTGGGGCTACACCAGAAGAGTGCAGCCTCTGCTCAAAAGCAGAGGTGAATCCTGAAGGTGTTGCAGCTGAACAGCAAGTTCGTTCCTGAGTGGTACAGCCCCATGATTGCCACAAAGATGCTGCAGAAACTTTCCGTAAGCAGCAAATTGAGCCATAATGCCTTCCTTCCTTCTCAGTACTGAGTACAAGAATGTGCAAAATAATCAGCATGATTTTTTAACCCTTTAAATTGTAAGATATAACATACATTCTAAAAACTGAAAAAAACAAACATGTGCAACTCGAATTTATCCCAAAATGAACACCCATGTAACCACCATCCAGATAAATAGAATATTGCCAACATGCCAAAAGCTTTCCATATGCCTGTTACCCCAAGTACTAGCCCCCATTCCCCAACAAAAGTTAACTAGTATTCTGATTTTATTATTATGATCCTCTAGGGGGCACTTTGCTTGTTCAAAGAAATAGGCTAAATCAAACTTCTGTCTAAACTCAAGAAAATTGAATTTGGGTGGTCATTAATATTGTTAATAATTCCTTCAAACATAGGGCTCCTTTCAATCTTCAATCTTGAGATCTTACTAATGGAACACAAAGAAGTTAAAGCACAGAGAGTGAAGGTAAAGTAGTTGAGCCCTAACCAATTCTGAGTTCATTTGAAATAGAAATATCACATTTAAATTTATAATTTATATAAACAGAGAACGTGAGAGTAAATGATTATCTAAACTCTGATTCACTGCCAGATTTTCAGAAACACTTTGGCAGAGAACAAGGTGTACTTGGGGCTTCCCAGGTGGTGCTAGTGGTAAAGAATCCACCTGCCAATGCAGGAGACATAAGAGACAGAAGTTCAATTCCTGGTTCAGGAAGATCCCATGTAGGAGGGAAAGGCAGCCCACTGCAGTATTCTTGCCTGGAGAATCCCATGGACAGAGGAACCTGGCAGACTACAGTCCATAGGGTTGCAAAGAGCCAGAGGCAAATGAAGCGACTTAGCACTCACACAGGTGAAGGTATACTTGTTACATAGACCATTGTCAAAGCCTGCAGCCCCAAGAGAATCATAGACTTACTTCCCCAAAGTGCCAGAATTGTCCTGTTTCTATTAAGACTATTCTGAAAGGAACTGAACAAAGACTCATCTGTCACGCCATTTATTAATCTTTTCTTTGAAAGGATTTGTATGTTCTTATAAAATTAAAATATGTCCTTATAAGCTTGAAATTAGAAAATTTACAGAAGTAAAAAGTGAAGTTCCTCTCTTAGTTTGGATTCCACCAAAAGCAGACCCCGAGATTAGAATTTGGGGACAAGCAGTTTATTTGGAAGGTAAAGGAGCACAGGGAGGGAGTCAGAAAGTGACACAGAGGAGGGAAGGAAAGTCAATAAAGGATGTGTCCAGGGCAAGTTCTCACTACCTGTAGTTGGGGCCAATTCCCTGTGAACCTCTAGTAGATGGTGTAAAACAGAAGTTGGCAAACTTACAGAACAGGAGTAAAATTCTGCCCACTGGTTATTTTTATAAGTTTTAATGGAATATAGCCATTTCCTCTTTCTGCTTACATGTTTTCCATGAGCTGAACAGTTATGACAAACTATCACCCTCAAAGGCTAAATTACTATTTGGCAGTACAGAAAAACTTTGCAAGTCTGTGGTTTAGAGCCTGCCTCAGAGTGGTCCCATTGAAGGTGAGGAAGCTTAAGTGTTTACCTCCACTCATCCCTCATCAGCTGAGGGTTGCCCTAGGGCTGCTAACTCTTCATATCTCTGGTTGACGCTATAGACCAGCCAAGCACACTCATATGTCCAAAGGAAGTCCTTATGTGCTTACAGTAAGAAACTACAGAAAGTCCCTTACATACGAACATTCAAGCTGTGAACTTTCAAAGATGCAAACGTGCCACTGTAGGCCCACTGTTGTACTGTACTACTATATTTTTCAAGATACTGTAAGATTTAAGTTTTCTTTTTTGTTTTTGCTTTTTATGTATCATTTATATGAAAAGTATTATGAACTTATTACAGCACAGTACTATATAGACAATTGTGTTACTTTGTTGGACTTATGAACAAACTGGACTTAGGAACATGCTTTCAGAACAGAACTTGTTTGTCAGTATGGGACTTATTGTATAGGTATGAATGGCACCAACAAATGCCAAGGAGATATGAGCAGGACAACAAGAGCACTTGCTATCATTCCAATCCTACACACCTGTCAATTCCAATCACCATACATAGCCACTTAAACAGTTTGGTGTGTATCTTCCCAGGTGTTTTTCTATGCACATGTAATGTGTTATATACATTTAGGTATATTAGTTTATTTGGGAATTGATGCCAGGATATGTATGACAGAGCAGGGGGAATGAGAAAAGGAAGGAGAAATTGAATAAAGGTTTATGTTATTGTGCTGGTAACTGCTATGGGCAACTGGGAACCCTCTAAGTGCCTTAGAATTGTCCCCTTGTTGCTGGCTAAAGCTAACGGTGTTAACGTCCACTTAAAATGAGGCCACCTTCCAGGAAGACTGAATAAGCTTCTATGGCTTTGAAAAAAACTCTGAAGCAAAACAAAAAAAAGCTAAAGCAATAAAGCAAACATTTAATGTAACATGTTGACCACACACAGGGAAACTGTTCAACATAGCTGCACTTGAAACCAGGGGGGAGAATATGGGATTGTGGCTAGGAAACCAACATTGTTTACTCCGAGTCTAAATCATGCCCACAGAGTTAATCACTTATCTGACCCTGATAAATCTAGCTGGATGAGAAAATAGTCAACTATTAGAGCAATGAGTCATAAGATACTCTGAGATAACAAATTATCATTGTACCTGCCTTTAAATAGTAACTGCCCTTCAATTATTAATATCTTAGCCAATCATTATAGTGGACATAGTATCATTACCTTCTTTGTCCAGCTTTCTTTTAACCATTAAATTTTAAACACTATTATGCCTTTCTCACCTTACATGATGACTCAAAACATCATGTTAATCTGTGACCTTAATATTAAAAGAAGTGATTGCCATATCACTCATTCTTCTACCTGAAAAAAGTGAATCTTTGCCTTAAGTGACTCTTAATGAAGTATATATTTGATCATTTTTCACAACTACAGAGGTAAAATAAATTATATTGAACTTAGGTGGTTTTACATTCTCCAGAGATAAATTTCAGGAGGACTTTGCATCCATGCCTTATTTCCTTCTTGAGTCTTAAACCTTTAGAGAGGCTTGGATGTCACACTCTTGGCCTAACACTGTGACTTGGGGTTAGGAGACATCCAGAATCTATTGCTGAAGCTAGGGCTTAATCCTTTCCCTGGTACTTCATAGTATCCAACTGTGACTCAACAAAACACTATCTTGTGCTTGCTGGGTTTTCTAACCCTGCTTATTCCAGGCAGCTAAGGAACATGCGGGGCTGAAAATAAATTTCTTCCATGCAAAATGGTCAGTGTTTCAGAAAGCAACACTGCAAAGATGACAAAAACTTAATTCACACCGCTTGATTTGTGATGTGTGGAACACAGAAGGCAGAACACATTCAGAAGGCAGAATGTGTTTATATTCTATCTGTCAGTGCCCATCTATCTGTCAGTACAGATTAGACTGAAGGACGTATACAAAGAAGGACGCAGAAGGGCCTCCCACCAGTTAACACATCTTGAACCTCACAGCCCGAGATGAGAACAGAAGATCTGGGAATTCAGGAAAGGCTGGGTCTTGGAGGGTCTTAAATTAGCCTGGATTCAGACAAAAGCCCATTTACACCAGCAGCATGGGAATCTAATGATGGGGAATCATGGCCCAGATAAACAAGGCAGAATATCAAAGACTATTAGGCAGATCTTCTTGTATGCTATAAGGAGCCCATTCCTACTGTGGAAAATTGTGAGTGCCAGCTGTTAACTACAGCTCTTTGCAGACAGATGACCATATCTTTCATTTGGAGAGGAAAGTGTTGGAAAAGGGAGTGGTGGATGTCAAAGGAGTTGTTATAATTAGTGCATGCTAAGTTGCTTCAGTCGTGTTCAACTCTTTGCAACCCTCTAGCCATAGCCTGCCAGGCTCCTCTGTCCATGGGTTTCTCAAGGCAAGAGTACTGGAGTGGGCTGCCATGCTCTCCTTCAGGGGATTTTCTCAGTCTAGGAAATGTACCCACATCTCTTATGTCGTCTCCTGCATCGGCAACCGGGTTTTTGACTACCAAGTTTAAATAAAGACTTTTCAATAAAAGATGTAAACAGATAAAGTTCTTGAAAATGAAAATGACTTATTTTAAAGTATAGCATTGAAGTCTTGGGCTGTGACAAGAATGAAAATGAAAATGATACAACACCTCAGCTCCATGGAAATTTGGAAATGATTTTTTGCCCAGCTGCCTTAAGCTTCCAGAGATTCTTCGAAGCAGACGGGTTTTTTGTGTTTGCTTCCCAAGGATAAGTCCTCGAAGTGTGCCACTTTTGTGTGCCAAACAAGAGAAGGAATTGCAGTACTCAGTTTATCTCAACCGCACACTAAATTTAAGAGCTGTCTGGAGCTGGATGGATTAGCAACTTACAGGTAAGTGTGGTATTAGGTGGATGTTTTCTGACTGAGAAACATTTCTGGATAGGGGTGAAAGTATCCAGTATTCGAAATGTTGCAATTCCAAGTATTCTAATTGCATAGTATAGGTCGCCTTTAGGGAATGAACTTTTATTCACCAACTCCACTGCCAAAGCTCTCATTGTTTTTAGCACAGAAAAGATTTAAACTACAATTGAGAGGCATTTGTCGGATTCATTTTACATTGGAATCTTTGTGGCATTGATGTGTCTGCTCCCTGATGTCATCAAGGTTGTCATGGGAACAAAGAATCAGTAGCTTAAAACATCTGATTCTCTCTTCAAATATACCCTCATCATAAAGAAATAGAAAAAAATGTAAAAATCTGAGACAAGTGGAATCATTTTGGTGGTTTGGGTTGAATTTTGACACCTTGGGAACAATGAGAACCTGTGTAGGGAAGAGAGGCAGGAGAGGGAGAGAAATGAGAACACTTGCAAGCAAGAAATCGATACTTGGCAAACAAAAGTATTAACAGATCATATTATCACATCTGACCTCTTTAATACAATCCAAAAAATGCCTGTTATCTCTCAACACGATCATTAAAAACAAGAAAAGAAGCAATGTAAAATCACAGCAAAAACAAAGAAACAATTAAGAGGTGAATTCTCTTTTGGTCTCAATTAGTGGCAAGGTGACCTAAGAGAGGTTCAGAGGAGAGGAAATACATAATGACTCTTTTTAAAAGAAGCCAAGCATATTATTTTAAATGAACCATTGGAAATAAGAAAAAAAAAATGGATAGCATAAGTGAAAATTCAATTGCATGATGGAGTTCAAGTATAAATTGCTATTTGTTTACTTTTCAGTCTCTTTTACAAGGTCAGAGAACTCAAATATGGTATTAAAATGCAATTTTAAAGCCTGTGGGCCTAGTATTGCTGCTTATAGAAAAATCTGGGAAAAGACAGATCAGCCTAGCCATGGGCTTCAGAACAATCAGTGTTTGTCTCACAAAAGTCCCCAGCCCTCCTGAGGATTCTCTGACCATTTGTTGTGCCCTTGCCTGTGGGGAGCGGGGGGAGGAGTTTTACTTCAGGAAAATACTGATTCTCTGGCAGAATGAGACTGACCAAAAGTTAAGGTCTTTTTCGCTATCACTTTTGAGGGTCATAGTTTAGATTTACAGCTTTGCTTGTGTTGGGGTATGTGGAAGAGAGGGGAAAAGAAGAGGAGAAAGGGGCAAATGCTATTTTCTTCTCATTTAAGAATGTAGTTAGTGGGTAGACTGACATTGTAATAGTTGGTTGTAACTGGTTGCTTTTTTGGATTGAACAAGTATTTTTAACTGCCACCCGAGTTTTACATGGGAGAGGATGTGAGTTGTAGTTTATTTTCAACCCTTCTTATTTGTTTCTAGGTAATAGATATGTGAATTGTAGCTAGCTGTTAAACTATGTAGAAAATCAAACCACTAAAACTCATTATCACAGTGAAGAAAGTAATAGTATACGTAAGAGTGAGGAACTTCTAACTGAAAAATTTTGAAATTCAAGGGTAGATGAAAACATCAATCAAAAACTACTCCATAGAAAAAATAGGCAAGGATTCAGAAAACTTCCTGGGCTGTCGGGGGCAGGGGGAGGGGAATCTCTGCCTTTATGAGTTTTCTATTGTCAAAATAATTCCCTGTAAACAAACCACCTTAAAACTCAGTGAATTGAAACTACAATCATTTGTTTTTACTTACACATCTTGGATTAAGGCTGTGTTCTGCTGGGTAATTCTGTTTCAACCTGAGGCTCCAGCATGGCTTGTTCCCTTGCTGCTGGGGTACACGTCTGATCTCTGTGTGCCCATACCGTGGAACCCAGCTGAAGGGATAGCAGCTAGCCAGGATGATGGCAGAGGCATCAGAAGACAAGCTCAGTTGTGGAAGTTTCACATTTCTGCTTGCACTAACTTTCGATCATAGCATTGGCTGCTGCTGCTAAGTCACTTCAGTTGTGTCCGACTCTGTGTGACCGCATAAATGGCAGCCCACTAGGCTCTCCAGTCCCTGGGATTCTCCAGGCAAGAACACTGGAGTGGGTTGCCATTTCCTTCTCCAATGCATGAAAGTGAAAAGTGAAAGTGAAGTCACTCAGTTGTGTCTGACCCTCAGCGACCCCATGGACTGCAGCCTTCCAGGGTCCTCCATCCACGGGATTTTCCAGGCAAGAGTACTGTAGTGGGGTGCCATTGCCTTCTCCGATAGCATTGACTAAAGCAAATCAAATGGGAAAGCTAAACAGTAAGGGACGGGACTTCCCTGGTGGTCCAGTAGTTAAGAATCCACACTCCCAGTGCAGGGGGCCCTAGGTTCAATCCCCATTCAGGGAACTAGATCCCACATGCCTCAACTAAGAGTTCACATGCATGCAACCAAAGGCCACAACTAAAGATCCCAAGCACTGCAACTAAGACTCCGCACAGACAAATAAATAAATAAATAAACAATAAGGGACAATAACAAACACTCATTCTTTCAAAAAAAGAAAAAAAAAAACCTCACTCATTCCTCTCTAGGGCCAAAGCAAACCACATGGACAAGTACAAAATCAAAGTTTAAGTAACATATATTTTTTCCACAGGTGTAAGAGGAAAGATTCTTTGCAGCCAAATATGGAGAAGCTCTATACAGTCAGCAAAAACAAGACCGGGAGCTGACTGTGGCTCAGATCATGAACTCCTTATTGCCAAATTCAGACTTAAACTGAAGAAAGTGGAGAAAGCCACTAGACCATTCAGGTATGACCTAAATCAAATCCCTTATGACTATACAGTGGAAGTGAGAAATAGATATAAGAGACTAGATCTGATAGACAGAGTGCCTGATGAACTGTGGACAGAGGTTCGTGACACTGTACAGGAGACAGAAATCAAGACCATCCCCATGGAAAAGAAATGCAAAAAAGCAAAATGGCTGTCTGAGGAGGCTTTACAAATAGCTGTGAAAAGAAGGGAAGCAAAAAGCAAAGGAGAAAAGGAAAGATATAAGCATCTGAATGCAGAGTTCCAAAGAATAGCAAGGAGAGATAAGAAAGCCTTCCTCAGCAAACAATGCCAAGAAATAGATGATAACAACAGAATGGGAAAGACTAGAGATCTCTTCAAGAAAATTAGAGATACCAAGGGAACATTTCAGGCAAAGATGGGCTCAATAAAGGACAGAAATGGTAAGGACCTAACAGAAGCAGAAGATGTTAAGAAGAGGTGGCAAAAATACACCGATGATCTGTACAAAAAAGATCTTCACGACCCGGATAATCATGATGGTGTGATCAGTCATTAGAGCCAGACATCCTGGAATGTGAAGTCAAGTGGGCCTTAGAAAGCATCACTACGAACAAAGCTAGTGGAGGTGATGGAATTCCTATTGAGCTCTTTCAAATCCTGAAAGATGATGCTGTGAAACTGCTGCACTCATGTGCCAGCAAATTTGGAAAACTCAGCAGTGGCCACAGGACTGGAAAAGGTCAGTTTTCATTCCAATTCCAAAGAAAGGCAGTGCCAAAGAATGCTTCGACTACTGCACAATTGCATTCATCTCACATGCTAGTAAAGTAATGCTTAAAATTCTCCAAGCCAGGCTTCAGCAATATGTGAACCGTGAACTTCCAGATGTTCAAGCTGGTTTTAGAAAAGGCAGAGGAACCAGAGATCAAATTGCCAACATCCACTGGATCATCGAAAAAGCAAGAGAGTTCCAGAAAAACATCTCTTTCTGCTTTATTGACTATGCCAAAGCCTTTGACTGTGTGGATCACAATAAACTGTGGAAAATTCTGAAAGAGATGGGAATACCAGATCACCTGACCTGCCTCCTGAGAAACCTGTATGCAGGTCAGGAAGCAACAGTTAGAACTGGACATGAAACAACAGACTGGTTCCAAATAGGAAAAGGAGTACGTCAAGGCTGTATATTGTCACCCTGCTTATTCAACTTATATGCAGAGTACATCATGAGAAACACTGGGCTGGAAGAAGCACAAGCTGGAATCAAGATTGCTAGGAGAAATATCAATAACCTCAAGTATGCAGATGACACCACGCTTTGGCAGAAAGTGAAGAAGAACCAAAAAGCCTCTTGATGAAAGTGAAAGAGGAGAGTAAAAAGGTTGGCTTAAAGCTCAACATTAAGAAAACTGAGATCATGGCATCTAGTCCCATCACTTCATGGGAAATAGATGGGGAAACAGTGGAAACAGTGGCTGAGTTTATTTTTGGGGGCTCCAAAATCACTGCAGATGGTGACTGCAGCCATGAAATTAAAAGACACTTACTCCTTGGAAGGAATGTTATGACCAACCTAGACAGCATATTGAAAAGCAGATACATTACTTGTCAACAAAGGTCCATCTAGTCAAGGCTATGGCTTTTCCAGTGGTCATGTATGGATGTGAGAGTTGAACTATAAAGAAAGAAGAAAGGTGAGTGCTGAAGAATTGTTGCTTTTGATCTGTGGTGTTGGAGAAGACTCTTGAGAGTCCCTTGGACTGCAAGGAAATCCAACCAGTCCATCCTAAAGGAGATCAGTCCAGGGTGTTCATTGGAAGGACTGACTCTGAAGCTGAAACTCCAATACTTTGTCCACCTGATGCGAAGAGCTGACTTATTTGAAAAGACCCTGACGCTGGGAAAGATTGAGGGCATGAGGAGGAGGGGACAACAGAGGATGAGATAGTTGGATGGCATCACTGACTCAATGGACATGGGTTTGGGTGAACTCCAGGAGCTGGTGATGGACAAGGAGGCCTGGTGTGCTGCGGTTCATGGGATGGCAAAGAGTCGGACACGAGTGAGTGACTGAACTGAACTGAACTGAAGAGGGAAAAAGTAAGCATTTGAACAATAATCTGTTAGAGTTCTAACTAGCTATATGATTTTGGGCATATCTTTCAATCTCATTTGTCTAAAATTTCTTCAATAGAAAAAGTGAAGAAGACAGAGATGTAGTAAGATATCATGGGAAAACACGGGCTTTGAAGTTGTATAGACCTTATTAATATTTCATGTTTGTGAAGAACCAACATGTTCCCTTTGTGGCTCTTAAGGAAATTCAGTTCAGTTCAGTCACTGAGTCTGCGACCCCATGGACTGCAGCATGCCAGGCTTCCCTGTCCATCACCAACTCCTAGAGTTTGCTCAAACTCATGTCCATTGAGTCAGTGATGCCATCCAACCATCTCATCCTCTGTCGTTCCCTTCTCCTCCTGCCTTCAATCTTTCCCAGCATCAGGGTCTTTTCCAATGAGTCGGCTCTTCGCTTCAGGTGGCCTAAATATTGGAGTTTCAGCTTCAGCATCAGTCCTTCCAATGAATATTCAGGACTGATTTCCTTTAGGATGGACTGGTTGGATCTCCTTGCAGTCCAAGAGACTCTCAAGAGTCTTCTCCAACACCACAGTTCAAAAGCATCAACTCTTTGGTGCTCAGCTTTCTTTATGGTCCAGTTCTCACATCCACACATGACCACTGGAAAAACCATAGCTTTGACTAGATGCACCTTTGTCGGCAAAGTAATGTCTCTGCTTTTTAAAATGGTGTCTAGGTTTGTCATAGGTTTTCTTCCATAGTCATTTCTTCTCAAGGAAATTACTGAATCGGATTCTCAGATTCTTTCTTGTATTCCCCTCTAGGGGAAATGTTGTTATCTATTGTAGCAAACAGTCCCCAGATGCAGTGACTTAATATGATAGAAGTTGACTTCTCATTTCTGACATGACTTTATGCAGTTTGGGCAGCTACCCTGGGCAGTTTTTCTGTAAACCAAAGGTTAACAAACTATAATTCACAGGCTAAATCCAGCTAACCCCTGTCTTTATAAATAAAGTTTTATTGGATTATAACAATGCTGATTCATTTACATATTGTCTATGGCTACAAAAGCGGAGTTGAGTTTTTGCAACAGAGACAGTATGTTGTGCAACACACATCAAAAATATTTACTGTCTGGCCCTTTATAGAAGAAGTTTACCAACCCTGCCTCAAAGCAATAGATCAGGGATCCAAGCTCCTTTAATCATGGTTCCACCAAGATGGAGTCGAAATTTCACTTCTAGCCATTCAAAGAGAGACAGTTGCCTCTGTAGGCATACTGTCTACGTAACTACCTTTTTCTGGAAGTGATACATTCTACTTCTCACAGTTCATTGGATAAAACTAGACACATGGTCAACAAAACCACAAACTGCGGTAGGAAATACAGAGGCCACTTTAAAACTTTCTATAAAACGGGAGAAATAGAGTGAAAATGCAGAATTTCAAAGAAAAGCCCATGCAACATTGACAGTAGGACTATTCACAGCCTTAAATACTAAAATTGATAAAAATGAAAGCATGAAAATAAATATACAACTCAAAAAGGAAAAAACCGACAAAGCTAAAAGAACAGAATTCTAAAAAATAGAGTTAATGAATGAATTAATATACAAATAGGTAAGCTGGTTTCTTGAAAAAAAAAAAAGACAAACCAGGACCTAAACTAATGAAATGAAAACAGGAAAAACCTGAATAAAAATGATTGCTTATGGCAATAAGGTAAAAGGAGTATGTACAGAGAAAAGGGATGGAAGTAGCTCTTCTCTGAACATAGTTTTTTTAAGTTTTGACTTTGAATGTCGTAAATGTCTTATCTACACAAAAATCAATTTCTACCAAAAAGAAAAGTATGCAAAACTTAAAACTGAGCATAGAAAACCTAATTTCATATGAAATTGGTAATAATCACACAAAGAAAAGAGTCATTTCAAGGGATTTTGTTCATTGATATCTCTACATTCTCATATGTTTACAGAGCACATACAGACAGATTTGTGTGTTAAGATAAAAAGAACAGCAAAGAAATCTTAAACTTAATTCAGTCATTTAAAATAGTGAGAATATTAGTAGTACAATTTTTGCAATTGTTTGTATATTGTAGAATAAGCAAGAAAGTAAATAATCTTTTGGGGAAGCAAAATTTTAAGTGTTAGAGGAAAAAAATAGAGAAATTAAAAAAAACTCTGTAGTATTAAATTTGAATCAGAAATATATTTAAACTGTTTAATTCATATTAATATATGCTAGCTTTATCCCTGAAAGATATATTAGAAGCAATGACATCCCAGTTGTCTTGAAGATAGATAGTACTCAGATCTTGATTCTTGATGTATAAGAATCATTTCCCACTGGAAAGAATCTACATGGAAAACTGGCTGAATCTATGTCTGTGTCAAGGAAAATAAAAGGGAAGCCTGAATGATTTTAGGCTAGAAAGCAAGCAAGGATTAAAAGAATAATGGGGACATGTCAAAAGGATACAGAAGCTGGGACTTCTCTGGTCCAGGGGCTAAGACTCTGAGCTCCCAATGCAGGGAGCTTGGGTTCAATCCCTGGTCAAGGAGGTAGCTCCCAAAAACCAGGACTAAAGATCTGTAGCTCTGCAACTAAAAAAAAAAAAGATCCCACACGCCACAATTAAGATTCCTCACAGCCAAATAAATAAATATTTTTTAAAGGGATACAGAGCCAGTGTGAAAGGGCTCACACTGCCCCAAATCCCCAAAAGCACAAGTCAGCGACAACAACTGTAGTCAGGCAAGTGGAGGCATGAACTTTTGGGGGCTACCTTCAGGGGAGGACCCCAGGGTCTCATGGTGTAAGATCAGGGTCATGAGTTATTATTAATAAAAGGAGGGCTGGCAAGACTAGATAGGTAGTCAGGGCCCCAGTCAAGGCCCTAGTATTCTAGAGGCTTAATCTGAGAAGGAACTCAAGGTAAACTCAGGAAGAGGACAGCAGTAGCAAGGCTTACAGACTGGGCTCGTGGGAAAGCCACAGTTCACCCAGGCCTGCCAGCCATTACAAACTGGAACAACTGTAGAAACCACCAGTCATTAGGACTCATAATGAATCTTGATTCTCATTAGCAGGATATTCTAGGAGAACCCTGGTCAGACCCCTCTTACAGTCCTTAAATGCCCCAAACAGTCTCCACAGAGACACCATCTTTGTTATGTCTTTCAAGAGAAGAATGAGTTTGCATTTAGCTACTCAAAACGTGGTCCATGAACCAGCAGCATCAGCATCATCTAGGAACTTCTTAAAAATACAAATCGTATGTTTCACCACAGACCTAATGAGTCTGACTCTTCATTTTAACAATATCCCCAGGTGGCTCTTACATGAAAGTTCAAGCAGCACTGGTTTGGCAGGCACTTGGAGGAACTTAGCTGAAAGTCGTGGGTCACGAGAATGTCACAGAGCTATGGAGGATGGTTCCTGGTATTCCTCCATATGATCCATCAAGTGTGCACCCCACCCTCATCTATTTTCCTCCCACAAATCCATATCACTGGCTTGGGAACAGATGCTTTCCACCTGTGAGAACGTGAGATGAATTAGAATAGAGCTTGGGGAGGGATGGAAAGAGGGAAGTGTGTCAAGAGAATAGTAATTACACTGTTGATAGGTAAGGAAAAGGGCTGGCAGATACAGCTGGCAAAGAGACAAATAATTTCATCTGACATTTCCTTTTAATCATCGCTTCTTATATACCAAAGCCCTAGCCTAAAGGATCAGCTCTTAATCCCAGAATCACAAGGCTTGAGGATATGCCACCAGGGTAAACTAAGGCAGGTTATATAAAGTCTCTGTGTATTAGTCTCCTCATCCATGAAGTGGGACAATGACAGTACCTACCACATAGGGCTGCTTGGAGATTAGACGAGTCAAGTAGCTGCCTGACATTACATGGCCTGTAACGTCCAGCTGTGATTTCAAGTCAGCCATGTGGCTCCAGCATGCATCAGTGTTTCTGAACTTCTGTGCTGTGCTGCCACTGGAACATGAAAAGAGAAGAAATGAGAAGCTATCCCTCCTTCAATCATAGCTTTGATGAATAGATCTTCTTCCCTTGTAATAATCCAGAATCTTTATGAAGTCTATGAATTTTTCTGTCTGTTATGAAAAGCTCAACCTGTATTTATCCACCCACCCCATCACTGTGGCCGCATTCTGAGCACAGTGGGGACTTCAGTCACTTAATTCTAAGTTAATCAGAGTATTTGAGGCCAGGATTTTTAAAAAAAGTTTTGTTAGTGACCATATCAGGTGACTTGGAAAGTCATGATTTTGTTAATTTACAACACAGGGAATCTCAAGGCTTAATTTTCTGAACTAAAGTGAACTAGCTTCATTCAACACTGATGTTTATGCCTGTTGATAACAACTATCAAAGCAATACAAGGCAAGGAGGAGAAAAATTCAATAAAGAGTACATAAAGTGAAGACACTTGTGAGGCTAAAACAGGGAGAACTGAAGTGCCATGTGATAAACAAACCAATAAGCTTTAATTGATCAAACAGAACCAGGCCATGGAGCTGTGTGACACACGTGAGTAACTCCATCCCTCTGAGCTTCTATTTCACCATCTCTAAAGTGGGGCTAATGCCAATTCATAGAGATTTTGTGAGAGTTCCAGGAGACTAGCTATGTAAAGTAGTTGTATAGAGCCTTACAGATGGTTGTTGTTTAGTTACTAAGTCATGTCTGACTCTTTGCAATCTCATGGACTGCAGCACACCAGGCTCCTCTGTCTTTCGCTGTCTCCCAAAGTTTGCTCAAATTCATGCCCATTGTGTAGGTGATGCCATCCAACCATCACATCCTCTGTCTCAGTAAGTGGTAGATGGTATCCTTTTGGACTTTTAATCCTAACAATACCAGATAGTCGAGAAGTTAATACATGCAGGTCTGTACTCACAACATCCAGGTGTAGAGGCTGCATAAAGCCAGTGCTTTTATTTAGTGAAAAATATACTTGGTAAAAGTAATATGTATAAACACACATTGTTTGTGCTAGCTGCTCCTTATTCACAGAGCAAATGAAAGGGGAAATGAAATCTCCATTTGAAGACCTTCTAGAGAGCTAAGACAGCACAATAATAAATCTAAGAGAAAAATTACCAAATACAAAGGGAAGCCTTTTAGCAATAGGTTTGAAGTCAAGGATGAAATGGTAACATAACCTTGAATTCTAAACTTTACCTTGTACACAGGTACACTGCTATCCTGTTGTCAATTCAGATAACACTAATGACTAAAACTTAGAATAAGATCTAGAATATGGTAAACACTGGAAGTATTTTATATCCATTAACTTTGTTGTTGTTCAGCCACTAAGTCATGTCTGACTCTTTGCAACCCCATGGACTGCAGCACTCCAGGCTTCTCTGTCCTTCACCATCTCTTGGAGCTTGCTCAAACTCATGTCCATTAAGTCAGTGATGCCATTCAACCATCTTGTCCTCTGTTGGCCCCTTCTCCTTCTGCCTTCAATCTTTCCCAGCATCGGGGTCTTTTCCAATGAGTTGGCTCTTCACATTAGGTGGCCAAAGTATTGGAGCTTCAGCTTCAGCATCAGTTCTTCCAATGAGTATTCAGGGTTGATTTCCTTTAAGATTGACTGGCTTGATCTCCTTGATGTCCAAGGGACTTTCAAGAGCCTTCTCCAGCACCACAGTTCAAAAGCATCAATTCTTTGGTGCTCTGCCTTCTTTATGGTCCAACTTTCACATCTTTACATGACTACAGATATCTATTAACTTATTTAGTACAATAACAACCATACCCAGGCAGTCATTTCATCATCCTCATTTTATAAATGGGGATACTGGGCCACAGAGAGGTGAAGTAATTTACCCAGGGCCACACAGCTAAGTAGAGGTAAAGCTGGAATCCAACACCATAAAGTCTTCTCTAGAGTGCAGGTCTTAGCCTGAGGCCATGCCGCATTAGATGTTGAATCTATTTCCCATCACACAGAGAATACCATCTGCTTACGTAGATTAAGGGCTTCCCTGGTGGTTCAGTGGTAAAGAATCTGCCTGCCAACTGACCTGGGAAGAGCCCACATGCCATTGAGCAACTAAGCCTGTGCACCACAACTACTAAGTCTGTGCTCTGGAGCCCGTGCTCCACAACAAGAGAAGCCACCACAATGGGCAGCCCACGCACTGCAACTAGAGCTTAGCGCCCACTCACTGCAACTAGAGAAAGCCCACACAGCAGTGAAGACCCAGAACAGCTAAAAATAAATAAATAAATGAATAATTAAAAAAAAATTAAGTGTTGACAGTTTTTTCACCCCCCTGTAAAATACAAAGTGATATAACCAAAGTGGAAGCAATGCTGGGAAAACAGTAGTTCAGAATTCACTCCATTTAATGTGGAATATTTTATTGCTGTTAGGTTCACTGTCTTAGTTTCCACATGGCCAATGACAACTCAAAGCCTCTATGGATATGCTATTCTGTACCGCTTCTCGGGCCCTGAGTAGCTTGAAGGCTCGTCAAGCCAGCTGCAAAGTGTAACTAATCAATTACCGCAGCCAGAAATAGTATATATTCATGAGTACAGCCCTGGCCTTTAACCTACAGTGCAAGACCATTTCAGAAGCTAGAAAACCAAACCTTGCAGCTCCACCTCAACTTTCACCCTGATTTCCCATTCTCAGCTGCCCCAGAGAAGTCATTTTCAGCTTAGTCTCTTGCTGATAGTCATCTGCGTCACAAAACTATTACCAGCCACGAGCCTTCCTACTTAACTCAATGTGTTCTGAGCCTGATAACCAAGAATGCTAGGGAGTCGCTCAGGACTAGAGTTAATAGGGAGACTCAATTGCATTTCACCCAGAGGAGGCTGCTTACAGGTCAGTGCTGAGATAATCAGCCAAGCAGCTTATGCCTTAGCCATCCCTGCTGCTGCCGCTGGTTGTTTCCTAACTTGGGAAAATTCAAAAACATTTATTGACAAATAAAAGTGACAACTGAAATGCTAGGAAAGCTCTCTCCTTATTTTATTCACCGAGATTGTACACCGCAAGTAACATTTCCCCAGACAGGGTTTTGTTTTTCCTTCCAATTCCTGCTTTCAAATATTTTATGTTCACTTTCAGTCTTTGAGACTGAGAAACAATGTCAACAACAGCTTTCCCAGCCCGAGATAACCATGACTTGATCTGCAAAAGAAAATGTCAGTGATAATAAAGCCTAATTGATTGCCTATGAGGAAAAAAGATGTGATTCGTGCTTTTATACATTTTTAAGGTCTTAAATTTATTTTATCTCTTCCTAAGCCAAGAAGTATTTCTATAGAACTGTTACATAAACACAGCTTCATTCTAGGTATTGTGGTTTATACAGAATGTATCTTTATCCAATATATACCAGATATGTTACACACTAAAATTCAAATAATGAAGACAATCCTGCCATCTCAGGTTTTCATTATCAGCTACATGCTTCTCAACTGTCTGACTTTCAATCTCACCTAGAATCACAGATTACACACAAAAGAGCTACTGTTCTGGGGGAAGACCCCTCAAAGGAAAAGAGGAAATTTATCAAAGTGCCTTCCTACTCTTTATTCTCTCTTTGTCCAATGGAAGGAGAAACAAAAGGATGGAATGTTTTTCACTGTATGAAGAAGCTAGTCACTCAGTCGTGTCTGACTCTTTGTGACCCTATGGACTGTAGCCCACCAGGCTCCTCTGTCCATGGGATTCTCCAGGCAAGAATACTAGAGTGGTTGCCATTTCCACCTCCAGGGGATCTTCCCAACTCAGGGATCGAACCTCAGTGCCCTGCATTGCAGGCAGGTTCTTTACCATCTGAGCCACCAGGGAAGCAGGCCTTAAACATCAATATGATAATCTCAATATTTGCAAAGAAAATACCAACATCTATGTCAATAAAAATTCTCAGTAAACTAGGAATAGAAGGAAACTGTCTCAAATTTATAAAGGACATCTTTGAAAAATCTAAATAATATCATACTTATCATTTAAAAAAGTAGAATTTTTTTTCAATTGAAAATAGAGTTTTTCCTGTAAGGTCTTAAAAAAGGGAAAGATATCCACCTTCACTACTCTATTCTACATTAGACTGGAGATTCTAGCCATCACAATAAGGCAAGAAAATAGAAAAATCATGAAAATTAGAAAAGAAGAATTAAAACTATCTTTATTAGTGAAGCTGAGCAGGACCCTGTGGGATTCCTGGGTATTTTCTGAGTACCCCATTACTTGTTTGTAGGGAATAGACTTCAGCCTCCATGACCTTTCCTGAGTTCCAAAGGGCAGGTGTGAAAGATTGTTAATCAGAGAAGGGAGGGTATGCAGAGAAAAGGGAAGAGGAGCAGCCAAGAAACAGTAGTGCAACCTTGGGCAGGATCCTGTTTCTACCTCAAAGGCTATACATAACAGTATGTGGTGGAGAGGTCTGACAGAATGTGGTCCACTGGAGAAGGGAATGGCAAACCACTTCAGTATTCTTATCTTGAGAACCCCATGAACAGTATGAAAAGGCAATATGATAGGATACTGAAAGAGGAACTCCCCAGGTCAGTAGGTGCCCAACATGCTACTGGAGATCAGTGGAGAAATAACTCCAGAAAGAATGAAGGGATGGAGCCAAAGCAAAAACAATACCCAGCTGTGGATGTGACTGGTGATAGAAGCAAGGTCTGATGCTGTAAAGAGCAATATTGCACAGGAACCTGGAATGTCAGGTCCATGAATGAAGGCAAATTGGAAGTGGTCAAACAAGAGATGGCAAGAGTGAACATAGACATTCTAGGAATCAGCGAACTAAAATGGACTGGAAGGGCGAATTTAACTCAGATGATCATTATATCTACTACTGTGGGCAGGAATCCCTCAGAAGAAATGGAGTAGCCATCATGGTCAACAAAAGTCTGAAATGCAGTACTTGGATGCAGTCTCAAAAATGACAGACTGATCTCTGTTCGTTTCCAAGGCAAACCATTCAGTATCACAGTAATCCAAGTCTATGCCCCAACCAGTAACGCTGAAGAAGCTGAAGTTGAATGGTTCTATGCAGATCTACAGACCTTTTAGAACTAACACCCAAAAAAGATGTCCTTTTCATTATAGGGGACTGGAATACAAAAGTAGGAAGTCAGGAAACACCTGGAGTAACAGGCAAATTTGGCCTTGGAATGCAGAATGAAGCAGGGCAAAGACTAATAGAGTTTTGCCAAGATAATGCACTGGTCATAGCAAACACCCTCTTCCAACAACACAAGAGAAGACTCTACACATGGACATCACCAGATGGTCAACACCGAAATCAGATTGATTATATTCTATGCAGCCAAAGATGGAGAAGCTCTATACAGTCAACAAAAACAAGACCAGGAGCTGACTGTGGCTCAGATCATGAACTCCTTATTGCCAAATTCAGACTTAAATTAAAGAAAGAAGGGAAAACCGCTAGACCATTCAGGTATGACCTAAATCAAATCCCTTATGACTATACAGTGGAAGTGAGAAATAGATTTAAGGGCCTAGATCTGATAGATAGAGTGCCTGATGAACTATGGAATGAGGTTCATGACATTCATTGTACAGGAGACAGGGATCAAGACCATCCCCATGGAAAAGAAATGCAAAAAAGAAAAATGGCTGTCTGGGGAGGGCTTACAAATAGCTGTGAAAAGAAGAGAGGCGAAAAACAGAGGAGAAAAGAAAGATATAAGTATCTGAATGCAGAGTTCCAAAGAATAGCAAGAAGAGATAAGAAAGCCTTCCTCAGTGATCAATGCAAAGAAATAGAGGAAAAGAACAGAATGGGAACGACTAGAGATCTCTTCAAGAAACTTAGAGATACCAAGGGAACATTTCATGCAAAGATGGGCTCGATAAAGGACAGAAATGGTATGGACCTAACAGAAGCAGAAGATATTAAGAAGAGGTGGCAAGAATACACAGAAGAACTGTACAAAAAAAGATCTTCATGACCCAGATAATCACGATGGTGTGATCACTCATCTAGAGCCAGACATCCTGGAATGTGAAGTCAAGTGGGCCTTAGAAAGCATCACTACGAACAAACCTAGTGGAGTTGATGGAATTCCAGTTGAGCTGTTTCAAATCCTGAAAGATGATGCTGTGAAAGTGCTGCACTCAATATGCCAGCACATTTGGAAAACTCAGCAGTGGCCACAGGACTGGAAAAGGTCAGTTTTCATTCCAATCCCAAAGAAAGGTAATGCCAAAGAATGCTCAAACTACAGCACAATTGCACTCATCTCACACGCGAGTAAAGTAATGCTTAAAATTCTCCAAGCCAGCCTTCAGCAATACGTGAACCGTGAACTTCCTGATGTTCAAGCTGGTTTTAGAAAAGGCAGAGGAACCAGAGATCAAATTGCCAACATCCGCTGGATCATCAAAAAAGCAAGAGAATTGCAGAAAAACATCTCTTTCTGCTTTATTGACTATGCCAAAGCCTTTGCCTGTGTGGATCACAATAAACTGTGGAAAATTCTGAAAGAGATGGGAATACCAGACCACCTGACCTGCCTCTTGAGAAACCTGTATGCAGGTCAGGAAGCAACAGTTAGAACTGGACATGGAAGAACAGACTGGTTTCAAATAGGAAAAGGAGTACTTCAAGGCTGTATATTGTCACCCTGCTTATTTAAGTTATATGCAGAGTACATCATGAGAAATGCTGGACTGGAAGAAGCACAAGCTGGAATCAAGATTGCTGGGAGAAATATCAATAACCTCAGATATGCAGATGACACCACCCTTATGGCAGAAAGTGAAGAGGAACTAAAAAGCCTCTTGATGAAAGTGAAAGAGGAGAGCGAAAAAGTTGGCTTAAAGCTCAACATTCAGAAAACTAAGATCATGGCATCCGGTCCCATCACTTCATGGGAAATAGATGGGGAAACAGTGGAAACAGTGTCACACTTTATTTTGGGGGGCTCCAAAATCACTGCAGATGGTGACTGCAGCCATGATTTTAAAAGACACTTACTCCTAGGAAGAAAAGTTATGATCAACCTAGATAGCCTATTCAAAAGCAGAGACATTACTTTGCTGACGAAGGTCCGTCTAGTCAAGGCTATGATTTTTCCTGTGGTCATGTATGGATGTGAGAGTTGGACTGTGAAGAAGGCTGAGTGCCAAAGAATTGATGCTTTTGCACTGTGGTGTTGGAGAAGACTCTTGAGAGTCCCTTGGACTGCAAGGAGATCCAACCAGTCCATTCTGAAGGAGATCAGCCCTGGGATTTTTTTGGAAGGAATGATGCTAAAGCTGAAACTCCAATACTTTAGCCACTTCATGCGAAGAGTTGACTCATTGGAAAAGACTCTGATGCTGGGAGGGATTGGGGACAGGAGAATGGGGATGACAGAGGATGAGATGGCTGGATGACATCACTGACTCGATGGACGTGAGTCTGAGTGAACTCCAGGAGTTGGTGATGGACAGAGAGGCCTGGCGTGCTGCGATTCATGGGGTCGCAAAGAGTCGGACACGACTGAGCAACTGAACTGAACTGTGCTCTTTACAGAACTGAAGCCCCCCTCCCGCCCCCGAACAAATGGATTTACCATTCTTCATTCCAGAGAAGAACCACCCGAGGCCAGATTAAGGAAATGCAAGCCCTGTACACCCTGATCCTTACTGGTAACCCAACCTGAACCATTGCTATAAAATTCCTCACCAAATCCTCCCAGGTTGGGACACACAGTTTTTGAGGACAGGAACCCACTGTGTTCCCCTTTGCCTGGCAAAGCAGTAAAGCTATTCTTTTCTACCTCACCCAAAACTCCAGGGCACAGAGACTGAATTTTCAACATTATTAACAGATGATATAATTGTCTGTGTAGAAAATCCTGTATCTTTTTTAAAAGGGTACTAGATTACCAAAGTGGCAGGATACAAGTTTATATAAGCCAGCTTGGGCTGTCATAACAAAATACATAGACTGGTATGTGTGTGGGGAGGCAGGAAGTGATGCTTTAAAACAAAAATGTATTTTCTCCCATTTCTGGAGTCTGGATGTTCAAATTTAGGGTGCCAGCAGGGTGGGATTCTAGTGAGAGTTCTCTTCCTGGCTTGCAGATAGCTGCATTCTTGCTGTGCACTCTCTCTCTCTTCCACTTCTTATAAGGCCACTAATCCCATCATGATGACTCCACTATCATTAAGTAATCTAACCCTAAATCCCTCCCCAAAGCCCCATCTCCAAATATGATCAAATTGTGGGTTATAGGTGAAACTTAAGAACTTGAGAGGTGGTAGATAATATCAACATACAAAAATCAGTTACGTGTATATGTGTGTATAATACACACAAATATACAATTGGGAAATGAAATTAAAGAAATGAAACTATTTACAATAGCATAACTATATGAAATTCTTGGGGATAAATTTGAAAAATAATATGTGCAAGATCTGAAAACTATAAAATATTGCTGAGGGAAATTGAAAAAGATCTCAGTAAATGGAGAGATATATCATATTCACTGTTTGGAAGAACCAATACTCTTAAGATATCAATTCTCCACAAGCTGACCTATAGATTTAACACAATCTCAATTCACTCAGTTAATCTGTGTGTGTGTGTGTGTGTGTGTGTGTGTGTGTGTGTAAGAGCACTTGTGTGTGTGTTTGAAAAATAACAAGCTGATTCTAAAAAAGATTCAGAACAGCCATAACAACTTTGGAAAATGAAAACAAATTGGACAGAGCATGCCCTACCTGATTTTAAGATTTAGTCTAAAACTACACTTAAGAGAGCATGGTATTGATATAAATATAGACAAATAGATAAGTGAAACAGAACAAAAATAAGCCCTCACAAATATGACGCAATGATTTTTGACAAAGGTACAAAGTCAAATCAATGGGAAAAGGATGGCCTTTTTAACAGATGATGCTGAAATAATTAAATATCCATATAGGAAACAAGTTACCTTGACCTAAACTGTATCAGTTTTCTATGGCTGCATAAAAAAATTACCTCAAACTTTTTTTTTTTTGCTTAAAATACAGTAACTTTTATTTACAGTAAATTTATACATGTGCTGATTAGTCATGCTGATATTACATAAGAACACAAACTAAACCATACTAAAGTTTAAAAGAGAGAAAAATCAATCCTATCAGCCATCCTGAAAATTCAGAAGAGTTAATAAATAGCAAGTTCTCACAAGGAGGGAGCTCAACACAATTGGTAATTTATATAATTTAACATGTTACAAATGAGGAAAATAAACAAGGCATGGGGATGAGGACAGGAAAAGTACAGTCAAGATTCTCTTCATTTTGATTGTATTGCTTTCTTGTCTTTGGGGGGAAGATTTTTTACTTCAAAAGTAACAAAATATTTGAGAAGGGAATTTACATCTTGCTGTTCTAGATGGTATTCGACAGCTATTTTCTTAGCAGTCCATGTGTCTGGATAAAGTTTATAATTACTGAGAAGTGTCAATGCCACTACAATGGAAATTTTACCTTTGGGAATGTTCTTAACGTTCATCATGTCAAACTGATGGTCTTTCAGCAACCTGTACTGCCGGGGTCCAGCCCCGGTGGATCCAGGGTAATTTGAAGTGGAGATGGAGTTGGCGCCCTAGGAAAAACTATTTAATTAGAAGTATAAAGAGAGATTAGAAAGGAATAGTGTAGTAGGAAAATTAGTGGAGAAAAAAGAGGCTGAATAACTTGGTTTACATGGGATACCAATAAAGCTTCGAGACAAGAAGCTTGCACCATTTACGTAGGCCACCAGTGCCCACTTGAATAGCAGAGAGTGCCCCTCCTTGGGCTCCCTCTCGCGTGGATCTTAAAAGCCAGGGCAAAATTAGCAGGCTTGGCGAGCACCCACGCTCCAGATGGGAATTCAGCCAGAAAAACGGAGAACAAGAAAGAACGACACGGGTGAATCAGTCTTTCCAGAAAGTGATCTGTTTTCTTTATTTTCAGGTTTGCTTATATACCTTTTGTTACACATAGAGACAAATGGAAGTTTTAAAGTCATGCAGGGGTCAGCAGTCCTGACCTTTATCAAAATCAGGTGCTTCATATAAATGTATACAAGAAGGTCTTAGGGGTTTTACATCATCTTCTGGCCAGGGGGCCTAGTAACATTTTATGATCCTTTCTTTCTGATAACAGTCAGTCAACCAGAAACTTATTTTCCAGGGGTGATTTTTCTTAAACCAGGCACCACCCTCCGAAGGTACCAGATAAAGTTGCATTCCTATAGGGTGAAGGTGTGAAGGGAAGGGAAAGGGAAAGTCGCTCAGTCGTGTCTGACTCTTTGCAACCCCATGGACTGTAGCCTATCAGGCTTCTCAGTCTATGGGATTTTCCAGGCAAGAGTACTGCAGTGGGTTGCCATTTCCTTCTCCAGGGGATCTTCCTGACCCAGGGATCGAACCCGGGTCTCCCACATTGTAGGCAGACGCTTTACCCACTGAGCCACCAGGGTGAGGGTGTAGAGGGTTACAATTAAGAAAGGAATTTACTTAGCCTAAGGTTAACATGATTAATCTTAAACTGTTACTGCTGCTACTGCTAAGTCACATCAGTCATGTTCGACTCTGTGTGACCCCATAGACGGCAGCCCATCAGGCTCCTCCGTCCTTGGGATTCTCCAGGCAAGAATACTGGAATGAGTTGCCATTTCCTTCTCCGATGCATGAAAGTGGAAAGTGAAAGGGAAGTCGCTCAGTCATGTCCGACTCCTAGCAACCCCATGGAATGCAGCCTACCAGGCTCCTCCATCCGTGGGATTTTCCAGGCAAGAGTACTGGAGTAGGGTGCCATTATTTCTTCTATATGCTAGTTATATTCATTATAAGGGCAGGGAATATGGAGACTTAGCAGCAAATATTGGCCCAACAAATGAAAAACCCTTCACTAATATAATTCCTAATCAATCCACTATACTAATAATTTCTAACTTCCTAAAAGAATCTGCCTTTAGTAAGTCTAAAACATCTCGTGCCTCTCACGGTTGGGAGGCTGTAAACAATCACATGTGGCTGGACGAACCTGTACAGGCAGGCTAAGATAACCCTCAGAGGAGTTCATAAGTTGAAACACTCTTGTCACACCCAGGAATTTTTATTAACTGGAGCTGTAGGTTAACTCCTTCTCCGAGAGAGGTGATGGGGGAGAGCCCCCCGTAAAGTCAGAGGTATAGGTGAGAGCATAAAACAGTAAAGTAGGCAGACTCTGGTTTGGGGGGTAGATGCTCAGGGACAGAGGGTTTCCTGAGGCTCGATCCCACCTTTGGGTATGCCGAAGCCTCCTTCCTCATAACCTTTGCCATGGGTGGAGTTCCTCACAACCTTTGCCATGGGTGGAGTTCCTCACGCTGGCTCCCAGCACTGTACTCCTTAGGCTTCTGACATGTTCCGGCATCTTTAACCTGCAAAGAAGACACGGGATCTTGAGAATCAACATACACATCTTTTAGTAATGACAGCAGTTTGTCATCTTTTCTATCAATTTCTCCCTTAGTTTCTGGATGGCTGCTCATCTGCTCCCGCAGGAGGTTCTTGGTGAAGGGGTGCCTGGGAGCTGGGGAGGGCTTCATTCTGCTGATTTCCCATTCAGCCTGGTTCTCTAGGTTGAAATTCCTGACTGTGCGAGCCACCTCAGCCCCCATTTCTTCACAACATGATGCTCTAAGTTACACCACATGTGGTTAAACACCCACGTGGGCAACCTCCAGGACACAGTGGAGCATGTGCATGTATGGGGGTGACCCCTACCTCAAACTGTTGTTGTTCGGTCACTCAGTCATATCTGACTCTTTGCAATCCCATGGATTGCAGCACTCTAGGCTTCCCTGTCCTTCATTATCTCTTCAAGCTTGCCCAAACTCATGTCCATTGAGTCAGTGATGCCATTTAACCATCTCATCCTCTGTTGGTCCCTCTCCTCCTGCCTTCAACCTTTCCCAGCATCAGGGTCTTTTCCAGTGAGTTGACTCTTCACATCAGATGGCCAAAGTTTTGGAGCTTTAGCTTCAACATCTGTCCTTCCAATGAGTATTCAGGGTTGATTTCCTTTGGGATTGACTGGTTTGATCTCCTTGCAGTCCAAGAGACTCTCAAGAGTCTTCTCCAACACCACAGTTCAAAAGCATCAATTCTTCAGTGCTCAGCCTTCTTTATAGTCCAGTTCTCACATCCATACATGATTACCTCAAACTTTGTGGCTTAAAAGAACAACCATTTGTTAACTCACAGTTTTTTAGGTTCTTACCTACTTCTGGATTATCTGCCTTCTGTCTCAGAAGGCTAACATCCACTTATATGTGGAATCTAAAATATGACACAAATGAACCTGTCTACAAAACAGAAACAGACACATGGACATAGAGAACAAACTGGTGGTTGCAGGGGGCAGCAGGGAGGAATGCAGTGGGAGGTTGGAGTTGGGATATGTAAGCTATTATATATGGAAGTGATAAACAACAAAGTCCTACTATATAGCACAGAGAACTATATTCTATATCCTATGATAAACCATAATGGAAAAGAATAGTTTTTTTAAAAAAAGCTTTGAAAATATGTATGTGTGTGTATGTACAGCAGAAATTAATACAACATTGTAAATCAACTATACTTCAATTTAAAAAAAGGAAAAGAAGGCTAATATCAATGTGTTAGCCAAGATGTATCATCATCTGGAGCCCAGAGTTCTCCTCTAAGCTCATGTGGTTGTGGTAGAATTCAATTTCATGAGGCTGTAGAACTAAAGTCCCTGTTTCCTTACTGAATGTCAGCCAGGAAGCACTTTCAGCAACTGGATGTCAGCTTTCTTTGGCACATGGCCTCTTCCATCTTCAAAGCTAGCAATAGATAATCTCTCTTACATTCAACTTCTCTAACTCTTTCAATCTTTTACTTCAGATAAAGCCCAGGCCTTTTTAAGGTCTCACTTGACTAAGTCAGGCTCACCCAGGATGATCTCCCTATTTTAAATTCAAATTACTTATGATATTAATTGCATCTTCAAAATCTCATCACAGTAGCAGTTAGATTAATGTTTGAATAACTATGAAAAGATGTGTACACCAGAGCTCTTGGGAGTCAACTTAGAATTCTGCCCACTATTCACAACTTGTATCATTATAATAATTGAATTGTAATGTGACATGGCCTAAATGTACAAAAACTAAAGTAAAAAAAAAAAAAAAAAACTTCTAGAAGAAAATATCAGAGAAAAACTTTGTGAGTTGGGTTAGGCAGATATTTCTTAAGTATGACACCAAAGCACAGTTTATAAAAGAAAAACTGGATAAACAAGGATTCACAAATCCTTTCGAGAACTTGTCCTCAAAAGACACTATTCAGAGTGAAAAGGCAAGTCACAGTAAATATTCACCAGTTACATATTGGATAAAAGACTTCTGCTCAGAATATTTAAAGAGCTCTCAAGCCACAAGAATAAGAAAATTAGCCAATTAAAAAATGGGAGAAAATGTGAACAGATACTTCACCAAAGAACAATTATGTATGGCAAATAAGCACACAAAAAGATGTTCACTGTCATTGATCATTAGAGAAATTCAAATTAAAGCCACAATCAGATACATTATGTACTGATTAGAATGGCTAAAATTGGAAATACTGATAATACTACTGATATCAAAAAGGTTTGGAACAAGTGAAACTCTCAGACTCTTAATGGGAATGTAAAATGATACATCTGCTTTGGAAAACATTTGACAGTTTCTTTAAAAAAAGTAAACATATACCTAAAGTATAACCCAGATATCCCACTCCTAGGTATTTACCCAACATAAATGAAACATGAACTCCCCAAAACTTGTACTTATACTATTGGGTTGGCCAAAAAGTTCATTCAGGTTTTTCCGCCCAGAAAATCCTGAATGACATTTTTGGCCAATCCAATAGATTCATAGCAACTATATTTGTAATAAACAAAAATGAAAAAAACAAAATGCCTGTCAAAAGATGAAGGATTAACAAATTATGATATATGCATACAATAGAATACTATCTAGTAATAGAAAGGAACCAACTTTTGAAGCATACAAAATGATTGAAATCTCAAAAGTATTATGTTGAATGAGGGAAGCCACACAGAAGAGAGTACATACTGTATAATTCCATTTATTTACTTTCTAGAAAGTCTTAACTAATCTATACTGACAGAAATAAATTGCTGGTGGATGGGGAAAGAGCAAGAGTGAAAGGTTGGCATAAGAGAACAAAATGGCATGAGGGAACTTCTGGGGATGATGGATATGTTGTTTATCTTCATTATGGTGATAATATATGAGTGTATACATACATCAAAATTTATCCATTTGTGAACTGTAAATATGTTCAAATGTATGTCAATCACATCTCAAAAAAGATTTTTTGGATATATAAAGTCAGTAAAATGCTGGTGTCATCACCACAAATGGAGAATTTGAAAAGGGGCACTTAAGTATTGCTGAGAGCTATATTCCATGAATTCACCTCTAGGTCAAGCTGTAACAAGACTAAAACATTGCACTAAATTAGGATGAATTAACACAGAGTTATTAATAAGTGAGTAGTGGTATCTCTTGAAATTAATGTTTTGAGAGTTCTATAACTGGGCCCCACTATCCACTGTCTGCAGTGGTGGTCAGCACCACTGTTGTGTTCAGCACAGCCTTAGAATGCATGAGTCCTGGAGTGGGTGTAAGTGCAATAGCATTGAATACTCTGGGGTCTTCACTGGTGGTCCAGTGGTTGAGAATCCTCCTTTCAACGCAGGGGACCCTGGTTCAATCCCTGGTCAGGGAACTAAGATTCCACATGCCATGGGAAAACCAAGCCCATGCTCTGCAACAAAAGAAGCCTGCATACCACAATGAAGAAGACCCAGCGCAGCCAAAAAAGAGAGTGCTCTGGAACTAGGATGTGATAAGGGAGGCAGAAGGAATTTTTATGGCAAAGTATTCCTAGAGGGTCTTTGGCCAGTAATTCAAATAAGAACCTTTTTCTGAAAGAATGTTTTCTAATCATTTTTATTGTGTAATCAATCCTTGTTCTTTGTAAAATAAGCAAGGAACTAACATACAGCAGAAAGGCATTTACTTTTATTTTTTTAACCCTTTTCCCCAAAGGTGAGTGCTAAGCCGCTTCAGTTGTATCTGACTCTTTCAGACCCCATGGACTGTAGCCCACCTGGCTCCTCTGTCCCTGGGATTCTCCAGGCAAGAATCCTGGAGTGGGTTGCCATTTCCTTCTCCAAGGACTTTTTCTGACCCAAGGATCGATCCTACGTCTCGCATTGGCAGGCGGATTCTTTACCATTGAGCCACCCGGGAAGCCCCAAAGCTTTGTTACAGCAGTCCTAAAAACAACTCACTTATGATCTATCAGATCACTGTCCATGGCAGTATCATCTGCACTTCTGCCTTTCTAACAAGGTCTGCAGACAGCTCTATGTGCACGCTCAGTTTAAGAAACCTAATAGAGAGTGAAATAAATAATGTAGTACCTGAACCCCAGGGATAGTAAATCCAAAAAAGCATGTTTTTATGCAAATACTATTCTGAAAATCTAGAAGAACACACTGAATGGAGAACAAAATCAGATGTAAGGAATTCTCTTTTCAAATGTCAACTCACATAGCACAGTTCAGGCTATGGCTGTTGTTCCTCAAAAACAGATTGGAAAAATAATGAAGGAACAGACTACAAGGTCACACTCACACTGAAAACCTTCGCAAAAGTCAAAATAGATCAATTAAGGCCCACCGTGCCACTGTCCTTTCTCAGTCTCTGTCAAAACATGGATGTGTGTGTGCCCATACCTACATAAATATTTATATATGTATATGTATGATCAGATATAACTTACCATGAAATAAATAGGAATAGACAAAAACGATGTTTGGAAAAGTTAGCACATTTCAAAAGATAGCCTGCTATTTCAAAATGCAATGGAAGTTTTTAGTATATGTAAATGCTGAAGAAAACACAGAGGAAATGGAAGAGATGGAGTGAGGAACACTAAAAAGAGATCCATGGAACCATCAACAAATGCCTATTCTACATTTGTAAGTGAATAAAACCAACTGAGGGCAGGAACCAAGTCTATCCCCCTCTGTAAGAGGAGACAGTCAGTGTTTGCTGAGTGCAGAACCTTTGAACAGTCTCTGAGACACACAGTTCTTGCTCTTAAAGGGTTTGGATCCTTGTTCCAGCTTCATGTTCCATCTACCATTTCTCAACCACTCTGCAGATTGGTTGGTCTCTAGTCTTATCTCTTGGGCACTGTGCTTCAAGCTTAGATAAGAAATGACTTTGAACTCTGGCTTTGGTTTGTTCCATCTGCTAGCAACTTCTTCCAAAAGCCTGGATTCATTATATGCCCACCCTACCCCAGTTCCCTGGTGGCTCAGGTGGTAATGCATCTGCCTGCAATGCAGGAGACTCAAGTTCAATCCCTGGGTCAGGAAGATCCCCTTGAGAAAGAAATGGCAACCCACTCTAGTACTCTTGCCTGGAAAATTGCATGGACGGAGGAGCCTGGTAGGCTACAGTCCATGGAGTCGCAAAGAGTCAGACACAACTGAGTGACTTCTCTTTCTTTCTCTTTACCCCAGTCCCAGTGCCAACTTGAGTGAATGAAGTGTCCACCATTCTACAGGAATTTTCTCTTGACCTCCAGTGTGCTGAAGTATTCAATAAATATTCCAATGAAGTTTTAGAGGATGAATAAATGGTTGAATAGATATGACACAGGAGAGCACTTGTCACATGAACAATCGTTTTCAGAGTAAGGGTAATGTAGGCTGGAAGAGGATGACCACCATTTGAGAGAGAACTTTCATATAAAATTTTTTGAAACAGTAGATAATCAAGGAACATGCAAATTGAAAATATGGGGAAGTGGAAAATAAGAGCCTTAAACTGAAGCCTGCCTAATACAGAGGAGAGAAGAACAGATTCAGAGGGATATGTAGTGAAGTAAAGCATTTTTTTCTCTTGGACAAGAGGTATGGAGAGAAAGGGAAGAGAAAGAAAAAAGGTGTAATATTGGTTTGGCAAAAAAGTTCATTCTGGTTTTTCCATAGAGAGTTACGGAAAAACCCAAATGAACTTTTTAACCAACCCATTAGAAAGCCCAGAGAGTAGTTGTTGGACAGATAAACAGCAATTAAGAAGAATTTCTTACAAGTGATTGTTTTTAAATTTCTAACTTGAGTGACTTTTCTCTCACAGCTAACTGACTCCTAATAGACGTGGCTCCAATAGAATATAGACTCAATTGAGGGTAGGAATTTTTGTCTGTTTTATTCACATCAAATAGAGTTTGGTGCAAAACAGGGGCTCAAAAGAGACGTACATAAATCTACAAAGTTGAAGGTATGATTCAAGCTAAATGATGATTTTGTATCTCCTTGCTGCACAGTCTAAATCGAAGGGGTTTATAAGTAACAGGGAACGTGAACCAGGGAATCTTCCGTTTGCCCCTTCAGATCTGTTCTCCATTGTTCTCCATCCTGCTCTCTGCCTTCAGAGCTTGGTCTGTGCAAACCATATCAACATCTTCCTTATCCTTTACTTTCCAGGTGAGCTTGGCTTATGAAGACTTTTGGCAGAAGATCAGGGAGAAAATTCAGTGAGGTCAGGGTATTTATTTCCATATTTCCCTCCCTACCAGTTTGCCTTGAGCTCGCTGGGTTCCTCAACCAAATCAATCTTCTCTACAAGACTCTGGCCTTCCAGGTCCCAGTAAGTGCTTTCTTATCTCCCTTCAGGCTGACCAGTACTAATATCTTTCCAGTTACCAGCACTAAAGTCTGTGATTCTTGCAATATCTTTTATGATTTCTTTATATCCTCCCCACATCTTTATAAATAGTGCCTTTATTAATAACTCTTGAGATTATCCTAATTCAAGAGCACCCTCTGTTTCCTGTTGTGGTCCTGGCTAATAAAGGAAGCGTTCGAATTAGCTCTTTTCCAATATAATCTCTCTAATGTGCATCTTGGCCTCTAAAAATGACAGTGCATTGAAAGTGGGTGAAGGAGGCAAATATTCATGAGAAGGAGGATGACATTTTAGCTAAGAGATTCTTCTGCAGCTGTATCTGATGGTTACAGCAAAGACAAATCAGTGACCTATATTTTTGCAAACCTTTCCATTTGCAGGCATGATCAATCTGTCCATAACATGCTATTATGAAAAAGATCACAGACTTACAGACTTCAGGAATACATAAAAAAATCTATCTGTCTGTTCCTTGCATAAAGCCATTTGTAACATTTCTTTCTTCCTGGGTTTGTAATGAGTATATGTATTGGAGAGGGAGGTGGGGGAAACTGAGAAATAATTCCCCAAGAATTGCTCGGTTCTGTATATACTGAAATTAGTCTGATTGTTTAACCATCTTACTGAGGTGCATTTTAAATGAATAGGACCTTAATTTGGGGCTTTACAGCTCAAGGAAATCCAATTCTTTGAAAGAACATAAGAAGATTGCAAGCACATGAGCAATACCATTTCTCAGAAAATACATCAGAAGACTGGGTTTATCTTCAACACATGGCAGAGGCCATTCCAGCTAAGCCAATCAGCAAAGGTAAGCTGGCCACAACATGAACTGTGGCTAGACCTTGGGTGGGGGACCAGATTTGTCTTGTTCATATTTTATGGCAAGTGCCACACAGTCATTGAATGAGAAACACAATACAAACCTACAAAAAAAAAAATAATAAGACACTTAATATTTGTTGAAAGAATTCATGATAAGCCATCAAAACACCACAGAAAGGGGATATGGAAGAGGGAAAACAAGAAAAATGTGACGATTTCTTTTCCAAGGGTTTTCTTTAGGCTATTTCTTTGGCTAGATCTGAGGAACTGGGCTACTGGAGCCTAGTTTACTTGTACATGTAATTATTTACATACTAAGTGTCCAGCACTAAATCATAACAGAGACACAGAAAACATGGCCTCTGCCTTCACAGAGATTATAAATTTTGTGTAGCTCTTTGACCATGGTTTTCTCCTTTGTTTTCTTTTCTGGCCTCAAGATACTTTGGAGAACTATTTGACATGTGTAGCAGCCAGTGTTTCGGTGTCTTCTATTTGCACCTCAAGCTACCCATTCTTCCCAAGTGTGACCTAGGACAGTTGCCAAATTTATCTAATCCTTTCCTTGTTTCTATCCTTCTTTCCTAACTTTTTGGCTCCATAAAAAAAAAAAAATGAGTGGGTGATAATTCCACAGAAAATTGAGAGCAAATAAAAGCCATTGGGAAATGTGCATTTTCCTACTGGGGAAGGTGAGCCGAGGTAGAGGTAAGAACAACAAAGTGAGGGACTTTCCTGGTGGTCCAGTGACTGGGATTCTGCACTCCCAATGCAGGGGACTGAGGTTTGATTCCTGGTCAGGGAACTAGATTTCACGTGCTGCAACTAAAGATCCCACATGCCACAATGGAGATCGAAGATTCTGCATGCTGCAACTAAAACCCAGCGCAATCAAATTTTTTTTTTTTTTTTAAATAGCAACAAAGCGAGACAAAGCTTAGCATGCCTGCACCGTGACTGGGTACTAGAGGTGCTTCAGCTCTGGCAAATGCCTCGGTGGCTTTCGCAGCAAAGGTGAGTTTCAAAAGTCCTTTCAAAAAAGATTTACTGAAAGCTTGGTGCAGGGGCGGAATACTGGGGACAGCTGAAAGTTAGCTTTAGCCTTGGCTTTTATCCAAAATGTAATATTCCTTTTATATCTCAACCTTTGAAAAGCTGATTAGCCAAACACCCACATCAACATTATTTCTGACATCCTTGAATAACGTCCATGTTATTAAAAAGGGATGTCATTCTTTCAAATGTATCATTAACATCTGAGTATTTACTTTTAAATATGTATAAATTATCTATAACCCGGAATAAAAATCTATTGATGAGATTTATAATGTCAAAATTCCATCAGTCCATTGAAGAATATATATATACATATACATAAAATGAGCAAGATATAATTTTTAAGGATGTAATTGCTATATTTCACTAATATTTCAACATATATAAAACTGAATTACTTTTAAAATAGGATGTTTTATGCAGTTGTTATTTTTGCCCACTCACTGTTTTTTATTGTTGCTGTTGCTATTGTTAAGTTGCTAAGTCCTGTCAGACTGTTTTGCAACCCCATGGGCTGTAGCCTGCCAAGCTCCTCTGTCCATGGGATTTTCCTGGCAAGAATACTCGAGTGGGTTGCCATTTCCTTCTCCAGGGAATCTTCCTGACCCAGGGATTGAGCCCGAATCTCCTGCATTGGCAGGCAGATTCTTAACCATTGAGCCACTAGGAAAGCCCCTGTTGTCTTATTAAAAGTCCTTAGGTAATAGAAGAAACCATGGGTACCTGAAGAAGGTAAAATGTGCCCAGGGTGCTGTGAATCTTGGCGAAGAACAGACATAGATCTCTTTCCTAGATAAGAGCCAAGGAACTGCTGTCCCTTGGTTTGAACCCACTTAGATCAAGATTTTCACCTCAAAAAAGATGAGACTCAGAGACCATAAAGGACAGTCCTGCAGTTATTCTACGGTGACCTAGGCTAATCTGTCTCTTTGGGGGCAGTCTAATTTGGAATTTTAAGGTCCTTTCCCACACAGACCCAGGGATCAGTGAGTCCAACATCTTTCTCCTTTCACAGAGGACAGAATTAGGTGCCAGAAAATTATGTGACATATTTATTGTCACAAAGCTAAATGAAGCCTAAGTATTACCACTCTTGAAGAAATAAGAATGAGATAATTAAATTAGGAGAGACCAATCTCTGATATGCAAATCTATTTAATTAAAATATATATTTGAATTAAATAAATATAGATGGAAATGCATTCCACTGGTGCATTTAGGTTGGCACACTGGACAGGCATCATATTAATAAGTAAACCAAGCCTTTTTATTAACATTGCACAACCTTCAGGAATAATTAAAATCCAGTTCCCTTTGAAAATAAACCCTCCATCTTCCATTTAGGATAGTGATTCTCAAACCGTGTAGCTCAGAGTTCTCTCAAGGTCACAATGTGGGGGTAATGGGACTTTGAGGACCTTACTTCCTTTGCTTCAACTGGAACATCTCCATTATCCCACTTCTGTTCATTTCATATATTGAGGGGAAAATAAATTCACATTGTATGTGTGCATACACACACACACATATGCAAGTGTATATGTATTTTTTCTTATTCTAAAATAAGTACAGATGGGAGGACTTCCCTGGTGGCCCAGTGACTAGAATTCCGTGCTTCCAATGTAGGGGCCCAGGTTCCATTCCTGGTCAGGGAACTAGGTCCCACATGCTCCAGCTGAGAGTTGACATGCCATACCTAAAGATCCCACATGCCACAACTAAGATCTGGCAGGGCCAAATGAATAATACAATAAATTTTTAAAAATAAGTATTTTAAATAAATAAGTACAGGCTGGACATGTCTGCACCATGTGCCTCCTGATACGATATACTAAGAACAATATGCCATTATTTCATTGGCATTCCTGACAAAGATGCATAACCAGTTCTATTCATGAGAAAAAGACGGATGAACCCGAATTGAAGGCCATTCAGCGATGTGCTAGAGTTGGCTGATGCATAAAGCTCCTGAGAGCTGACTGTGCACTGTTCTCTCCAATGGCCCATTCAGCAACACCACATCAGAACCTTGACATCAGCCACCGTGGGGATATTTACACCATAGAAATCAGCAAATGCTACACAGCAAAAAAATTTTCAGCTAGACATCTATTAAACATTTACCAGATCACTGCTGGACATTATACAAAATAATTGGCCTGTATGTTTTGAAAATGTAAGTGCTATGAAAGACAAATAGTGCTGAGAAAATGTTCTGTATTAAAAGAAACTAAAGAATCACAACAGTTAGGTACATGCATAAACATTGATTGGTTCCTGGACAGGAAACATATTTTGTTCTCAAATATATTCGTGAAATAATTTATAAAACTGTGATATGAATTTTAGATTAGATAAAACTTTGGCTAAGACTCCACACTCCCAATGCAGCAGACCCAGGTTTAATCCCTGGTCAGGGAACTAGATCCCACATCCCACAACTCTGAGTTCTCATGCCTCAACTAAAGATCCCGCATGCTGCAACTAAGACTGAAAATCTCATGTGCTGCAACTAAGACTCAGGGCAGCCAAATAAACGAATGAATAGTTTTTAAAATAATATTATTTTATATAATGTTAGTGTAAATATCAAGTTCAGGAAATGTAACATAATACAATATTGTTAATGGGTAAAGGTGTAAGATGTATTCAGTATGCTATAGACTGATTCAGGAAAAATAATACTTAAAAACATACAGAGAGAGAAAATGATAAAGCAATGTCGAAAATATCCAACTGGTGCATTAGGTATACAGAGATCTTTGTACTCTTCCTGCGTTTCCTCGGAAATTTGTTGCATATGCATTTCTTAACTTTTTATTCTGAGAAAATTTCAAACATATGGGGAATCCATTAAACCTTGCCAATCATCAAAGTAAGACATTAAAATCATATTTTAAATCATTAAAATAACAGAATCATTTAAAATGATAACACCCAATGCTAGCAAGCGAGGTGAAAATGTTTGGTGGATTTTAAACTCCCACAAACATTTTGGAAAGCAATCCAGTAATATTTCAAAAGCTGTCTAAATATTCATAACTCTGTGACTATGTTTCTCTTTTTAAATTTGAGACTGCTCTATGGTGCAAAAATTATAAAGAAACTCATGAAAAGCTATAATTATTAAGACTGTGTAACAACATGGAAGAGGTATTTTTATGTGAAAAGTCAAAATATAAAATATTTTATAACTACAAAATTATTTAAAATATGTATATGAATACTGGAAGGCAATACAGAAAAATGAAAGCAGTTGCTCTATTAGTACCATGAAATAAAGAGAAAGAGGTTTTCTACATAAAACATCTTTTAACTTGTGATTTATAGCTGTATGGTTAAAATATTATAACTTTCAAATTGTGATTCATTTTTATAAATATTATAACATTTGCTATAAAAAATAAGTTCAGGGAGGGACTTGAACCCACAACAGACTCCACTGCACAATTTTCCCATGGCCTGAAGCTGCATTAGAAAATAGGAAGTGCAGATCTTTTGAGATTATTGGTGGGCTTTTCCTTCTTTTTGACATCCTTCTTCCTAATGTCCCACATTTCAGATGCATGCTCTGTGGTGGTGGTGGTTTAGTCGATAAGCTGTGTCTGATTCTTGGTACCCCATAGACACTAGCCTGCCAGGCTCCTCTGTCCATGGAATTCTCCAGGCAAGAATACTGGAGTGGGTAGCCATTCCCTTTTCCAGGGAATCTTCCTGACCCAGGGATTGAACCCAGGTCTCCTGTATCACACACAGATTCTTTAAGAAAAGTATATATCACAGACAGTAATTCCCCACTAAATACGAAATGCCACATTTCCACTCGTAAAAGGATTCACATTTTAAAAATGCTGGGTTGGCCAAAAAGTTCGCTTGGGTTTGGGGGCACTCTACCCGAACGAAGTTTTTGGCCAACCCAATAGAAAGCGTTTACAGAATACAACCACAGACCCAAGTGACATGCTATAAGCTTCAAAGTACAAATACAGGGAAAAAAACACACATGAAAGTAATTTCTAACAGTGATATTTCAAAGACACTTGAGGAGCAGCAAGGAGAGCGGTAGAAGAGACTTTCCTAGGGCCCATGGAATGATGTCATGGGAAACAGCCAGTGCCCTGGCTCTGAGGCACCATGTCTCACACAAACTCTACACATATGCTATTTTTCTTCCTCCACTCCCCTGTCAGCTCAGGCACTAGCAAATGATAGCATTCTTCATGCTGAGTTTTTCTTTCTCCCAGTCACTTGTTCGTAAATTTCCCCTACTGCATCACTGAAATCTGTCGCAACACTCCTGATAAATACCTCATGCCCTTACCTCCTATCATCCATAACATTATCGCCCTCTTTCCTAGGGTTTCTCTTTATATTCAGCTCCAAAGACTCCAGTGAGGGTTTTCTCACTGTTCATCTTCTTACAAAAGCAGGGGAAGAAAAAAGTCAGCTTTCCAACTAATTGGATCATTTCCATGCGTTTTTAAGAAAGAGGGCAAAATGGTCAAGCTTGCTTTCAAGAAGTCTTCAAGGCATCTCTTCGGCTGTTTTTCTGAACTCCACTTCTCTGCTCTCTCTCATTAGCTCTCATTTCCTCTCCTGCAAAGCTGAAGAGCCAGGGTCAGGAAAAGGCTGTGGGATGGGTTGTTTTGACAAGTACAATTGCAAAGGAGGTGTTCTTTATAGCCATAAGGAATTGTTTTGGAAGCTTTTCCTCTGAAATAGTTTGGGAAACATAGAAAACACAATGCAATCATATAGTTTATAACAAATGTGTAACAAGTGTGAGCATAAATACTACTCTATTTATTGTGTGGCTAGGGATAATATGAATTTGCACAGCAGAGAAATACGAAGACCCAATCATTTGAGTGGGGTAATACTCCTTAGAAAGTGAGTGTAAACTCAGTTGTGTCTGACTCTCTGCAACCCCATGGACTGCAACCCACCAGGCTCCTCTGTACATGGCATATACTGGAGTGGGTTGCCATTTCCTACTCCAGGTGATTTTCCTGACCTAGGGATTGAACCTGCATCTCTTTTGTCTCCTGCATTAGGCAGGTGAATTCTTTACCACTGAGCCACCTGGGAAGCCCAAAGAATCCACCTGCGAATGCAGGAAACATGGGTTTGATCCCTGATCCAGGAAGATCCTACATGCCATGGAACAAAGCCAGTGTGCCACAGCTATTGAGCCTATATCCCTATGCCATGGGATTGGCCAATGTGGATGCTGGTAGAGTCTCTTCCAATCACCTAAGAGTTGCTGACCCTAGGATGAACCATCAACTCACCAGCATCTGTGCTATTTCATTCTCACTAACATCTTCCTTCCTTCCTTCCACTTCCCACCTTTAGTGGATGTTGTGATTTTTGCATAACCCAGATCCCACTTGAAGACTGAGCACTTTATCAGTTTATCCCCAGCTGCTGAGCATGTTGATGGTAGATAACCCCCTGCTTTCAGCCCCTATAAGGATTGCTTTGGTGAAAAAAAAAGTCCCCTTATCTAAGGTCATCCCCTGCTACCCACTCAATAACTCATCAACATAGGAGTATAAGGGCTTTGGTTGAGATTGCATTACAGCCTAACTTCTCCCTCTGCCTAGTCTTGCTTTCATTCTTCCCTGCATATAATAATTACCCTGCACATTAATCGTGGTTTTAGCCTAATTTCCAGGGAATTCAACCTGCAACACCACTCTGAGGTGTTTCAAGAAGAGAGATTTCATATCTGGAATTAAGCCACAAAAGTGTTGAGCAGATGGAGGGGCAGAAAGGGGAAGGTGGATGTTCTCCAGAAGTCAGGAAGAAGCTTCTACTGCCCAGGTATGTTCCCAGTGCTGTGTGTTGACTAGTCTAGAGAAGAGGCCACATACAGAGCACTTGCTGAAATGAGAGTCAATGCCCAGTTAACTATGTGATGATCCATAGCCATTCTCCAAGACTCCAATACCTTCTGTGTATAAGTAGGAGTGCAATAGAAATCTTCTTTCCCATCATCTTTCAAATTATTCATGATGACACCAGTATTTGCAGTTACCATAGGAAAAGAATGCTGCTTTTGGCTTATTATTCTGTTGTGTGTGTTTGTGTCAGTCGCTCAGTCATGTCCGACTCTTTGACCCAAGGCACTGTAGCCCGTCAGGCCCCTCTGGCCATGGAATTCTACAGGCAAGAATACTGGAGTGGGTTGCCATTTGGTTCTCCAGGGGATCCTCCTGACCCAGGGATGGAACCCGGGTCTCCTGCATTGCAGCCAGATTCTTTACCATCTAAGCCACCTATGCTGGTGAGGAAAGGAAATTCCAGAGGTTCTCACTAGGCCATTATAATAGGAATGGCTGCCACTGTATGATCCCAGGAGCCAATGTTCAGATTCTGCCAGATGTTCAGTATGTCTATCCTATCCAGGATTCCAACACCAGGGAAATGATCATAGTCTTTGCCTAAAACTCTACTAGTCACCTAGCCTCTAACCACCTAACCTCTAACACCTCCCCTAACCACCTAATCTTCCTGGCCACCACCCTGTGGCCCACAGCAGCAATTGAGAGCTCCAGGGTTAGCACTGAGCCTCCGTCTGGTTACCCTTGATACGGCTCTTTCCCATTCCCCATTCCATGTTCACACTGAGAAATGGCTCTAAGACTTTGGGAAGAAGTTTAAAGGCGTATTTACAGCAGAACCTTATGGCCATGTCACCAGGATTCTTCTTTCAAGAGATCCACCATCCCCGTTATTCAAGGGACTTTGTTTCTTTGACCTGGCTTAGGTCAGGTCTGTGAGAAGCCATGATTCTGTGATAATGCAAGTATGGTCTCTCTTTAAGCTTGTCACTATGTAACACACATTTTGTGTTACAATAGAGATGATCCTGGATTCTATAGCGTGTGGGCTCGTCTTGCCATGAGGCAGCTAAAGCTGAGTGACCAGAGGACAGGGAGAGGTGCCACACTGACCTTGGCCTGCTTAGTCAGCCATGCAAAGAGGGTTTAATTATGGACATACATACCTTGCTTTCCTAAGTCCCTGGATATGTGCCATCTGTTAAAAGAAAAAAGAAAGAAAGAAACTACAAGCTCTCCTACACATCTTACAGAACAAATGCACTCAGTTCAGTTCAGTCACTCAGTCGTGTCCGACTCTTTGCAACCCCATGGACTGCAGCATGCCAGGCTTCCCTGTCTATCACCAACTTCTGGAGTTTGCTCAGACTCATGTCCATTGAGTTGGAAGTCAATAAAAACATTACATCCTGTGAATCATAGTAATGCTCCAAGTTCAAGCCCCAAGTCTTAGGATAACTTGTTTGAGGTCACACATTTGGAAGAGCTGGGCTGTATTCTCAGGCTTGCCTCCATCTAACTCCCATTATAGTCTTCTGAGTGGATAGATGAAGAGAAACAGCATGCTTGCATTCAAAGTAACACTAGGCAGAAAACTTCCAAAACCTAGTAATAATAATCAAGGTGGAAACCCACCTTGAAGTTTCTGTTTAAAAAGTAACAATCAGCACTTTGGAGGCAACATGACATAGGGAGTCAGTGATCGTTGTTCGTTCCCTCTGGGGCACTTAAAATCCAACCAAGACTTGATCATTTAGTCAGGCAGGACCTGGCTCCTTAACTGAATATGAAACCTAAGGACTTTGGGGCCTGGACATATTCATACACAAGGCATCACACTTCAGTAATTAACCATATATTTGTGGTAAAATATTTTTCTGCCACAAGTGCTCTTTCTTTCTCTAATTAATCAGGTTCATTAGATTTCACTCATATGATTTTAAAAGAGACGGATCTTCAACACAACATCCATTTTCTAATCAACACATGAAATAGGGTAATTCTTGTCCATGCCTCCGCCTGAAGTTAGGAATTCATTCTTAGTTTCTAGTACGAAAAAACATCCCCTTGCCCAAAGCAAAACAAAATTATGTAAAAGCAGACAGAGTTCTTCCCTCCCCTAATTCATTTGCAATTCTAATGTTCACTCATATATATTTTAGGCACTGATATACGATGAAGCTGTTTATTTTCCAGAGTCAAACGTGGCATGATTATTTTTTTCCTCCTTCTCTCTTCTTCATTCTCTCAGGGGCACTTAAAATCAGTTTAATTCTCCATCAACTTAACTCACATTTTCTTGGCTGTGATTACAAGATCATCTCAAAAGCAAAATTTACTGGAACAGGCGTTTCTCACTGTTTTCTTCAGCCTTAATAATGTTAAGATATTATAATGTAATCTTATTAAGATATTAACAAGTACAATGAATACAATGATTATATTGATGAGCTCTCATTTGTGAAGTATAATAAAAAGAAGAAGCAAAGTTCAGTTAGTCTTGGAAAATCCCAACTCCAAATTTGAATGAAAATCTATTAATGAAGTGCTGGTTATTATGGATAATGTGTTGTTTCACGACTACGTTCCTAGAAAATGTATCATTGAAGATACTAAGAGTGTCTGATACTCAAAATCCATCAAGAAAATATCTGCATTACTAAATTTTCATAGCTGCTTACTGCTGCTGATGCTAAGTCACTTCAGTCCTGTCCGACTCTGTGCAACCCCATAGACGGCAGCCCACCAGGCTCCCCCGTCCCTGGGATTCTCCAGGCAAGAACACTGGAGTGGGTTGCCATTTCCTTCTCCAATGCATGAATGTGAAAATTGGAAGTGAAGTCGCTCAGTCGTTACCGACTCTTAGTGACCCCATAGACTGTCGCCCACCAGGCTCCTCCGTCCATGGGACTTGCCAGGCAACAGTACTGGATTAGGGTGCCATTGCCTTCTCTGCATAGATGCCTGAGGACACTCTAATTATATAGTGAACACCATGGCTCTGAATTGAAAGCAACTTGCCAAGTCATTTCAAAGTGGCAAACCTAATACTGCTTTGTTTGAAGAAAGAATGTTAGAAAATGACTCTCTGCCATTTTTTTTTTAAATTAGTGAACAAGTCCCCAGCCTCCCTGTGGCCCAGACGGAGTAGAAATACAACCCAAGTTGTACCTTTTTGTCTAATAGTAAGGAAAAGAAAAATAAAATAGACAAACAAAATGTCTGGCAGAGGGGCAGTATTCACTGCAGTCTCTGCAGAGTGACCCAGACCTGGGCACAGAAAGAACCTTTCATGAGATTAACCAAATAACATATCTGATATCCTGAAAGTGTTAGTCGCTCAGTCGTATCCAACTGTTTTGTGACCCCATGGACTATAGCCCACCAGGCTCCTCTGTCCACGGGATTCTCCAGGCAAGAATACTGGAGTGGGTTGCCATTCCCTTCTCCAGGGGATCTTCCCTACCCAAGGATTGAACCAGCATCTTTTGTGTTTCCTGCATTGCAGGCAGATTCTTTACAACTGAGCCACCAGGGAAGCCTGATCTTCTTAGAAGTTTACAGCATATTTGCATTATGGCTATACATGTGAAAATTGAAAAGCCTTGTTCACCAAGATAGATAAACCAATGAAAATCATTTAAGCCACTTCACTCCCAACTATATGCTAAAAGTCAAATAGTTATGTCACCAGAAATCATTTTTAATGATGAATCAATTGTTAATCTAATTGTTAATCTAATCTAATGAGGTCTGCTTCAAAAGAAGGAATTAGAAATCACATGATTCACAAATAGATTTGTTGCCCCAGTCAATTCATTCATTCACTTCCTAGTTTCTGGAAAGTATGTTAAAAACACTTCACTAAAATTTATAAAATGACAGTTTATTATTAATCTTTCACTTAGCAGTACCTTGTATAATATCATATATGCAGAAAGGAAAAATTGAGATGCTAAGCTTTTATACACTGTTTATTATTATCATGTAAGTTAAATGCTGTTTTCACCAAACTCTTGGAGCAGAAAAGAGACACCAAGACAATGGTGCATGAAATGTCTCATCTTCTCTTTATTAGTAATGTTTAAAATACAGACATAATAAGCTTTGTGAAAGACTGGTATTTCCCATTATGCTTTGATTATTTTTTTTTGAGTTTTCATATCCTTAGAAGGACAAAGTGTGAAGCCTTGTTATGAATTGTCAGGTAGATGAAATAAGGCATGCCATCTTCATTTTTTTTCTCCATGCTTCTTGTGAAGTTGTGGCATAATAATGCTACTATTCCCTACAGAGGCAACCTCAATAATGCATCCTTAGGTGCTGATCTTGTCCCCAGAAGCAGACCCTGAGTTGAAGATTCATGTGTGAGTGACTTATTAAGAAAATAGGTGTTCCTAGCAGAAAGCAGGCAGGGAGTGAGGAAAGCAGAGCAGAGCTGGAGAAGAAACACACCAGGAGTGGGATTCCATGTGTGATCTTAGTTCTTGGACCAGGGATCAAACCCACTCCCACTGCGTTGGAAACTCAGAGTCTTAACCACTGGACCACCAGGGTAGCCTTTGGGCTTTTCCATTCCCGTACCAGTCAGCCATTGACTATGAGCCACAGTGGGCGTCGGGAGGCGAGGGGATGGAGGGACATAAACGCCAAGCATTCCTGTCTCTCAGTGTCCCCAGATAAGGCAAATCTAAGATCATGTCATCCAGTCCCATCACTTCAAGGCAATTATACGGAAACGGTGATAGATTTTATTATCTTGGGCTCCAAAATCATTGAGAAAGGTGACTGCAGCCATGAAATTAAAAGATGCTTGAGCCTTGTAAGGAAAGCTATGACAAGCCTAGACAGTATATTAAACCTAGACAGTGTAGACATTTGCCTACAAAGGTCCATATAATCAAAGCTATGGCTTTTCTAGTAGTCATGTACAGATGTGAGAGTTGGACCTTAAAGAAGGCTGAGTGCCAAAGAATTAATGCTTTTGAAGTATGATGCTGGAGAAGACTCTTAAGAGTCCCTTGGAAAGCAAGGAGATTAAACCAGTCAATCTTAAAGGAAATCAACCTTGAATAGTCACTGGAAGGACTGATGCTGAAGCTGAAGCTCCAATACTTTGGCCACGTAATGCAAAGATCTGACTCATTGGAAAAGACCTTGATGCTGGGAAAGACTGTGGGCAGGAGGAGATGAGGTGGCAGAGGATGAGAAGTCTGGATGGCATCACCAACTCAATGGATATGAGTTTGGGCAAACTCTGGGAGATAGTGAAGGACAGGGAAGCCTGGCATGCTGCAGTCCAAGGGGTGGCAAAGCGTCAGACACAACTGAGCAACTGAACAACAAGACAACCCTAACAGTTCAAGGGTACTTCTATAAAGAAGGGGGCAGGTATGAGTCACTGAGAGGAAACCACGCAGAAGCTGGGGTTTGGGGCAAATAGCATCAGTATAGGGGAGCAAGGCAACAACAGTAACATCATCTACTCCGTCTTCAATTAACTTACTCTCCTTTCCAGTCTCACTCTCCCCATGCTTTTGGTCTTGCTTCCTGAGATCACATCCCAAATAAACTACTTGCACCATAAACTTGTCTTAGGTTCTACTCTCAAAGTCACACTAATGAGTGTCTCCTCCCAGTAGGAGGAATAGCTTTCAGGCTCTTCCTCAAACTAAGAAGGACTTCCTCCATACCTAGATACATTCAGAGCAGAGCTTCTCTCTTCAAACTTAATTTTATTTATTGAGTACCATATAACCATTTACCTCTCTACATACAGAGTAAGCAACTGTTCTGTATAATTTGCATTAGAGAGTTATTTCCACTGGAAGGAATCTCCCCAGTAGGTAGGAACTCAAAGTTTCCCAGTCAAGCTTGCCATAATTTGCTGTATTTATTGTTGGTAATTCTACATCAGCACCATGTGCTGTAGCCCAAGTAATATAAGTAGAAAAATATGTTTTATAAAAGTGATCAGTCTTGATTGTACTCCTTGGATGCAAGGAGTCACTCCAGCTTTCCCCTCCTTTCTTTCTTGTTCCACTCTCGAAACCTAGGCAATGAGTTGAAATGATTTCTATTTGTTCTTAAAAACACTACTTGAAGATACAAGGGACAGACTTGAGAAAATATTTGCAAAACACATACCTGATTTAAAAAAAAGAAAGACTTAAAAAAATAAAATAAAATAAAAGACTTGCCCTCAAAATTAAACAGTAGGAAAACAAGCTAATTTTTGAAAAAATAGGCAGATCTGAACAGATACTTCACCAAAAAGATACAGGTGACAAATAAATACATTAACAGATGTACAACATCATTCATCACTGCGTGTGTGCTAAGTTGCTTCAGTCATGTCCGATTCTTTGTGACCCCATGGACTATAGCCCACCAGGCTGCTCTGTCCTTGGGATTTCCCAGGCAATAATACTGGAGTGGGTTGCCATGCCCTCCTCCAAGGGATCTTCCTGACCCAGGGATCGAACCCACATCTCTTAAGTCTGCTCTATTGGCAGGCAAGTTCTTTACCACTAGTGCCACCTGCGAAGCCCCAGTAGTCATTAGTTCAGTTCAGTTCAGTTCAGTCACTCAGTCACGTCTGACTCTTTCTGACCCCATGAATCTCAGCACACCAGGCCTCCCTGTCCATCACCAACTCCCAGAGTTCACTCAGACTCACATCCATCGAGTCCGTGATGCCATCCAGCCATCTCATCCTCTGTCGTCCCCTTCTCCTCCTGCCCCCAATCCCTCCCAGCATCAGAGTCTTTTCCAATGAGTCAACTCTTCACATGAGGTGGCCAAAGTACTGGAGTTTCAGCTTTAGCATCATTCCTTCCAAAGAAATCCCAGGGCTGATCTCCTTCAGAATGGTCTGGTTGGATCTCCTTGCAGTCCAAGGGACTCTCAAGAGTCTTCTCCAACACCACAGTTCAAAAGCATCAATTCTTCGGCACTCAACTTTCTTCACAGTCCAACTCTCACATCCATACATGACCACTGGAAAAACCATAGCCTTGACTAGACGGACCTTTGTTGGCAAAGTAGTATCTCTGCTTTTGAATATACTATCTAGGTTGGTCATAACTTTTCTTCCAAGGAGTAAGTGTCTTTTAATTTCATGGCTGCAGTCACCATCTGCAGTGATTTTGGAGCCCCAAAAAACAAAGTCTGACACTGTTTCCACTCTTTCCCCATCTATTTCCCATGAAGTGATGGGACCGGATGCCATGATCTTCGTTTTCTGAATGTTGAGCTTTAAGCCAAATTCTTCACTCTCCTCTTTCACTTTCATCCAGAGGCTTTTTAGTTCCTCTTCACTTTCTGCCATAAGGGTGGTGTCATCTGCATATCTGAGGTTATTGATATTTCTCCAGGCAATCTTGATTCCAGCTTGTGTTTCTTTCAGTCCAGCATTTCTCATGATGTACTCTGCATATAAGTTAAATAAGCAGAGTGACAATATACAGCCTTGACGTACTCCTTTTCCTATTCGGAACCAGTCTGTTGTTCCATGTCCAGTTCTAACTGTTGCTTCCTGACCTGCATACAGGTTTCTCAAGAGGCAGGTCAGGTGGTCTGGTATTCCCATCTCTCTCAGAATTTTCCACAGTTTATTGTGATCCACACAGTCAAAGGCTTTGGCATAGTCAATAAAGCAGAAAGAGATGTTTTTCTGGAACTCTCTTGCTTTTTTGATGATCTAGCAGATGTTGGCAATTTGATCTCTGGTTCCTCTGCCTTTTATAAAACCAGCTTGAACATCAGGAAGTTCACGGTTCACATATTGCTGAAGCCTGGCTTGGAGAATTTTGAGCATTACTTTACTAGCATGTGAGATGAGTGAAATTGTGCAGTAGTTTGAGCATTCTTTGGCATTGCCTTTCTTTGGGATTGCAGTAGTCATTGGAGACATTCAAATTAAAAGTACAATGAAACACACACCCTCTAGAATGGCTAGAGGGTCTAACCATTTGTTTGAATAGCTTGTTGAGGCTATATTGCAACCCAGCTTCTCAATCTGCCCAACCCTAATTCCTTCCCTTCTTCCATAAATCTTGACACCAAGGGTATTTCTTAAGAAATCTTCTGTAAACTTAATCTGCTTCTCAGGAAACCCAAGCTGAGACAATTTTCCATCTAATTTTCTCTTTGAAGCTCCTGGGATTTTTGGCCAGCACTGCATAGGAGAATCTTCAATGTGAGGGAGTTAAAGAGAAACTGAGCCACTTCCTTTTATTTTTTAAGTGTTTATTTTTTTTAATTGGAGGATAATTGCTTTACAATGTTGTGTTGGTTTTGGCCATATAACAATGCAAGTCAGTCATAATCATATTCATATCCCCTCCCTGTTGAGCCTCCCCTCTCCTATCCCACCCATCTAGGTAGTCACAGAGCACCAGGCTGGGCTCCCTGAGTTATATAGCAGCTTCCCACTAGTTATCTATTTTACACATGATAGTGTATATATGTCAATGCTCCTTTCTCAGTTATCCTACCCTCTCTTTCCCCTGCTGTGTCCATTCTCTACTTCCATGTCTCTATTTCTTCCTTGTAAATAGGTTCATCAGTACTCTCTTTCTAGATTCCACATATACACATTAATATACAATACTTGATTTTCTCATTCTTACTTCATTCTGTGTAAGAGGCTCTAGGTTCATCCACCTCACTACAACTGACTCAAATTTGTTCCATTTTATGGCTGAAGAATATTCCATTGTATATATGTACGACATCTTCTTCATCCATTTGTGTGTTGATGGACATCTAGGTTGCTTCCATGTCCTGGCTATTGTAAATAGTGCTGCAGTGAACATTGGGGTGCATATGTCTTTTTGAATTGTGATCTTCTCAGGGTATATGCTCAATGGTGGATTTCTGGGTCATACGGTAGTTTTATTCCCTGGAGAAGGAAATGGCAACCCACTCCAGTATTCTTGCCTGGGAAATCCCATGGACAGAGGAGCCTGACAGGCTATGGTCCATAGGGTTGCAAACAGTTGGACATAACTGAAGCAACTTAGCACCCCAAAGATAAACATGTCTTAATCCTTGTACTGCAATGCTGGAGACCTGGGTTCGATCCCTGGGTCACGAAGATTCCCCTGGAGAAGGAAATGGCAACCCATTCCAGTATTCTTGCCTGGAGAATCCCATGGACAGAGGAGCCTGGTGGGCTGCAATCCATAGGGTCACAAAGAGTCAGACACGACTGAGCAACTAACACTAATCTTATAACCTGTGAGTATGTTCCTTAGCTGCCAAAAGAGGCTCTGCAGATGTGATTAAGTTAAGGATCCTGAGATGGGGAAATCAGCCTGGATTATCCAAATAAGTCCAATATAATTACTAGGGTCCTTATAAGGAATAGAAGGAGGTAGGAGAGTCAAAGTCAGAGAGAGAAGTAATGATGAAAGCAGAGGACGGAGAGGAGAGAAGATGCTATGCTGCTGACATTAAAGAAGAAAGAAATGGTCATGAACCAAGGATACAGGTGGCTTTTAGAAAGTGGAAATCGCAAGAGAATGGATTTTCCTCAAGATATCCCAGAAATAATAAAGTTCTGTTGACACCTTAATATTATCCCAGGAGATCCATTTCAGATTTCTGACCTCCAGAACTGTAATATAACAACTTTGTATTGTTTAAAACTCATAACTCTATGGTCATTTGATATAGCCAATAATAGGAAACTCATACAAAAGACCTCAGCCAGTTCCATGGGGAGCTCTAAAACTGAGATAGCCTTCTGGACTTGTTCCAAGTTAGGTTGATGGACCAGGCATTTATTTATACTTGCAAATAAACCATCCACTGGATACAGATTGTTCTCCAGAAGAAGGTGTGACCTTGAGCAAGGAAGTTTTTCAACAAAGGGCAGTTCCTAAAGAGGGCTTATAGCACTCCCAGAGGCTGAGGCAATCAGTGCTTAAGTCCTGAAAGGATGAGAAGATGGATCTGGGCAGCCGACTACAGAATCCACTGTACTTTGCAGTTTTTGCAGTACTGATATGTAGTCCCAGGAGGGAAAACAAATTCAGTTAGATGTGTATTACCAAGCAAATTAAACTTCAGTATCCTATTCTTACTTCAGCGTTCTTGAGCTTACTTCCTTTTTTGTGGGGCGGGAGGGTGGAGAAGGGGGACTGCTACATTTATGTTCTGCATGCCTCAGTTCCCTCTGGTCTCTACAGTTAAGAAAAGCTTCAGAGAGCAAAATTTTCCTAGAAACTACTCAAGGAGCAAGATCAATACAATTATTCTGAAACATGCTAAAAGTTAAAAAAAGAGATACTGTTTAGCTGAGAACTCTAGAGGGAAAATTAGGAATTCCTTTTAAGAAACACATTTCTGAAGATTAGGTCTTTGAAGAACATGCCAAATGATGCAATTCTAACTTCACACATGTTGTCAATGTCATTAGTTGAAATATTATGAGAAACTGTTAAATGAATGTTTAAAGGGGGTAAAGAGTGAATTTGTTTTTAATACGGCAAGAGTTACATTTTTGGCCACTTTGCATTTTATCACTACAGTCTGTTATCATTTGATTCTTAGAACATAAAAATATAATTATTCCTTTGCATAGGCTATTTTTAACAGAGATGCCCAAATCCTGTATACAGTGTGAAATATTTCCATTTCCACATGTTCAAACTTTCATTACATTTGCATGAACTAATTCGCTAGCCTCCCTTACTTGTTCTTCTGCTACCTAAGTCACCACTTCAATCCATTTAGCACACTGTAGCCAGATTAATCTTTTTGAACAGCATCTTTGATTACACCATGCTATTATTTAAATCTGTTTAGCATCTTCTCAATGTCCGACTAGTTGTAAAGTCTTCTCCTTGGCATTCAAAGCCCTTCATATATTGCCCCCAAAACACCTTTCCAGATTTCGTACTAACGAATGGCAACCCACTACAGTATTCTTGCCTGGAGAATCCCATGGACAGAGGAGCCTGTTGGGCTATAGTCCATTGGGTTGCAAAGAGTCTGACACGACTGAGTCACTAACACTTTCACTTTTCAATCCCCACCCTACCTATCCCATGATCCCAGCCAAATTGTGATGCTTCTTGTTCCCTGAAAAGTTTGTCCTGATCTGCTTTTGTTACTGCTCTACCTTCAACCAGGAACATTTTATCCACTCTTGGTAGTTAAAACCTTATGATCCAAAAAATCAAATGTTACAAACCACCACAGAAAGCCTTTGCTGATTCAGCTAAGTAGATGGGATCTCTCCTACTTCCAATTCTCTATAAGACTCCTCTCCTAGATAGACATTATTTTGATTGCAGCTAATAGAAAGCTACTCAAATGGTTTACAGAAAAGAGGGGATTTAACTGAAATATAAGGAGTAACATAAAATCTAATGCCCCAAATGGCAGCCACAGCTCATGAGATTTGAGAGAAAAACTAACCCAGAAAAGCAAAAGAGATTGCTATGGAAAACACAAAATAAGTTTTTAGCAGTTGGAAACTTGATTTATAAAAAATAAAAAATAAATGGGTTGAAGAGCAGAATGGACATAGTTGAAGAAATTATCTGAGAGAATCACTCTGCTCCATCTTCCAGTACACTAATTAATTCAGCAAAAAGATTTGGGAGAGTTAGGACAGAAAATGAAAGTGGATTAAAGGAGAGCAGTGTACAGATATTGAAATTTTAGATGTTGATAGAAAAACAGCAATTTATAACAAAAAAAAATCTTAACTTAATAGCAAGCACTAGCATTGGAGAAGGAAATGGCAACCCACTCCCGTGTTCTTGCCTCGAGAATCCCAGGGACGGGGGAGCCTGATGGGCTGCCGTCTATGGGGTCGCACAGAGTCGGACACTACTGAAGCGACTTAGCAGCAGCAGCAGCAGCAACATGGATATAAGATGAATAGCTTCCAGAATATTAGAGGAACATTTAATATTCTGTGGAGGGCAAAGGATGGGGAGAGTAAGGAGTACAGGAATCTTTAAGTTTTACTAAAACAATAGATGGCAAGGGATCTTATTTTTGTTTTAATGTGTGTTTATGCTTTACTAGTGAAGTTATTCATGGGAGAAGGAAATGGCAACCCACTCCAGTGCTCTTGCCTGGAGAATCCCAGGGATGGGGGAGCCTCGTGGGCTGCCGTCTATGGGGTCACACAGTCGGACACGACTGAAGCGACCTAGCAGCAGCAGCAGCAGCAGCAGCAGCAGCAGCAGCACTGAAGTTATTCAAGTTTTTATATGTTTATTTGGTTATTCACATTTCTTTTGTAAATTGCCTATATATACATACACTTTGCCCATACATCTATCAGGTTCTTTGTCTTTTTATTGATTTATAGTAACATAAAATTACAGATATTAAAACCTCGTCTGATAAACTGAGAGGAAACAAAATATACCATATATGTTTCTTGTCTTTAAGCTTTCTTTTTTTGTTGTTATAATACAATTTAATTATTTAGAAGAAATGTACTAGAGAAAAATATAGGTGACGGCTATCATATTAGGGTTGGACAGCTATTTTTTTCTTCCTCTATTATTTCTTTCCTAAAGAAAAAAACTAAACAGGAAAATATTAACACCTAACTACATAATAATTTTTAAATTATATGTGGAAAACAATGACGTTGACACCATACAGGAATATGATATTCACTACATGCCAGGCACAATTCTAAATTCTTCCTATAGATTAACTCATTCAATCAGCACAACTATTTTATCAGATGTTATCATCTTTTTCATTTGACAAATGAGGAAAGTGAAGCACTGAGAGATTAAGTAGCTACACCACAGAGCAGGTAAATGGCAAAGAAAAGATTTGAACCTAAGCATTCTAGTTCCAGGGCTTTCCAGGTGGCGCTAGTGGTAAAGAACCCACCTGCCAATGCAGGAGACTTAAGAGACGTGGGTTAGATCCCTGGGTCAGGAAGATCCCCTGGGAGAGGGCATGGCAACTCACTCCAGTGTTCTTGCCTGGGAACTCCTATGGACAGAGGAGCCTGGCGGGCTACAGTCCATAGGATCACAAAGAGTTAGACATAACTGAAGCAACTTAGTATGCATGTGCATATTATAAATGGATAGTGTCCGTGGTGTGTGTGTGTTCATGTGTGTGTGTCAATAAGTATTCATAGTTATGTGAAAGTCATAAAATTCAATTGTAAAATCTGCTATCTTTGTTCTGAAGCCTTTCTTCTGGGTCTTTCTGGTTTCATAGGAGCTGCTAGGTACCAGGGCTTCCCAGGTGGCACTAGTGGTAAAGAACCCACCTGCCAATGCAGGAGACATAAGAAACATGGTTTCGATCCCTGGATCAGGAAGATCCTCTGGAGAAGGGAATGGCTACCCATTCCAGTATTCTTGTCTGGAGAATCCCATGGACAGAAGAGTCTGGCGGGCTACAGTCCATAGCGTTGCAAAATATCAGACATGACTGAAGCGACTGAGTACACACACGCAATCTAGTTCCAAGGCCCGTGTTTAAATCTCTGTGCTATAATTCTTTCTCTCAGACAAACTCTGCAGAAAAAAAAAAAAAAAAAACATTCCAGAGCATTACAAAATTTGATGTGTTGTCTTGGGAATGATGAGCTTGGCTCAAGAGCCAGGAGAGTCCAGTGTCCATGAAAACTATAAAGTGAACTGCACAGATTCTTGGTGTATGTTCTTCCAGGATAGTTATGTAAGGCACAGTATAAAAGATTTGTAGCACAACAACAAATTAGCCATTTTGTCAATTCCATACCCTATCAGGGCACCCAGCTGCCTCTGATAGTCTTTGTGTAAGTCCAAACCAAGAAATGCTACATCTGTCCCTACTCTATGTAGTATCACACTTCATTAAGCTCTGAATCCTAAGGATATACTCTGGGCATAATAGAAGTGAGTGTGTGTGTGTGTGTGTGTGTGTGTGTGTGTATAAATGTGACAGAGAAAAAAAATGATATAAAAAAGATGTTAAACATTCCCCAATTCACACAATCAAAGCAGCCCCATATCCTCTAGTCTCTATAAAAAAGAAACAAATAATAACAACAACAAAAATAATCCAAGTTCTATTGTGAATCACAAACCTGCATTTAATGAAATAAATAATAAATGTAATATCCTATGTCAGTCACGGTCCCAGCAGAAACAGATGGTACACTCAAATTAAGATAATTTAAAGAGGGACTGTTACAGGTAATATTCCCCAAGAGGCAGACTGAGACGGAGATTAGCAAACAGTAAGTTTGCTGTGAAGTGTTCTGAGAATTAAAACTTGGGGAAGAAAATGAAGCAGAATTGGGCAGAGAGAGTTGAGCTATGATGACATCTCATCTAAGGTCTCAGCAGACTACTGAGAGCCCTGAAGCTGGGACAGTTCTTCAGAGTTGTACAAAGTTTAGCAGAGGAGGTCAAGTCATTATGCCCTGCATTGGCCAATCACAGGCTATTGGCTGCCAATGGAAAAAGTATAAACTTGGGCAAAGTGGCTCCTGCAGTAGAAGGCAGGTACTGGAGAGGAGAGGACTGACTCCTGAGGGCACCTAGTAGCATAAGTCCTCCCATCCTGAAGAAGGATCTTGGTGACATAGCACAACAGCTACTATGGGGTTTCTTAAAGAAACTATTTCCCAAAGTACATGCAGGGTGTGTGAAAAATCCAGTGGAAAATTATCAGATAACTTCATTCATACAAACATATACGAAGCATTGCAGCTCTCAAACAAGAGACTCAGTGGACAATGCCCAGGCCACATATAAAAACAGAACACTCACCCACAACCTGTAGCAACCAGCCCAGGAAACCAACCCACTTTCTACAGAAGCCAGCCCAGAAAGTCAGTCTGCTCTCTGTAAGTCAAACTTGTAAAGAGTCAGATTGTTAGGTGTCGAAGGTGTGTCGAAGTTGTGTCGAAGAATAGCTCCTGTAACATTCAGCCTCAAATGGCCAGGATTTGACTAATAACTGACAACTTCCTTAATTTTTGTCCCTACTTCCAGCTTAAGACTGGAATCCCTGGTGGCTCAGTGGTGAAGAATCCACCTACAAGTCAAGAGACATGGATTTGATTCCTGTGTCAAGAAGATCCCCTGGAGAAGGAGACGGCAACCCACTCTAGGATTCTTACCTGGGAAATTTCATGGACAGATGAGCCTGGCAGCCTAACAGTCCATAGAGTCATATAAGAGTTGGACATGACTTAGTGACGAAACAACAACCAGCTTAGGACCAACCAAAGAAAGTCAAATATCTTCCCCAAACCAATCACGTAGGATGCTCGCTCTTAGCCCACCTGTAGCTCCTCCATGCCAACAGCCTGCAATTAGAGCATCCCAGAAGCTTTCCTCTTTATCCACTATAAAGCTTTCCCATTCATCTGCCTGCCTTTGAGCCACTGCCAGATCACAAGTGATGGTGGCCAATTCCCTTGCTATAGCAAACTGAATAAATAGCCTTTGTTTCCATGTGGGTGGTCTTCATTTATTTCCACACAACAATGCCTCCACTGAGAAGGTGATCTCAGTGAGAGGACAATTTGCCTCATCCTGAGACATCTGGACCTAAATCTGGAGTTTCTGAAAGCTATCCAACAATCTGCTCTACAGCACAAGTATTCAGAATAAAAAGAAATTATACATACCAACTTGCTTTTAAGACACATCAAGATGGACAGCAGATCCAGAAAAAAGAGCAAGTCTGAGCACACCAAAAAGATTTACGGAAGATCTTCCTATATACAGGAGTAGGAAACAGTCTTCAATTTTAACAGTCCAGTTGAAAGCTACACTTAGTTATTCCAAATATTTCACATAAGCATATGCCCTGGGGTAAGGTACTTTGCAAATATTCCACATCTGATATGAATAGGCAGCTTTGAGAGGAATAAGCTTCAGAGGAAAATAAGTTACTTCCTCAAGTATAAAGTGAGTTCTCTTCTTCCCACCATGAATCATCCACCATACCCGTGGAAAGCAAACTGAGTAGCTTCCGTCTGTACAGGGGCTCTCATTAATATCTCCTTGTTGTTAAGTGTGAACTTAACTCTCAGGCCACACACTAGCTTATTAACCCAAATAAATGATTCATGCTGGACATTTGCAGAATTATAGCAGACCAGTGGGAATGGAGTGGGAGAGGGGCACAGGGAAATGATAGCATCAAATAATTTAGTAGGCAGTTAACTATATCACCTCAAGCTAGGCTTGAGTGAGACTAACTCATTAGAGCTCATTAACACCTCAGCAGGGCTTAGTTTATCATATTAGCTGACTTTAGGGCTGAACCCCTAGAGAAAGACTCCAGATGGATTTGGCTTAAAAAGAGGGGTTTCTGGAAGGCTTGGGGTTACCATAGGAAAAAAAAAATCTGATGAATGGCACATGAAGCTTACATGGGAAGTTGGGTGGAGAAAACATTGACTGGAGAGCAAGACAGAGGAATTGTTCAGTTGCTAAGCCATGTCCTACTCTTTGCAACCCCAAGGACTGTAGCACACCAGGCTTCTCTGTCCTTCACTATCTCCCAGAGTTTGCTCAACTTCATGTCCATTGAGTTGGTGATGCCATCCAACCATCTCATCCTCTGTCATCCCCTTCTCCTCCTGCCCTCAGTCTTTCCCAGCATCAGGGTCTTAGCTTAACCTTACCCTTAGCTTAACTAGTTCATGAGCCAGTTGTAACTGAAAGTCTTTAAAACATAGGTATATGTACTATGAAATTCCTTCAGTAATAGTAGGAAGAGTGGCCCTTATGGATTACTTAGTAAACCATCATTCTTCATCTGCCCAGCCCAACATGAACTCTCCTAACCATCAGCCTAGCCCTCTCACTGCTAGCCGACTCTAAGCCCTATGGTAAAATGAAAGTCTTCAGCAAGGCCAGGCCTTGATCCCCATGGCTGTTTGATTGCCCACCTTGGGTACTCACATTTCCAAAGAACATACACATACTCCCCCAGCTGTATGGTTTGAAGCCTGCTCCCCTACCTAACTGAAAGGGGAAAAGAGCATTTAGAAAATGGTTACTATAACTAATCCTCATAACCCTATGAGTTTCTTCCTCTTTATACTTTATACTGAAGGGGTCAGAAGATGCTGCCCTAAAATATGCTACTTTGGCATAAGGATTGTCTTGGAGTGAAAGCAATTAAGAGAGAGCAGACACTCTCTTCCCTCCCCCTTTCTGCCTAAACGCAGGACATACATTTCTCTTTGTGAAGGTGTTCCCTTTCACCTCCCATACCAGGAAGAGGAGAACTACTCTTAATCACAGGAGAGATGACATCAACTTGAGTCTGCATCACAAAACTTACTAATAAATAATCCTTATCTTCCACTGAAAGTGAAAGTCATTCAGTCGTGTCCAACTCTTTGCAATCCCATGGACTGTAGCCCTCCAGGCTCCTCTGTCCATGGGATTTCCCAGGCAAGAATACTGGAGTGGGTAGCTGTTCCCTTCTCCAGGGGATCTTCCCAACCCAGGTCTCTCACATTACAGACGGATTCTTTGCCATCTGAGCCACGAGGGAAGCCCTACCTTCCACTGAATGAAGTCGCTCAGTGCTGTCCGACTCTTTGCGACCCCATGGACTGTAGTCTATCAGGCTCCTCCATCCACGGGATTTTCCAGGCAATAGTACTGAAGTGGGTTGCCATTTCCTTCTCCAGGGTATCTTCCTGACCCAGGGATCAAACCCAGATCTCCCTCATTGTAGACAGACGCTTTACTATCTAAGCCACCAGGGAAGTCCTTTATCTTCCATTAGTCTCCCCCAAAATTTACCTCCCCATGATTTACAGCCCCTAGAAGCCCAAACTGCTTTTCCTTTGTTTGGTCATTTCTCCTCAATGTATTGCCCTTTTTTTTAACTAAAATTTTATTTATTTATTAATAAATAAAAATTTTTATTTATTTTATTAATAAATAAAAAAATTTATTTATTTTACAAAACCAGAACATGTATTGCCTACAACAGGTAGAGAAGCGGCACAAAGAGGAGCGCACTTGTAACCTGTGTCTCTCCTGCAGGAGCCAGATGGGACAGCCAGTCAGGAACCATCGTGGATGCCCCCCTCAAGGAGTTAAGGACCGCAATGCCAGTCATCTTTGCAAAAGCCATACCAGTGGACAGACAGGAAACCAAACACACGTACGAGTGCCCTGGAACTCCACTCCTTTAAACTGTGGTTTTTAATCATCTGCAGATACTTTTAATAACTCAACATACAAAAAGGCCTGTGTATATATGTATACAGATTCTTCTCTCATCTTCCTGAGAAATCTTTTGAAGCATATAAAAACAATCTTTTTAAAAAAATAGCATTTAGCTCTACAAAGAATTTCTGTATAAAAAGAAATCTTAGGCACAAATGGCATGTCTTGTTGGAGTGCTCCACGGTGAGTGGGCTGGTTCTTCTCTTAATTTTCTTCCACCAGCTGCTTTTGTAAGCTCTCCAGGTACTCCACGTTGTTATAACCGTGTCGCCTGCCAAGTTCGCAGAAGAGTTTTACAGTTTCAGCAGAAGGAAGACAGGGAAATGCCAGGGGCACCGCCAATGTCGCTGTGTGTCTTCTTTTTGGCCAGTGGAAGACATCACTGAAGAGGACTTGGAGAACATGGCCATCACTGTTCAGGATAAAATCTATGACAAAATTCTGGATAACACTTGCCATCAGTGTTGGCAGAAGACCATCAACACCAAGACAGTGTGTCGGAACCAGAGCTGCGGTGGTGTGCGAGGGCAATTCTGTGGGCCATGCCTGCAGAATCGCTATGGGGAGGACGTGAGGTTGGCACTGCTGGGCCCGGACTGGGTGTGCCCTCCCTGCTGGGGCATTTGCAACTGCAGCTACTGCTGGAAGCACAACGGCCGCTGTGCCACAGGCATCCTCATTCACCTGGCTAAGTTTTATGGTTATAACAACGTGAAGGAGTAGCTGGAGAGCTTTTTTTTTTTTTTAATAAGGCTCAATTAGATGGAGAACAGAGATAAAATTGTCACACATAAAACATGAATTGAACTGCTTCTTTTTGGATGGATCTTTAACATTGATTTGACCATATGGACAGTGTCTACAGGCTGAGCCGCAGCACTGGCCTCTCTGCAAGTGGGTCCCCTGTGTGAACACCACGTAGCCGTAGCTGGGTCCACGTAGTTTAGCTGGCCAGCAGCGCAGGCGGCCGCGTGTAGCTCCGCGATCCTCCGCTCTGCCGCTGTCAAATCTTGGCTTGCCGGGTTCCTGGCTGCTTCCTCCGAACCACCCTGCGAGTTGGGCCCGGGTCCACCGCTGTCTTTCCACGCAGCAGAGCAGAGGGGGATGTTGTGGCGCCGTTGGAACGCTGCTCCATCACGGGGTGGCGGCTCTGGCGGCCGGGCGGTGGGCCTCAGCCTCCCGAGCGTGGATGCCGGAACCCGCCAGGCCGCCATGGCCGCCGCCTCTGCCCTTTGTTAAAATGGCATATAAACTCTCAAGCCTAGTCCCTTCTAGGCTTAGGTTTCTAATTCCTTTCTGTGAAGCTCCTATGTGCTTGCATAATATATCTTTTCTCCTGTTAATCTGTCTTTTGCCAGTTTAATTCACAGACCCCTGTTACTGAACCTAAGAGGGGAGAGCAAAAGTTTTATCTTCCCCTGCAACACTAATCCCAGTCTGCAGATGTGAAATTGAGGGCAAAACAGCTAGTAGCTAGTGCCAGGGTTTGGAACCAGGCAATCTGATTCCAGTCCCTATGCTCTTCCTTTTTTTATCCCTATGCTCTTTCTTAATTAATTCACTACAACTACAGTTTAGAAAAACTACAGTATTCTCTCTCACATCCCAGTTTCACACAGGGATCACATTGTATTCAAAATGCACTTTGAGTTTCTAAATACTAAAATCATACTCAGGTAAGAAGAGTTGCAAAAGAACATGAGATGGAAGCCTGAATTCTGTCTTAGGAAGTCTCAACCTGGGGCACATGCCCATTTAAGTGTTTAACTCTCTCCTCCATGTCTCTTTACTGCACACATACAGGAAAATGCACGTATATTAAATGTGTGCGTGAGGCCAAACCACTGTGTGCAAGGCAAGGTGCTTGGATTTCCAAAAGGACTCTGAAGTGTAATGAAAAAGAGAATGGATGATAAGGACCAAAGTCTTCTACCCTGGTCAGCTTCTCTACCTACATGCTGCTTTGCTCGCATCTCTTACACCTCCTGCATTGGCAGGCAGATTCTTTACCACCAGCACCACCTGGGAAACCCCTCTAGGCAGCCTACAATCACAAAATGTGATTTCTGCTGGTCAACTGAAGGCAGGTCTGAAGCCTCATGCAATCAGAAAAGTGCTGAGCTGTGTTTCTTGCAAGCTCAGGATAAGAAAGCATGGCCGGGAGGGTTGGGGGCAGAGGGAGCACCCCACCCGAGGGAGGGTTCCTCCCAGCAAGGATGCTGCGGGGAGGCAAGGCCTGAGTTCTTCTGACTCTCTCCATTTCTTTCTCTCTTGTAGTATTGCTAAAATATCTCTAAAGGGCTTCAGAGCCCCAGACCTGGTGGGAGCGTTTAGATGGGCTGTGCTGATGCCACGCACACATCCATGCTGCCCCCAGAGGCTCAGGATATTTGTCTGTCAAGGAAGCTACAGCCCACAGTTTCATCATATCGATAAGACGCTCCAGGTGGTGAGTGTGAGGTGAATGGCTGCAGCCCTGACTTTGACAGAGCCACTTGGCCTCACATCAGGGGATGTGAGCTGGAAACAGAGATGGCAGGTGATGCACGTTCCACCTTGTTACTTAATCTTCTCCAGTGAAAAGCTATAAACACGCTGCTACCTTCAACATATCATGTTTGTTCCACATTGACAGAAACTCTATGTTCTAGCTGCATATACTAGATTTCAGGTCGTTGGTTAATAACACTTGATTAATTTCAAACACACAATTGAGGCATTCATTAAATGGGTGGTTACTAAATGGGGAGTCTGAAATGGCCCTTTCAGGCTTCACTGAGCTCAGGATCAGGAGACTCTGCTTTGATAGACTTTGGATGTGTGCACTGACCTCACAGGAAGAGAGATTTTTATCATACCTCCATGTTCCAGAGGAACAGTGATAGGGGAAGGTAAGAGAGATGAGGGGAAAGAAGGGGTGGGGACAATGAGAGAGAGGCAGAAACCCATAAAAATGAGAGGAAGAGAATGGGGAAGGAAAAAAAGGAAGGGAATAAGGAGGAACAGGGTAAGAGGAGGAGAAAAATTGGGAGGGGAAGGAGAGGGAGTAGTGGGAGACAGAAGAAGGAAGAGAAGAAAGAAGAGAAAGGAAAGGAAGAAATGTGTTCTATCATATACCTTATGAGTTGAATTTTAGGGAAAGAAAAACAGTAACAAAGGGTTCTTTTGTTTGTTGTTTCTTAATGCAAAGGGTTTTTGTTGCCTCTGCTGTAGCTGGCTATACTCCACGGTGACTGAGCATCTGTAAGGGAAAAGACCAAACAGAATGACTTAAGCAACCTAGGAAAAAAAAAAAAAGAAACATGTAGAAGAAAAGGGAGCCTGGAGAGAGAGGCTGGGGAGACTTTTACTTTATTATTACTGCTATAATACAAGGGAATCCCACACTGAACAGATTCCAAAGTATCTCTGACCTGATTTTAGTGACATTGCTAATCCTGCCTGGAAGCACTCAGTAATTGACAGCAGGTAGATTTTATTTAAGAGAGAGAGGAGAGAAGGGAAAGACATCAATCAGCAAACGCTGTTTACCATTTGGCTCCCACATTGCATTGAACCAAAAGTAGAAAAAGATGTGATAGAACGAACAGAAACAAAGGTGGGAAGGTTCCAGGGGTTTCTCATGGGGCTGTGGCACATGTCTGACAGAGGCAGGGGCACAGGAGTAGTTACTGAGCACTGCAGAAAAGGTGCACTCAGACCCTGCACTGAATTGCCCTTCCAAGTGTTTTATCAAGTATTATCAGTCTTTTTCTTTGTAAAATGGTATGATATTTTATTTTTGCTAAAAATAATATTCTGGCAGGGAGTCACAAAAATAAGGTGGATAGAGAAAGATTAGTAGTTTAGAGTACTTTGGCTACCTCATGCAAAGAGTTGACTCACTGGAAAAGACTGATGCTGGGAGAGATTGAGGGCAGGAGGGAAGGGGACAACAGAGGATGAGATGGCTGGATGGCACCACCAACTCGATGGAGGTGAGTTTGAGTGAGCTCCGGGAGTTGGTGATGGACAGGGAGGCCTGGCGTGCTGCAATTCATGGTGTCACAAAGAGTCGGACACGACTGAGATACTGAACTGACCTGAACTGAGATCTGAGAACCAGCATCATCAGCATCATCTGCAAACTGGTTAGAAACACAGAACTGGGGACCCACCTTGGGGTGACTGAATGGGAATCTGGTCATGAATCTAATCCCCAGGGTATTCACATGCAGATGAAAGTTTCAGTCGCTCTGGTTAAGAGGAAAAAAAAAAATGGTGTGCTAACATCTCACATATTTATTTATCTGGGGCCTTCGTTCTCTCTGAGATCCATGTACCTACGTTTGTAACTGACCTCTGCAGCCTCCATCTCCTTCCCCATCTCACAGACCAGGCAGACGTTCCTAACTTATTAATCAATTGTGAACACCTAGAGCATTGTGTGTTCTTAACTTGTGAGGTTAACTCTAACTCAGCAGTAAAAGAACGAAAAAGTAAGCAAAGTTGGTATCCTAGCTTAGGGATTGTGTATATGCATGCATGTGTGTGTATGTTTATCAGTGGTTCTCAAGCTTTAACGTGCATCAGAATCATTCGGAGGACTTGCTAAAACACAGATTGCTCAACCCCAGTCTCAGACTTTCTGAATCTAGGGAGGGACCTGAGAATTTGCATTTCCAACTCATTCTAAATGCTGATGGTGCTGATCCAGGGATCACCCTTTGAGAACCGCTGGTCTCTATCCTTCCCCTACCCCTCTTCCTCATGTAAAGGCATTGTTCTTTATCCCTCCCTTTAGAACCTTTCTCTGCAAGGCAAGGTGTAGTAGCTTGATGTGATAGGAGATATTAGCTTCCTGCCCTATTACACTTAACAGAAAGTTATGAATATTTTAAAGGGAACTCCTAAGAATACTGTCCTGACCAAATGGTTTAAAGATGAATGTTAGAAGATTCATATGTAGGAAGTGGAATAGATTGTTTGGGGGTGGGCAGAGCCATGTTGGGTCCTCCAAGTATCATCACCTAGACAGTCGCACCCAGGCCCTACCAGTAGGACCATGGACAGCTCCTGTGAGTCTTGCCAGCAAGGCATGTGTCACTCTGCCAGGGAGACTCTTTATCATAAAAGAGAAGAGGGAGAAAAAGAGGGAATGCTGTCTTGAAACATCTTTGGGAGACAAGTAATTTCTTGAGTGACTGAACTGAACTGAACTGAAGCTGATTATTAAATAATGATCAGGAGTTACCTTAGGCAGGAGAGCAACTGAAAAATAGATGTATTTAGTAGGCCTATTACAGTTGACAACTTTGTGGAGTAAGGATTGGAAGAGTCAAGACTTGGGACAGAGGACTGGTTAGAAGATGGTTATAGCAGTCTATAGAGACCTGAACTAGACAATTGCAGTGGGAAAGAGAAAAAAAATGGACAGTCAGGAACCATTAAGAAATAGAATTAGCAGGTCCTGGGTTAGTTGTGGATTAGCTTTATGTAGTCATGCTTCTCCAGAATGACTATACAGATGTGTGGCCACAGGCCATTTAGGACTGCCTTCAAGAGAGGATCCCCTTCTATTTTAACCCTCTACTATCAGCACCATACTCTCTTCTTCCTTTTTCACTGATTACTCTAGAACTGACCAGCATCACTTCAATACTCTTGTTTTCAGCCATCCCAATCAAACTCCTGTTTGGGCTCTGACTGCCCCCAAACACCCATGTCCCACCTCCTACATACGAATCTTCTAAAATTCATCTTTAAACCATTCGCTTAAGACAGTATTCTTAGGAGTTCCCTTTAAAGTATTTTTAAATGGACTGTCACCTCATGTACTATGTTACCTTTTTGCCCCACCCCACAGTGTCTTTCTGGCCCTACTTCTTTCCTCCAGGTACCAAACTCTGCTAGCAGCTCCACTACAGATATGACTGGTACCTGGCCTCCTGGGGAACCATATTTTTTACATCAGTTCTTCTAGAAAAATGCCACTTGTATTTATATACTTATTTCTTTGCAGACCTGTGCTTAGATAAGGCCTGTTTCCAAGTCATCCCTGCCTTTGTACTCATGCTCCTGTCTCAAAGAAATCATAGTTTCCTTTCTGAATCAAGATTTGGTGGGAGGTGGCATGTTGCACAGCTTCTGTAATCTCAGTTACACAACCAGGGATTGTTGAACTCAGGCCATGGCAGTGAAAATGCCGAATCCTAACCACTAAACCACCAGGGAACTCCTAAATCAAGATTTTTGGCTACCCATTCCAGGTAAATTCCCAGCCCTATCTGTCTCAGCAACTTCAACCCCAGGCTGTTATCTGCCATTGGGGTATTTCCATTTAGCCCAAGGGGTGTCTCAATATCCACTATTTGGCCATTGTAGCAGATGCCTCTGGTACACTAGTTATATCCCCTGGGCCCTCCTTTGACTTCAGTGAAAGCTATGCTGGACAATTCTGTGCAAAAACCCATTTCTGCCTGCATCCCACCTCAAGCCACACCTTTTTTAGCTTTTGACTCTAGAATCTTCAATTATACTAACAGTCTGCTCTCCCTCCATTTAAGCATGACCCCAAAGTATGGGAGAGCAATGACCCCAGGGGCAATTCTCAAACAACAGGGAAAGGGAGTAATAGAGAAATAGATAAAAAGTTCTGGCCTTCTATCAGTTTCCTTACACTTATTAAAAGAACCCACTGGAATCAATACCCTGTTCCTCATAGCAATGACCTCAATTACAAACCCTAGTATTGGGTTTTCTTCTTTCCCTGTCTCTTCTCCATTTCTCCACTCTTGTTTCATGGGACTATCTCCCAAATAAGCTACCTGGACTCAAGTCCTTGTCTTAGTGTGAGTTCTCTCAAGGCAGAGTCTAAGATAGTCATAGAGTATATTTTACACTCACTTCTAAAGTTACTCTCTTTCCAGAAAATGCCAAACAATATGTAACATTCAAAAGGAAGAAAGGAAAGAGATCTATGAGGTAGAGCTAAGAAAGGCAGTATTAAAATAAAAAGTTGATGATATTAGGCACAACAAATTTTATATGCAAAGAGGATACTGCCCATGTTGTCAGTATCCTTTGAGTTAAAGAACCAATCTCCAGGCAGACCACATATACAAACTTAGAACTCTTAGGTAAAAGGTACTAGAGATTGGTGTGCCACCAAAGCACTCAGTATCACAGTCTTTAAATTATACTGTGATAGTATGTCTGGAATAGTACGATTGTACTATAGAGACTCTGACATGGAGGAGTGATCTATTTGAGATCAATTAGTCTACTGGTAAAAAAAATAACTGTTGACTTTTGGGGAGGGGCAGAAGGACAGAAGGTAAAGAAGAGGAGAGAGTATTTGGGAAGGGATAAAGCAAATGTTAAAAAAAGCAGCTGATGGATGAACTGATCCTTAGTGCCTTCTGCCAGGAGCTATAATAACCCAGATTGCTGACAGGTCAAAAACAGGATACAGACCCCCTTTAGCAGATGCTGGTGGTACCCAGCTCATATGCTCTCATATGCACTGTAGTGGTTTTAAAATAGTCTTACAGACTCTTTGACACAACTCCTTTCAAAAATTAGAGACTGATAACTCTCCCCTTGAGTACAGGCTGAAATTACTAATTTGCTTCTAATGACAGTATAATATGGCAGAAATAGATTACGGTGTGTGACTGCCAAGACTAGGTCATAAAAGGCATGGTTTCTTCCTCCTTGCTCTCTCTTGGATCACTCACTCTGAATAAGTCAGTTGCTATAACTTCAAGATTCACAAAGAGCCCTAAGGAGGGATCCACATGGCAAGGACATAAAGCTTCCTGCCAATGGTCATACAAGTAAACTACCTTGGAAGCAAATCCTCCAGCCCTAGTCACACCTTCAAATGACTGAAGCCTAGTTACCATCTTGAACACAAGTTCATGGGAAATCTTCAGCCAGAATCACCAGTTAAACTGATTTCCTGACCCCAGAAACAATGGCTTAGAAAAAATAAACACTCATTATCTCACAAAATTTGAGGGTAGTTTGTTATGTGGCAATAAATAATTAATATAGTTACTGCTCTAGTACATACCAGCCCAATATCTACCAACTGAAGGCAACTGTGCTTGAGGGCTTTTTCTGGCTGCTGGAGCCCAATCAGTCAGCATGCAGGAGCAGACCAAAAATATCATGGAGTCAATATCCCCAGAAGCAGCCCTCCTACAATGACTGATAGATTGTTGGATAAACACTCCAGCATTCTTGCCCCTAAATGTAGAACACCGTCTTCCAGAGGTTCCAAAAAGGACTGAGTATCAGGTGCTCACAGGTCAGTAAACTTTGGACACTTTATTGGCTTCTAGTCCATCTCCATCTTACTTCTCTACTCTCCTACCTGTGACTACTGGGATAATTTCCCAAACAAAGTACTTCTACTCAAATCTTTGCCTCAGAGTCTGCTTCTGGGGTAATTCAACCTAAGACACCACCGGATAATTGAGTCTCATCCTTTCTGTTAAAATTTGATTTTAAAAAGTTGGGGAGGGGGGTGCGAAAATGTATAGAAGGAATTAAAGGAGATTTTCTTTCTTTAAAGATAAAATGACTGTCTTTCAGTCTGGGTTTTAGCAGCTGTAGGCTCTGTGGGCATGTACATGTGGGGATAGGGTCAGACAAGTGTTCGAGTTGCCTTTGTATCTCCCACAGTGGGTCCAGATACATGACTACTGAAGTACTTGGACCTAACCTCAGTGAACCTGCACCAGTGGCTGAATTAAAAAAACACTTGAGAGTCAGCAGGGTCAACTGCCAGAATACCCACACTTAGGATTGACAGCAGTGCCAACAACAGTATATTTTGTAAGCCCACACGACAGGCGAGAGGGGAAACAACAGAGTACATTCACAGATAAACAGTTCCAGAAGAGGAATACTCAGTGCATTCTCTCCCAGTGCAACTGCTCCAAGCCTGCCTCACTAACACTGCAGATCTGAATCACTGCTAAGAAATAGATCTAGGGGCCTCTACTCCAACTAGGGAGTAGACCCCATCCTTGACAGGGCAGTGACAACCACAGAGGACTAGAGATCTCTTCAAGAAAATTAGAGATACCAAGGGAACATTTCATGCAAAGATGGGCTCAATAAAGGACAGAAATGGTATGGACCTAACAGAAGCAGAAGATATTAAGAAGAGGTGGCAAGAATACGCAGAAAAACTGTACAAAAAAGATCTTCACGACTCAGATAATCATGATGATGTGATCACTAACCTAGAGCCAGACATCTTAGAATGTGAAGTCAAGTGGGCCTTAGAAAGCATCGCTACGAACAAAGCTAGTGGAGGTGATGGAAGTCCAGTTGAGCTGTTTCAAATCCTGAAAGATGATGCTGTGAAAGTGCTTCATTCAATATGCCAGCACATTTGGAAAACTCAGCAGTGGCCACAGGACTGGAAAAGGTCAGTTTTCATTCCAATTCCAAAGAAAGGCAATGCCAAAGAATGCTCAAACTACTGCACAATTGCACTCATCTCACATGCTAGTAAAGTAATGCTCAAAATTCTCCAAGCCAGGCTTCAGCAATATGTGAACCGTGAACTTCCTGATGTTCAAGCTGGTTTTAAAAAAGGCAGAGGAACCAGAGATCAAATTGCCAACATCCGCGGGATCATCAAAAAAGCAAGAGAGTTCCAGAAAAACATCTCTTTCTGCTTTATTGACTATGCCAAAGCCTTTGACTGTGTGGATCACAATAAACTGTGGAAAATTCTGAGAGAGATGGGAATACCAGACCACCTGACCTGCCTCTTGAGAAACCTGTATGCAGGTCAGGAAGCAACAGTTAGAACTGGACATGGAACAACAGACTGGTTCCAAATAGGAAAAGGAGTACGTCAAGGCTGTATATTGTCACCCTGCTTATTGAACTTATATGCAGAGGACATCATGAGAAATGCTGGATTGGAAGAAACACAAGCTGGAATCAAGATTGCCGGGAGAAATATCAATAACCTCAGATATGCAGATGACACCACCCTTATGGCAGAAAGTGAAGAGGAACTAAAAAGCCTCTTGATGAAAGTGAAAGTGGAGAGTGAAAAAGTTGGCCTAAAGCTCAACATTCAGAAAACGAAGATCATGGCATCCAGTCCCATCACTTCATGGCAAATAGATGGGGAAACAGTAGAAACAATGTCAGACTTTATTTTGGGGGGCTCCAAAATCACTGCAGATGGTGACTGCAGCCATGAAATTAAAAGACACTTACTCCCTGGAAGGAAAGTTATGACCAACCTAGACAGCATATTGAAAAACAGAGACACTACTTTGCCAACAAAGGTCTGTCTAGTCAAGGCTATGGTTTTTCCAGTGGTCATGTATGGGTGTGAGAGTTAGACTATAAAGAAAGCTGAGCGCTGAAGAATTGATGCTTTTGAACTGTGGTGTTGGAGCAGACTTTTGAGAGTCCCTTGGACTGCAAGGAGATCCAACTAGTCCATCCTAAAGGAGATCAGTCCTGGGTGTTCATTGGAAGGACTGATGTTGAAGCTGAAACTCCAATACTTTGGCCACCTGATGCGAAGGGCTGACTCATTTGAAAAGACCCTGATGCTGGGAAAGATTGAAGGCAGGAGGAGAAGGGGACGACAGAGGATGAGATGGTTGGATGGCATCACGAACTCAATAGACATGGGTTAGGGTGGACTCTGGGAGTTAGTGATGGACAGGGAGGCCTGGCGTGCTGCGGTTCATGGGGTCGCAAAGAATTGGACACGACTGAGCGACTGAACTGAACTGAAGTTGCTTCAGTCGTGTCCAACACTTTGCACCCCTATGGACCATAGCCCTGACTTCAGACCATACTACAAAGCTATAGTCATCAAGACTGTATGGTACTGACACAAAACCAGAAATATAGACCAATGAAACAAGATAGAAAGCCCAGAGAAAAAACCCACTCACCTAATGGTCATCTAATCTATGACAAAGGAGGCAAGAATATACAATGGAGAAAAGACAATCTCTTCAATAAATGCTGCTGGGAAAACGGGACAGTTACATGTAAAAGAATGAAATTAGAACACTCCCTAACACCATACACAAAAATAAACTCCAAATGGATTAAAGACCTAAATGTAAGACTAGGCACTATAAAACTCTTAGAGGAAAACATAGCCAGAACACTCTTTAATGTAAATTGCAGCACGATCTTTTGGGATCCACCTCCTAGAGTAATGAAAATTTTAAAAGAAAATAAATAAATGAGATCTAATTAAACTTAAAAGCTTTTGCACAGCAAAGGAAACAAAAAACAAAAAGACAGCCTTCAGAATAGGAGAAAATATTTGCAAACAAAGCAACCAACATGGGGTTAATCTCCAAAACATACAAACAGTTCATGCAGCTCAATATAAAAACAAACAAACAAATAACTCAATCAAAAAATAGGAAGTGAAGTGAAGTGAAGTGAAAGTTGTTCAGTCATGTTTGACTCTTTGTGACCCCATGGATTATACAGTCCATGGAAGCCTCCAGACAAGAATACTGGAGTGGGTAGCCTTTCTCTTCTCCAGGATATCTTCCCAACCCAGGAATTGAACCCAGGTCTCCCACATTGCAGGCTGATTCTTTACTAGCTGAGCCACAGGGGAAGCCCAGTGAGGGAAGATCTAAATAGATATTTCTCCAAGGAAGACATAGAGATGCCCAAAAAGAACATGAAAAGAAGCTTGACATCACTAATTATTAGAGACATACAAATCAACACTATAATGAGATTGTACCTCACACTGGTCAGAATAGCCATCATAAAAAAAATCTACAAACAATAAATGCTAGAGAGGATGTGGAGAAAAAGGAACTCTCTTACACTGTTGGTGGGAATGTAAATTGGTACAGCCACTATGGAAAACAATATGGACGTTCTTTAAAAAATTAAAACTAGAGCTACCATATGACCCAGCAATCCCACTCTTAGGCACATATATGAAGAAACCCATAATTCAAAAGAGTGTATGAACCTCAGTGTCCTTTGCAGCACCATTTACAATAGCCAAGACACAGAAACAAGGTAAATGTCCATGGACAGAGAAATGGATAAAGAAGACGTTTACATACATACAATGAAATATTACTCAGCTATAAAAATGAATGAAATACTGCCGTCTGCAGAGACACAGATCGATCTAGAAACTATCATGCAGGGTGAAGTAGGTCAGAAAGAGAAGAACCAGTATTGTATAATATCATTTATCTGTGGAATCTAGAAGAATGGTATAGATAAACATTGTCAAAGCAGAAACAGAGTCATAGATGTAGATAACAAATTTATGGTTACCAAGAGGGGAAAGGAGGGAGGGATAAATTAGGAGACTGGGATTGACATATATACACTACTATATATAAAATAGATAATTGATAAGGACCTACTCTATAGAACAGGTAACTCTACTCAATAATCTGTGGTGACCTAAATGGGAAGGAAATTTAAAAAAAGAGTGGCTATGTTGCAGTTCAGATCATGAACTCCTTATTGCCAAATTCAGACTTAAATGGAAGAAAGTAGGGAAAACCACTAGACCAATTAGGTATGACCTAAATCAAATCCCTTATGATTTTACAGTGGAAGTGACAAATAGATTCAAGGGATTAGATCTGATAGACAAAGTGCCTGAAGAATTATGGACAGAATTTGCAACATTGTACAGGAGGCAGGGATCAAGACCATCCCCAAGAAAAAGAAACGCAAAAAGGCAAAATGGTTGTCTGAGGAGGCCTTACAAATAGCTGCGAGTAGAAGAGAAGCCGAAGAAGGTGATGGCACCCCACTCCAGTACTCTTGCCTGGAGAATCCCAGGGACGGAGGAGCCTGGTAGGCTGCCATCGATGGTGTTGTACAGAGTTGGACACAACTGAAGCGACTTAGCAGCAGCAGCAGAAGAGAAGCAAAAGGCAAAGGAGAAAAGGAAAGATATATCCATTTGAATGCAGAGTTCCAAAAATAGCAAGGAGAGATGAGAAAGCCTTCCTCAGTAACCAATGCAAAGAAATAGAGGAAAACAATAGAATGGCAAAGACTAGAGATCTCTTCAAGAAAATTAGAGATACCAAGGGAATATTTCATACAAAGATGGGCACAATAAAGGACAGAATGGTCTGGACCTAACAGAAGCAGAAGATATTAAGAAGAGGTGACAAGAATACACAGAAGAACTATACAAAAAAAGATCTTTATGACCCACATAACCACGATGGTGTGATCATTCACCTAGAGCCAGACATCCTGGAATGTGAAGTCAAGGGGGCCTCAGGAAGCATCACTACAAACAAAGCTAGTGGAGGTGATGGAATTCCAGTTGAGCTATTTCAATATCAATAACTTCAGATACATAGATGACACCACTCTTATGGCAAAAAGTGAAGAAGTACTAAAGAGCCTCTTGATTAAAGTGAAAGAGGAGAGTGAAAATGTTGGCTTAAAGCTCAACATTCAGAAAACTAAGATCATGGCATCTGGTCCCATCACTTCATGGTAAATTGATGGGGAAACAATGGAAAGAGTGAGAGACTTTATTTTGGGGGGCTCCAAAATCACTGCAGATGGTGACTGCAGCCATGAAATTAAAATAATTTTAAATAATTAAAAAATTAAATTTAATTTTAATTAAAGAAATTAAAAGAATTTTTCTCCTTGGAAGGAAAGTTATGACCAAGCTAGATAGCATATTAAAAAGCAGAGACATTCTTTGCCAACAAAGGTCCATCTAGTCAAAACTATGGTTTTTCCAGTGGTCATGTATGGATGTGAGAGTTGGACTATAAAGTAAGCTGAGTGCCAAATAATTGACGCTTTTGAACTGTGGTGTTGGAGAAGACTCTTGAGAGTCCCTTGGACAGCAAGGAGATCCAACCAGTCAATCCTAAAAGAAATCAGTCCTGAATATTCATTGGAAGGACTGATGTCGAAGCTGAAACTCCAATACTTTGGCCACCTGATGTGAAGAACTGACTCATTTGAAAAGACCCTGATGTTGGGAAAGATTGAAGGCAGGAGGAGAAGGGGATGACAGAGGATGAGATGGTTGGATGGCATCACTGACTCAATAGACATAAGTTTGAGTAAACTCCAGGAGTTGGTGATGGCATACTGCAGTCCATGGGGTTGCAAAGAGTCAGACATGACTGAGCTACTGAACTGATGTTGCAGGGAGAAACCAATTCTGACTCCATGATGTTTCTTTGACTTTAACCTTTGTTTTCCATTGTTTTTGTTATTATAATCAGACATAATGACCTGTCTCAGGGAGCCTGCCCCTCTGCTTGAAGAGATTAACACTTCCCCTCCCTGAAGTTGGCCATTCCAGGAGATACTTGCAAGATAATGGTATTTACTTCCTCTACTCCTCCCCCTCTCTGTCCTATAAAAGAACCTGGCATTCAGATCCAAGGACGGGATGGTTACTTTGAGACATTAGTTTGCCATCTTCTACAGTCAGCTGGCTTTCTGAATAAAGTCATGTTCCTCTCCTCAGCACCTCCTCTTGGATTCATTGGCCTGTCTTGTAGTGAGCAGAGCTAGCCTGAACTCGGTAACAAATACATGTATACATATAACTGATTACTTTATAGAGAAACTAACACAACATTGTAAAGCAACTATGAAAGTAAAAGTGTTAGTTGCTCAGTTGTGTCTGACTCTGCAACTCCAAAGACTATAGCCTGCCAAGCTCCTCTGTCCCTGGAATTCTCCAGGCAAGAATACTGGAGTGGGTAGCCAAGCTCTCCTCCAAGGGATCTTCCCAACCCAGGGATTGAACCTGGGTCTCCACACTCCAGTGAAAATTTTTTAAAAAGAAAAAATAACTGTCCTTGATCACAATATCTTCTAGTCCACCTGAGCTGCTCACCACCATAAATTCTACAGATCATTGCTAAAGATTAGAATGCAAAAAGAGAGAGAGAGAGAGTTGATGACACAGAAGCTATATCTGCTTCCTCTTCAACCTGGTATAGCAGAAATCTCTAGTATGGGGTGCTGCCCTTGAAGCAAGTGGTTTGGGGTAAATCCTACTCTTGATAAACTGCTCTACCTTCTCTCACTTTATCTGATTTGGGTGGGGATTGCCCTTAACAAGATTTTCTGAATTGGAATTAAGGAAATATAATTTGCTAGCAGTGCCATGATTCACTTACATACATCTTTCCAGCTTCACCAACAGAGATATATGAGCCTTGATTTTTTTGCCTGGGGGAAAATGATAGCCTGAGGGAACAGAGCTGGAACAAAGAAGCAGAGAAAGAAGGTGAAGAGTGAGGGTCATCTGGCATTTCAATCTCTGGTTTCAATTATTTGTGAATCCATTATTTACTCTGTGCTCTTACAGATTGCTTGCATAAGTCAATAAATTCTTACTTGCCTTACCTAATTTTTGGTTGCAAGTGAAAGAAACCTAACATGCAAACACTGATTAAAATATCCTATTTAATAATTCTGAAATAATTAGGCATTTCTCTTCTTGAACCTCCAGCTCCCAAACTGGTCTTAGTCAGGCTAATTGAGTTTAATTTAAAGGTCAGCTTTCACCTAAATAAGAGAAAGTGGACATACTAAAAAATTGTGTCAGATACTTTACAAAGAGAGTCTTAAAAACTATAATGGAAACTTCACAATTTTCTTTCAAAGTAGATATTCCCATTTTATATATCAGGAAACTGAGGCTCAGAGAAATTGCTGAAGGTTACCCAACTATCAGTGGTAAAGCCACAGATGATCTCAAAGCAAGAAGCTTAGCCCAAGTGCCATCCATTTCAATCCCTGGCCACCTCTATGAGGTCATATTTAACACCGTCATTACTTTTGCATTTATGTATCCCCTGAGGGTAACCCTAAAATCCTTCTTGTACTCAACAAAAAGGTGACAATACATGTGGAAGTGTATCACACAAATCTCCTATCTAGAAAGTACTTAGCATTCAGCTATGAGGACTGCAGTTAACTGACAGTTTCGCTCTTTGTTATTACTATTATAATTATTGAGGTATAGTTGCTTTACAATGTTGTGATAGTTTCTGCTGTACAATGAAGTGAATCAGCCATTTATATACATATATCCCCTCCCTCGTGAGCCTCCCTCCCACCCCAGTCCCGCACGCCACCCCTCTGGGTCATCACAGAGCACTGAGCTGAGCTCCTTGTGCTATACAGCAGCTTCCCGCTAGCTATCTATTTTACACATGGCAGTGTATATATGTCATTTTGAGTTGAGGTTTCCTGGGAAGCCCCAGCTGCTGACTGACGATGGCAGAGGTCGGTTCTGTCCAGTCCGGGCTTCCTGCGATGAGCTACCTTTACTCGGGCTCCTCACTAGATCAGCCAGGGTTTGTCAAATATGCATCACAGACTCAAGCTCTTTTGTCCAGCCCTGCTTCTCAGTCCCTTTCCTTGAGAGTCAGCTCAGCATCATGGTCTGAAGGCTCTGCCTGCCTAATCCTGCTTCCTCTGTCTTACCTTCCATGTGCATTCATCCCCCCAATAAGCTACTGTGCACTGTGAACACTGTCTCAGCATCTGTTTTCTGGAAGACCCAAACAGGCACACAAAATAGTGAATGAATAAGCAAGAGAAGTAGAAGGCAAAGGAAAATCGTTCTTTTGCATGACATATTTTCCTACACACATAAGTTAGCTGCGGTCGAGCAATGTAATTCAAGTTCTCTAAAGCAGATTGTGCTGAATATGCCAAATGGCTCCTCTTAGCTGGAGGGAGTGCCTCCCTGAGACCTGTCAGGCGGTAAGATTTATGGGACCATTTCTGTCTTAGTGATCCAGTCTCTCTTTATGGAGATGATTGCTTCACAGCCCTGCCATAGGTATTTACCATCAGGGCTATTACAGCTCACTGAGTCATCCAGGAGAGAAATCCAAGTGGATAATTAACATCCTGAAGAAAGTAATTGTGGAACACTTAAGCACGGGGCCATAACTTCTGGTTCAGTGTCAGTAAGGACAACCTGTAGGGCATATCATACTTAATGAATCAGTAGCTACCTAAGATGATTATTAAAACCCAAAGCATATTATTTTTATCACCATGTGCAAGAGCTACAGATTATGTCCTTTTGACCTATTTTGTACTCTCATTCCCAGCTAAATAATAACCATTCAGGAGTGGAGGAAACGACTGACTCTTCTTATTATTGAGGAACATTATATGTCCAAAGTGTGTTTTCCTAAATGGAAACTTTCATGGCAGGAGATTTTCTCCTTTCTCCCCCTGAGTTTATTTTCTATTTTAACTGTGAAAATGATTCTGTTTCTTACTTTGGTGGACACCCTCACATTAGAGTCCCCAGACAAGGGAGACATTGATAATTTAGGAGACAGAGGTTGGGTTTGACCTTGAAAAAAAAGGCTGGAACAGTGCCCTTCAAATAAAGGGGGAAAATCTTCTGAGACAGGGCAACTATGTACCCAACAGTTTTAGTCTTCCCAAACTGCTCTGCTGGTTTTAGACACCAGTGGTTTAAAAGTAACTGTCAGTTACCCCTGAAGAATATCATTTCATCCCTGCTCATTTCTCATGTTTCCTCTCTTTCTTCTCATGCTACAGTACATACGTCCTACGTTAGTTCAGGTTCTCTGGTAAGCAGACACTGACAATAAGTTAAGAGAGTAACATGTGGGGACTTCCTTGGTGGCCCAATGGTTAAGATTTCATGCTTCCCATGCAGGGGGTACAGGTTCAATCCCTGTTTGGGAAACTAAGATCCCACAAGCCACCCGGCACCTCCAAAAAATAAGCATGTTACTGGTGTTGTGGAGTAATAACCTATGAAAGATAAATAGGGAGAAGGCCGGTTTAGGCACAGAGAGATTCAAGACCGTGAGGCCAATCAAACTCCTGTGAGAGGAAAGAAGCAGAGTCCAGCAGGCAGAGCCTCAAAATGCAATGGAGAGGGGACAAATCTGGTCAACACAGCAAAGAGCAATGAAGCAAAGATTGGGGACCAGCAGTCAGGCCCTAATACATCCCTGTCATGCTCAGTCATTGTCTCAGTGCTCCCTGAGAAGAGCATGGCCTTGGCTCAAATGCTGCAATGGATCTCAATGGTGCTGAAGCTGGAGGCTGTCAGCTAGCCACACTCCTCACCTCACTGCTGATTGGCAAGTTTTTCACTGATGGGAGATCCAAGTAACACACCTCCATGGTTGGCACAATCACTGAGTCTATCTCTGACTGCAATACAAGCAGCAAAGGTTCATTTCTTGATCATGTTACATCTTCATCCATTGTCTGTGGATCTATTCTATTTTTGCCTCAAGGTCAAGAGCCAAACTAAAAGCATAGCCACCATCTGGACCACTGCCAGTAGCGATGGTAGAATGATAGCTCTAGTCGGTTTCACACTAACAAGAGCTCGCAATTCATTAGCCAAAATGGGTCACATGGTCCCACCTAACCACAAAGGGGTAGGAAGTTCAATCCTATCGTGTGTCTGGAAAGTGAAGAGCCTGAACTGAGCAACACCAATGACCACAACAGTAAACAAATCAATAAACTCCCCAAAGTTTCCTTTACATTCTATAGAACCAAAAGGAACAATTTGCAGGGTACTCAATAAGGCCAAATGATGTTTCTTTCCTGATAACTTAGAAGTAATCATTTCTCGAAGAATCTTTTCTATGTATAGCAATGGAGACATTAACTCATCTTGGAGCAGACCCTCCTTGTTCTGTAGGAAATAAACCAAATGCTCTCCTTTGGCTGCAAATAGGAGCTCACTGTTGAGGGAAGAAGATTTGGAGCTGTAGCTCTTTTCATAGTTGGGGCAGAATCACCCTGCCACCCCCAACCCTTGACCTTTTCCATTAACTGTAAAATTCTGTCTTCTGAGAAAGGCAAGGAAAATTCTGCTGGGGACCTTCTGTAACAGAAAAGGTTAAGACAACAGACTATTTCCTGAAACTTAAAGTTATTGAAATCCATTTTGGTGGTGACAGGTATTTCTGGCTATGACCTGGTGATAGGAAAGACAGCCACACCTTGAGGCTAAAGCCCTCCTTCAAGTAGAAAAAGACTGGACCACAATGATGGCTTCTACACCAGGATTTCCATTGCTGAAGGGAACATGGGTTTGTGAAAAGACCTACTGAAGATTCTGCCCCAAATCTCCTCCCGGTGGTGGAATTTGACCCAGAGATGTGCCTTTAAGAGGAGATGCTAATTAGCAAAGCATTATACATAAAGAACTGTTAAGTCAGAGATCCAGGCAAGTCTGAGACAGTCTATAACTGTGGATAATACGGGAGGCACAACCTCTAGATCAAGAATGGTACCTCAATTATCAAAGGTCACTTGATAGGTAGAGACAGAATTGAGTCAAATGACATTTGGCAGTCCTTGGAGTTCCCACCAAGTTTTGCTTTTCTCTTCCTGAAAGTATCACAATCAGGATGGACTCTTCAAACTAACTAAACCACTGTTCTTGGGCTTATTACAAAAACAGGAACCCAGACAGAAAGGCTGAACTCCTTGTTAATATGAATACAGGAAGACAAGTGAAGCTCAGGGCATTATACTTTGGGACACTGTTTGCCCTGGCATCTAAAGTGATTCAGAAAAGGTTAACATAAAAGCTATGTTGTCACACCCCAGCAAGAACCCCTGAAGGCAGATTGCTCTAATTTGTTTTTAAATGACCTGTCCTGACTCCTGAGGTTCCTATTTGAATATAGAATTGTACAAGTCACAATTGTCAGTAACATTTCTCTGAATCTTTTCCCCATGCCTGCTAAAGCCAGATCCTCAGGCCTGGGTGGAGGGAGAGGCGAGGAGGGAGGCTCTATTTTGGGGAATCTCCAGGGACACTGCTTGAACTCACAGGAATATTTCTCTTTGTCACTCCATGGCATTAGCCATTTCTCTCTCCTCCTGCTGTGCTTCTCTGTAGCTGAGATGTCAACCCACTCATGCCCTCGAGAGGCAATATCCTTCAGTTTATAACAATCTGCCATCAGAGCTGAGGGCCCTGGCACTGCCACCCCTTTAAGAGAACTTACGGAGTAACTCACTGGGTTAAGCAGAGCCTCTGTCCCATTGTAGCAGGGCTATATTTTCTCAGAAGTGAGGACAATCCCTCTCCCCTCATCTTTGTGTTTTAAACATTACTCTGGAATTAAAGCTGCATTGTTTTAAGTCCTGAGTCCCAAACACTTCAATGTGAGCATTCTCCTCATTTTTACCTGCAGACTTCTCACCCCAGGACTCAGACATTGGTCAGTGGGGCTGGACTGAAGGACTGGCTGAATGGGAGACCATGTTGATACTCAAAAGTCATCTCAACTCTTTTAGGCAGGGATGTGGTTCTTTGGAAGAATAGTTGAGAAAATCCAGCTTGTTCTGAGGGGTTATTTCTTAGTAGACTTCTAGGTCCCTCACTGAAGAAGAAAATGGTGACCCTTAGCTCCACTGAACAGAGGCATGAAACTCATGGAGAGATTATCAGTATACATGCCCAGATCATACTGGCCCATGTTCAGTAAAAAGCAGTGGCTGGACAACTGGAAAAGTGAGGGGCAAGGGTCCTAACACTTCAAAGCTGGGGTCAGGGGACTTCTGTGGTGGTTCAGTGGCTAAGACTCCACACTCTCAGTGCAGGGGGCCTGAGTTCAATCTCTGGTCAGAAAACTAGATCCCACCCACATGCTGCAACTAAGACCCAACACATCCAAATAAATAATAAATATTAAGAATAATTTTAAAAAATAAATGATATTTTTGAAAAAAAAAAAAAAGCTGGGGGTAGATGTGTCTGCCTCTTATTATTTAGACCACATTCCTTCATATCTGTTATCTGCATGGTGATAGGGCCCACATGGGGTCTCACTGTTAAGATGGCTCATTATGTTGACCATGAAAACAAAGAATAAAAATCACAGAAATCCTTGAGGCTAACCAAATTGCCCAAATGACATTCTGTTTTCTCACTGGTACCTACCTTCTCAAAGTTGTGATACCACCAGATTCCAGACCTCCAGCTCCATGACCACAGGACTCAACTACAGGCTAAAAATTAACCATCCCTTCAGAGAATTTTTCATTCGTGGGGTATAAGACAGACCCTGTCAGAAAGGTAGGATGATGGTTCTCCTTAAGGGCCAATCACGCTCTCTTTTCCCTCTAATAAATTTCCCTTTTCTTGCCTGATTGCCCGGTTCGCTCTCTTTTCCTCTGCATTCACCTTATATTTTGGTGCTGAAACCTGGGAGGAAGGATCCACCACAAGTGGGTGAGTTCTTCCACAAGCCCACTTCCAGTGATCCCCTCCCTCGGATCTTGCTGAGAAACTGAGACGGAACTCTCCACTTGCCTTGCTGGACTGACATCCACACACCAGCCCACATTTCATCCATTGGTTACAAGGGTGAGTGAAATCCCATTCCCTCGGATCCTCTCTCTCACCTCATTTCCAAGTCCTAGCACTAGGCGGGATGATCCCCATGGCCTTCAGGCCCTTAGCCTTGTGCCCCATCTGACTTTGAAATAGGGGACTCCCATTTCAAAGCAGACTATTATTACTCTCTGAGAAAGTCCTGAGAATGGGGATGCCTTTTCTCTCGGACCTGTATTCTCACTTTCTCTCACCCTTGTCTAACCTTTCTATTTGGCCACAATAGGAAATTCTTAATCCCAGCCCTCAAAATCTACTCCTCTAGGATGCCTTCTCTGAAACCTAAAAGCCTAGGCCTTCCAAGGGGAGATAAAACTAAAAAGACTTATTTACTATTCTAACACTGTCTGGCTGCAATACAGACTAGATGATAGGTCCTAATGGGCAGAAAACAGAACTCTCGATTATGACACTCTATGGGACCTCGATAACTTGTGCCAGCGCAACAGCAAGTGGTTAGAAATCCCTTAAATTCAGGCACTCTTCGCTCTTTGCTCTCAACCCTCTCTCTGTGAATCCTACTCTACTTCTCAAATACTCTTAGTCCACATCCTCCTAATACAATGTCCCCCAATCCCCTGTTCAGACTTTTCTTCTTCTTCCTTTGACCCTTCCAACCACAGCCCACCCCCTATCGCTCCCAAACCCGTTGCAGCCACTCCAGATCAGTTCCACAACCTCCACCTTATGTCCCCTCCTCCCTCCCTCCTTCTCAGGCTGCCACCACTGAAGCTGCAAACACCCCTCCCCTGCCTGTGCTGGAGGCAAGATCTGAGACCTCGGCCCCACCCTCTACACTGAGGATTCCAAGGCTTTACCCCAACCTCCCTAGATCCCTCTTCATGGCAGGGCCCCGCTCCTTTCCTTCCTCCACTCCTCCCTTTACAGGAAGTAGCTAGAGCAGAAGGCATTGTTCAGGTTCATGTCCCATTCTCCCTCATCGATCTATCTCAGATTGAAAAGTGTCTTGGTTCCTTCTCCTCAGATCCTGATAATTATCTAAAAGAATTCAAGTATCTTACCCAGTCTTACAACTTAACCTGGCATGATATTTACATCATACTTCCCTCCATTCTTCTCCCAGAAGAGAAGGAACGAGTATGGCAAGCCTCTCAGGTACATGCTGATGAAATACACAAGACAGACAACACTAAGCCCGTAGGGGCAACAGCTGTCTCCCTAGATGATCCAAACTGGGATTATCAGGCAGGGAGACCTAGATGAGTAATCATAAGGTTGCTTGCCTCATTGTGGGCCTTCAAAAAGCAGGGCATAACGCCATCAACTTTGATAAGCTCTGGGAAATAACTCAAAGACTAGACGAAAACCTGGCACAATTTCTAGCCAGGTTAACAGAAGCCCTACAAAAATATACAAAATTAGACCCCACTTCAGCAGAGGGCACCGTTATCCTTAACACCCATTTTATCTCCTAGTCATCCCCAGATAATCGAAAGAAACTAAAAAAGGCAGAATAAGGCCCTGAAACCCCTCAATGAGACCTTTTCAATTTAGCCTTTAAGATTTTCAATAACCAGGAAAAACAGGCAAAGCTAGAGAAGGCCCAATGAGATCAGGCCAATACCACCTTTTAGCCACTGCCCTACATGGCTCCAAACCTCCATCAACCAACAAAGAAAGGAAGCCCCCTGGGCCCTGCTTCAAATGGGGCAAAGAAGGCCACTGGGCCACTGGCCCCCCCTCTAGGGATCCAGACATCCTCTCCTGGTCTCTAGCAGGAGTCCTCTGACCCAGCTCTGCCCAGCCTCCTCGGACTCACCGCTGAAGACTGAAGGTGCCCAGGGCCCCAGGCCCTGACTCTCATCACATCTACAGAGCCCAGAGTAACGCTTACAGTGGCAGCTAAACCAATCTCCTTTCTCATTGGCATGGGGGCCACTTACTCTGCTATGCCTGCCTACTCCGGATAAACCAAGTTCTCAGGTTTCTGTTACGGGGGTTGACGGTTTAATATGTATGCCACAAATAACCAAGCCTCTACCTTGCACAATTCAGGATACCCCATTTTCCCATTCTTTTCTCATACTTCCAAAATGCCCCACTCCTATTCTTGGGAGAGACCTTCTCTCAAAATTCAAAGCCTCTGTTACTATCCCAAGCCCACCCTCTGATCTAGCCTATCAACTGCTCCTAAACCCCACCTCCTCTTCCCCGGCCCCAGTGCCCTCTTCATCCAAAAACCCCACAGTTTGGGATACAGATAACCCATCTGTTGCCTCTCATCATGCTCCACTTCCTATCTATCTCAAAGTGAAGTCACTCAGTAGTGTCTGACTGTTTGCGACCCTATCAGATTCCTCCGTCCATGGGATTCTCCAGGCAAGAATACCCGAGTGGGTTGCCATTCCCTTCTCTAGGAGATCTTCCCAACTCAGGGATTGAACCCAGGTCTCCCGCATTGTAGGCAGACGCTTTACCTTCTGAGCCACCATGGAAGTTTAAATTGCCCAATCAACCACAATACTCCATCTCCCAAAAACATCAAGGGTTAAAGCTTATCATCACTGAACTCCTATGTCAGGGCCTCTTGTGCCCTACTCACTTTCCCTGTAACACCCCTATCCTACCTGTCAAAAAGCCAAATGGTTCCTATTACCTGGTCCAGGACCTGAGACTTACCAATGTAGCTGTTATCCCCATACACCCAGTAGTTCCAAATCCCTATACTCTTCTCTTTTTCTCATTTCCTCTTCCACTACCCACTTCACTGTTCTAGACCTCAAAGATGCCTCCTTTACTATCCCTTTATACCCAGACTCTCAAGACCTCTTTGCCTTTACCTGAACTGATCCAGACAATCATCGTTCCCAACAGCTGACATGGACAGTCCTACCACAAGGCTTTCACGATAGCCCTCATTTCTTTGGTCATGCTCTACCATCAGAACTAACCTCTCTTGACCTTACTCCAAGTACTGCCCTTCAATATGTGGATGATCTCCTCCTTTGTAGTCCTTCATTTACACACTCTCAACAATACACTATACAACTCCTCAATTTTCTAGCTGATTGAGGCTATCGAGTATCTCCCACCAAAGTTCAGCTCGCTCTTCCTAGAGTCACCTATCTCGGAGTCCTTTTAACACCAACAAAAAGATATATTACTACTGATAGAGAGTCCCTTATATCCACCCTACCACTCCGTACATCAAAAACAGAGATCCTGTCCTTCTTGGGGTTAGCTGGATATCTATGCCTCGGGATTCCTAATTTCACTCTCTTGCACAACCCCTATATCAAGCCACCAGAGGAGATCTTTCAAAACCCTTAGAGCTAAAATCAAATATCCTTTGACACCCTTAAGCAAGCCATTCTCTCAGCCCCAGCTGTAACACTTCCTGAACTTTCTTGTCCCTTTATACTCTACACTACTGAGAGAAACAAAATTGCCCTAGGAGTTTTGGGACAAAATCAGGGCCCCTCCTTCACCCCTGTTGATTATCTATTAAAGCAAGCAGATACCACAATTCAAGGATGGCCAGCCTTCCTATGTGGTCTGGCAGCAGCTGCACTCCTTGCTCAGGTAAGTAAAAAACTTACTTTTGGAGCACCCACTGTTGTTCGTTCACTACATTTAAGGTTCACCACTTTAAGGACTTACTTTCTCACAAATCCATGACCCTTCTAATTCCTTCACACATCCAACCAATTCATGTTACCCTTCTCGAATCTCCCAAGTTGTCCTTTGAACGCTGTCCTACTCTCAACCCTGCCACCCTTATCCCTAATTCTTCTTAGCCCCCCCATCCATATTTGCACAGAGGCATTAGAAGACCTGATGCCTCATTTCTCCCACATTTCCTTAACCCCTTTAAATAACCCTGACTTTACTTGGTATTGATGGCAGCTCCTCCACGACATCAGAAGGAAAAAAAGTAGCTGGATATGCAATTGTCTCTGACACTGAAATTACTGAATCCCAACCTCTCCCCTTGGGAACCTGTTCCCAAAAGGCAGAACTTATTGCAGTAACTAGAGCCCTTACCCTCGCAGCTAATAAGAGAGCAAACATATACACTGATTCTAAATATACTGTCCACATCATACAGTCACATGCTGCCATTTGGAAGGAACGAGGGCTCCTATCTACTAAAGGCTCTCCCATAACTAACGCCCTGCTTATACTCCAACTTTTAAAAGCAGCTAACATGCCAACTGAAGTAGGCATCATACATTGCTGAGGTCACCAGGTGGCCTCAGATCCCATTCCATGGGGTGATGATGCCACAGACAGAGAAGCAAAACAAGCCTTACACCAATCACCAGCTCAACAATTTACAGTAATCCCAAACATAAAGCCGCTTTACCTCCCCAAAGAAAAAACATGATTGTTACAAAAGGGAGCACAGCCACAAGGAGACTGGTTACAAAAACAGGACCGCTATGTCCTTCCCCAATCTCAAGCCACACAGATTCTTACAGACATTCATTAGGCCCTACAGTAGGCACTAAACCTCTTTATCATCTCTTAAGACCTCTTATCACCTATCCTAACCTTCTTTCACTCCTACAACAAATCACTCACTCTTGCATTATCAGCTCCTCAGTATCAATGCAGGGAGCCCTAAAGCCTATTTCCTCATTTTCAACACATCAGGCTCAAGGACATATCCCAGGAGAGGACTGGCAAATTGACTTCACTCACATGACTCCAACATGAAAAATAAAACTCATGCTCACTCTAGTAGACACTTTTTCAGGGTGGATTGAGGCTTTTCCTTCAAGATCAGAAACTGCCTCAGAGGTAACACAGTTTCTCATAAGAGAAATCATCCCTTGCTTTGGCCTCCCACTCTCTCTCCAATCCGATAATGGGCCAGCTTTTATCTTCCAAATCACTCAACAAGTATCCCAATCCCTTAGCATAACCTGGAAACTATATATTCATTATAGACCCCAATCCCCGGGAAAAGTAGAAAAGGCAAATTCTACTCCGAAAACGCACCTAACCAAACTCTCTCTAGAACTACAAAGGCCAGGGACCAGACTCCTTCCCATGGCTTTGGCTAGCATTTAGGGCTACTCCACAGGCGTTGTCTTTCTTCAGTCCTTTAGAGCTCATGTATGGACGCCCTTTTCTCTTAGGTCAGTTCCCTACTGCCAGCCCCTTGCTGGGAGATTATCTTCCCATCCTTAACCTTATTAGACACCTCATGAGAGAACATGCAGATCACTCTCTTCCAAAGGCTCATCAAACGAATTCAGCTGACTTAACACTCATACCCGGAGATTGAGTCCTGCTTAAAACCTTACACCATAAGGATCTCCAGCCTCGATGGGTTGGTCCATATGAGGTCATTCTAACCACACCAACAGCTGCTAAACTAGCAGGTCATTCCTCTTGGTTTCATATCTCTAGATTTAAGAAGGCCCCAGGAGACTCTCCATCTCTGCCAAGAAATGTTTCCTGCGTACCTGCTGGGACACACCAGGCTTCGAGAGGATCAAATTCCAGAAGAAACAGAAAAGCCAAAAACAAATATTGATAAGTAAAACAAAACCAGTTGTTCAGTTCAGTTCAGTTCAGTTGCTCAGTCGTGTCCAACTCTTTTCTACCCCTTGAATGGCAGCACGCCAAGCCTCCCTGTCCATCACCAACTCCCGGAGTCTATCCAAACCCATGTCCATCGAATAGGTGATGCCATCCAACCATCTTATCCTCTGTCGTCCCCTTCACCTCCTGCCCTCAATCTTTCCCAGCATCAGGGTCTTTTCCAATGAGTCAGCTGTTTCCAGTGAGTCAGCTCTTTGCCAAAGTATTGGAGTTTCAGCTTCAACATCAGTCCTTCCAACGAACATCCAGGACTGATCTCCTTTAGGATGAACAGGTTGCATCTCCTTGCAGTCCAAGGGACTCTCAAGAGTCTTCTCCAACGCCACAGTTCAAAAGCATCAATTCTTCGGCACTCCACTTTCTTTATAGTCCAACTCTCACATCCATACATGTCTCCTGGAAAAACCACAGTCTTGACTAGATGGACATTTGTTGGCTAAGTAATGTCTCTGCTTTTTAATATGCTGTCTAGGTTGGTCATAACTTTCCTTCCAAGGAGTAAGCGTCTTTTAATTTCATGGGTGCAATCACCATCCACAATGATTTAGGAGCCCAAAAAAACAAAGTCAGCCACTGTTTCCACTGTTTCCCCATCTATTTGCCATGAAGTCATGGGACCAGATGCCATGATCTTAGTTTTCTGAATGTTGAGCTCAAAGCCAACTTTTTCACTCTCCTCTTTCACTTTCATCAAAAGGCTCTTTAGATCTTCTTCACTTTCTGCCATAAGGGTGGTGTCATCTGCATATCTGAGGTTATTGATATTTCTCCAGGCAATCTTGATTCCAGCTTGTGCTTCTTCCAGCCCAGCGTTTCTCATGATGTACTCTGCATGTAAGTTAAATAAGCAGGGTGACAATATACAGCCTTGATGTACTCCTTTTCCTATTTGAAACCAGTCTGTTCTCCCATGTCCAGTTCTAACTGTTGTTTCTTGACCTGCATACAGATTTCTCAAGAGGCAGGTCAGGTAGTCTGGTATTCCCATCTGCTTCAGAATTTTCCACAGTTTATTGTGAGCCACACAGTCAAAGGCTTTAGCATAGTCAATAAAGCAGAAATAGATGCTTTCCTGGAACTCTCTTGCTTTTTTGATGATCCCGCGGATGTTGGCAATTTGATCTCTGGTTCCTTTGCCTTTTCTAAAACCAGCTTGAACATCTGGAAGTTCACAGTTCACGTATTTCTGAAGGCTGGCTTGGAGAATTTTGGGCATTACTTTACTCGTGTGTGAGGTGAGTGCAATTGTTTGAGCATTCTTTGGCATTGCCTTTCTTTGGGATAGGAACGAAAACTGACCTTTTCCAGTCCTGTAGCCACAGCTGAGTTCTCCAGATTTGCTGGCATATTGAGTGCAGCACTTTCCCAGCATTATCTTTTAGGATTTGAAACAGCTCAACTGGAATTCCATCACCTCCACTAGCTTTGTTTGTAGCGATGCTTCCTAAGGCCCCCTTGACTTCACATTCCAGGATGTCTGGCTCTAGGTGAATGGTCACACCATCATGATTATCTGGGTCATGAAGATCTTTTTTGTACAGTTCTTCTGTGTATTCTTGCCACCTCTTCTTAATATCTTCTGCTTCTGTTAGGTCCCTACCATTTCTGTCCTTTTTTGAGCCCATCTTTGCATGAAATGTTCCCTTGGTATCTCTAATTTTCTTGAAGAGATCTCTAGTCTTTGCCATTCTATTGTTTTCCTATTTCTTTGCACTGATCGCTAAGGAAGGCTTTCTTATCTCTCCTTGCTATTCTTTGGAACTCTGCATTCAAATGGGTATATCTTTCCTTTTCTCCTTTGTTTTTCGCTTCTCTTCTTTTCACAGCTATTTGTAAGGCCTCCTCAGACAACTATTGTGCCTTTTTGCATTTCTTTTTCTTGAGAATGGTCCTGGTCACTGCCTCCTCTACAATGTCACAAAGCTCCGTCCATAGTTCATCAGGCACTCTGTCTATCAGATCTAGTTCCTTAAATCTATTTCTCACTTCCACTGTATAGTCATAAGGGATTTGATTTAGGTCATACCCAAATGGTCTAGTGGTTTTCCCCACTTTCTCCAATTTAAGTCTGAATTTGGCAATAAGGAGTTCACTATCTGAGCCACAGTCAGCTCCTGGTCTTGTTTTTGCTGACTGTATAGAGCTTCTCCATCTTTGGCTGCAAAGAATATAATCAATCTGATTTTGGTGTTGACCATCTGGTGATATCCATGTGTGGAGTCTTCTCTTTTGTTGTTGGAAGAGGGTGTTTGCTGTGACCAGTGTGTCCTCTTGGCAAAACTCTACTAGCCTTTGCCCTGCTTCATTGGTTACTTATTGAACTGAGATTTCCCCTACTTACCCTATTCACAATAGGACTCTACTCTGTGTCTCCCCCTGAGTGGCCTATCATTCAAAAGCTTTCCCTCTGTTTTACCTGCTTCTCCATAGTTCTTGTTTTTGGGGCTGTGGCCCTCCTCTTACTGTGATCATCCTAGATGAATTCATTATCCACTTTCCTTCACATGGTAACACAAACCCTTACTTTTCCTGGAAACACCACTGTGACTGATCTCCCTTTACTCTTTGACTTTATAACCGATCTCTGGCTCCAGGGCGACTTCATAGAGTTCACACCAACCCAAATTGATGTCTACACCTGGATTCTTATTTTCATCATTTTCTCCCCTTAGACATGAGATGTCACATCATAATTTTATTCTTGCTCCCTCTTCTTTTACAGTCTAAACTTCACATTAATACCCTTCCTATAACTGTCTCTCTTTAGTTGCTAAGTCATGTCCGACTCTTGCAACCCCATGGACTGTAGCCTTCCAGGCTCCTCCGTCCATGGGATTTTCCAGGCAAGAATACTGGAGTGGGTTGCCATTTCCTTCGCCATTTCCTTTTTCCAGGGATCTTCGAGACCCAGGAATCGAACCCGGGTCTCCTGAGACTCTTTACCAACTGAGCTATGAGGGAAACCTGCCCCAAACCTTGCCTACATATTCAGAACTCTAAATCTGACCTATCATTTACTCAATACTTCAAACTCGACCCTGGCCAGTGATTTTTGGATTTGCTTATCTATCTCCTCACCCGGAGGATCAGCACTCCCCATTTCCACAGATAAATGGACTCACATAAACATTTCTCTTTACCACACATATAGAGGAGAATCTCTTTTTTATCATACATATTGATATTTAATTGATCAAATTCACAATCCTGACAAAATACTGACTTCCCTCCTTATAGATCTCATTTATAAAGGACCAGCTATAGGAGGACCCACCACCTCTGACATTTGTCTACAACAATAGGCTCCTTTCTGTTTCTCCAGACAAAATTCTATAAACAATTCTTACCCTCAGCTAGGAACTATACCGCCACACCTCTGTAATCACACTTCACATCTCTCCTTCCCTTCAGGCTGATCTGTCTACCATGTCTCAGGAACTGCAGGACATTCTCTTACTTTCTCAGGGAGACTCCCGTCTGCATATAGTGTAAATACTTCTCTTGTAGGGGCTACAGTGGTGAGTTCACTGTCAGTTTCAGAGACTACTAACAAGTTCCCAGAAAGACTCCCATCTGCTATCGATTTCAGCTGTTGTATTCTTACTCCTGGAATATTTTTCTTATATGGAACCACCACTGTTTATGTCTTCCCACTAACTGGACAGGAACATGCATCCTGATATATCCAGCCCCAGATATTTCTATTGCTCTTAACAATCAGATCCTTCCTATCCCACTAACTCATAACTGACCCAGATGGGCAATTCAATTCATTCATCTATTAATCAGTTTAGGAACAGGACAGGGACCACGGGACTCGCAACCTCTTTAAATTACTATCAAAGCCTTTCCAAAGACCTCACCGTCAGCCTAGAAGAAATAGCTAACAGCCTTATCACTATCCAAAACCAGGTAGATTCCCTGGCAGCCGTGGTCCTCCAAAACAGAAGAGCAGAAAAAAGAGGCCTATGCCTATTTTTGGAGGAAGCTTGCTGCTACTACACCAATAAATGAATGAGGCGTTGTAAAGGAAACAGCAAGAAATCTAACAGGGCCTCGAGGATACGTCAACACCTCAGTAATTCATGGGAATACTGATCGAGCAATTGGAATTGGATGCCCTGTGCCCTACCTTTTCTAGGTCCTCTCCTCTACTTACCCTTATTCTAACTTTTGGCACTTGTTTAATGTGTCTTTTTTCAAAATTTCTTCAGGACCACTTACAAGCCTTCACCAACCAAACTATCCACGAGCTACTTCTAACTCACTAAGATTATCAAAAGCTTTGACCCCACACAAATCCCCTTGACCCACATTCCAGCCTTTTCTTATCTCACCCTCATGACGCCCCTGTCCTGCAGGAAGCAGTTATAGAAGATTGACCTTTGGCACTAATCCTAAATAAAAAAGGCTGGAATAATAAGGTGCACATGGAGTCTCATTGTTAAGATGGCTCATTATGTTGATCTCGAAAACAAAGAATAAAAATCACAGTGATCCTTGAGACTGACCAAATTGCCCAAATGACGTTCTGTTTTCTCACTGGTGCCTACCTTCTCAAAGCTGAGAGACCACCAGATTCCAGACCTCTGGCTCCGTGACCACAGGACTACAGGCTAAAAATTAACCATCCATTCAGAGAATTTTTCATTGGTGGGGTATAAGAAAGACCCTGTCAGAAAGGGAGGACGCTGGTTCTCCTTAAGGACCAGTCACTCTCTCTTTTCCCTCTAATAAAATTTCCTTTTCTTGTCTGATTGCCCAGCTTGCTCTTTTTTTCTCTGTACCCGTCTTACACATGGCACTACCCTGTTATGACCAGAAAAGATAGAGAGAAAGGACAATGCCTTCTTTCCAGGTGAGGGGTTTATTGGGAGCGCAGGTACTTAGTGGGACTATGAGAAATGCTGAAGGGACAGTCAGTTGATCACTCTAAATGACCCAGAATGACCCTTAAAGAGAGTGTGGAAGAATTTGCCTAAGAAACGCAGCTTGTGGCTCAATGGTGGATGGTTTTGACTATCAGGCTATCAATTTGGCGTCTTTATCATTTACAGCATTCCCGACCAGTCCTATTTGTAGTCAGGATCCTAGCACCATATCTAGTATCTAGTAAGTATTAAATGCATATTTTCACACTTTTTATACTATTTTTCCATTAACTTGCGATAGAAAGATGACCCGGACATATGCTCTGATCTCAAACGGCTTTGTTCCTCATGCTTTGTTACAGAAAGCCAAACTATGAAACAATATGAGAAGTGCTGTCAGAGAAGTGGGTATGGCATTTTCTGGGCACACAGCAGAATCTTCTTATTCTGGCTCTGCCTGGTGGAATCCAGTAAGACAGCATGGATGAAGTGATAGATAAGCAAAATATTGAATAGTAAATAGCCTTTTACCAGCCACAACAAAAGTATATTCTCAGAAAAAGTAACATGTGCAAAGGCAGACCAAGCACTAGAGAAAAAACTGGACTGCCTAATTGAAAAGGGAACTAGTCCCACCTCAATGCCTGTTTTGTGTTGTTTTGTTTTGATTTGTTTTGTTTCCCCTTAGGCTCTGCTTTGGAGGGACTTGAGCGAAGGTTTGCAAGTAGGGAATGAGAAAGTGAAAAATGATATTGCTAATGGCTGGACCATGATCTTCCTAACTGAACATAAACAACGCTCCCAGGATATAAGTAACATTCAGATAAGTATTCTATGACCATGTTTGGAACATGAGAGGAACAAAGCCACTCAACGATCACATGTTTACACATCCAGGCATCCCAGGGTCATCCCTTTTCTGACCAATGTGAATTACTGAGGCTTCTTCTCAATGACAACTCTAGCTCTACTTTAATCCTCTCACCACCAAAATAAAAACTATACAAAAATAACCAATAACTGCACTGTTTCTTCTTTCTGATGACACCTAAATCAGAACTGGTCCCCATTCCCTTAAATCCTCCTTAGGATCATTCAGCACAGCTCTGCATCCTGTAAGAAGCTCCACCTTATCCCCTCTTACTGAGATCTTCCTGGAGTGTGTCTCCCTCGCTGCAGCAAAGTAAATACCATGCTAAGCCACGTTAGTCATTTCTGATTCTGTGCGACCCTATGGACTGTAGCCCACCAGGTTCCTCTGTCCATGGGATTCTCTAGGCAAGAATATTGGAGTGGATTGCCATGAGCCCTCTCTTTTTCACTGTTGCTATTGCAGGTGTAATCCTAGCAGTATTTGGTTGTGAGTTTTAACAGCAATTTATTTAGAGATGTTACCAAGGAGCAGGATGAAGGACTAGAGGTGGGGTGATGGAAGGAGGGAAATTCAATATAAGGATATATATCAAATTGGCCACTATTGCAGGGGACTGATGCTTGATCTTTAGGACCTTCTGAGGAGCCTTATGAAGTGTATGTAAGAGTTACTTATCTAGGGAAGAAAAGAGGAAAGTACTAGCCCGTTAGTTCCTGTCCTCCTTTGATCAAGAGACATTCTACTGGTGTTGGTTCCCTTGTACAATATGAATCAGAGTCAGAAAATCCCCAGGACAGAAAGCAGGGAGGACTCAGTGTGGGCCTGTGCACAATGACTGAAGCCTGGTCAGGACTGGCCACTACAGCAGTAGCTGGAATAAGAGGTGGAGCCAAGAAGCTGTGTAGCAATGCCCAAGAGGTCTCTTTTACGCCAAATCTCAGTTCTGCTGTGGGAAATGAAAGTGTTAGTTGTTCAGTAGTGTCTGACTCTGTGTGACCACCTGGACTGTAGCCCACCAGGCTCCTCTGTCCATGTGATTCTCCAGGGAGGAATATTGGAGTGGGTTGCCATTCCCCTCTCCAGCAGATCTTCCCAAGCCAGGGATCAAACCTGAGTCTCCTGTATTGCAGGCAGATTCTTTACTGTCTGAGCCACCAGGGAAGTAGGAAGTAGTATTACCAAATTGTCAAAGATAGAGCGGAAGGTGAGCAGAATATGCCACCCCAAAATATGTCTCTATGGCATAAAGATTACTTTGAGCTGATTGTTTTGAGAAATAGTAGGCAAAGGAGAGGGCTTCCCTGGTGGCTCAGTGGTAAAGAATCTGCCTGCAATGCAGCAGACTCAGGTTTGATCCTTGGGTTGGGAAGATCCCCTGGAGGAGGGCATGGTAACCCACTCCAGCATTCTTGCCTAGAGAATCCCATGGACAGAGAAGCCTGGCGGGCTACAGTCCGTGGGGTCACAAAGAGTCAGACATGACTGAGCAATTAACCAGCAGCAGCAGCAGCCGGCAAAGGAGAAGATCTGAAAACTGAATAGAGTTACTCTTCTGTAAGAGACATTTGCATTTACAAGGGAAATTATCATTTGTAACAGTGTTTCTTTCTCTGTGCAGGAAGAGATGGATGACTCTCAATTATAAGAGAGGACTGTCCTGGTGGTCAAGTGGTTAAGAGTCCACCTGTCAATACAGGGGACACGGGTTCAATCCCTGCTCCAGGAAGATTCCACATGGCAAGCCCGTAGGCCACAACTGCTGAAGCCCCACGACACCTGGAGCCTGTACTCCACAACAAGAGAAGCCACAGAAATGAGAACGCTTGCATCAAAACTAGAGAGCAGCCCCCACTCACCGCAACTAGAGAAAGCTCATGAGCAGCAATGAAGACCCAGCATAGCCAAAAATAAAAATAAAGTTTAAAGCTTTTTTTAATTAAAAAATAAAATAAATTACAGGAGAATCTTATCAATGGAGAAAGCAAGGACTTAAATCTGCATAGCAAACCATTTACCCTTGTTTACTGTGCTTTTCATGGTCACCTCCATTGCCAGCCTCCCCTTCACACCTTTCTTTCCTTTTATCTTTAGTCAAGATGGCATTTAAGCCTGTATTCTGTGCTACCTCACAGAATTACTCATTTTTCTCTGAGTTTCTCCCTTGTATACATGTCAATACACTTCTGCTTGTTTTTCTCTTGTTAATATGTCTTTTATTACAAGGGTCTCAGCCAAGAACTTAGAAAGGTAGAGGGAAATTATTTTTCCATCTCTACATCGCACCACAAAGTTTCTAAAGGAAACCCAGTCACTAATGAAAATTAACAAAGACACTTATAAACTGAGCACACAGCTCCAGTGAGAGAGTAGAAATGAAGACTTGGAATTTTTTGGTGGGTGGGTGGGGGACAGCATTGCTGGAAACTACACAGATACATGCTGTGTTGGCAAACAAGTGTTTTCATCCTGGATGTGGTAAAATTCAGAGAAAGTCTGCAAAGAGGCAGAGGGAAAGAAAATGTGGGTTATTATTTTAGAAATGGATTGTGAAAGGGGTAAGATTAAAAAAAGAAGAAAGGCTTGTTACTAGAAGAAACCGCTGACCTCAGAAATAAGCAGATGTGTCTCTACCACCAGGAGACAGTTTTAGAACGGATTCTCCCTTGTTAGCTCAAGTTTATTCTTATCCCTAAGCCCAAACGGCCTAGGCGATGGGGACATGGCTTGACTGCAGAATTGCACATGTTGAGAGCCAGAATGCCAGGATAGTGGGAAATACAAACTTTGGAACCAGTCTGCTTTTGTTGAAAGACATAGATGTGACATATAGCCAACTCTGTGCTGGTGAGCGATTTACTCAACCACCCTCGGTCTCAGTTCTCTCTATTTGATAGATGAGGTAAGGATGCCTACCTCACATAACTGCGGAAAGAATTAACATGGCAACATATGAAATATTCTTAGCGCAGTTCCTGGCACACAATTCCTCAAAAGATGTTTGCTTTTGTTACCAAGTCCAAGCTTGCCCCACGTCAGGCCATTGAACTGGAGACAAGCTGTTGAGGCAAGAAATTCAGTTGACAAGGAAGACTGCAGACTAACATCTCAAAATAACTGACTTGTTGGGGTCTGAATGCCAGGTTCTTTTATAGATCAGAGATGAGGGGAAGCAAAGTAAAAAGGCCATTAATCTTGCAAACATCTCCTAGAATGGCAAGCCTCAGGCAGGGGATGTGTTAATTTCTTCCTTCCTGCCATCCACAGGTGGACAGGGTTCTGAAGAAAGGCACCTTAATTTAACAGTCAGGAGGAGTAGGATTCTCTGAGGTAGGCCATTATGTATGATTACAATAACAAAAGCAACAAAGCAAGTCAAAGAAAAAACTACAACATGGAGTCAAAATTGGCTTTTCTCTGTAACACTTTCAACATTTTTTTGTCATTGGATTTTAAGATTGGCACAGTAGAAATAAAAAATCTAATATTTACTGAAATATTTAGACTCAGAGCTTAACTTGCTCTGAAATTTTGTTCTAAAGAATAATAGCATTTGTTTCAGTCTATTTTAATTTTTACAAGCTATTTACATAAATTCCAGAAACCCATAGTGGTACTGTGTGATTAAGACCCACCATCTTAAATCCTATAGAAAACAACTTCCCAGCAAAGCAGGCCTTTAAGACTGTGGTACAGTGCTGGCATCTGGTGGCAGCAGGCCCTGAAACATGAAGTGTTCTAATTTACTGTTTTAGGAAGCAAATTGTCAACACCCATCACAAGAGTTTAATCAGCTACATTTTAGAACCCTTTCAAATTGTACAAATATAACCCAGTTCTAGGAGTTTTAGAGAAAAGAAACTCCAAAGGACTAATAAACATATGAAAAAATGCTCATTGTCTCTAGAAATCAAGATGAAACCAATGAGGTACCACTGTATATCCAACAGATTATCAAATATTAAAAAGCCTGATACCAATTGGTGACAACAATATGAGAAAATGGGAACTTTCAAACACTGCTGTCCACATTTGAAGTGCTATTTTGTTGTACCAGTAGCAATTTAGCAATACCTTAGAAAAGTGAAGATATAAATGGGCAGTAATTCTAATTTGGGGTATACACTCTAGACCTAGGGAAATGTCTGTGCTTAGGAAAAGTTACAAGGATGTTCATGGCAGTATTATTTGTAACAGCAAAAAAAAAATATTCCAAATGTTCATCAATATGAAGATGACTAGTTTTCACTGGGTTAAATAGCATAAAGCAGCAAAGCTGAATTAACAAGGGTTACATGTATCAACAAAGATGAATCTTAAAAATAATAGAAAAATTTTAGAATGACACACACAATATACTATTTATGTACAAATAAAAGCACAGTAGTATATATTGGTTTTGGAAAACTAAATATGTAATATAATAATATACAATGGAACAAGTTCAACACAGAGGGTGCCTTTAGGGAAGGAGGAAGGGGATTGGGATTGAGGAAGACAAAAGGAATTAACCTATATCTACAAGGTTTCACTTCTTAATTTTGCCTATTTTCTCTGGCATTTTTATATAAATGGATGTTTATTATATTCTCCTTTTCTGCACATTTATATGTATACAATGGAATATTATTTAACCACTCAAAAAAATGAACTTCTAACATGTACTACAAAAGGGATGAACCTTGAGGACATGATGCTAAGTGAAAAAGGCCAGACACCAAAGGACAAATAGTGCATGATTCCATTTATATAAGGTACCTAAGGTGGTCAAATTCGTAGAGATAGACGGTAGAATGGTGGTTACCAGGAACTGGAGGGAGAAGGGAATGAGGAGTTGATGTTTAAGGGGTATAGACTTTCCATTTGGAAAGATACAGAAGTTCTAGAGATGGATGGTGGTGATGGTTGCACAACAATGGGAGTGTACTTAATGTCAGTGATTTGTAAATTTTAAAAATTGGTTAAGATGGTAAAACCATGTGTAGATTTTACCACAAAAAAAAAAATATTTTTTAACCCCTAAGCTAGTTCCTGCCCACTGGGCAATCACTTGAGTGTGACAGAAAAGTATGCTCTATTGATGCTTGCAATTGTAGTACGACTGAAGCTGTGCTCAGGAAAAGTGTTACAAGGATGTTCCTGGTAGTATTATTTGTAACGGTTAAAAAAAAAAAGAAAATAGTCTAAATGTTCATCAATAAGAAGATGTAGTACAGCTTGCTGCAGCTGTAGTCAGCGGAGAGGCAAGGAGCTAGCCTTAGCTAGCATTTCAGCCTTTCATAAAAGCTATAGTAATAGGATAACATCAAGATTTAGTGTTTGGTAATTAGAGATGAGTGCAATTTCATTTTACTGCTTCTGGAAATACTTGCTTTTTCTGCCGTGTCATCAACAAGGGACGAAGACCAGCAGTGCCTGCTGATTTTTGAACAAATTCTATTCTTCCACTTTCCCTGGACTCCACCCTCAGCAGCAGAGGTATGACTACAGTTTCCTGATGATGCTTGGTTGTGGTGACAGGATGCCAGGAGATGGCAGCAAAAGCCCATCTAGTAGGAAAGTCCTGCCAAAGGCCCAAGAGAACAGAGAGAAGTCACAGACTGGCTTCGATTGTTATGTCATGGGAAAGTCCTGCCAAAGGCCCAAGAGAACAGAGAGAAGTCACAGACTGGCTTCGATTGTTATGTCTCCATATCAGTTCACCAAAAAGCTTAGTGTTCTGTCGCTGTGTAATAACACCATGCCTTTGGCCAAGAGAGAGACACCAAGCAAAAGAGCCAATCGCCCAAGAAAGAGCACTTCTAAAGTGAGGGCAAGGATAGAGAAAGATAAAGGTGAACCTGGTCAGTCCATGGAGTTGCAAAGAGTTGGACACAACTGAGCGACTTTCACTTTTGGGAAGAGACAGGGAGTACCGAACGAGCCTTGTAAACAGCAATTGAAACTCTTTGAGCTCACATAGTCAGACAAAGACCGTCTTGGCAAGAAGAAGAGCCCACTCTCAAACATCAGGCACACAGGGGAGTTTGCACACCCATGCTAGAATCAGCTAGCGATTTAGTAGCATTTTCTGCTAGTCAGCTCCTTGCTAGGTGACCTAAGATAGGAAGGTATCCCAGCCATCCAGTAGACAAGTGGGCTTACGTCTCCTCTGAAAAGATTTTAAGAGGTCCAGAGTTTAAGCCCAACCTCTGTGGGATGGTATAATTAATCCATAGATAAAGAACATGAGCCTATGGAAGGCAGCATCTTCTTAGAGCGGAAAAAAAAAAAAAAAAAAAGAATGAAAACAAATTGAACTGAAGAAGAAAGAGTCACTAAGGAAAGCCAATACTGTCATGCCCTGGCTTTAGGAGTCACATGTAGACGACAAAAGACTCTCATCTCTGTTCATTTAAAATCTATTCAGGTAATGCTTTAGAAATAGCAGAAAGACACCCAGAGAGGACCAGAATCTGGGAGAACATGGACCAAACTCAGGAAAACAGGGAAACTCTTGGCCTCCAGGCTAAATCTGTATGAAGAGGAATAAGCAGGCTTGAGACTGGAGAGAATCTATCCTCAACCCTGTCCCAACTTGGGAGAAGGCAAGTTAATTGATTTTGTTTGAGAACATAGGAGTAAATATTTTATAAACTTGTAAAACACACAAAAAGCACTAAAAAAATTAAAATCATCCAAAATTCCTCAACTGAAATGTGTCTTATTTCCTCTTTTATTTTTCTTAGGCATATAATTTTTTTATTTTTTTTAAATTGAGACTATATGAAACAGTATCATGAGTACTATTTGAATTTTAAAATTCTGTTCTTTGTACAGAAACAGACTCACAGACTTAGAGTACAAACTTATGGTTGCCAGGGTGGGAAGGGATAGTTAGGGAGTTTGGGACTGACATGAACAAGCTGATATATTTAAAATGGGTAACCAACAAAGCCATACTGTACAGAATAGGGAACTCTGCCCAATGTTATGTGGCAGCCAAGACAGGAGGGGAGTTTGGGGGAGAATGGATACACTGTGTATATGTGTGAGTCCCTTCCCTGTCCTCCTGAAACTATCACATTTTAATTGGCTATATGTGAAAGTGAAAGTCGCTCAGTTGTGTCCGACTCTTTGTGACCCCATGGACTTTATAGTCCATGGAATTCTCCAGGCCAGAATACTGGAGTGGGTAGCCTTTCCCTTCTCCTGGGAATCTTCCCAACACAGGGATCAAACCCAGGTCTCCTGCATTGCAGGCAGATTCTTTACCAGCTGAGCCACAAGGGAAGCCCATTAATGGCTATACTCTGACATAAAATAAAAAGTTTTTTAAAAAATCCTATTCTTTGTAAGTTATTACATGATCAAAACTTAACATAGACTACAAGACTTACAATGAAACTAAACATGTTTTTCCATTATATTTCTAAACTTTATTTCATCAACTGAGCTATTAGAAATGAGGATTTAGCACTCTTACATAATGCCAACCCCCCTCACCTCTAACATTATATCAATTTCTGGTTAAACTAGTATTTACTATTTTCCTTATTATTATTATTATGATTATTATGATTCTCTACAAAGCTAAGTGGTAAGTATGATGTGATTCCTTTTCAGTACTCTTCTATTGCATTCCTGAAATTCATTTGCCTTGTTTTTCCTTTCATTTCAGTTATATATTTGTATAGATTCAAAAGAAACAATTTGGAAATCTGATATTTAATTATCAGATTAATATATAATTAATTGCATAATTATCAGTCATTAGTAAAGGCAAACCTTTTCAAACTAAAAGATACTACCATTATATGCTTCAGCTTTATGTGTTGAAATAGACTTCTGTACATTCTCAATTTTTCACAGAATTGTTAAGCCCTAAAAAGTATTGTTTGATGTATCACACAGACTGCAAGATAACATTTTTCTTATGCTGAATGTCCTAAACTACACACATTGTCAGGATATATTGATGGTGTGCTCTTTGCTAACAAGAAGGAAGAGAAGGAAGAAGGGCAACAGAAAAGGGTGGCAGGGCCTTTTTTCCCCTCACTTGGCATTTATCATTTTCAACATTTCTCCTTTGCCTTCTGAGTGATGTCTTACATTCCCTTTCCCATGGGGACTAATAGGAATGTTCTTAGCGGTGGTCCTGAGCACCTAAGTGGAGATGTCAGTTTCTCTGGCTCTCTAAATCTGAAAGTCTTCCATACTTTCTCCTCATTGGGGAGCATAGTGTCAGTGACTCATTCTGGAATGGATCAGTGTTTTCTGGGTTTTCCTTGTTAACAGACTCAGAATCCGAGTGCCAGAATGGTAAGGGAACCTGAGGCCATTTGGTACATCTTTTTGAGCACTTAACTCAAGTGGCCCTTCAGTTTTTGAACCATACTAGCAGTTGCTGGCTCCGGTCTCTGCATTACTTTCAGCGCAATCATTATTCCATTGAGGATCTTTTTCCCCGTAACTTTTCATCTTTGCCGTTTGCAAATGTCTGGACATCCCCTTCTCCATGTCATACTGTGGCACTCGTACTGGTCCTTTCTCCCAGGGTTGGCTTGAGAGAATTCCCTGGCAGTTCCATGGTTGGGACTCTGCAGTCCCACCACAGGGTGCAGGGGTTCAATTCCTGGTTGGAGAACTAAGATCAGGCAAGCTGTGCAGTGCAACCAAAAAAAAAAAAAGATAAGCTTGAGTTATGTATGGCTTTCTCTTCCTTCTTCCCTCCATTTTGCAATTTGATCTTTAAGCAGAAGCATGCATAATTTTCCCACAGAACAGGGCCATCTTTTTCACATACACTACAAGGACAATCCACCTTAGGATATTTCACTATTCAGATATATATTTGTCATACTTGTCGTGACTTCTGAAGCCATGACCACAGGTATGACAACACAGTAAAATACTCATTTCTTTCTCTTTCATCTGTTTTCTACTGGAAAAAAGATTAAAGTCATTCAAATTTTTATCTCATTTTTTACATACAGAAACATATGTTTTCAATATTATACTACTGGGAATAGTCTCCTAATACTGTAACTCAGCAGTGGAAGTGTTACAACCCTCCGGATGAAAGTGGAAAATTCCAGGAGGGCAGTAAAGCAAGGAGAGCTCTAAGTGCTGAAAGGGACAGTCACCCAGGAACAGAGCAGGTAGCCAGCAGGCACTGGACATTTCCAACTCTTTGTCATCCCATGGACTATAGCGCTCCATGCTCCTCTGTCAGTGGGATTCTGAAGGTAAGAATACTAAAATGGGTAGCCATGCCCTCCTCCAGGGGATCTTCCTGACCCAGGGATCAAACTCGCCTCTCTTATGTCTCCTGCATTGGCAGATAGATTCCCACCCGGGAAGCCTATGAGAAATGCTCTAATCTGGGAGATGTGGTAAGGATGAAGGCAGCGACAGCACTGTTCAGCATCCAGTTGTCCAGCAGAGGGCAGTGTTGTCCAGAGATGCCAACATGGGAGACAGTCGTGGGCTGGGGTAGAAACCATTTGTAAGAACTGGTGAAAACTCTAGCTCTCTCAGCTTGAGAAAACTCAAGGACAAATATCTCTTTGCCTTTTTTCATTTTCTTAGTTTCTTGCTTCTTTATCACTAGTTCTTTATGTTCTACACTGGACTGGAAAACGCCTATGAATACATTTTTCTACATCAGTTCAGTACACTTCAGTCCCTCAGTCGTGTCTGACTCTTTGCGACCCCATGGACTGCAGCACACCAGGCCTCCCTGTCCATCACCAACTCCCGGAGTTTACTCAAACTCATGTCCACTGAGTCGGTGATGCCATCCAACCATCTCATCCTTTGTCGTCCCCTTCTCCTCCCGCTTTCAATCTTTCCCAGCATCATGGTCTTTTTAAATGAGTCAGTTCTTCACATGAGGTGGCCAAAGTATTGGAGTTTCAGCTTCAACATCAGTCCTTCCAATGAATATTCAGGACTGATTTCTGTTGGGATGGGCTGGTTGGTTCTCTTTGCAGTCCAAGGGACCCTCAAGAGTCTTCTCCAACACCACAGATCAAAAGCATCAATTCTTCAGAACTCAGCTTTCTTTATAGTCCAGTTTTCACATCCATACATGACCACAGGAAAAACCACAGCTTTGAATAGACAGACCTTTGTTGGAAAAGTAATATCTCTGCTTTTTAATATGCTGTCTAGGTTAGTCATAACTTTTCTTCCAAGGAGCAAGTATCTTTTAATTTCATGGCTGCAGTCACCATCTGCAGTGATTTTGGAGCCCAGAAAAATAAAGTCTGACACTATTTCCACTGTTTCCCCATCTATTTCCCATGAAGTGAGGGGACCAGATGCCATGATCCTAGTTTTCTGAATGTGGAGTTTTAAGCCAACTTTTTCACTCTCCTCTTTCACTTTCATCAGGAGGCTCTTCAGTTCTTCTTCACTTTCTGCCATAAGCATGGTGTCATCTGCATATCTGAGGTTATTGATATTTCTCCAGGCAATCTTGATTCCAGCTTGTGCTTTATCAAGTCCAGCATTTCTCATGATGTACTCTGCATATAAGTTCAATAAGCAGGGTAACAATGTACAGCCTTGACGTATTCCTTTTCCTATTTGGAACCAGTCTGTTGTTCCATGTCCAGTTCTAACTGTTGCTTCTTGGCCTGCATACAGATTTCTCAGGAGGCAGGTCAGGCGGTCTGGTATTCCCATCTCTTTCAGAATTTTCCACAGTTTGTTGTGATCCACACAGTCAAAGACTTTGGCGTAGTCAATAAAGCAGAAGTAGATGTTTTTCTGGAACTCTCTTGCTTTTTCGACGATCCAACAGATGTTGGCAATTTGATCTCTGGTTCCTCTGCCTTTTCTAAATCCAGCTTGAACATCTGGAAGTTCATGGTTCACATATGGTAGTTTGAACATTCTTTGGCATTGCCCTTCTTTGGGATTGGAATGAAAACTGATCTTTTCCAGTCCTGTGGCCGCTGCTGAGTTTTCCAGATTTGCTGGCATATTGAGTGCAGCACTTTCACAGCATCATCTTTTAGGGTTTGAAATAGCTCAACTGGAATTGAGCTAGCTTTGTTCCTCCACTAATTTTGTTTGCAGTGATGCTTCCTAAAGCCCACTTGACTTCACACTCCAGGATGTCTTGCTCTAGGTGAATGAGCACACCATGGTGATTATCTGGGTCATGAAGATCTTTTTTGTATAGTTCTTCTGTGTATTCTTGCCACCTCTTCTTAATATCTTCTGCTTCTGTTAGGTCCATACCATTTCTGTCCTTTATTCAGCCCATCTTTGCATGAAATGTTCCCTTGGTAACTCTAATTTTCTTGAAGAGATCTCCAGTCTTTGCCATTCTATTGTTTTCCTTTATTTCTTTTCATTGATCACTGAGGAAGGCTTTCTCATCTCTCCTTGATATTCTTTGGATCTCTGCATTCAGATGCTTATATCTTTCCTTTTCTCCTTTGCCTTTCGCTTCTCTTCTCTTCACAGCTATTTGTAAGGCCTCCTCAGGCAACCATTGTGCCTTTTTGCATTTCTTTTTCTTGGGGATGGTCCTGATCACTGCCTCTTCTACAATGTCACAAACCTCTGTTTATAGTTCATCAGGTACTCTGTCTATCAGATCTAATCCCTTGAATCTACTTGTCACTCCCACTGTATAATTAATTGTAAAGGATTTGATTTAGGTCATACCTGAGTGGTCTAGTGGTTTTCCCTACTTTCTTCAATTTAAGTCTGAATTTGGCAATAAGGAGTTCATGATCTGAGCCACAGTCAGCTCCCAGTCTCATTTTTGCTGACTACATAGTTAAAATCTAATCTTTTGACTTCTTGAAACCACCTCTACTGGAACCCTCTGTTTTCCTTCTACAATTTCAGTGGACATTGATCTGATAAGGTCCAGAAGTTTGCTAAAGCCTTACCAAGTGCCCTTATCAATAGGCTTTCTCTAGAAATTTTATCTTTGGAGAAATTGAACAGTCCTAATCTCCAGTGTAGGATAGAAGGGTTAAGTTCAATGGTTGCCATTAATAGGAGTGGGCATGAGAAGGGATTGTGAGTCCTCATCATTCAGTTGGGAAGACCTTCATCAATCTTTTCAATGTGACAGTCTCCCGCAACTGCTGTGCCTGTTGTCCTGGAACTAAGAGTTTCTCTGGTATGAAGTATCTTCAGAATAAGCCTTTAGTTTCCAGTGCAGTTCTGGGAGGAGTGGTCTCCTGGATTCATAGAAGGAGAGGGAAAAGGGGCTGGGGGTCATTGTGCAGACTTTGAAAACAACTTCCTTATTTTCAGCACCATGCCTCAGCTCACCATCAGAGCTACACTATTTTGTGAGAGCGTTTCCTTGTCAGCAGCTTGAACCAGAATACTTTCCGTGGCATCCCCTCTGCCAGCTGGTAACTTCCTAGCTGCCAAAGATGTGTGGGTATGTTTTCATAGTTGTCTCTTCTCCCATCTTCTTTATCCCTGTTTCTTTAAAGAGCCAAATTACAACAATTCCTTAAAAAGTATTAATCTCCAAAGGCAAACACTTACACTCCAACATGTTTAAGCATAAATTCAACATTTTTTTCCTCTTAGGATTTGTGAAAGCTTACCCAGTATCATTAACAGCTTTAATTTAAATTTGTATATTGAAATACAAGTGGTTTAACATTTTACTTCTCAAATTAGCATATTTGCTGTTCCTTCCTCTTCCGCTTCCTTTCCTCCAGCAATCTGATTTTTATTGATTATCTTGTCCTTTTCAGTTTTAACATTAACTTGATACCAAAGCCGGATAAAGACAACACAAGAAAATTACAGATTAATAATATCCCTTTTGAATATAGATGCAAAAATTTTTCAGCAAAATCCTAGTAAAATGAATCCAGTAGCATGTCAAATAATGTAACCTCCCAGCTATATAAGATGAGGAAATCAGCACAGTTATAAATTCTAACAGTGTAGAAATGATATTGCTTCATACCATCTCTTCTCTTTCCCTTCCATTTCAATTAGTTATAAAACAGAATGTGAATGTCCAAAAGTATTTTAGCCAATCATATATTTAAGTATATTGTGATGAGTTCTTTTATCTTTTTTCCAGTACTTTTATATGATTGAATTTCATATTTATCTAAAGAAAGGGCTTATTCTCTGAAATCTAGAATATTCATTCAATGCTTTTGCAGGCATTTCTCCAAACTCTTGTTCAAATATGGTCAAGCAAAGTCCTTAAGTGAATAAAGCATGACCAGAGCATTTTTTAAGGAACAACGACTCTTTGAGAGGTAGCGAATATTGAAGATTAAAAGTAGTCTTCTTTCTATAAAGCTTTAAAATTAGAAGGCCACACCACAATGTCACAGGAAAGAGACACTCTTAGAAAAAGTTATTTGATTTTAGTGATGACCATTTTGTGTCCAAAATCAAAGTGAATCTTTGGACAGCCAGGCAAAAGATTATCATTCACAACAGAGAAACAACACATAAAACTATTAATGTTTGATTTGAAACCATTAAAGTACTGAAGCAATGGCCCAGAGCAAATAAACGGATAAAAAGAATTTAAAAGGCCGAATGAGAAAAGAGATATTTAAGGGAGTCCAGTCAGTTCAGTTCAGTCGCTCAGTCATGTCCAACTCTTGCAACCCCATGGACTGCAGCATGCCAAGCTTCCCTGTCCATCACCAATTCCCAGAGCTTGTCCAAGTTCATGTCCATTGCATCGGTGATGCCATCCAGCCATCTCACTCTCTGTCGTCCCGTTTTCTTCCTGCCTTCAATCTTTCCCAGCATCAGGGTCTTTTCAAATGAGTCAGTTCTTCACATCAGGTGGCCAAAGTACTGGAGTTTCAGCTTCAGCATCAGTCCTTCCAATTAATATTCAGGACTGATTTCCTTTAGGATTCAGGGAGTCCAATGCATACATAATTGTATTCTGCTTTTTTATTTCATTTCTTTTGTTTGCTGTGATTCCTTTTGTTTGCCACCTTCTTTCAAAGTCCCATGGATTTTTTTCTTCCATTTTAAATATGACTTGACAGAGCTCAGCAAATATCTTTCCTATGTCAGTATATTTTCCATGAGCTCTTATACATTTGCTTTGTGTTATTCTTTCATAAAGAATATTGCTTTTCCTGAGTTTTACTGTTTAGAAAGATATATTTCAAAGTTTTCATTTTCTCTGTGGCAATATTTTTCTGGTGAAGACTAGGCTGTCACATGTTATTTCCATTCCTTTGTTTCCTCTTTTCATCTCTAAATAGGTCATGTGCTGTTTCCTTTCTGATTATTCATCTTTAGCTCAGGAAATACCCTGGTTTCCTCTTTGGAAGCAACACTAAGACTGTCAGTGTGGTAGTCTCCTTCATTGTAGTATGTCCAGTGAACTTCTCTTTGTTCAATCTGATAGGTTTTTCTGGTGTACTTTTTTAAGGAGTGGACAGATGACAGATCCTAATATGTGAGACCAGCATATGACAAGTGTACAAGTTGAGAATTATATATTAAGTAAAAAGTTTTATTACCAACAGACTGAAAGCACAGCCATGACTTTCATTTCACATTGTTAGCAATTTAAAGGACCATTGAGAAAAGTAATAGATTGTCAGTGGTACTTTCTACCCTACTTCCTCCACCTCTACTTACATTTCTAGGTTTATAGGCGAACTGTCCCAAGAGCATAAGAACCAAATGAAAGTGAAGATACAGTCTAGCAACTTCACTTCTAAAGATATATCCAAAAAGAATACAACATGTCCAAAAATGTTGAGAAAAGTTTTGCAAAACTTGGAAATAATGCAGAAGAATGAATTAATGTCCTTTCCAATGTCATTGTGGAGTATTTTCTAAAAGATCTGTTCATGGGTTATTTAATTATATAGGAACATATATCATTTTCCCCTCCATTCACTATTATTGTGGGTCAAGATAACCAGTTACACGTTAACATGTAACAAATCTTTGTCCTATAGAGAAGTAAGTGATTTTCTTTTCCAGTAGAAAAAATAATCCCAATGGTATTTTGTTGCCCTATAGGCCATTAATCAGTTATGTATCTAATTTAGCAATCTTATGCCAGATTTCTTTCAGGACCTACATATACTGAATTGCTTGATTTACCCTTTGAACCAGTTTTATCAACTTGTCAGTTCTCTCAATAATTAGTTAAACATTTCATGAACTTGCTACTTTGACAGTTGATCTCTGAACAACATGAAGACTAGGAGCACCACCACCTGTGCTGTCGAAAATCTGAGTATAACTTTATACTCGTCCTTCTATATATGCGTTTTTTTAATATCTGAGCTTCTGAATCCACAGATTCAACTAACCACAGATTGTGTCGTACTTTGGTAGGTATTTATTGAAAAACATCCATGTATAAGCCGACCGGCACAGTTGAAACCCATTTTATTCAAGGTTCAACTGTATATCAGTAATCTTTTTAACATTTAAAAAATGTATACTTTGACAAAGATTAGGCATCAGGGTGTTTATAAAAGCAGGATTAAAACAAAAAAGTAGCTTCTAATTCTGAACAAAATGGAAGAGGTGTGATAACCTTATTCTTCACACTAAGTACAGCTATAAACCCTGGAAATAATACATAAATCAACATTCAAAGGTGCTGAATGATGAAGAAAAGAACGCAGACTATTTAGGGATCTCACGATTTGAGTCATGACATGAAGGTAAGTTCCCAGAGTTTTGTTTTTGCTTCCTATATATATGCACTGGGCTCTGGAGAAGTCCACAATCTGCAGACAGAAATGAGAAAGATAAAAAGGCTTCAGGAGAAGCATACTATTGTTAACCAAAGAACAATAATAGTAGTCTAACAAGATAGAAACAGTTTTACAATATTTACCCTATTGCAAACACCACTGAAAACACAATGTGAATCCCTTTTTGCACTCCATCATCAGAGACTGAGTCAGGAGCAAGGATTCCTGTCTTCACTTGTGAGTAGTAAGGTAGTGATCTGAACTCTAAAGAAATAAATGTTAAAAAACAGCTAGAGAGAAATAATACATTGCTAATAGTATAACAATGATTGAAGACAAGATTTGTCATTGAAAACCATAGCGGACAGGAGACCTGGGAAGAACATTTTTTTAAGTGATAAAAGAGAAAAATGTATTCACCCAGAATTCTTTAGACAATGTAAATATTGTTTAGGAATGAAGGGAACCAACCAGGTGATTAGAAGGTTGAAATATTCAGCTTCACCTCCTGATCTCTAGGGAGGGTAGGTGGGCTGGAGGTTGGGTCCAACCACCACTGGATGTTTGGAGAAGGGATAGGCTACCCACTCCAGTATTCCTGGGCTTTCCTTGTGGCTCAGCTTGCAGGAGACCTGGGTTCAATCCCTGGGTTGGGAAGGTCCCCTGGAAAAGGGAAAAACTACCCCAAAACTAAACTACCAAAACTAAATGATATCAAACTAGAAAATGTCAGGACTGACGTTTTCCAGTCCTGTGGCCACTGCTGAATTTTCCAAGTTTGCTGGCATGTTGAGTGCAGCACTTTCACAGCATCATCTTTGAGGATTTGAAATAGCTCAGTTGGAATCCCATCATCTCCACTAGCTTTGTTCATAGTGATGCTTCCTAAGGCCCACTTGACTTCACACTCCAGGATGTCTGGTTCTAGGTAAGTGATCACACCATCGTGGTTATCATCAAATTACATAGGATATTACTTATATATGGAATCTAAAAATATGGTACAAATGAACTTATTTACAAAACAGAAATTGAGTCACAGATGTAGAAAACAAACTAAAAGGTTACCAAAGGCAAAGGTGGGAGGGGATAAGTTAGATTGAGATTAACATATACACATTACTACATATAAAATAGATAGATAATAAGCACCTACCATATAGCAAAGGGAACTCTACTCAATAATCTGTAATAACCTATATGGAAAAAGAACCTGAAAAAGAATGGAGATATATATATATATATATATATATATATATATATATATATATATGAATCACTTAGCTGTACACATGAAACTAACACAACATTGCAAATCAACTACACTTCAATTTTTTTTAAGGATATGCCTATTAGACATACAATTTGGGATATAAACCTGGAGATCAGGAAAAGTGATCTGGGCTGAAGATATAATTTGGGGCGATACCAGCTTATAGTGGCATTTAATGCAAAACCAAGTGGCTAGATCAGCTATCAGGTATGACCTAGTGTGTCTTAGATATTAAGAGGTCTCACTGGGCTATTGATGCTCAAAAAGATAACAGCTCAAGCTGTCACAGGCAGTGGAAAAGTCAGAAAAGCTAGAAGTTTAAATGGTCAGTCTTCATCTTACATCTTAAGAGGATGAGACCAGTTTTCTAAAGGCCCATGGAGTTGTTTTTGGAGCACAACAACTTGCAGGGAAAATGAAGTTTCACTTGGTGAAGATGAAATTGTGCCCCAAAGACTGAGCAAGCCCAAGGCTATAGCAAGTGGACATAGGGTTGTTCCTGAGAATTTGTATAACACATAGCTTATAACATCCCCCAATTTGGAATCCTGTTTCTTGTCATGTGGTTGAGATTTGACCCTTGCTACGAAAGGGTTGGACATAACTTGTGACTAAATTACTACTACAACAATCAAATCCCAAGTACTCTAGACTGAGAACCTACCAAAATGCACTTTGGGTTAAATAGTGAATGCTTATCAACTTAAGGGATTGATTTTTCATAGATCAAGGAAGCCCCATATCCAGATTTAAACATGAAAAAGAGTTGTACCAATGTGTTGGCTTTGACACTGTAATAGAGTTATGTAAGATATTAATAGTAGGGGAAGATGAGTGAAGGGTAGATGGGACTCTCTGTACCATTTTTTCTAGTGAATCTATAATTACCTCAAAATAAATTTTGGTTGCTGTTTCAATGAGGTACAGGAGTCTCTCCAGAGGTCTTTCTCAAGGTCAGAGATCCTTTGAACACTTATAATTAGATTCCTAGCCTCACAGATTAACTTATCTGAATAAGGAGCCTTATAAAATATGCTGTCACAGTAGGGATGACCATAACCCATGTGCTGCAAACCAAAATAAGCAATCTATCTTTTACACTAGGGGTTCTTAAGTTAGAAATCCAAAGTATTATAATATCCATGGAATTTTCATTTTATTGAGAAAGCATTCATCTTTATTTTTACTAACCTCTAATTCAAATTTTGGAGAAGGAAATGGCAACCCACTCCAGTGTTCTTGCCTGGAGAATCCCAGGGACGGGGGAGCCTGGTGGGCTGCCATCTCTGGGGTCGCACAGAGTCAGACACGACTGAGGTGACTTAGCAGCAGCAGCAGCAAAATTCAAATTTAGTACTTCTTCAGCTAATATATTCACCATTAGCAAAATCAATGAATTTGTCACAGTAGAAATCAGCTATTTTTCATTCCACATTACCTTGCTGCTGAGCTCAATTTTGTGTTGATCACTACCTCAAAATTATGGTAGTAATTAGAGTAGCCACCAGTTGTCACAAGCTCACTGTCTTTGTGTCTACAGATACTGGTGCAAGGCAATTGCCCAACTCTGGGCCAGGTAGACATTCAGCTACTGAGGAATGAAGTAGAAATTTAAGTCATGGCTGACCAAGAAAGCCATGTTATTTTCCTGTACTCACTACCTACAGTTAGTTTGGGCTTCCCCAGTCGCTCAGCTGGTAAAGAATCTGCATGCAATGCAGGAGACCTGGGTTCAATTCCTGGGTCGGGAAGATCCCCTGGAGAAGGGAATGGCAACCCACTCCAGTATTCTTGCCTGGACAGAGGAGTCTACAGTTCATGGGGTCGCAGAGAGTCAAACACGACTGAGCAACTAACACGTCACTTCTTTTCTATAAATGAAAGTTTCTGAGTCATTCTTGTTTTTACAAAACTAGCACAGTCAAATAAGAACATAACTCTTCATTAGGCAGCATGAATTTTCTAACAGATAGTACATGGACTGTAAGCGTGGACCAGGCAAGCTGAAACACATCTGAGAGTTGTAGTAACCTTAACCAAGACATTTAAACAGTTCTTAGTAACAGATTGTGTAATGTTGTAGGTCATGCACAGTGTAAATGTGATGATTAACAAATGATTTTTTTCCTTATACTCTTTTAGTATATGGTTAGGAAGTAAAGGGGCTTCCCAGGTGGCTCAGTGGTAAAGAATTTATCTGTCAGTGCAGGAGATGCAAGAGGTGTGGGTTCGATCCTTGAGTTGGGAAGATACCCTGGAGGAGAAAATTGCAACTCACTCCTGTATTCTTGTCTGGAAAATGCCATGGACAGAGGAGCCTGGTGGGCTACAGTCCATAGGGTCACAAAGAGTCAGACATGACTGAGCGGCTGAGCATGCATGCAGGAAGTAAAGACATACACAAGGGTGAAATAAGGTATTTTACAAGGGGTATTCATACATCGTTTTGTGGAAATACCCTACTCAGTGTTTAAAAAATAATTATTGCAAGAAAACCAATTACACATGAACACTATTTTTCTAGAAAGGCACAGAAGGCCACATATCTGGAATGATTGAAGTTCTTTACCAAGGTGAAGCTGCAATTCAAAATTCCATTTCAGTGATGAAAAATGACTGACACCTGGAAACACTGCAACTCTTTCAAAAGGTTTTTACTTTTTTCCTGATGATAATGCTGAACCATGGGTTTGTAATCTCTTCTTAAATATAAAACTATATCAAAGAATTTGTCTCAGCCAAAGATGATCTATTGATTTTTTTAAAACAGTAGTTTTGAGATATAATAAACATATGAAAAGAATTAACTCATTTAAAGTATTAAATTCAGTGGGGTTTCTTTAGTATAGGAAGTTGTGCAGCCATTACCGCCATCTAATTTCTAAACATTTCATCATCTCAAAAAGAAATCCCAGGGACTTCTCTGGTGGTCGAGTGGCTAAGACTCTTTGCTCCCATAGTTGGGGGCTTGGGTTCAATCCCTGGTCAGGGGACTAAATCCCACATGCTGCAGCTAAGAATTCCCACATGCCACAACAAAGACCTGGCACAGCCAAATAAATAGTAAAATAAAAAAACCTTAGGGAAGGCAAGTGTTCTTGTCTCACAACATGTATTAGGGAAGCTTTAGTTCCTTCTGAAACAACACATTGTGAAATTGAGATTTTTCATCACTTGCATCCACTAAACAAACTGGAAAATAAGAACTGAATGGATGTCCAATATGACATGCATTCTGGCTGACCCACAGACCACCTAGATTCAACATTGTGACACAAGCTAAGCAGCCTTCACACTGATGTCTTTAAACTTTAACTTATTCATGTTTAAAATGGATTGCATGTTATTTAATGCATTAAGGTATATATTTTTATAATACAAGTTTGCTTTCAAATTGATACCTTGCAAATTTTTTACTTTGAAATCCCATGTGTTTCATATTAGACTTTTATACACATTATTCTGAACTGCCCACAGAGTTCAAACTATAAAAGTAGATCATGGGGAAAAGCACAGAGGCCTTGCAGCAACTGCAGAGAAGAACATGTCTTCCAAAGGAGAAGAAAAATCACTGCAGCATTTTTTAAAATGCTGTACTGAAATATATCAATAGTGAATGACAATGAGCCTCTGGCTCTTTTCTACCTCAATCTAAAGTTCCAAATTGCATACTGTCAATTTGATTGGGAGTAACAAGAAAGATGAAGCCTCTGACTTTTCTATATGAAAAGTCTTTAACCCTTAAAAGAGGCCAGCAAATAGATATTTCCGAGATTGCTTGTTGGGCAATTATTACAAGCAAATTTGTAAAGCAGACTTTTTTTCAGGGTTGCAAAGGTACCTGTCTTTTTTTTTTTCCTTTTCTTTTTGTCCACACCAAGTGGCTTGTGGGATCTTAGTTTCCCAACCAGGGATCTAACCCAGGCCCTGGCAATGAAAGTGCTGTCTTAATCACTAGACCGCCAGGGAATTCCAAATATGTCTTTTAAAAAATTTTATTGAAATATAGTTGACTTACAATGTTGTGTTTATCCTTTTCTATTATAGTTTATCACAGGATATTGAATATAGTCCCCTGTGCTCCACAGCAGTACCTTATTTTTTATCTATCCTATATATAATAGTTTGCACCTAAAGCAGATTCTTATATCAGCCCAAAATGGCACTGTCTTCAGAGTTACATTTGATCTTTTTAGAAAAATCTTGCAGCTTTCTATATAGAATTATCACTGTGGGTAGCAGAGTTGATACTAGTTTGTAAATCTTCACTGCTATATTATGGACGTAAGAAAGATGGCTTTTTTCAACTAAGTCAGATAGTAGAAATATAAACCAAATTCCCTGGGATCAAAGGCATCTAACTGTATATTCTTGTTCCAGTTTAAAAAAAAGAAAAAAACCTTATAGTGCAAAGCATGGCGACCCTTGGGTCAACTGCTCTGTGCCTACGTCAGCTAGGACTTCTAGGTGGGTTCTTTGAGGAAGAACCAGAATCTGGACTTACACACAAGATACATATAAATACCTCAATACACTGAAGAAAAGGCTCATGATCGAATCAAGGGCCCCATTCCATGGTTTCGGACACAAAGAGAATCAATCAGTGAAGAATGAAAGTTTAAGATAATCAGGAAACAAAAGATGGAATAGGAGAGGCTTCCTACTGAAAGGAAGATGAGTTCCTTGCTAAATTCCCTGATTCTAATATTATAATTTTTAATGGAAATATTTCTATCCATTTCAATCATTTTAGTACCTGCCATGTGTCAAGGGCTAGACAATGGAGATCCAAAGGTAAAGGACTGTTCTTGACCTCAGTGAGTTTGTAGTTCATCATTTTGCATATTTAGGCATATCAGACTTGATACGTTCAAAACAGAACTCTTCAGGATCCCCATGCAGTATCCCACCACACCCCCAGTCTTACTCATCTCAGCTAATGTCACCATCCACCCAATAGTCTGGAAGAAAATTCTGTGCTACCCTTGATTTATCTCACATCCCACAGCCAATTTGTCAACAATCATGGAAGTTAAAGCTTCAAAGTTTTCAAAATTAGACCCACTTCTCACGACCTTCCTCAAACCCACCTGCACCACCACCACCTACTTGACTCTACTGCCAGGTCCTCTGAACTGATCCTGCTCCATTCTCACCTCTGCACAAGTCAGGGTGACCTATCAACCACACATGTCAAGTGTCATGCCCCTGCTTAAAACCTCCCAATGAGGGACTTCCCAGGCAGTCCAGTGATCAAGACTGTGCTTCCACTGCCAGGAGCCCAGGTTTGATTCCTGGTCAGGGAACTAAAATCCCACAAGCCACACAGCCCCAGTGAGGTGACAATATATTGATACTTAACAAAAAAATCCCAACTGCTAACTCTTTACCATAGTCTGCAAGACTACATAATTCCTGTCCCTGTCTGCCTTATATCTTTCTGCTTTCCTCCTTATTCAGTACTCTTCAGCCACATTGGTCGCATTTTTGTCCTCCTGCACTTACTGGTAAAAAGAAACTCCCTCCATCCCTCCAGGCATTCCATTCTATTGCCTCCTTCCCATTCAGGTCTCTACACTACAGAGGCCTCCCTTATAACCTTAACTAAAATAGCTACCCTTACTGTAGCTACCCCAACCACATAACCCTGTTTTGTCTTTATGGCACTTGGTTTTAAACATTCTGATATACATGTATCATTTCACTAGTACCACTAGTCCCCATTCTAGATCCTGGGAATAAAGTATCAATTGTCTGCTGGGTCTTATGACTGCCTGACTCAGTGACAGCCATTCCTGACTGTTCTTTCTGTTAGCTAAAGTTGCCTATAAGTACAGTTATTTAATTTCTGTCTAATATCTGCTTATTCTGTTTCTTAAATGTATTCACTTACCTCTCTTACTCAGCTTGAGACATCGTCCTCTCCACTTTACCTGCTCCTTTTCCCCCTATATGCTCTATTCTCAGAATCAGACATAAGCAGACACTTACCTGATGCTTCCCATACAAAGATAAGCATCTCCTTCTCAATGCAAAGTTTGCCTATTTGCTGTCCTAACAGTAGATCCCACCAACAGTTGTTGTTGGTTTTGTTCAGTTGCTAAGTCATGTCCAGCTCTTTGGAATGCAGCACACCAGGCTTCCCTGTTTTTCACCATCTCCTGGAGTTTGCTCAAACTCATGTTCATTGAGTTGGTGATGCCATCCAACCATCTCATCCTCTGTTGTCCCCTTCTCTTCCTGCCTTCAATCTTTCCTAGCATCAGGGTCTTTTCCAGTGAGTCAGTTCTTCGCATCAGGTGGCCAAAATATTGGAACTTCAGCATCAGTTCTTCCAACAAGTATTCAGAATTGATTTCCCTTAGGATTGACTGGTTTGAGCTCCTTGCAGTCCAAGGGACTCTCACAGAGTCTTCAGCACCACGGTTCGAAAGCATCAATTCTTCAGTGTTCAGCCTTCTTTATGGTCCAACTCTCACATCTGCACATGACTCCTGGAAAAAGCATAGCTTTGAGTATATGGACCTTTGTTGGTGAAGTGATGTCTCTGTTTTTTAATATGCTGTCTAGATTTGTCCCAGCTTTTCTTCCAAGGGGCAAGCATCTTTTGGGGTTTATAATGAATACACTAGGAAGTCTTTCATATATGACAGAAGTCGAACAGACCTCTGGGAGACCTGACGTAAAGAACAAAACTATGACCCCAATTTGTTCTAGAGATGGACACTGGAGTGTCTGTTCCTTTTCAAACTGAGGTCATCTAGTAGGTGAGCAAATCAGAGTTGATCAAAGCCTATAGCTTTCGGAACCAGAGTTTCCTCTCTCATTGCAGGACCTATTCATTGATCAGTTGAATCAACTTAAACCAACCTCTCAGATTCTAGGGCTCCCAAATCTGCTGAGGGCAGCTCTGCAACTCAGATGTCACTGAAAAGAGTAGGATTGCTGAGAAACCACTGAGTCAGAAATGCTAGCCCTGTAATCTCAAGTAGTAACTGCTCTGATACTGCAGTGCCTGTGTTGCTACCATCCAAGTCTAATTGCATCAAGCTCACCCACTTGTCCAGCTGTTCTGTTCAGCTGTAACCGAATATGGAGCTACAGAATCCAAAATTCATAGGGAACAGAACAGCAACATTCTTTAGGTCCCAGCTTACTAAGGAGGCGGGACATGGGGTAGAGCCACAACTCTAGCCATGACATTTGGTAATCCATAGAGAAATCATGACATTTTCATCACAAGCCATGTGCTCCATGCACATACATCCATCATCAATGGCATTGGCCCCATTGTTAAGCCCAGGAAGAGGAACATGGAGGTGAGGGAGGCAATGATCCAGCCCAATGGGCTGCCCAGCCTCTAAGTGAGTAGAATTGAGAATGGCTGGAGATCAATTCTATTCACCTCCCCCCCACCACATTCCCTGCTTACCTCCACTGAACAGGATATGGCATCCTGCAGCCAGCCGTGTTCACACTAGCTCCCACAGAGGAGGTGTGCCCTACATGTGGGATGCTACAGTGTGCTGCCCCAGGCTCAGAAAGCCTTTGCCCCTTCTGCTAAGAAGTACCCTGGGCCAGTAGCAGACACCGACAAGTAGGCCCTTATATTGTATCTCCCATTTCCCATGCTCACTTCATCCCTCTGAGCAGTATTGCTGAACACACCCATCTCCTGTGCTGAGCACACCCATCTCCTGTCCAACATGATGGTCTATTAAAGAGAATCCACAGATTTGTGAACCAAGCCTTGGTCTAACAGTCCAGTAGAAAATGAAAGGCACCCGTTGGTGGATAACTCCTGCCAAGGACAGAGCGATATCTCACAAGACCACCCTGTGAAACAGACTAGTGTCTTACCTTACTGACTTTGAGCCTTTGGCACTAGGATCCTTTAAGCTACAAGCTTCATTAGCGTGACCACAAGATCCAGCCACTATTTTTTCAGCTGTACCACCAGACCTATTTATGTATCCCACAACACCTTGCTCCTTATATTCATATTTTAAGAGCTCCATCTCTACAAATATTTCAAACAGAGACAAGGGAGTTGCCTCGATGTTTTATATTCCTGCACAACTGACTTAGTTCCCAGGACCCAGTCCATAGCAAAAGGAGACTCCTTCTAGAAGCCAGACGAGGTTTGCTAACGCTAACTTGCAGCAGGGGTTGTTAATCCATGGTTTGGCTTATGGAGAGTTCAGTCTCTATCGTGTCACCAAGATCAGAGCATAGCCCACTCACCCTTTGTTTTTGATCCTTCACATGTGAAGGTCACAGGTCTTTATCAGACTATACCTCTGGGATACCCCCAGTCCTGCCAGCCTTCAGGAAGGACTTTTAGCTGTTACTGAAGCAGGAGAAAACAATTTGGTTTGGACAATGGCTGGATGCCCACCAACAGTAAGGACAAAACCCAAGACTATGAATGGAATTCGGGCAATTCACCTGGGCGTTGTCTCCTTGAGAACCTGCTTCAGGTAGACTCAACAGCTCCAAGGAGCCTGTATTCACCTCCTCCTTTCACCACACTTGTAATATAGAGATGCCTAGTGACATAATCGACAACCTTTGAGAAACTCTCTGCAACACCTGAATTTGACTTAGAACAAGGTATGGGAACTTGAAGATCTTTCACCCTTCCAAGCTCTGAACATCTCTGGATTTTGTATGAATTTTCCCAGTGACCGTTGTGTCTACACTAGTGGACATCTTCAAAGAAATGGCATATGTCAGACTTAACTCAGATACCACATTTACTCTATCCACTACCACCTTGCTTAGTGAAACTTTATGACGTGTAGACTAAATCACTTTATTTTTAGCCCAAGTCACATTTTTGAGGATAAGCTCCAGCCTCAAGTCTATACCCACAGCTCCTCTCCCATCACTCCCAGGCATCTAAGGTACATCAGTGGTGTTTAAGAGATATATATGCTATTTCATATCCCACGAATAACATCAATGTTGCACCTATGCTATAGTCAGCAATTTTTGTTGTTGCTCTTTAGTTGTTAAACTGCTTCCAGCTCTTTTGTGACCCCTTGGACTGTAGCCTACCAGGCTCCTCTGTCCATTGGATTTCCCAGGCAAGAATACTGGGGTGGGTTGCCATGGATCACCCCCAAAACCATTCCACACAAACTACAGCTTCTACACCTCTGGCATCTATTCCTGAATGCTTACCAAACGGACAACACTTGGGGTATATCACTCCTCCCCAGTATCCTAGAAGTACCCAGCTGCCACTAGTCATTTAACTTATCTCAATGGGTTCTATTGTTCAGGACTTTCTGTTTTGTTTTGTTTTGTTTTGAACTAATCACTCTTGTAAACAGAGTGGATTATCCTATATCTGATTTGGCAACTTGACTTTTTAACTGGCTACTTGCCTTTAAGATCTCTTCAACCATTTTTTAAAACTTTTTATCTTATATTGGAGTAGAGCCAATTAGTAATGTTGTGTTATATATACTGTACTATATTTAAAATGGATAACCAACAAGGTCCTACTGTATAGCACATAGAATTCTGCTCATGTTACATGGCAGCCTAGATGGGAAGGGACTTTGGAGCAATCGATGCATGTAGATGTACGGCTGAGTTGTTTTGCTGTGTACCTGAAACCATCCTGTTTGATACAGCATGAGGCACTGCTACTTACTAGTCCAAGTCCCTCTCTCTGTTTCCAAATAGCACGTGGCCCTCTTTTGGAGCCACTCTGACCTCTCAGCCACTTTCAGATCCATATATAACCAGCCTGTCCACACCTGCACTGTTATTCTACCCAATAGGTCTTTTCTCTTCCTGGGGACCCCCCACTGGTTTTACTCCCCAAGGGCTGTCACAACATGGCCACAGTGAGCTGAGCCTTTGTCCTATTACAGTACAGCAGTGTAGAGCCCACTATGTTAGTTGGGTACCTCAGCTAACTCTGCTGGACTTAAGAACAAACTGGACTTACAAACATCCTCTCAGAACGTAACTCATTCATATGTAGGGGACTTACTGTAGTCTATGCGATGTCTTCCCATCTGGCCTACCAGTAGAGAATCTGCCTGCCGATGCAAGAGACCTAAAAAACGCAGGTTCGATCCCTGGGTGGAGACGATCTCCTGGAGGAGGGCATGGCAATCCACTCCAGTATTCTTGCCTGGAGAATCCCACAGACAGAGAAGCCTGGCAGGCTACAAGTCCATGGAGTCGCAAAAGAGTCCCGCACGACGAGATTCAAAAGCAACTGCAGCCACTCAGCGCCCTCACATGGTAAAGAGCAGTCGTGCAACTGGGCAAACCTCTGCAAATCAAACCCCAACTCAGAGCCTCAGGGGCTTCTGACAACAAAACAGGAAATTCTGCAAAATTTTGGAGTCCAGTAGAGTTTATGGACATGGAATGAAACTCACTTGTCCTTTCACAGACTGGGAAACTGAGGAGGAAAGAGAGATGCACACAATAAAGAAAGAAAGAGGCAGAGTCAAGGTCTTTGCAAGTCAAGACCCTTACACCTCAAAGGATATGACTTGACTTAATGACTTTAGTCAATTTTTCTCCACAGCTAACTGCTTAGGTATTTTAGAACAACATGTCCGAGTTTAAGAGGTAGAAGTCACTTGCGGGTAAAAAGCAAAGTCTGAATTAGAGAGACTTAATGAAGAATAAGACAAGTTGTTAAATTTTCCAGCTTATTTTCCTCACTTGCAGACCTAAGATGAGAAATCAGGTAAAACAGAGAGAGAAAACCAAGGGGATTTACCAACCATAAACTTTAGCTTTTTAACATTCACAGGCACAGGACACAAGTGATGTGTGGCCAGGGAAAGGTTGTTTGTTCTCTAACCAGGCCAGGCTGCTTTAGTAAGTGCTCTGTGTCACAAGAGAAGTTGTTCCTATAGAGATTAACTCCTTGGATTACTGAAGCATCTCATTAGGTTGTAGCAAAGACTGAGATGTTTGTTGAAGAACGCCATTCTCCAAGAGAAACCTATATCTAGAAACCAGCATGAAAGTACGCAGGGTCCTTCCTTATTCTCAACTGTAAAATTGAACTGGTTGTATGTGGGACATAGGGGAGAGAGGATTGGCTGCACACCAGGGGAAAAACTGTTTGCAAAGGACACTGAGGCCCTGCCAAGCCACATTTTGGCCAAAATCTTGGCCACTGGCAAATTGCAAACCCATTCCAAACAGCCAAAAATCTGACAGGTTCAGCTCTCTTTCCTTCAGGAGTCTTGCCCTGGTGCATACTGAGCAAACATTTCCTGCTGCTAAGTGCTGCTAAGTCACTTCAGTCCTGTCCGACTCTGTGCAACCCCATAGACGGCAGCCCACCAGGCTCCCCCATCCCTGGGATTCTCCAGGCAAGAACACTGGAGTGGGTTGCCATTTCCTTCTCCAATGCATGAAAGTGAAAAGTGAAAGTGAAGTCGCTCAGTTGGGTCCGACCCTCAGCAACCCCATAGACTGCAGCCTACCAGGCTGCTCCATCCATGGGATTCTCCAGGCAAGAGTACTGGAGCGGGGTGCCACCACCTTCTCCAACATTTCCTAGAAAACCAACCACCCATTGGCCGTCTATTGTGATTCATGCTGTGTGCTCAGTCACTCAGTTGTGTCCAACCCAGGGATTTTCCCAACCCAGGGATCGAACCCGAGTCTTTCACATCTGCATTGGCACGTGGATTCTTTACCACTAGTGCCACCTGGGAAGCCCTGAACTAAGACCTGCAGGTGGGGGCGGGGGGTGATTAGCAATATCCTTGGCAACCTTGTACTGAAGCACTCCTGCTGAGGATTCATAATAACAGTCTGACAAGAGGAATCCTGTAAAAGATCTTACCAGGTATTTTATTAGATGGGAGTATCATCTGCTAGATGGTTTTTTAAGCTAATTACTCCCTTAAGACAGCAGATTATTTACCTTCTCTTTGTTGTAGGGTTCTTGATGCAAATTTGGAATGTATTAAAGCTAAGATTCTCTGCTCCCCTTCCTCAATATATTCCGTTGCTTTTCTTAATAGTTAAAGGAGTTTTAAAGCCTCTTGGTTAAGCTGTATTTATTTGCCAGCTCCATTACTAAGCTGTACAGCTGCACAGTGAGAGTTTTCACTGGAAAGGTAAATCACTCAGACTAAATCAATCAACTGCCTGTCTTCAATTTTTAACAACTTTATAGCCTTCTTTGGATATCCTATCCATCAGATATATATATAGACAAAAGGAAGGTAATACGAAGATTATTGAATAGTAAAGCTGGGGTGGGGGGGTGCAGCTAGCAAATGTTTTGTATCATTCACCATAAGATGCAAGGAGCGCCAGGAAAATAATGCTGAATGAGACAAGTACCCTGCCTTCATGGAATCCCCAAAAAGGCAATGCCAAAGAATGCTCAAACTACAGCACAACTGTACTCACCTCACATGCTAGTAAAGTAATGCTGAAAATTCTCCAAGTGAGGCTTCAACAGTACATGAACTGTGAACTTCCAGATATTTAAGCTGGTTTTAGAAAAGGCAGAGGAACCAGAGATCAAATTGCCAACATCCGCTGAATCATCAAAAAAGCAAGAGTTCCAGAAAAACATCTCTTTCTGTTTTATTGACTATGCCAAAGCCTTTGACAGTGTTAATCACAATAAACTGTGGAAAATTCTGAGAGAGATGGGAATACCAGACCACCTGACCTGCCTCTTGAGAAACCTATATGCAGGTCAGGAAGCAACAGTTAGAACTGAACATGGAACAGCAGACTGGTTCCAAATAAGAAAAGGAGTACGTCAAGGCTGTATATTGTCACCCTGCCTATTTAACTTATATGCAGAGAACATCATGAGAAACGCTGGGCTGGAAGAAGCACAAGCTGGAATCAAGATTGCTGGGAGAAATATCAATAACCTCAGATATGCAGATGACACCACCCTTATGGCAGGAAGTGAAGAGGAACTAAAAAGCCTCTTGATGAAAGTGAAAGAGGAGAGTGAAAAAGTTGGCCTAAAGCTCAACATTCAGAACACTAAGATCATGGCATCCGGTCCCATCACTTCATGGGAAATAGATGGGGAAAGAGTGGAAACAGTGTCAGACTTTATTTTTGGGGGCTCCAAAATCACTGCAGATGGTGATTGCAGCCATGAAATTAAAAGATGCTTATTCCTTGGAAGGAAAGTTATGACCAAAAGCAGAGACATTACTTTGCCAAAAAAGATCCATCTAGTCAAGGCTATGGTTTTTCCAGTAGTCATATATGGATGTGAGAGTTGGACTGTGAAAAAAGCTGAGCACCAAAGAATTGATGCTTTTGAACTGTGGTGTTGGAGAAGACTCTTGAGAGACCCTTGGACTGCAAGGAGATCCAACCAGTCCATTCTGAAGGAGATCAGCCTGGGTGTTCATTGGAGGGACTGATGCTAAAGCTGAAACTCCAGTATTTTGGCCACCTCATGTGAAGAGTTGACTCATTGGAAAAGACTCTGATGCTGGGTGGGATTGAGGGCAGGAGGAGGAGGGGATGACAGAGGATGAGATGGCTGGATGGCATCACCGACTCGATGGACATGAGTTTGAGTAAACTCCAGAAGTTGGTGATGGACAGGGAGGCCTGGTGTGCTGCGATTCATGCGGTCACAAACAGTCAGACACAACTGAGCGACTGAACTGAATTGAAAGCCTGTCTATGCTTTCTTTGTTCTTCACAGTCCACAAGGAATTTACAAACCAGTGAGATAGTATTTGAAGCTTAGGACAAAACTGTATATTGATATTTATGCCACCAAGTTTTGCAAGTACTACAAAAGATAGAAACAAATTTCCAAAACACTTCCAATTGTGTGGGTGTACTGGTTTAGAAAATCAAGGCACACAGTCATCTCTCAAGATTTTCGGCTAGAATCAACTATGTGTATGAACTTTGGTTCTTGACATCAAGTCATCTGGGAAAAGAGAGAGAAGAAAGACACTTTGAAGAATCCTGTATATCTGACATTTTGCAGTCATAGACGTAAAGATTAATTAGACAAAACTTTTCTAAAATGATCTTATAGTTTTCATAGTCTACCTTTTCAATGAAGATCTTTATTTGTGTAAAGAATCTCTTTTGAGTTCTTATCAGTACTCTATGAATAAAATGTTTGCTCGGTTTGAAACAAAAAGATTTTTCAGCTAATTCAACCTGGAAAGGCAGGCCCATAAAAGAGCTGCTGAAAGCCAAAGTACTTCTGTCTTCCAACATTTTGAACCATTTATCAAGTCCACTGAAAAAAATATATGACTTTGGCATGATCACAAGATAAACAGGCCATGGTAACAAGAAGTGCATAAGCTTGATTGTGCTGGGAAGTAAATCTGTTGCAGGACTGCTAATCAGTTTTGCTGCAAGTATTAAATCTTTGAGGTTCCCTGAAGCCTAATATTAAATTAAGTAAATATATTTTTCCATGGGGTAGGTTTGGGGTTTTGATACGTTAAATGCAACTTCAGGTTAAATACAAATTTGAGAAGCAACGATAAGGCATGAAATTCACATGAGGTTTTTGCCTCCAATGAGGCACTGACTCTTGGAGATATCATTCATCACTCAAACACAGAAAGGGCAAAAAAAATCATTCCAAGCTTTTTTAATATCGTGAACGTGGCACAGCCTTGTGAAAATTAAATAATTTTAAATGCAGAGTTTCCTGCTTGTCTTTCCACAAAACCTAGAGATTTTTTTTTAACACTACAAATTTCTGGTTTACTTGCTGTCTGTGTGTCATAAGATAAAGTCAAACTTTTGGAAGTAAATAAAAGACCTCTTTCCCAAGAATATTCATAGGTAAGAATCCCTCACCCTCAGCTACCCATCATAGTGGATTGTTGTACTAGTTACCCATGGCTGAGTAAGTACCTCAAGATTTGGTGGCTTAAAACAACAAGTATTTATCAAACACTTTCTGTGGGTCGAAAATTTGAGAGTGGCTTAGTGGGTCGTTCTGATTCAGGGTCTGCTGTGAGGGCATAATCAAAATGTTGGCCAGGACTGAAGTCACCCTACACTCAAAGAGAATGGAAGCCTAGGGCTGGGGATCCAACTCTTAGCTTACTCATGTGGCTTCTGGCCAGAGGCCTTAGTTCCTCACCAGATGGGTCATACCATAGGGCTGCTTGAGTGTTCTCCCAACATGGCAGATGGTTTCCCTAAGAGGAAATGATCAAGACAGAAGAAAACAAGGGGGAAACCACAATATGATTATGACTTAGTCTTTGAAATTAAATAGCATCACTTCTGTCATATGCTATTCATTAGAAGTGAGTCTCTTAAGTCTAGCCCACACTTAAAGTGAAAAGTGAAGTGAAGTCACTCAGTTGTGTCCGACTCTTTGTGACCCCATAGACAGTAGCCTACCAGGATACTCCATCCATGGGGTTTTCCAGGCAAGAGTACTGGAGTGGGTTGCCATTTCCTTCTCCAGAGGATCTTCCCAACCTAGGGATTGAACCCAGGTCTCCTGCATTCCAGGCAGATGCTTTACTGTCTGAGCCACCAGGGACTACACAGCCCACACTTAAAGAGAGGTAAACACTGCATCTTGTCTTGAAAGGAGAAGCATCAAAGAATTTGTGAACTTTTTAAAAAAATCACCATAATCATTGAAGTAAAAAAAAAAAAAACTAAAATGCTTCCCCATGAAACAGAAAAAGTTCCTATCATACATTAGCGGCGCTCTGTTGTGATTATCTGTTAAGAGTGATGGTGACCTGCTGTGTCACATGGGAAATCATTTTGATGCAATCATTAATATTAAGCAAGCTATTCCAGAATCCCAGAGGTTACAGAATAGAAAAGTTCACGGACCAAAGTATGATGCAAATAATAAACATATAGTTTATTAAATCTATCCAAAACGCAATGAGAAACAAGAAGGAAAAGATGCGATAGTTTAATACCTTTAAGATAGGTAGAACAAAAGAACTGAACACCTAAATCTTTAGAATACTTTCTCTTTCTCTCTTCTCCTCTCTCTCTCTCTCTTTTCCTCTCTCTCTCTCTCTTTTCCCCTCTCTCTCTCTCTTTCCCACTCTCTTTCTTTTCTTTCTGGGCAACATCAGCCTTTGCCTACTGATAATGGAGTTAGGAAACTGCATTGTGGGTTTCAGGGACAGGCATTCCTAGACACAATAAGCCTGCTGAACAGCTATGAGATTAATTTGCTTCTCTTTGGAAGAGCACATGTGAAGCCATAATTGAACCCTGCAGGATGTCACCAATGTGTGGCCAGTTTAGAGGTGACATGACTGTCAACCAGGGGTAGCATGATCATGATTTGGTCTTGTTTTTTCCATTACTTTATATCCATAGGAACACTCTTGTCTATTCTATTCTATCCTTCATTTGTTCTATTTAACCTTAACATATCTGTTAGGTTACTAACATTATCTAAATTCAAAACCTCTTAAAAGTTCTGCTATCTCACAAGCTACATGCTTACTCATTGTCTATACTTAACAAATCCTATGAATTTTGCATATATCTTATGAGCATCTAGCTTATTACTATTTATGCTTAACACTTCTTATGATTTTCATCTGTCCCATTTAATTTTCTTTTCCATAGCAGAAGCAGATTATTGAATTCTAACAGAAATATGAATGATAGCAGTTGTATTATTCTCAAATAATAGCAAAAAGAGACATTTTACATGGTCTGTAAAAGCAGAGACAGCTCATTGCTGATTGAGGGAATATTTTTTCCCATTATGTATTTGGATTATATGAGCTCTAAAAGAAATGAGTGATAGCATTTAAAAGAGGTGATCAGGTCACCAAACAATGGACCTGCATAGCTGACAGCTCTCCTGGACAATAGTGGACTGCCCCCCATACATATACCCCACCCCTGCCGCTGCCTGCAGAACAACCAGTAACAAACATCAAGATCTATTCGGCAAAATGCAGCAGATTTAGTGATGACTTCAGGAGCCAGATGGCATCCAAAGAACCTCTTGCAGATTCAGTTCTCTGGAAGCAGATGCTGTGATAGAATCTGGGGTACAAGATGACTGTGTGCTAAATTGTTTCATCATCACGTCCAGCTCTTTGAGTCCCTATGACAATAGCCCACCAGAGTCCTCTGTCCATGGGATTTTCCAGGCAAGAATACTGGAACGGGTTACTGTGCCCTTCCAGGGGATCTTCCCAAAACTGGAATTGAACTTGCATCTCTTACATCTCCTACATAACAGGCAGATTCTTTACCACTAGCACCATCTGGGAAGGCCACGAGAAGACTATTAGAGATAGAAATGTTTGAAAGAAAGGGGAGCAGAGGGAGAAGCTGAACTATGGTGCAGACCCAATACAGGCTAGTTCAATCCAGTGAGAATCTGTGAAGATGGGATCGTCCATCAGAGGTGTCTCCGAACGAGATAAAACAGCAAGGCCTTTACCCTACTGTGTCCATTAGTCATTGGATGTGGGCTCCCTCGGAAGAGCATGATCTTTCACAAGGCTGCTTTCTGCAGAGGAAGAGATCCAGAAGGCACTGACAGCTGGAGGCTGCCTGCTGACTCCACTCCTCACAGTCCAGTTCAGTTCAGTTGCTCAGTCGTGTCCGACTCTTTGCGACCCCATGAATCGCAGCACGTCAGGCCTCCCTGTCCATCACCAACTCCCAGAGTTCACTCAGACTCACGACCATCGAGTCAGTGATGTCATCTAGCCATCTCATCCTCTGTCGTCCCCTTCTCCTCCTGCCCCCAATCCCTCCCAGCATCACAGTCTTTTCCAATGAGTCAACTCTTCACATGAGGTGGCCAAAGTACTGGAGTTTTAGCTTTAGCATCATTCCTTCCAAAGAAATCCCAGGGCTGATCTCCTTCAGAATGGACTGGTTCGATTTCCTTGCAGTCCAAGGGACTCTCAAGAGTCTTCTCCAACACCACAGTTCAAAAGCATCAATTCTTCGGTGCTCAGCCTTCTTCACAGTCCAACTCTCACATCCATACATGACTACTGGAAAAACCACAGCCTTGACTAGACGGACCTTCATCAGCAAAGTAATGTCTCTGCTTTTGAATATGCTATCTAGGTTGATCATAACTTTTCTTCCAAGGAGTAAGCGTCTTTTAATTTCATGGCTGCAGTCACCATCTGCAGTGATTTTGGAGCCCAAAAATATAAAGTCTGACACTGTTTCCCCATCTATTTCCCATGAAGTGATGGGACCATATGCCATGATCTTCATTTTCTGAATGTTGAGCTTTAAGCCAACGTTTTCACTCTCCTCTTTCACTTTCATCAAGAGGCTTTTTAGTTTCTCTTCACTTCCTGCCATAAGGGTGGTGTCATCTGCATATCTGAGGTTATTGATATTTCTCCTGGCAATCTTGATTCCAGCTTGTGTTTCTTCCAGTCCAGCGTTTCTCATGATGTACTCTGCATAGAAGTTAAATAAGCAGGGTGACAATATACAGCCTTGACACACTCCTTTTCCTATTTGGAACCAGTCTGTTGTTCCATGTCCAGTTCTAACTGTTGCTTCCTGACCTGCATACAGATTTCTCAAGAGGCAGGTCAGGTAGTCTGGTATTCCCATCTCTTTCAGAATTTTCCACAGTTTATTGTGATCCACACAGTCAAGGCTTTGGCATAGTCAATAAAGCAAAAATAGATGTTTTTCTGGAACTCTCTTGCTTTTTCCATGATCCAGCAGATGTTGGCAATTTGATCTCTGGTTCTTCTGCCTTTTCTGAAACCAGCTTGAACACCTGGAAGTTCATGGTTCATATATTCCTGAAGCCTGGCTTGGAGAATTTTGAGCATTACTTTACTAGCGTGTGAGATGAGTGCAATTGTGTGGTAGTCTGAGCATTCTTTGGCATTGCCTTTCTTTGGGATTGGAATGAAAACTGACCTTTTCCAGTCCTGTGGCCACTGCTGAGTTTTCCAAATCTGCTGGCATATTGAGTGCAGCACTTTGACAGCATCATCTTTCAGGATTTGAAATAGCTCAACTGAAATTCCATCACCTCCACTAGCTTTGTTCATAGTGATGCTTTCAAAGGCCCACTTGACTTCACATTCCAGGATGTCTGGCTCTAGATGAGTGATCACACCATTGTGATTATCTGGGTAGTGAATATCTTTTTTGTACAGTTCTTCTGTGTATTCTTGCCACCTCTTCTTAATATCTTCTGCTTCTGTTAGGTCACAACCGGATATCAAATCCTTGAACAAAGAGCTGGGTGGTGCATCTCTGTGCTGAACAGAGCCACATCAGTCTCCTTCTGTGGGATGGGATGTGGTTTTCCTGATAGGGAGGAGAGAATATTCAGACTGAAAGATTTGAAAGAAAGTGTTTTGGGGAAGCAGAGACCAAAACTCAGGAAAGAAAAGCCAACTAAGAGTTAGGGAAAGCTGGAGAAGGGAAGGCTTGTGTCTCTGGGCACATCCTTTGAGAGATGGCCTGGAAACTCAAATGAAGCAAAAACTTTGATTTCTATCTCTACCCTCTGTTTTCTTTTCTATAAAAACTTTATGTCTTTAGAGACAGGCTAGCCAGAGGGTGTCTCCCATATCTCTGAGACAGAATAAACACCATGGTGATTTCTGGCCCTGGGAAGTTTCCCAGAGTTAAGCCAGAGGTAGCAGAAAGCACCAAGCCCCTAAGAGAAATGTTCTGGACAGAACATATGCAGAAAATAGACCAAATCTTTAGGCTATGGCTATAGATAAGGAAATGACAGCTCTTGAGAAAGAAGGGGGCCTTCCTTAGTGGCCAAGACGGTAAAGAATCTGCCTGCAGTGTAGGAGACCTGGGTTCAGTCCCTAGGTTGAGAAGATCCCCTGAAGAAGGAAAGTATTCTGGCATGAAAAATCCCATGGACAGAGAAGCCTGGCCGGCTACAGGACATGTGGTCACAGAGTCAGACACAACTGAGTGACAAACACTTTCACTTTCAAGAAAGAAGGGAGGGACCCAGAAAACTCCTAGTTTACATACAAATTTCCCACGTTGTGAAGTAGCTTTTTCTGAAATGCTTGCCTCAGTTCAGTTGCTCAGTCTTGTCTCACTCTTAGCAACCCATGGACTGCAGCACACCAGTCTTTCCTGCCTATCATCAATTCCTGTAGCTTCCTCAAACTCATGTCCATTGAGTCAGTGATGCCATCCAACCATCTCATCCTCTGTCGTCCCCTTCTCCTGCCTTCAATCTTTCCAGCATCAGAGTTGTTTCCAATGAGTCAGTTCTTCACATCAAGTGGCCAGAGTATTGGAGTTTCAGCTTCAGCATCAGTCCTTCCAATGAATATTCAGGACTGATTTCCTTTAGGATGGACTGGTTGGATCTCCTTGCAGTCCAAGGGACTCTCAAGAGTCTTCTCCAACACCACAGTTCAAAAGCATCAATTCTTCAGTGCTCAGCTTTCTTTATCGTCCAACTCTCACATACATAGATCAGTACTGGAAAAACCATAGCTTTGACTAGACGGACGTTTGTTGGCAAAGTAATGTCTCTGCTTTTTAATATGCTGTCTAGGTTGGTCATAGCTTTCCTTCCAAGGAGAAAGCATCTTTTAATTCCATGGCTGCAGTCACCATCTGCAATGATTTTGGAGCCCAAAAAATAATGTCTCTCAGTTTCCCCATCTATTCACCATGAAGTTATGGGACTGGATGCCATGATCTTAGTTTTCGAAATGTTGAGTTTTAGGCCAACTTTTTCACTCTCCTCTTTCACTTTCATCAAGAGGCTCTTTAGTTCTTCACCTTCTGGCATAAGGGTGGTGTCATCTGCGTATCTGACGTTATTGATATTTTTCCCAGCACTCTTGATTCAAGCTTGTGCTTCTTCCAGCCCAGCGTTTCTCATGATGTTCTCTGCATATAAGTTCAATAAGCAGGGTGACAATATACAGCCTTGACATACTCCTTTTCCCAATTTGGAACCAGCCTGTTCCATGTCCATTTCTAACTGTTGCTTCTTGACCTGCATACAGATTTCTCAGGAGGCAGGTCAGGTGATCTGGTATTCCCATCTCTTTCAGAATTTTCCACAGTTTGTTGTGATCCACACAAAGACTTTGGCATAGTCAATAAAGCAGAAGTAGATGCATTTCTGGAACTTTCTTGCTTTTTTGATGATCAAACGGATGTTTCCAATTTGATCTCTGGTTCCTCTGCCTTTTCTAAATCCAGCTTGAACAAATGGAAGTTCATGGTGCATGTACTATTGAAGCCTGGCTTGGAGACTTTTGAACATTACTTTGCTAGCGTGAGATGAATGCAGTTGTGCAGTAGTTTGAACATTCTTTGGCATTGCCTTTCTTTGGAATTGGAATGAAAACTGACCTTTTCCAGTCCTATGGCCACTGCTGAGTTTTTCAAATTTGCTGACATATTGAGTGCAGCACTTTCACAGCATCATCTTTTAGGATTTGAAATAGCTCAGCTGGAATTCCATCATCTCCACTAGATTTGTTCATAGTGATACTTCCTAAGGCCCACTTGACTTCGCATTCCAGGATGTCTGGCTCTAGATAAGTGATCACACCATCGTGATTATCTGTGTCGTGAAGATCTTTTTTGTACAGTTCTTCTGTGTATTCTTGCCACCTCTTCTTAATATCTTCTGCTTCTGTTAGGTCCATCCATTTCTGTCCTTTATTGAGCCCATCAATGTTCCCTTGGTATCTCTAATTTTCTTGAAGAGATCTCTAGTCTTTCCCATTCTGTTATTTTCCTCTATTTCTTTGCATTGATCACTGAGGAAGGCCTTCTTATCTCTCCTTGCTATTCTTTGGAACTCTGCATTCAAATGGGTATATCTTTCCTTTTCTCCTTTGCCTTTCACTTCTCTTCTTTTCTCAAATATTGTAAGGCCTCCTCAGACAACCATTTGGCATTTTTGCATTTCTTTTTCTTGGGGATGATTTCGATCACTGCCTCTTGTGCAATTTCATGAATCTCCGTCCATTGTTCTTCAGGCACTCTGTCTATCAGATCTAATCCCTTGAATCTATTTGTCACTTCCACTGTATAATCGTAAGGGATTTGATTTAGGTCATACCTGAATGGTCTAGTGGTTTTCCCTACTTTCTTCAATTTACATCTGAATTTGGCAATAAGGAGTTCATGATCTGAGCCACAGTCGGCTCCTGGTCTTGTTTTTGCTGGCTGTATAGAGCTTCTCCATCTTTGGCTGCAAAGAACATAATCAATCTGATTTCAGTATTGACCATCTGGTGATGTCCGTGGGTAGAGTCTTCTCTTGTGTTGTTGGAAGAGGGTGTTTGCTATGACCAGTGCATTCTCTTGGCAAAACTCTGTTAGCCTTTGCCCTGCTTCATTTTGTACTCTTATGTACTCCAATGTTTGCCTAGGAACCAGAATATAATTCTAATATAAATTCTGAATTTTTTGGTTCAGTCACAGGTTCCCATAAATGGTGGGTATATTAGTCAGGAAACAGTAACATATAAACCCTAAAATCTCAGTGGCTTCACATGACAAAAGATTCATTCTCACTCACATTCTACTCAGGGAACACTGTGCTATATACAGTCAATCACCCAAGGTGTAGAAGGTCCATCGTCTTGAAGCTATGCCATTCAGAAAACATGTTCTCCACTCACTTCTACATGTCAACTCATTAACCAGAATCCAGTGCCATGGCTACAACTTCAAGACAATAGAAGTTGGAAACTGTAAACTTCCTGTGTATCAAGATAGTAGAAAATGGAATGGATTTGGTGAGCACATGGCATTGCCTTTTACACAATGAGGGATAGATGGCAGTTTGGTTCTGTAAAAACTCCTGGTGCACCTTCAAACCCACTTCTCAATTACTCTTACTTTTATCTGGGTTAAATAATCCCAGATTTGGCAATGTATATCAGCAATGCCAAACAACTGCTTTGGGAAAGAAGACATGAAAGTAAATTTTGAGACAACTTGGTACCCAGGGATCATTGTCTTAGCTTACCTATACACCTTGAAACTACTGGGGTATAAAAATGATGAGTAGAATTGAAAAGCTATATTAATATATGCTCAAGTTCAAATACTATTTTAGAAAAAAATCTTCACAATTTTAAGAAAACCAGAATCAAGAGAGGACTGGTGGTCTATCAAAACACCAAGGAGCCAAATAAGCATTTTTCCACATTCTTCCTCAGACGGCAAGATAAGGTAGCTCACTGAAGTTGTTTCTGTGTCTCATTTCTTCTAAATATATGAATAAACAGAATATTTCCAGAACATGCATGCCATCTAAACTCACAGACAAATATGGTGTCTGAGTATCTTTTATTCATCTCTTTCTCAGTTCAACAAAACCATGATAGCCTGGTATCACAGGCTGCCTCCTTGAGATGAGTAAATGGTTTCTCTCTACAAATATGCACTGAACATATATTAAGTGTGAGGCAGTTTTCTCTGAAGATGAAACAGTGGCCATACAGAGAAATTCTCTACCCATTTAAAGCTTTCATTCTGGATCTGGATACAGATAGACAAATAAATGATTCAGTGAGATAAATAGTGTGTCAAAAGGTTGTAAGTGCAACAGGGAAAAACAAAGCAAGACGAATGGGAGCTGAGATGGGAGTTGTCATGGGCTTTGGGTCATTGTGAGCTGGTTCCTGGTGCTCTCGAGGCAGACAGTAGCAGGAAAAGGAGACTTGGGTATGGAGGTTTTGCCAGAAACATGTAGTGTTCTGGTTTCCTTCTCATTCCTCAATGGTAAGGTGGAGACTGAGGAATAGATTACTGGAGAGACTGCAGAGTTCTGGAAAGCTCCTCTCGAACTCTTGCTCTCCATTGATTTTTCTGCTTTTCCCATTGAACTGTGAATTCCTTGAAGGCAGCAACTGTAACTATGGGGATTCAATAAATGTAGGATGACTAAATAAATCTCTCTAAGATGACTTTTCAAGTGTTGTGACTGAATTGATTAGCTAGCAATCTATAGCAGTGGCTTGGTAACAGTGGTGGCTTTATAATGTGTCAGCTTGCCTAGATGGAACTACATTTTCCAGAATTCCCTTCCTTGTATGTTTCCAGTGAGAGTCAGTGGGGAGATTCTTGGGAAATTTGGAACCCAGAAGAGAAGCAGCAGGTGTTTTGTAGCTCAGACATATCAGTGTTGATCTGCTGACTCACTCACTAGTGTGAGGCTAGATCTGAGACCATTCTACCTTTTCCTGGATTCCCCTGCAGCATCTCCAGTTCCTGAGGCAGGTGTGTGTTGTCAACTTTTTAACAATGCATCACAGTCACACCCACTAAGGTCAAGGGCAACAAGAACTCACATGGATCTCAGTCCGTCCTTGGGGGTTCCAGGCTGCCTTTTCTCTTTCCACTTTACAGCTATCTTTCCTTCCTGATTGCCTGCCCTGAAGGCTTCACGTCCTAGCGTTAGACACGAAGATTTACACACACACACACATCCTCGTGGCTCTGCCTCTAGAACCTAGTTGTACCGTAATGGATATATATTTTTTAATTATTAATGTCCCTAGAGAGTTATGAGAAAATATTGCATCTGTGAAAAAAGACTAGGATACTATAACAAAAGGGACATTTAGAAAACAACCCAGAGAAGTTATCAGAACTCAAAAACAAGACAGCAAAAATTTTAAACTTCAGTAGATGGTTTGGAAAATATAGATGAGATAATCTCCCAGAAATCAGAGCAAAAAGATCATAACTTCTGCCTTGCTCACTTTCTGATTTTTCTGACTTGATTGCTCTGATAAAGCCAGCTGCCATGTTGTGATCCACCCTATGGAGAGGTTCATGGGACAGGAAACTGAGAATGGCCTTCAGCCTACAGCTAGGGAGGAACTGAGGCCCCCAGCCCAACACAAGGAACTGAATCCTGCCAACAACCACATGAATGAGATGGGAAGTGTGTTGTCCTCTACTCGAGCTTCAAGGCGACTGTGACCCCAACCAAGGCCTTGACTGCAGCCTAATGAGAAACCCTGAATCAGAGGACCCAGCCAAGGTGTACCCAGATTCATGACCCATAGAAACTGGAAGGTAATAAATGTTCGTTGCTTTAAGCTACTAACTTTTCAGAGTGATTTGTAGCGCAACATTACATAGCTAGAAGGGCTTCCCCGGTGGTGTAGTGGAAAAGAATTCCCCTGCCAATGCAGGAGGTTTGATCCCTGGGTTGGGAAGATCCCCTGGAGAAAGAAGTAGCAACCCACTCCAGTATTTTTGCCTGAAGAATCCCCAGGGACAGGAGCCTAGCGGGCTACAGTCTACGGGGTCTTAAAGTATCAGACATGACTGAGAGACTAACACTATACTAATGGTAGATGATCATTAACCTAAAATAAATTGATCTGTATTCAGAAGTTATAAGTAAAGTGTAAGCACTTATTACAGATATATCTTAATGCAATCACATTCAGGTTAGGTGGAAAGCATTACAATTTTGGAGTGTTAAATGGTATAAACTTTGTTCTAGTCTCTCTCCCTGACTAATAGTAGCATGAATTAAACTTGGCAGCAAACAAGACATTCTCAGAAGAGAAAAACAGGCTTCCATGGGTCTAGGACTAACCCCAGAATTTGGCAAGAATTTCTGAAGAAAGCAAAATCCTGACTTCTAAGGAAAACAAAAGATGCATTTGTTTGTCAGTGATTAAGCTTTCCTAGGAAGTTTTCAGAAGTGAATAACTCATATCTTGATATTCCAAGATACCTATCCCTAGGTGAAATGTGCACTTATTAAGTTTGTGTCATGTACGGGTATATGCAAAACTGCTTTACTGTAAGTTACAAATCACTGAGAAGAGCCAAGGTTATGCAACTTCAGGATTGGTCTTAATCCTGAGATTCTTTCTTGGCTCTATGTTTTTAGGGGAATATGGCGACATGCCAACTTGCAACATATTTCCACTGTCAAATGAGTGCGTTGGTCTCATTTTCCTTTTCCAGACATTTGCACAGTGTGTGTACCCATCCTGTGATTAACAATTGTTCTATATTTAGCAAATATATTTCATGAAAGCAGTAACAGCTGTGGTATTTAGATAATGGTTCAAGAATTTCTGTGTGAAAAACTATGTCACCTAGAGCTGCTTTTGTAGTTTTTAAATAGATTTCATATTGCAATGAATCCTTCACACAGGTTTAAAGATTTTAAGAATATAGACAATGAAGAGGATGAAATGAAGCCTACCTTGTTGAATTCTAAAGGAATTAGTACAAGCTTCTCATGTGATCTCCTACCACCATCATGCAATGCTCACTTAGTACTGACTTTTTAAATATTTATTTATTCTTAATTGATTGATGATTGGTTTACAATAGTGGTTTGATTTCTGTCATACATCAACATGAATTAACCATAGGTGTACTTTTTTTCATATTTATTTTCTCACTTCAACTCTGACTTGCTAAGTGAGTAGGAAAAACTCACCTGTCTGGTGTGTCTTTTTATGACTCACACAGAATGTTTCACTTCCAACACTCTAGCCACCCAATGTGTGGGGGATAAGGTTTCCCCCACCAAGCAATTCTCTGTGACACTAGCTGAGTGTCCTATAATTCAATTTAATTTAATTCTGATACTATCTACCAAGAGTTAGCATCAGCTCCTACAAGGTAAGAGTTCAGGTCCATAAGACTGCCCCAGCCCCACTTCAGATACCAATTGCAAGCCCAGGTTATCACTTGTACTTTCGACCAACTGGCTATAAATCGAGTTCCCAGGATCCCTTCCTTGAGTTGGATAATTTCCTAGAAAACACAGAACTCAGGGACACACTATTTACTAGTTTATTATATAAAGGATAAGATAAAGGGTACATCCAGATAGAAGAGACACAGCGGGCAAAGTACATGGGAAAGAACACAGAGCTTCCAGGACCTCTCCAGGAGCATCATTCTCCCAGCATCTCCATGTGTTCATCAATCTAGAAGCTCCCCAAACCCCATACCACTGGAATTTTTATGGGGGCTACATCACTTATGCAAGATTCATCATGAAGGCAGGTTCCAGCCCATCCCCCCTTCCTGGAAGATGAGGATGGGGCTGAAAGTTCCAAACTTCTTGTCAGAGCTTGGTCTTCCTGGTAACCCGTCCCTATCCAAGAAGCAGATTCATTAGAACAAGAGATGTTCTAATTCTCATCACTTAGGAAATGACAAGGGTTTTAAGAGCTCTGTGCCAGGAACCAGGAGCAGAGGCCAAGGTCTATTTTTCCTGTGGCTTCACACTAAGTTGTTGCTGTTGTTTAGTGACTGTAACCTGCTAGGCTCCTCTGTCCATGGGATTTCCCAAGCAAGAATACTGGAGTGGGTTGCCGTTTCCTTCTCCAGGGAATCTTCCTGACTCAGAGATCTAACTCATGTCTCCTGTATAGGTAAGCAGATTCTTTACCACTGAGCCACCAGGGAAGCCCCCCTCCCCAGAAGCAAATCAGCAAATAAAAATGCATGTGAACAATTACAGGAAAATATCATAATAAAAAATTAACTTTAATAGCTTAAAACTCTCTAAACACAGGGGGACTATCAAATTCATTTTTGATTATGAGACTAGCTTTTAAAATGGAAGAACTGAGCCAGGACATGGAAACAACCTAGATGTCCATCAGCAGATGAATGGATAAGAAAGCTGTGGTACATATACACAATGGAGTATTACTCAGCCGTTAAAAAGAATTCATTTGAATCAGTTCTGATGAGATGGATGAAACTGGAGCCGATTATACGGAGTGAAGTAAGCCAGAAAGAAAAACACCAATACAGTATACTAACACATATATATGGAATTTAGAAAGATGGCAATGACGACCCTGTATGCAAGACAGCAAAAAAGACACAGATGTGTATAACGGACTTTTGGACTCAGAGGGAGAGGGTGGGATGATTTGGGAGAATGGCATTGTAACAGGTATACTATCATGTAAGAATCGAATCGCCAGTCTGTGTCTGACGCAGGATACAGCATGCTTGGGGCTGGTGCACGGTGATGACCCAGAGAGATGTTATGGGGAGGGAGGTGGGAGGGGGGTTCAAGTTTGGGAACGCATGTACACCCGTGGTGGATTCATGTCAATGTATGGCAAAACCAATACAGTATTTTAAAGTAAAATTAAGTAAAAATAAAAATTAAAAATAAAATAAATAATAAAATAAAATAAAATAAAAAATGAAATGCAAAAAATAAAAATAAAAAAATAAATAAAATGGAAGAACTGGCTAGAACAATTAGCAGAACTGCTTGAACAGCATATTTTTCCTGAAATTCAGGTGGTCTACTTAAGGCTTAACTACTCTGGTAGGCAGCAGTGGTTGAAATCAGGAAAGCATTTACTTGACTTCAGGTCTGGAACTCTTTTCAATGAGTAAGAGAGGGAGATGGCTGAAGAAATATCTAACAATGCACAGGAAACATCTATGCCTTTCTCTCACCTTCTCTTTAATCACCTAAAAGAAAGTTCATGCACTAAATCCCATGTAACTTTTTCCTACTAGAGAGCTCTAATCTATCACTCTGAGTTAATTTACAATTCTAACATATTTCAGGCACCTAGCATGGGCGGCTGTGACCTGTGCCACTTAGCGTGGCAGAGAGGAGCTACCCCACATCTGAGGTCAGGGGCAGAAGCCGGGAGGATCCCATGCCCGAGGGGCAGCGGCCAAGAGGAGTTACCCCACGTTCAAGGTCAGGGGCGACAGCCGGGAGGAGCTACCCCATGTCCAAGGAGCGGTGGCTGTGTGGGCGCAGGAGGGCCTAGAGGAGCTATTCCCCAGTTGTGGATATGACTAGTGATAGAAGCAAGGTCTGATGCTGTAAAGAGCAATATTGCATAGGAACCTGGAATGTCAGGTCCATGAATCAAGGCAAATCGGAAGTGGTCAAACAAGAGATGGCAAGAGTGAACGTAGACATTCTAGGAATCAGCGAACTAAAATGGACTGGAATGGGTGAATTTAACTCAGACGACAAAAAGTAGAAAGTCAAGAAACACCTGGGGTAACAGGCAAAATTGGCCTTGGAGTACGGAATGAAGCAGGGCAAAGGCTAATAGAGTTTTGCCAAGAAAATGCACTGGTCATAGCAAACACCCTCTTCCAACAACACAAGAGAAGACTCTACACATGGACATCACAAGAGGGTCAACACCAAAATCAGATTGATTATATTCTTTGCAGCCAAAGATGGAGAAGCTCTATACAGTCAAAAAAACAAGACCAGGAGCTGACTGTGGCTCAGATCATGAACTCCTTATTACCAAATTCAGACTGAAATTGAAGAAAGTAGGGAAAACCACTAGACCATTCAGGTATGACCCAAATCAAATCCTTTATGATTATACAGTGGAAGTAAGAAATAGATTTAAGGGCCTAGATCTGATAGGTAGAGTGCCTGATGAACTATGGAATGAGGTTCATGACATTGTACAGGAGAGAGGGATCAAGACCATCCCCATGGAAAAGAAATGTAAAAAAAAACAAAATGGCTGAGGAGGCCTTACAAATGACTGTGAAAAGAAGAGAAGTGAAAAGCAAAGGAGAAAAGGAAAGATGTAAGCATCTGAATGCAGAGTTCCAAAGAATAGCAAGAAGAGACAAGAAAGCCTTCTTCAGTGATCAATGCAAAGAAATAGAGGAAAAGAACAGAATGGGAAAGGCTAGAGATCTCTTCAAAAAAAATTAGAGATACCTAGGGAACATTTCATGCAAAGATGGGCTCGATAAAGGACAGAAATGGTATGGACCTAATAGAAACAGAAGCTATTAAGAAGAGGTGGCAAGAACACACAGAAAAACTGTACAAAAAAGATATTCACGACCCAGATAATCACAATGGTGTGATCACTCATCTAGAGCCAGACATCCTGGAATGTGAAGTCAAGTGGGCCTTTGAAAGCATCACTAGGAAGAAAGCTAGTGGAGGTGATGGCATTCCAGTTGAGCTATTTGAAATCCTGAAAGATGATGCTATCAAAGTGCTGCACTCAATATGCCAGCAAATTTGGAAAACTCAGCAGTGGCCACAGGACTGGAAAAGGTCAGTTTTCATTCCAATTCCAAAGAAAGGCAACGCCAAAGAATGCTCAAACTACCGCACAATTGCACTCATCTCACATGCTAGTAAAGTAATGCTCAAAATTCTCCAAGCCAGGCTTCAGGAATACGTGAACCGTGAACTTCCTGATGTTCAAGCTGGTTTTAGAAAAGGCAGAGGAACCAGAGATCAAATTGCCAACATCCACTGGATCATCAAAAAAGCAAGAGAGTTCCAGAAAAACATCTCTTTCTGCTTTATTGACTATGCCAAAGCATTTGACTGTGTGGATCACAATAAACTGTGGAAAATTATGAAAGAGATGGGAATACCAGACTACCTGACCTGCCTCTTGAGAAATCTGTATGCAGGTCAGGAAGCAACAGTTAGAACTGGACATGGAACAACAGACTGGTTCCAAATAGGAAAAGGAGTGTGTCAAGGCTGTATATTGTCACCCTGCTTATTTAACTTCTATGCAGAGTACATCATAAGAAACGCTGGGCTGGAAGAAGCACAAGCTGGAATCAAGATTGCCAGGAGAAATATCAATAACCTCAGATATGCAGATGACACCACCCTTATGGCAGAAAATGAAGAGGAACTAAAGAGCCTCTTGATGAAAGTGAAAGAGAAGAGTGAAAAAGTTGGCTTAAAGCTCAACATTCAGAAAATGAAGATCATGGCATCTGGTCCCCTCACTTCATGGCAAATAGATGGGGAAACAGTGGAAACAGTGTCAGACTTTATATTTTTGGGCTCCAAAATCACTGCAGATGGTGACTGCAGCCATGAAATTAAAAGACACTGACTCCTTGGAAGAAAAGTTATGACCAACTTAAATAGCATATTCAAAAGCAGAGACATTACTTTGCTGACTAAGGTCCGTCTAGCCAAGGCTATGGTTTTTCCAGTGGTCATGTATGGATGTGAGGGTTGGACTGTGAAGTAAGCTCAGCACCAAAGAATTGATGCTTTTGAACTGTGGTGTTGGAGAAGACTCTTGAGAGTCCCTTGGACTCCAAGGAGATCCAACCAGTCCATTCTGAGGGAGATCAACCCTGGGATTTCTTTGGAAGGAATGATGCTAAAGCTGAAACTCCAGTACTTTGGCCACCTTATGTGAAGAGTTGACTCATTGGAAAAGACTTTGATGCTGGGAGGGATTGGGGGCAGGAGGAGAAGGGGATGACAGCAAATGGGATGGCTGGATGGCATCACTGACTTGATGGACGTGAGTCTGAGTGAACTCCGGGAGTTGGTGATGGACAGGGAGGCCTGGCGTGCTGCGATTCATGGGGTCGCAAAGAGTCTGACATGACTGAGCAACTGAACTGAACTGAACTGAACATATTTCCTTCCTTCTTAAATGAATACTGAACACCTACTCTAGGTCAGCTCCTTATACTAGTTATTGGGATTATAAGAAAATAGAAATAGTTCCTGCTCTAATGAATCTCACATTGTATAGTGGAGCTGGGGGAGGCAGATGTAGATAATGAAACAACAGACGATAATAAAATATGTACAATTAATAAAATAAATTTTTAAATGTAGTATCATTACTGGAGGAGAACTGAAGGAACATGTGTCACAGAGACCTAAACTAGTGAAGGCAGTCAGGGAAAGCGGACTTTCCAGCCAGGTGAAAGACGATGTCATTCATTAGGGTCATAGAGGAGGGGGGTAGTTACAGCAAAGGAAATGAAGAATTTTATTCTAGGTCTGTTGTGGTGTTGGAGAAGACTCTTGAGAGTCCCTTGGACTGCAAGGAGATCCAACCAGTCCATTCTGAGGGAGATCAACCCTGGGATTTCTTTGGAAGGAATGATGCTAAAGCTGAAACTCCAGTACTTTGGCCACCTCATGTGAAGAGTTGACTCATTGGAAAAGACTCTGATGCTGGGAGGGATTGGGGGCAGGAGAAGAAGGGGACGACAGAGGATGAGATGGCTGGATGGTATCACTGACTTGATGGACGCGAGTCTGAGTGAACTCTGGGAGTTGGTGATGGACAAGGAAGCCTGGCATGCTGCGATTCATGGGGTCGCAAAGAGTCGGACACGACTGAGCGACTGAACTGAACTGAACTGAGTGAGCTTATGGTGCCTACACACAAGTTATATTTTGGTGGCAGTCAGATGACCCTTGTCTGGAGCTCACAAGAGACCTCTAACTTGGGAGTCTTCACAGTGTGGCTGGTAAAGGAAATGTGTGTGTGTTTGTGTCTGTGTGTGTGTTCAATTGTGCCCGACTCTCTGCAACCCCATGACTGTAGCCCACCAGGCTCCTCTCTCCACAGGATTCTCCAGGCAAAAATACTGGAGTGACCTGACATTTCCTACTTCAGGGAATCTTTCACCACCCAGGGATGGAACCTGCGTCTCCTGCATCTCCTGTACCTCCTATATTGGCAGGCAGATTCTTTATCACTAGCGCGACCTGGGAAGCTGGGTAAAGGAAGCCAGACGGGGTGAATGAGCTCACCCAGTCAGAAGACTGGGAAATGGAAGAGAGGATGCCTAGGGCAATACGATGAAAGACAAAAACATTCAAAGGTAGAAGAAAAAGAGTCAGAGAGAGCTACCAGAAAAGTAAATAGAATTCCAAGACTGTAGGGCTCCAGAAAGAAAAGAAAGAGTGCCTCACGGAGAAGGAACGTTGAATGCTGTGGAAAGCCAAGTAAAATGACAACTGGGGAATGTTAATTAAATTAGTGACAAAACACCAGGATAAACTTGGCAAAACCAGTTTGAGAATAGTGGTAGACTCAGAATACAGATTGCTAGAGTGGGAGCTGAATTAGGAGAAACATTAAGTGTAGACAATTTATTCTAGAAGTTTGGCTGTGCAAGGGAGTTGAGAGAGCCTGGACAGTGAGTGGGCAAGAAAATGAGGATGAATTGACTAAGCAATAGGTGAAGCAGGATGGAACAAAAAGAGATTTTTTTGGTCCATTCCCCCCACCCTCTGCCTTTGGTAACCTAGGTTTGTCTTCTATGGTCTGGTACACTAACACTATATTGTAAATCAACTGTACTTCAATTTTTAAAAAGAGAGACTTTTTTCTCTTTTGTCTTTTGAATGGGAGATATTTGCAGATTCACACTTTGATGGGAAAGAGAATGTAGAAAAGAAAGGGTTAAAAATAAACATCAGAGAGGAAGATGGAGATGAAGAACAAGAAAGGGAATGAAAATGGCCAGAAATATAAATACTGAAGGAGAGAGAATTCAGAGCACAGTTCCTACTGCAACTGGCAGGAATGAAGGAAAAGACTAGTGTGAATGCTGATAAAGGTTGGTAGATGTAATTGCAAAAAGTGGAGAGGATTTTGTTATTGAGTTGTCCAGGCCACATAAGATAAAAAACAAGAAATTAAAAGGAGTTAGTTCATCGCAGCACTGTTTACAATAGCCAGGACACGGAAGCAAGCTACATGTCCATCAGCAGACGAATGGATAAGAAAGCGGTGGTACATATACACAATGCAGTATTACTCCGCCATTAAAAAGAATACAATTTGAATCAGTTCTAATGAGATGGATGAAACTGGAGCCTATTATACAGAGTGAAGTAAGCCAGAAAGAAAAACACCAATACAGTATACTAATGCATATATATCGAATTTAGAAAGATGGTAACGATAGTCCTGTATGCAAGACAGCAAAAGAGACACAGATGTATAGAACAGTCTTTTGGACTCTGTGGGAGAGGGAGAGGGTGGGATGATTTGGGACAATGGCATTGAAATATGTATATTATCACATGTGAAACAAATTGCCAGTCCAAGTTCGATGCATGATACAGGATGCTCAGGGCTGGTGCACTGGGATGACCCAGAGGGATGGGATGGGGAGGGAGGTGGGAGGGAGGTTCAGGATGGAGAACACATGTGCACCCGTGGTGGATTCATGTTGATGTATGGCAAAAACAATACAATATTGTAAAGTAATTAGCCTCCAATTAAAATAAATAAATAAATAAATAAAAATAAAACTCCTAAAAAAATAAAACATAAATAAAAGGAGTGGACTTATTAGGGTCCAACTGTTACAAAAGTAACAGTTGATCTTAAAGGACATGAAATTCATTTATTTAACAAACATTCACCTAGTACTATAATAGGGCTTCCCTAGTGGCTCAGATCGGAGAAGGCAATGGCACCCCACTCCAGTACTCTTGCTTGGAAAATCCCATGGATGGAGGAGCCTGGTGGGCTACAGTCCATGGGGTCTCAAAGAGTTGGACATGACTGAGCGGCTTCACTTTCACTTTTCACTTTCATGCATTGGAGAAGGAAATGGCAACCCACTCCAGTGTTCTTGCCTGGAGAATCCCAGGGGCGGGGGAGCCTGGTGGGCTGCCATCTATGGGGTCACACAGAGTCAGACACAACTGAAGCAACTTAGCAGTAGCAGCAGTGGCTCAGATGGTAAAGTACTATAATAGGTTTTATGAGAATATTAAATTTTTGATGAAAAAAATTGTCTTAATTTTACAAACCAATGGAAAAAAAAAATCTTCCGTCTTTTGGTAAATGGTAACCCCTACCATTCTACCATTCATCTAGTTGCTTGGAGGAGAACCCAGGAGTCAACATTAACTCCTTCCTTTCCTTCATCTACCCTCTATGCATGCACACACAACACACACACACACATCCCATATCCAACACTGGGAAGCCCTGTCAATTCTATTTCTAAAACAAGTCTGGAATTTGACTGGTATTTGCATCTCCACTGCCTCAATCTTGATCCAAACCACTAGAATAAGAATTCAACTGAATACAATTTACAAACCTTATTGGTTTTATTCAGTGATTCATTAGTTGGACAGCATCCAATCTAGCAGATACAAAGGAACTCTGAGGAGCCATACAAGGTAAGAATTTTATAGACAGAAGGAAGCAGAAACCAGGAAGTTGGAGGAGGTAACAAAGCAGATCGATTACTGCAAGATTACTTTCCTTTAGGGGATGGCAGGGGCTTATTGGTCAGATTACCTGACTAGCACTGATCAGATTGCTGATTGGCTGGTTTAAGATTCCATTAGTGGGAGAGCTGAGAGTGTAATTAAATTACAGCTCAGTTTGGTAAAGTGAGGCTGAGCATAAACCACTCCATTTTGAGTCTTTTGTCTTTAACACCTTCTAACTTGTTTCCTCCTGATAACCAACAGCAATAACATAGATCAGATCATTATAGTCACCTACATAAAACCTTCTAACAGTTTCCAACTGCTCAGAAAATAAAATTGTCACCATACCCTGAAAGACCCTACATGTTTTCCTGACCACTTGGCCACACTTCCCTCATTCAAAACACCTCCCCAAAAAAAGTTATAACCGGAAAAAAAAAAAAAAAAAGCAAATCATCTCCTCCACACTGGGACATAGGCCCCATCTTAGTTCCTAGAATATGTTAAACTCCTGTTCAACTTGGAGCTTTGAACTTGCTGTTCCTCTGCCTAAAGCATGCTTCTGGCTTTTTCCATGACTGGCTCTTATTCAACCCCAATGTCACTCTTGCTTGATAATTTCATTAAAAGTGTCTCAGTTTACTACCTATGATAGCACTTTAATGATTCCCATCATAACACCAAAGACAATTTGTAGTCATTTTATGGGTTTACTTTTGCTGTTTCTATTTCCCACTAGAACGTAAATTCCATGAGGGCAGGGACAATGTGTGTCTTGTCCCCAGTTCCTAGAATAGGGCTTGGCATATGGAAGACACTCAAAAACGCAGCTTGAATAAATGAATTGCTCAAAAACAACTAACCAATAAACAAAGCAGAATGAAAGTATACTGAATTACACATAAGATAAAATGTGTGAGAGCACATAAGAAGAGAGGATAAATTCTCCTTGTCTAATAAATATAATGACAATGAGAGTGTTTAAGGCAAAACTAATCTATGCTACTAGAGGTCAGAATGATGCTTTCTCTTGCAGGGGTGTGGGTTCTGTTTCTTTATTTGGGTGCTAACTACCCAACTGTGTTCTGTTTGTGCACTTTTCTGGATGTATATTTCTTAAAAAAGTGAAAATTGAGGGAAAACATACTTTATATGGACCATGTGACATCAAGGTACAATAACAAATGTTCATAATGGTGGCCTAAGTGATCAATAAGATTAAGTTATGTTTATTGTGAACTACTTTCTAAAATTTCAAGTGTGTAACCTATTTTTTAAAAGATTTCCACTAAAAATAGTTAAATCATGCCACTGAGTTGGGTCTTTTATCTGTAAATTTGACTTAAGTGGAGTACCTTGTGCTTCCTTGATGCTCAAGAAATAAAATATTAATGCATTAATGCCATTGGAACAACCACAAGATCCAGGTCAGGACCACTACCCCATTTTACAGAAGAGAACATTGAGGCCCAGAGAAGTTATCCAATTTTTTTATAGTTGCACATGCAGAAAGGCTGGAGTCAAGTTCCTCTGACTCTAGGAGCAGTACAGTATGCCTCTTACTACTCCCTGTATGAGTACATGGCAATCTGGAAGAGAAGAGGCAGAGCCAATGGGGTTGGACTTGGGCCATCTCAGGAAGAACGGTCTGATAAGAAGATCCTCTGTGAGTGATGACCATCTTCAAGACTCCGTTTAACATCTCCCATGACTCCTCTCCACCTGCTTTGAGTGGCACTTGGCATGTTGTTTTTTTTTTGAGCACTGAAACTATGAATCTTCATTAAGCATTAACCGAGTCTAACCACAGATATAGCTAGGCTCTGAGTGCAGCCATGTTTTATTTCTAGGGTCCTCTGTACATCTATCCTCTGGTTATAAATAGTAATAAACAGAAATCACCCTGCAAAATAACTATCCTCTGTTAAGGCCTAGAAATTTCACCTCAAAGCTGATGGAATCATTTAAGCCAATGCCTGGGTAACCACTTCTCCAACATCTAAGTTCAAGACATTGATTTATGAACCAATCAAGGATTATCAAGTCCTGATTGAATGAGAATGTAGGCTATTAGAGGAAAAGAAGTGAAATGCACTTTGGCATAAAGTGGTCTCAGAAAGTCCAGTTTTCCCAGAATTCTATCAGATCTCGAGGGCTTGGTGCAGGCCTCTTCTTGGGCCAATAAGATTAATATGTGTAATTCACATAAACCAACATAGCCACATAGCCCCCATGTGAGCATCAGAAATGACAGTTCTGTATCCCAGGAGGAACCTGAACTTGATACAAAGTTCTAAGATAAAGCATTAGATAAGACCCAGAATTGATTGGACTTGAGACCAGATTAGATTTAACAAAGCCTAGGGGCTTCCCAACTGGAATTCCATCACCTCCACTAGCTTTGTTCCTAGTGATGCTTTCTAAGGCCCACTTGACTTCACATTACAGGATGTCTGGCTCTAGGTGAGTGATCACACTATCGTGATTTTCCGGGACGTGAAGATCTTTTTTGTACAGTTCACTGTGTATTCTTGCCACCTCTTCTTAATATCTTCTGCTTCTGTTAGGTCCATAACATTTCTGTTCTTTATCAAGCCCATCTTTGCATAAAATGTTCCCTTGGTATCTCTAATTTTCTTGAAGAGATCTTTAGTCTTAGAAAGCATCACTACGAACAAAGCTAGTGGAGGTGATGAAATTCCAGTTGAGCTATTTGAAATCCTGAAAGATGATGCTGTCAAAGTGCTGCACTGAATATACCAGCAAATTTGGAAAACTCAGCAGTGGCCACAGGACTGGAAAAGGTCAGTTTTTATTCCAATTCCAAAGAAAGGCAATGCCAAAGAATGCTCAAACTACCGCACAATTGCACTCATCTCACATGCTAGTAAAGTAATGCTCAAAATTCTCCAAGCCAGGCTTCAACAGTACACGAACTGTGAACTTCCAAATGTTCAAGCTGGTTTTAGAAAAGGCAGAGGAACCAGAGATCAAATTGCCAACATCTGCTGGATCATCAAAAAAGCAAGAGAGTTCCAGAAAAACATCTCTTTCTGCTTCATTGACTATGCCAAAGCCTTTGACTGTGTGGATCACAATAAACTGTGGAAAATTCTGAGAGAGATGGGAATACCAGACCACCTGACCTGCCTCTTGAGAAATCTGTATGCAGGTCAGGAAGCAACAGTTAGAACTGGACATGGAACAACAGACTGGTTCCAAATAGGAAAAGGAGTGCGTCAAGGTTGTGTATTGTCACCCTGCTTATTTAACTTCTATGCAGAGTACATCATGAGAAACGCTGGACTGGAAGAAACACAAGCTGGAATCAAGATTGCCAGGAGAAATATCAATAACCTCAGATATGCAGATGACACCACCCTTATGGCAGAAAGTGAAGAGGACCTAAAAGCCTCTTGATGAAAGTGAAAGAGGAGAGTGAAAAAGTTGGCTTAAAGCTCAACATTCAGAAGACGAAGATCATGGCATCCAGTCCCATCACTTCATGGCAAATAGATGGGGAAACAGTGGAAACAGTGTCAGACTTTATATTTTTGGGCTCCAAAATCACTGCAGATGGTGACTGCAGCCATGAAATTAAAAGACTCTTACTCCTTGGAAGAAAAGTTATGACCAACCTAGATAGCATATTCAAAAGCAGAGACATTACTTTGCTGACTAAGGTCTGTCTAGTCAAGGCTATGGTTTTTCCCGTGGTCATGTATGGATGTGAGGGTTGGACTGTGAAGAAGGCTGAGCGCCGAAGAATTGATGCTTTTGAACTGTGGTGTTGGAGAAGACTCTTGAGAGTCCCTTGGACTGCAAGGAGATCAGCCCTGGGATTTCTTTGGAAGGAATGATGCTAAAGGTGAAACTCCAGTACTTTGGCCACCTCATGTGAAGACTTGGCTCATTGGAAAAGACTGTGATACTGGGAGGGATTGGGGGCAGGAGGAGAAGGGGGCGACAGAAGACGAGATGGCCGGATGGTATCACTGACTCGATGGTGAAAGGTCGGGCAAGGTAGGGCGTGTTGAGGCATGCCTGGGCATGCCCGGGCATGTCGGGACATGTCCCGGCAGAGTGCCGCAGACAAGCCCCGGAGGCGGGCCGACAACCAAAGCTGTCCAATCAGGTGCCGACATGGAGCCCTTGGACACCAATCACCGCTGAGCCCGCGCTTTCTTCCTTATATGGGAGCCCGGCCCGGGCTATAAAACCCTTCCCCACCCCTCATACCTCGCAGACTCCCTTTGCTTCGCAGACCCCCTTCGCTTCCTCGCTTACCCACCCCCGGGAGTTCTGCCCGAGATCGACCACCCAATAAAGGCCCTGATCAACGGTCCATAGAGGTGGCTCTTTCTTCCCGCGGCGTTTCTTACATCTGGCGCCCAACGTGGGGCTCAAGGTGAGGGCCTCCGGCACTCGCCGTTGAGGCCCCCTCAAGCTCCACCGCCGAGGTAGCCCCAGACCGAGGCGGCTGACCAACCCCCCGGACGGCAGGATACGGGGTAAGTCCCTTCGGCTTTGGGGCCCGCCCTCCCTGGCGACCACTTCCTAGGGCCCGGTAACGGGCGCGCGCTTACTGCGCCCTCCCGGTCACCAGCTCATGAGGGAGACGTCCCGAGCGGCTGAGTAGACCTCCGGCTTCGGCCTTCCCCGGTCACCAGCTCGTGAGGAAGACGTTCCGAACGGCTGCACGGACCTCCGGCTTCCCTTGGCACGTCCGAAGACGTTCAGGCAGCAGGGGTTGCCTCCACGCTCTGTGGTCGCCATGGGATCGACGGCCTCCAAACCTGATCCCCAATACTCCACCCCCTTAGAGTGCCTGCTGGCTAACCTGTGGACCCTAAGACTAAAGGGATATATCCGCCCCAAGCAGCTCACTTTTCTGTGTTCACAAGCCTGGCCTCAGTATCCCCTAGATAATGGCTCACAGTGGCCAGCCACAGGGACATTTGACTTTGACGTCCTCCATGATTTAGATAATTACTGCCGGAGAACGGGAAAATGGTCTGAGGCCCCCTATGTTCAGGCCTTTTGGGCGTTGCGCTCTTGCCCCACCCCTTCCACTCCGGTTCCTGCCCCCTCCCCTTCCACTCTGGTCCCTCCTACCTCCGCTCCCGCCCCCGAGACTCTGGATCCTCTGGCCCTTAACCCTATCTTGTATCCTCCTCTTCCCCCCGTCACTCCCTCCCCTTCCCCAGTTAGCTCCCACACTCGCTCCCACAGCAACCCTCCGGGAGCCTCCCTTCCCCCTCCCCCAGCCCCGCTATTCCCTCTCCGACAAGTAGCCGGAGCTGAGGGTCTAGCCCAAGTCCATGTCCCTTTCTCCCTCCAAGACTTAGCACAGATTGAGGCCAAACTGGGTTCCTTCTCCTCCAACCCCACTCAGTACATTAAGCAGTTTACTGGTCTGACCCGCGCCTACGCCTTGACATGGCAGGACATATATGTCATCCTGGGGTCTACCACCACCCCCGAAGAGAGGCAGGCTATCTGGACGGCAGCCAAGGCTCAGGCCGACCAGCGGCACTATGCCAACCCCTCCCCCGAGCGCCCCCCGGGGGCCCAGGCGGTTCCTGACACTGACCCTGATTGGAACTACCAGGAAAGGGGTGGCGGCCAGCTGCGAGTACGCTATATGATAGAGTGTATCCTCGATGGGATGGAAACGTCCTCTCATAAGGTGGTAAACCTCCTCAAACTAGATGAGGTGAGCCAGGGGCCCGACGAAAACCCAGCCATGTTCCTTAATCGGCTGACTGAGGCCCTCGTCCAATACACCAGACTGTCCCCTGAGTCCCCCATCGGGGCGGCCACCTTGGCCAATCGTTTTATCTCCCAGTCTGCCCCCGATATCCGAAAAAAGTTGGCCAAGGCTGAGGACGGCCCTCAGACCCCTATCCGAGACCTGGTAAAAATGGCTTTTAAGGTCTACCATGCCCACGAGGAAACTGCTGAGGCCAGCCGGAAGGCAAGGCTCAAGCAAAAGGCCGAATTTCAGGCAAGCCTCCTAAACCAGCAAACCCAGGCCCTGGTAGCGGCCCTGCGGCCGGCGGCGGGCTCGGGGCCCCAAAACCCCCCTCCGAGGGCCTGCTTCAAGTGCTGCCAAGAAGGGCACTGGGCCAAGATGTGCCCCAATCCGCGGCCTCCTTCCAAGCCGTGCCCGTTGTGCAAACGACAAGGACACTGGGCTAGTGACTGTCCCCAGGCCTCTCGGGCCTCGACCTCTAGGGGCCGGGGACCAGAGCGCCCCAGGGAGACCTCCTGCCCTCCTTCGGCTTTGGAGCTGCTGAACTTCAACGGTGACTGACGCCGCCCACACTCGGGGACCCCAATAACCCAAGCCGAGCCCAGGATAACACTCCAGGTAGCGGGTAAGTCCATCAATTTTTTGGTTGATACGGGGGCTACCTATTCAGTCCTTCCCTCTTTCGGAGGCACTCTATGTCCTTCCCAGGTTTCGGTTATGGGCATTGACGGCCAACCCTCGTGTCCGCTCCAAACCCAACCATTATCTTGTCAATTAGATTCCTGTCTATTTATCCACTCCTTTTTGGTCATCCCCTCCTGCCCTACTCCTCTCTTGGGAAGAGATATACTTGCTAAGCTGAAGGCTGCTCTTCAGCTAGCTCCAGGATCGGCTCCCACGTCAGGGGCCTTCCTAATGCTACTTGTTGACCCTCCAACCTCTTCTGTTAATCCTGAGGTCTGGGACACCCGAGTTCCGGTGGTGGCTCGGCACCACCCTCCAGTCCTCATCTGGCTAAGGGACCCCACCTGTTTCCCAGCCCGGTCCCAGTTTCCTTTGTCTACTCGCAACCTCAGGGGGCTAAAGCCCATCATCGACCATCTCATGGGACAGGGTCTCCTGATCCCCACGACCTCCCCCTGTAACACGCCTATCCTCCCTGTTCGGAAGGCTTCAGGAGACTACCGGCTAGTGCAGGATCTCCGCCTGATCAACGAGGCGGTGATCCCTGCCCATCCACTTGTCCCTAACCCCTACACCCTCCTTTCTTCCATACCTCCTCAGACCTCTCATTTCACCGTTATTGACCTCAAGGATGCCTTTTTTACCATCCCACTCCACCCCGACTGCCAATTCCTCTTTGCCTTCACCTGGACTGACCCCAACACCCAGCTGACCACACAGCTCACATGGACTGTACTCCCTCAGGGGTTCAGAGACGGTCCCCACTACTTCGGGCAGGCTCTGTCCCGGGATCTTGCCAGGTGCTCGCTTCGCCCTAGCACCCTCCTCCAATACGTAGACGACTTGCTCCTTTGCAGCCGTCAGAAGAGACCTCCCGACAACATACTACAACTCTCCTCAATTTCCTTGGTTCCCAGGGTTACAGAGCTTCACAATCCAAAGCCCAACTGACTCGGACTTCTGTCGTCTATCTGGGCCTCCAAATCACTCCAACCTCTAAAGCCCTGACAGCAGACTGGTGTAGCCTCCTCCGGTCCATCTGCCCTCCAGCCGACAGAGACTAGATATTGTCCTTCTTAGGACTGACGGGATTCTTCCGACACTGGGTCCCAAATTATGCTACCCTGGCCAAACCTCTATATGCGGCAGCTAAAGAGACTCCCACAGGGCCGCTGTCTTCCCCCACCGAAGTGATTCGGGCCTTCCACGCTTTACGCTCAACCCTATTGGCTGCACCCCCTCTCTTTCTCCCAAATCCCAACTATCTGCACCATCTATACTCTGATGAAAAGGGAGAGATAGCCTTTGGAGCCTTGGTGCAACCGATTGGCCCCGAATTGCTGCCTATTGCTTACATATCCAAACAACTTGACCCCACAGCCAGGGGATGGTTCCCCTGCCTGCGGGCACTAGCGGTGGCGACAACGTTGTACGTCGATGCAAAAAAGCTGATTCATGGCCAATCCCTGACCATCTTCTCGCCCCACCGTCTTGGTGACCTTTTGGCCTCTAGATTTCTTCCTGAACTCAGCGAGTCCAGGCTCCAACAATTTCACCTGGTATTCCTGGACAATCCTCAGGTTTCCGTGGGCCACTCCCCACAATTAAACCCGCTTTCCTCACTACCCTCACTCCCTCTCTCCTCAGAACCCCCAACCCACTCATGCTCGGAGGTCCTTGAGTCCCTTATGCAACCACCCCACAACCTGTTCTCCAAACCTCTACCAAATCCAGAGCTAACTTTGTTTGTCGATGGGAGCTCAAAGAGAGATCCCAATGGAAACCGAAGGGCGGCTTATGCTGTGGTAACCACCCGGGAAGTCCTAGAGGCTCAGCCCTTGCCACCCGGGACGACTTCTCAGAAGGCTGAACTAACAGCCCTAACTAGAGCCTTACACCTAGCAGAAGGAAAGAGGGCCAATATTTACACAGACTCCAAATATGCCTTCTTGATTGCCCATTCTCACGTGGCAATCTGGAAAGAACGGGGCTTTCTGACCACTAAAGGATCCCCCATCTGTAATGCCCCCCACATTACTCGACTGTTGGATGCCTTATCCCTGCCCAAAGAGGTCGCTATCATACACTGCAAGGGACACCAAAATACCCATGACACTGTCGCTCTGGGTAACAATATGGCAGATCAAGTGGCTCAACAAATTACCTTACAACAAGCCCCCGAGCCCCTGCTGACTTTGAGATCCACCCTCAACCCAGACTATTCAAGCAAGGAAGCCAGAGCCTTGCTGGCACAAGAAGGGGCTCAGAGGCACCCGTCGGGATGGATACTACTCCATAATTAACCGGTGCTTCCTGAGCACCAGGCTAAGGCCATAATATCCCAAATCCACAATACCCTCCACATCGGACCAAGAGCTCTCTTTTCCTTTCTCAGCCCTGTCTTTTCTCCCTTACATCTCAGACAGACCATATATGCTGTCCACCGATCCTGCCTAATATGCGCCTCCACCTCTCCTCAGGGAGGACTCCGACCCCCACAGGAGACTCACCAGTTGAGGGGACATATGCCCGGGCAGGATTGGCAGATAGACTTCACCCACATGCCCAGACACTGAACCTACCGCTATCTGCTGGTCTTGGTGGACACCTTTTCAGGATGGGTCGAGGTCTTCCCCACCGCCCGAGAGACGGCAGCGGCGGTGGCGGAGGTCTTGACGGCCCATCTCATTCCCAGATTTGGGTTGCCAAACTCTCTCCAGTCTGACAATGGGCCTGCATTTATCTCGCAGATCTCTCAGCAGGTGGCTGTGGCCCTGGGTATCAGCTGGCATCTTCACATCCCCTATCGGCCCCAATCGTCAGGCAAGGTAGAGTGGGTGAACGGCATCATCAAGACACATCTGACCAAGCTTGCCTCAGAACTGCGGCTGTCTTGGGTCGACCTCCTTCCTCTGGCGCTCACTCGCATTCGCACCACACCACACTCCAAAACAGGTTTGACCCCTTTTGAACTGCTCTACGGCAGGCCCTATCTCCTGACTCACCTCCCAGAGGGAGAGGCTCCCCCACTCATGGGGTACCTCCCCCTCTTCTCCCTCCTACGATCCTTGCTGAGGGAACACGCAGACCGGGTCCTGCCACAACCGACAGACGACGAGGGGCCCACCCGGCCTCTAGCCCCAGGAGATCAGGTACTGCTAAAAACCCTGAGTCCCCGCCCACTACAGCCTCGCTGGACGGGACCCCATACTGTAATCCTCACCACTCCTATAGCCGCCAAACTCCTGGGACACGAGCCCTGGTACCACCTGACCCGACTCAAATGAGCTCCCCCGGGTCTCCCGGAGACAGGGGTGGCCCTGGCCCCGACCCCTCCTCCCGATCACTCCTACCGCTCCACCCTCACGGGGCCGACCAAACTGACCATTACCCAAACCCCTCTGTCACCGATTCCTGAATGACTGAGAGACCACAGTCCAAATCGATCCGATGCTGGCCTGGTATCACCCGCTGTGGCTGCTGACAATTGCAGCTCTGGCCATACTTTTTGCCATTGGATTAGCGGCCGCGGTGCCCCGCGATTGGTCCCCCACTCTTCGACTGTCCCTGGCCCTCACATACTTAACCATCTGCTTCCTACTCCTGGGGTGCTATTCCCTTGGGACGCCCTGACCTGGTTACCAGCTCCATCCTTACGGGACCCCCGAGGCTGGTTGTCTGCCGCACCCCTTTCACCCCAACCTCGGAACAATGTGGGGCTCTCTACTTTGGGTTACTCTGGGGATACTGGGGGTCCTGGAAAAAGGGGGACACACCAACCAAAACCCCCACCAGCCCTTTCAGGTCACCTGGATCTTGAAAAATGGAGAGACCTACAAAGAACTAAACCAGACCACCGCCACCCAACCGAAAGATAAGTGGTGGCCTGACCTATACTTTCACCTCCAACAGCTAACCGAGACCTCATGGGCCCGGGCATATCTCAGAAATGTTGGGTTTTATGCCTGCCCGGGACATCAGCGGGAAAACATAAAGACCTGTGGGGGAATAGTGAGCCACTACTGTAAGTCCTGGGACTGTGTCACTTCCAACGATGGTACTGGAAATGGTCGGTGACCAAGCCAGACCTGATCAATATGTCCTTCGTAAATCCCATCACCCAGGACATGTGGAACCACAGATTTACAAAGTACTGCCCCGACTGTGACTTAGTCAGACTATCATTCACACAGCGAGGGACGGACTGAAAACAGATGGATCTCCGGGCTAGCCTGGGGAATACAGGTCTATGATGGCTGGGGGGCCCCAAGCGCAACGCTATATGTCCAGCAAGTCCTGCAACCTGTTCAGGCCCATGCTGTGGGGCCCAACCAGGTTATTGCACCTCCCAGTCCCTCACCACGGGAGACAAACGCCACAAATGTTGTGACCTCGCCTACCCTCACCCCCTCCCTTCAGCTGACCCGGACTGACCCGCTAGAGACCCAGGAACCCCTGTGGGCCTTGGTCAAAGAAACTTACAAGGCCCTCAACCACTCCAATCCTAACGCGACCCAATCCTGCTGGCTTTGCTACACCCTACATCCACCTTACTACGAGGCCGTGGGCTTAAATGCTACCTACAACTTATCCATTCTCTCCAACCCACCGCAGTGCCCTTGGGGAGACCGCAAGGTAGGCCTTACCATGAAAGACGTATGGGGTTTGGGGACCTGCTTAGGCACGGTCCCTATAGATAAACAAACCTTGTGCGCCCAGACTGGCAATGATACCAATTTCACCAATAAGACCTACGTCATACCCGAAACCGGGGGGTGGTGGGTGTGCTCACAGACTGGGCTAACGCCCTGTCTCCACTTGGCCGTCTTCAACCAGAGCAGGGAATTCTGTGTCATGGTAGCGGTAGTGCCCAAGATTACATACCATCCAGAAGAGGTCCTCTACAACTTTTGGGACCGAGACACCCCAGCTCCTAGATATAAGAGGGAGCCCATTACAGCTATTACTCTGGCAATGCTGTTCGTCCTGGGGGCAGCTGGGATGGGCACAGGCATTGCTTCCCTGACCACACAACATCAGGGCCTGATCACCCTGAGGGCCGCAATTGACAAAGACATCGCCCGCATAGAGAAGTCCATGATGGCCCTAGAAAAGTCCCTGACTTCCCTTTCCGAAGTGGTATTACAAAACCGCAGGGGACTAGACCTGGTCTTTTTGCAGCAGGGGGGCCTCTGTGCAGCCCTCAAAGAAGAATGCTGTTTCTACGCTGATCATACTGGGGTGGTTCGGGAGTCCATGGCTAAAGTAAGAGAGGGATTAGAACGCAGGAAGAGAGAGAGGGAGGCTCAGCAGGGCTGGTTTGAGTCCTGGTTCCAGAGTTCCCCTTGGCTGACAACTTTGCTATCCTCCCTAATGGGACCGATCATCATTCTCCTGCTGCTCCTGACTTTCGGGCCCTGTATCCTAAATAAGCTTCTGGCCTTTATCAAACAACGGCTCAACACGGTCCAGCTAATGGTGCTGCGACAGCAGTACCAAGGGCTTCCAACAAGCACTCCGTGACAAGATTAACGGCAGATGCCCCCTGTCATCCCGGCCTCACCCTACCCCTCGCTGCCCCCGTTCAGCAGGAAGTAGCCAGAGAGAATCGGCGCCCCTTGTCCTATATCAAAAAGGCCGGGATGAAAGGTCGGGCAAGGTAGGGCGTGTTGAGGCATGTCGGGACATGTCCCGGCAGAGTGCCACAGACAAGCCCCGGAGGCGGGCCGACAACCAAAGCTGTCCAATCAGGTGCCGACACAGAGCCCTTGGACACCAATCACCGCTGAGCCCGCGCTTTCTTCCTTATATGGGAGCCCGGCCCGGGCTATAAAACCCTTCCCCACCCCTCATACCTCGCAGACTCCCTTTGCTTCGCAGACCCCCTTCGCTTCCTCGCTTACCCGCCCCCGGGAGTTCTGCCCGAGATCGACCGCCCAATAAAGGCCCTGATCAACGGTCCATAGAGGTGGCTCTTTCTTCCCGCGGCGTTTCTTACAGATGGGTGTGAATCTGAATGAACTCTGGGAGTTGGTGATGGACAGGGAGGCCTGGCGTGCTGCGATTCATGGGGTCGCAAAGAGTCGGACACGACTGAGCGACTGAACTGAACTGAACTGAAGGGCTTCCCTGGTGGCTCAGACTGTAAAGCATCTACCTACAATGCAGGAGACCCGGGTTCAATCCCTGAGAAGGGAAGATCTCCTGGAGAAGGAAATGGCAACCCACTCCAGTATTCTTGTCTGGAAAATCCCATGGATGGTGGAACCTGGTAGGCTACAGTCCACGGGGTCACAAAGAGTCGAACACAACTGTGCGACTGAGAACAAGCTCACAAGCTCCAGCTCAGAGTCAGTTTTCTGGGAACAAGGAACCTGACCTCAAACAAACCCTTATAAAATATAGAAGTTATTATAAGTTTGGGAAATGTAAAGGTCATGAGTCTAAATAGCTACAATATGAATGCAGCAGAAAATATCTTCCTTGGAATTTTATTTTAGAAGCATTAAATTGAGACACTTTGAAAGGAGGACAACGTGAAACTGTCACTGGCAAAGCCCATGGACAATGCCCAGGAAATACAAATAGAATTTAGGCAATAAAACAAAGTCTAACCTTTTGCTTTTCCTTTGTGCTTAGTCAAGTTTCACTTGCTCACAGGGTGCCGCCTGCAGAGGTCTTGCACGCAGCACTTAAGACTGGAGTTCCAGGTGCAAAACGGCAGCAACCACACCTCAATTCAAGATGATGGCGGCAGGGACTGTGCGGGGATGCTGGGCTTCACCCTGAAATCCTGACCGTGATTAACACGTCTGCGCAGCTGCAGAGAACTCTTCACCCCTCCCCCTGAACCAGAGATATCTACAAAGCAGCCCCGCCCACAACCTAACCAGTGGTGAAGAGCAAGTGCTCACACCTCCTGTCTTTCTCTGATGAAGAGTAAAAGCTTCCTTTTGTTTCTGAACTGAACTTGATTTCCTTCCACTGGTTCCAAGGACGCCAGGCAGAATGATCTTTGTTGGGGACCAACTCAGGAGGGTCCATAACACAACTGCAATTTAAAAAAAAATAAATTTAGCTTAGACATCATTTTAATTTTAGGGATGTTTCAGCCTACAGCTATTTTAGAACTGGAGACCCAGGCAGAAGTGCTGAATTTTTGTCTGTGGTAAACTATGCCTGAAGAGACCAAGGGTTGGTACTTTTAATATCTAAAAAGCTCATCTGTATCAATAAATAAAAGCATGAATACTTCAAAAGATATAAATGTTTAATGGTGTGAGTACATAACTCAAAAGCAAGCATATATTAAGAACAATCTCCAGTAATTTAAACTGTAGTTAAACAAAGCAATATTTTCCCTATTAAATTAAAATACATTTAAAAAATTATAAAATTCCTAACCGTGGCAAGGTTTTAATAAAACAAGTTCTTACTTACTGCCAGTGGGGTGCAAATTGGCAGTTTTTTGGGGAAGTACTTTAAAGTTTGATAGTAAAACTAAGAGATTAACATCCTTGGTCAAACTAATCCCATTTCTTGGAACCTAACATGGCATCTGGTCTCATCACTTCATGGGAAATAGATGGGGAAACAGTGGAAACAGTGTCAGACTTTATTTTTTGGGCTCCAAAATCACTGCAGATGGTGATTGCAGCCATGAAATTAAAAGATGCTTACTCCCTGGAAGGAAAGTTATGACCAACCTAGACAGCATATTAAAAAGCAGAGACATTACTTTGCCAACAAATGTACGTTTAGTCAAGGCTATGATTTTTCCAGTAATCATGTATGGTTTTTCCAGTGAGAGTTGGACTATAAAGAAAGCTGAGCGCTGAAGAATGGATGCTTTTGAACTGAGGTGTTGGAGAAGACTCTTGAGAGTCCCTTGGACTGCAAGGCGATCCAACCAGTCCATCCTAAAGGAGATCAGTCCTGGGTGTTCATTGGAAGGACTGAGGTTGAAGCTGAAACTCCAATAATTTGGCCACCTGATGCAAAGAGCTGACTCATTTGAAAAGACTCTGATGCTGGGAAAGATTGAGGGCAGGAGGAGAAGGGGACGACAGAGGATGAGATGGTTGGATGGCATCACTGACTCAATGGACATGGGTTTGGGTAGACTCCAGAAGTTGGTGATGGACAGGGAGGCCTGGCATGCTGCAGTTCATGGGGTCACAAAGAGTCGGACACAACTGAGCGACTGAACTAACTAACTAACTAGTCCTCAAGGAACAATTCCAAATATGGTAAGAGTTTTATTCTACATTTCTTTTCATCACAGCACTAATTCAGTTTGCAAAACTGTGAAAACAAATGTGAGACATTAAGCCTATATATGCATTTGATGGACTGTTATGCAATCATAAATGATTACAAAGAGTTTATAAATTTTTGGGAAATGCTCATAACTTAATGCTAAGTGAAATTTTAAAAGAGACATACATTGTGCATTTCCCCTCTTCTATTGAGTGGAAAATTTCTCTTCCACCTGATATCACTTTTGGGCAACTATATCCCACATTTAAAATATTGTTTCTCAACAATTTTAGATACTGGAAAGATATTGTATATCTCAGTTTTATTTCATTTTAAGATGATCCCTGTTGCGTTGGACACGTTTCTTTCACATCCATTGTCTCCAGCAATCAGACAAAATGGTTCACTGAAACTTTTGATTGGAACACAATACAGTAGCAGGTTAAAACACTGTCCCACTGTGGGATGACTTCAAGAACTTTAGGGTTTTTAAGTAGTTCAAAGCCCTGGATCATAGCCTTAACTCTATTTGCTCTGGCAAATGCAGTAAAAAGACTTTATTTACTGAACTACCAAAGGAAATTTACCTCAAGGTGACTCAACCCATAAAGCCAGCAACAGTAAAACCCAAGGACTTCCTGGCAGGAAGACTGCGTCCTGCTGGTGTTAGCTCCTGCAGGAAGAGCTGCTTCATCATTAACCAGTTAGTCTCCATGTAATGAGTGGTGTACAGCCAGAAGAAACGGTAATGGCTTTATGTCTTATATAAGTGTTCCAGAGTAAAGTCTACAGTTAGGTACTAGAAACACAGACAAACTTCTGCATTTCTCTGCATTTTTCAAACAATACTTCTTGAGGGAAGAAATGGTAATCAGATAGCTTGATCTGTGATTTAATTCCTTAGCATCACTGCCCTGGATGAGTTTGATACATATAAAAGTCTGTTCTGTTACCAGAGGAGTACTTGGGAAATCATTTACATATTACCAAAAAAATGTGTTCATATAACATAATTTAAATGTTTAAATTTGCATTTCAAATTAAAACATGATGAGAAATGTATCATTTATCTTCTTGTCATGTGTGCATGTGTGCTCAGGCATGTGTGACTCTTTGCAACCCCCTGGACTGTAGCCAGCCAAGCTCCTCTGTCCATGGAATGTTCCAGCCAAGAATACTGGGGTAGGTTGCCATTTCCACCTCCAGGGGATCTTTCCAACCCAGGGATTGAACCTGCATCTCTTGCTTCTCCTGCATTGGCAGGCAGAGTCTTTACCACTGTGCCACCTGGGAATAAATTTGCAAAACTTATTTGTAATATGTGTTATCTTGGCTATAAAATATGAAATCAATGATTTTCTTTATTTTTTTATACTTGACTTTTATTGTCTTATTTCTTCTCAGTGGGATATGATTTTCTATAAGAAGGTAATAACAACATGAATTTTAAAAATATTTAACATTTGTTGTAACAGTATGATTGTTTGTCTCAACTACAGACTTACATACACGCCTATACCAGAAACAAAGGGAATTCCCTGGCAGTTCAAGAGTTAGGACTCCGTGTCCTAACACGGATTTTCACTGCTGAGGAGGGCCCAGGTTCCATCCTTGGTTGGGGAACTGGGATCCCACAAGTCTCACAGTGTGGCCAAAACCAAAAACAAACAAATTAAAAAAACAAAAATCTTTCTCCTCAGGTGTAATTAGAACAAATCAATTTTGTTAAGAGAACAGTCAATATTCAACAGACTGTAGCAAAGATATCGAGGAACTGGAACTCTTGTACATTGCTAATAGAGATGTAAAATAGTACAACCACTTGGCAAACAGTTTGGCAGTTTCTTAAAAGGTTGAACACACTCTCACTGTACAATCCAGCCATTTCAACTAAAGGTTTTATCCAAGAGAAATGAAAGTATAAATCTATACAAATACTTCACATAAATGTTCATAGCAGTTCCAGTCTAATGAACAAAAACTTAAATCAACCTTAATGTCCATTCAAAGGTGAGTGAATAAACAAATGTGATGTATTTGTTACCAAGTCCAAACTCACTCTGCTCGCTGTATGACAGGCCAATCAACCTAGAGACAAGGTGTTGAGGAAAGGAATACAACTTCATTTGGAAAGTCAGCTGACCAAGAAGATGGCAGACTGATATCTCAAAATAGCCATCCTATTCGGGTCTGGATGACAGGTTCTTTTACAGAACAGAGGTGGGGGGAGATGAGGAAGTAAAGTAAAAAGGCCATTAATCTTGCAAATATCTCCTGGAATGGCCAGTCTTGGGAAGGGGATGTGTTAATTTCTTCCTTCCTGTAGCCATCCACAGGTGGACAGGGTACTTAACAAAGGCATTTTGGTTTAATATTCAGGCAGAAGGGCAGGGTTACCCAAGGCTGGCCATTATATATGGACAGTATCTTTTTAATGAACAAAAACAATGAGAAGCAAAGGCTAAAGTAAAAGAAACAGATCCAACGTGGAGTCAGTTCTTCCCTCTAACATATCTAAAGTTGTCCATCATCTACAGATATCTCAAATCAGCAATAAAAAAAGAACTGCTGATATACATAGTATCATGGATGAATTTCAAAATAATATGCTGAATAAAATCAGATAAAAAAGAATACATTCTGTTTTGAGTCCTTGTATTCAACATTCTAGAAAATGCAAGCTCATCTAAAGTCATAGAAAGCTGACTGATGGTTGCTTAGGAATTAGGAGTCTGCAGGGGTAGGAGAATAGGATGGCAAAGTAGCTCAAGGAAACTTTGAGGGCTGATGAGTATGTTCATTTTCCAAAGTGTGGTCATGGTTTCAGGTGTGTATAAACAAGTCAAAATGTATGAAATTATACTCTAAATCTGTGCAGTTTGCTGTATGTCAATTATACCTCAATAAAACCCTTAAAAATTGGAAGTCCCCTGGTGGTCCAGTGGTTAGGACTTGGCATTTTCACTGCTATGGCCCCAGATCCCACAAGCCATCTGGTGCAGCCAAAAAATAAATAAATAAAAATAAAAGGAACTTCCTTGGTGGTCCACGGATTAAGAATCCACCTTCCAATGCAGTGGACTTCCCTGGTGTCGCAGACAGTAAAGCGTCCGCCTACAATGCGGGATACCTAGATTCGATCCCTGGGTCGGGAAGATCTCCTGAAGAAGGAAATGGCAACCCAATTCAGTATTCTTGCCCGGAAAATCCCATGGACAGAAGAACCTGGTAGGCTACACTACATAGGATCGCAAAGAGTAGGACACGACTGAGTGACTTCACTCATTTACAATGCAGTGGATGTGGGTTTAATCCCTGGTTGGGGAACTAAGACCCACATGCTGTAACTAAGACCTGAGGTAGCCAAATAAATAATAAATTAATAAATATTAATATCATGAGGTCTTTAAAAATAAATAAATAATAGAAGGAATAATGTTCAACAGAAAAAAGGTTGTAAGAAAAAACAATAAAATGTGATGACTGAATTTCTTTAAAAGAAGATATAAAATTTACACATCTTGTCTTTTAAAGAATTGCTTAGGGGACTTCCCTGGTGGTCCAGTGGTTAAGATTCTGTGCTTCCACTGCAGGGGGCCCGGGGTCCATCCCTGGTCAAGGAATTGCTTGGGAAGCTACATAAGGACAAGCAACAAAGCTGGAAGAATCTTGTGGAGGGGATAGTTATTTAGTGACTTTCTATTCACCAGGTCTTCAGCTATGTAATAATACCCCTGGGAGAGATGGAGATATTTTATTTAAATATCAACAATAATGCAATCTCTCCATCAGAGATTTGGGGAAAGCAAAGTAGAATTCTGAGCACATAAAATCCTGACTGAAATATAAACTAAAATTTCTCCATCCAAGAGAGAAGGATATAAACATTTAAAAACCCTTAGAATACAAAGCAGGCACTCACCTGACAGATTGCAGCCTGTTCTGTAGGCAAGGAAAGGTGTCTAGGAAGTGCATGTGAAGACATATCATCCTGCAGAATCTCTTCTTTTAGTAAAACTCCACCCATGGACAATTTCCCCAAGTATCAGTTAGTATTTAAAAGTTAAACCCAATTGAAAGATTTTACATTTCACTTGGGTAGCAAAGTAGAGAGAGTGATAGCAAAGGAAGGCCAGAAGCCTGGGGGTCTGCTATCTCTGATTTGATGTGCCAGCCACGGAAGCAGATATCCTAAACAAGTTAGGAATATTGGATCTGTCTTCCTTGAAGCAAAGGATTAATCCTATTGAATATATCTTCCCTCTGAGGCTGCTTTGGAACTGTTGTTTAACCCTAAATCTTCTCTGGATCCTTTTGGCATACGGCTTTGAGATAACAATATGAAAATGAGCTTTGGATCTTGTTTTTAAAGACCTTCATGAACAGAAAGAATAGGTTCACATCTAAAAGTTCTGACATGAACAGGGCGATTTCCAGGGTAACACAAGGGTGAAACAGACAAGAAAATGATGAGAAAGACAAAGAATACAAAAAAGAGATGAGAAGAGAGAAAGACAAACCCTAAGTCTGATTACTTTGGGGTTGTTGTTTTTGTTCACTCACTCAGTTGTGTTTGACTCTTTGTGACCCCATGGATTCCAACACACCAGGCTTTCCTGTCCTTCATTATCTCCTGGAGTTTGCTAAAACTCATGTCCATTGAGTCAGTGATGCCAACCAGCCATCTCATCCTCTGTCACTCCCTTCTCCTCCTGCCTTCAATTTTTCCCACCATCGGGGTCTTTTCCAGTGAGTTAGCTCTTCACATCAGGTGGCCAAAGTATTGGAGCTTCAGCTTCAGCATCAGTCCATCCAATTCAGGACTGATTTCCTTTAGGATTGACTGGTTTGATCTCCTTGCTGTCTAAGGGACTCTCAAGAGTCTTATCCAGCACCACAGTTCGAAAGCATCAATTCTTCAGTGCTTAGCCTTCTTTATGGTCCAAGTCTCACATCCATGCATGACTACTGGAAAAACCAAAGCTTTGACTAGATGGACTTTTGTTGGCAGAGTGAAGTCTGTGCTTTTTAATACATTGTCTGGGACACGACTGAAGCGACTTAACAGCAGCAGCAGCAGGTTTGCCATAGCTTTTCTTCCAAGGAACAAGCGTCTTTTAATTTCATGGCTGTAGTCGCCATCCACAGGGATTTTTGGAGTCTAAGGAAATAAAGTCTGTAACTGTTTTCATTGTTTTTCCATCTGTTTGCCATGAAGTGATGGGACTGGATGCCATGACTTTTGTTTTTGGAATGTTGAGTTTGAAGCCAGCTTTTTCACTCTCCTCTTTCACCTTCATCAAGAGGCTCTAGGGGAAAAGAAAACTGGGTTGCCTAGAAAGGTAGACCTTTGAAGCAAATGAGACTCCACAACAGTTACTGATAAGTACAGCTTCATAAGTAGATAATAATTCAGTTCAGTATAGTTCAGTCACTCAGTAGTGTCCAACTCTTTGTGACCCCATGGACTGCAGTACACCCAGCTTCCCTGTCCATCACCAACTCCCAGAGCTTGCTCAAACTCATGTCCATTAAGTCGGTGATGCCATCCAACCATCTCATCCTCTGTTGTCCCCTTTTCCTCCTGCCTTCAATCATTTCCAGCATCAGGGTCTTTTCCAATGAATCAGTTCTTCGTAACCGGTGGCAAATGTATGGAGTTTCAGCTTCAGCATCAGTCCTTCCAATGAATATTCAGGACTGATCTCCTTTAGGATGGACTGGTTGGATCTCTTTGTAGTCCAAGGGACTCTCAAGAGTCTTCTCCAACACCACAGTCCAAAAGTATCAATTCTTCAGTGCTCAGCCTTCTCTATAATCCAACTCTCAAATCCATACATGACTACTGGAAAAACCATAGCTTTGACTAGATGGACCTTTGTTGGCAAAGTAATGTCTCTGCTTTTTAATATGCTGCCTAGGTTAGTCATAGCTTTTCTTCCAAGGAGCGAGTGTCTTTTAATTTCACGGCTGTAGTCACCATCTGCAGAGATTTTGGAGCCCAAGAAAATAAAGTCTGTCACTATTTCCATTGTTTCCACATCTATTTGCCATGAAGTGATGGGACTGAATGCCATGATCTCAGTTTTTTAAATGTTGAGTTTTAAACCAGTTTTTTCACTCTCCTTTTTCACTTTCATCAAGAGGCTCTTTAGTTTCATTTAGATAATGATTAAATTAGCCTAAAAGAACAAATAAAGATTATCCAGGCAGAAATTCATACAGAGGGAGGTTGAAGCCCAGGAAGCAGCACAAATAAAGAGGTGACATTATAAAACATTGTGCTGCTCTTGCTGGTACCTAGAATGTATGTGTAGGAGGTGGAGATTGGGGCAGGAGAGTGGGGGGCCAAACAGGAAATTGACATTGGCAATATGATCAGCTAGACTACTGATCTTGCTTGGAATTTACCAAATAACAATACTTTAAAAATTAAAGTGTTGGCATTCCAATAGTAATATGTATATAAGTAAAGGGTGATTGCTAATGGTTTGTGTGGACTATTATGTAGAAATTACTTCAGTGATGGGACTTCCCTGGTGTTCCAATGGTTAATAATTCATCTTCCTATGCAGAGGACATGGATTCAATCCTGGGTCAGGGAACTAAGATCCCACATGATGCAGGGCAACCAAGTCCACAGACCACAACAAGAAGCCCTTGTGCCACAACAAGAGAAATCTGTGCACCACAACCGGAGGAAACCCATGTACCACAACAAAGACCCAGCACAGCTAATAAATACATAAATAATTTGTTTAGAAAGATCACATAAAAAAAGAGAAAGAAATAACTTCATTGATGATGGTGAGCATGCATCAACCAATTTAAGTATATTTAAGGACTTCTCTGATAGCTCAGTTGGTAAAGAATTTGCCTGCAATGCAGGAGACCCCAGTTCAATTCCTGGGTTGGGAAGATCTGCTGGAGAAGGGATAGGCTACCCACTCCAGTATTCCTGGGCTTCCCTTGTGGTTCAGCTGGTAAAGAACCACATTGTGGTTCTGCCAGCAATGCAGGAGACCTGGGTTGGATCCCTGGGTTGGGAAGATCCCCTGGAGAAGGGAAAGGCTCCTCACTCCAGTATTCTGGCCTAGAGAATTCCATGGACTGTATAGTCCATGGGGTCACAGAGTCAGACACAACTGAGTGACTTTTCACTATCATTATCACAATCACTGGCATGAAATGCAGACAGCCTCTGTCATATGGAACCATGCAATCCAGCTGGGAAGCTGAACAATGCAAATAGAAATGAATACACTAAGTTCTGAAGAGCTCAAAATGCAAGCAGTTTTGTTGGAACAGCTGGAAACTTGCTGCAGTGGTAATCCCATGTAGCCCAAAGATAATAGGGCTGACAAAAGTTTCAGTCTAAGTGTTCAAAGGGTTGTTTGCTATTTTTGCTGAGACATCAGGTATTTATAAGCAAACTATGACTTTGGCCTATCAGACTTGGTAGTTTTGTCCTTTGCTCCTCAATTGTGGGCAAGTGAAGTTTGCAAGATGGTGTAGGAGGGGAAAGACTCTAGACTGACAAAAGACAGATGAACAAGAAAAAACAAGCAGAATTTATTAACGTGTATGATGTGTGCACATGGAAGCACTTGGCAGTGAGTAACTCAAAGGAGTGGTCAAAACTTGGGCTTATATAGTATTAATATCTTAAGAACAGAACAATAAATTTGCAGAAATTTGACAAGGCCAAGAACCAGGGTTTTAGGCTTCTGAGGGTAGCAAACTGTGGGAAGGTAAATACAGGGCAGAAACTAATAGCAAGTAAAGGTTACTTGTTCAGGCCCATTTTGGTGCTGACTTTCCATCTTCTTCATGGTCATAAAACTTGCCTGAGAGAGGGGATTTATGGCAGTCCTCATTTCTCAGAACTGTCTCCTTTTATATAGATAAGGAAAGCTCTGGAAGGCTTCATTTTGCTTCTGTTGATTCCCATTTGCCTCCAGTTCAAAATGATCTTTATGCCAAAGTGACATTTTGGTATGGCATATTCTGTTATCCTTTGATGGGGACAGCAAAGGTAAAAGAAAAGGATTTCTCTGTCCCCAGGGACAGTGTTTTTGGAATTTACTCCCTCCTAAACATAGCAGAAGAGAAATATCTGTTCTGATCATTGAGAAAGTAATGACTGAAGTGATCATTGGGACCTAAGACTCAATAGGGACTAAAAAACTTCCTAAAATAGAGACTAGCTGTAACTTTCTAAGTTACAGCTGGTTGACTAAGGTAGATGATATTAAAGATTTTTGTGGCATGGACCTTTTGACAGTACGGATAACAATTTTTCTAAATAAATAAAGCAAAGGATCTAAGATTACAAAGGAAACCAATTACATCAAAACACAGTTATCAAAGTATTAAAATTTTTATGGTACAGTATTGCGCTTAGTCACTCTGCTGCTGCTGCTGCTGCTAAGTCACTTCAGTCGTGTCCAACTCTGTGCGATCCCATCTCCAATGCATGAAAGTGAAAAGTGAAAGTGAAGTCATCAGTTGTGTCCAACTCTTAGTGACCCCATAGACGGCAGACAAACCAGGCTCCCCCGTCCCTGGGATTCTCCAGGCAAGAACACTGGAGTGGGTTGCCATTGCCTTCTCCAGGGGATCTCTTCAACCCAGGGATTGAACCCACATCTCCTCTGTCTCCTGCATTGCAGGCAGATTCTTTACCCGCTGAGCCATCTGGGAAGTTGTAACACAGTATACGTGTGATTTTTTAATTAGTGCATTAAATAGGAAGGTGTAGACGTGGATTTTGTGACTAGTTTGAAGTATTGTAATAAGTATAAATGATTTTCAAGATTGTTGCAAGAACTACCATATAACAATGCTTGTGATTCTTGTTGGTGACAAAGTCACAGGTACTGCTAATGTTACTGGGGTTTGTTACCCACATCTGAAATTGAAAAAATGCTAATTTTAGTTAGAGGTGGGTGAAAGTGTAACCCAGCAGGACCCTGTGAGACTCTTGGGCACAGAAGCCTTTCAAATAGTTGTTAATCTGTTAGGGAAGAGGCTTTCCTGGTGGCTCAAATGGTAAAGAATCTGCCTACAATGCAAGAGACCCAGGTTTGATCCCTGGCTTGGGAAGAGCCCCTGGAGAAGGAAACGGCAACCCACTCTAGTATTATTGCTTGGGAAATCCCATGGACAGAGGAGCCTGACAGGCTACAGGAGTCGGACATGACTGAGTGACTGACACCTTGGGCTTCCCAGGTGGCTCAGTGGTAAAGATTCTGCCTGCCAATGAAGGAGATTCAGGAGATGTGGGTTCAATCCCTGGGTCGGGAAGATATCCTGGAGGAGGAAATGGCACCCCCTTCCAGTATTCTTGCCTGGAAAATTCCATGGACAGAAGAGCCTGGCGGGATGCAGTACATGTAACAAGAGTCAGACAGGACTGAGCCCGAACATGAATAAGGGAAGGGAGGAAATGTAGAGACAAGGGAGGAGAAGCCAAGAAACAATAGTACAGTCTTGGGTCAGGGCCCTGGTTCCACCTCAGGGGATGCATATAACACTATCTCTGAGCTCTTTACAGAATTGAAACCCCGAAGGGATGGAAGATGTCAGCATTCTTCTTTCCAGAAAGGACTACCTGAGGCCAGATTAAAGAAACAAGAGAAACTCATCAAGAGACAACTTGAAACCACATTAAAGAAGTGTAAGCCCTACACACACCCTTATCTTTATCAGCAACCCCATACATGAAACATTGCTATCAAACTCCTCAATTCCTCCTGGGTTGGGACACACAATTTTGAGGGCAAAATCCCAGTGTGTTCCCCTTTGCCTGGCAAAGCAATAAAGCTATTCTTGCCTACTTCACAAAACTCTGTCTCCAAAATTCAATTCAGCACTGCTGTACGCAGGATGAGTTTTTAGCATCAAAAATGAAGACGTAAGACTTTTCCTTCTCAAGATTACAGATCTTTCTGAATTCTATTAGTTAATCCTCGTTAAGAACCCCCCATAATCTGTGGTCTTCTCATACACCCCCCAAAACTGGCTCTGCTAGTGTGTCCTGAGAAAATCCCCATTATATAGTAAACTATGTACTCAGAGACAATACCCAAGGCTTTCCAGACCCCCACCCTCTTTTTGAACCATAGAAAAGTGGTCAGAAGACTGGGCAGTGTCTGGCAACTCTGCTATTTGCATAGTATCTGGTCATAAATTTTTACCTATAACTCTCCCAGCTTGCCCTGTATCTGATGGCCTTATGTAACTCATCTTCTGAAAAAAAATTTATCATAATCATGATTTCAGATTTTAGTTCTCTCAGGACATTCAAAATTTTTTCATCTTAATGTATCACAGATGTACACTGAAAGGATTTCCATGAACACAGTTGCTCTGTACTTGTAGCAAGAGCTGTTAGATCCAATTTTTTTCAATATGGAATGTGAAGCAATTGAAAGTGATGAAGCTGACTCAGGATCATACTTATCAATCCAAACTGTTCTAAAGAACTTTCACCTCCATGCAAAGGATCATGGTGATGATAATAGATATCAGGTCACACCTTCTCTTTTTAAACATTCTTTCCCAGCTCAGCGAATTTAGAATGGTATACTCAACCGTGTGTATACACTGGGATTACAACTTCATTTCTGAAATAGTTTAAGGGACTCATTCAAAAATAAAACCTGGAAAGTAAACATAGCTCCAAATTCCTGCTTCTCAGAGGGTCACATTGATGCAGTTGACTGGTAATCAGGAGCCTGATCAGAGATACAAGAGAATGAGTTTTTTTAAGAGATAAAGATTGATTACATTCCATATTGAAACTGTTAGTCGCTCAGTTGTGTCTGACTCCTTGTGACCCCATTGACTGTAACCTGCCAAGCTCTTTTGTCCATGGAATTCTGCAGGAATGAGTGGGTTGCCATGCCCTCCTTCAGGGGATCTTCCCAACCCAGGGATCAAACCCACATCTCTTATGTCTCCTGTATTGGCAGGCAGGTTCTTTACCACTAGTGCCACCTGGGCTGAATTTACATTCCATATTAAGCATTGACTATTGTATCCTGTTGTTGTTGTTGATGTTTTAAGTAACTAGAGGTTACCTTTCAGGGACTCCCTTGGGCATTTTTTAAAACTTTTTATTTAGTATTGGGGTATAGCTGATTAGCAATGCCGTGATAGTTCAGATGAACAGAGAAGGGACTTAGCCATCCGTGTACATGTATCCCAGATGGCATTTTTTAAAATAAGCTTTTAAAGAAGGGAACATTTACAAAAGTATGAACTGCATTGAGAGAACCAATAAGAGATGCTGAAACTTGCAGGGATTAGCCATGTTGGAGAGCCATTACTTGGCCTAACTGGGCGTGGGGAAGAAATGAAGGAGTTAGAGGAAGACAACCATGGCCATGACCTCATACAACTGGGGAGAGGGTGCGGGAGCAGGAGAAGGGGGGCAGAGATGTTGAAATTAATGGAATAAACACCCTGACCTTTCTCCCGTGCCCTTCACTCTCTTGGCAACTCCCACTCCTATGGCCTAGCCCAACGAGACGTTAAAGGGCAGGGGTGCCCAGGCCATGTATTCCATGGGTGTCAGAGCAGGGTAGAAAAGGGTGGAAAATCAATGTGCAGAAGGGAGAAATGGGGACTAACCAGCACACGGCCTCAGCTTTTTTGAACAGTATTTATACAAAAGAACAAGTTGGGGAAATTGAAAATGGTTATCTGGTTTATAATTCAAGTCCCTCAGAAGATGATGCTTTTAAGGAACATCTTGTTTGCCTGTCGTTCCAGTCCCTTATTGATCAAATTGTGGAGATAATTGTTTGTTTACCTTAGCATCTGACATTGCCTTCCTGGTCCCAGTCAGTGGGAATGCCTGGAGCTTATCTCTAAAGTGAGACAGATTTGAGTTTAATTTTTTTATCTGCTCCAAGGAAAGCACTGCCTGTTTGTTGTTGTTGTTGTTGTTGTTTAATCATTCTTGTTGTTCAAATTCTGTCTTGAAATATTAAAAATTAAAGGAATGGTTCAAAGAAACTGGACTTCAAATTGCCTAGAGCAACATAATACAGAGGGTTCTCTGACTCTTCGACTGTTGAGTTGAAGGAAAAAGTAAACACGTTTATAAATGTCAGACACAGCCCCTCTAGGGGCTATTGATGCAGACAGCCAGAGACGGCATTAAAAAAAATTATCTAAAGGGCTTGATTCAATATCATTGCTGACCAGAAGTCTGGGAAAGAACTGATGTTGATGTGCTTGGAAAGTCTTACCTATCCCCGATCAATGTCACTGCACATAAGAACTTCTTTAAAGGGGCCAGCAGCTGAGATGACAAAGTTAGTTTCTACCTTTTCGCTCTGCATTCAATGCCTTGCTCTGCACTCAGGTCACCTTTCACCTGTCACTGTTTCAGAAACTCAACCACAAACATTTCTACTTCTTGGGTGTGGTACACTCTTCTGAGAATTTCATTCAGTCCACATATGCCCTATCTTTGGTCATCACCATGATAATCAGTGTGGTTCCGTCCCACAGTGGGGTTTTATGCAAAAGTATTATTCTGTTAGTGTTCTATGATTTTCCCTTCACGGATACACAGAGGGTCAGTTTCATTCTCCTCCAGTCTACATTGTAGATGAAATAAAGATATCTTAAAGATATTCAAAGAAACTTTTAACTTTTGTGTCAAATGAAGAGTCTCAGAAATGTGTATACCAGTTTTTCCTCCCCCAGGAATTAGTTGAGACAGAGTTTAGGCAAAGTGGAAAGAGGTGGCAAAACAGAAGCCCAAATGGAAGAAGCACTGAATAGTGGGAGGAATGAATTCTCTGTCACAACAACCAGAGTGCTGAGTAAAAGGAATCCCCTCCCCCTCTCCTAGCCAACTGACAATCTTCAGACAAACACCTTTCGAAAATACTGGACATGTATAAGTCTCCTTTCCCACCCCATCTTTGACCACAAGATGGGGATGGCAGGTAAGAAAGAAGAATCTTTGCCCCTGGTAAGCTGGACGTAAACAGAAACATTTGGGAGTATCCTTTTGGAGCAGGGAAACAGTAGATAGATACAATCTACTGTTTCGCATTCATTTAAAGAGTTATATTGGAAGCATTAAGCTCCCTGCTTGTGACTCAAAACTCCAAATAATAATGGCTTAAATAAAAGGAAGCTAATCTCCCATGTAAAAGAAGTCTACAAACATACATACTCCTTGCATCTTATGACTCTGCCAGCCTCCTTTCATCTCATAGTCTCAGGGAATGGGATAGCAATGGGAATTCCAGCCTTCATGCCCATATTCCAGGTAACAGGAAGGAAAAATGAGGGGACAATCTCTCCTTTAAGAAAACTTTCTGGGAGTTTCACATGATATTTCCAATTATATCTATTTGCCAGAACTTAGTCACCCAAGGAAGGCTGGAAAATTACAGTCTTTATTCTGAGCAGCAAAATCTGTGGGTTCTATTTCTAAGGAGAAAAGGGAAAACAGATATTGGGGTATAACTAACTGTGTCTTCCATGAAGATAATCACAGTGATTTTCTTTTATTTTGTTAAAAACAAGACAACAGGCCCCAAATGGGGTCACTTATGCTAAGCCCCACGTCATCATGCTATGCTGTGCTTAGTTGCTCAGTCTTGTCCAACTCTTTGTGACCTCACGGACTGTAGCTCGCCAAGCTCCTCTGTCCATGGGGATCCTCCAGGCAAGAATACTGGAGTGGGTTGCCATGCTCTCCTCCAGGGGATCTTCCCAACCCAGGAATGTAACAGGGGTCTCCTGCATTTCAGGCAGATTCTTTACCAGCTGAGCCACCAGAGAAGCCCCCCACATCATCATACTGAGACTTAATTACAATTTCAGTTCTCTTAGAAATGGAATTTTAAACCAGACAATCAGGAATTGCCTGATAAATACTAGTCAGGTTAGCAAGACAGAGCCCTGTCATCTCTGAAGGGAAAGTAACTGTAATCACCAATATATTTTTTGCCTAGGGTAACTTTCTTTTTCCTGCTCTCCTCTGCCTATAAAAATCTTTCATTTTGTACAGTGCCTTGGAGCTCCTTTCATTTTGCTAGATCGAATGCTGCCTGATTCTTGAATCACTGAATAAAGCCGATAAGATCTTAAAATTTTACTCAGTTGAATTTTGTTTTATAACAATTTATAATGGAATGAAAGATGGGAATTAACAGAAAATTAGAGAGAAAGAGCTAAAATAACAAAAAATGCATAAATTCTTGACATTTATCCTTTTTAAGAATGAAGTATGGTTTAAAAAAAAAAATCTGAACCTGTAATGTGACAACAGATATAGGAACAGCCAATTTTAATATATTTATACTATGTGCAGTAGAAGATGTAATACAGTAGGATCAGAAGACATACATTTATTCAAGACTGGAGCCTGGTCAAAGATGGCCATTGTCAGGGCCAGTTTCATAATTTGCTTGGCCCCGTGCAAAATCAAAAGACAAAGCCCTTTGTTCAAAAAGGACATCGCTAATGCTACATGCAAGTGAGGCGATAAAAAACAGAGAACATGCATTTTGCGTTTATCTCCTCAGTTCATGTGCATGTGTTACTGTCTCCTTGGGCTTCACTTACAAAACACAAGTTCAAAGATAAAATTATTGTTTTAAGACAGTGACTTCAGGGTGTTAAAATAATGGCAGGACCCTCCTGAACGTGGAGCCCTGTGGGACTGCACAGGTCACATGCCCAGCAAGCCAGCCCCAGGTGCTGTCGTAGACATGTGCCACTCATATCCCTCTTCAAGAAAGGACCTTCTGTAAATAACACACAGGGAACTGCTGTATAGCACAGAGAACCATACTGTAATAACCTGTAATAGAAAAGAATTTGAAAAATAATATACATATGTACGTGTGTGTGTGTGTGTGTGTGTGTGTGTGTGAGTTGCTCAGTTGTGTCCAACGCTATTCGACCCTATGGACTGTAACCCACCAGGCCCCAATGTCCATGGGATTCTCCAGACAAGAATACTGGAGTGGGTTGCCATTCCCATCACTAGGGGATCTTCCCACCCAGGGATCAAACCTGAGTCTCCTACATTGAAGGCAGATTCTGTACTGTCTGAGCCACCAGGGAAGCCTGTATATGTACATGTATATGAATATGTATATAACAGAATCATTTGGCTATACAATTGAAACAAACACAACATTGTAAATTAGCTACATCAATAAAACAGATTTAAAAATTTGACAGAAAGGGGGGAAAAAAAAGAAAAAAAGGACTCTGCCCAGAAGCGAGGAGTGTGGTTAGCTCGTGGGCTCTAGATGTGATTTTCTTCAGAATCTGCCTCAACTTTAGAGCCTGCTTGGCAATATTCTGGGCTTCCCTGGTGGCTCAGATGGTAAAGTGTCTGCCTGCAATGTGGGAGACCCAGGTTCGATTCCTGGGTCAGGAAGATCCCCTGGAGAAGGAAATGGCAATCCACTCCAGCACTCTTGCCTGGAAAATCCCATGGACGGAGGAGCCTGATAGGCTACAGTCCATGGGGTCGCAAAGAGTTGGACACGACTGAGCGACTTCACTTTGGCAATATTCTTGGGGAAGCACAATCCAAGAATTAAGCAAAAGCAGTCTTGTTAGGGGGCTTCCCTGGTGACTCAATGGTAAAGAATTTCTCTATAAGGCAAGAGACGTGGGTTTGATCCCTAGGTTGGGAAGATCCCCTGGAAGAGGGCTTGGCAACTCACTGCCGTATTCTTGCCTAGAGGATCTCATGGACAGAGGAGCCTGGTGAGCTACAATCCATAGGGTTGCAAAAAGCCAGACACGACTGAAGCAACTGAGCACGCATGCACAACCTTCTCAGGGCAACTCCCAGTGATGACTGAGCAAAGCTCTGGTACTCCAGACTGGCCATTTCCACCCAACCTGGGGCTCCTCTGATGGTACCTTTTGTTTGGAGCTCCTGCTGAGCGGTCAGCAGTTAGATCTGCAATGCTGTGTGCTGGCTCCTGCCCAATTCCACTTTTGCCCTTTTCCTTTTCTACTAAAGCTTTTGCATTCCTAGTTTCAACTCAATATCTGCTACCCACAGAATCCTTAATCTGTGGCAGCCTCATTTGGAAATTAGGTCTAGAATAATGGATACAGAGCATTTCCCTGATGGTACAGTGGATAAGAATCTTCCTGCCAGTGCTGGGGACATAGGCTCAATCCCTGGGCTGGGAATATTCCACAAGCTGAGGAGCAACAAAGCCCATGTGCTACAACTACTAGGTCCACGCTCTGGAGCCCGGGAGCCAAGGCTACCGAAGCCCATGTGCTTAGAGCCTGTGCTCCAAACAAGAGAAGCCACCACAATGAGAAGCCCTTGCACTGCAGTGAAGAGGAATACCTACTTACAGAAACTAGAGAGAGCCCACGCAGCAACAAAAACCCATTGCAATCATAAATAAATAAAATAATGGATATAGAACATCCAGGCAAAAAAAATCATGTAGAGGGAGAACAAAGCCCCAGAGGCAGCACATTAACAGAAACATATGAACCACTGTGCTGCCCTGTTGGGAGTAGGGGGTAGGGAAGCAGAACGGAGAGGAGCATGGAGGGCCAAACAAGGAAACCGACATTGACAATACAGCTAGACTATATCTCTTACTCAGAGTTTAGCTAATAACAATATCTTAAAAATTAAAATGTTAGCACTTCAATAGTGATACACGTGTGAATCAAGTATAATTCCTAACGGTCTATGTGGCGTATCATTCAGAAATAACTTTAGTGCTGCAGTGAGCATATATTAACCTTTATAAGTACATTTCCTGGTTTTGACAATGCACTAATAACATAATTATAGGTGTTTCTTAGGAAGAAATCACTTTAAAAAGATGCAATAATCTAAGTTAGAGTCAAATTTTAACTCCAAATAAATTTAATTTTTAATTAAATTTAAAATCCACAGATTGTAAGGATTTATGATAACAAACACATATAGTCATAGTATTCTTACAAAATTGTTTAATTTCAGTTTGGTTCAGTCATTCGGTCGTGTCCGACTCTTTGCGACCCCATGAATCACAGCACGCCAGGCCTCCCTGTCCATTACCAACTCCCAGAGTTCACTCAAACTCAAGTCCATCGAGTCAGTGATGCCATCCAGCCATCGCATCCTCTGTCATCCCCTTCTCCTCCTGCCCCCAATCCCTCCCAGCATCAGAGTCTTTTCCAATGAGTCAACTCTTCACATGAGGTGGCCAAAGTACTGGAGTTTCAGCTTTAGCATCATTCCTTCCAAAGAAATCCCAGGGCTGATCTCCTTCAGAATGGACTGGTTGGATCTCCTTGCAGTGCAAGGGACTCTCAAGATTGTCTTCTCCAACACCACAGTTCAAAAGCATCAATTCTTTGGCACTCAGCCTTCTTCACAGTCCAACTCTCACATCCATACATGACCACAGGAAAAACCATAGCCTTGACTGGACGGACCTTAGTCGGCAAAGTAATGTCTCTGCTTTTGAATATGCTATCTAGGTTGGTCATAACTTTTCTTCCAAGCAGTAAGCGTCTTTTAATTTCATGGCTGCAATCACCATCTGCAATGATTTTGGAGCCCAAAAAAATAAAGTCTGACACTGTTTCCACTCTTTCCCCATCTATTTCCCATGAAGTGATGGGACCAGATGCCATGATCTTCATTTTCTGAATGTTGAGCTTTAAGTCAACTTTTTCACTCTCCTCTTTCACTTTCATCAAGAGGCTTTTTAGTTCCTCTTCACTTTCTGCCATAAGGGTGGTGTCATCTGGAGATCTGAGGTTATTGATATTTCTCCCGGCAGTCTTGATTCCAGCTTGTGTTTCTTCCAGTCCAGCATTTCTCATGATGTACTCTGCATATAAGTTAAATAAGCAGGGTGACAATATACAGCCTTGACGCACTCCTTTTCCTATTTGAATCCAGTCTGTTGTTCCATGTCCAGTTCTAATGTTGCTTGCTGACCTGCATACAGATTTCTCAAGAGGCAGGTTAGGTGGTCTGGTATTCCCATCTCTCTCAGATTTTCCACAGTTTATTGTGATCCACACAGTCAAAGGCTTTGGCATAGTCAATAAAGCAGAAAGAGATGTTTTTCTGGAACTCTCTTACCTTTTCCATGAATCAGCGGATGTTGGCAATTTGATCTCTGGTTCCTCTGCCTTTTCGAAAACCAGCTTGAACATCAGGAAGTTCACGGCTCACGTATTCCTGAAGCCTGGCTTGGAGAATTTTGAGCATTACTTTACTCACGTGTGAGATGAGTGCAATTGTGCAGTAGTTTGTGTGTTCTTTGGCATTGCCTTTCTTTGGAATTGGAATGAAAACTGACCTTTTCCAGTCCTGTGGCCACTGCTGAGTTTTCCAAATTTGCTGGCATATTGAGTGCAGCACTTTCACAGCATCATCTTTCAGGATTTGAAATAAACTGGAATTCCATCACCCCCACTAGCTTTGTTCATACTGATGCTTTCTAAGGCCCACTTGACTTCACATTCCAGGATGTCTGGCTCTAGGTAATCACACCATCGTGATCATCTGGGTCGTGAAGATCTTTTTTGTACAGTTCTTCTGTGTATTCTTGCCACCTCTTCTTAATATCTTCTGCTTCTGTTAGGTCCATACCATTTCTGTCCTTTATCGAGCCCATCTTTGCATGAAATGTTCCCTTGGTATCTCTAATTTTCTTGAAGAGATCTCTAGTCATTCCCATTCTGTTCTTTTCCTCTATTTCTTTGCATTGATCACTGAAGAAGGCTTTCTTATCTCTTCTTGCTATTCTTTGGAACTCTGCATTCAGATGCTTATATCTTTCCTTTTCTCCTTTGCTTTTTGTCTCTCTTCTTTTCACAGCTATTTGTAAGGCCTCCCCAGACAGCCATTTTTCTTTTTTGCATTTCTTTTCCATGGGGATGGTCTTGATCCCTCTCTCCTGTACAATGTCATGAACCTCATTCCATAGTTCATCAGGCACACTATCTATCAGATCTAGGCCCTTAAATCTATTTCTGACTTCTACTGTATAATCATAAGGGATTTGATTTAGGTCATACCTGAATGGTCTAGTGGTTTTCCCTACTTTCTTCAATTTCAGTCTGAATTTGGTAATAAGGAGTTCATGATCTGAGCCACAGTCAGCTCCTGGTCTTGTTTTTGTTGACTGTATAGAGCTTCTCCATCTTTGGCTGCAAAGAATATAATCAATCTGATTTTGGTGTTGACCCTCTTGTGATGTCCATGTGTAGAGTCTTCTCTTGTGTTGTTGGAAGAGGGTGTTTGCTATGACCAGTGCATTTTCTTGGCAAAACTCTATTAGTCTTTGCCCTGCTTCATTCCACATTCCAAGGCCAAATTTGCCTGTTACTCCAGGTGTTTCCTGACTTCCTACTTTTGCATTCCAGTCCCCTATAATGAAAAGGACATCTTTTTTGGGTGTTAGTTCTAAAAGGTCTTGTAGGTCTTCACAGAACTGTTCAGCTTCTTCAGCGTTACTGGTTGGGGCATAGACTTGGATTACTGTGATATTGAATGGTTTGCCTTGGAAACAAACAGAGATTATTCTGTCGTTTTAGAGATTGCATCCAAGTACTGCATTTTGGACTCTTTTGACCATGATGGCTACTCCATTTCTTCTGAGGGATTCCTGCCCACAGTAGTAGATATACTGGTCATCTGAGTTAAATTCACCCATTCCAGTCCATTTTAGTTCGCTGATTCCTAACATGTTGATGTTCACTCTTGCCATCTCTTGTTTGACCACTTCCAATTTGCCTTCATTCATGGACTTGACTTCCAGGTTGCTATGCAATATTGCTCTTTACAGCATTCGACCTTGCTTCTATCACCAGTCACATCCACAGCTGGGTATTGTTTTTGCTTTGGCTCCATCCCTTCATTCTTTCTGGAGTTATTTCTCCACTGATCTCCAGTAGCATGTTGGGCACCTACTGACCTGGGGGTTTCCTCTTTCAGTATCCTATCATATTGCCTTTTCATACTGTTCATGGGGTTCTCAAAGCAAGAATACTGAAGTGGTTTGCCATTCCCTTCTCCAGTGGATCACATTCTGTCAGAATGTTTAATTTCAGAGGTAAATAAAACAATTTCCTGTAAGTATTCTGAAAATAAAGACATATTTTAAAAAGATATTAAAGTGAAGTGACTAAGGTCCATCTAGTCAAGGCTATGGTTTTTCCAGTGGTCATGTATGGATGTGAGAGTTGGACTGTGAAAAAAGCTGAGTGCCAAAGAATTGATGCTTTTGAACTGTGGTGTTGGAGAAGACTCTTGAGAGTCCCTTGGACTGCAAGGAGACCCAACCAGTCCATTCTGAAGGAGATCTGCCCTGGGATTTCTTTGGAAGGAATGATGCTAAAGCTGAAGCTCCAGTACTTTGGCCACCTCATGCGAAGAGTTGACTCACTGGAAAAGACTCTGATGCTGGGAGGGATTGGGGGCAGGAGGAGCAGGGGACGACCAAGGATGAGATGGCTGGATGGCATCACTGACTCGATGGACGTGAGTCTGAGTGAACTCCAGGAGATGGTGATGGACAGGGAGGCCTGGCGTGCTGTGATTCATGGGGTCGCAAAGAGTCGGACACGGCTGAGCGACTGAACTGAACTGAACTGAAAGTGAAGTGAAGTTGCTCAGTCATGTTCAACTCTTTGCAATCCCATGGACTGTGTAGCCCACCAGACTCCTCTGTCCATGGGGATTCTCCAGGCAAGAATACTGGAGTGGGTTGCCATTCCTTCTCCAGGGGATCTTCTTGACCCAGGCTACGAACCTGGGTCTCCCACACTACAGGAAGATTCTTTACCATCTGAGCCACTAGAGAATCCCTTAAAAAAGATATTAAATGAAAATGCCAAATATAAACTTCCTAGATCCTAATTTAGGTATAATCATCATCTCAATTAAATTAATCACCAGAGTTTTTACCTGATGAAATTATTCTAAAATTCATTTAACTCTATAGGAATATATTAACAGAAATAATATGTTAGAAGATAGTAAATAATTTGTAAGAAAGAATATTGAGAAGAGATTCATCTTTCCTTCTGGTAAAATCTACTATAAAGTGATAACAAGTAAATCAATGTGGCATTGATGGCAATGTGGCAAAAATAAGCAGGTCAATAAAACAGAAGAAACAGTTCAAAACCAGATCTGGTATTTATTATATGATATTAAAAAAATCAGTGGGAAATGGAAGGATTTTTCAACAGATAGTTTTTTATGATTGATTAACTATTTGTGTGTGTGTATGTGTGGTGGAGTGTTATTTAGAACCTCATTCTACAACACATAACAAAATCCATACCAATAGATTAGGATTAAATAATTCATTTTTAAAATATCAAACCATCAAAAAAAAAAAAAAAGAAAACATAGATTTTAGTCCCTTCCGGTCTCTAAGTTTAAATGCAATGGAAGGGAGTTCCCTAGTGTAGACCAGCGCTTTCACTGTCACGACCTGGGTTCTGTCCCTAGGTAGGGAACTAAGATCCCACAAGCAAAGTGGTGTGGCCAAATAAATAAATAAAATTTGTTAGAAAGCAAGGAAAGAAGTCACTAGAGAATAGATAGGATCACATACATTTAAATTTTCTGCATATCTAAAATGCCATGTGTGTGCTTAGTCACCCAGTTGTGTCCGATTCTTTGTGTCCTCATGGACTGTAGACTGCCACGCTTCTCTGTCCATGGGGATTCTCCAGGCAAGAATATTGGAATGGGTTGCCATGCCCTCCTCCAGGGGATCTTCCCAACCCAGGATTGAACCCAGGTCTCCTACATTGCAGGTGGATTCTGTACCGACTGAGCCACCAGGGAAGCCCATAAATACTGGAGTGAGTAGCCTATCCCTTCTCCAGGAGATCTTCCTGACCCAGGAATCAAACTGGGGTCTCCTGTATTGCAGATGGATTATTTACCAACTGAGCTACCAATACTACCACAGATTTAGGGTGAGGACTGCAGGCTGTGTGACTTTGTTCTGATCGGTGGGTGGTGAGATAACAGGGTGGTGTTCCACGAATCTTGTGCTCAGCTTGAAGTTACCATCCTCCACCTGGGTGGAATCCTTAGTTCCTTGGCTCAGTTGTGTCTGACTCTCCATGACCCCATGGACTGTAGCCCAGCAGGCTCCTCAGTCCATGGGATTTTCCAGGCAAGAATACTGGAGTGGATTGCCATTTCTTTCTCCAAGGGATCTTCCTGACCCAGGGATTAAATCCAGGTCTCCCACATTGCAGGCAGACTCTTTACTGCCTGAACTACCAGGGAGGTCCCAAACAATGCTATCAGTTCAGTTCAGTTCAGTCACTCAGTCACGTCTGACTCTTTGCAACCCCATGAATCACAGCACGCCAGGCCTCCCTGTCCATCACCAACTCCCTGAGTTCACTCAGATTCATGTCCATCGAGTCAGTGATGCCATCCAGCCATCTCATCCTCAGTCGTCCCCTTCTCCTCCTGCCCCCAATCCCTCCCAGCATCAGAGTCTTTTCCAATGAGTCAACTCTTCGCATGAGGTGGCCAAAGTACTGGAGCTTCAGCTTTAGCATCATTCCTTCCAAAGAAATCCCAAGGTTGATCTCCTTCAGAATGGACTGGTTGGATCTCCTTGCAGTCCAGGGGACTCTCAGGAGTCTTCTCCAACACCCCAGTTCAAAAGTATCAAATCTTTGGCACTCAGCTTTCTTCACAGTCTAACTCTCACATGCATACATGACCACTGGAAAAACCATAGCCTTGACTAGACGGACCTTAGTCTGCAAAGTAATGTCTCTGCTTTTGAATATGCTATCTAGGTTGGTCATAACTTCTTCCAAGCAGTAAGCGTCTTTTAATTTCATGGCTGCAGTCACCATCTGCAGTGATTTTAGAGCCCCCAAAAGTAAAGTCTGACACTGTTTCCCCATCTATTTCCCATGAAGTGAGGGGACCAGATGCCATGATCTTAGTTTTCTGAATGTTGAGTTTTAAGCCAACTTTTTCACTCTCCTCTTTTACTTTCATCAAGAGGCTTTGTAGCTCCTCTTCACTTCCTGCCATAAGGGTGGTGTCATCTGGAGATCTGAGGTTATTGATATTTCTCCCGGCAATCTTGATTCCAGCTTGTGCTTCTACCAGCCCAGTGTTTCTCATGATGTACTCTGCATATAAGTTAAATAAGCAGGGTGACAATATATAGCCTTGACGTACTCCTTTTCCTATTTGAATCCAGTCTGTTGTTCCACGTCCAGTTCTAACTGTTGCTTCCTGGCCTGCATATAGGTTTCTCAAGAGGCAGGTCAGGTGGTCTGGTATTCCCATCCGTTTCAAAATTTTCCACAGTTTATTGTGATCCACACAGTCAAAGGCTTTGGCATAGTCAATGAAGCAGAAAGAGATGTTTTTCTGGAACTCTCTTGCTTTTTCGATGATTCAGCGGATGTTGGCAATTTGATCTCTGGTTCCTCTGACTTTTCTAAAACCAGCTTGAACATCTGGAAGTTCATTGTTCATGTACTATTGAAGCCTGGCTTGGAGAATTTTGAGCATTACTTTACTAGTGTGTGAGATGAGTGCAATTGTGCGGTAGTTTGAGCATTCTTTGGCATTGCCTTTCTTTGGGATTGGAATGAAAACTGAACACTGCTATAAACAATACTAAAATATGAGTTTTAAAAGCTACCTGCAGTGAAAATACCTAGTAAGTGGTTAATGTTATTTTATAAAGCACTCATAGAATCAACTACAAAAAGACAGGTGTTAATCATCCACTACAGAAGAAATTGAACTGGCTATTAAATATGTGAAAAAACTGTTTCATTAATAACCAAAGAAACACTGATTTTCAAAATTCCAGTACCATGTGGATTTTTCAAGTTAGTGGTTTAAAAGTTAACTTGCTTAGTGGTACAGTGGGGTAGAAAGAAGACAGCCATTCTTAGATATTGCTGATGAGGTACAAATCTGGACAATTTTTTGGACAAGAAATTGGGTAATTTCAATCAAAGAGCTTTAAAGATGCTGCTATTCTTTTGCCCAATAATTCTATTTTTAGGATTCTTTCTCAAGGAAATTCTAAAAAATATGTACCATATCTTTTGCACAAAAATGTTCGACCCCATGTTATGTATCATATAAAAATGGAAAGTACTAAATGTTTAATGTAATGATTAAGTAAATTACAGTCCATGACATTAGTGTAGTTTTTAGAAATTAAAGTGTGGGCATGTATGAGTAATTATTCAAGTATTTTTAGTCATTTGCTCATTGAAATCTCACTATAAGGGTACTGAATATTTTCTCTTGGCCTTGGAGGTGTACTCACCACTTTTCTCTAGCCTATTATATCACTTAAAGGCTGACTGCATCAACAGGTTTCCTTGCCTTCTAGCTTCTGGTTCTCTTAGGTCAATGGAGAGAATCAGCATGAGATTGTTGGAGGGTGAGAGGTAGGGGGTTTATGTGTCCTGGATCACTCTCTCTGGGCTTCCTGTGTGCTGACTGCCTTTCAGAACTAAAGATCACAGCTGGTATCAGGCAACCCTTTCCAAACACCTCTTTCACCAGGTTCTGATTACTGCTGTCTACACCTACCCCTTTATAGTGATGTCACCAGGCTGGAGGTACTGTGCAATTCCTTGTGGTTTTTTTCCATTTTCCCATATCTTTTTATTTTTTAAATAAGGTCATCTGTACTACTTTTAAATAAGGTCATCTGTACTACTTTTTGGGGCTGCACTGTGAGGCATCAGTCAGTCAGTTCAGTTTCTCAGATGTGCCAAACTCTGCGACCTCATGGACTGCAGCACGCCTGTTGATGATGGCTTCCCTGTCCATCATCAACTCCCAGAGCTTGCTCAAACTCATGTCCATTGAGTTGGTGATGCTATTCAACCATCTCATCCTCTGTTCTCCCCTTTTCCTGCCTTCAATCTTTCTCAGCATCGGGGTTTTTTCCAATGAGTCAGCTCTTCTCATCAGTTGGCCAAAGTATTGGAGCTTCAGCTTCAGCATAAGTTTTTCCAATAAATATTCAGGACTGATTTCCTTTAGGATTGTCTGGTTTGATCTCCTTGCAGTTCAAGGGACTCTCAAGAGTCTTCTCCAACACCACAGTTCAAAAGCATCAATTCTTTGGCACTCAGCTTTCTTTATAGTCCAACTTTCATACCCATATATCAATATTGGAAAAACCATGGCCTTGACTAGATGGACCTTTGTCAGCGAAGTAAGGTCTCTGCTTTTTAATATGCTGTCTAGGTTGGTCATAGCTTTTCTTCCAAGGAGCAAACGTCTTTTAATTTGATGGCTGCAGTCACCATCTGCAGTGATTTTGGAGCCCCCCAAATAATGTCTCTCACTGTTCCCATTGTTTCCCCATTTATTTGCCATGAAGTGATGGGACCGGATGCCATGATCTTAGTTTTTTGAGTGTTGAGTTTTAAGCCAGCTTTGTCACTCTCCTCTTTCACTTTCATCAAGAAGCTCTTTAGTTCCTCTTCGCTTTCTGCCATGAGGGTTGTGTCATCTACATATCTGAAGTTACTGATATTTCTCCCGACATTCTTGATTCCAGCTTGTGCTTCATCCAGGCCAGCATTTCACATGATGTACTCTGCAAATAAGTTAAATAAGCAGGTGATAATATACAGCCTTGACATACTCCTTTCCCAATTTGGAACCAGTCTGTTGTTCTATGTCCAGTTATAACCCTTGCTTCTTGACCTGTGTACAGATTTCTCAGGAGGCAGGTCAGGTGATCTGGTATTCCCATCTCTTTCATAATTTTCCACAGTTTGTTGTGATCTACACAGTCAAAGGCTTTAGCCTAGTCAATGAAGCAGAAGTAGACATTTTTCTGGAATTCTCTAGTTTTTCTATGATCCAGATGGTGCTAGCAACTTGATCCCTGGTTCCTCTGCTTTTTCTAAATCCAGCTTGTACATCTGGAAGTTCTCAGTTCACATACTGTTGAAGCCTAGCTTGAAGGATTTTGAGCATTACTTTGCTAGAATGTGAAATGAGTGCAATCGTGTGGTAGTTTGAACATTCTTTGGCATTGCCCTTCTTTGGGACTGAAATGAAAACTGACCTTTTATGGTCCTGTGGCCACTGCTGAGTTTTCCAAGTTTGCTGGCATATTGAGTGTAGCACTTTCACAGCATCATCTTTCAGGATTTGAAACAGCTCAACTAGAATTCCATCACCTCCACTAGATTTGTTCGTAGTGATGCTTCCTAAGGCCCATTTGACTTCATATTCCAGGATGTCTGGCTCTAGGTGAGTGATCACACCATGTGGTTATCTGGGTCATAAAGATCTTTTTTGTACAGTTCTTCTGCGTATTCTTGCCATCTCTTCTTAATATCTCTGCTTCTGTTAGGTCCATACCATTTCTGTCCTTTATTGTGCCCATCTTTGCATGAAATGTCCCCTTGGTATCTCTAATTTTCTTGAAGAGATCTCTAGTCTTTGCCTTTCTATTGCTTTCCTCTATTTCTTTGCATAGATCACTGAGGAAGGCTTCCTTATCTCTCCTTGCTATTTTTGGAACTCTGCATTCAAATGGGTATATCTTTCCCCACTGTGGGATCTTAATTCCCCAACCAGGGCTTGAACCCTCCCCCCCCTGCATCAGAAGTCGGAGTCTTAATCACTGGACTACTGGAGAAGTCCTTTCCCATATCTTTTTAAATATTTCCTTTGTGAAACTCTCTCCAAATGAGGTTTGCTGTTCTCTGCAGAAACCTTGACAGATACAACAACTTAAGAGATATTGTTGCTGAGATAGGCAGAGAGGAGTTAAGTAATTTGCCCAAGGTCCCAAAGGGAGGAAATGATACTTGTAGGATATGTCACAATTATTTATGTATCTATCTTAAATTAACTTGTATTTTTTATTAGAAAAGATAAGCATAATATTCAGTACAAATAAGCAAAATGAAAAGAGAAAATACATTTCTGCCCATCTATTCTATCCATTATATATTTAATAAGATTCCCACATTTTTATCTCGTCAAATTCCTACATTGAGCTTCAGGCTTTATATTCAATTTCTTATTATATATGTTTCATTTGGATGTCTCAAAGGCACTCGAAACTCAACATGTCCAAAAATAAGTTCTTTCATGATCTTCCAAATCCTAGCCACAACCGAGTCCTGTCAATTTTACATGTAAATATCTCTAGTATGTCCATATCTCTCCAGCTCCACTGCCACCACCCATCTTAGTCCAAGACACCACCATCTCTTTCTTTGGAGAACTCCAAACCTTGGTCTACCTGTATCTATCCATCTACTCTTGTCCACTTCAATCTATTATTCACATGGCAGTCAGAGAGACCTTTTCAAAATTCAATATAGTCATAGTGCCCCTTGCTTAAAACCAGGAAGTCGCTTCCACTGGTTTAGAATACAGACCAAGGATCTTATTTTGACCCAGCTGATCTCAGCAGCTCTGCCTCCTGCGCTTCTCTCCTTGCCATAGCTCCATGGGTTGGCTTTCAACTGCTCCAATGAACTATGCTTCTTTCTACTATGGGGCCTCCTTGTTCTCTCTTTCTGGAACATTTTTACATAAACTGCACCCCACCCCAACCCCCCGACAACGTTAACTTCCAGAATGGTCTAGACACTCTGACACTTTATCACTATGGACCTTTCCAAAATAATATTTATCAGAGTTTGAATTGACACACCAAGCATGTGGTTTATTTCCTCCACAGATCCTCTGTATGTCAGTGAAGGTCTTAACTGTCTTGTGTTACCTGTGTATCCCAAGTACCTTGTCCCATGCCTAGCCCATAGTATGAAATCAAATATTTGAATGAAAATAATGCAGTGGGACTAATGAGAAAGTTGGACAGAATCACATTAGAAAGTGCTGAATTCTTTATTATTTCCCATGTCTTTGCTTCCAAGTCTAAAAACGATACCAGTTTAGTCATGCTTCAACTCCTTACTAGAAAGTAAAAGCTATTAAAACTGGATAAAGAAAAAAATTAAATTTGTATTTTAGTTTCTTCAAGAAGATGCTATTTGATACGAATGGAGGTATCAGGGCAGGCGGGCATGCAAGAGAGATGTTTGTAAGTGCCAATAGATTTTCACTAATTTCTTAGAGTTCTCAACATTTACTCTGAATTGATGTCAAAATTACATCTTTTTGAGGGCTCTAGTGATAACAACTCCAGCTCTAGGAGGATAAGGTGGAAATTTAAGGGATAAAACTAGCAAAACAAGAGACTGATTGCACAATAAAATATACCCACTTAATATTCTTTACAGTTGAAAGGGAAACAAGCTTTCTTTTCTTAAGTTTTTTCTGCACTTTAGCCATTCATTGACCTTCGCTTTTAAACTGTATGTCCCACTTAATCTGTGATATTGAGTTCTTAACTTTTTTGCCTACTTGCTTCAGTTTGTTTAAGAACTTCAGCTTGAAAAACCCTATAGACTACCAATAACTGCCAAATCTTCCCCTAGGGACACCTCCCACTGCGCCCCGCCCCCCCTCGAGGGAGGGACCGCGACTGCGCAGACCTCCCTGTGATGTCACAAAAGAGCCAAACCAGGTGGCGGGGTGTTGGGGGGGGCAGCCCTGCGACCAGCCTTTCAGGTCTGCTTCCTTCCCTAAGACCACCCCACTACCCCCGCCCAGTCCTCCCCTTTTAGTTAAATCGTTAATAATAAAAGCACCAGGTTGAATCTCCACGTGGCCACGCCCATACTGTCTTCAGGACACACCCCCTACTTGGGTGGCGTCCCCCAGGCACCAACGGCAGGAGGGCACCAACGGCAGGAGGGCTCCCACCGCGGCGCGTACAGGCGGGTAAGGCGGAGCCAGGCCTCTCCAGCACCTAGTGTTTCAGCCCTATAGCGGGCCTGGCTCCCGCTATCGGCTCTAAGAGTGCGGATCTCGGCCAGCTTGGGCGGGGGAGGCGCGCGCCCCTGAGTGAGGAGCGAAGGAGAGTAGAACATCGCCCTCAGCCCCGCTCCCTCTCCTCCGCCCCGAGCTCCGGATCAACGAGCTCACCCAACTCGGCTGCCCCCTTCAGCAGCGGCCGCCGCGGCAGGAATAGACACGAGTTACAACGCTCGCCGGGAGTCGGAAACCTCCCGGCCCAGATACTGGAGGCCGCCAACATTGCGGGCGTAGCCTCGACCTCCTCGTCCTGGAGCACCAGTTCAGAGTGGTTGATCTTCCACCAGCATTCCAGCTGCCTGTCGAACAAGTCCACAGCGGCGGACGCCAGATAACACCCGAGGCTGCAGCGCGCCCTCCCAACTCATCCCGGGTTTTGGCTTAAGAACTGACAACAGGTCTCAGGGTTGGCATCTGGGGCTTTGGCACCCGCGGCCTGAACGACAGGGTCCATATGTCTGCCCTCCGCCGGACCACCACAGACGAGGCAGCCTTGGCCTCTAACCCGGGCCCCAGCAACCCCCGGGTATCCGTACAAGAATCTGTCCCGCCCTCAAGGTCTCCCCGATTGCCCCTACATGCCACCTTGCACTCAGCACCGGGCTCCACCCGGATATCAATAGGAGAAACTCCTAGACCCACTAACACCTTCAGAGGGTCGGTGCAGGAGTCCATCTCACCCGTGAAGCCCTCCTTTATCAAAATATCGGCACCCGCACCTCCACCACCCAATAACCCTCCCCCAGTGTCACTACTTGGATTAACCTCGCCCTCGATATCCGGCTCCCCCTTGGGTTCGGTGCAAGGACCACCTACACCCAGTAACTCCCCCCGACTCTCAGGACAAGAGTCCAGCCGTGTCTCCATGCCCAACTTCCAGCAGTTATCTGCAAAAAGATCTGCCCCACTCTCAGCCTTGTCCCAAGAGTCGCTACAAGGGTCTGCCCCGCCCTCGGTGGTCAGGTTTCCTGAGAGTTTGGCGCGAGGATCTATAGCGATTTCGGACTCCTCCCGAGTGTCGATTCGAGGGTCCCCTCCGCCCTCAGATCTTAGCACCCCTCGGAGTTCGATACCAGAACCTCTTACTCCCGTGAACTCTCAAGTGTCCACACAAGAGTCCATTCAGCTCTCAGAGCAAAGTTACCCCGAAAGATTAGTAGAAGGATGGGCTCAACCCCCGAATTCCCCCGGGGTACCAGTACCAGGGGTCGCTCCGCCCTCGGCGCCCGGCTCCGCCCAGGAATCAGTGGAGGAATCGGCTCCGCCCTCGGGCTCCCCCCGAGACTCGGTAGAAAAGTCCGCTCCGCCCTCGGCCAGACCCACTCCTGTACCCACGCCCCGGGAGAGCCGCAACCAGAGAATGGAGAGTCTGCAGAAGACGAGTGACGCGGGCCAGATGTTCGACGTAGTCGTGATAGGAGGCGGCATCTCAGGTCAGTGTGGACCGTAGCACTAGCCTGAGGGACTCTGGCCGGCCCAGTGTGGGGGACTTGCAGTCTGAAAGTGGCGTTTGGGGGCGGAGGTTGGGGGGGGGGGTGTCTCCCTTGTGCATGCGAGATTGCTGCAGCTGCCGGGCCCCCGATCCTGCGAGGAGGGAATGGGATTGAGCCGGTGGTGTGACCTGGGGGAGGCAGGCACAATAATTTTTACTACTACTACGAAATACTAATATTTAATTAGCTCTTGTCGTGCAGTTGCATTTAGCAGTTTACGTGTGTTTTCTCAGTCCTCAGCGGTCCTGTGAGGTGGGTACTCTATTCGTCCCTATTTTACAAAACCTAGAAACGGAGGAAACTCGGCGAAGTCACCTCACCCAGCTGGGAAAGTGACAATGGTTTTCTCTCACGTGAGACCCTTACTCCTAATTCCGGTGGTGGTTGTTCTGCCTTACTGATTTCACGCCCTTTGCCCCAAACAGAACATCAGTTTATGGATTTTTGTAGTATCGAGGTAGTAATAGTGTTGTTCCAGTCCTGCTATTCTCCAGGCTCTTTTCCTTAGAAAATCTGGTAACTGGAGAAGAAGGAGGAAGAATCTTTTAGGAAAAGATTTCTTTTTTTTTAAGGTGGGGGCAGGCGGAGAAAGATGGGCTCTTAGTTTTAACCGACTGCACCCCCCTCTTTTTTTTTTTTTTTTTTAGAACTCGTAGAAAGTGTAGGGCATTTATTGCTCAAAGGGAATCCCTCTGAAGCAGGGGCTGCAGGCAGATGAGGGAATGCCCTGTTTGTGTCTTTCTCCACCGCCTGAATCTTGCCCTGTTATGAGGCAGCTGGCAAGCCTATGTTCCTCTAGTCTCGGTTTGGGTTTGTAGCTGACCAACTGAGTGGTGTAGGAAGTTTCCTCGGATCTTCCTGGAAACCTCATCATGACTGACACATCAAATTGTCACTTATGATGTCATAATTGGTAAAATGTTTGAAACTTAAGAATTGTGTTTCACATCTAGATAGAGCCCCAAACTAGTCTGTCCACGACCTAAGAGGATGTTAATCATTTCTGAAATATACCTGCAGGATCTAATTTAGAAGGAGGGAGAAATGAGGTGGGAGGGAGTTAGTAGGGTGCCTCCAAGTAGCCATTTTTATGTATAATCCTTTTGAGAAGACTCTGAACATGCTTACAGATGAATTTTGCTTGGAGATAGCTTTTGACTTGGCCTGTTTCGGGTGACATTCTTAACCACCAGGGAAGAGACTGACTTGAGCTATTGCTCTAACAACTCCAGTAAGGGCCAGCAAAAACACACATGTATGTCAGACCATTAGGAAAGCAGATCTTGGTTGAGAGTATGAAAAAGTATTTCTCTTGTTCCCCTTCATTCATTTATTAGCTTATTTATTCATTCAACAAACACTTGTTGAGTGCCTGCAATGAAGTGCACTGGTGTTTCTAAAAGCCTGATTCTTGTATGCAAGCCTCCTAGATAAGCAATGTGATTGTTCATCACTGGAAAATAAAGTCGACGATAATGTGTTGTGTAAATTGACTAGCAGTTCCGTCTCCATTCCCCATCTCCATATCATTCATATTTCACAGTTTAGGGTTCTTACTGTGATTTTATGCCTGTCTTCTTGTTCTAGTATCCCTTAAGGAGCATTTTGTCTTTTACTTTTTCTCTGCCTGATGACTGGCTCTTCTCCCTTTCCATACTTTACTCGAAGTAGTTGGTCATGAACAGAATTGGATTTACCATGTAGCTGATGTAAGATTCTACAGCCTTAGAACTGCAGGTCCCTTCTGGTTCTCATCCTAAAAATATAACCAATTTCATACTGAATCTTGTATTTGTAATTTTGCATTCTTTTATTTCTTCAAGAGGCAACCAAATTATGTAAGCTTTAGGTTCCTCAAAATCTGGATCTTTCCATGGTCACTAAGAATTATTACTTTGTTCATTTCCACATGCAGGAAGAAGAGAGTATTTCTTGCACAGTAGTTCACACTCTTATTCCAGAACCCAACTTCCACTTCATCAGTGACAGTGGAAAAGGCACTGGGATTCCTTTAATATCATCTCTTATCAGTCAGATTTTATTTTAACACCAGAATTGACCGGAAACATTGCTTTCTGGCTGTGGTGTCCTGCCAGATGCTTCACCACTAAAATGAAAGTAGATGTAAGTCTAGCTCAGGATAAACCCTGCACACAGACGGGGTGTTTCCCAAGCACATGAGAGGCGTTACTTTGCAATGGTTCTTGAGCTCTGAAATACATCATCTTTGTGTGTTCTTAGGAGTATCCCATGAGTTACTTAACAGTTCCCACATCAGTTTTAAATGCTTTTGGATATTTCTTAAAACTCTTGTCAGAACTGGCACATTTTAGTGTGCCACGTATATACATACTTATAATATATGGCCAATACTTTGCATCTGCTGTGTTATTCCTGTTCTATAACAAAATAGTTCTCCAAAGCATACAAATCCTAAATTCTTCAAAAGCAATCCATATGCACGGAATTATCTTTCATTTTTTGTAACTATCTCTGCACAAAGAACAGCAACATCTTAACGTATCTCCCCTTTGTCATTAAAAATCATAGAACAGAGCATGTCTTACAGCCACAAGATCCCTTTTTCCTCCCACTCACCAATTAAATTTTATGTATTTAATTGAGAAGGGGCAACCCTTCCTACTCATTTGTAAGTAGTGTTATGGTATCTTCAATATGCTCTGGCCCTTCATCCATCATCTGTCATCCATCACCAAGTCCTTTCTGGAACTTCTTTCAAGCTTTTTGTGACATCATCAGATCCTGAATTTTTATTCTACACTGATTGCTCCTTTTCTAGTCCTTTCATTGGGCCCATATTCTTGCAACTTTCTGGTTTTGAAATGGCCTCAAGGTTCAGTTATTCATCACTTTGGGGCTCATATGCAATCTCCCCCTCTCTTTTCATTCCAATACCTCACCTTTTGCTTTACACAAAGCTCTGAAGTGTCTAGTTTAAATCCTTTGCTTTGTCCCAACTCCTGTACCATAGCTTGTCTGCTCTTGGATATTTATATTTCAAAATTGACTGTCTTATTCTTACTTCATATTCAACATGTTCCAAAGCCTCCTTGTCCTCCAACCCAGCTTCTCTTACTCACTTCCTCGACTCTGTTCTTGGCACCATATCCTTTCCATCATTTTGGGCACTCCTTCTGTTTTATCTTCTATAGCCAGTCAACAGATCCTTCTAACTCCTTCTTGGAGCTCTTTCCTCTCTGCCATCCCCAGGAAGGACCCTTAACCCCTTCGATTAACCAGGTTTTAACCATCTTCTGAATGACCACCCTTTGGGGTCTCCCTTCATATCCATCCCTTGGTTTTTTTAAGTTTTTTTAAGACTTGATTTTTAAAAAATACTTCTTTGATCACCTTGTTCTGCTCAAGACATTCAGTGGTCTATTGCCAGCCTCTCAAGCTCCCCTCCCCACCCGACACATGTGTCTAGTCTCACCTTGTTGGAGAAATAGCATTTCCCACCATCCCTAACATGGCTTTAGGCACACTGCTGTCTTGTCTTCGGTGCTATCCCATGTTGATTTTGTTCCTCTGGTCCTTCCCTGTTTTTGTTTGTCTTAACACAGAAGTGCTTCTCTCTGAACATTTGCATCCTATCCATTCTTCAATACCTGATTAAAGCCCTTTTGCTTGATCCTTTTGCCTCTCGTTGACTTTTCTCTCATGTGGAGCTTGTAATCTATATCTGACCATTTGAACTTATTTTATGTCCTATGTCTTGATGTTATGTTAAGGATAGCAGTTGAGTCACTGACTTTACGTGCTAGTTCTTACGAACCAACACAGATAAAGCAAATGACAGAAATCCAGTGGTGTAAGATTTTAAAATCTGCCCCTGGGGATTTCTGAATTACATCTCTTTAGGAAGAGAGAATAAAAGGGAAAGAGAGAGGAAAAAAAAATCCCAACTCCAAGGGACAGTGAATACCTCAGAGTCTTTGGGCCAGAGGAGTTTTTAAAAGACAATCTAGTCCAGTCCCCTAAGATTTTAATCATCTCCACAGCATCTCCTGGCTATAACTTTGAACAAACACATCTAGGAAAAGAGAATGCTGTACCCCTGAAAGCGGCTCATTATGAGCAGGGGTGGCTCTGGGGCCTGGAAACTCGTTCAAGCATTTTGGGAGCCGCTACCATATGCCTACCAGATCACAGGGCTAGAGGTAGATAAAGAGGAATAACAAGTGTCCCAGCTCACACAGTGCCCCACCCTCTTGTGAGCAGTAACCAAGTGAGAAAATAATTGACATTCATACAATGAGAGAAATATTAATATTATGAATCTGAACAAAACGCCAGGACCTTGAGAGATAAGTAGGATTTTTAACAGGTAGAGATAAGAGAATAGAAAAAAAGACATACCAGAGAGTCCAAAGGAGTACAGATACAGAGTCAGGAAGCCCTAGGCCACATACGAGCAGTGTTTAATTTAAACCCATAACATGAGTTCCAGGGAAGGAAAACAGTTGCCGGCTGTGCCTCTAGTGATGTGATCCTGGTAGTCGCTGAGGTCACCCTAGTGTGTCACGTCTGCCCCTTGGTTAGCCAGGACACAGTGAAAGCACTTTCATCATAACACTGGATAGTCCTGGGTGATTAGTCTTTCCATGTTTTGTTTTGTTTTGTTAGATTAAATTTCAGGTGTCTTGTAGAGAGAGGTATTTCTAAATAGTGACTAAGCAACAAACCTCCCTATCTTTATATCCACAAGCCGAGCTCCACTAAAAGACTTGAGAGCACTAGCCACTCAGAACGTTGTGCTGTGTAGGAGCAGCAAGGATGGAATCTTTTTTATCACTGGAGACAGAAAGTCGTTTCGCAAGAAGATTGACTAATGTTCTGAATCCTGCCAGCAAGTCCACAACATACCACAGTTTCCCTTTTTGTTGAACTACACCACCATGAAGAATCATTTCTGCTAGCAGCGTTTTAGGCATTTTAACCCAGAACTTGGCAGCACATACTGTATGGTTTTGTAGTGATTAAGAAAAGCTTACAGTAAAAAATATGTCACTAAGTTTCCATGCCTTGGTTATTTAGATACTCTGTGGTTCACTGCAACTTAAGCATTCATTTTTTGCCTCTCAGGACCACTTCTTTGCCCCTATTTTTTTTTTTCCCCTCTAAGCTAGGATTCTTTGACTTTATTAACTTTTGATGGTGAACAAAGAATACAAGAATTAAATTTATTTGATTCTGATTTTTTGATGTCTTCATGGTTGAATGAGCGTTGGGGTTTATCTGACATTTAATGGGCAGTTTTAGCATTTGACCAATACTAATTTATATGAATCTATGCATAATTCTTGGCTATTTAGCAATAGATCTAAGGACTTCCCTGGTGGTTTAGTGGTTAAGACTGTGCTTCCACTGCAGGGGGCATGGGTTTGATCCCTGGTTGGGGAACTAAGATCCCACATGCTGTGACATTGCCAAAAAGGAAAAACAAGCAAGCAAAAAACCCAAGCAAACATAAAACAATAGATCTAAGTATAATATAATTATAGAAGTATAGTATAACTATAGTATAATTGGATCACAGAGACCAATATTTGAGAAAAGGAAATGTGGAAGTCTGTTATTGGCAAATATCGGGTCATGCAGCCTTTGTGCAGGTGTGACATACACATATTTTACATATGATAAATCTGGCCAGTATTTAAATGCAGGTATACTCCCCAAAACTGAGGTAATATTGCAGTTTCATATCACATACAGGGGTTTGCAAGAGTGTAGGCATCCAATCGGCACTGGTTTGAAAACAACACTTGCATGTATGAAGTGAAGTGAAGTTGCTTTAGTTGTGTCTGAGCCTGCGACCCCATGGACTATAGCCTGCCAGGCTCCTCCATCCATGGAATTTTCTAGGCAAGGTACTAGAGTAGGTTGCCATTTCCTTCTCCAGAGGATCTTCCTGGCCCAGGGATCGAACCTGGTTATCCTGCATTGCAGGCAGACTCTTTACCGTCTGAGCCACCAGGGAATTCCTTGCGTGTATGAGATAGATGGATTTCATAATATCAGTTACTTTTCATTTTAAATTCAAGTGTTTAGAACTGCATAAAATGAATCAAAAGAAGTCAAGTTACATTTTAAATGCTGTAAGTGTTTGAGACAAGTTGATTATTAGGACTGCTATATCCTTTTATTTGAAAAATGTTTTGCAGTTTTACCAGCAATTTGTGTTTTCCTTTGGATGATCTGTTTTTTATTTTCTTGTCATCTAGCCTTATGAATTAAGGCAGCTTAACATCTTTGAATCACAGTTCTGTCATCTGTAAAATTAGAGGTTGTATTAAGTTATGCATGATCTATCTTCCAGTATCTTTTTCAATATAGTTGGTTCAAGGGTCTATCTTCAGCTTTCTCTTTTGGACCCCCTCTTCAAAGCTTTTTTTTTTTTTTTTTTTTCCTTCCATGTTGTATTTTGGAAATGGTTTTCATCATCCTTCATACTGATATACTACTCTAACTTAAATCAGTATTTGGGTTTTTCTTCCAGATACTCATTCACCCTGTCCATCACCAACTCCCAGAGCTTGCTCAAACTCATGTCCATGGAGTCAGTGATGCCATCCAACCATCTTATCCTCTAACACCCGCTTTTCCTCTTGCCTTCAGTCTTTCCCAGCATCAGGGTCTTCTCCAATGAGTCAGTTCTTTGCATCAGGTGGCCAGAGTATTGGAGTTTCAGCTTCAGCATCAGTCCTTCCAGTGAATATTCAGGACTGATTTCCTTTAGGATTGGCTGGTTTGATATCCTTTCATTCCAAGGGATTCTCAAGAGTCTTCTCCAACACCACAGTTCAAAAGCATCAATTCTTCAGCACACAGCTTTCTTTATGGTCCAATTCTCACATCCATACATGACACTGGAAAAACCATAGCTTTGACTAGATGGACCTTTGTTGCCAAAGTAATGTCTCTGCTTTTTAATATGCTGCCTAGGTTGGTCATAGCTTTTCTCCCAAAGAGCAAGCATCTTTTAATTTCATGGCTGCAGTCACCATCTGCAGAGATTTTGGAACCCAAGAAAATTAAGTCTTTCACTGTTTCCATTGTTTCTCCATCTATTTGCCATGAAGTGATGGGACTGAATGCCATGATCTTACTTTTCTGAATGCCAACTTTTTCCACTCTCCTCTTTCACTTTCACTAAGAGGCTCTTTAGTTCTTCACTCTCTGCCATAAGGGTGGTGTCATCTGCATATCTGAGGTTATTGACATTTCTCCTGGCAATCTTGATTCCAGCTTGTGGTTCATCCAAATAGAACAGTGAACCTGCCTATTTTGAAAAGAAAGAACTTGGGGAGAGAACATTGGTGAAGAAAATGGAAGGCTGTGGTGGTCAATGTGATTTTTAAATACTAATATTGGTATTTACAGATTTTATGTATTGAATTGAAACCATCAGTGTTAAATATACATTTCAATTTAATATGCATTTGTAATAACAAATAAGGTCATTGGTCATTGAAGGCATCTGACAAAATTCAGACCCAAATGGAAGAGTTAAGTTATGTTAGTCCATTTATCTATCCAGTGACCATGTGAGGCTTAGGACCCCTCTATGTAGCAGGGGTTACAACTATGAACCTGAGGTGCCCTTGATGTTTGAGGCTAGTTCAGTGGTAACACAAAAAGGAGAAGGAAATGACAGGCAGGGAAGTGTTTCGTGGTGGAAATAATGCTTGACAGAAGTGCTGTGGATCTTGGATGAATTCTAAATGTAACAAGAATGACCTTTCAGGTGACTTTTTTTTCAGATTAAATTAATTAACTGTTCAGTTCAGTTCAGTTCAGTTGCTCAGTCGTGTCCGACTCTGTTAGCTGTGGCCTAAGTTAAAAACCTTTTTTTCTTGCATGTCTGCATGTATTCTTCACTCATTTATTTATTTATTCAGTAAATATTGATTGAATGCTCAATGTGTGCTTTGAACAAAATTTATGGTTTTAGCTTTTTTCTTTCTTTGGGAACATTGCTTCTAAAACTTCAGTATGAACTGATGTTTGACTGTACTTTTTTCCTTGTAGTATTCGATCCAAGAGTCCAAAAGTGCCATTACGTAAGAATTCATTGGTCAGAGAACATTCACTGAATAATAGAAAATTAATAAAATATTTAATATGTGATGTACACTATACACATTCATAGGTGTTGATGAACGTCAAAGTTGAAGAAAAATCCCACTTTAAGAAATAAACAGGAAGAACTAGGAGAGCCAGCAGAACATAAACAATAGCTACACTAAAGCTTTGCTTCAACCCTTAGCTTGTGCTCTAGGTGTTGTTCACTTGGGACCCTACTTAGGTGAGTTTATTACTAAATATTTGCCAATATTTTAAGAAATGAGACCAGATTTCCCAAAGCGCATTTTTTTAGATGTCATTTTTTTTAGGCAAAAGGTGGAGAAATGCTAAGTTAAATGAGTCTCTTCACTGCAGGACTTATCAGAGCCTTTAGTATGCTAGCATGCATCATACATTTCCCAGAAGCAGAAACAGCATATGTCCCAACTTCCATGACCACTGATACTTTACCCCAGAGCATCTTGAAGACTAGTATTCCATAAAACATTTTGGAAATTGTTGCCTAACCACAGTGCATCCTAGTATGCAGAATCTGAGTACAGCAGTGTGGAGTGCCCCTGAGTGTATTTTCAGTTTCAGTGAAAGAATGGGGCAAATAATGAATTAAAGGGTAATTGCATTCCCTAAGTTGGGTGAGATCCATTTATCTAAAAGTGAAGATGAATGCTGAACTATAATCAAATAAATTAGGACTGTCTAGACAACCAGTCTGTCGAATTGAGGGCAAATTAAAGTTAATTGCTAGTTTTTATCTATTTATCATTTGAGACAGTTCTGTCTTTTTAGCTTATCAAAGGGATTAGGAGATTTGGCATTTTCGAAAGCAGATAATTATTTCTCTGAAAGGAAGCACAAAATGCAGGTAGATATAGACAGATAGGTAGGTAGATAGATAACAAGAATGGTTTTATCATGTGTATGTATGTAGAAAATGTACTAGTAAAGAATCTCCTAACTTACCAGGGCATAAAGGTTTAAATGACCAGGCACTCTATCCTTGTCAGTCTTTCTTAGTTGCTTGAGATAAATATAATCTAAGTAGCTTTGGAAACTTACCTGTTGCCCTCATGCAGGTGAGCACGGTTTTGTTTTCTTGGTATGTAGTTCTTCTGTTCATTGCAACAAGCATTTGAGCACCTGCAACACAGCAGGCTCCATTCCAGGGATGCAAAGGTGTATAACACATATTAGACACTAGTCAAGAGGCAGATCTCTGGGCAGGAGGTTATGTTGCCTTGGACAAGGGCAAAAGGCCACAGTGGTTTGGACAAGAGTGGCTATGCCTGTAGTGATGGGAAGCAGCAGATGTATAGAGTGTGCCAGGTGGTGATGTGTGCTAAGAAGAACAATACAGCAGGGTAACAGATTGTGAGAGATGATTATATCACTTGTCCATATTGAAAGTGGGGTCACTGGACATGTTTCATGAGGAATATGCTACATTTCAAGGTTTATTCTAATCATTTGTTGTAGAAGGAAAATCAATAATTGAACTGGAAAGGGTAGCACAAGTCAAATGGACAAATTTCATCTTTTCCTAATGTGAATGTACTTGAAGAAGTAAGGTAAAAGAAAGGGCCCTTGGCGAGGAGGTAGAGAAGGCAGGTATGAAGCTAGGTTCCACAGTTACAGATTTATAGCCCAGGAAGGAAAGGGCCATTTCCTCAAAGGCTTCGTTGCTGATATTAATTCCTTCTCCAGGTGTGCTGTGTGGCTTAAATCATTTCCTGTTCCATTTCTATGGGTAAGAGCCATCTCAGGACATCAGAAGCACTGCTGAATCTGTGGAAGCACAGTTTCCATGGGCAGTGGCTGTAAGAAGCTGGAGGTTGGTTTGAGGTTGCTATGGCAACACCGATGCTGGCTGCATACATCATCTCACCCAGGCTTTCCTGATCTAATAACCAGGATTAACAATTGCCTGAACTCTCATATGAGGTGTGCTTTTAGCAGACTTGAGTTTTTTTAAGCCTCTCTAATAAATCCATTAACCTATTTTATTTTGGTTTCTCTAAAACCCAAATGGTTGAAGAGAGAGAAACCAGAAAATAAATTATATTGTTTTAAGCTCATCATCCTTATTTAAAATACTTAATTGCAAAGTGATTAAAGATTCTCTTCTACTATTTTCCCTTTTTTGGGGGTTTTTGCATTTTGAAACTGATCAGATCCTTATATACCTAATAGGACTTTAACAAACTCTTGTGCGTTTAGCTTCCCCACAGAAGACCACTGTCACAGAAAACCTACTACTGTCACAGAAAACCACTGCACATTTGGGAGTCTGAGTCTCTTTCCCTCCTAATGAACTTGGTCTGCCATGATTTGGGAGAGGAAGAGCTCTTGGTGCAGTTGCAGAAATATTTTACCAGTGCCCCCCTTAGATCTCTTTCTTCAGACATGCCCATGGGAGGTTCACAGGCTAGACACTACGACACTTAAGAGTCTAGGATACCAATGAATCTCATACACTCGCAAGTTCAATAGATTGCCTCTGCAAGACTTGTTTTTCCTTCCCATCTCTGACTGGAGTCCTGGAGTCTATAGGTCTAACAGCATGTGTTGGAGCCACCTTCTACTGTCTTGAAAGGACTGAGCCTGATCAAACATATGTCTTCCCAGTTTCACATTCAGTGATATCACAAAGGTAGCTTGTAATCACACTGGTGATTCCAAATCAGCCACAACGAGAGTGTATACATATCATGGAGATACAAATGTTGCAAATCAAGTGTCCTCTCCATGGCCTGAGGCCAGGGATGGTTGTTAACCATTTACTAGCCTACCACTATTAAAACCCTTTCCCCTATCTTGAAGGTGGGGAGGGGTGCCAGGAGAGGTGGGGAGGAAGCTGGCTTCTTTTATTGCCCTAGATTTCATGTGGCCATTAAATTATAGAAAATGTATGACAGGAAGAGCTACCATGCACAATACTCTTAACTTTGGCTAATCTGTGTATCTCTGGAACAAAATGAAATAGGTTTAATATGACATTTTCTATAACAAATATGTAAATTAAAAATTTGATTTTAAAATTTATTTTTAGTAGCTACATTGTATTTGATAACTTACCTTCAGACTTAAAAATCTTTTCTTTTCTAACAACTTTATCCCATTTATCAAAAAAAAAAACACCCAACTTCCATTTATTGATTTTGAAATATATGTCGAAAGCCCTTAAACTAATCTGTGGAGTTGACATTTGAGAGACGATTTTTTTCCCATAGGTGATTATTGAATTTTGTAGTGATGAGGGGAGGGTAGAATGCCTAGTGATTACACAGAATAAAGACAAAAAAGAATTAAGAAATATAACTGAATAATTATACCTTGAAGCAGGCATTATTTTAGTGTGTTTTTTTTTTCCCATTCAAATCAAGACGGTAGTTGATACATTAGGAAAAGCCCTTTTGGACCACAAGTGTTTGCCTGTGCTTTATTTATGACTTAACCAAGTTATTTATTCAAAATTAGCTATTAGTTATTATTCAAAAGTAAATGTTCTAATGGCATCTTGACTGTATTTTCATATTCTGTATTTTCTAGTTTTAAATTATCATGGAAGTTCTTTATCAGAGTCTTCTTCACAGTAAATATATAAACTGAAACATTCACTCCCCATCCCCAGTTTATTCAGCATCTTAGAAAGCATATTTTTTAAAATGACTTAAATCTTTCCCTTTAAAATTCCAAGGCCTTGTTTTACCTAAAGCTTTACTTTCATTTGGGGTTTGAAGGATTCATTAACAAAAGAAACCACGTGTTATACATGAATAAAGAATTTCAATTTTTAATAGAAGTTTGTTTAACTTAATTTCAATATACAGTCATTTAAAGGAAAGGTATAGAAACAACAGAGAGAAATAACAGCGTATACATCACCAAATTGGGCTGAAACCTGCATCTAGATTTGAACAGCCCTGGGAAGCTCCACGCAACAGCAATCTGGAGTCCCAGTTGGGAAAAAGGCCCAAGCAGATGCCTCCATCCCACTGGCGAGACTTTAGATTGCCGCTTTGGGGGTCCTGCTTATAACCCTAGGCCACAAACTGGCATTATCATCAGTTTGCATGCAAAAATGCAGCTCTATTTTTTTTTTAACTTTTACAATGCTGTTTGTTTCATCTTGTGAGTCACAAGATTCCTTAAATCCTGGGGTCTGGCTAGGTCCCCAGGGGCTTAAGGAATTCTAAGACCTCCTCTCTTTCTTATCTATAAAGTGCCGCTTAACTTGCTGATAACAATTGGTGTGCTTATAGGCAAACATGTAGTCCAAGCAGGATCAGAAATTGATCAGAGGCCTGCTCCCCTACTTCTGAAGCCTGAACAAGACTGCTTCCATTTTAATTTCCCTAACAGACCTTTAGAAAACCACTTTTTCTGGAATCCCTTTGAAAGGTTTTAAACATGTTACTTATTTCTCTAAGAGCTCAAACTTTTTTGGCCCTTACTGAGATAGGGCCAATCATTTTCCTGTAATGAAACCTTCCCCCCACCCCCAAGCTTTTTAATTTTGTTTATATCCTTAAATGCCAAAGTGCAAAATGACCTTTGTTACTGGCATGCTCATTTGTCCTGGCTCAGCTAGCCCTGCTTCCTCAACCTCCTTTAGCCGCTGGAGTAGTGTTTATTTACTACTGTCACTGAACCCCACCCATCAAGCTTGTTTAGAATTACACATTAGATTCTACTTTATTGAGGCTCCAGCTTTATAAGTTAGGGTGCAAGAAATAAAAATTTTCACTTTTTAGGAGACTTTGTTGTGGACATATCAGGCACTTGGTTTCCTTATCGGGAATATGGGGGTAATAAAATCTATTCTGAAGAAAGACTGAGAGGCAATAGGAAAGGCACCTGAAATTGATCTGTTGGTTGTGAAGCACTAAACCAACTGTCAGGCTGCCTCTGGGGGCACAATTGTTACAGGGCCCAACAGCTGCTGGAATTCAGAGCCACCTCTGCTTCTCCTTAGGCAGCATGCGGAGGGCAAGTTCCTCCTCCCTTAGAAGAGCAGCTAATCAAGTAATTCTAGCAAACCCAAGGGTGTTTTTATCAATCTAATTGGTTTATGGTTAGATTGATTAAGGGGAACTTGGGAAGAAATTAAACTTTTTGCATCTGAGTTTCTCTGCTTTTCAATATAGAACAGTGCTTTGAGCCTAAAAAATGTTCATATCTTTTGACCTAGTAATCTCCCTTCTAGGATGTAATCCTACAGAAATAAACATAACAAAGATTTATGCATAAGTGTTTTTCATCACACCTTCATCCTTTTTCTTTTCTTATGATGGTCAGCAGAAGAGGCCTTTGGCTCTGTCCCAGAAAACACATTGCACCAAAGTTTGCAGACATTGGCTCACATTTATTTAAACTGTCACGGGATGCCTTTTTTTGTGAGCAGATTCTAAATATTTGCTGCATACCTAAATCTTGGATGGATGTCAGTAATGCAACGGTACATTGTACTTGAAGTAGTCAAAGGTGCATACAAACATTAGCAGAGAGCAGCGCTGGATATTATGGTTTAGCCTGCATTTTAGATCTTGTATACGCAAACTCATCCTTGATTCTGGGTATGTATATTTTATACCATTCTCTGTATCAACAAAATACCATGTCAGTCTGGGTCCTCTGAGAACAGACATTAAAACAGAACTAGCCATGTTTAGAAGTTTATTAGAGGAAAAGCTGGTGAAGGATAAAGGGGGAGAGAGAGCAGGAGCAGGCAAGTTGTTTTTTAGAAAATGAAAGAAACCAGGTATTCCTGTATGATTTCCTACAATCTAGATTTTGTTGATTGCATCCCAGTGATATTATTTAACATGTTCTTCTGGCCCCTAAGTGTCATATCTAGAGTCTAGATCACATTAGAGTTTAGTTTGGTTGCTCTTTCCCGTTCTCCCCTCCCTTCCTTCCTTCCTTTCTTCCTAATTACTTCATACATGGTGGTATGCACTTCCTTGAAGAGACTGCTAATGTCTGGTTATCTCTCTCTTGTGTGTGTCATGTTAGCATCTGTTGACAATCATTGCACTATATCTATTAATTCCTTGAAGGTTGCAAAAGACTGATATTCTAATTATTCCTGTCTTCACTTATGAGCTAGCATACTTCCATACAGTGAAATCTCCCTTTGTTAGCTACCTGGTTACTTTGAGGTTCAGTGTGAAATGGGAAGATAGGATGAATGCCGAATTCTTTTTTTTTTTTTTTAATAACTTGATTCCTTAGTATTTTCCAAAGGTGATCAATGAGAGTTTTTATTTATTTATTATTATTATGAGTGAATTTAAGCCATTACAGCTGGGGGGTTGTTGTTGTTTTGGCCATGCTGCACAGCTTGCTAGGATCTCAGTTACCCAACAAGGGATTAAACCTGGGGCGCTGCAGTGAAAGCCCAGATTCCTAACCACTAGGCCACCAGGGAACTCCCTGCAGTTGTTTTTATTTGATACTCAAACTGTTCCATCTTTGGCCAGTGGGAGTTCTTATAGATAGATTTCTGAGCCGTTTTGTCATGATCCTAGTGGTCTCTGTTAGCCTCCTTGCTCTCTGTTATGATTTGATGTTCCAGACCCATCTTGTACATTTCCTGCCCCAGATTTCTACTTAGTCTCATTGTTCTTACATCTGAATTTCCTTATTCCTAGGCCCCAAATCCTGGATCACAGTGATAGCAGCCTGATTACTCATTTGCTTTGTTTCACATTACGTACATAATGGCCTCAAAATAACAATTCTAAACCTAGCACCCACAAAATGATTACTGATTAAAATGTTTGCAATTCTTTTCTGTTTTTAGCATATATACCATTAGAAATGAACTGTCAAGTTACTGGGCTTTAAAATCACTAAGAACATTTCCTCTTCTTAAACACTTGTACACATATTTAGATATCATTTTACTAATCTTATCTCTGGTGTAATTCTTATTTCTTTTTCACCCTAATATTCTGACATTTTTTTCTCCTTGAAGTATATTTATGTAGTCTGCTTCATGTTTTTTTTTTTTTGATAGAGGAGTATAAAGATGACTAGGTATAAGACAGAAATTGAAGTACAAAAAAGGTAGATTTAAAAATGTGTATACATGCCCTTTTTTCCTTACTCTGTGAGCTGAGAGGTCTTAGAAACATGATTCTCTAGTAGCAGTGGGCATGCTTAGAGCCCAGATCTTGGTTTCTAAACCTGTTCTCTAATAAAAGGAACCAGTGCTCACTGGAGAAATAGCTGATTGTAGGGCTGGGCAGAGAAAGATGAGCCTGGTACATCTTGTGATACTAGAAAGTAATGAAGTCCTCATATACATACACACAAAATGCTAAGTGGCCAAAGCTGAAACAATTTGAGCAACAAAATAAGTAACATAATATTGGATTATACCCGAAAGTATAAAACTACTGTCTATGAATCCATAAGGATTTAAGTAAATGGTTAAATAAATAAATAATTGGGGGAGAAGAGACAAATGTCCTGTGCAGATGAATTTCAAATAATTTATGCCCTCGGAGAAGGGCATGGCAACCCATTCCAGTATTCTTGCCTGGAGAATCCCCATGGACAGAAGAGCTTGACGGGCTACAGTCCATGGGGTCACAAAGAGTCAGACACGACTGAGTGACTAACACTTTCTACTTAAGAAGTAGAGAGTTATGTCCTACTTCCTCGAGGGTGGAGTGTACTTCCTAAGTGCTGACTTTCCATAGACTTCTTTCCAAAGAGTATAGCATGGGAGGAGAGAGAAAAGAATGGCTTTACAGTGGAGAAACCTGGCCGAACACTACCTCAGCCTCAGTGATCAAGATTAACATCAGTGATAAGTCATGTTCATAGCATGCACCCTTGATATAATGTTAATCTACAACATTTGCCTCTACTTTTCTGGTATTAACTATACTGGGGTTTTTTGTTTGTTTCTTTCATTTTGTTTGATTTGCTTTCTTACCACTTGGCTTGTGGAATCTTAGTTCCCCAACCAGGGATTGAACCTGGGCCACGGCAGTGCAACCAATGAGTCCTAACCACTGGACCACCAGACAATTCCCTTACTATACTGTATTTTAAAATCTACTTTTTATGAAAGTTTTTATTTATGAGTGAAAGCCTGTACACAGCTTTGAGCAAATAAATAAAGTATGAAACGTGGTTCTTGCCTTTGGTAATTTTTAACCTAGTTGGGAAGACAAGATCTAGCTAGCATGTAATCCAGATATAAATAATCAGACGTCATTATAGGGGGGTTTAAATTGAGTAAAGCACAGAGATACTGTGGGCTGGTGTAAGGTAGGGCGAGTTTCCAGGAAAACACTTCTGTTTATACAGTCAGGATTTCTAGAAGAGGGGAATGATAAAGATTTCTAGAAGAGGGAAATGATAAGGGTTGATTGAGGGGTTCAATAGATTCTTTTGCATATGATTTGATTATCACCAAACCCCTATATATTTTTTAAATTATTACATTTTAACCAACCTTATGATAGATAATAAAATTAAATTATGATACATAATATATTCTAGATTATAAAATTTGGGGTTCAGTAATCACAGTGAGGTGATTAGATAGAATGACAAAATTTATTAGATAGGACAATCAATGAATTGTATACGATGTTCTGCATTTATATTGTATGTAGACCTGCTTAAATCTTCAGTGTTTCACATTTAGATGTTAATATGTTCTTCGACTTTTTTTCCCCCCTTCTAGGATTATCTGCTGCCAAACTCTTAGCCGAACATGAAGTTAATGTTTTGGTTTTAGAAGCCCGGGAGAGAGTTGGAGGAAGAACATACACAGTGAGGGTAAATGATTTTGATACCTACATAAATACAAAATCTCACACAAACTAGAAGTGGGGTCATTGGAAGTCCCAGAGCTGGGGGAAATCTCAAGAGTGTATGTAGTTAAGCCATTGATCCACCATAGTCCTAGACTATTCTATTAAATAAGAATCTGTTCTTCTCAACAAACACCCACCAAGGAGTGTCAGCCTCTGACCTTCAGTAGCTTGCATTCTAGTGAAGAAAACAAACCTGGACAAATAATTTCAATACAGCATCATCATTTCCATACCAGAGACCTAAATGGAAGATATAGTATCTCAGGTGAGGTAAGGTTTAGTTGGACTTGAAGTGACTATACGTTCACCACATGCGCGCGTGCGCGCGTGCACACACACACACACACACACACACACAAAATATAGATTCCTTGTTTATTTATCCAAGGACACACAACTTAAAAGAAATGTGACCACAGAAAGCAGAGGCCAGTGTAGCGTGTTTCTGTGCAACTTTTTCCGCAGTCCTTGTTCTCCAAGAGGTGCACTGCTGACAGAGGCACTCTGCTCAGGTGGGGTCAGTGAGACATAAGAAGGAATCCCAGTTCTTGCTACGTCACAGCGTTTTAATACTTAGGCTTACATCACCATTTTGGGAAAAATGCAAGCTAACTGGTGTTTACAACTATTTAAAGAAATGGTTACAGGTTGTTGGATCTGTGAGATCTGATGAAAGTATACAGGGAAGGATCTAGGGTGGGAAAGAAATAAAGACAAAGATGGAAGTTGGGGGAACATGCAGATGTGAGCAGGGGCCAGAGGCAGAGAAGCCAGAGAGGAGCAGTGGAGGCAGAGGAGGAAGACCAGATTGGGGCAGTGCCATGAAAATCAGTAAAGAGGATAGGATGATGAATAGAATCAAATTCCAGGGGCATTTGACACAGGATGAAGGCTGTTAAGAGGCCCTTGTATTTGGCTTTTAGAAGGTCATTAATGAGCCCCTTTGCTAGAGCACACAAATTGAGCATTAAAGGCTGAGGATTGGCAATAGGGACAAAACCAGACTGTTGAAGTTAATGGAAGGAGAGGAAGCATCTCATTAGAAGATGTATCAGACTTATAATAGAATGGCTTATGCAGTAATAATAACAATGATTTAAGCAATCCAAGCATTCAGTCCTTTTACATAAGAAGAAGTCTGGTGGTAGGTAGTCCAGGCTGGTGCAGGGGTTCAGCTTTGTCAGCAAATCTTTAGGATCTCTCTGTCTTTCTGCCCAGCCATTCTTTTCCTGTTGGCTTCTTGCCTAGTGGTAACCAGATGGCTTCAGCATCTGGCAGCATCAGGCCCTCACTCAAGGCAGGAAAGGACGTGAAGAGGCAGCCCAAGTCTTATCTGCAACAAAACCTTTCTTTTTCCAGAAGACCCCGTGAGACATTTGCTTTAGTCTCATTGGTTAGATTTGGGGCACACAGCTACCCTCAGCTGCCAGGGAGCCTGGGAAAGCAAGTATTTAAGATTTCCAGGCTGCATAATAGAAGCAGGCATGGGAAAAAGAACATACATAGGTATAAAATAGTCAACCAACATCTAAACAAGGATATTGTACCAGCTCTTTTCAGTCACACCAAGCCAAGCTCCCCTTCTGTCCATCACTTTCTGCCTTTTCAAATGTACAAGGATGTATCATAGCCCTATTTTTACTTTGCTCAGCTCTAAGAGTACCCTACAGCCTGCTACTCAAAGTATACTGTGAGCCACCTGCCTGGGAATCACCCTGGAGCTTGATAGACATGCAGAGTATCAGGCCCTGTCCTAGTCCTGCTGACTGCATTCTGACAAGATCCTTAGGGGACCCTACAGAAGTGCTGCTCTTTGTTGTAGGCTCGCTTGCTTTAAATTAATGTGAATCTACATAAACTGCATTTGAAGCATTTGAGTACCTCCTCAGAGGGAGGCTATTGGTCTGGGAGTGAGGCGACTGGGGCTCTGACCCTTGTACTGGCCTGACACCCTGTCTTACCTTAGGTAAGTACTATTAGCACCTTACATCTCCGTTTTCTCATCTGGGCAGTGAGATATAAATGGGCTTGACGCTCCCTCCAACTTCAGGTTCTAATTGAAGGTAGTGTGTTATAGTGCAAAAGAAGAATTGCATATTCTGCCTGTACCACCTTAATAGATATGATTCATCTGATTCCTTCATTTTGGAGATAGGTATTAAGTTGTCCCTTTGCCCTACTTTGCTTATCTGTAAAACCTTTTGGTTATCAAATAAGAGCATCAGTCATGTTGTGGATTTTTCAGTTCTCTTTTGGCAGAACTTAGTTTTGTTTCTTTTTTTAATTGAAGTATAGTTTCCCTGGTGGCTCAGATGGTAAAGAATTTGCCTGCAATGTGGGAGACCTGGGGTCAATCCCTGGGTCAAGAAGATCGCCTGGAGAAGGGAATGGCTACCCACTCCAGGATTCTTGCCTGGAGAATTCCATGGACAGAGGAGCCTGGCAGGCTATAGTCCAAGGGGTTGCAAAGAGTCAGACATGACTGAGCGACTAACACACACGTTGTTCATTTATAATATTATATTGTTTTAGGCTATAGCATAGTAATTCAGTATTTTTACAGATTATACTCCATTAAAAGTTAATATAAGATAATGGCTGTAATTCCTCGTGCTCCACAATATATCCTTGTTCCTTATCTATTTTATACATAGTACTTTGTACCTCTTATTCCTATGCCCCTATCTTGCCCCTCCTCCCTTCTCTCTTCTCTCTAGTAAATACCAGTTTGTTTTCTATACCTTTGAGTCTAGAAACAGTTTCTTTGTGCAAGGGAAATGAGAATTCCAACATGCTTAGCCCCATCTATGTTATTGCCCCGGGCTGCTTTTTCATGCTGCGTCATTTATGTATATCAGTGGCATACATGAACTATTGTGTATTGAGTATGATATTAAAATTCCCTTTTGGAATGTGAGAAATTAACTCTGAAAGGCTGAAAAACTGGGACCTGACATCAATAAGATTTCAAATGAGTTCAAATGAATAGAAGGGGTAAAAAGGGCTTTGTAAAGCAGGCACAGAAATGGTATTTAATCAGAAACTGAATTGAATATTGTTACAGCTGCTTCTACTAGCATAATCAATTAGAGTGTGGGGAGGAGATGCCATAAAAATTACTCTGGATCTTTAACTACTGAAATATCAAATTTGATATTGTCCCTTGGCAGTGGTTCAGATACATCTTCTATTCATTCAAAACTTCCTAGTTTATGCTAGCGTGATTCCCCCATAATTCTTCAGGACCAAATGAATGAAGTTGAAATGCCTGCAAGGCTACCACAGGGGTGGTGTATTAGTTTTCCTAATAGGTTGTGTGTTGGTGGCCTCTTCAAAGCCTGAGTTGTTGTTGTTCAGTCACTCAGTCGTGTCTGACTCTTTGCAACCCCATGGACTGCAGCACACCAGGCCTCCCTGTCCTTCACCATCTCCCAGAGCTTGCTCAAGCTCGTGTCCCCATTGAGTCGGTGATGCCATCCAACCATCTCCTCCTCTGTCATCCCCTTCTCCTCCTACCTTCAATCTTTCCCAGAGTAATGAGATCCAAACTGAGATCCTAAAGACTGAGGGGCAGCATAGCAGAATATGGTGTCATAGTTCTACTGTCTTCCTGCTGAAGCTGGGGCATCTCCTTTCCAGTGTTTCCACTTTGTAAAGAAAGATTCTGTGAAATGTCTCATTCTTTTTACTGCTTCACTTAGGATTATTTACTTTAAATAGTGTCAGTATTCTAAAGACATCCTGTTTAGAAACTCCCAAGAGTTCTCTTGCTGTCTTAGTTAAATGTATTGGACTACTGACTCCAGTTTTGTTCTTCACATCTTAATAAGGATGTTGGAGACTGGAGAAGGTTTGGAGCACAACACCAGTAGTTGGTAAAAGGGAACATTAGGTTATATGAGGGACAGAAGTCAGAGGAATACTTCATTTCTGGTATTATGGCAGAATGACTGAGTGTCCCTCTTAAAATAAGTAAAATGCTGAATAAAATATATTGTGCTACCTTGAACTGAGAAAATTGCAGATCTCCTGGATGTTAAGCAGACATCTCAGACCTAACACATCCAAACTGAATTTCCTGTCTTCCTCATCAAGAACACTATTCCTGCAGCCTTCCCCATAAGGGAGAATGGCAACTCCCCCAAACACCTGGTATCATGTTTAACCCCATGAGGCCCTACATTCATTCTGTCAGGAAATTCTTTTGGCTCTGCCTTCAAAATATATCCAGAATTCAACCTTACCCTCCACTTCCAGGGCTACCACCTGGTAGCAGCCACAATCATCTCTAGAGAAAGTGAAAGTGTTAGTCTCTCAGTCGTGTCCAATTCTTTGGGATCCTGTGGACTGTAGCCCACCAGGCTCCTCTGTCCATGGGATTCTCCAGGCAAGAATACTGGAGTGGGTTGCCATTTCCTTCTCCAGGGGATCTTCCCGACCTAGGGATTGAACCCACGTCTCCTGCATTGCAGGCAGATTGTTAAGCATCTGAGCCACCAGGGAAGATTACTGCAATAGCCTCTTAACTACTTTCTCAGCTTTTACCCTTGCCCCCTAAAATCTTCTATTAGTGTGACAGCCAGAATGAGCTCTCAAACCTAAGTCAGATCTTGGCACTTCTCTGCTCTAAACCTTCCAAAGGCTCCCCTTTTCATTCATAGTAAAAGCTGATGTTCTTTCAATGCGTTGTGAGGTGTTCCATGACCTGCCCTCCCTGCCTTTGACTTCTCTAATCTCATCTCCAGTTCTCTTTCCTTTGCTCACTCTTTTCTAGACACACTAGTCTGTGTTTTGTGAACATACCAGGCACATTTCTGCCTTAGAATGTTTACACTGGCTCTTTCTTCTGCCAGGAATGTTCTTGTCCCAAATAGCCACATGGAAAACTCCCTCACCTCCTTCAAGTCTTTATGAAAAGATCACCTTTTTTTGGAGGCCAACATGTCGCTTGTATTTGAACCTGAAATCTTTCCTTCTCTCCTCTGCAGTTTCAATCTGTCTTGTCATTCTCTAGTTTTTTCTTTGTAAATGTTATCTACTTCTATGATATTTACTTATTATGGTTCTTGTTCATTTTCTGTCTCTTCCTACTAAATGAAAGCTCCTTGAGAGCAGAGATCTATATTTTGTTCACTGATATAACAGAAGCATCTTGATCCATACATGGTACCTTGCAGGAACTCAAGATATAGTTATTGAATGAACTAATGAATCCCCAAAGCAAAGTAAAAACATGAAGCTTAGGAATTCAAAATTTGAACTCAAAATTTGACTTTCACCTTGAATGCCTACTGAACCCTGAAGACTTTGCAGTTCCACCGGGATGGATGTATGGCACGCAGAGAACAGGAGATAAAATCCTAACCCTGTCAAAGGTAGGAAGTTTAATAGGAAACACTCCAAATTGGAATTCACTGTGCTATACTCTGGACATGAAAGTGAAATAAATCCTATCATTCAAAAAGGGATAAAAATAAACCTTGCCTTTATCTGTGGCTTCCATCTAAATTCACACTACCTATGTGGCATGAAAAAAACCTTAGAATATATAAAGTACCAAGGATGCTGGCAGAAATAGACTCAATTCCTGTCCACCTAGGACAAATAACTTACACAGAAAAGGTTCTAAAGAAAACAAACGACTTACAGTCAAAAGTAACAGAGCCAAAAAAAAGTGACAAAACATACAAGGAATCTAGGCACTAAAAGAAATGTCTAAAAGAGTAGGCCTAGTGTATAATTTCCAAACAAGTAGAAGAAAAATCTTAAAAAAAAAAAAGAAAAGAAAACCCTTAATCCCAAAGAAGGAAAGAAATCAGGCAGGAAACTGTTAACAGTGGGATAAATGGAAAGCCATAATAAGTAAAATTAAGACATTTTAAAAGAAATAAAATAGAAATGCGTTTAACTCAGTTAAAAGGGGGGAAATGTCAGAATAAAGAAAACTTTAACTGAAAGATAGAAAAAGAGATAGTATACAAATACTAATCTGAGCTTTTTTAACTAGATTAATACCAGACAAAATAAGATTTAAACAAAAAAATGTTTCATTGAATTAAGTATCAGTACAATAAGAGACCTGGAAGACCAAACAGTTCTAAACTTGTATATCCTGAATAACGTAGCCTCAAAATATAAAGCAAAAATTGATAGTAATCAAACATAAATGCCCAATAGACTAGGGGATTTTTAACATACTTTTCTAAATTAATAATAAATGATGCAAACAAAGGCTGAACACAATTAATCTTTTTCTAATGGATTTATATAAAACATACATATTACTTAACAGAAGACTATATGTTCTTTTCATTCTGAAATGAAAAATCTTTAAAGATCAACCATGTGCTAGGTCATAAAATAAACCTCAAGGATTGATACCATATAATCCATTTTTTTTTTTACCACAATGCAGTTATGACAGAAAGATAACTGAAAAGAATTCCAGCTATGGAAATTAAAACACAGCAAAACTTTTAGAAACATTGATTTAGACAGAAATTGTAATGGAAATTTGCAAACACTTAAAACTACACAGTAGTGGAAATACTAAAATAAAGTTGTGTAGTTAAAACCATATGAGAGGAAGATTCACAGCCTAAATTTTTATCAGAAAAAGATAGAAGGCTCAATATGAATAAGCTAAGCATTCAAGAAATAGAAAATTGAGTGTAAAAAATCCAAAAAAAAGGAAAAAGGAGCATATCAATGATATATAAAATAAATACTTGATAAAAATGATCAGTAATAGAAAGGTTGGTTTTTTAAAGTCTTATTAAACACTGACATGTTTGCTAAGTATTTTAAGAAAAAGGAAAAGGAGAGATCTCTAAACAAATAAAAGGAATGAAAATGAAGATATAACCACTGATGGAATAAACAGTAAATGAGAAGAGGAGGTCCTGAATTTTACAGCAATATTTTTGACACATATGAAATGTATATATTATGAGAAAATATAATTTATAAAAATTAACAGATTAAGAAATAGAAAATATGAGTAGTGCTTTAACCTCAAAATAAACTAAATCTGTAGTTTAAGTTTTTCCCACAAAGAAAACACTAAGCCTAGATAGCTCTACAGGCATGTCCTACCTACTGTTCAAAGAAGAGATTATTCTGTTTATATATGAACCCTTCTAAAGAACAGAAGAAAGTGTAATCACTAACTCATGAGATTAGCAATACTGTAATGCCAGAAAACAGACAAGGGCTGGAGAATAGAGGAGACTCCTGGGGCAATCTCAGTATCACTTATAAACACAGATATAAAAATTCTAAACAAAAGGTTAGCAAAGCATATCCAGCCATGGAAAGATAATATCAGATTATATTACCTGAGGAAGGCAAGGTTCTAGGCATTCAATTTTATGGAAATAGCAGACAAGGTAAATTGTCCCAGCCATCCTACTACATACAAGGATACTAGATAAATTGCACATAGACACCACACACATACACACACACGCACACATCTTCAAAGCACCAGAGAGCTAACAAGGTAGTGAAGAATCACTAGACCAACATCCAGAACACATTGACCTGCTTTTCCCCTGGGGGTGGGGAGGTGCGAGTTTGCTGACTACTAGAAAGGAAAGCGAGAGACTGAGTAGTATTTTCAAAATCTTAACAAAGCATGGGCAACTGAAGGTCAAGTCCAGTTCAGTTCAGTTCAGTTCAGTCGCTCAGTCGTGTCCGACTCTTTGCGACCCCATGAACTGCAGCACGCCAGGCCTCCTTGTTCATTACCAACTCCCGGAGTTCACTCAGACTCACGTCCATCGAGTCCGTGATGCCATCCAGCCATCTCATCCTCAGTCATCCCCTTCTCTTCCTGCCCCCAATCCCTCCCAGCATCAGAGTTTTTTCCAGTGAGTCAACTCTTCGCATGAGGTGGCCAAAGTACTGGAGTTTCAGCTTTAGCATCAGTCCTTCCAAAGACATCCCAGGGCTGATCTCCTTCAGAATGGACTGGTTGGATCTCCTTGCAGTGCAAGGGACTCTCAAGAGTCTTCTCCAACACCACAGTTCAAAAGCATCAATTCTTTGGGGCTCAGCTTTCTTCACAGTCCAACTCTCACATCCATACTTGACTAATGGAAAAACCATAGCCTTGACTAGACAGACCTTTGTTGGCAAAGTAATGTCTCTGCTTTTGAATATGCTATCTAGGTTGCTCATAACTTTCCTTCCAAGGAGTAAGCGTCTTTTAATTTCATGGCTGCAATCACCATCTGCAGTGATCTTGGAATCCCCCCAAAATACAGTCTGACACTGTTTCCCCATCTGTCTGCCATGAAGTGATGGGACCAGATGCCATGATCTTCGTTTTCTGAATCTTGAATTTTAAGCCAACTTTTTCACTCTCTCACTTTCATCAAGAGGCTTTTTAGTTCTTCACTTTCTGCTATAAGGGTGATGTCATCTGCATATCTGAGGTTATTGATATTTCTCCCAGCAATCTTGATTCCAGTTTGTGCGTCTTCCAGTCCAGCGTTTCTCATGATGTACTCTGCATAGAAGTTAAATAAGCAGGGTGACAATATACAGCCTTGACGTACTCCTTTTCCTATTTGGAACCAGTCTGTTGTTCCATGTCCAGTTCTAACTGTTGCTTCCTGACTTGCATATAGGTTTCTCAAGGGGCAGGTCAGGTGGTCTGGTATTCCCATCTCTTGAAGAATTTTCCACAGTTTATTGTGATCCACACAGGCAAAGGCTTTGGCATAGTCAATAAAGCAGAAATAGATGTTTTTCTGGAACTGTCTTGCTTTTTCCATGATCCAGCGGATGTTGGCAATTTGATCTCTGGTTCCTCTGCCTTTTCTAAAACCAGCTTGAACATCTGGAAGTTCACGGTTCACGTATTGCTGAAGCCTAGCTTGGAGAATTTTGAGCATTACTTTACTAGCATGTGAGATGAGTGCAATTGTGCAGTAGTTTGAGCATTCTTTGGCATTTCCTTTCTTTGGGATTGGAATGAAAACTGACCTTTTCCAGTCCTGTGGCCACTGATGAGTTTTCCAAATGTGCTGGTATATTGAGTGTAGCACTTTCACAGCATCATCTTCCAGGATTTGAAATGGCTCAACTGGAATTCCATCACCTCCGTTAGCTTTGTTCGTAGTGATGCTTCCTAAGGCCCACTTGACTTCATATTCCAGGATGTCTGGCTCTAGATGAGTGATCACACCATCGTGATTATCTGGGTTGTGAAGATCATTCTTGTACATTTTTTCTGTGTATTCTTGCCACCTCTTCTTAATATCTTCTGCTTCTGTTAGGTCCATACCATTTCTGTCCTTTATTGAGCCCATCTTTGCATGAAATGTTCCCTTGGTATCTCTAATTTTCTTGAGGAGATCTCTAGTCTTTCCCATTCTGTTGTTTTCCTCTATTTCTTTGCATTGATCATTGAGAAAGGCTTTCTTATCTCTCCTTGCTATTCTTTGGAACTCTGCATTCAGATGCTTATATCTTTCCTTTTCTCCTTTGCTTTTCACCTCTCTTCTTTTCACAGCTATTTGTAAGGCCTCCCCAGACAGACATTTTGGTTTTTTGCATTTCTTTTCCATGGGGATGGTCTTGATCCCTGTCTCCTGTACCATGTCACGAACTTTCGTCCATTGTTCATCAGGCACTCTATCAGATCTAGTCCCTTAAATCTATTTCTCATTTCCACTGTATAATCATAAGGGATTTGATTCAGGTGATACCTGAATGGTCTAGCGGTTTTCCCTATTTTCTTCAATTTAAGTCTGAATTTGGCAATAAGGAGTTCATGATCTGAGCCACAGTCAGCTCCCGGTCTTGTTTTTGCTGACTGTATAGACCTTCTCCATCTTTGGCTGCAAAGAATATAATTAATCTGATTTCAGTGTTGACCATCTGGTGATGTCCATGTGTAGAGTCTTCTCTTGTGTGGTTGGAAGAGTGTATTTGCTATGACCAGTGCGTTCTCTTGTCAAAACTCTATTAGCCTTTGCCCTGCTTCATTCTGTATTCCAAGGCCAAATTTGCCTGTTACCCCAGGTGTTTCTTGACTTCCTACTTTTGCATTCCAGTCTCCTATAATGAAAAGGACATGTTTCTTGGGTATTAGTTCTAAAAAGTCTTGTAGGTCTTCATAGAACCGTTCCACTTCAGCTTCTTCAGCGGGGCCCACCAAAGTGTGTGTTTACGGAAGGAGGTGTTTGTAAACTCCTTGTGCTTTGGGTTGGACTGCATCCTAGCACTAAAGGAGAACAGTAAAATGACTAGGCCACGTTGCATTTCAACCTGCTTTCAAATCATTTTTGGCACAGAAAATGCAATAGAATTATCTAGTAATGCTAGCATCCCCAAGTGCTGAGCGGAAGCAGACATAAATCCTCTCTGAGAAAGATATAATCCTTCCAGGATTCAGATTATTTCTTCATTTCTCATGTTCAATGAGTGGCACACAATAAAAAATAATCAGGCAGGGGACTTTCCTGGCAGTCCAGTGGTTAAGAATCTGCCTTCCAATGCAGGAGACTCAGGTTCCATCCCTGTTCTGGGAACTAAGATCCCACATGGTGCAGGGCAACTAAGTCCATGGGCCACAACTAGTGAGCTCAGCCAAATAAATAATATAGGATCAGGAGGCCACCAGTTTGGGCTGACTGAAGAGTTCATCTGCTGGAAATCAGAAAGTTAGGCCTCATAAATCTCTGGGTGGCCCTCCCAGCAACAACTCCAAAGAAAAGCACAGATGACCTAAATGCTTTGAAAAAGACCTAGATGGGCAGGATGTACTATAGTGTTCTTTATTCTTTGTGCGTGTTCTTGGCAAATTGGCCTCATCAGTAACTAAACAATTGGGACTGCTTAGTGACATCATATGGGATTGGGGGTCAGTTCTTGAGGTGAAAGGATTGCTATTTTCAGTGTTCCTTTGAAAGAGAGATGTAAGGCACATTTAAACTGTAAAAAATAAACAGGTTCTTTTTGTTTTTATGAGACTTAGCAACATATATATATATATATATATTTTAGAGTTCTAACCAAAGTCTTCTGGCCACTTTTTCTCTTTCTACAGAATGAACATGTTGACTACGTAGATGTTGGCGGTGCTTATGTAGGCCCGACCCAGAATAGGATCTTACGGTTATCTAAGCAACTGGGCTTAGAAACTTACAAAGTGAATGTAAATGAGCGTCTTGTTCATTATGTCAAGGTAAGCCTGATGTTTTACTCAAGTGTTTTACTCAATGGGGAAGTATTTTATTTGGGAAAACATTTGGTTTTGTTTTCAGTTTTTGTTTTTGTCAAAGCAATCACGAAAGTAGGTTCTCAGCTTTAAAGTAGTATTCTGCCTTGCTTTCCTTCTTTTTAAAAAAGTCCTTGTGGACTCCTGCAGTCACTGAAAGTGGGCATTCTTCAGCTTTGTCCTCCTCCACCTCACCCACTGTGGCCCTAGAAGGCCACACCCTACCTAGTCCAGCTGGAATAGGGGTAGAAGGCTCTCAGCTTCCTTTCTTCCCATCCCTCTGGGACTAAGAGAAGCACCTTGAATAGACACACACACACACACACACACACACACACACACACACACACACACAGCCCAGGCAGCTCCTGAGGCATCTATGAGGCAATTCTAAGGCCCCAAGGAACACAACAGTTTGAGGCCACTTAAGACTCTAAGTGGGTCATTCATCCTCATCCTTACCTGACATTTCTTTGCACACTTTGATCGTTTTCTCTGCACCTAGCCATGACTCTTGGGAAGTCTAGCTCAGTTGTGCAATTTCCTACTGTTTAAACAAGAGATTGTTTAAACTCAAAGTGCTGCTATCCCTTCAAGGAACAGCAGCTGTTGCCCATGTTATTCTTTTTTCCTGAAGCCAAACATGGAGCAGATGGAGTCTGAAAAAGGGCCTGGAGAAATCAAGTTTCTGGTCTGATACTGCAGCCCACTTCCTGGAACTAGTATCACCAGAGCAGGGGTCATTTACTCCTTCTAATGCCAGGATTCCCACACCACTAACCATATCACTTCTCAACAGACGCATCACCCAACCCCCAGCAATCATGTGGGTGTGCCATCTTCAGGGCCTTTCAGAGCAGAGATTTGAGGATCCTTGAATGTACATATGGCCACTGATGCCCAGTTGGTGAGGTCAGGAATCTTGGGAAACTTTGATTAGCTGCTTTGGGTTGATTTGCAATGCTTGAGGGAGTTTGGCAGTCAGACAAATGAGAAGAGAAACCAGCAGCCTTTAGAAAAACTGGGTTCAGAGGTCAAGGGAGAAATGGAAGAAGTATTAAAAAAAAGTTAGACAAAGTAAATTTATGAACACTGGCTTCAATGGGCCAGGATCAAAAAGGAAAAACTCCTTTGCTTCCCCACTTTGTCTTCTCTGCACGGCATGATGTTTACTTGGACTAGTAAGTAATAACAAAGGTAAGAGTAATAGCAACTGTTAAATAACATGTATTGAGCACTTTGACCTGTATTATCATATTTAATGTAGGGAGAGAAACCAAATCCTTTGTACTACTCAACTGCTAGTTAAACAGTCATCTAAATTTACTGTCTAGTCCAACTAGGACTCAAATAAGTCTGGTGATTATCTTGGAACCTGAGCAAATTTATACTCCGCTTTACAGAGGAAAACACTGAGGTTCAGTGAGGTCAAGTGACTTGACAAAGGTATAAAACTAGTAATGGTCTACCTATCCCCTGAACATACGTGCTCTTTATGAAGTTTAGGACTTACTTATATTCTTAAGATGCTAAAGATTGTTCTTTTAATATAAGACAGTCTCATCTAATGGAAAGGTGAAGAATAGATATGCTGTTAGGAAATTCCCTGGCAGTCCAGTGGTTAGGACTCAGGACTTTCACTGCCATGGCTTGGGTTAGATCCCTGGTTGGGGAACAAAGATTCTACAAGCCACGTGGCACAGCCAATAAATAAATAAACACTTACCATTGAACCATCCTCTCACATACTTTAACCTTCCAAGGAGCACCTATTTTCACTCAAGGTAGACTACAAAGTTAAGGTAAAAAAAAAAAAAATACTGCACCAGTTAAAGGTTAATTTATTTTACCTGAATGAGTGCCTTTCTGCTAGTGTTTCTGATAAATCACATAATTTCTGCAATGAGAAATACTCAAGGTAGTGGATGTTTTTATAATGACCAGGAAACTAGAAAGTGAGGAGGCCGGATTAGGGAAAGAGCAGGAAGATATTTAACTATTCCAAGTAAGAATGATAATCAACTGTATGTGCTTAGTCGCTCAGTTGTGTCCAACACTTTGCTACCCCATGGACTGTAGCCCGCCAGGCTTCTCTGTCCATGGGGATTCTCCAGGCAAGAATACTGGAGTGGGTTGCCATGCCCTCCGCCAGGGGACCTTCCCGACCCAGGGATAGAACCCAGGTGTCCTGCATTACAGGTGGATTCTTTACCATCTGAGCCACCAGGGAAGCCCAATTAATTGTATAGCAAAAAATAATTCCACTTATTTAAGAATATCTCCACTCTGAGTGTTATGTTTGCTTCTAGGGAGAATAAAGGACGTTTCCTGCCAGCATGGTCATGAATTGGGCTAATAATGCAAATTGTTTTTGTGACACTCTACATTAGCTCTCCTAAAAGCTCAGCTTCTGTAATCTAATACAGTATATTCTTTTCAGTAAATAACACTGAAATGAAGTGGGCAAATAACTGGACGATTGCAGCTGTCTAGTTAAACCAAGCATATTCTTTATGATCCAGATTGCTCCAGCTCTTAAATTTTACTAATCTGCAGCCTTCAAGAATACCTCCATTGTTTCTTCTGTCAGCAGACTGTAGTGCATTCAGTTTCCACCTACTCTAGGATGATTTTCACTATTCACCAGAGAGCTATTCTTGACCTTAGCTAGATTGTGTTTATGGGGCAAATTTTGATAGTGGTCCCAAGCCTGAGCCTCTGAAGCACTGGGGATAGATGCTGGGTGGTGTTTTCCACTCTCTCCCTTCCCCAAGAGGACTAAGTTTACCTGCTTTAGTGGGATCTTAGTCCCTCAGTTCAGTGCAGTTAACTTCAGTTGCTCAGTCATGTCTGACTCTTTGCGACCCCATGGACTGCAGTGTGCCATCACCAACTCCTGGAGTTTACTCAAACTCATGCCCATTGAGTTGGTGATGCCATCCAACCAGCTCATCCTCTGTTGTCCCCTTCTCCTTCTGCCTTCAGTCTTTCCCAGCATCAGGGTCTTTTCAAATGACTCAACTCTTCGCATCAGGTGGCCCAAGTATTGGAGTTTCAGCTTCAACATCAGTCCTTCCAATGAATATTCAGGACTGATTTCCTTTAGGATGAACTGGTTGAATCTCCTTCCAGTCCAAGGGACTCTCAAGAGTCTCCTCCAACACCACAGTTCAAAAGCATCAATTCTTCGGCACTCAGCTTTCTTTATAATCCAACTCTCACATCCATACATGACTACTGGAAAAACCATAGCTTTGACAAGAAGGACCTTTGTTGGCAAATAATGTCTCTGCTTTTTAATATGCTCTCTAGGTTGGTCATAACTTTTCTTCCAAGGAGCAAGTGTCTTTTAATTTCATGACTGCAGTCACCATCTGCAGTGATTTTGGAGCCCAGAAAAATAAGTCTGTCATTGTTTCCATTGTTTCCCCATCTATTTGCCATGAAGTGATGGGACCAGATGCCATGATCTTAGTTTTCTGAATGTTGAGTTTTAAGCCAACGTTTTCACTTTCCTTTTTCACTTTCATCAAGAAGCTCTTCAGTTCTTCTTCACTTTCTGCCATAAGGGTGGTGTCATCTGCATATCTGAGGTTATTGATATTTCTCCCAGCAATCTTGATTACAGCTTGTGCTCCATCCAGCTCATCATAGAAATGATATACTCTGCATATAAGTTCAATAAGCAGGGTGACAATATACAGCCTTGACATACTCCTTTTCCAATTTGGAACCAGTCTGTTGTTCCATGTCCAGTTCTAACTGTTGCTTCTTGACCTGCATACAGATTTCTCAGGAGGCAGTTCATGTGGTCTGGTATTCCCATCTCTTTAAGAATTTTCCAGTTTGTTGTGATCCCAACTGGGGATCAAACCCAGGCCCTCTGCAGTGGAAGAATGGAGTCTTAACCATTGGACTGACAGGGAAGTCCCTATCTACTTTATTTTTAGAAGATGCTTATGGTTATGCTAAATTCATTTGTTTCAGTAAGTAGTCACTGGACAATCAACTGTGTACCAGATATTGTTCTAGGCTGGATATAGACTGATGGATACATGATTCAGTTTCCTGCTCACATAGAGCTTGCCATTTCAGTGGAGGAAATAAGTAAACAACAAACAGTAAGTAATACTAAGTAACATATCTGCCTGTATCCTTCATGGATCTTGCGAATAGAGTTGCTATTCTAACTCTGGTTTAGTAAATCCAATTCTCATATCATAGTTTCCTGACTGATTCCTACAGTGAACAGGTTTTATATATGTTGTGAATTTGATATGGCTTTATTTGGGAGACTGTATCTGATTTGTGAAATTAACAGAAATTAATCATGTCTTTAACGTAAAAGGTAGCTTTGAGATGGTGTCAGCAAGATACTTTAGTTTAAAATGCACTCTATGGATCTTTTCTTTTGGAAGGTGTACAGGAAGCAGGTGGACTTGAACATCTCTTGGACTGATTGATTGATTACTTGTGTTAGTAAAGAAGATGCCCCATCTTTGCAGTTGTTTAATGAGTTACTTCCATTAAGTTGTGGAGACTTTTGGGTTAAGTTTTACATTGCCGCATCTTGGAAAAAGAGGAAGAAATACTTCATTTTCTTTTCTTTTGCTTTCCATGCGTTTCTCCAGACCATAATAATGCAGGTAGGGTATCAAGAGGGTGAACACTGCCAGAGATGGAGCAAGGCTTTTTGCAGGGACTGCTTTAAAGGAGACATTGATGTTTTTACGCATTCTCACTTTCTGCCTGCTTTTTGAATCCTCCCTAAATAAAAATACAGACTAGATAGACCACACATTTGTTTTTAGAGAATGATGTGATAAAGATTTGTTTGAAACAGTCTAGGCTTTCCTGATAGTAACAGTTCAGCAAGCAATTTTTCTGAGTATTTGTTCTGTTCTTCCCACACATTTACTCCATGTTTCTGTGCCAACGACTGAAATCAAAGGCTTTTCAGAATGTGTGTGTTCTGGAATGCTAAGTAATTTTCTTTGTTGTTGCTAAGAGGTGAATTTTGTTTTTGCCAGTAGGCTGTGTTGAAAGCACAAGATGTGTTTTTTTTGTTAGTTTGTCTTAATGCTTGCCAGATATAACTGCAACTTTGACCCCTTGCCTCTAATAAGGTGTTTCTTTTGGATCAGGGACATATATTTTTAAGCCGCTTTTAATACCTTTCCATACCAACTCACAGAAGTCTTTTCTTTTGTCTTCAAAGAAAGTTATGCTTTCACTTTCCACCCCTCTCAGTAGGAAACCCAAGGAGCCAAAAGTGTTAGGCATTTGTAGGGATGTTGATTGTCCTGTCTTCGCCTCCTTTCTTTTAATCACCTGAATTCATCCCTCCTGATTCCACGCATTGGTGTTGCCTTCTGTCTGTAATATACATATATCTACGTTACCTCACTTAAGCTTCCCAGTGATCCTTTGAGGTAGTAGCATTATTTACCCCATCTTACACATGAGAAAACTGAGGCTTAGAGAGTTTAGGAGCCAAAGTGGGGTTTTCCAGGTATTGAACTCAGGTTCTGTGAGTTACATCACACCATTCCTTATTCTGTGGGCAGAGTTAACTTGTGAACCCCTTTAACAAACTACTCCGAGATACAACAGAAATCATCTTATCCCAACAGGCTTTTGAGTCCTCAGATGCCACTTTGGCGGTAAGGGCTCCTGTGGATTCCAGGGGTTGGTGTGGAGTGGGTATGCCTAGGAGTCATATGTGGCACCATTCACCAGGGTGGCCTCATCGCTTATACCCTTAGCCATAGATCTGGTCCCCCTCTGGCCTTCAGTGAGGACTTGACTCCTGAGAAAGCCCCAGGCCGCCCCAGCTAGGCTCAGCAGGCTGAAGAAGATGGATTTTGCTATTGTGTTAAAATACTAAAGCTAGAGGCCTGGGGCATGGCTTAGAATTGTTGGCTATATATTCTTTTTTATAAGTGACTTATGTGAACTTATTAGGCTAAGTATGATCGATAAGAGTATTTTATTTTATGCCATTGTACTCTGCCTGGTTTACAAAAGAAGAAAAGGATTTAAAGTAATTTGTATAAGTCAGAGTAGAAGATGAGAAAAGACAATTAGGTAAGGACAGGCAAGTGGTAATGGGGTTGTGTTCATGATAAGAAATTGTTTTGATCATAGAAATGAAATAATACAAAAGGGATGTTTTTCTCTAAATTCAATCATACATAGGATTTTAAAAGCAGAAAGACTAAAAATGTTTACATATTTTCACTCTGCTCTATCAAGTATTCAGTATAAAGAAATATAGACATAGCTTGTAAGAAATAGTTGCTAGTAATTTCCATTCTTTTTTTCTTCTCTATTTTAAAAGGCTTCATATACTTCTTGTGGATCATAGGAAAGCTTAATGACAAATTGCCCTTAAAGCCTTGTGCTGTTTAGAAAGTTAGGTCAGCGTTAACCATTTTCTCAATATACAGCAAAGTCAGATTAATTATTAGATTTTTCCCTTTCATTAATTAAAAAAAATGTGATAAAATAGACGTAATCTAAAAGTCACCATCTTAACCTACTTAGGTGTATAATTTAGCGACATTAAATACATTCACTTTTTATATTCCTTTCATTCATTTTTTAATAGGAAGTAATTCACTACAGAAATCATTTTTCTAGCCATTCATTGAGAAATAGTCTGGAATCACCTACCTGCCTTGGACTGGCCTTCACTGGCAGTATAGAAAGGGCAGTAGGTCACACACAAAGCTTTTCTCTCACTGAGGCTGTGGGACTTTTCAATTACCTCTTCAAGTGGGACTCTGGCATTTTGGTTAATGGCAAAAAGAACTTGTGAATAGAATGAAACATTACAAAAGCAGCTTTGTCAAGAGAGACTGTTCTAGTCTCCATGATTACCCAGCTCCTGGAGGTTCCGACCTTTCAGGACAGAATGTAGTTTCCAGCTAGAGATCTCCCCCTGCCTCCCCACTCCTTGCTTTCTACTTCCTCCCTGAGTAGCCCCTATTCCCACCCCAGAGCACACACCCAAGTATCCCAACCAAAAGACTTAATCATTCAGTTCAGTTCAGTTGCTCAGTTGTGTCTGACTCTTTGCAACCCCAAGGTCCTGAATTTTTTAACTTTTTTTTAATCTTGTCCATTCTGAGCCTCCTGAAGAAGGGAAAGTTCTCTTGTCCCACTGGCCCAGCCAGAAAGTCTTTTTTGTCATTGCCCTGTCTTGCCACTTAACAGGATCAATAGCCCTCTGTCTCAGGTGTGGACTCCAAGCCTTTTCACTTGTATCTCAAACTCAGTGAACAAATACCTTTTGAAAACCTAGTGGATCTCAGTAAGTGACAGTTATCCTCACTTCAGAGATAGGAGAAAGTTGTAAGAACGTTAATGTCAGTTCGTGTGCCCCATGTACAATGAGGCCAAACAAACTGAAAAGTCAAAGTTTGGAGCAGAGCAAGGTTTATTGCAAAGCCATGCAATGAGCTGGGTAGGCTCATGCCCTAAAAAGCCCTGTGCTCCCTGAACGGTTTTGGCAAAGCACTTTTAAAAGCCAGGTGAGGGAGGGGGAGTCACAGGGTCTGTGACCAGTTTGTGCACAGTTCTCTGTTTGGCTGATGGTGAAGTAGCAGGGTGGTGTCAAAGGGGTTAACATCCAGTTCAGTTCAGTTCAGTCGCTCAGTCGTGTCAGACTCTTTGCGATCCCATGAACATCCAGTTCAGTTCAGTTCAGTCGCTCAGTCGTGTCAGACTCTTTGCGATCCCATGAATCGCAGCACGCCAGGCCTCCCTGTCCATCACCAACTCCCGGAGTTCACTCAAACTCACGTCCATCGAGTCCGTGATGCCATCCAGCCATCTCATCCTCGGTCGTCCCCTTCTCCTCCTGCCCCCAATCCCTCCCAGCATCAGAGTCTTTTCCAATGAGTCAACTCTTCGCATGAAGTGGCCAAAGTACTGGAGCTTCAGCTTTAGCATCATTCCTTCCAAAGAAATCCCAGGGCAGATCTCCTTCAGAATGGACTGATTGGATCTCCTTGCAGTTGCAAGGGACTCTCAAGAGTCTTCTCCAACACCACAGTTCAAAAGCATCAATTCTTTGGCGCTCAGCCTTCTTCACAGTCCAACTCTCACATCCATACATGACCACAGGAAAAACCATAGCCTTGACTAGACGGACCTTAGTCGGCAAAGTAATGTCTCTGCTTTTGAATATACTATATAGGTTGGTCATAACTTTTCTTCCAAGGAGTAAGCGTCTTTTAATTTCATGGCTGCAGTCACCATCTGCAGTGACTTTGGAGCCCCCAAAAATAAAGTCTGACACTGTTTCTACTGTTTCCCCATCTATTTCATTATTAGTCCTTGGACTACAGAAGGCCTCGGGCTATATGCTTCTGGTGCTCAAGTAGTTAACATCTTCCATTGTTGAAGAGGGTGTGTCACTAAGTTGTGTCTGACTCTTTGCAACCCCGTGGACTGTAGCCCGCCAGACTCCTTTGTCCATGGAATTTTACAGGCAAGAATACTGTAGCAGGTGGGCATTTCCCACTCTAAGAAAGGGGGAAGTTTTTAGCATCTGTAAAACAACTCAGGAAATGTTCATCAAGTACTATTGTCTAGGTACTTCAGAGAGGAGCTAAAGCAGAGGATATGGGGGAAGGCCCGTCTCAGGAAGGCCCCCATAGCGTCTTGTTCAGTTATAGGAATGTAAGTAAGTATTTGGTTCCAGGTCCTACAAGAAGTGAATGAGAGAGACAGATAAACAGGCAGATGTGAAAGCCTAGTTGATAATTACTCTTAGTAAACATAGAACTTGGAACTGAAAAAAAAAAAAACAACAAATAATGAAAATAGTGTTGATACTTTATATTTGAATGGTCCAGTATTGTTTTCATAGCCCTTTTTTTATTGTTTTGCTTTGTGATTGGATTTGGTGCAACTGGAAGAAGAAAATTCTAGGTGGGAGCACAGAAAATTTGAGTGTTAATTATTGTTAAATGTAATGAATACTTTGCTCGCAAAAGCTGTTGAGCTGAGTCCTCTTCATTGCAAAGACTTTGCTTATGTCAGGTTTTTCAAACTAACAGAACAATTACCAAACTATTAGTACATTTGCTTTCATTCCCATAGCTCTCATGTAATTTGTCAGACTCAGATGATATACAGTGAACCTCAGGCTGAGATTTAATTTTGTGTGTTTGCCAAAGTACCCAATGGCCTAGTTTCCATAGCCACATCCAGCAGATAAACGGCTCTGAAAAAAACATCAGGCTTTAGAGACATGGTAGGAAATCACCATCAGCTCACACTTCCTGACCAGCAGCAGGTGATGAAGTAGACCCTGGGGCATAGCCGTGGGTGCTGCTGCTGCTAAGTCCCTTCAGTCCTGTCTGACTCTGTGACCCCATAGACGGCAGCCCGCCAGGCTCCTCTGTCCCTGGGATTCTCCAGGCAAGAGTACTGGAGTGGGTGTCCATTTCCTTCTCCAAACTGTGGGTGCAGTCACTCACTAATCCACATTATTGTTTGGGCACCCACCCGAGAAGTCCTGAATATCCGTGACTTTCCCCCAGTTGGTAGATTTTTTTAAAAATACTTTTCTGATGTCCAAATGTTGGAGAGATTGTGCTAGGAATCTGATGGTTTCTGGTCCCCCCCTCCCTCCCACTGCAAGCCCTCATCACATCTCTACCAGCCTGAGTGCAGGAGCCATCACAGATGAAACTCCACCCAGTACAGGGAAAGGGCTGCCTCTGCCTGGTCACTGGGATACACAAAGTGAAAGCTCTTAGTTAACAGCCTATCTGGCAAGAAGCTCTGCTTTACCCTTGACCCTCTCAACCGGCTCTGCTGTACTTTCTGTCTGCACTGCCCTGTTCCTAGGGGAGCAGAGACCCAGACCTGAGACTCAACACAGAGCCCTTGCAGTTTTAACTAGATGTGAAGAAGGCTGAGCACCAAAGAATTGATGCTTTTGATCTGTGGTGTTGGAGAAGACTCTTGAGAGTCCCTTGCACTGCAAGGAGATCCAACCAGTCCATTCTGAAGGAGATCAGCCCTGGGATTTCTTTGGAGGGAATAATGCTGAAGCTGAAACTCCAGTACTTTGGCCACCTCATGCAAAGAGTTGACTCATTGGAAAAGACTCTGATGCTGGGAGGGACTGGGGGCAGGAGAAGAAGGGGACAACAGAGGATGAAATGGCTGGATGGCATCACTGACTCGATGGACGTGAGTCTGAGTGAACCCCGGGAGTTGGTGATGGACAGGGAGGCCTGGCGTGCTGCGATTCATGGGGTCACAAAGAGTCGGACACGACTGAGCGACTGAACTGAACTGAACAAGTGAATTTGTTGCAGGAAGGAGGACCACTTCCAGGGCCCGAGAGTGGGCTCCTGTCTCACAGTTGGAAATGAATTGCCCGAGGACACACTTGCTGACAAAGAGAGAGACTCTTGGGAAGGGGCGCCCAGGCAGAGAATGGCAGGGAATCCGGGAGAACCTCTCTGCCACATGGCTCGAAATCTTGGGTTTTATGGTGATGGGATTAGTTTCTGAGTTGTCCCTGGCCAATCATTCTGGCTCAAGGTCCTTCCTGGTGGCACACACATTGCTCAGCCAAGATGGATTCCAGCGAGGAGGATTCTGGGAGGTTGGTAGGACATATGGACAGGAGTCTCTTCCTTCCTTTTGACCTTTCCCAATTCTTCCAGTTGTTGGTAGCTTCTTAGTTTCTCATTCCTTACCAGGACCAATGCCTCCTGAATGGGCTTACTGTCAGGCTTGGCCAGGGCAGGAGGTTTCAGTCAGTGGTTCCCCTAGCAACTTCATCTGACTTCTCCTGTTTGACTCAGTGTTGTGGAACTGTGTGCCTTTTGTCCAGCAGAGGCATGCATAAGAATTTATTCCCATTTGTAGCATTTGGAAAATAAATATTCTGTTTATTTTGGGTTTCCTTTCTAGCTTGTGTTTTCCTGTGTTCTCTCAGGCCCCTACCAGTGACAGCCAGCATATGAAGAAAGCATGCCTAAGGGAATATTTTCCAAGCAATTTTATTTCCAAAAATGCTTTGCAAAAGAGGGAGTTTGTCGGTTGGATAAATTTTGGAAGTGCTCCATATTCTAAGCCTGTCTTTGAGAGCCAAGATGTCCATTAGGAAATTAGAAGTATTATGAGGGTTAGCAGTTTTTTTAAGCTAGTAGTTTTTTTTTTTTTTTTAAGCTGTTTAATTATAAGTCAGCATTCTCCAGATTTATGGCCATGGAACTCATTTTCATATAGCATCCAGAAAGATTAGAGTGAGAAATGCTAACATAAATGTGTTTAGAGGTTTAGGTTCCCTAAGAAAGTGAGTCTTTCATCTTTCTTTTCTCTTTAGCACCTTACACATAGTGAGTTCTAATAACTTTGATGGTAATTTACTAGACTTGGTAATTACTACCAATGGTAATATTGATTATGGTTATTTTTAAAAAGCTGTGCCTGTGAATTGATAAGGAAAAACCAGTGCCAAAATGGCATTCATTTGAAGTTCTTGTCTGAGTTGGGAAAAGAGGGCGTCATTTGCATAAAAAGAGAGTGGATCCTTTCTGGGGACTAGGGGAACTAAGTGTGATAGGAGATGGGATATAAAAAGCAAGATTTCCAGTCTTCCTCTTATTCCTTCATTTAACAAGCATTTCTTAGAACCTTGGTATTTATAAAACAAGGCAATGTAGGAAATGAGGCATAATTCTTCTTCTCAGGTGTGTTGAGACTAGTCCAGATGGTAAGACATGTACTTAACTCAGTTTAACATTGTAAAGAATGGCAAAGGGCTTTGAACAAATGAACAAAGTGCTCTAGTGCATTCAGAGGAAGCTAAAGTGGTTTCTGATCCAGGCAGCTAGGTGAGATCTTTGGGACCATGTCCCTCTCAGATCAGTATTCACTCATGCCTTACAACCTCCAGGCGTGGAAGCACATCCTAATAGGCTCTCAGTGGAGGATCCAGCTCAGTGGCTTTGCAGGTCCAATCTTTCCGACATGGAGACTGAGACACAGAGCTGGAGGCCAGGGGAGTCTGAACTGAAAGCACGGAGACATGAACTCTGGTTCTGCCACTACCAGGTACCAGCTGGGTTTAAACAAATTAGACACACACACACATACACACAGGCATACTTCAGGTTCTAGAACTACTGCAATGAAGCAAAAATATCACAATAAAGTGAGCCACATAACTTTGTTTCTCATTACATATATAAGAGTTATATTTACACTCTACTATTAAGTGTGTAGGAGCATTATGGGACTTCCCTGGTGGCTCAGATGGTAAAGAATCTGCCTGCAATGCAGGACACCTGGGTTTGATCCCTGGGTCGGGAAGATCCCCTGGAGGACAGCATGGCAACCCACTCCAGTATTCTTGCCTGGAGAATCCCATGGATAGAGGAGTCTGGCGGGCTACAGTCCATAGGGTTGCAGAGAGTTGATCACAGTTGAGGCAACGTAGCACACATGCATGCATGGCTAAATGAATAAGAAGAATTTTACACAAACACTATAATGTGATAAGATCTAAGTTTTAGTGAATATTAGAATGACCTGTGGGATTTGTTCAAAATATAGATTGCCTGCCCACACACCCTTGATTAATAGGCCTGATGGCAGGATCCCTGTAATCTGTACCCTGAGTTATTCTGAGCAACTTCTGCTATAAATCCAGGAATCCTGCAAATGGAAAGGGTTGGATTCTTGGAAAAGTTTATGATATTCATTCACATGTATATTACTCTACAGCAGGGTTTCTCAAACAGGGCACTACTGACTTTTGGAACTGGATAACTCTTTGTTGTAATGAGTCTGTCCTGTGCATTGTAGGCTATCAAGCAGCAACCCCAAATCAATTATGACAACTAAAACTGGCTCCAGACATTGCCACATATAACGTGGGGAGCATAGTCAATCCTGATTGAGAAGCACTCCTCAACAGGGACCAAAGCCCCAGGAGTCAGACTAGAGATAGTGATACTGATCTTTCTAGATCAAATCTGTTAACAGTAAAGAGCACCTTTCTCTAAAAACTTGAGGTCCCCAAAGAAAACATTCTCAGAAGGGTCTGTCTACCTGTCCTCTAATGTCTCAGCTATCCCACTCAAGTACTAGACCCACCAAACACTAATAATCAACTTATGTAGACTTTGGTATAAGACACATTTCCCCTTTACACTTTCTACTGGAGTGTGTATCACTCAAAATATACAAAAGATCTCAATATAGCACTTTACCAGCCTCCATAGATACAACCTGAAGTGTAGGCTGGGTTATAGAAGGGAAGGAAATAAATGCCAATAAAGGGTTAATGAGTTGTTACAGCTGTGGGCAACTGAGGCTCAGTTCCCCATAGTTTTACCTGAGAAATTGTGTGGACTATGCCAAAGAATTGCCCCACCAAGAGTAGAGAAGCTAAAAAAAAAGAACAGAGAAGCTGAGAGAATTTATCCATGTTCCTCATTGGCTGGGGTTGCCCTTATGTCCCATGGTGGATGTTGACCATTGAACATCTGTTGCAGAGTAAGCTTCAATAATCAGGTATAAGATGATCAATCCTTAGGATATCAGCCTCATCAGTCAAGGTTCAGTGAGATAAGCAAAATGAGTAAAGGATTTATTATAGGGACTTGGCCTTACCTAACTGTGGGGAAATAAGTCTTTGCATCTGATGCTGGAGTTTGAAGGGCAGGCAGTCAGGAAGGGAAGATAGACGTATGATGGGGGAAAGCAAGAACAAGCTGGAACCCACAAGTGTGAACTGGAGTCCAGATTAGTCTTTGTTGCCTCTGATCTTGACACTGTGGGTGTCTTGCAGAAGTCGGGATTCTTCATCATAGAGCTAAATACATATACCTGGCCTAAGAGTTGGAGAAGGTGAAGGAGGATCCTAGAAGGGTGGAATAGTTGCAGGCCCTCATGCCATGAAAATCACCAGCAATGTGTGTGACCCTCAAAAGGAGTGGCTGCTTCACTTTTACTCTTTAGATTTCCCATAAGAATCTTTCCTGTGACCTATCCTAACCAGAAATACATAGGAAAGAAAACTCAGAAATCCAGTTCGGCCTGAACAAGTTGACAGAGTACAAAGCCATTATATCATCTCTTCCCTCTATTGCTTGCTCAGTGAGCCCACATACAAAATGGCATCCATGGCATCAAGGATGGAGACAATGTATGGTCTCAACAATATGACCTTCCACTCACCAAGACAGATTTGATTTTGGCTATCATTAGTCACTAAGGAAATGTAACCACAATTAGATACCACTTTGCATCCACCAGGGTGACTATAATCAGAGAGACAGACAATAACAAGTGTTGGCAAGGATATGGAGATATTGGAATCTTCATATATTGCTGGTGGGAATGTAAGTTGGCAGCAGCTGCTTTGCGAAATACTTTGACAGTTCTTCAAAATGGAGTGGGAGAAAATTAAGTGACTTAATGAAAAAGGGTTTCTTCTTGGGTTGATGAAAGTGTTCTAAAATTAGCTGTGGTGATGGTTTCACAACTCTGAATATACTAAAAAGCATTGAATTTTGCACTTCGAATGGATGGATTGTAGATTATGTGACTGATATCTTAGTAAAACTGTGAAAGAAAAACAGCCACTTATCGTCACACTGTAATAGTTTCATCTTTTTTCTAACTGCCTAGTTCTCTTGAGTTAATAGCATTTGTGAAAGAGGAAAAATATTTTTTTCAATGCCTTGTTAGTTATCTTTACTTACCCAAGAACCTCCAGAAGAACTCATATTATTTCTATATTAATTGCTTTATTTGTAATGTTTGTATATACCTAGAGTCCCTTGGGAAAGATGGCATAACTATGCATTTGAAACCTTTTATTCTTAATGTTATGGTATCATTTATACCTGAGTTTAATGATTCTCTTTTTCCAGGGATGAGATTGCACAACTCAAGTGCCCATTGTGTTAGTTGTACAAGTCCTGAGAGAGGGGGCTGAGCGTAAGATGAAAATGAGGTCATGAACTTAAGAATGTGCTGTTAGCCCTTGAAATTGCATAAGAGGTAGAGGAAGCAGAGGCATGAAAATTGCAAGCCATAATGCTGTGCAAATAAAATAACAACAAATCCAGATGATGAATGAGTTCCCCGGGGAAATGGGTGGGCCAAGGAAGGCTGAGGATTGGACCCTGGGAGAGTCAGTAGATCAGAGAAGAGAGGGTCTTACAAACCAGATGGCCCCTTGGGAGAACCAATATATTAAGATAAGATATGGGAAGTCCCTGGCAGGCTGGTGGATAGGATTCCACACTTTCACTGGGGAAGGCCTGGGTTCAATCCCTGGTCCCTAGGGAATTAAGATCCCATAAACCTCGTGGCATGGCCAAAAAAGGAGGGGCGGGGAAGATAGGATAGATGTTTCTTTGTAAGTTATGATGGCTTTTTCTAGGTAAAGTAGTACTATGTATAATGTTTGAAAAGAGTTTGGCTACCTGCATGTTGAAAGAGGCAAACAATGATTTTTTAAACTTAAAATACAACACGATCTTATTTAATTGGTCTCTTTTTAGATAATTTCTTTATTTAAAGCATTATTACGAACTATAGAAAAATAAACCACCAAAAGATTTCTCATACAGGCCAGTCACAAAACAGTGAGACTAGAAAGGTGCCAAGGAATTCATATGGGTTGCACAGACGTGTTTCTAAATCAATCCAGAACATACCTGCTTATTTTCAAGATGATTAAAGAAAAATATTTGTCAGCTTCCTTCAGTGGCCTATGATACTCTTTAATAACACTGATTCCCTTCTGTTCAACTAAATATTAAAAGTACAGAGCTGAAACTCACCACCATGCCAATTGGTAAATGCTACTTTCTGGCTTATTTTACAGGACCAACAATAAAGCTGTTGGGCTTCCCTGATAGCTCAGTTGGTAAAGAATCCGCCTGCAATGCAGGAGACCCTGTTTTGATTCCTGGGTCGGGAAGATCCCCTGGAGAAGGGATAGGCTACTCACTCCAGTATTCTTGGGCTTCCCTTGTGGCTTAGCTGGTAAAGAATCGGCCTGCAGTGTGGGAGACCTGGGTTTGATCCTTGAGTTGGGAAGATCCCCTGGAAAAGGGAAAGGCTACCCATTCCAGTATTTTGGCCTAGAGAATTCCACCGACTGTCTAGGCCATGGGGTTGTGAATAGTCGGACACTACTGAGCAACTTTCATTTTCACTTTTCTTTCAACAATAAAGAATGATGTGGGAGGCATCAACTGTCCTCTTCTCTTATTTTTGAGCTTTATGTAAATGGACTCAAACTCTATGTATTCTTTGACTTTCTTCTTTGACCAGCATATTTTTTTAATTGTTCATGGCCATGCTGCAATGACTTGTGCGATCTTAGTTCCCCAGCTAGTGATTGAACCGGGGCCCTGGCACTGAGAGCTCCGAGTCCTAACCAGTGGATCACCTGGGAATTCCCTCACTGATATATTTTAAAGTTACATCCATGTTGATTGGTATTGTTTATAGTTTATTCATTTTCACTGCTCCAGAATGGACATTCATGTGTATCTTAGTCTGTCTCTATCTAAAGCTCAAAAATAGACAAAACCAAACAATGTATCATGCAGGTATGTATACGAGGGAGATGGAAGAAAAGGAATGTTAGACACAAAATTCACTACAGTGGCTCCCTCTTGTGCAGAGGAGACTGGATGTGATTGGGGAGAAACATGGTGTACGTCTAAATTTCTGGTGATATCACGCTTCTCAAATTGGATGGGGTGCATGTGGTTGTTCATTTCTATTATTTCTCTTTATCAATTTTTTTATCATATATAGCACATTTCATAGTAAAAATTTAATAGCATTAAATAGCTTGCTCAGTAACTTTGACTTGTTAAGAACGCCTTCCCCTTGCCTTAATTGGGCAAGCATCCAAAAACTTTAAACAAAACAAAAAAAAAAGCAACAACAAACTTATCCTCTCCTGGCAACAGTCTCTCTTTATTATGAACATTGGTAGAGTGAAGATGTGGTTTCTCAAGGAGACTTAAGTATTTGGGGCACAATTCCAGGGACATTGCGTTCTACTTGACATCAACAACTCTGGCTGTGTCAAAGGCACAGAAATTACAAGCCACTTAGAAAGGGTAGAAAGGTTTCAGAATATAGGCACAAAATTAACATTATTTTTCCCCAAGATTTTTTTTTTTTAATTTTTGCTTTAGCCATGCTCTTTGGAAAATGTAGTATTCTAGGAGATCCTGCCTCACATTCTTAGGTTATAAAGGCATTTCTTGCTGAAAAGTGGTTTAGGATTGAGAAACAGCTGACACTTTGGGGAGAAAACTATAGAATCACCTGCCAATGCAGGAGATGTAAGAGATGGGAATTCAATCCCTGGGTTGGGAAGATCCCCTGGAGGAGGATATGGCATCCCACTCCAGTATTCTTGCCTGGCAAATCCCCATGGACAGAGGAGCCTGGAGGGCTACAGTCCATGGGGTCGCAAAGAATCAGACATTACTGAAGTGACTTAGCATGCACACATGCATAGAATCACATTTAAGATAACGTGAAGGTGCATTCCCAAACAGTTTCACCCAGCTAAGAGCCATCTCCAGGCCCTCCCACTGCCCTATTTTAGGGATTTACCCAGGCAGAAAGTAGTCTTGAGCTGTCTAGTTTAGAAGCAGGCCATGGAGGAAATAAGCCTTCAGGGACTGGTGAGAAAGGAAGAGGTATGTGAGTGTTTCCACATACATGCATTTCTTTAGCACACTGAGATTTTCTGTGAAATAAGAACAAAGAAGCCAAACACTGCTAAGAGAGAAAATCATGAACACCTTTTATCAACTTAGTACCTCTGTTAGCAGGATAAAAATTAACATCGTGGCGGGCCTCTATGATCGCCTTTTAAAATATTCCATGACTCCCATTTCTAAAAAAGATGGCCAGGCTAAACCCTTCTCGCTGGCTGAATGTTTCACCTCTGCCACCTCTCTTTGTTGTTCAAAGCTCACACCACAGGGTCTTTAGGACCTTGGGTGAAATCCTATTCTGGTTGGTATCATACTTGTCATATTTATTTATCATACTTAATGTCCCCTGATGATTAAGCATATTTAAGGATTTTCAATGAAACTAGGCCATGCCATGTGGGGCCACCCAAGATGAAGGGGTCATGGTGGAGAGGTCTGACACAACGTGGTCCACTGGAGAAGGGAATGACAAATCACTTCAGTATTCTTGCCTTGAGAACCTCATGAACAGTGTGAAAAGGCAAAAAGATAGGACACTGAAAGATGAACTCTCCAGGTCGGTAGGTGCCCAATATGATACTGGAGATCAGTGGAGAAATGACTTAAGAAACAATGAAAGGATGGTGCCAAAGCGAAAACAACACCTGATTGTAGATGTGACTGGTGATAGAAGCAAGCTCCGATGTTGTAAAGAGCAATATTGCATAGGAACCTGGAATGTTAGGTCCATGAATCAAGGCAAATTGGATGTGGTCAAACAGGAGATGGCAAGAGTGAATGTTGACATTCTGCTGCTGCTGCTGCTAAGTCGCTTCAGTCGTGTCCAACTCTGTGCAACCCCAGAGATGGCAGCCCACCTGGCTCCCCCGTCCTTGGGATTCTCCAGGCAAGAACACTGGAGTGGGTTGCCATTTCCTTCTCCAATGCATGAAAGTGAAAAGTGAAAGTGAAGTCGCTGAGTCATATCCGACTCCTAGCGACCCCGTGGACTGCAGCCCACCAGGCACCTCCGTCCCTGGGACTTTCCAGGTAAGAGTACTGGAGTGGGGTGCCATTGCCTTCTCCGGTCGACATTCTAGGAATCAGCGAACTAAAATGGACTGGAATGGGTGAATTTAACTCAGATGACCATTTTATCTACTACAGTGGGCAGAAATCCCTTAGAAGAAATGGAATAGCCATCATAGTCAACAAAAGAGTCCAAAATGCAGTACTTGGATGCAGTCTCAAAAACGATAGAATGACCTCTGTTCGTTTCCAAGGCAAACCATTCAATATCACAGTAATCCAAGTCTATGCCCCAACTAGTAACACTGAAGAAGCTGAAGTTGAACGGTTCTATGAAAACCTACAAGACCTTTTAGAACTAACATCCAAAAAAGATGTCCTTTTCATTATAGGGGACTGGAATGCAAAAGTAGGAAGTCAGGAAACACCGGGAGTAACAGGCAAATTTGGCCTTGGAGTACAGAATGAAGCAAGGCAAAGGCTAATAGAGTTTGCCAAGATAATGCACTGGTCATAGCAAACACCCTCTTCCAACAACACAAGAGAAGATTCTACACGTGGACATCACCAGATGGTCAACACCAAAATGAGATTGATTATATTCTCTGCAGCCAAAGATGGAGAAGCTGTATACAGTCAGCAAAAACAAGACCAGGAGCTGACTGTGGCTCAGATCATGAACTCCTTATTGCCAAATTCAGACTTAAATTGAAGAAAGTGCAGAAAACCACTAAACCATTCAGGTATGACCTAAATCAAATCCCTTATGATTATACAGTGGAAGTGAGAAATAGATTTAAGGGACTAGATCTGATAGACAGAGTGTCTGAAGAACTATATATGGAGGTCTGTGACATTGTACAGGAGACAGAGATCAAAACCATCCCCATGGAAAAGAAATGCAAGAAAACAAAATGGTTGTCTGAGGAGGCCTTACAAATAGCTGTGAAAAGAAGTGAAGTGAAAAGCATAGGAGAAAAGGAAAGATATACCCATTTGAATGCAGAGTTCCAAAGAATAGCAAGGAGAGATAAGAAAGCCTTCCTCAGCGGTCAGTGCAAAGAAATAGAGGAAAACAACAAAATGTGAGAGACTAGAGATCTCTTCAAGAAAATTAAAGATACCAAGGGAACATTTCATGCAAAGATGAGCTCGATAAAGGACAGAAATGGTAAGGACAGAAATGGTATGGACCTAACAGAAGCAGAAGATATTAAGAAGAGGTGGCAAGAATACACAGAACTGTACAAAAAAGAGCTTCATGACCCACAAAATCACGATGGTATGATCACTCACCTAGAGCTAGACATCCTGGAATGTGAAGTCAAGTGGGCCTTAGGAAGCATCACTACAAACAAAGCTAGTGGAGGTGATGGAATTCCAGTTGAGCTGTTTCAAATCCTGGAAGATGATGCTGTGAAAGTGCTGCACTCAATATGCCAGCAAATGTGGAAAACTCATCAGTGGCCACAGGACTGGAAAAGGTCTGTTTTCATTCCAATCCCAAAGAAAGGAAATGCCAAAGAATGCTCAAACTACCACACAATTGCACTCATCTCACACGCTAGTGAAGTAATGTTCAAAATTCTCCAAGCCAGGCCTCAGCAATACGTGGACCGTGAGCTTCCAGATGTTTGAGCTGGTTTTAGAAAAGGCAGAGGAACCAGAGATCAAATTGCCAACATCTGCTGTATCTTCAAAAATGCAAGAGAGTTCTAGAAAAACATCCATTTCTGCTTTATTGACTATGCCAAAGCCTTTGATTGTGTGGATCACAACAAACTGTGGAAAATTCTGAAAGAGATGGGAATACCAGACCACCTAACCTGCCTCTTGAGAAATCTGTATGCAGGTCAGGAAGCAACAGTTAGAACTGGACATGGAACAACAGACTGGTTCCAAATAGGGAAAGGAGTACTATATATTGTCTCCCTGCTTACTTAACTTATATGCAGAGTATATCATGAGAAACGCTGGACCGGAAGAAGCCCAAGCTGGAATCAAGATTACCAGAAGAAATATCAATAACCTCAGATATGCAGATGACACCACCCTTATGGCAGAAAGTGAAGAGGAACTAAAGAGCCTCTTGATGAAAGTGAAAGAGGAGAGTGAAAAAGTTGGCTTAAACCTCAACATTCAGAAAACGAAGATCATGGCATCGGGTCCCATCACTTCATGGGAAATAAATGGGGAAACGGTGAGAGACTTTATTTTTGGGGGCTCCAAAATCACTGCAGATGGTGATTGCAGCCATGAAATTAAAAGACACTTACTCCTTGGAAGGAAAGTTGTGACCAACCTAGACAGCATATTAAAAAGCAGAGACATTACTTTCCCAACAAAGATCCATCTAGTCAAGGCTATGGTTTTTCCAGTAGTCATGGATGGATGTGAGAGTTGGACTATAAAGAAAACTGAGCACTGAAGAATTGATGCTTTTGCACTGTGGTGTTGGAGAAGACTCTTGAGAGTCCCTTGGACTTGAGGGAGATCCAACCAGTCCATTGTAAAGGAGCTCAGTCCTGGGTGTTCATTGGAAGGACTGATGTTGAAGCTGAAATTCCAATACTTTGGCCACCTCATACGAAGAGTTGACTCATTGGAAAAGACCCTAATGCTGGGAGGGATTGGGGGCAGGAGGAGAAGGGGACGACAGAGGATGAGAAGGCTGGATGGCATCACTGACTCGATGGACATGAGTGTGGGTGGACTCTGGGAGATGGTGATGGACAGGGAGGCCTGGCATGCTGCAGCTCATGAGGTCACAAAGAGTCAGACACAACTGAGCAACTGAAGTGAACTGAACTGAAGGATTTTCTTAAACAGCTTTTTTCAAAGCAAATATCAGTTTGGTATGAGACTATTACTTGAATATAAAATATAGATTTTTTTTTACAGTTTCAATTAAAGGAAGAATTGCAACAAGAGCCAACTGTTCTGAAGGCTGCTGGTGAACTATTATTTAACCCAGTCTCTCTCCTGTGCAGAGTTATTTTTGTGTCTGCCAGTTTCTCTCAGAACATTCTTGCACATTTTTCAAAGTTGACCCTGTTACCCTTGAGGTTCTTAGTCTCCTTTTTCATTCCTTAGAAACATAAAAGATGTGTGGGAGATTTATAAGGTTCACATTTCAGAGTTCTCTTTCTTTTAGTCAGGAAGTTTAAGATGTCTCTTGGACAAAACTATCTCAACATTCCATCAATCATATAAGAGGCCGGAAAGCTTATTGTTTATGAGAAAAGGCTGTGGGAGCAGGAAATTTCTGTCCTACTGTTTTCTAGCTAATATCACTAAGCTTCGGTTTCCTCATTTGTAAAATGGGAATATTAATAGTTCTTTCCTCCAGAGGGTTGGGGTGAGCATTACAGGAGACAATGCATAGAAAGAGCTTAGGCCAGTGCCAGGCATGGACAAAGATCTTAGTGAGTATTAGTAATAATGGTGGTGATGGTGGTAGTGATGATGATAAAGGATTTGGAGTCTTAAAAAGTTGTCTTGCAGCACTACTACACAGCATTTTCAGATAAGAAATCAGATCACATAATCTGCCAAGGTTATTTGAATTTGCTACTCTGGGAAGGAAAATTACTTCTTTGTCACTTAATGGCCTCCATGTAGTCTTACTCAGTTGGAGAGTGTGTGTGAGTGTGCGTCCATGAATGCCAATGCTCTTCTGTCTTGTGTCCCTGCCTTGATGGTCAGGAGTCTTACTTTAGCTCTTTTTAAAAATCCAGCTCTTAATATTGTTCAGTGCACACAGTACACACAGTAGGCTTTCTACAAATACTGAACACATTTCTATTCAATAAAATTGAAATTGTGTGCAAAATGTATTAATAGACAGTGTTTTGACCTTATGAAGATTTACAAGATGTTTTAAAGAAAAATGAATTCAATTAGGAAATAAAGGGAATTCCCTGGCGCTTCCAATGCAATGGGCCGGCATGGGTTCAATTCCCGGCAGGGAACCAAGATCCCATAAGCTGTATGGTGTGACCAAAAAAAAAAAAGAAAAGAAAGGCTTAGGAAGACTCTAGACCTGCTCTCTTTTCCTGAGGATTCACCCTTCCCTCATAGTAGCACAGTACCTGTCACATAACTGAAATGAAGTAAATGGTGGCTAAGTGGTTAGGATTCTAGGTTTTCATTGACAGGACCCAGGTTCAACCCCTGGTCAGGGAACTGAGATCCCACAAGCCAAGCAGCCAAAAAAAAAAAAAAAAAAAATCAGTCAAAACCAGCTAAAATGACACTAGGGAATTCTTGATAATCTAACTATAATTTGAGTCTTGTATAGGTGCTGTCCATCATTGCTTTTTGACACAGTAGAGGATCCTGTTTCTTTGAAAATGGCTCTGAGGTTGACTGGTTGGGATTTTTAGAATGTCATCCTAATTTAACATATTATCCTTTGCTTTTAGGGAAAAACTTATCCATTTCGGGGTGCCTTCCCTCCAGTATGGAATCCCATTGCCTATCTGGATTACAACAACCTGTGGCGGACCATGGATAACATGGGAAAAGAGGTAAAGTGTGTGTTCAGCTTGCCCTTAACCTGTGGCTGAAATCAATAGCAAATGTTTAATATCCTTCCACAGTGCAGGGAACATTGTTGTATATCATTTCCAATGTACCCAATAACTCTGCCTCATTGGTAGTATTTCTGCTTTAGCGAGAAGAAATTCAGTGCCAAGGGGTTACATAATTTCCCCAAGATCATACAACAAGGGAACCAGGATTCAAACCCACATGTCTCTGATATTAATGTGTGTACCTGTGTGTTTTCAACTCTATGCCATTGAGTATTTATATGACATATTTTTATTGGGAATCCTACTTAGAGTGATCTTATCCATATATTATGCCACCTGAGATAATAAAGGGGAGGAAGATTTGTTTCCTCAAAGTGGTTTTTCACTGAGTATCAGTAACTCAATAACTATAACATCCATCTCTCAAACTTAATTTGGAAATTTAAAATGGCTGTTGTGGGCACATGTGTGCATGCTAAGTCTCCTCAGTCATGTCTGACTCTTTGCGACCCTATGGACGGTAGCCCACCAAGCTCCTCTGTCCATGGGATTCTCCAGGCAAGAATACTGGAGTGGGTTACCATACCCTCTTCCATTACCTTTCAATAATAATTATGATGATGACCATCATAATTACATATTAATTTATATTAATGCATATATTTAGGTATTATTTTGGAAACAGCATTAAGGCACAGAATCCAAAGAGCTACCCATCCCAAACCCCCCACTGGGTACGCAGTGTACATATGTAATGTATGTATACACCATTGTCTATATGTACATAGGATTCTATGCACATCACACACTCCAACATAAATAAACCAGTTTTCAGAGTTTCTCCTGAGGGCCTCTTGTCAGTCCAGTGGGCAGTAACCATCAGACCTAAATGTTGGCTTTCCTTTCTCTGCAGATTCCAGCTGATGCACCATGGGAGGCCCCACATGCAGCGGAATGGGATAAGATGACTATGAAAGATCTCATCGAAAAAATCTGCTGGACAAAGTAATCTTGACTATTTAAAATGTATTTTTTATCTTCCCTTCATATTGTCCCTATCCTATCTTGAACTTCAGAGTTTTTCTTCATAAGTTATAGGAAAAGTTAAGGGGAAACTTAATGACATTTCCATCAATAGTGACTTTAAGGGCCCTTGAGACACTCGGAGCAGGATTCAACATAAAGTGAAGCTAAAACATAAGAAGAAAAGTAGGTGAAGGAAGTTGAACTTTTTTTTTTAATGAAAGAATTGTGCGCTTCTCCATAAAAGAAGTAATTGTGTTTTCAGATAATATAGAGGTCAGCTGCAAAAGCAATTTGGAAAGGTGTTAAAGTAATTTCATATACATATAGAAGAACTAGAGGGAAGCTAGTCTATATTAATGAAAACTATAAATTATGTTTTAAATGAGAATCTGTGTTATTAACTGAGTTACAGATCATTCTGTCAGCATTTTGGGGCTGCTGTGTGAAGGCACCATATGAAGCACTGAGGAATGGCGGTGAACTTACGATGCATGGCCCCTAACCTCATGGAGCTGATATATTTTTAGCAGGAGAGACTTTAATTATACACATGTTACATAATTCTAGGAGAGATTGAAATGGGGGAACATGACCTCTCTTGAGGGTGAAGGAGAGATTCCTTGTTGAAACAAAGGAGTTACTACATCAACTAAGAATGAGCCACAGAGGGTGGTAAGGGGCAGGGAAGGATGGATGGTGTGAGGGCAAGCTATCTGCCAAGAATGTGCCTAATGGATGAGGGAAAGAGGAAAGATAGATGGTGAGAGAGAATGGCATCTTCCATGAATGAGCCATAATAAATGGGGAGACAGGAAGGGTAGATGCTGTGGGAATTAAGAATCTTCATTGAAGGCGCCATAGTGGGTGGGGGAAGACAGGAAGGGTGTTTAGTGTGAGTAAATGGTATCTTGCAGGATGAGTAATGGGATGGGGAAGTTAGGAAGAGGGGATGGTGTGAGGAGATGGTATATTCCAGGAATGAGCCAGTAGATGAGGGAGACAGGAAAATGGATGCTGTGAGGGGATGGTATCTTTCAGGAACGAACCACAGGGGATGGAAGGAAACATGAAAGATGGTGCATGAACATGGTGTCTTTTAAGAATGACCCAGTTGATGAGAGAGAAAGGAAGAGTGGATGGTATGTGGGGTTGCTATGATCAGGAATAAACCAAATTGTGTGCAGGGGACAGGAAATAGTGGATGGTGTAGCAGAATGGTATCTTCTGGGTATGAGCCTCTGTTGACAGGGGAAACAGGAAAGATGGATGGTGTGGGAGGCAGGTATGTGCCAAGAATAAGCCATAGTGCATGGGTAGAGACAGGAAGGATGGATGATATGGTGGGATGGTGTCTTCCAAGATAAGCCACAGTGGATGGAGGAAGGTGGGGAGGTTGTATGGTTGTGGGGATAGTATCTTTGAGATATGCACCAATTGGTGGAGGATATAAGGGATATATTATGTGAGATGATGGTATTTTTCAGAAATGAATCACAGTGGATGGGGGGAGAGAGGAAAGAGGGATGGTATGTGTAGATGGTATCTTCCAAGGACAAGTCAGTTGATGGAGGAGACAGGAAGAGTTGATGACGTGGGGCGATGGTATCTTCCAAGAATAAGTCAGTTGATGGATGACAGGAAGAGTATGGTATGAGGGCTTGGTATCTTCCAGAAATAAGCCACAGTGGATGGGGGGAGATAGTACGGATGGTTGGATTGCTGGGATGTGTCTTTTAAAAGTGAGCCATAGTGATGGGAGGAAAAGAGGATGGTATGAGGGGATGGTATCAACAAGGAATGGTGGAGGAAGGAAGGATGGATGATATGAATGGTGACATCTTTCTGAAATGAGACACCTTGGATGGGGGTAGATGGAGAAAGGTGGATGATGTGGCAGGATGGAATCTTCCAATAATGACCTGCAATTAATGGTGGCAAGCAGTCAGGAAGGATGGATGGTGAGGAGGATGTTTTTGTCCAAGTATCTTAAAGGAATGAGTCAGTTGATGGGGGGATATAGGACTGATGGATGGTGTTGGGGGATGATGTGTCTTCCACGAATGAGCCCAGTAGATGAGTGGAGATCAGGGTATGGGGAGGATATATGTTCCAAGAATAAATCACAATGAATTGGAAACAGGACCAATGGATGGTGTGGGGTGTTGGTATCTCACAGGTGAACCACAGTGATGGAAGGAGACAGGAAAAGTGGGTGATGCAGTGAGTGGTATCTTTCAGGAATGAGCCATAGTGGATGGAGGAGACAGGAGATATGGTTGGTGAGGAGGGGTAGTGTTACAGTAGCGAGCCATAGTAATCGAGAAAAATAGTAAAGGGGGAGGGATGGTTTCTTTCAGGAATAAGTCATAGTGGATGGGATGGATGGAAGGATGAATGGTTGAGGCATGGTATTTTCCAGTAATCGACCACAAATAATGGTGGGAGATGTGAAGGTTGGATAGTGTGGGAAATGCCCACCCCCATGCCCAGTATAGAGAACAGGGAGCAGCTTATGAAGGCCCGCAAGATGGGGAGATTGACATGTTTTAACAATGAGTGAACAGTATGTATGCCTAGACCATAAAGATGCCATGAAGAAATGATGTAATGGGAGTTTACAGAACTTGAGAGGCTGATGGTGCAAGACACATTATTGACCATATACAAGACTTTTTGCCTTTTGCCATTAACATCATTGAAGGGTTGGAGAAGGAAAAGGCAGCCCACTCCGGTATTTCTGCCTGGAGAATCCCATGAACAGAGGAGCCTGGCAGGCTACAGTCCATGGGGTCACAAGAGTCGGGCACGACTTAGCAACTAAACCACCACCACCAAGCAGAGTGTTTACTTTTTGTTTATTTTGTTTGTTTGTTTTAGTTTTGGACTGTGGAAAGACTTAATTGGCTGTAAGGAACATGAGGGGATGTAGTCATATGACTAGATAGGGATACCCAGGAGCAGCCATCACTGTTTTAACCCAGGTGAGGGTCAGTGGTAGCCTGGACCAGGGTTGGGGCAGTGGAGGTGTTGAGGAGAGGAAGTTTGTTCAAATAAGTGAAAACAGTATCGTCAATGAACCTGACAAGCATATTAACCTTTTAGACTGCATTGGGATTAGCATGTTTGGAGCTAACCCATAATTTCCAACAAGTCAGGAAAAAATTATTTTCCCCGAGAGTTAAAAATCTGCATTCTGTCAGAGATTGAGTCCATGAGTATTTTTTAAAGGCATAGAAATGGTTTCTAATTATACTAAATTATGTTTTTAAAGATAATGTCATGTGAAGCATGTATGTATCTACTCCTGACTCTTGTTCTATGACCAGGACTGCTCGGCAGTTTGCATCTCTCTTTGTGAATATCAATGTGACCTCTGAACCCCATGAGGTGTCTGCCCTGTGGTTCCTGTGGTACGTGAAACAATGTGGAGGCACCACTCGGATATTCTCCATTACCAACGGGGGCCAGGTATGAAGTGTCCATTCTCACACTAAACTTCATGTCTGATTTTGTCCTCAGCCAGTACAGTATCTTAATAATTGCTTCTATATTTTGAAACATGAGTGAATTTGAAACAATTTCAAAAAAAGTTTTCTGAAAACAAAATTTTCTCATTTCTAAAAATAAGTTCAAGACTAAAGAATGTTTCATTTTGAATTTGGTTTGAGGAAGTCAATTCCTTCCTTTTGGAAGTAGGTGAAATTAGACTTGTAGGAGGAGCTCACTTATTAAAATCAACTAATTTCCAAAAAAAATCTAGTGCTTGTAAAATTGTCATTAAAGTCATCTCTGTTCCAAGCATGAGACTTTAGGTCCCATTCTGTGTCTCAGAGTTATTATTTTATGTTAACTGTTATAGAATGGAAGTGACTATTCTTCTAATACAAGTGATTTCTGGTTACTCTTTCAATAGTAAATTCTACATTTTGGGGATAAATTTTGCTGCCTACTAGCATTTGCCCTCGGAGAAGGCAATGACAAGCCACTCCAGTACTCTTGCCTAGAAAATCCCACGGATGGAGGAGTCCATGGGGTCACTACTGAGCAACTTCACTTGAACATATTGGAGAAGGAAATGGCAACCCACTCCAGTGTTCTTGCCTGGAGAATCCCAGGGACGAGGGAGCCTGGTGGGCTGTGGTCTATGGGGTCGCACAGAGTCGGACAGGACTGAAGCGACTTAGCAGCAGCAGCATTTGCCCTGCTTCCATACCACATCCTAAATCAAATCCCTTATGGCTATACAGTGGAAGTGATAAATAGATTCAAGGGACTAGATCTGATAGACAGAGTGCCTGAAGAACTATGGACGGAGGTTCATGACATTATACAGGAGGCAGGGATCAAGCCCATCCCCAAGAAAAAGAAATGCAAAAAGGCAAAATGGTTGTCTGAGGAGGCCTTACAAATAGCTGTGAAACGAAGAGAAGTGAAAGGCAAAGGAGAAAAGGAAAGATATACCCATTTGAATGCAGAGTTCCAAAGAATAGCAAGGAGAGATAAGAAAGCCTACCTCGGAGATCAGTGCAAAGAAATAAAGGAAAACAATAGAATGGGAAAGACTAGAAATCTGTTCAAGAAAATTAGATTTACCAAGGGAACATTTCATGCAAAGATGGGCTCAGTAAAGGACAGAAATGATATGGACCTAACAGAAGCAGAAGATATTAAGAAGAGGTGGCAAGAATACACAGAAGAACTACACAAAAAAAGATCTTAATGACCCAGATAATCATGATGGTATGATCACTTACCTAGAGCCAGACACCCTGGAGTGCAAAGTCAAGTGGGCCTTACGAAGCATCACTATGAACAAATCTAGTGGAGGTGATGGAATTCCAGATGAGCTATTTCAAATCCTAAAAGTTGATTCTGTGAAAGTGCTGCACTCAATATGCCAGCAAATTTGGAAAACTCAGTAGTGGCCACAGGACTAGAAAAGGTCTGTTTTCATTCCAATCCCAAAGAAAGGCAATGCCAAAGAATGCTCAAACTACCGCACGATTGCACTCATCTCACACACTAGTAAAGTAATGCTCAAATTTCTCCAAGACAGGCTTCAATAATACATGAACTGTGAACTTCCAGGTGTTCAAGATGGATTTAGAAAAGTCAGAGGAGCCAGAGATCAAACTGCCAGTATCCACTGGATCACCGAAAAAGCAAGAGAGTTGCAGAAAAACATCTACTTCTGCTTTATTAACTATGCCAAAGCCTTTGACTGTGTGGATCACAACAAACTGTGGAAAATTCTGAGAGAGATGGGAACACCAGACCACCTGACCTGCCTCTTGAGAAATCTGTATGCAGGTCAGGAAGCAACAGTTAGAACAGGACCTGGAACAATAGACTGGTTCCACATTGGGAAAGGAGTATGTCAAGGTTGTATATTGTCACCCTGCTTATTGAACTTATATGAAGAGTACATCATGAGAAATGCTGATCTGGCTGAGGCACAAGCTAGAGTCAAGATTGCCAGGAGAAATATCAATAACCTCAGACATGCAGATGACACCACCCTTATGGCAGAAAGCAAAGAAGAAGTAATGAGCTCTTAATGAAAGTGAAAGAGGAGAGTGAAAAAATTGGCTTAAAGCTCAACATTCAGAAAAGTAAGATCATGGCATCCGGTCCCATCACTTCATGGCAAATAGATGGGGAAACAGTGGCAGGCTTTATCTTTTGGGACTCTAAAATCACTGCAGATGGTGACTGCAGCCATGAAATTGAAAGACACTTGCTCCTTGGAAGAAAAGTTATGATCAACCTAGACAGCATATTAAAAAGCAGAGACATTACTCTGCCAACAAAGGTCCATCTAGTCAAGGCTGTGGTTTTTCCAGTAGTGATGTATGGATGTGAGAGTTGGACTATAAAGAAAGCTAAGCACCAATGAATCGATGTTTTTTTTTAAAGTGGTTCTTTATTCATAAACTTGAAGCAAGTTTACAAATTTTACTGTACATTGCCAAATAAATCTGCAATGAAAAATAAAGGCCCCAAATACCCCCAGAACCAAAAATCAAAGCATGCCAAATGTGCAGCTGTCAATCTGCCAGCTATCAGGATAGTAAAGAATTCAATATGTTCAAGATTTAGCCTTAGGTTTAAGGTACTTTAATGCTTTCAACAATTCTGCCTTGTCACTTGTTATCTGAGCAACTGGCAATCAGAAACTTATGCAAATTAACCAAGTGAATAAGAATACCAGAAAATCTTTTTCTACTCTCCTCTTAATCAAAATAGAAAAAAAGAGAAAGAAATGAAACACAATAATGCAGAAGTGCCAAGTCTTTCAGATGTGGTTTACAAAGCTAAAAACTGAGTCTTAGAGCATAAGAAACAGTTTTGAACTTTGTAACTGATTTGTGCAGGAAAAATGTGCTTCTGGATTTCTTTTTAATAGTGCTTAATAACTAGAGTTTACTTTTAAATCAAATTTGGGTATATAAAAAAAATCTATTACCAACCTAATAGGACTGATTCAGGTAAGGCAATATAATGGAGAGTACACTGATTTGAGTCTAGAATTAATATATGTATAATTCCTATTAGTCTTTTATGTAAAGGCCTTTATTATGACTATGGAAAAAATTTAAGTCTCCAAATTAGATCTTTTTGGACTTAACTGTGCAGTTTTTGTTCAAGGAGTCTTTGTGCAAATCACTATATAAGTTTATTAGTTTACAACTGATTGCAACATCCCATTAATAAAATGGAAACGTAGAATGACTTAGTATTTTTAATAATTCAAGCTCTATACTTCAAGCTCTTTTTCATAAGAAATATTGAACCAACAAGAAGCAGATTAAGATCATCAAGACTCTGATGCCCCAGTGAATTTATGCTTTTGAACTGTGGTGTTGGAGAAGACTCTTGAGAGTCCCAGGGAGTGCAAGGAGATCAAACCAGTCAATCCTAAAGGAAATCAGTCCTGAATATTCATTAGAAAGACTGATGCTGAAGCTGAAACTCCAATACTTTGGCCACCTGATGCAAAGAACTGATTCATTTGAAAAGACCCTTGTGCTGGGAAAGATTGAAGGCAGGAGAAGAAGGGAACGATAGAGGATGAGATGGTTGGATGGCATCACTGACTTGATGGACATAAATTTGAGTAAACTCCAGGAGTTGGTGATGGACAGGGAGGCCTGGTGTGCTGCAGTCCATGGGGTTGCAAAGAGTCGGACACGAGTGAGCAACTGAACTGAAATGAACTGATACCACAGCCATTACTAGTGAATGTAACTCATCTGGCTCCCCGGTTGGATACACAACAAGCCAGTAGTAAAGCCAAAATTTTAATTCCCAGATTTTCCAAACTCTGTGATTTTTTTTATTTCAAGACTCCCTTAGTGAAAGAAAATGGGTATATCTTTTCTCAGAATGTTACGCCTCAATGGGATAAGGTTTCATTGGGAGCAGTTTAGTTCTAACTTATGCTCTGTTTCATAGTATGAGGTGTACAGTCATTGTCAACTTAGTGAATTATTCCTCTCCTTGGGAGACCTCCAGAAGTCCCTAAGTTGTACTTACGGTTGTCAGTTTGACCTTCAGCTTTAGCAAACTTAAGGCAGTCACATTTTTAAGTGCCTTTACATCTAGAAATCCCATATTACTCCTTTTAATCTATATTTGTCTTTTGGAAATATCTTGACTCAATATACATATATATATATATATATATATATATATATATATAGGAGAAGGAAATGGCAACCCACTCCAGTACTCTTGCCTGGAAAATTTCATGGACAGAGGCGCCTTATAGGCTACAATCCATAGGGTCGCAAAGAGTCAGACACGACTGAGTGGCTTCACTTCTTCTTCATATATATATATATATATATATATATGTATTTAGTTAATTTATTTTTTAATTGAACAATAATTTCTTTACAGTACTGTGTTATATCCTTCATTCAGAGGAGCCAAGATACTTCTAGGCAGACTCCACATGACCTTTTGGAGGGCATAGTTCAGATTATGAATGTAAAACCATTATCACAATACCTTTACAAAGAACTTAGATTTATCCTTTAATAGATTAATAGTTATTTATCCTTTAATAGTTTAGTTCAACAAATACTAGACATGAAGATGGGAAAGAGTTCCTGGTTTTTCCGCTATACTAACATTCAGAGTAACTCTTGGAAAACAGAGGTCAAATTATAAATTAAATGGTTCTGGTTTTGTGCAGATGGACAGATCATGAAACTAAACTACTTTGGGAATGTTTTTATAAGGAGCTATAGTGGTGTCATTAAGACAATAGCCAGTTATTCAAGTGTAAAAATTATTGTGTGGCTGCTGGCATAGGCTTTCTGGAGGAACGGGATTAAGGTAACTAATTGAACAATGTTGGGCTGTGCTTTAGTCTGTCTACTTGTATTTCTAATCATTCAAAGAATCATCGATCTCTAGCAGGCTAAAAATATTCCCCCGGTTCTTACAAAATGCACTGTATTAAGGACTGCCCTTAGATTAAGCTGGAAGCATTTCCATGGTGAGTGTAGCAGATGGCGCTAGGGTGCAGCACTCATGGTCTTATAGAGCTGCTCAAGGAAGCTAGTCCACAATGTCTGGAGGAATAGGCAGATGCTTAGCCTTCACTCTTCTGTCCTCCCAGTGAAACTTCCAGACATTTTGGCAAAAAGTTCTCAACAGCTGAGATTTAGATTCTTAGAACATCTTTTGGTGATGACCAGGTGATCCTTGAGAGCACCATGAGCCTGTTGCACCTAGACAGTCCTGGCCTGGAACTTTAAGAAACTGAGGGGAGTTAAGAAACCGCATCCCCATCTCAGTGAAACTAGAAAAAAATAATCAATTTTTTTAAAAAAAGGAAACCGCCTCCCCCTGGGAGAAGCGCAGCACCCTCCCTGTCGCCGGGCACCCTCCATGCATTACACTCTTGAGCATTTGAAGCTTGCTGATATTTGCATTCAGTCAAGGTGCCAGTGGTCTAGGGAAACCTTTCTTCTGATTCTGTGATTTGATTTTAAATTTTTATTGGGATATAGTTGATTTCCAATGTCATGTTAGTTTCAGGTATACAGCAAAGTGAATCAGTTATACATACACATGTATTTACTCTTTTTTATATAGATTGTTTCCCCATATAGGCCTTTAACAGAGTATTGAGTAGAGTTCCCTGTGCTACACAGTAGGTTCTTATTAGTTATCTATTATATATATATAATGTCAATCCCAATCTCGCAATTCATCCCTTTGCACTGATTCTGTGATTCCATAAACTGGTAACAGCTTTTTGTCACGTGAAGCTGCATAGAGCATGGTGACTGAGGTGTCTTGGTAGACTGCCCCTGTCCTAATGAGTTCTTCTAATAGTTAACAGTGCAGAGAGTGGAGGTATGGCCTGTGCTTTTCCAGAGGTTTCTAATCAGTGGTAAATATGGCTTTCCTTCGTGGTGCGTTTGTCACATTTCCATCCCTGCCTGCTTTTTCCTGTAGGAACGGAAGTTTGTAGGTGGATCCAGTCAAGTAAGCGAACGGATAATGCAACTCCTAGGGGACAGGGTGAAACTGAGGAGTCCTGTCACTTACGTTGACCAGTCAAGTGAAAACATCACCATAGAGACCCTGAATCGTGAACTTTATGAGGTAATTCAGTTTTGTCAAAAGAAATATGTATTATGGGAATTCCCTGATGGTCAAGTGGTTAGGACTTGGGGGAAGTTCCATCCCCTGGTTAGAGACCTAAGATCCTGCCTGCCTCACAGTGTGGCCCATAAATAAATAAAATTTAAAGAGCTTATATTAAGTAGGTCTCTGATAGCCTGGTGGCTCAGATGGTGAAGAATCTGCCTGCAATGCAAGAGACCTGGGTTCGATCCCTGGGTGGGGAGGATCCCCTGGAGAAGGGAATGGCCACCCACTCCAGTATTCTTAGCAGGAGAATCCCACAGACAGAGGAGCCTGGCGGGCTCACAAAGAGTCAGTCACGACTGAGTGACTGACGTGTTTCTGTCTTCTGCAGCTTCTAACCAAATCTAATCCAAGCAGTGGCATGATTGATGCTGGCAGGTTTCTGACTCAGTCTTCCAAATTATCAGCCTTAGTTGATGTGCCTTGTTCTGTGTTGTTGCCTCACAGTGGTCTCATACTATACATTGCGACTGCTTAGTGTCCCTCAAAATGATAAATGTGATGTTTCATGTCCCCTGCAAAGACTGTGGCTCACATTTGAGATGGTATTTTGTGTCTGTTTGTTTCAGTGCCGATATGTCATTAGCGCCATCCCACCAACTTTGACTGCCAAGATACACTTTAGACCAGAGCTTCCATCAGAGCGAAACCAGCTGATACAGCGTCTTCCAATGGGGGCTGTCATTAAGTGCATGATGTATTACAAGGAGGCCTTTTGGAAGAAAAAGGGTAGGCTGTGTTTATTCATGTTGAAATTGTATTGAGAAGACTGCACTCTTTTTTAGGAACAGATCAGTTCAGTTCAGTAGGAACATATACTATACATTGAACAGAAAAAGATGTGTTTCCAGTTGGTAGAGAAAGGATCAGAAATCTTAGTCTGTCCATCTCTTCATAGTCCCCAGCAACACAAAATGGCCCCAAGAGTGCTTGCTGGCAGTGAGAGGCAAGGAAGCAGGCCCTCCAGTTGCAGGGCCACATTGCCCAGGCCCCTGGCATATGTCTCACCATTTCCTCTTCATGAGCAGAGTGAGACAAAGGACCACCGTGAAAGTGCGCTCCTTTGAAGTGACACATTCCTGGGCCCCACTTGCTTACTAGCTGTGTTGCCTCAGGTGACACTTCACCTCTCAGCCTCAGCCTCTGTATAAAATGATAACAATGAGACTTCCTGTCGGGGTGTTGGCATGAGGCAGGGTCTGGGCGGATATGGTGTCGGTTGTTGCTAAGCCTTCATCTCATATTAAAAGGATTCCTTCTTGCCACTTCTTCCCTGGTTTCCCAGAGGCGATTCCTTCTAACACACCCTACTATTTCTTGTGTATTCCACAACTCCAAGGCCATCTTAAAATTTTACTCATACGTTGATCATACCTGACCTTTATGCAAAGGTCATCAAGATGGGTCCTTTTCTAATGTGTCTGGGTGACCAAACATCCTTGTTTAATCAGTGAGTGTATTTAATGGGAAAGAACTTCTAGGATCAGGGCAAAGACCAATAGTTTAAGTTTTGCCTTCCTTTTAGTGAAACAGTTTTATATATACACTTTAAAATGTCCTTCCTAAATCCCTGATGAAGTTTCTCAATCTCTTATTATTTTTCTTCCGGTTAAGATTACTGTGGCTGTATGATCATCGAAGATGAGGAAGCTCCAATTTCAATAACGTTGGATGATACCAAGCCAGATGGATCACTGCCTGCTATCATGGGGTAAGAGAGACCTGGATGTTCTGCATTTTGCAAACTATGTTGGTGTCTTGGTGTGGGAACTGGCAGAGCATGTTGTTTCGGACTCAAGCTCAAGCAACAGTAAGTAACCCTGTAGACAACATATCATGTTTTCATGTATGGTAATATTAGAGTCGTAGAGTATGTGGCATGAGAACACTGGGAAACTTTACTAAAGTGAACGCCACTTTGAACTTGTGTCCATCGATTTCTTTCCCCCATGAAACTTACACGTGGAGGACAAGAGTGAAAAATACAGCTAGACAGATGGCATGGTAGACCAGTTTGCCTACAGAATGTTTATAGCCATTCTGGAACGAGAACTATTTTGTCCTGTAAAACCTTCCAAAGTTATGTTTTCTGGGCTCTAGTCCTCTCTCTATACTAGACATCACTACATAGCAAAGGTTAATATTTTAATTGTTGGAATTCCCTGGTGGTCCTGTGGTTAGGACTCCAAGCTCTCAATGCCAAGGGCCCCGATCCAATCTCTGGTCGGGAAACTAAGATCCCACAAGCCATGTGGCATGGCCAAAAGAAAAGAAAAGAAAAATCTGTTCACTGTTACCCTGGGAGATAAGATGAATGACCAATGAAGTGCAGCTTGAAGGAGAGCCAGCCAGGCCTTGAATGTAGGGCACTTTTTCCAGTAAGTCACTCCATGGCTGTCTTCCATGAGGAATGGTGCCAGGGCAAGGTTCTGTGTCTGAAAGAGGAACTCTTTTCCTCTCCTGCCTCACACAGCTGCTCTGCCCTCTGGAGACTAGGGGTCCAGGGAGGGAATCGGAGCTCCCACAAAGAAATTTCCAAGGAGTGCCATAGCCTCCCAGTTGTCATACATTTTAGTCCACCTCAAAGCAATACCAACAAAAGGGCTATGTATTCTAGCACATTGCAATAAAAGAGCACAACTTCTCTAGCAGTCAAGTGACTTTTGGAGACCATTGGCTTTCCCCTGTGCCCCAGGAAAGTTAAGCTTATGTGCATTGTGTCATTGAAGGGAAATTACAAAATCAAAAGACACACACCCATGACCCTAGGGACTTAGAAAGCAGACTCTGCTACTGGACTGCCAGCAAAACATTTTGTAACCGCTTCTCTCTCTGTAAGATGTAAGAAGGAGCACCAGCCTCCCTGGCAAGGGCAGGTGCTCACAATGTAAAGATTATAGGAACATTGTACCCTATTCATCTCTGACCCCACTGGGCAAGAAAATACATAGATTGTTTGGGGAGTTTGCCATCCCTTTTTATGTGCCAAAGAAAAGCAAGAAGTTGAGACAGAGGTTTCTGAAGACTACTGGTCAAGACCTATCTGACTGTAGATGAAAGAATATTGATGTTTTTCTTGCCCTGGGAATGAAATACTGTGGCATCCGCTGTTCTGGGCTTTCTTTAGCTTTATTAACAAGGATATGGGCTTCCCTGGTGGCTCAGATGGTAAATATGGGAGACCTGGGTTCGATCCCTGGGTAGGGAAGATCCCCTGGAAGAGGGCATGGCGACCCACTCCAGTATTCTTGCCTGGAGAATCCCCAAAGACAGTGAAGCCTGGCAGGCTACAGTCCATGGGTCACAAGGAGTTGGACACGACTGAGTGACTAAGCACAGCACAGCAACAAGGATACGGATTGCAGAAGCCTTCTAGATGGTAATGGGTTTATTTATGCAGCTCCTGCAGTCCATGGGGTCCCAAAGAGTCAGGCACAACTGAGCAACTAACACTTACACTTAGACACTGATATTCTAATCTGTTTTATCTGGACAATTGCTTCCACCCTGTTTTTGCATTGAAGCTATATTGCCTCCACCCTGCTCTCTGCTCTAGGCAATGAAAGCCTTGAAGATAGGGATGCTGTAATTGCCCAGTACTGTGTGCGATAACTACTTGCCTTTGGAAACTAGAAAGGACCTTGTACTTTAGAGCTGTGAAATGTTCCCACCCCAAAGCCAGGGTGTATAATTTCCCCAATAAAACACCAAAGAAAGTTGGATGATAATTGTCCATTCTTACAGTTAGATCAAAGAGGTTATTTCATTCAGGACTTGAGATTTGACAGACAGAGCCAACACTCACTGCCCTTTAGAAAAGGAACTGTGAAAATCACCCAGGATCTAAAAGGCTTTCAGATAGATCATTTCGTCTTCTATCAGCTATTGGTGATTTTCACTGAAATACCACGTACGATTGTTGCATAAACCTAAAATTTAACTAAAATCATTATTACTATGGCTTCCCAGGTGGTGCAGTGGTAAAGAACCTGCCTGCCAGTCCAAGAGATGTAAGAGATGTGGGTTTGATCCCTGGGTTGGGGAGATCCCCTGGAGGAGGGTGTGCAACTCACTCATGTTCTTGTCAGAGGAGCCAGGTGAGCTACGGTCCACAGGGTCACAAAGAGTCAGACATGACTGAAGTGACTTAGCACCTAGCACCTTACAAGCAAGCCACAACATAAAGTGTTACTTAAATCAAGCAAAACCATGACTATATCTCCCAGAGTTCAGTGGTTCAAATTTCTTAAACATTCCACAGCTTCCTCTGAAATACTGTTCTCTGGGTGAACACAAATGCATTTTATATCTTTGCTTCCCAGAAAGATCTCAAATAACAACTCTAAAGGAATGGTCAATCAAATTGAGGAACAGTTTAATTGGGGGAGACGGAATTGAGGGAGAGGACAAAATTTCTGTCTTCATCCCTTGCATTTTCAGTCTTGATCTACTTGTCTTTGTCTAGAACAACAACAGAAAAAAAAATACAATTTTAAAACTTTTCTTAAATGGAGAAATCACTCCATTGTCCTTTAGCTCATTTGGATTTTTTGGCAAGCTTTGTAATCATAGTATAACTAAGGATTTCTTGTTACAATTCCATTCTTTAAAATATACATGCAATTAATAATAGCATAATAAGTAGAATCACTGCAGATGGTGACTGCAACCATGAAATTAAAAGACGCTTACTCCTTGGAAGGAAAGTTATGACCAACCTAGATAGCATATTGAAAAGCAGAGACATTCCTTTGCCAACAAAGGTCCGTCTAGTCAAGGCTATGGTTTTTCTAGTGGTCATGTATGGATGTGAGAGTTGGACTGTGAAGAAAGCTGAGCACCGAAGAATTGATGTTTTTGAACTGTGGTGTTGGGGAAGACTCCTGAGAGTCCCCTGGACTGCAAGGAGATCCAACCAGTCCATTCTGAAGGAGATCAACCCTGGGATTTCTTTGGAAGGACTCATGCGAAAGCTGAAACTCCAGTACTTTGGCCACCTCATGTGAAGAGTTGACTCATTGGAAAAGACTCTGATGCTGGGAGGGATTGGGGGCAGGAGGAGAAGGGGACGACAGAGGATGAGATGGCTGGATGGCATCACTGACTCAATGGACATGAGTCTGAGTGAACTCCGGGAGTTGGTGATGGACAGCGAGGCCTGGCGTGCTGCAGTTCATGGGGTCGCAAAGAGTCTGACACGACTGAGTGACTGAACTGAACTGAACTGAAAAAACTGAACTGAACTGAACTGAAAAAGTAGAATCTACTTGATCAAAGGGAAGCAGACGGATCATAACTGAGTTTTACAGAGTCACTGAATTTGAGGACTGTGCTGGACTGGTTTCCCAGGAAGTCAACTTGGAGGTGGAGATTTGGGTTTAGGAGGTTCATCAGGAATTGCTCTGTGGAGTGCTGCCTGGGCTTCCCAGCTGGCGCTAGTGGTAAAGAACCAGCCTGTCAATGCAGGAGATACAAGAGATGCGGGTTCTATCCCTGGATTGGGAAGATCCCCTGGAGAAGGGAATGTCAACCCACTCCAGTATTCTTGCCTGGAGAATCCCATGGACAGAGGAGCCTGACAGGCTACAGTTCATAGGGTTGCACAGAGTTGGACACGACTGAAGTGACTGAGCACACAGACACATACTGCCTGTGGGGGAGGGAAGGAATCAGGATTGGCCAGAGGGAACGGTTGGGCTCCAGTGTTGTCCCAACAGAGGCCTCAAAGTAAGGATTGCCTTTCAGAAGTGTCTGCACTGGGTGTCTGCACTGTGCAGTGGGCTTTGGTACCCATTGCACTCTGGCATTCATTCTGAGAAGGAATGGGACCTTTCACCAGGCAGTTCTCTGCTGCAGAGTGTAATTGCTAGGGAGGGGTTTGGCTGTGAGCTGAGGGTAATGAGTGTTTGGTCCTGAAGAGGAATCTGGGTGGCCCACCATGGCATCCACTTCAGGCACTTTATTATTATTATTATTTTTTTTTTTTTGCCATGCCTTTGGCATGTAGGATCTTAAATCCCTGACAGAGGATTGAACCCATGCCCCCTGCAGTGGAAGCTCAGAGTCCTAACTTCTGGACCACCAGGGAATTCCCAACAAGCACTTTTTGATATTTGTTTTTCCAGCTTTTATCAAGTAACTTGACAGATGGCAACAGTCATTACCAGGCTCATCATTTAACACAACATTAATTCATCTACATAGTCAATTTCCTACTGTATGCCAAGAACTGTACTGAACTTTGGCTATAAAATATTGAGTAGGTAGTGATCTATTGTTTAGGAGCCAACCCCTGGCAGGGGTTTTGGACCCAGAAGCAGATGAGGACAGCTTGGCATTTGCTCTAGGATATGGAAATAATGGGAGAGTGTATTAGTGCTGAGGACAGTAAGTCCCCTAGGTACATACCTTCAAGTTGTGAACTTTCAAAGATACAAACGTGGGTGCAAGCCCCATATGCCAGCTGTTGTACTATACTCCTGCACTTTTCTAGGTACTGTACTGTAAGATTAAAAGTGTTCATTTCTGTGTTTGTTTTTTATATATTATTTGTGTGAAAAATATTATAAGCCTGCTTCCCTTGTAGCTCAGTTGGTAAAGAATCTGCCTGCAGTGAGGGAGACCCAGGTTCGATCCCTGGGTAGGGAAGATCCCCTGGAGAAGGAAATGGCGACCCACTCCAGCATCCTTGCCTGGAAAATCTCATGGACAGAGGAGCCTGGTGGGCTGCAGTCCATGGGGTTGCAACGAGTTAGGCACGTCTGAGCGACTAACACTTACTTACTTATTATTATTATTAGATTTATTATTATTATTAGAGTATAGTACTATATAAATGATTGTATTAGTTGGGTACCTAGGCTAACTATGTTGGACTTATGAAAAAATTGGATTTACAGATGCATTCTTGGAATAGAACTTGCTTGTATTTAGGGTATTACTGTAGATACAGGCAAGAACACTTTAAAAAGAGGCAACTCTTAAGATAAACCACTGTCACCTAATCATTCAAACGTAATTTCTCTCCCCAGCTTCATCCTCGCTCGAAAAGCTGACCGCCTTGCTAAAGAGCATAAAGATATAAGGTAAGAATTTACATCTGAAACATGTAAAAGGTTAGCTTTATATTGTGCTTGTTGCACTAACAACAGTATAATAACATTATAAAAAATGCAATAATTTGTTAATCTCAAAATCCTAACAAATCAACGTTTTTGTATTTTGCTAGCCCCCTTTTGACTCACTCCTGCCCACATGCATATATTAATTTAGTTTTACATCTCTGTGTTTGTTTTACAGGGGTTGAGAGGTAGGGTTTCTCAGTAACATGGATGGAGAAAAATCGTAAAAACAATGTTAGCTCTGAATAAAGCTTAAGAGGCCAAGTCCCAATGACCTTTATTCCATCTCCAAGGTTCTCCAACATGTACTTTTTTCTGAAAAGCAGAACAACGTACATAGGTGTTCAAACCTATTGCACATTTGTCAGCAAGGTGATGTCTCGGCTTTTTAACATACCATCTAGGTTTGTCATAACTTCCCTTACAAGGTGCAAGTGTTTTTTAATTTCATGGCTGCAGTCACCATCCACAGTGATTTTGGAGTTCAAGAAAATAAAATCTGTCACTACTTCCACTTTTTCCCCTTCTGTTTGTCATGAAGTGGTGGGACCAAATGCCATGATCTTAGTTTTTTGAATATTGAGTTTTAAGTCAGCTTTTTCACTCTCCTATTTCACCCTCACCAAGAGGCTCTTTAGTTCCTCTTCATTTTCCGCCATTAGAGTGGTATCATCTGCATATCTGAGGGTGTTGATGTTTCTCCTGGTAGTTTTGGTTCCAGCTTGGGATTCATCCAGTCCAACATATAAGTACTCTGCATATAAGTTAAATAAACAGGGTGACAGTACACAGCCTTATCATACTCCTTTCCCAGTATGGAACCAGTCTATTGTTCCATGTCTGGTTCTAACTGTTGCTTCTTGTCCTACACACAGGTTTCTCAGGAGACAGGTCAGGTGGTCTGATATTGCCATCTCTTTAAGAATTTTCCACAGTTTGTTGTAATCCACACAGTCAAAGGCTTTAGTGGAGTCAATGAAGCAGATGTTTTTCTGGAATTCCCTTGCTTTCTCTATGATCCAGCAGATGTTGGCAATTTGATCTCTGGTTCCTCTGCCTTTTCTAAATCCAGCTTGTACATCTGGAAATTCTCAGTTCATGTACTACTGAAGACTAGCTTGAAGGGTTTTGAGCATAACCTTAGTAGCATGTGAAATGAGTGCAATTGTATGGTAGTTTGAACATTCTTTGGCATTACCCTTCTTTGGGATTGGAATGAAAAATGACTTTTTCCAGGTCTGTGGTCACTACTGTTTTCCAAATTTGCTGGCATATTAAGTGCAGCACTTTAACAGCATCATCTTTTAGGATTTGAAATAGCTCAGCTGGATTCCATCACCTCCACTAGCTTTGTTCATAGCAATGCTTCCTAAAGCCCACTTGACTTCACACTCCAGGATGTCTGGCTCTAGTTGAGTGACCACATCATCATGGTTATCTGGGCCATTAAGGCCTTTTTTGTATAATTCTTCTGTGTATTCTTACCACCTATTCTTAATCTCTTCTGCTTCAGTTAGGTCCTTACAATTTCTGTCCTTTATCTTGCCCATCCTTGCATGAAATGTTCTCTTGATGTCTCCAGTTTTCTTGAAGAGATACCTAGTATTTCCCATTCTGTTGTTTTCCTCCTTTTTTGCATTGTTCATTTAAGAAGACCGTATCTCTCCTTGTTATTCTCTGGAACTCTGCATTCAGTTGGGTATATCTTTCCCTTTCTTGCTTGCCTTTCACTTTTCTTCTTTCCTCAGCTATTTGTAAAGCCTCCAGAGACAACTACTTTGCCTTCCTGCATTTCTCTTTCTTGGGGATGGATTTGGTTACTGCCTCCTGTCCAATGTTACAAACTTCTGTCCATAGTTGTTCAGGCACTTTCTCTATTGGATCTAACCCCTTGAATCTATTCATAACCTCCATTGTATAATTGATTTAGATCATACCTGAATGGCCTAGTGGCTTTTCCTAGTTTCTTCAATGTAAGTCTGAATTTTGCAATAAGGAGCTCATGATCTGAGCCATAGTCAGATCTGGTCTTGTTTTTGCTGACTGTATAGAGCTTCTCCATCTTTGGCTGCAAAGAATATAATTAATCTGATTACATCTGGTGATGTCCATGCATAGAGTCATCTCTTGTATTGGTGGAAAAGGGTGTTTGCTATAACCAGTGTGTTCTCTTGACAAAACTCTGTTAACCTTTGCCCTGCTTCATTTTGTACTCCAAAGGCCAAACTTGCCTGTTACTCCAGGTATCTCTTGACTTCCTACTTTTGCATTCCAACCCCCACATGATGAAAAAGGCATCTTTTTTTGGTGTTAGTTCTAGAAGTCATGTAGGTCTTCATGGAACTATCCCTTTTTCAGCATTACTGCTTGGGTCATAGACTTACTGTGATTAGATTACTGTGATGTTGAATGGTTTGCCTTGGAAATGAACTAAGATCATTCTGTCGTTTTTGAGATTGCACCCAAGTACTACATTTCAGACTCTTTTGTTGACTATGAGGGCTACTCCATTTCTTTGAAGGGATTCTTGCCCACAGTAGTTGATTGATTGATGGTCATCTGAATTAAATTCGCCCATTCCTGTCCATTTTAGTTTACTGATTCCTAAGATGTTGATGTTCACTCTTGCCATCTCCTGCTTGACCACATCCAATTTACCTTGATTCATGCACCTAACATTCCAGGTTCCTATGTAATATTGTTCTTTACAGCATTGGACTTTAGTTTCACCACCAGATACATCCACAACTGAACATCATTTCTGCTTTGGCTCAGCTGCTTCTTTCATTCTTTCTGGAGATATTAGTAACTGCCCTCTACTCTTCGCCAGTAGTATATTGGACACCTTCCAGCCTGGGGGGGGCTCATCTTCTGGTGTCATATCTTTCTGCCTTTTCATACTATTCATGGGGTTCTCACAGTCAAAATACTGGAGTGGTTTGCCATTCCCTCCTCCAGTGGACCACATTGTCTCAAAACTCTTCACTATGACCCTTCCATCTTGGGTGGCCCTGCACGATATGGCTCATAGCTTCATTGAGTTATGCAAACCCTTTCATTACGACAGGGATAACCCTAAATCCTTTGTTAGCTTTTGAAGAGGGTGTGCATGCAAATATATACTTCTGTCCGCATTTTATTTAAAAATTAAGCAGCAAATCAACTAGCAAACCTTGCTTTGAGAGTTACTTTGATGACTTTGCAAGTTAGGGAAAGGCCGCAGACGTTCCCACATTTGCACATGAGTTTGTTTATTTGAGCAACCATGAGATTTGATGTCAGGAAAGGGGAACTATTTTAGTGTCTGCCTACTCACTCAATAGAGGAAGAAGTTGGGGGTCTGGCAATGGGGAATCATTTGTTCAAGGCTCCATAGCCAGCTTGTGACAAAGTCACGAATAGCATCTAATGTGTATTTTTTTTCATTATGTCATACTAAGCTTGACATTTTCTTTTGGATTTCCTGCCTTCCCTCCTTATTAATAGTAAAATAAATACCAGCCTGGATGTAGACATTTGGTTTTGATTCCACATAGTGGCTAAACTTCTCAAAAGTTTTTATAAGGCAAAACCACTTAGAATTCTGAATGTCATTGACTCAAGTAATAGTTCCCAGAACGAACTGTGTCAACATTTCCCAAAGGATGTTTGGAAAATATATTTTTTCTGAGGCTGATAGATTATGATTTGGTAGGTTAGGCGTGGGGCCTGAGTATTTGCATATTTTAACAAGCCTTTTGAGTAATTATGATGAGCAGCCAGGTTTAGAAACCAGTAGGTATGTCCAACTTGCACAGTGACTTCTTTTGTACATCATTAAAGCATGTTCTGTTATTTTTAGAGCCCAGCTAAGCATTGTTGTACCATCCTTATCTTATATAACTTTTCTAAAATTTTTTTATATTAATGGGAGGAAGGGATGGAGAAGATAATTTCCTATGTGTTCATTAGAACTAATCATTGACTCATTTAATAATGTGAAATACAGTCAATAATGACAAATTTCTATGATAACTGGTTTACTGTTCTTGAATGAAAAGTTAACTATAGAGTAGTTTGATTACATTTTAGAGTTCACTCTATTTTAACAAAGATGTTATTACATGTACCTAAAGTAAGTGAAGCATTGTTAAGTTTTCAGGATAATGATTGTCAATATTTTTGTTTTCTTATTGACTCAAAATGTTAGAATTATTTCTTGTAGCACTCATGTGAAGTAGGTAAGAATCAGTCATATCATAGAGTAGAAAAGAGGGTACCACACTGGACTGAGGATGGATTTTGATTCAGTAAATTTTTATTGAGCACTTACTGCAGGTGGGATGCTCAGGAGAGTAGACCCTTGACCCTGCCATTAATGAGCTGAGTGATGTTGAGCTAGTCTCTTGAGCATACTGAGCCTCAGTCTCCTCATGTCTGAAATGAATGGCTTGGATTACACAGAGAGACAGACAAGTACACAGTAGTCTTGAGACTTCTTCCAGTTCTGCCTTTCCTTTATCATTATTGAGCTGTAGTATGAACAGCTCCTTGAAGGACAGTGAATCTTGCCTGTCTGTACTGGAACTTAAATAGCTATCTAATGATGTGTGACATCACCTCAGAAGTGGCATTTGTCTCTCCCTTAAAGCCTCCCATGGTAAAGTGGTGTCGGTAAAGAACATTTACCCTTCTGCATCATTCCACCTCCTCTTGATTTACTACTATATAGCCACGAGATGGAAACTCTAGGAGTTGCATAAATCATGTGAGTGTGAGCAATCAGATAAATGTATAAAGTTACACTTTGTCCAACATTATTCAGAGAAATTGGGAACACCTGTGAAATTGGGAACACTTGTTTTCTATTGTAACTGGTAACATGAAATTGGCATCTTTTAAAATTTATTTTTAATAACTATAACCTTTCCTTACCTCCTTCCTTTCCCCCAATATTTTTTTTTTTTGCCATTTGTCTCTTTAGCTTTTAATGCTTATCTTACAGATTTGGATTAAACCCTTTACCACATTTTTAGCAATTTTCTTCCAGTCGTTTATTAGTGTATAAGAAAGTATTTTGGAGCACTTTCAATATTTAACCTATATAAAGACTAAAAAAGATAAATACCTAAAGTGTATAACTGGATCAGTGTTAACCTGTTTAAACAATTTCTAAAACAGAACTATTCATTTCCAAAATGGGTAATTTTAGTAAATTAGAGTTTTTAAACTTTACCAAGAGTGATTGTGAGTTTAAAATGTATCTGTTTCAAGAAGTGCTTAGATAGGGAATTCTCTGACAGTCCAGTGGTTAGGACTCAATGCTTTAACTTCTGGTTCAATCCCTGGTTGGGGAACTAAGATCCTGCAGGTCAAATGGCATGGCCAAATAAAAATAAATCAATTAAATGGTAAATTTGTTTTAACAAAGAAGTGCTTAGATGAATAAAACTATTGATTTTTAAGATATAGTATGTGCCATGTTCTGTGCTGGTCATTTGCACAATGAATTATGAGGGTGGTCAGAGACTGTTTTAAGGTAATATCACATCACACATCATGCCCACTGCCCCTCCATGCCCTTAGGACCCAGTACTGTATCCACAGACCATTCTGTCAAGTGACAGATTACTACCCTGGAATGACCATAAGCCTCTCCTAGTATAGCATGTGTTATGTTATATTTTAAAGATTAAATGAGCTTTATATGTTGGTAGATATTTAAAACATAAACATAGGATAGTTAAAAGACACCATCATACTTACTATAGACTTATAAAAGGGATTACTTTAGAATTTTACATATTTCCAAATAGTGAGTTAGAACCAATTCCTAAAACTGAATTTAATTCAATCTCATTTTCTCCATTTTAATCTTGATTAGATATGGTAGTAGGTAGTGTAAGAGGCAAAACTGTAAAAGAGAACAAACAGTCGGTTGAATCTTCAAAGCACATAACTGTGTCGGGAAAAAGAGAGTTAATTTGAGGGCAGAGATTCAAGGAACTGGTCATTTAGTGTAGTGACTGAAGGCCATTGATTTTAATTTTTCACTTAATAAATCTGGTTCATTGCAAGAACCCTGGAAGTCACTGTGTTTATTCCATACTCATCAGTCATTACTTCCTTCACATTCTTTGGTTCTTTTTTTTTATAGAAAAAGGAAAATCTGTGAACTGTACGCCAAAGTGCTAGGATCTCAAGAAGCTTTACATGTAAGAAATCCCCATCTTTAATCCCTAGCAGGTTCTGCTCTGTTTGCTCTGAGTGGTAAAGCAAAGCAGATTCTGGTTTCCTGACAGTCTTATGAAGAGAGTATAAAGGGATATGCTTACTGGAGGATTAACTTCAGCAGTCACAAAGGGCCGTTAAAACGCTGCTGTTGGTGCATGCAATTTCTGATGCAACAGTTCCTTGGGTTGTTTAAATGTTCGCTGAATAACTGGCAGCCAGTAGTAATGAGAGGCAGAAGCTGAAGGTATTATCTCCAGGGTGACTGAGATCAGTCCCTGGAACAGAGGCCCTGCCCTCTTGTCAGTGTCAACTGATCACTGCCAAATAAAATCCCAGCTATATCATTATTTGTTGATGCAGGCACAGTAGTATATACTTGATAAGATAGACTGAATCTGGACTCTCTGCCCAGGTCAAAGTCATACTAATTTGTTTTTCCATCTGCAGACTCAATTTACACTTCATTCAGGAATTTCAGTGCCCTCAATCTACCACTGAAAGCAATTAAGAGAATGAAATTCTTTTTAAAGACCCAAGCAGAGAGTGGGGGGCTCTTCCAGGGGATTTTCTCTGAACTGTTGGAAGACTAAACTTGCGTTAGAGAAATCAGAGAAGGTCCTCTCACATCCCTTGGAAAATATTTTTCATCTTTAACTGTCCTCTTTTTAATAGGATTCCCATCATTCACATTGCCAGCTGAGAGAAGTGGTTCTGAAAAAAAGCCTTTTTCTTAGACACTATGCTTTCTTTCTCCCTTCTTCCTTCTACCCCCACCCCTTTTTTAGCAGTAATGCCCTGGTAGATGGGGAAGTAAGGTCTGTTATTTAAAGAATGCAGAGATTTGAGCAGACCCTTCCAGAACCTGATTGTTGATAGAGTCTTAAAGACTTCAGAATCCACATAGAGATACCCTCTCTTCCAGATATTGGAATACTTCCTGTCTCTCCTAGGCAAGAGGTTGAGAAAGTCAAAGTATATGTGTTTTGTCTGTTGGTACCTCACAAAAGGCCATTACTTGGTACTGTCATGTTTCCCCCTAAGTTACAAAAACAGGAACTACTTTAAAAAAATAAACTTCAAACTTTTTGTTACAGTAAAGCACATAAGAGCCTTTATTGTTGACTGGCAGCATTTCAGCTTTGTCTTCCCTTTGAAATTTTCTCCCCACTGAACTGCAGCCGGTGCACTATGAAGAGAAGAACTGGTGTCAGGAGCAGTACTCCGGAGGCTGCTACACTGCCTACTTCCCCCCAGGGATCATGACTCAATATGGAAGGTACTACCCAAACACTACACCAATAGATACCAGACGTGTGCCAAGCTTAAAGCTAGATGAGCCAAGCTCAGGGGGATTTTAGAAACAGGAATCAGCATTCCTATATGTAATGTCCCAGATAGTTTGTATATTCTAGGTGTCCATAGGAAAAGAAGTATGTCTCTACGTAGAACAGTACCTGGCAGCACATAGAACAATTGCAGAGCACTGGTGAGGAATTCAGGGGTCATTAGTATACGTGAGGATCCTGCAAGCTGCAGTGTCCTCCAAGGGGCCTTCCTGAGCTCAACTAAACATTTAGTCTTGCACAACTACCCTAGGCTCCTGGGCACCAATCTACAGAGGACATGGGCTAAAGATGTCTTGCCAGCATCAGACATCATGGGGAAGCATCTCACTGTGTACGGCTAAGGTGTGAGCAGTTGACATGCACACAGGATGGGAGAATTCACCTTAGCTTAGAAACCCCTTAGTTCACAGGAGCCTTTGTGTCTTAAAACAGCCTCATAGGCAGTGTCTAGGATCCTCACAAAGGACATGCCCAGTTAAAAGAGGCAGCATGCTCAAGAAAGCCCAAACATTTCCCAGATATTTAGACTCTTTCCAGATATTTGCAATTTATGAGTTTTCCCAGCCTAGATACAAGCTACCAGTGAGGGGTGGAGGACAGCCATTTTTACCATAAGCAGCAGTTGCCTGGTAACATATATGGCCTTATGCTTTCATCAGGTTTCTAGAGGAACAGACCTAAAATGTTAACTCAAGGTCATGTGTGTCCACAGAGAAGGAAGAAGGGTTTGTTAATCCTTTCCTTGTATGAGCTTTTCATTTGTTTTTCTTAATTGAATTATTAATTATGCAATGATTTTAGTTCAATAGACACATGTAGTATTTCAGTGAAAGTCATCAATATCTGATGCAAGATTAAACGATTCATGGGAAACCCTATTTAGGTCTTGGGTGCTTTTTACAATTCCTTTTCCAAAGGGCAGTTAGTGTTGGCTATTTCTGTCAAACCTCAAGCCAAGAATGAATAGCCTTTGTTAGTGATAACAGTATTGATGAAGTGGAGTGGTTCTGGAATCAAAGTAGAAGTCTAGGAGATGGGACTAGGATCAGGGATAGATGAAGCCAAGGATTCCTGAGTCAGAAAAAGGCATGACAGCAGGTTGAGGTGATGTCCTTTGGGGTGGAGGTACATGGTTTAGGAGATTTCATGCAAGTGGCTATAAGAATCAAAGCCAACAAGGTAGGAGGGGACAGTGGCTCATTCAGCCCAGTCTTTACGTGGTTCTTTTCACCAAGACCTCTTTGTAAGAGAAAGCCCATTTCACTACCCTCAGCCAGTCTCTGGATACATCCATAGAAGCTAATTGTACAGAGGTTTGTTTGTTTGTTTTTTTTAATTGTAGTTGATTTACTGTGTTTTGTTAATTTCTGCCATACAGGAAAGTGACTCAGTTATGCATTTTACACATTCTTTTTTATATTTGTTTCCAGTATGGTTTATCCCAGGACATTGAGTATAGCTCCCTGAGATATATACAATAGGGCCTTGTTGTCCATCCATTCTATATGTAACAGTTTGCATCTACTAACCCCAAACTCCCGAGGTTCTTGAAGAAGATAGACACATAATCCTTTGGATCTCTCCTTTGCTAGAAATGAGTTCCTCTTTCTGTCTTCCCACTCACCACCATTGTTCTTCCCGGCAGTCAGATGAGATCTCATGAAGAACACACCCCTTACTGTAGGTAGCAGAATGGACTGCAAATAGGGAACATGCAGCAAGTGAATCTGAGTGTGGGCTTAATGTATGTTCTTACATTTTAATTCTAGCTAGCTAGAAAAAGGTCTCATTACCTTTAGCGATTGATGATCTCATATCCTGATTCTCTCTGGCTTGAAAGTTCAGACCCTTTGGTGCAGACCCAGGAAACAAGGAGGAGCCTTTCACCTTTGGCTGAGTTGCATGGGAGTTTTGGAAACAATTTGGGCTTCCTTGTCTTCTGTGGGGTTTTAGGTGAGGGCCACGACTGGCTCATTCACCCTCAGTGCCTTCCCAGGTAACTGCGTGACCTCTCTGTTCCCTTGAAGGGTGATTCGCCAGCCTGTAGGCAGGATTTACTTTGCTGGCACGGAGACTGCCACACAATGGAGCGGTTACATGGAAGGAGCAGTAGAGGCTGGTGAACGAGCAGCTAGAGAGGTAAGACAGGAAGCGAATGGCTCTCCCTCTTGAGTCCACTGACATAGCTGTCATCTGGTCTTTCCAGATCGTGCCACTGATCATCTATCTATTAATAGATGTCCGCTTCTCTGCCCTTCACTCCACTCATGAGGCTCATCTGTGGCCAGCAGGGCCTTGAGTCTGTCGAAAGTACAGAACCTCATAATACCATGGCCACTTTCTTTCAAGTCTTTTCTATTTTTACCTTTTTCTTTTTTGTTTCTTTCAGGTTTTGAATGCTTTGGGGAAGCTGGCTGCCAAAGATATCTGGATCCAAGAACCTGAAGCTGAAGTAAGTTTGGAAGCTCCATCTCTATAGACCAGGAATCGCATATAAAAATCTCAACTTCTAGCCTCTGATGTCTTTGTAGATGCCACTCTCCAGGGCAGATCCAGACACTGATTTTACAGATATATTTTACCACTCCTTATTCCTGTAAGAGTTTTTTTTGCTAATAATCTATGTTCATTCATCCAGGGTGTTCCAGCTGTAGAGATCACCCCCAGCTTCTGGGAGAGAAACCTGCCTTCCGTACCAGGCCTGCTGAAGATCGTTGGGTTTTCTACATCGATGACTGCCCTGTGGTTTGTGATGTACAGATTCAGGCTGCTAAGCCGATCCTGAAGTTTTGGCTTCATGCTTTCTGCTTAGCCTTCCCTGGTATCATCAAAAGCAAATTGCTGACCCATAGAACAACCATGCAATCAGATCATCTTTAAGTGAACCGATTTAACCCCTCAGTTTAATCTCAGTGTATGACCTCCTTAATTTCCAGAAGATCAAGCTCCATCTTGTGATTTGTCTGTAGACCAGCTCGTGTTGATTGGTAGAAAAATAACCTTGTGATCAATTTTTTAACGTCAAGAAGTTAAAGTTGACACGCTCATGAGAAACAGTTTCTGTGTCCTATTTTTCTCCCCTTTAACATAAAATACCTGATGATCGCAGGAATGAAGCATTTAACTTTCTCTCTGTAGAGGTTGAGTAGATTAAGGCCCAGCCTGTGACTGTCCTTTGAAGTCCTTAGCAAAGGATAAAGTGTAGGCCCAGAGACTCGAAGCTTCCTGGGTGAGCAGCCCCCACTTTGGATAAGGGAAAGCAGTGGAGGTAGGGTTCAGGCCCTCAGACCACAACATCTTGTGGGCTGTTGTCTCAGGGATCTCTTGACCACTTCTAATTCCTGTGAAGTTTCTAGACACTGGTAGCTCAGACCACAGAGAATCTGCCTGCAATGTAGGAGACCCAGGTTTGATCGCTGGGTCAGGAAGATCCTCTTGAGGACAGCATGGCAACCTACTCTAGTATTTTTGCCTGGAGAATCCCATGGACAGAGGAGCCTGGCGGGCTACAGTCCATGGGGTCGTAAAGAGTTGGACACAACTGAGCGACTAACACTAAAACTAAACTAAACTTGTAGACATCTAGTCTTCGTGCTAGTTTGCTTGCATTTTTCCTCTTTTTCTTAAAGAGGACAGTGTTTACCAAGGGATGTTTAAATTGATTTGCTGTGACTGGTATGTAGCTCCCTAGATGAGCAAATAGTAGCAAGACTGTCCCCCAAGAGGGCTCCCTGTTTCGCTCCTCGTGAGACCGACTACAGTAGGCTTCTTCGCAAACTCCTGGAAGGTGGCCAGACATTATTTGGCCCATTGTCCTTGATAACAATTCTGCCAATTCCAAGGAAGCAGTATTTTCCTTTCTTCAGGTAGACCCTTCTGAAGGCCTCTAGTGGCAGATTTTTTTTTCTACAGCCATAATAAAATCAGGCAGATCTGTTAACTTAAGTATGTTTTTTACATGGTTTGTTATTGTTGTTTACTGGCTCAGTTGTGTCTAACTCTTTGTGACCCCATGAACTGTAGCCCGCTAGGCTCCTCTGTCCATGGGATTTTCCAGGCAAGAATACTGGAGTGGATTGCCGTTTCCTTCTCCAGGGGATATTTCTGACCCAGGGATCAAATCTGTGTCTCCTGCATTGCAGGCAGATTCTTTACCACTGTGCCACCAGGGAAGCACTTCCACATGGTTACTTTTGAGTAATACCACCATGCCAGTTTCTCTCAAATAAGTACTGAAATGCACAGGACAAATTTCTGATTCTTATTTCATGAGACTAATCAAGCACACAAAGGAAATTAGGGCTCTTGTTATAACCTCACTTGCTTTCATTATTAAGATTTATAAAAGACATGAAATTGAATGATTTTATATATGAAGACTAAGTTTATCTTAGGAGAAATGTGAGTTCAGAAAAGTGCTCACCTCTTATCTTTCCCATTTTAAAAACTGTTGGGGGAGTTCCCTGGTGGTCCAGAGGTTAAGACTCTGTGCTTTCACTGCCAGGTCCAGGGTTTGATCCCTGGTTGCAGAACTAAGATCCTACAACCTGCCCCATGTGGCAAACAAACAAACAAACAAAAAAAAACCTGTCAGTTTTTTTTAAAAACCCGAAAGTTTCAGCCATAAAGTGTATACACACACACACACATACACACACATATATATATATGAAAATCAACACAGATGTGATTAAATAAAGCGGTCGAGAAGATTCAGAAGATTCTGTGGACTCAGCTACCCAGGTGGTAGATACCCAGTAATATCCTGCATCATTGATGAATGAGGCATTTCATTTTAAATGAAGTTTCTAACTAGCTGAAGCTTGTTCTTTGTGTGCCAAAATATTTAAATCAACTAAAATTTTGATGGAGTCACTTCCACACATTTAGTACATAAGCTAGATTCAAATTCCTTTTTTAGAATTAATCCTGTCAACCGTTCTGTCTCTGGATTATTTTATACTTTTATAATAGAGTATGCAATTTTTAATAGAGCATTACCGTTTTTAATAGCGTGATACCATCATCTTTGCCCCTGTACTAAATGCCGCACGGTTGTTTCAAAGCTGATGAGTCTACTGCTGCTTCCATCTTCTCCCATATTCAGTATTCATGTCACATCCTTATTTCTATTACCTCCCAGTAACTCTTAATCTAATCTGCTGTCTATTTTTTTATTGAATGGGAATTAAAGATTGCCAGAGGAACCAACCCAAGTTTATTACATAATTAACCTTATTGTAAATCCAAAATTACATCCTGAGAGCAAAGAGCAGGATTTTCTGCCAGTCTGTACCTTGCAATTGAAAAGCATTTTAGCTAAGTTGAGAGTTTTGGTATTGTCTTGGATATGCCCTAATACGTAAGAACTTGCTGCATTTTATACCAAAGTGCTTTGAGAAATCACATCCCTGATCTATTTCAGTTATTTCTGTTTGCTTACTGATTAACTTGGTTCTGACACACCTCTGGGGAAATGCTGACAAATTTAACCGGCAACAGTTTTAACAGTCATCAAGTTGTTAACATAGTTAACATGTCTCGAATGTCAAAGGACTCTCAGAATGTGGGATTTACCCTCTTCTCAAACTTTTAGCAAACCCATTAATTCATCCTAATTAGATCAATCCTGTTAAGCTACAGATTATTAAAAATGAATGCCAGCCCAGGTGGTGCCTATGGGTGAAATGGCAGCTGAGAACTTCCCCACATACATGAGGTGATCCAATCCCGAGATGCCACAGGTCTTCTCTTCCACCCACTCTCAAGTCAGTTTAAGCAGCTGATCAAGCCTGGCCCTGTTCAGTCACCTGCTTCACAGTTCTGAAGGCTGTCAGCCTCATTAATAGTAAGGTTAAGAATGAGATTTGAGAAGTTAACCTTCTTGTCACAGCTTTTAAGGACGTATATCAGCCTGAAGACACAGTATTGAAGGATTGTGAACCATGTTTAGTCTGTGAACTTGGTGCCTAATGTTCTGTCTGAAATGTTCCCTAGTGCTATATGTGGGAGTACACGTGTGTGTATGTATTGACACTGAACTACAGTTTTGCCTGTCTGGTATTGTTTTGTTTGTTAATAAAGTGCACTATCACCTCTGATTCAGACCTGGCTCCTCTATTTAGGTGATGGCTTGAAGGTTAAATGGCTTCTTATAGCAGGAGGTTACAATGAGGTGCCGTCCATGAAGGATGGGCTTAAAAAGCCACCTGGTATGGACTCCAAATTCTCAAAGTTCAGTTTGAGTTGGATTTTTTCAAGGTTTCCTGGAAGCTGATTAAACACTAGAATATTATCTGCCCAACTGGGCCACAAAAGATGTGGAGTTTGATCAGAGCTTTTTCACTTAATTAGCTTATGATTCCTTGAACAAATGCCTTGGTTCTTTGCCTCAGTCTCCCCATCTGGAAAAGGGTGGGTTGACCTTGATGGTTCTCAAGGATTCTTTTTGTGGCAACATTATGTGATTTATGCATTTGTTGCCAGAATTCTGTGCTTGCCTATCTATATGGCAGGGCGAGTCACTCAGCCTTTCTGTATCTCAGTTCACTCCTTGACTTAAGTCGGGTTTTCTAGAAACAGACTCTGAGATGCAGAGTCAGAGCAAAAAGTTAATTGGGGATGACTCTCAGGAAATACACATAAGAGGGTAAGGAAGGTAGGATTGGGCAAGACTTGACCTACAAAGCAGTTGCAGCCAGAGCCTCAGCACATCTTACAAGGGAGCTGAAAGGGCCCTTTAGAATCATCTCCCATTGAGGCAAGGGTTCTGGCTTCTGTATCCTTTCATTAGCTTCCCTCTGGAGTCTTCCCAGGTGACTCAGCGGTAAAGAATCCACCTGCTAAGCAGGAGACGCAGGTTCAGTCCCTGGGTCAGGAAGATCCCCTGGTGAAGGAAATGGCTACCAACTCCTGTATTCTTGCCTGAAGAATCCCACAGACAAGCTATAAGCTATGGTCCATGGAGTCACAGAGAGTTGGACACTAGTAAGCAACTGAAAAGCAGAACGGAGCTGGGAAGGGTTGTTATGTTGGGTGAGGAACTGCTGTTGTGAACTAAGCTCAGCCTGAATTTCCAGCAGCCAAGGGAGTCCAGGCAGGGGTACCCACAGTATGGATACTCTGCACCATCCAAAAATAGAGTCGCCCTTTGTCAGGTAAAAGATATTATGGACTTGAGCTTTGGTTTTACAGATAGAATGGAGCTGTCTCTGTGAATCTATCCCTGTTAGGTAAGGGAATTGCCTTTAAAGATGGCATTCTGCACTGTTTATGTGGAAGAAAAATAAAATTAGAAGTTACCCTGGAAGTGATTCAAACTCTGTCTTGACAAAGGAACCCCCCTCTACAGGTTACTATTAGAAAGATTAAAGTGGAGGAGGGATGTGCACTTACAAGCAAGAGTCCAAAATCCCATGTGTCCAGGAGTCAGGCAGCTTAAAATGAACAGCAGCAGGCATGAGACATTAGGGAGTAGTATGGCCTGTAGCTGACCTGGGAAGTATCTGCCCCTCAGAGGAACATTTATATCCAAATTCCTTTAAAAGATTCCTAGCCAAGCAAAACATATGAAGGCTTTGCTCAGAGGTCCAGATTGTTCTCAAGTCTCTAATAAATAAATGCTAGGTTTGGTTTTACATCACATGAATGCCAAACTCTTCTCAGATGCCTTGGATGTTCTGAGAACCAAGACCAGCAAAAAAGGCCTGGTTAAGAGCAAAAAGAGAGGGGTGGAAAAGACAGAAAAAAGCTCTCCTAGATCAGAAATCCCTCTCGTGAAATAACACTTCCAGCGGCCCATCCCAAGGCACTTCTTATCTTCTGCTGTGTCCATGTCGTGAGCAGTGCCAAAGTTTATTGGGAAAACTGCACCCCCTCTATAAGATAGAAATCATAGCTCTTTGGTCAGCATTTAATCTCTGCTGACTATAATTCTTTTTTTTTCCTATGATACAGTTCTAGTAAGCAGCATATCAATATTGAATGGATCAACTTTTAAAAACCACACCATCCACTTTACACTGACATGGTGGTAAAACTGCAAGACACATCCCTTAGCCTGGAGAAACTGGCTGAGACATTGGAGGAACAGGATCCAAACAAAGGAAGGTGCTGGATATCTAGTAAGAATCTCTTCTCCTCTGTCAGAGCTTAGGGTTCTGTTCCCTGGTATTCAGCAAATAAGACAGACAGAGCCTACCTCATGGAGCCCATAGCGCTGCAGACACCAGCACATTCACGAGACACTAGGGGGAGTTTCCAGAAGGACATGAGATTTAAGGGGAGGTTTTGAGGATCTGTCCTCAAACCTCTATAAGCATCATCACTATGGGACACATCAGGAAGAACCGTACACAGGGCTGGGGCTTCCCTGATGGCTCAGTGGTGAAGAATCGCCTGCCAATGCAGGAGACTCGGGTTCTATCCCTGATCCAGGAGGATCCCACATGCTGCAGAGCAACTAAACCCGTGCATCACAACTCCTGAGCCTGTGCTCTAGAGCCTGGGAGCCGCAACTACTGAGCCCATGTGTCTAGAGCCTGTGCTCTGCAGCGAGAAGCTACCACAATGAGAAGCGCGAGCACCACAACTAGAGAGTAGCCCCCGTTCACCGCAACTAGAGAAAGCCTGTGCAGCAACAAAACCCAACATAGCCAAAAACAAATTTATGTGTGTGTGTATATATATATACACACATACATAAAAGACAAAGAACCTTATAGAGGGCAGAGAAAGGAAATTAAAAAAAAATAAGATTGTTATCTTAGTCTGTTTGGGCTACTATAACAAAAACGTCATAAACTGGATGGCTTATAAACAGCAGTAGTTACTTCCTCCCAATTCTGGAGGCTGGGAAGTTTAAGATCAAGCCCCTGGCAGATTCAAGGTCTGGTAAGGGCCTGCTTTCTGGTTCATAGAGATCTAGCTGTGTCCTCACATGGCAGAAGGGGCAAAGGATCTCTGTGGAACCTCTTTATAAGAGCACTAATTCCATTCATGAAGATGCCACCCTCATGACCTGATCACCTTCCAAATGTCCCAGCCCCAAATATCATCAACTTTGCGGTTAGAATTTCACCATGAATTTTGGGAAGACACAAACATTCAGGCCACAGCACTTAGCATGGCTAAATGGTAAGAAAACCACAAGTATCATCAGTAAGCGCTGAATGTTAAGTCCCTTTTGCTCCACTGACTATTGTTCATCCCTTCAGTCATTTTCTGTTCCTGTCTACCCGGCCCTTCTCTGTACTCCAAGATCTTTATCCACTAGGACTGTCTGCTAGCCCTCTGTGCTAAGGGGCTGCCTAAATTTGTTTTCAAAGAGTGCCATCTTCTGGCCAAACACTGCTGTTTCCTTCCAACAGAAATCCTGAAGTGTTCAAGACAGTTTCATCTTTCAAGAAAATAAAAGGCATTCCCTGCATTCAGAATTTCCTCCAAACATACTTGCCTGTGTTTCTCTTAGTTTCCAGTTGCAACATGGGTCAAAAATATTAATGTCTAATATCCACAGCTTTCCCACTGTCCTAATTACCCAGTAAGATTTTTGGTTAGAACTGCTTGGTCCTTTGATCTCTGTTGTATCCATCTTGGCAATGGATGAGGAAGAATATTGGTGGGAGCTGAGAGAGATGGAATTGCTTTCGCCTTAAATTGGGCAGGGAACTAATTTGCGAAAAGCAGGTGAAGGGATGAGGGTAGAAGAAGAGAAAATTTCAGAAAAATCAACTTGGGGCTACCGAGTGCAGGTGGAGAGAAGGAGGGGTTTTCAAAAGCTGCCTTGACAGCCTAGGGAGACAGAATGTAAGGAGGGTTTTTATGAAGTTTAACTTGGAGTCGTCTGGTGCAATAAACATCTGCAACTACTCATTAAGCATTGGGAGTCAAAATTGTGACTACACATTATATTGTACTAGGACCACCTTGGAGGCCCCCCAAACAGCCTATATTATTCTGGGCTCTATGAATTTAGAAAACATATGGGTAATAGTGTCTGACATCTTAAATGATGCCAAAGAGTCTCATAGGTTCAGTTATGGGATCTCAGTGGAACTAAACAGAAAGAACCTCAGCCACTCTGCCCCGAAAAGAGCAACATCTAAGCTGGAGAAGGCAATGGCACCCCACTCCAGTACTCTTGCCTGGAAAATTCCGTGGACAGAGGAGCCTGGTAGGCTGTGGTCCATGGGGTCATGAAGAGTCAGACACGACTGAGCGACTTCCCTTTCACTTTTCACTTTCATGCATTGGAGAAGGAAATGGCAACCCACTCCATTGTTCTTGCCTGAGAATCCCAGGGATGGGGGAGCCTGGTGGGCTGCCGTTTATGGAGTCACACAGAGTCAGACACAACTGAAGTGACTTAGCAGCAGTAGCAGCAGCTAAGCTGGTAAACCATGCACCCCAGACTGAATAGACACCAAATAGGTCTAGCAGTGAATTAGATTTTCTTTTAGATACAAAAAGATTGGAATCTGTGGTCCTGAGATGCAAATGTGTTTGCCTGACACAAACACAAAAGTAGACTCTAATTTTGCACCTTTAATAAACTAGAGACAGAAATTTCTATTCTCCTATCCAAGTAAATTTCTATTTTCTAATCTAGAAGTCCCCAACCTTTTTGGCACTAGGGACTGGTTTCGTGGAAGACAATTTTTCAATGGGTGTTGGGGTGGGGATGGTTTTAGGATGATTCAAGCACATTACATTTGTTGTGCACTTTATTTCTATTATTATAATATCAGCTCCATTTCAGATCATCAACCATTAGACCGCAGAGGTTTAGGATTCCTGTTCTAATCTAAAACGTTTCAGACTCTACATACAACTGAGTAGTGTGCTCTTATAAGAATCTTAGGCCTCCCCTTAGCTTCCTACCAGACACTTAGCTGCTGACCTCCCAAAAGATTACCAGGAAACATGTCAAATCAAGTAAAGCTTAGTTTATTAGACTCACTGCTGTAAACGTGAACATCACATTAACAGAGTCTTAGCCATGTCTCAAAGTGGAGAAATTAGAGCAGAGTTTATAGGTATACGAGTTTCTCTGGTGGCTCAGACAGTAAAGAATCCACCTGCAATGCAGGAGACTCAAGTTTGATCTCTGGGTCAGGAAGATCCCCTGGAGGAGGGCATGGCAACCCAGTCCAGTATTCTTGCCTGGAGAATCTCATGAACAGAGGAGCCTGGTGGGCTATAATACATGGGGTCTTAAAGAGTCGGACATGACTGAGGGACCAACATTTTCACTTATAGGTATATAGATTTTATGGGTTTGTAGGGTCTATACGTTTCAATTTAGGGTGGGTGCTTTTTAAAGCCAGTCTTGAAAGGCAGAAAACTGATTCAGATTGGCAGAGTCGATGACATAATAGCTTACAATTGGAAGCATAGTGAGGCTGGGGTCTTGAAGTGAGTCTTGATGAGCAAGCTGTTAGTCTCAATAATCTATTTTTGTTAGTTCAACGTTTTGTATTCCAGCAGCAAGTACTTCCTGGGACAAGTAGCCAACTTATTTTTGACATGGTAGTTTCAGTCTAAGATTTCACACATAACTGAGAATACTTACTATTCCTACATGTTCATTTTGATTTACGAGTGCTAAGAATTTTCTTTGGAAACTGATTCTTCGTTAAATTACCCTTCTTAGTGAACGTGAAAGTCGCTTAGTCGTGTCCGACTCTTTGCAACCCCATGGACTGTCCATGGAATTCTCTAGGACAGAATACTGGAGTGGGTAGCCTTCCCCTTCTCCAGGGGATCTTCCCAACCCAGGGATCGAACCCAGGTCTCCCACATTGCAGGCAGATTCTTTACCAGCTGAGCCACAAGGGAAGAGCTTAAATGTGAACAACTCAGGTTTCTGGAGCCAGCTCAGCCTGGGTTTGAATCTTGATATTGAATGTAGATTTTCTCACCTGTTAAATGGAGCTTTTCATTTATTCTGTGCATTCAGTAGGATAAGGCAGGTAAAGCTGTTAGTAACAGTAAGTGTTATTCTTAAATACAAAAATTCATGGGGGAGGGATAAATTAGGAGTTTTGGATTAACATATGCACGCCACTATATATAAAATAGATAACTACTATGGAACTAAAAAGCCTCTTGATGAAAGTGAAAGAGGAGAGTGAAAAAGTTGGCTTGAAGCTCAACATTCAGAAAATGAAGATCATGGCATCCGGTCCCATCACTTCATGGGAAATAGATGGGGAAACAGTGGAAACAGTGTCAGACTTTATTTTGGGGGGCTCCAAAATCACTGCAGATGGTGACTGCAAGCCATGAAATTAAAAGACGCTTACTCCTTGGAAGAAAAGTTATGACCAACCTAGATAGCATATTCAAAAGCAGAGACATTGCTTTGCCAACTAAGGTCCGTCTAGTCAAGGCTATGGTTTTTCCTGTGGTCATGTATGGATGTGAGAGTTGGGCTGTGAAGAAGGCTGAGCACCGAAGAATTGATGCTTTTGAACTGTGGTGTTGGAGAAGACTCTTGAGAGTCCCTTGGACTGCAAGGAGATCCAACCAGTCCATTCTGAAGGAGATCAGCCCTGGGATTTCTTCGGAAGGACTCATGCTAAAGCTGAAACTCCAGTACTTTGGCCACCTCATGCGAAGAGTTGACTCATTGGAAAAGACTCTGATGCTGGGAGGGATTGGGGGCAGGAGGAGAAGGGGACGACCGAGGATGAGATGGCTGGATGGCATCACGGACTCGATGAATGTGAGTCTGAGTGAACTCCGGGAGATGGTGATGGGCAGGGAGGCCTGGCGTGCTGCAATTCATGGGGTCACAAAGAGTCGGACACGACTGAGCGACTGAACTAAACTGAACTGATAGACCTACTGTAAACCAGCTATAGTCCAATATAGGGGCCTTTCCTGGTGGCTCAGTGGTAAAGAATCCACCTGCCCGTGCAGGAGATGCTGCTGGAGCCATGGGTTCAATTCCTGGGTCGAGAAGATCCCCTGGAGGAGGAAATGGCCACCCACTCCAGTATTCTTGCCTGGGAAATCCCGTGGAAAGCCCATAGGGTTGCAGAAGAGTCAGACACAACTTAAGAAAAATTAAATTGAAAATAAAGTAAAAAAAAAAAAAGAAAAGAAAATGAAGATGCAAATAGCAGTCCATGGTCTATTATGACTACTGCTTCTAAAAATACAACTTGAAGTACTTCTCTCTGTACTATCCGCTTCTCACTGGTCTTCTACCAAAATGCCCTGGTTTCTTTTTGTTTACCACACCACCAGTAGCCTGAGGGATCTTTTAGAAAAGTGCAAATCTGAGCCTCAGTCAGAGACAACATCCCTTCAATGGCTGCTGTTGCGCTGTGGATGTGATAGATCAGGGCTCACAAAGCTTCTATCCCCTGCCTGCTTCCCTGTCTTAGCCCAGAGCCACTCTCTTCCCTCAGAGGCTTCCAGCCATCTAGTTCTGCTTATAAATCCTTAGACACAGCCAGTCCTTTTCAGTCTCAGTTCCCTCTTTCTGGAAGGTTCTTTTCTCCATTCTTTACTTGACTAAATCCTTCAGGTCACCAATGACATATCACTTCCTCAGAGATGCCTGTCCTGACTATCCTTTCCCCACTGTGGATTCTCCATTAGAATGCCTTATCATTGTCTTTGGGCTTCCCTGGTGGTTTAGATGGTAAAGAATCCACCTGCAATGCAGGAGACCTGGGTTCTATCCCTGGGTTGGGAAGATTTCCTAGAGGAGGGCATGGCAACCCACTCCAGTATCCTTGCCTGGAGAATCCCATGGACAGAGGAGCCTGGCGGGCTACAGTTCATGGAGTCACAAAGAGTTGGACACAACAGAGCAACTAAGCACAGCACATCGTTGTATTTACTTTCCCTCCATAAAGATTTAAAATTACATATTTGTTTAAATTATGTTTCATGTCTTCCCAGATGATAAGGCTACCTCAAATGTGTGCAGAATCTGGAGGCCATTAACCCTCTGGGCGGAGGTGTCATATGGCTGGAGCACTCAAGCTTCTCACTTCACTTCCAAGCATGGACTGACCTTGCATGCATGCATACTCAGTCACTTCAGTCATGACCGACTGTTTGCAACCCTATGCACTGTAGCCTTCCAGGCTCCTCTGTCCATGGGATTCTCCAGGCAAGAATACTGGAGTAGGTTGCCATTCCCATCACCAGGGGATCTTCCCATTCAGGGATCGAACCTGGGTCTCCCTACATTGCAGGCAGATTCTTTACCCACTGAGCCACCTGGAGTAAACTTATCCATTTACAAAATATGCCATATAAATTCAATCATTTTTTCCTCTTTTTGATATGATGTGAAAAAGTTTGGAATGCACTGCCTTAAAGATAGTATTTGGGGTACACATAGAGATATAAGCAAGTAAGGATCAAGGATCTTCATTAATATTCAGATTTTACTAGGAAACATCATCTGCAAGAGAAAAATTATAAAAACCCTCTATCGTTTCCCTGGCCCACAATTTCATATGGTGCCCAGTATCATAATGATAATCACATAGCTTCAAACATATCCAACCACAAACTCAAGTCTTTTGCTCTTTAATTATTTTACTTCCATTGTAACATGTCCTCAAAAGAAGGAATTTAAATGAGCCAATTAGTAACTGGAGGTCAGTCTGGAAGAAATAATTGACAAGACCAGTCCTCAGATCTCACCAGGGCTCCTTGGATTTAAATTGGAATCCAAGGGAGAAGCATTTATTCATTATTTATTTCACTCGATCATTTATGACATGCCCAATCTTGAGGGGAAACCAGGTGTCTGGCTGAAATACAAAATTAACAAATTAAAATTAACAAGCACAGGAAGGAACAAATCCAGTCTTGCCTCAGCTCACTTCAAGGGCTGGGACTGACACAGAGGCATCCAGGAAGGTCACCTCTGTCTTCTCAAAGTTGGGCCAGTCTTTTCCTCCACCTTCTGCACCCCCAGAGCCAAGTATGCTTGAATATGTCCAATGTAGACATTTCTAGTTAGGTAAAGACACAGGACAGTATTAGGACAGTATGAGCATTGTTTGGGCTTCCCAGGTGGCGCTAGTGGTGACGAACCTGCCTGCCAATGTTGGAGATCCCAGAGACATGGGTCAGGAAGATCCCTGGGTCAGGATGATCCCCTGGATGAGGCCATGGCAACCCACTCCAATATTATTGCCTGGAGAATTCCATGGCACCTGGCGGGCTCCAGTCCATGGGGGTCACAGAGTCAGATGTGACTGAAGCGACTTAGCATGCATGCAGCAGGGTTATTTAGCATCAGGTGGGTGCTTTCAAGCACTTGGCAGATAATGTCCTTCATGGATCAATGAAGGAAAACTGGATCTGCATGGCCAGTCCTTGTGAGACAGAAAGAAGAAGCCCATGCCTGGCACAATTCTGTTTCCTGGGGCAGAGGCATCATGGGGATGGGGGGAGAGGGGCAGCCAGGGTGAGCCAAAGGGAAATGACAGTCTTGGTGGTCAAGGAGCATTCAGCAGAAAAGAAGAGCTTGCCATGCGAGGGTCCAGCCATTCTCAGTCTGGGTTTCTCTGGAAGTTGGCAGAGAATAACAACAGGAAATCTTAATCTGGGGCAGGACACCCTTTCGAGTTCAGGCAGGAAGGCTTTCCCTCCCCCAGGCCAACGAGCAGAGGCTGAGCCTCCCACAGAATTCCCAGGGGACTGCTGATGGCTACTGGACATGGAGCCTCTGTCATGTCCCCTCAGGTAGACCCTTTGTGAAAAGATGGGGTCTGGGGTGGTCCTAGGTCAGGGATCAGCACTGAGCATCTCACCCTGTTCTCACCACATCTCCCTATGAGACACACATATCACTGGAGCCCAGATGCTGCCAGTCTCCTACCTCCCCACTCTCCCAGCTGAAGTAGACCTTTCATACCCCTGTTGAGGTCTGGGCCCCTGAATCCACTTGCACTCGTTTCCATGGAACCACGACTGAATCACCTACCAACTGGGGATCTGGTGTTCTGTCCCACTCACCTGGGCTTCCCTGGTGGCTCAGACAGTAAAGAAGCTGCCTATAATGCAGGAGACCTGAGTTTGATCCTTGGGTCAGGAAAATTCCCTGGAGGAGGAAATGGCAAGGCATTCCAGTATTCTTGCCTGGAGAATCCCATGGGCAGAGGAGTCTGGTGAGCTACAGTCCATGGGGTCACAAAGAGTTGGACATGACTGACTGACTAACACCCTCCACTCAGCTGTCCGGGTCACCCTACCAAGCCAGGTGTTCTGTGTGATTGGCATTACAAGCCTCGATGGGTTGGCTTAGGGGGAAGGATATGGGCTGGCTCTCTTCCCCTTGCCTTCCTGAAGAAGGATATTCTGGAGCTGAATGGCTGAAGACAAAATATAGCCATTCTTCAGGCTGACAACAGGGAAGGACACTCGAGGCAGAGGAAATAGTACTATCCACAGGTACAAGTCCTGGGAGAAGGTTCTCAGGCCATGGTCAGCTTTGTAGACAAAAGGCCAGCCAAACTCATTGGAACCTTCCCCGCTCCCTCCACCTATGTTTTGGTTCTCTCACCCATCCACTTTTTCATGGAGCTCATTCAAATAACGAACCCACCTTTCTGAGGGCAAGCCATGAAAAGTATCCTGTAGCATCCTCCTGTTGGTCCCTGGGAAACACTGGACATGCATGGCACCGTCTTCTCTCCATCAGCAAGACCTTGGCACCATTTATGTCAAAGAGTATCCTTCCTATGCTTTCCTCTAGGAATTTTATAGTACCTGGTCCTACATTTATGTCTTAAATCCATTTTGAGTTTATTTTTGTGTATGATGTTAGAGAGGGTTTTAATTTTACTGTTTCACATGGACCTGTCTAGTTTTCCCAACACCACTTATTGACGAGACTGTCTTTTCCTCCATTGTATATTTTTGCCTCCTTGAAAGTAAAAGCATGAGTCACTCAGTCATGTCTGCCTCTTTGGGAGTCTGTGAACTGTAGCCTGCCAGGCTCTTCAGTCCAGGGAATTCTCCATGCATGAATGCTGGAGTGGGTAGCCGTGCCCTCCTCCAGGGGATCTTCCTGTCCCAGGGATCGAACCCAGGTCTCCCACATTGCAGGCAGATTCTTTACCATCTGAGCCACCAGGGAAAATTCTCCTTGACTCGTTGGAATCCTTTGCCTCCTTGGTCATAGATTAATTGATCATAGGTGCATGGGTTTGTCTCTGGGCATCAACAGGATCTTGGAAAGGAGGAGGTCACGAACTGAAAGGGCTCCTAGCAGAAGTCAAGGAAATACATGAGGAAAAGCTGATGTGGAAGAAGAAGGCAGAAAGAGGAGCCCAGAAAGCCATGGGGAAGGAGGAATCCTTGGGCCTCCCAACATTCTTCAGTCACCTCAAGCTGATGCTCCCCAGAAATTCATTTTCAGAGTAGACTTTATTCTAAGTTGACCACAGTTTGATGAAGCTTATTTATACTAGCTGGGAAAGATTGAGGGCAAGAGGAGAAGGGGGCAATGGAGGATGAGATGGTTGGATGGCATCACTGACTCAGTGGACAAGAGTTGGAACAAACTCTGGGAGATAGAAGGACAGGGAGGCCTGGTGTGCTGCAGTCCATGGGGTTGCAAAGAGTCAGACATGACTGAGCGACTGAACAACAACAAAGACTGCCAGGAATCGACCTGGTGAGCTGAATGTCCATTTTGAGAAACCCTGATCCAAGAGGATTTCTAATGTAATATTTCACCAGTGTGACAAAACAAAATAGCATCATCTCAGGCCTGGGTCAATGTGTCCCTGCTAACTCAGATTCTGCACTTAGATAGCAGTTGTCCTTCCCTGTGGCCAGCTCTTCATCCATCTTCTCTTTATCCACTTAGAGTTTACCCATCATCTCCTTTTTGGCATGAGTCTTGAGCTTCTGTTTTTGTTTTATTAAGTTTATATGTTCATGTACTGCTGGATGTTGTCTCAAAGTCTTTGGGAGGTAGCAGACAATAAACAAATACCTAAATACAACAGCAGATTGTTTAACTAAGTGTCTGAGCTCCAGAAATATATAACACAAATGCTGAAAGGACATTTTTAAAAAAATAACTACTCACTTTTTAACATCAGGTTATTATAATCATTGAAAAGCTGTAACAGTGTGGCTTAGAAGGCATGTCCATTCTTAACTGATTATGAGACCTTAGGCTCATAGCATCTCTGAGAGTCAGACTCCTCATCTGCAAAATGTAGATAGGGATGATTTCATGATAAAATGAGATGATGTACAGTGTCTTCTACATGCAAGCCTGTGTGTGCTAAGAAACTTCAGTTATGTCTGACCCTTTGAGATCCCATGGACTGTAGCCCACCAGGGTCCTCTGTCCATGAAATTCTCCAGGCAGGAATACTGGAGTGGGTTGTCATGAAAAGATTTTTGACAGCAGGTTAGGGAAAAGAAACTGTAATGCAATGAAGATGGCCTAGAGGTAAGACAGTTATATATGTCAAACTCAAGAGCAAAAAGCTCAGTGCCACTGAGCATTCTGCCTGGCATGGAAATGGATTTTTGAAGAGAATAAACTGAACCAGAATGCTTGAGGAAGAAATGGCTGAGGATTAGAGATGTAAAGAAGGGTGAAAGAAGAGGTCAAAGTGATCATGGATGGAGGCCAGAGGCTAAAATATCTTTCTGCTGGAGTGGTGTGTCTTGTCAGTGACTCACTGTGAGATCTCAGCAGAAATGCCAAAAACAATCACATCAGAAAGGAGCAGCCCAGGCTAAGTGCAGGGTCTGATTAGATCAGCTGTTTCTAATACAGGGGTTTGGCTTCCACTGTCCACAGGCTGAAATGTCATTAAGATCACTCTCCAGGAGAAGTTTCCACTCGGATGAGCCTTGCTCAGCACTTAAAAAACAAACAGGAAACAAATGACAAACCCACCACCACATTACACCAAGCTGTCTTTACATTCACTTAGAGTACAGAGCATTCTAGACTTTTCCCATCTCTTATGTCTCCTGCATTGGCAGGCAGATTGTTTACCACTAGCACCACCTGGGAAGTCCTCTCTTTGGTTACAACACGTAATTTATTGTGGAAATGGGAACCCATTCTTCTTAGTTTGGAGCCAAGGCTAAGATGGAAGTTAAGGGATCCTACCAGATTATCCAGGAGACAAGACCCTAAAAGGTATACAGTGACAGGGGTCATTGGGGACAAGCAGAAGTTGAAGTTCAAGAGGAAGCAGATAGGAGGGAGGTGAATGTTGGCAGGAAAAAAAAGACATCTCTGTTAGATACATTGAGTTTCTATAGGAAAACTAGAGGAAGTGTAGAAGTCGGGGAGATTAGGCCACTAGGGTTCAGGACACTTCTAATGCCCTGGAACATTGGCCATTGCTGCTGAGAGGCATCAATAGGTCGAGTGACACAGGAACCACTCTACTGTCACTCCCTTGGAATCAGCCATCATTTCTCCATTCCAGTGCCTTAGTCTGCCCCTCCTTGTGTCCATTGTATCTTCACTACTGCCATAGAAAGGCTCTGGGTCAGGCCAACTCATGGGCCACTGCCCACTCAGAGCTCTACCTTTGACTCAGGAATCAACCCTAGTCCAATCTGTTGTGGCCAGAGCAGTAGGATCACAAAAGCAGCTGTCCTACCTGCAAGGATCCACTTCTGACCACTTAAAACAATTTTTTTTTAATTTTTCAGTTTTAGTTTTAGTTATGTGTATATGCTGGCTTACCAGGTAGCACTAGTGGTAAAGAACCCACCTGTCAATGCAGAAGATGTAAGAGACCTGGGTTTGATCCCTGGGTCAGGAAGATCCTCTGGAGGAGGACATGGCAAACCCACTCCAGTATTCTTGCCAGGAGGATCCCATGGACGGAGGAGCCTGGTGGGCTACAGTCCATGGGGTTGCAGAGTCAGACATGACTGAAGTGACTTAGCACTTATCACTCACGCAAAACCTTCACAAAGTTCTATGAAGATACTTGCCTTCTTCTCAATCTGCTAAATTAAACTCCCCATGTAAAGTGTGAAGACATGTGGGTCTTTCCAAAGCACCCCAGTAATTTTGGTGTGTACCCTCAGTTGAGAATGATTGCTTTAGACTCATCACCTACTCAAGAAGAAAACCAGATCCAACCACTTATTAGAGCTACCTCAACTAAAATATGATCAAGGCAGTTGATACTTTCAAAATGAATATGAGGAAACATGAAAATTAGCTCTCACTGATACATTCTCTTTAAAAAGAGTAGGTATGATAGGATCATCAAATCCAAAGTTATAATGAAAATTACAGGAATCTATTCATTTATTTTTGAGAAATTTTGATGGTTTATACACTATAGTGATAAGGAAGATGAAAAGATGAATAGAAGACAGTCTCTGCTCTCATGAATAGGTGACAATAACACCAGTGCATTGAATAGGATGCATAGAAATCACAAGTTTATCTTCTGTTGTTCATTTAAACCTGAACAGTGAGAGAAATGTCTTCCCTTCTTGCTGAAAACCTGGGCAGGTCTATGATTTTACCAATCACTCTTAAATTAGAGGCAATCCTAAAGTTTCTTTAAATCACAAAGCACAGCTTCAATTCAATAATTTGAATGTCTAATATTAAAAGTGTGAAAGTGTTAGTCCTTCAGTCATCTCCAACTCTTTGTGACCATATGGACTGTAGCCCGCCAGGCTCTTCTGTTCATAGAATTATCTAGGCAAGAACACTGGAGTAGGTTGCCATTCCCTTCTCCAGAGGATCTTTCCAACCCAGGTATCGAACCAGCGTCTCCTGCATTGCAGGCAGATTTTTTTTTTTTTTTTTAACCATCTGAGCCACCAGGGAAGCTGTCTAATATTGTGGAAAAAGCAAACCTCTAAACTTGATTTAGGATCTTGCAGGAGCCTGTGGTTAGTTTTTCCGCTCCTTGCTTATCTTGCCAACTGTGAATTCTGGGACTTCATGGGTTGAGTGTGGAAAGGGAGGAGGGAAAATGGCTCCTGAACATTCCTACTTGACCCGTCCTCTTCTAAGATAGTTTTATGTGCTCTGGGCCTGGCTGTTATGAGAACTGACTTTTTCTTGTGGGGACACTTGCAGATTTTTTTTTCAGGGAATTTTGTGCTGGCCTCTTCTGACTTTGACTACCATAACACAGGAAGACCCCTCCTTTGTTCCTCAGTGTTGATCCCACGCAGCTTCTGTTTTCTGGCAGTTTCGGTGGCATACCCTCACTCTCTAGTCAGAAGCGTCTTGAACAAATCCCCTTGCTATTTATTTTATATTCTCATGCATGTATGCTAAGTCACTTCAGTCATAACCGAATCTTTGCAACCCCATGGACTGTAGCCCACCAGGCTCCTCTGCTCATGGGATTCTCCAGGCAAGAATTCTGGAGTGGATTTCTACACCCTCCTCCAGGGGATCTTCCGACTCAAGGATTGAAACTTCGTCTCTTATTTCTCCTGCATTGACAGGTGGATTCCTTATCACTAATGCCACCTGGCAATCCCATTTTATATACAGTAGTGTTCATATTTTCATCTCAAACTCCTAATTTATCCCTCCCCCCTTTCCCCTTTAGTAACCATAAGTTTGTGTGCTACGTGAGTCTATTTCTGTTTTGTAAAACAGTTCATTTGTATAATTGTTTAGATTCCACATATATTCATTTTCTTGAAAAAAAAAAACCTATAACAGAAGAGAATGAAAAGAATATATGTATGTATGTATATATATATATGTAACTGAATAACTTTGCTGTACACCTGAAGCTAACAGAATATTGTAAATCAACTATATTTCAAGAAAAAAAATTAATTCTCATTCTTTTCATACACTCAAAACTGGTGAGAGGTTTCATCAGACAAGAAATTGGTTTTTAGGTCTTTCATTTAAAGTTTCCCATTTTCATCTATCTCAGGATTTACCTTGGTAATTAATATCGAATGTAACTTGGCACCTCAAGTCCTGTAATTTAACAAGATGTCATAATTGCAGTATCACAGTTTAAGTGCTACTCTGGCGGCTCAGATGGTAAAGAGCCTGCCTGCAGTGTGAGAGGCCCACATTCGATCCCCGGGTTGGGAAAATCCCCTGGAGAAGGGCATGGCAACCCACTCCAGTATTCTTCCCTGGAGAATCCCATGGACAGAGAAGCCTGGAGGGCCACAGTCCATGGGGTCTCAAAGAGTCGGACATGACTGAGTGACTAACACTTTCATTTTCTTTTCTATGTCGTACAGAACAAGAAGTGATACTGGGAGAACACTGGGCATCCTCCACTGGCCTGGTTGGAGGACGAGTGGTCCAGGAGATTCCTGAAGCAGGTAACCCTTACTTGACTCTTTCATAATGGGTGTTCCCTCATGGCTCAGATGCTAAAGAGTCTGCCTGCAATGCAAGAGACCCGGGTTTGATCCCTGGATCAGGTAGATAACCCAGAGAAGGGAATGGCAACCCACTCCAGAATCCTTGCCTGGAGAATTCCATGGACAGAGGAGCCTGGTGAGCAACTAACATTTTTAACTTAATGGATATGCTGGAGTTGAGTAGTACGACAACTCTCAGGGTGGGTGGGGCTGTTTTAAAGGGCAACATGCTCAAGCAGACACTCCTAGGCCAAATACATTATATTTCTAGACAGATACAAAACCCAAAATTGTTGCAGAAGTCTTTTTACTTTGGCCGTGCCACACAGCATGTGGGAACATTAGTACCCTGACCAGGGATCCAAACTGTGCCTCTTGCAGTAGAAACTCGGAGTCCCAACCACCAGACTGCTAGGGAAATCACTTCATAAGTCTTAGTTGGTTTTTTCATCTCCTCATTTAGTCTCTAAAGTTCCTACAAATTCACAAGTGTAAATGTCACTGTAAAATCAGAAACTATATTATTATTGATTACTCCTGGGAGATTTCTTAAATGTCATTTATGCTAAGAATAATAACATTCATTTTCTAAAGGAGCATGTGAGAATTGTCATTTATGGATTTAAAATATATCCTGATAAAAGCTGACCTTGGGAGTTGAAATGTATGAGTACTTTGAAATGAAGATCTCATTTAAAAAGTAGTTCAAATAGGATTTAATGGACTGTGGACTGTGGTTTTAAATTAATGAGTGTACCTAGTAAAAAGCTTTGCATTAACAGGCATATGAAAGGTCAACTGAAATATTGCAATTATCTTAATTGTTAAAGCATCTTGCTTATTAATACGTCAATTATTTTGACAGCATTTTGGGGGGCAGGAACAAGGAGCTCTGTCTTTTAGCATCCTTATCATATCATTATAAATCACTTGCCAAGTGCTCTCATAGACGCCACCCATGATGGATCACACAGTCAAAATGCATGCATCATCTGAGCTTCAAGGAAATTTTGACTAAATGCTTTTAAGCCTCAATTATATGCCTAATACTGAATCTTGATTTGACCTATCAAAACCCCTGAAAGTCATTACCCGAAAAGAAAAGACAACAGACATCTGGTCAATCAACTTTATTTGAATTATTGAATTACCCAAATGTGCACCAACCTTTGTATCCAGATTCAGTGGAGGATACAAAAGGAAGACAAGACAAGAACTCTTACCATGAAAAAAAAGTAAAATGAGCTGAAGACACACTGCCCAAGACAGTAAGACTTAAGGATATACACTGAGTAGTAGCATCTGAGTAGCACAAAACAACTTAGTAAAGAGTAAATCTACCCAAGGGAACACTATCAGCGACCTTGGCAGGGAGTAGAGAAGGGTGATTGGGCAATCCATCCCGAGAGACAGGATAAAGCAATGGACCTGTGTCCTAGTCACCAAAATATCAGTGGCTTATTGTGGACATTGAGCCATTAAGTTCCTCCTCTCTCCATTTCAGTTTGCTCAACTCTAAAATAGAAAGTAAGGGTTGGGATGGTGTCTAAGTTCTTCCAGCTGTAACAATATGGGATTCTAAGGACAAATGCAGAGAACCTGGAAGGTTGTGGACATTACAGGAAAGAGGAAGGACAAGCACAAAGCCATAGAGGGAAGAAAACAGTAGTGTTGTGTGTGTGTGTGTGTGTGTGTGTGTGTGTGTGTGTGTGTGCCTGGGCAATGTATAGTAGGGTAGCAAGGACCTTTCACAAACCAATTTAACTACTGTAAAGATTCTGGAGCCAGTGAACTTGGAAGTGGGTGAGACAGAGTGCTAAGCTAGGTACTAGACAATACACAGGTGTCCAAATGGAGAAAGAGAGACTGTGTATCCTGTGGTCAGAAAGTCTGACTGATCGTCATGCTCCCCTCCTCACTCTAAATTCTTTGCATCTTTGTGGAACTTTATTACAATGCTTTCCCCCAAACCCACACACCAGGGTGTGGTTACAGATGCCCTCTCTTTAGATTCGCACCAGGAGCCCCCTCTTGTGGGCCAGGTAGCCGAGAGCAGTTGCTGAAATGATGGTGGTCAATCCAATCAGCTTCAGCAGGCCTGGCACGGAGGGCAAATGCCTTTGCAAGAAGGTGGTGGTGATGGGCTTCGCAGGGACATCCTGGGGTCAGAGAATACTTGGTGTCAGTACAGGGCTTGTGCACCTTGCTCCAAGAAGTCTGTATTTCCCCCAGTTCTCTGAATGTGACTCACATTTGCCAACCTCGGGCCATGAAACATCACATTCCCTTTGCTCAGAACATTCATCTCCATTCCCCACCAGTTGTTGTTGTTCAGTTGCTTGGTCATGTCCGACTCTCTGCGACCCCATGGACTGCAGCATGCCAGGCCTCCCTGTCCTTCATCAACTCCCAGAGTTTGTCCAAGTTCACGTCCATTGAGTCAGTGATGCTCTCCAACCACGGGGCCCTTGAATAAGCTAACTCTAACCACTAACTTCAAGCCTCAATTTCCCCCTCACTTCCTCCAGGAGCCTTTCCAGTGTCCCCAAGCTAAGCTGACTCTATTTTTACATTCTCAGCACGTCATCTTCATCGCACATGGGGCTTTTAGGTTGTCATCTCTTCTCCCCACCACGTGCTGAGCTCTGAAAGTGAGGTTGTACCATTATCCCAGTGGCTGATGGCACAGTTAAGTACTGTGCCAGTGGCAGGTTGCACAATAAATATGTGTTGAGTGAACTGATCTGTGGTCCACTCAGTCCTCAATCCCATCTCTGACAGAAGCACTAAGAGAAAGACTTTGGGGTGGCCAGGCTATTGCCTTTGACCTTCTACCTGATAGATGAGTAACTCTGACCTTTCAGACACTTGTCCTCTACAATGCATTTCACTCTATCCCTCCATGTATCCTTCCTTCCAGTCAGGAAAATCTCCTGGGGTCTTATTACAAAATGATAGGCATATTGAAAATGCATTTTTAATTTAAATCTGCTCTGTTTCATTCTACTTCTTTGCCCTCTGAACGGAGGATACTGAGTTATCTTCCCTTCATTTCCTCCACCCTATCACCAGGTTAGAGACTTATTCAAGAGACCTTTATCGAGTTCTTAATAAGCCTAGAACTCTCTGAGTAATCTCACCTGACCAAAAAAATATTTTTTCCTGATAATCTGCAAGGCATGTGGCAGCTACAAATTTATCAAAGTTCTTCTAAATCCCTCCCCTCTGCCCTAACCCATGACATCCCTTTAAACATCCATGGGTTGAATCACTACGGGGAGGGTCTGTGAATATATACAAGTGTGTTCTATTTGCAAATAACTGTTCTCAAAGTAAAGAAATTTAAATTCATGAAATAAAATAGAACCTACCACAGACTCTGGTTCAGGCAGCCAGATTTCATCCTCTGGGATCTTGCCCATGGCATGCAGGATCTGAAAAGAAAGAGCATTTTGGTGAATAACAAAAACAACACTTTCTCCCAATCTACTAATCTTTCTCTTAATCTCCTAATCTGCTCTTTAAATACAGACTAACAATGTCTTTTGGGATATCCATTAAACACCCCAGGGTAAAAGCCAGTGTAGTCCACTGAACCTTCAAAAAATATCCAAAAGATCTTTCATCTGTGGCATCTTGGGCTTCCCTGGTGGCTCAGTGGTAAGGAATCTGCCTGCAATGCAGGCGACTTGGGTTCGATCCCTGGGTTGGGAAGTTGCCCTGGAGGAGGGCATGGCAACCCACTCCAGTATTCTTGCCTGGGTCACACAGAGTCAGACACAACTGAGAGACTAAGCACAATCATTAGACTCACAATAAATCTTAGTAGCTGCAAACACACCTTAATAGGGATGAGACCAGCAGAACTGTCAGAAAATACATAAATGAATTCTGAGTCCTAGGGTAAACATGTTTGGTTTCATAATATTAGACCGAGGTTCTCTCTCAAGTATAGCTATGGTGATATTTTGCCCCATGGAGTCTTTTTACCTTGGACTCATTACTTTGGGGTTAAGGTGTTCATTTCACCCGAGACTACTGTTAAAGGGTGTTTTGTGGTTTTTCAGATGGGGGTTAATGGGGAGTTGGCCTCCAGGGTCTCAGACATCTTTAACCTGCTTGTTAGGACCCTGAGTTACTTCCTTCTCCACAGCGCATGACCTCAGGCCCTACCTCTCGGGCCGCTCTCTCGCCAGCCTCCACAGCCCCCTCCATGTAGCCACTCCAGTGTGTGGCAGTCTCTGTGCCTGCGAAGTAAATCCTGCCCACTGGCTGGCGTAGAACCCTTGAAAAGAAAGCAAAGAGATAAAAGTGGTCAGTCTCAGAGAGCCAGAGGAGAGCCTTCCTACAAAGACCAAGGCTGATCACTTCCCTCAGATTTTAAATGTCAGGAGGTCCAATGGCAATTTTGGAATGAGGTTCACAGTTTCCTTCAGTTCTTGCATGATCTTTGTCACAGACAAAAGTGGAATAAAAGCCAAAATTCACTCCTGCCCCAAGAGCTTACAGGTAAAGCCTGCCATCAACCGAGGTAAAAGAAGCATTTGCTTCGAGTACATGAAGTGAGGGACTATATGTGCCCGGTCATGGATAAGCTCCTTTTATGATTCACCAGGTTTGAGCAAGGAGACCCGTGCCCCCAGTTTCCCACCTGGTCATTCCACCAGTGAATTTGGCAAAGTGTCCTCTCACTGAGCTCTAGCTTTCCCATCCCGTAAGGGGCATGATCCAGTGATTTTTTTTTCCTTTTTTTTTATTAGTTTTTTATTTTTTTAATTTTAAAATCTTTAATTCTTATATGCATTCCCAAACATGAACCCCCTTCCCACCTCCCTCCCCATAACTCTCTGTGGGTCATCCCCATGCACCAGCCCCAAGCATGCTGTATCCTGCGTCAGACATAGACTGGCGATTCAGTTCTTACATGATAGTATACATGTTAGAATGCCATTCTCCCAAATCATCCCACCCTCTCCCTCTCCCTCTGAGTCCAAAAGTCCGTTATACACATCTGTGTCTTTTTTCCTGTCTTGCATACAGGGTCATCATTGCCATCTTTCTAAATTCCATATATATGTGTTAGTATACTGTATTGGTGTTTTTCTTTCTGGCTTACTTCACTCTGTATAATCGGCTCCAGTTTCATCCATCTCATCAGAACTGATTCAAATGAATTCTTTTTAACAGCTGAGTAATACTCCATTGTGTATATGTACCACAGCTTTCTTATCCATTCATCTGCTGATGGACATCTAGGTTGTTTCCATGTCCTGGCTATTATAAACAGTGCTGCGATGAACATTGGGGTACATGTGTCTCTTTCAATTCTGGTTTCCTCGGTGTGTATGCCCAGCAGTGGGATTGCTGGGTCATAAGGCAGCTCTATTTGCAATTTTTTAAGGAATCTCCACACTGTTCTCCATAGTGGCTGTACTAGTTTGCATTCCCACCAACAGTGTAGGAGGGTTCCCTTTTCTCCACACCCTCTCCAGCATTTATTGCTTGCAGATTTTTGATCCAGTGATTTTTAAAACCTTTCTTACCAGCAACATTCAACAAATCTGTGCATATCACTATCCACAATAACCATTCATTGAGCACTTTATCAGTGTGAAGAGTTTTATTGCATTAATTGATAAACAGTTAACATTTTGGGGGGCATCAAGTGCTCCTCTAAGTGCATTAATATTTACCACAAACCTATGAGGTCAATACTATCATTATCCTCATTTTGCAGATGAGAATATGGAGGTACAGGATCTATGGTGGACATTAGGTCCACCTAGACCTTCCTTCAAGAATGAAGAACTTACTTCCAGCTGCTGAAAGGTAGTCTTCTGATGTCAGCACTGTTTGGCTATTGCCTCCACTAAAGAAAATTGCCCTGGGCTTCCTGGTGGCTTAGTGGTAAAGAATTCCCCTGCAATGCAGGAAATGTAAGAGATGCAGGTTTGATCCCTGGGTCAAGAAGATCCCCTGGAGGAGGAAATGGCAACTCACTCCAGTATTCTTGTCTGAAGAATCCCCATGGACAGAGGAGCCTGGTAGGGTATAGTTCATAGGGTTGCAAAGAGTCGGATATGACTGAGTGACTAAACAACAGCAACAAGAAGCCCATATGCTACATAATAGGACAGGAGGTCACAGCACTTGGTTTCTAAGAGGGGTAGTTTGCTGTTACCCTGACAAAAATACCATAAGGGAGGCACCATCAATATGGCATTATTCATCCTATTCCATGTTTCCATTATATTCCAGATAATGGATGTGGATGTCCAGAGCTAATACCCTCACTCTTGGCCAACACTGCACACCACTGGACCTTTCAGAGAAAACAAAAGTTGGCTTGAATTGGTGGGTTTTCTTTCACCTACCCTTATTGCAGCCATCAAGGAAAAAAAAAAAAAAACAGGAGGAGAATAGAAGATATTATAAAAGACTAGAACGCTGATAAAAATACACAGCATCATCTGAAATTATCCATAGCCAGAATGGGTTGCAGAGCCTAAGGGTATTCAGGAAGGGTTTTCCAGGCAAGAATACTGGAGTGGGTTGCCAGGCCCTCCTCCAGGGGATCTTCCCAACCCAGGGATCGAACCGGAGTCTCCTGCATTGCAGGCAGACTCTTTACCACAGTGCCACCTGGGAAGCTCCAAAAGAGCTCACCTCCGCTTCGGGGAATGTAACCCTGGTCTCCCACCTGACAAGTGGGGATACTCATCACTGTACCAACAAGGAAAGTATGCACTAGGAAACAAACAAAAAAAATTGTGTGACTCACTTTATTGTAGTGGTCTGGAACTGAACCCTCAATATCTTCGAGGTCTGCCTATACTGAAGTTTTCAGCAGAAAGCTTGGCAAATAGTTGGCACATAGGTAATAAGTGATGAACGAAACAATTATTACTGACATCGTGTACAACTAGCATATACAAAAATTAGCTTATTGACCCAGTAACTAATCAGGTGGTGCCCTTTTACCCCAGAATGATCTCGTAGATGATATTTTGCCATCTTCAGGAAGAGGGGACAGTGCTAACCAAAGCCACTATGTATCTTCTCACAAGCAGGTTTCAATCCTTCTTTGACTGGTTTTCACGAACAGATTGATTAGCCATTTACATTTACTCACACCCCCCCTTTTTTTTTTCTGTTGCATACTCAGGCTTTTACTCATCACTCTACATTTCCTATTCTGTTTAGATTGAGCTCTTGGTACCAAATGATCTCTTGGTTTAGTAATGCTCTAATGGTCGTAATAGTTACTGCTGTATTATTAATTCATACCTTGTTAACTACAATAAACTAAACACTAATGATTCATACTCATCTGCAGAATGCTATAAAATGCTAAAGCTATTGAATTATGCATTTTGAATGGGTGAATTTTACGGTATGTGAATTCAGTTCAGTCGCTCAGTTGTGTCTGACTCTTTGCAACCCCATGGACTACAGCATGCCAGGCTTCCTGGTCCATCACCAACTCTTGGAGCTTACTCAAACTCATGTTCATCGAGTCAGTGATGCCATCCAACCATCTCATCCTCTGTCATCCCCTTCTTCTCCTGCCTTCAATCTTTTTCAGCATCAGGGTCTTTTCCAGTGAATCAGTTCTTCCCATCATGTGGCCAAAGTATTGGAGTTTCAGCTTCAGCATCAGTCCTTCCAATGAACATTCAGGACTGATTTCCTTTAGGATGGACTGGTTGGATCTCCTTGCAGTCCAAGGGACTCTCAAGAGTCTTCTCCAACACCACAGTTCAAAAGCATCAAATCTTCGATGCTCGGCTTTCTTTATAATCCAACTCTCATATCCATACATGACTACTGGAAAAACCATAGCTTTGACTAGACAGACCTTTGTTGGCAAAGTAATGGTATGTGAATTATATCCCAATAAAGATGTTTAAAAAAAGTATGCTCTCATTAATATACTGATTCTTGTCTACTGTATGCTACCTTGTGTTTTCTCATACACCTGATATGGAAAATAAGGTTCAGAGAGAAGTGGCCTGTCCAGGATGGAAAAGTTGGTTATTGGTAGAATCAGGAGTGGAACCCAAGTCCCTTTATCCCCAGTCTAGAACTCAATTTGTTTTTATAATGCTGTACCCATGTTGACACTTATGTGGTACCATTTGAGGAAGTTTCACTGAGCCCTACACTTGCTATAAAGACAGTTCTGACAATATACATGAACCCCCTATCTAAATTCCTAATCTTAGGCTGCAGTCTTCTTTGGTTCTATTGATTGGGATTGCTCCTTCAGAGGAATTCAGAGCCCAAAGCACCACCATGATGTGGCATTGTAATGACTGCAGTAATGAGATTCACAAGATACAAAGGAACCTGGGGATCTGGGGATTTTTTTCCCCAGCATTTATAAGAAACAAGGGAGAAGAGCTACATGAACCTTCTTAGAGTTATGGATTTGGGTTCAGGAAATTTCAGTTAGAACTGAGCCCACTTTTACTCTACCTTCCATATTGAGTCATGATCCCAGGAGGGAAGTAGGAAGTGTAGCAACCTGCTGAGTACTGCTCCTCACACCAGTTCTTCTCTTCATAGTGCACTGGCTGCAAGGCAGAGTGACAAAAACTCAGAGGAGAATCAAAGGAAGTGATCTCATCCAGAATAAATCAAACACATCACAGTAGGCTTCATACTGGAGAACCAACATATATCTAAACCGAAAGTCACTCAGTTGTGTCCAACTCTTTGCGACCCCATGGACTATACAGTCCATGGAATTCTCCAGGCCAGCATACTGGAGTGAGTAACCCTTCCCTACTCCAGGGGATCTTCCCAACCCAGGGATCGAATCCAGGTCTCCCACATTGCAGGCAGATTCTTTACCAGCTGTGCCGCAATGGAAGCCCAAGAATACTGGAGTGGGTAGCCTCTCCCTTCTCCAGTGGATCTTCCTGAGTCAGGAATAGAACAGGGGTCTTCTGCACTGCAGGCAAATTCTTTACCAACTGAGCTATTGAGGAAGCCCTATGTCTAAAATAAAGCCTTACTGTTCTGATGTTTTCAGAGATGTGACTTTGGACATGTAAATGTCCTTGGTTATCAACTTCTAAGAAATTCTGACTTAGACAGTTTTCACACTTGCTTCATTCATGTCCCAGGTACCGTTCATAAACTGCAATTGTCTAGCTCCATGTTTAAAGTGGTCTTAGGTATTAAGAAGCTTTCAGTGCCTAATAGTTTCAGGACAAGTTTGAAAAAGGACTTATGCTTACTGGAGTAAGGAGGAGGAAAAAAAGTAGAAAGACTGCCTGTTAAGTAAAAAGAATGACCAGATTCACATTTTTGGTGCAAGTCAACTTTGTTAAGAGAAGCTAGGACAGACGAATTAATGTTTTCATGGGATGTAGGCAATTCTGTTGATGGCAATGTGCGGTGTGGTGCTGTGTTTAGTCGTTCGGTCATGTCCGACTCTTTGAGACCCTATGGGCTGTAGTCCGCCAGGCTTCTTTGTCCATGGGGATTCTCCAGGCAAGAATACTGGAGTAGGTTGCCATGCCCTCTTTCAGGGGATCTTTCCAACCCAGGGATCAAACACAGGTCTCCTGCATTGCAGGCAGATTCTTTACCAGCTGAGTCACAAGGGAAGCCCAAGAATACTGGAGTGGGTAGCCTATCATTTCTCCATGGGAACTTCCTGACCCAGGAATCGAACTGGGGTCTCTTGCATTGCAGGCAGATTCTTTACCAGCTGAAGCCCATTGATGGCAATACATGCAGGCAACGACCAGCCTGAAAAATATGTTTTTGCCATGAATAGGCAAAACATTAGCTGAGGTTTTGTGAAGTTCAAGTTGTATTAAAAAAAAAGTAAACATAAGTGTTATCATTAAGCATTATTTTGAAAAGTTAATAAAATCAACATGGCAAGTCTTAAGAGAAAAATGTTAGTTGTAAAAATAGATTTGGAAAAGATGTTTCATTTAAAACAATTGCAGTCACACATGGGACTTTGGATAGCTATTTGTAACAGTGAACAAAGCACAAGGCCCTTTCTGCTAGGTATAAGTGGCTCTGATGTCTCTGGCCCAGCCCTCTTCCCTCTCTGCATCTGAGTGTGATAAGCATCCTTCTCTGTCTATATCCAGTCAGCCAATCAGAAGAAAGTTTGGACTTCATGTTTCACCTTTCCCTGCTCCCAGAATAAATGCCAAAGCAAGTGCCACTCTCTGCCAAGAGCAAACAACTCATTTTTATCATCAGAAATTAATTATATATATTTTTCTAAGAAAAAGAGACTGTTCCCCTGTTAAAAATGATCAGCTTTTTGGGAATATGAGAACTGCTTTCCTCTCTCACTGGGGTTCCCCAAACAACCATCTCACAGGTGGTTGGAGGAACCTCAGCTCTGCACTGCCTCAGCCTGAGAGTGTCTCAGAACGTAACTTCAACAAAGCTTGAGTATCTACCAGGAAGAAATATCTTGAACTGTATTTTTTAAATAGAAAGACCAGCCAATTTTAGCAGCTGTGACAGGATTAATTTTTAATATGCATAGAGTTTGGATTTTGCTACCTCACTCACAGTATCCTTGTGTCCAGAGGCTATGCTTATATTTAATCTTGTTAAATGGTGTATGACAGTGAAAAATGAAACAAAACCCATTCTTCATTATAATTATGTTTCTCTCCAAACCAATCAATTTGTCATTCTTGTTCATTTGCTGAGGATTAATTCTGTGAAGCTTCAAGAGCATGTGTTTCACCTATAACAAGTAACTCTTGCTTTAAAAGGATGAACAAAAATGACAAATTCAAAAACCACAACAACTTTTGACTAGGAGGAAGTCAGCCATTGCAAAGCTGAGCAAAATTAATGTTCAAGAGATAAGATGAAGCCATGGAGCTGTTCAACTAGGTCATGATGTGCGGTGCAGAGATTTGGATTTAAGAGGCTTAACAAGTTAAACATTCTTAGCCCCTTCATTAGATTTTCCTTATGCTTTAATCGCTCATTTGTACATTGTTTTCCATTGTCTTCAAATGATTCATGGATAACTGGATTTAACAAAAGCTTTCAAAAGGTGATGTAATCCCTGTCAAAACATTAAAAACCCAGCAGTCTGGTGAATGGAAGGAAATGTCGGCTTATTGTTTTAAATATTGATGGGGGTGGTGGTTATGGTTACTGGTTATGGGCACACTGGGTCCTTTGATTATCACCAAATGCCCCTACTGCCCTGCCTCCCATATCATCCTGCCTTTAGCCACGTGGAGGGGAGGAGAACTACCTGCAAAGATGTCTAGGAAGCTTAGCTAAGGCTCACCTTGAGCCAATCAGCATTGCTTCCCTGCTCTAGGAAGAGCTCTAAACTCAGGGACAAGGGTAGCATCACGTAAAACACATTAGTTTGCAGGGTCTTTAAGTTGCCACTTGGAGAAGGAAATGGCAACTCACTCCAGTACTCTTGCCTGGAAAATCCCATGGATGGAGTAGCCTGGTAGGCTATATAGTCCATGGGGCTGCCAAGAGTCAGACATGACTGAGTGACTTCACTTTCACTTTTCAAGCTGCCACTAGCCAGGGCCCATCCCTTCTGGGACAACTCATAAGTTGACCAGCCGTGTTGTGCACACCCCTCCAAGAAAAGATCAAGGAAAACATGAGCTCTAGAACCTGACTTGCCTGAGCCCATCACTGCTAGGCCCAAGACAACAAAGAAAGATCTCTCAGGACTTCCCTGGTGGTCTAGTAGTTAAGATTCCCAGCTTCCACTGCAGGGTGCAGATTCAATCCCTGGTCAGGGAACTAAGATCCCACATGCTGCACAGTGCTGCCAAAGTCGGGAAGAAAAAAAAAGAAAGAAAGAAAAAGAGAAAAAGAAAAGCAAGATCTCTCTCTCATAGGGAAGGGTTGGGAAGCCTTACGTGCAAAGCTTCTTGTGAGCCCAGAACCTTTGCATAAAGGTCACAGAGTTTCTTCAACCTATGGGAAGAGGGGAGAAAAAATAAATAAATGAAAATGAAGAAGGAAGCAAAAGTGGAAGAGGTACCTATGATTCTCATCATTCAAAAAGATTCTGAGCCTCTGAACTTTTGCTTCCACTTGATATTTGATCTTAACTTATCAAAACAAGGCACTTTATTTTAGTTCCAGTATCTGAAATCTACGAGGTCACAAAAAGTTATAATGAAAAGAAAGGGATGCATTGCCTGCATCACCAGGGGCACAGGGCAATTTACTCATTCATCAAAGGAAACCTTGTGTACCTGTTCTCAATTTCCTAAGCACTGGAAATTCTGGGAGGACCAAGATAGGATTCCTGCTACCCTCCTTCTCTCCTCATCCCACTAAGAGGAAATGGGCAAAGTGGAGAAAGAACAACTTTGAATTCTGCTTCTGTCTCTTCCATGATGTGAAGTCTTAAGCAGGTTACTTAAGCTCTTCGACCTTTAGTTTTGTCCACAAACTCGCCTGAATTTTTCACTAATCACGGTAAGACAGTGTGGCCCCAGGACCAGTAGCAACTGCATCATTTGGGAGCTTGTCAGAAATGCAGACTCTCAGATCTCATCCCAGACCTGCCAACTCAGAAACAGCAGTGGCAGCATCTGTGTTTTCACAAACCTTCTAGGTGATTAAGTTTGAGAACCATGGGTAGAAAGCCTATAAAGTTTCCAGTTGAGTAACTGGTTGTTGTTGTTCAGTCGCTCAGTCGTGTCCGACTCTTTTTGACCTCATGGACTGCATGCAGCACTCCAGGCTGCCCTGTCCCTCACTATCTCCACAACAACTGGTACATATGTAATAATGCTTGATAAATGATAGCCCTTAAGAGATCATGAGGGAATCGGATATAAGCCAAAAGTCATAATTAGTTAATTAAGGTACAAGAAAAGACTTATTTCGATTCTGATTTTTATAGAATAGTATTGTTAAATGGGATCTTACTTAAATACAGGAACTCTTTCTACAAATAAAAATATATGAAGATGCCTAGTATATGTATGTATAATTGAGTCACTTTGCTGTGCAGAAGAAATTAACATAACATTGTAAATTAGCTATATTTCAATAAAATAAATTTAAAAAGAAAATTCCTAATTTCTCCTCCCTTCTTCCCTCTCTTCCATCCCTCCTTCCTTCCATCCTTCCTCCCTTCCTTCTACCCTACCATCTCTCTCTCTTTCATTTTTTCTTTCTAATTTCTTTTTACATAAAAGGACTAATTTAGCAGAAGCAGAGGAATAGTCAAACAGAACAAAGAAAATTAAATAGAACTAAAAATATATAAGGGAATTTAGAATCATAAAGGTGAGCATTTTAAACTCATGAAGAAAAGATAGGTTATTTGATACAATGTCACTGGGACAAATGGCTACCCTGAAAGAAGCAAAATTGGACTCCTATGTGACTTCTTACACCAAAATATATTTCAGGAGGATTAAAGATTTACACAGAATAGGCGAAAACAGAAAAGCACTGCAAATGAGTAATTTAAAACAATCTTGAAATGGAAAAGTCTTTTCTATGCATGATAGACCATTCAGAAGCAACGATTTTTAAAAACAGATCAACCTAATTTCATAAAAAGCTAAATCTTTATTATAGTATAAAATGAATAAGCCATACATATGATCAAAAGACATATTGGGAAAAGATCTGTTCCACACACTGGAGATTCAGCAGTGAACCAACCAGACAAAACTTCCTACTTTCATAGATTTTTTTTTTTTTACTGTTTTGCAACATTTTATTTTACTTAATACTGTAATTATTAATATTTACAGATAATACTACTTTCTTATTGGTTTATAACATGTTTTATTGTATGTAATTTGTGTACATTCTTTTTTTCATATTCTTTTCCATTATGGTTTATCACCAGATATTGGAAATAGTTCCCTGTGCTATACAGCAGGACCTTGTTGTCTATCCACTCTATGTACGAGAGTTTGCATCTGCTAATTCCAAACTCCCAATCCATCCCTCCTTGAATCTTAATATTCTAGTGGGGACACTTTTTAGATAAGTGGCCCAATCAGACCTCCATAGCTCTGGCCAAGCACAGTGGTGGCAATAGTCATAAAGCAGCGAGTTAAGAATGGAGGCAGGAGAGGGTGTGCCATAATGTATCCAGGGACTCTTGCGTGTGAACGCTCATCATGTCCAACTCTTTGTGACCCCATGGACTGTAGCCCACCAGGCTCTTCTGTCCATAGTATTTCCCAGGCAAGAATACTGCGGTAGTTTGCCATTTCCTTCTCCAGGGGACCTTCCCGACCCAGGGATCAAACCCATGTCTCCTGCATCTCCTGCATTGGCAGGCGGGTTCTTTACCACTAGTGCCACCTGGGAAGCCCTCCAGGGGCTCTTAGTTGGTAAATATGTTATCAGGGAGGCTCCCAAGGTGGCGCAGTGGTAAAGAATCTGCCTGCCAAAGCAGGAGACACAGCAGACATGGCTTTGATCCCTGGGTTGGGAATGTGCCCTGGAGAAGGAAATGGCAACCTGCTCCAGTATTCTTGCCTGGGAAATCTCATGGACAGAAGAGCCTGGCGGGCTACACAGTCTTTGGACTTGCAGAGTCGGACATGACTAAACATGCACACCATGCCAGAAGCACACCGTGTTATCAGGGGTGGTATGGGAATAAATAGTTGGTAGTGGTGAATACCAACTGCTGAAAGAAATTGCCACCTCCAGGGAACCTAGTCAGTCTGTACCTATACTTTTTCATTGTTATGCATCATTCATGCAGGATGTATGGCAGAGTGCCCTGCAAGGGGTTGTTTGTTTACCTGGTTTTCACCTCCTCCAGTAAGTTTTCAGCTCCTGGGCTATATCCATTTTTGTATTCTCCATAGCCCCTTGCATGGTATCTTATATATGATAAACTCAACAAATATTATTTTGAATACTTTGTTCTTCAGTTATCAGCCTTGTGCCTCTCTACAAGACCCTCATGATGAAACATACCAGACATGTCATGTTAGGAATACACATTAAGCAGTCTCTAAGTTAAAAAGTTAAGTGAAGTTGAAAGTAGGTAGAAAGAAGAAACAGAGAGAAAAAAAGGAGAGGGGTATGGGGTAGCGCAGGAAGGGAGAGAGGTGGAAAGGAAGGAAGGGAGGGAGGCAGAGAGGGAGGAAAGAAAGAACAGATACTTTTTTCCTTACCTTTCCTCCTTAGTAAGACGGGCCAGTTTTCTGGCTTTGTGGGCAAGGATAAATCTAAAACATACAATCAAGAAAATGGGGGAAAATCAATGGATGCTATCATCTTGGGCTCATTTCTATAGCTACACATGTGTCTAGTGTACAAATCAAAAGTAAACCAGAGGAAACAAACAACACACTATCTTATGTTCCATGTTTTACTATTTAGGTGTTACATTCCTGACATTAAAAGATACCTTCTTGTTTTAGGAATTCAAGGGACTAAAAACAGATCACTGGCCTTAATTTTTGCCTGGGGGTATACCATGACTAAGCCATCTCCCCATATATGGATGGTGGTCAATAGGAATACACCCTGGGTCTCAAATGCCTATCTAAGATGTGCCTGAGATTTTACAGTTCCATCCAGTTCTTGTTCTTTGGTTCTGTCTTCAATATGCTTCTCCCAATTGCCCAGCCTTCTAGAATCTGCCTCCATTTCCAGCCCTATGATTGTCCTCAACTAACCAACTGGTTTTGATCTCCCTCTTTTGACCTTTGGCTCTCTCTGAAATAAACTCATACATATCCTAAGACCCATCTCAGTTTTGGCTGCTCCAGGTAATCACCACCTCTCCATCCCCATGACATCCACATCTACGTTGCTCTTCCCTACCAAACTGAGAACTGGGCTGGTCTTGGCGTCTCTCTTACGGGAAATCTCAGCATCCCACATAAGTACCATTGATGCTCATGTAGCCTCCACAAGAAGCCTTCTTAGTGGAATACCATAAGTCAAATCTTCATATCATGCTTTCACAAAAGATAGCTTACCATAATATATCAACTCCCAGTGCTAAACATGAGGAAGAAAACTAGTATAACACAGTTTAAAATGTTATTGATATTTTAATCCCTTTCTAAATTTTTATTCATTGTAAGATATTATTTAAAATTATTTTTTGGCCTTGCCATGTGGCTTGTAGGACCCCAGCAGGGATCGAACCTGTGTCCCCTGTAATGAAAGCAGAGAGTCCTAACCAGTGGACTATCAGGGAATTACCAGAAGACATTATTTGCAGAAAATCAATAAGATCTTTCTTACTGCTGGATTTGGAGAAAAGTCACATTGGGTAAAAAATTATTGAACAAAGTTTGGGACACAATTATTGATAGTATATGAATATACTGTCAATATGGAAGATCATCACACCATCACAAGCATGCCTTACCCTATTATGGCAGGATAGCTGCCATCGGGTTTAGTATCATCCAATGTATAGGCAACTGGAGCTTCCTCTCCTTCAATAATCATGCTTCCACAGTAATCTTGGAGAAAAACAAAATGGAAAAAGACATTCATCACCCTATAAAACTACCTGTAGCAGTTACAATGAAGCATACAGTTTTCAATTTGAGAAGCCCAAAGGATGAAAATAAGACCTATACTCTAAATATATGAAGGCAAATCAAACTGATGTTTGGAGAATGAAGGAGCCAACATTTGGTGAAAAACTCAAATGCTAAGTTCCTCTCTGCAAAGAAGCAATGTGATATCATGAATTAATCTAGGCCACCATTAAATGAAATCTTGTTTTCCCTTACTGTTACCACCTGTGTCCCCATTTCTTTTTTCACAAGAAATTACACAAAATCAAGGATGTGTCGAAGACATGCTAGTCTATTCCTGTAAAATAGAAGGCACCGAACATTCACACTTTATGAGGGGCCACTTAGATGGTGCTAGAGATAAAGAACCCGTCTGTAAATGTAGGAGACATAAGAGATGTGGGTTCGATCCCTGGGTCAGGAAGATCCCCTGAAGGAGGGTATAGCAACCCACTCCAATATTCCTGCCTGGAGAATCTCATGGACAGAGAAGCCTGGGAGGTTACTGTCCAAAGGGCCACAAAGAGTCAGATATGACTGAAGTGACATAGTGTACATGTACTTATTCTAACTAGTTCTTGATTATCTGTAGATAGGGCAATTATCTTGATTCATATAGCACCTCCAGAATAACTTGGGAAACAATTTCAGCTCATTTCTGGACAAACGTGCTTATCTGATTCCCCTCCTGAACAAAAAAGATATGTAATTTTATCAAAAGAATACAACAGAGCAATGGTGAAAATGTCAGGGCAGAATTTTAAACGTTAGAATAAGATCTGACTACAGTGTACCACTCTTCCTGCTCCATCATTTACTAGGAAATTGGGCTTGTTTGAACAAAATTATGGTGGGACACCTTGGAACAAAGGTTGTATAGAAAATCCAATGAGAGGGCTTCAAAATGAGGAATAAAGACTAGAGAAAGAACTTGGAGGATATGCAATGTCCCCAACTTGTGTGTGAGCAGGCACACCTGTAGACCTTTTAACCCGCATTTGCTTCTCTGTCTCCCTTCATGACCCTCCCCACTTTGCATCTGTGAGAATCAACATCCTAGTTGATCACTGGATTGAGGGGCACTTGCATGCCCCTCAGGTGTACTGGGGCTAGAAAAAAACATTGAGAAAAACTGAACTATGGGGAGAAGAAATGTTTAAAGTCTGTCCGAGAAATTAAGAAGATTTAAGAATACAAGAGAAAGAGCTAAGGAATCACCATGTTATAAGAAGACAAGAAAGAAGATAGGATGTGATAAGAGAAAAGAGCAAGGGCACACTGGTCACATAGTCAGCTGAACTGGCTGGGGTGGAGGCCCTGCTTCCTGGGCAGAGACGCTGCTTGGCCTCTGTACCACCCAGGTGCGCTGGGAGGAAGCAAAGGACCAAGGGGCAAAGAGAAGAGTCCTGTTCATGCCAGGACAAGTCATGTGACAACAGTAGTAGTTCTGTCATTTGTAGGTAGAAAGCTGAGGAGTTCTGCCCATGCATAGGGGACTTCTGATTAACTTGGTCCAGCCTTACTCTTAAAAAGGGGCATTCAAGGACATCTAGACATTTAAGAAAGTCCTTTAACAAAAGAAGCAAACAAAAGCAGAAACAAACTAACAAACAAAAAGGAACCCTCAGGAAAAAAAGACAAAGAGTAGAAATACCCGCCAAAGTGGCAAGTAACATCCTCAGGGAGAAAAGAGAAGATATTGTACCTACGGTCAGTGATAAAGAGGACTATTCCCAGGTGGCGCTAGTGGTTTAAAAAAAATAAAATAAAACCTGCCTGCCAACACAGAAGATGTAAGAAATGTGGGTTTAAACCCTGGGTCAGGAAAATGCCCTGGAGGAGGGTATGGCAACCCACTCCAATATTGTTACCTGCAAGTCACACAGATTCAGATATGACTGAAATGACTTAGTACATGCATGCAAAGAGGACTATTCAGATTCAAATAACACATGAGAAGCTTTTTTTAGTGTGGGAGTGTGGAAGGAGGAATGCTGAGCTGATGATCACATTCATCTGGAAGAATGACTGATATTTACCAAGGACAAAATTATAGGAAAAATAATGAAGAGAGAATGTGTATGCGTGCTAAGTTGCTTCAGTGTTATGTGACTCTTTGCGACCCTATGGACTGTAGCCCTCCAGGCTCCTCTGTCCATGGGATTTCTCAGGCGCGAATACTGGAGTGGGTCTCCATGCCCTCCTCCAGAGGATCTTCCTGACCCAGGAATCCAACCTGCATTTCCTGCACTGCAGGCGGATTCTTTACCGCTGAGCCACTGGGGAAGCCCCTTTTATATAGAGTGCTACAAAAAAAAACACATTTGTAACCCAGTGACAAAGATCAGAGAAAAAGAATGGTTGGTCCAGAAAAGCGCATGTAGATATATTTCCTAGTAGGATGAGACCATCATAAACACATTTTTAAAAATGATGCACTGGAAGAAAATATTTGCAACATATGCAGAAAAAAAATTAATGAGCACAGGATAAAGAGATAATTGACAAAATGATTTTACATAGTTCTGAAGCCTTATTAATGATAAAAGTTGCAGATTTTATCAAAAAGAAATGCTCCTATTCAAATCTTCAGAGCGATACAGAAGAAGCTGTTTATTGCAGCATCGTATATAATAGTAAAAACTTAAAAACAATGGAAATGCCTATTATCAGCATAACTACTGGACACATTTTGATAGAGCCATACAGGGAATTACTGTTTGTTCACTTGTTGAAATAAAGTAGATTTAAATGCCAAGATGTGGAGAAATGTCTGTGGTCACGGAGGGAAGCAGCTTAGCACTAGCAAGCTCTCCATGATGGGTCACTGGTTCGTTGGAAAAGATAGATTACTTGCTCAACTGATGCACCAACCCAGTAACAGTCCTAAATAGAATGTCCTGCAAAGGCGGAAGATTAGGAGGCTGCACTGTGGTGGAAAGGGGTAGATACAGTAAGAACTGTCCAAAGGGAAAAATGTGTAACTTCCCCCTTTGCCTTCAGCACAACCTTCCTCTCATCTTCTGTAATCTAGGTCCTCATCTCAGTCCACCCTTCCCTTTGCCCTCAGTCTCAGGTACTGACTGTTCTTACCTGGCCTCCTCTTGGAAGAAAAGGAGCTGTGATGAGGGTAAATGTGATAAGACTCTAGCAGTGCGCTGTTCAATACAGTAGGCATGTGTGGCTTTTGTACATTTGAATTTTTTTTCTTTCTTTAAGCTTTTAAATTTCATATTGGAGTAAAGTTGATTAACAATGTTGTGATATTTTCACACACCAAGGAAACCAGAATTGAAAGAGACACGTGTACCCCAGTGTTCATCGCAGCACTGTTTATATAGCCAGGACATGGAAGCAACCTAGATGTCCATCAGCAGATGAATGGATAAGAAAGCTGTGGTACATATACACAATGGAATATTACTCAGCCATTAAAAAGAATACATTTGAATCAGTTCTAATGATGTGGATGAAACTGGAGCCTATTATACAGAGTGAAGTAAGCCAGAAATAAAAACACCAATACAGTATACTAATGCATATATATGGAATTTAGAAAGATGATAACGATAACCCTGTATGCAAGACAGCAAAAGAGACACAGATGTATAGAAGAATCTTTTGGACTCTGTGGGAGAGGGCGAGGGTGGGATGATATGGGAGAATGGCATTGAAACATGTAAATTATCACATGTGAAATGAATTGCCAGTCCAGGTTCGATGCATGATACAGGGTGCTCGGGGCTGGTGCACTGGGATGACCCTGGGGGACGGGATGGGGAGGGAGGTGGGAAGGGGGTTCAGGATGGGGAACACATGTACACCCATGGCAGATTCATGTCAATGTATGGCAAAACAAATACAATATTGTAAAGTAAAAAAATAAATTAATTAATTAAAAAAAAATGTTGAGATATTTTCAAGGGTATAGCAAAGTGACTCAGTTAATGCATTAATATATATACACACGTATCTATTCTTTTTCAGATTCTTTTCCCATTTAGGTTATTACAGAATATTTAGCCAAGTTCCCTGTGCTATACATTTATGACCTTGTTGGTTATCCATTTTAAACAGAGCAGCATGTACATGTCAATCCCAAACTCCCTAACCATTCCTCCCCACAATCTTTCCCCACAGGGTAACCATAAATTCGTTCTCTAAGTCTGTGAGTCTGTTTCTGTTTTGTAAATAAATTCATTTGTATTTTTTTTCTTTTTAGATTCCACATATAAGTCATATCATATGGCATTTGTCTTTGTCTGGCTTACTTCACTCAGTGTGATAATCTCTAGGTCCATCCACGCTGCTACAAATGGTATTATTTCTCTCTTTTTTAATGGCTGCATAATATTTTTAAACTTAAAGCAATTAAAATGAAGTAGCCATGTGTGGCTTCTTACATTTGACCTTAAAGCAATTAAAATGAAACAAAATTGAAAAATTCAGGTCCTCAGTCTCATTAGCTACATTTCAAGTATTCAATTCTCAACACAAGTGATCAGTGGATGCTGTACTGGAGAGAATCACTCTGGAACATTTCCATCGTTGCAGAATCTAGTATTTTAGTGGGCATCTCTGTAATGTTCTATCCAGCAGAGCAACACACTTATTGAATATCTATTTTACACAGTAGAATCCTGACACAAGGGAGAAATTGCCTGGAAATTTTCAGAATCCCCATCTTTGTGAATGGCTCTATAAACTCGTACTTAAAAAAAATTGTATCAGAAAGTGTTAATAATCTATTTTCACAAAATTTTGTGAAAGGATTAAGTAAACATTATATTGAGTTATGATGTGCTGTGTTAAGTTGCCTCAGTCGTGTACAACTCTTTGAAACCCCATGGACTGTGGCCCATCAGACTCCTCTGTCCATGGGGATTCTCCAGGCAAGAATACTGGAGTGGGTTGCCATTTCCTCCTCCAGGGAATCTTCCCAACCCAGGGATCAAACCAGGGTCTCTTACATTGGCAGGTGTGTTCTTTACCACTAGCACCACCTGGGAAGCCCATATTGAATCATAAAAAGAGTTAATCATATTCTAAGGAAAGTTAATTCCGTGAGTTTGTGCCAATGTACTTTACTTGATGGAACTGACCTTAGAACCTGGATGAATGTTTTATGTCCGCATGCTAACAAAAACAGTTATACACAAATGTGTAACTTTGCACCAAGTTTCTTGGACCTTCTACCAAAGAAAAGTACTCACCCATATTTCTCCAGAAGGGCTCTTTATAATAAACTATACTCTTGATGACTGAACCCAAAGGCACACGAGTGATCAGTTGATTTCTCATCATTGGCAGAGGGGGATTGAAGTGAATCTTCATGCCCAGAACAGGAGGAACAGCGCTAATCACATACTTAGCCTGGAAAAAAAAAAATGGTGTGATTAAACATTGTTGGTGGGTTGGTTTGGCTCTTTTTTTTTTTAATGTTTCTCCCTCATTTTACCTTTGTCCCCCACTTAATCTCTTAACAGAGAAACTAGAAGGGCCCTGTTAAAATCAAAATGAGCTCTGATTGTTCCTTAGTTCAAAACCTCCAATGACTTCCCATCACATTTGGAGTCAAAGCCAAGTTCCTCACAGTCACTTTCAAGGCCATACATGAGAGGAACCCCTGTCACATCTCTGATCTCATCTTCTGTTACTCTTCCCCACAATTCTCTTAATATCACCATTTTTACTACCTTGCTATTACTTCATTATGCCAGGCTTGCTCCTACCTCAGAGCCTTTGCACTGATGTTGAGTCTATCTGAAAAATTATTCTCCAGAGAGCCACCTGGCTCAATCGATCATCTCTTTGGGTTCTGCTCTCAAACATCACCTTCTGAGTGAGACCTTCCTTGATGACCTTATTTCAAATTGCATGACCAATGGCCCACCCCACCTCTGGCATCATCCCCCTGTCCCTTCCCTGCTTGGTTTTTTCCACAGTACTCATCACTATCTGGCATTGTCTATGTTTTAGCTATATATTTGATTACAGCTTTTCTCCTTCACTAGAACATAAATCACATGAAAGCAGGCAATTTTATCTGTTTTGTTCACTGCTATGTTTCCAACTCCTAGAAGAAAGCCAGGCACATAGGAAACACTTAATATGTATTAAATCAATGCTTTCTTTGGTTTTCTAATTCTGCAGGAGCCCAATACAGAGGATTGATAATATATATTTTATAAATCTTCCAACTTAGCCCCAAATATTATGGTTCCATTTTCCTTTCTTTCAGATAGAGGTAGCTTTTTCACTTTGGGCAAAGACATTGTCTGTGAAATCTGGAACGTTCTTGGCTTTATTTACGCTCTGGTTACCTATGGTACTCTGGTCTCCTCCACCTGGTTTAAGGCTCTTGGTTACCTCGTACAATTCATGGTTTAGGGTCTCCACAAGGACATTTTCTCCTGTCTGGTCAATGTGGATCACAGGCCTCTCCAGCTTCACTCGATCCCCCAGGAGTTCCATTATCCGCTCACTCACTTGACCAGATCCACCCACAAATTTCCTCTCCTGGAAAGAAAAAAAAAAGACCCAAGGAGTGAGTAGGAAATATAAAAATAGATACAAATTGCTAAATTGCTAGTTTTCCTCACACATCTTTACTGTGTGAGGTATTTAGCTTCATGTTGCTCTCGTGGCTGTTTTTTTTTTCACCTTTGTTTTCTAACTAATGATGGATGCATCTGTCCTCAGTAGCTTAAGTCGTGTCCTACTCCTTGAGACCCCATGGCCTGTAGCCCGCCAGGCTCCTCTGTCCATGGGATTCTCTAGGCAAGAATACTGGAGTGGGTTGCCATTCCCTCCTCCAGGGGATCCTCCCAACCCAGGGATCCAACTTGGGTCTCCTGCGTTGCAGGCAGATTCTTTACCACTAGTGCCACCTGGGAAGCCGCTTTCAACAAAATCACCGGTTTTCTAACAGCCACATTTCATGCTATGTTCTGATGGGCTCCTAGGCTTCAAATTCAGGTGGACATCCTCATCCTGACTCCCAAGTCCCACCTGCCTGGCCACTGCCCCGGCTCTGTGCCATACCTGCATCCTTTGATTGGGTTGCTGGGTCAATCACTTGCCTGAGCCCACATAGGCCTGTTTCCCCTTTCCTTGTCACTCAGTCTCAGAACCTTGCTGGCCTACCCGTCCCCAGGCCAGCTTACTCCCTGTTACAGTCTGTCTGTCTCACCCTGGGTCAGGTACCTGCTGTCTCTGTGGTCACTGAGGTCATTCCACCTCCCTGCACCCCCTTGTCCCAAGCCCAGGAAAACGCTTCAAAATGTTCTGCATGATTGTACATACATTTGAGCTGACCACTTCCTCCTACATGTTCGGTTCAGCTAAATTTTAAAAAGACTATTTCAAATAGTTCTCAGAAGAAGAAGGTAAAGGAGAAAGAGAATGGAGTGGAAGAAGGAGAAGGGAGATGAGAGGAAGGAAGGGGGAGGAAGAGTAAGGAGAGAAAAGGAAAATGGCTGTCAAGCAGATTATCTAAGAACTCTAATCCATTTCCTACAGTGCCCAGCACAGCCCCTTATACAAGGCTGGGGTTCAGGAAATAAGCAATGAATGAATTCCATGTGGTGTATGTGTTTTTAATTGAAAATATATTTCTGATTTTCTCTGTTGAGCTTTCTAAGAAGTACCCAGTTCATCGGCTGGTCTCTTGCAAACATATTAATCATTGGATGTATATCCAAATGGAAGATTGCAAAAGTATATTAAAAAGCCTATTTTTTAAATGCTATTGGCCACTGGGTTGTGACATTTGGTACCTAACAACAGACTCCCCCTTTCAAAAGTCACTTTGAGCTGCTATGCTTAAACTCCAAAAGCCACAAGTGTGCCTCCAGCTCCGTCTGTTCATGACTGAAGGATGGATAATGGCGATCTTTCAATTAGGTGGTGGTGGTTTTTTATTGGAATGGTCCGGGTATGAATGGGTACCTGCCCTCCATTGGATGTTGAGAAGATCCTGGTCGTGCCCCCACACTGCTTCACATACCATAGGAACCAGAGAGCGGAGACCTCATGGATCTCTGCGGAGACGCAAAGGTTCACAAAGAGAATAGCAAGCTGCTTCGAAGATCTGCTCAGGAAGAAATAAGAGCAACATTGACAAATGCAGGGGAGCATCTTCTTCATTGTCTGGAAATTATTCAAACAGCAAATTTACTTGGCTAAGTGGAATGCAATTTGGCAATTTACAGAAATCCGTAATCACTAGAATTTAATATTATAAAACATGACATCAGAGATTTGGGGAATAAGAGATATACTTTCCCCTTCATCAAAAGACCTAACTCAGAATCAGGCTTCTCTGGTGGCTCAGGTAGTAAAGAATCTGCCTGCAATGCAGGAGACCCAGGTTCAATCCCTTGGTCGCAAAGATCCCCTGGAGAAGGAAATAGCTACCCACTCCAGTATTCTTGCCTGGAGAATCCGATGGACAGAGGAACCTAGTGGGCTACAGTCCATGGGGTCACAAAGAGTCGGGCATGACTTTCCACACACTTGCTTCTTCCAGTCATCCCCATCTCAGTAAAAGGCATCACCATTCATCCACTTGCTAAGGCCAACACTAGAGAAATCAACTTTAATTTCTCTTTCCATCACTCTCCCTCCCACCCAATCCATTGGGAAGTCCGATTGTTTCTCACCACATCACTCCATCTTCATCACTACCAATTTGGCAACCTCTCTTGCCAAGGTTATTGCAATTATTTCCTCCAGACTGGTTCCTGGACAAGGTTCCACTTGTCCACACCTAATATCTATTTACCATGCTTGAAGCCAAAATCTTTTTATTGCCTTTGCCTCTGTGATGCTCTTTTTCAAGTGTAAATCAAGTCACGTCACCCCCCCACCCCACCCCCACCCCCCCCGCTTCTTAAAACTTTCCAGTGGCATCCTTTCAAAACCAGAATAAGATTCAGATCTTTTACCATAGCCTTCAAAGTCCTAAGTGGTCTAATCCATTCCTATGTTTTCTATTTCATCCCGTACCTTCTCTATTTATTCTAATATCGCCTCAGAAAGATGAACTCTGTTTTTAAACTAAATTTTAAAATTTTTGTTCAATTAGTTAATTCTGTAGTTACTTTTGGCTGTGCTAGATCTCCATCGTTGTGTGGGTTTCTCTCTAGTGGCAGCGAGTGGAGACTATTCTCTAGTTGCGGTGTGCAGGTTTCTCACTGTGGGGCTTCTCTTGTTGTGGAGCACGGGCTCTAGGGCTGTGTGGGCTCAGTAGCTGTGGCACATGGGCCTAGTGGCCCTATGGCATGTGGGATACGGGTTCGATCCCTGGTCGAGGAGGATCCCACATGCCACAGAGCAACCAGGCCCATGGACCACCAGCGAAGCCCCAAGTGAACTCTTACATGTTCAGGAAAGTGAGCACCAGCTTCTATATTCCCAGCACACTGGCATTCTCTATCATTTGACCACAATATCATTTAAACTCTTTTCAGGGTCTTATCTTAATTATTGGTTTATTATTTTTTTTATTTCTGTCTCCCACACTAGAATATCATCAGTGAGAAGGGAATCTTAACTTTTTTGCTCACCATAGTGTCCTCTTTAATAAAATAGTCTGGCACATAGTAAGCACTTAATAGATTACTTGTTATATGACTGAATGAACACACGTTGATGAGAAATATCAATTCAACATTACTTTCATTTTATTTATTTATTTGGCCATACCACACAACTTACAGAGCTTCACTCATGTCTCAGGAGTTAAGAATCTACCTGCCAGTGCAGCAGACTCAGGAGACCCAGGTTTGATCCCTGGGTCGGGAGGATCCCATGGGGAAGGAAATGGCAACCCACTCCAGTATTCTTGCCTGGAAAATCCCATGGACAGAGCCTGGCGGGCTACAGTCCACGGGGTCGCAAAGGGTTGGACACAACTGAGCAACTGAACAACAAAACAACTTGTGGGATCTCAGTTTCCCAACCAGGGGTTGAAGCTGTACTGCAGCCTGGAATCCTTAACTACTAGGCCACTAAGGGGAACTCCCTAAACATTATTTTTAAATGATCTATAAGCAAGGAGATCAAACCAGTCAACCCTAAAGGAAATCAGTCCTGAATATTCATTGGAAGGACTGAAGTTGAAGCTGAAACTCCAATACTTTGGCCACTTGATGCAAAGAACTGACTGACTGGAAAAGACCCTGCTGCTGGGAAAGACTGAAGGCAGTAGGAGAAGGGGACAGCAGAGGATGAGATGGTTGGATGGCATCACCGACTCAATGCACATGAGGTTGAGCAAGCTCTGGGAGTTGGTGATGGACAGGTAAGACTGGCGTGCTGCAGTCCAAGAGTCAGACACTACTGAATGACTGAACTGAACTGATAATGCTCAAAGGATATGCTAGGTGATGTACCAAGTGCAAAATTAGTCACAGTTAGCTATTCAGTTATTTTACCACCTAATGGAAGACCAGCCCAAAGAATGGAGGAGGCAAAAAAGAGATGAACTTTTGCTTGAGGTTGGCAGGTAAATGATGAGAAGTTATGTCCTACCTGTAGCCACACCAGAAGGTGAAAGATTTCATGCAATTCCAACAACTCAGTTATGTCTAACAGATCCTAAAATTCACCAGGAGTAATGTGTACTCTGTGATATCTTTAATTAGGACCAACCTCGCTTTTGACTTTGACATAAAGTTTGCATGTTGTTTTACATCTGAGGCAAAATTTGCTACCTGGTAATGCTGACAATCGGAGAAGGCAATGGCACCCCGCTCCAGTACTCTTGCCTGGAAAATCCCATGGGCGGAGGAGCCTGGTAGGCTGCAGTCCATGGTGTCACTAAGAGTCAGACACGACAGAGCGACTTCACTTTCACTTTTCACTTTCATGCATTGGAGAAGGAAATGGCAATCCACTCCAGTGTTCTTACCTGGAGAATCCCAGGGATGGGGGAGCCTGGTGGGCTGCCGTCTATGGGATCGCACAGAGTCAGACACGACTGAAGCGACTTAGCAGCAGCAATACTGACAATGCATGGAATAAATAATACTGTCTTCCACTTATTGAACTCTTTCATACTCCATGGTTTTTTAAACCCACTGTCTTACTGATTTGTTATAAAAATGACAGTTATTTTTCCCCAGTTCACAAGCCCCAAAACTGAGTCTCAGGGAGCTCACTAAATGGTACCACTGTAAACCACATCATACATGATTAAAACCTCATGCTTTTAATACCTCAAAATGCTTTATAATTAATCAGCTGACCTCAAAGGGACTAATCCCCTGACCAAGGGACACCTCTCTACCCTAGTGTACTTTAGCTCTGGAAGTTTGTTGAATCATATAACACACACCAGTTACTTGTGACAATGTTTGCAACCATAACCACCTGGTAGCACTTTTGTGATAGTCCCCATCATTAAGCCTGAAAATAGTGTAATATACATGTTGAAGTGACTTAAAGTTAGTTTTGCAAAATTCCTCATGATAATGGAAGGGACGGAAATTGCTGACTCATGCTTCCTTTGCAGAGGCAATTTTTGTCATCTATCTAAAGCAAATATCCAAAGAATGGTTTAAAATATTACTTCAAAGTAAAAATATCCTTTACTGTTTCCTGATGTCTTGTTTCCTTTGTTCTTTAATTTATAGGTGAATTCGGACGATATAAGGTAAAGGGAGTCAGCTAGATAACGAACATCAAACATAAAAATAGTGCTGTGATTGTTACTGTTGCCACTTTGGTGAGAAAGAAATAACTGGTTTGAAATCAAGGGATATCTGTAAGTCATTCTCTCTGGAGAGTCAGGCCATATCTAATGCTTTATTTGATTTACTCTGGGAGCTTTAGTGGAAAAAGAATTAGAAGAAAAATATCTGAGGGATGGAAGGTCAAGGAAGCTAGTGCAATAATATTTTTGTGTTCCTTGCCCTGTTGACTTTTTAAAAGGTAAACGTTACTATATTTTCTACATGGAAAAAAATAAATATATTTTATAAAATTTGGAAAATTCATAAAAATAAAAAGATGAGAGAATGAGTATCTTCCACATTTCTGCCTCCCCCAAAGATAATCCCTAGACTCATTTCGGTGCATTTTTTTCTAGTTATAGATTTTAAAAAGTATATTTACATAGTTGTGACTATATCATAAATTCAATGTGTTTCTTAAAGCATATTATAAAATGATAATAACAGACAGAATGATCAACACTAATCTTTGAATGTATGACTGTACTTTAGTTTGAATCACAGTAGGTTGGATATGGTGGGGATTTTGTTCAGTTCAGTTCAGTCACTCAGTCATGTCTGACTCTGCAACCCCATGGACTGCAGCACACTTGACTTCAGGCCTCCCTGTCCATCACCAACTCCTGGAGTTTACCCAAACTCATCTCCATTGAGTCGGTGATGCCATCCAACCATCTCACTCTCTGTTGTCCCCTTCCCTTTATTTTATTTATTTTTAAAATATTTATTTGGCTACATTGGATCTTAGTTGCAGCATGTGGAATCTAGTTCCCTGACCACGTATCAAACCTGGGCCCCCTGCATTGGGAGAGCAGAGGCTTAGCCACTGGATCACCAGAGAAGTCCCAAGGGTTACTTCCTTTGAAACCAGGAAATGATCTCATAGTTATCTTGCTTAGGAAAAATTTAAAAATTAGCTTGTGTTCATATAGTCCTAACATCTCAGAATGCAGTATTTTGTCAGCCAACAACCTGAAATATTCACTAACAGGACAAGGCCAAGGACTATGACAGAAAAACTCAGATCTCTATGAGACCAAAGAAATATAATTAGTCTTATCTTCAGTGAGCTTTAAAGCTCTCTGGAGAGAGAAGAACTCATGAATTTATTAAAAGCTTTTTACAATGGGAGTTATAAAATAAATGCAGGTAATAAATACTCATTATATTTTGAAAATCTCATGTATAAAATTTAAAACTGAATACTGCAATTTTATTACCAAAAAACCCTGTTGTATCACAAGCTACATTCTCAAAAAATGTGGTAAATCACATGTGTTAAAATGATGTAATTAATAATAGGCATGATTTCATGACAATAAAAGGGTTTTATTCTTTCAAAATTGGTTGTTTTCAAAGGCTGAAGACATAAGAGTAGTACATGCTCATCACAAACTATTATATAATAATAATGGCAATGATTAAAAACTGGAAGTAACTAAAATGTCTAATGATAATAGATAAACACATTATAATATTCACTTTTCATGGAATAGTCTGCAACCATGAAATATGGTGTTTGATGAAGAATTTTAATTACTCGGACAAATGTTTGCACTGTAATATATGTTTTAAAAAAAAGTTCTGATGGATGTCCATTGCTTGCAGTGCATATACTGTTTTCTTTTTAGAAATGAGATCACATTGTACATACTTGATTATAGCCTGCTTTTCTATTTGTTTAATAATACAATTTTTTCAAGCCATTAAATATTCTTCTACAACAAAATTTTAAAGATTTTAGGGTATTCCAATTTTCAGACAAAGCATAATTAATTTCAATCTTCAATTTGGGGATCTTTTGATTTTCCTTTTAAAAATAATGCTTTGAGGAAATTTCCTGGTGATCCAGTGGTGAGGACTCTGCTTCCACCGTCAAGGGCCTGGGTTTGATTCCTGTTCAGGGAACTAAGGTCCTGCAAGCCACGTGGCCAAAATAATAATAATAATGCTTTGAATTTCCCTTTCTCTCTCCTTTTTTCTCTCCTTCTTTAAGCTAAATTTTTAAAAGTTGAATTTGCATATGAAAACATATGTACATTTTATGTCTTTTGATTATTTCCATATCTCAGATTCAGATATCCCTAAAATCTTTTTTACTTTTAGTTGCCAGAGCTCCAACTTCCCTCCCCAATGCCTAGAGAATGAAGATATCAACCGCAGAGTCATATTCCCAACTAATGCTGTTTAGCATGGGCAAATACCCTCATTGCAATTCCATTTTCTTTGTTTACCACAAATTCACCATATGCTTGAGATTCAATCCTTTCCCTTTTCCCTGCTGTCCAAGATCAGTGAGGCCTCTCCATCATGTCTGTCTATACAGCTTCCACAACTCTGCCAACTGCAATTTAATACTTGACTCATGCACACTTTCTTTCAATGCTACATGTTTCTCCTTAATGGGGAGTAGTCATCCATGTTTCCTGGATACTTGTGAATGATCCAGAGAACTTCTCTAGAAGTTCCTCTTCAAAGCCTTAAAGAGTTGCACCCCATTCCATAGGTGTTTGAAATGTATATCCTGATACACTATCTCCATACCTGACCTTTAGCAAGGAGTACAAAACTATCTTTACTTCAACAGCTTGATAAATGAGATCTTTAAGCTGTTCCTTTTTTAAAAACACATATTTATTTTTAATTATTTACTTATTTATTTTGGCCATGACATGTAGGATCTTAGTTTCCCCCACCAGGGATTAAAACAGTGCCCCCTGCACTGGAAGCACAGAGTCCTAACTACTGGACCACCAGGGAAGTCTCCCTTAAAGCTGTTCTAAATAAAAGAGATGGCACATTCTAGACTGTCCTGAGGACTTTATGGGCCAATATCACCTTTGTGATGCAAACCTATTTCAAAGAAGTAAGTTTGATGTATAGACACCTTTAGGACAATGATCCCAATATTTTTCAGCCCTCCACTTGACCAACTGTGGTTTTAGACATAAAACAGCTCTTTATCTCAGAGCTGCTGAATGGAATTGCTAAATACATCTGAAAGTGGATCACAGTCAATGCCTGTGCCTGATGGCGAGTCTTACTCTGTCCAGCAGATCTTGTCCAGCAACTCCTTCATTGTCATCAGGTCCCACTGTTCTGCAAGGGGTGCCTTCCACGGGGCATCACTGGGAATCTACATTCGGGGGATGATTCAGAGGGGAAAAAACAAATGCAATTTTCCATTTTAAATTACCATTTCAATAGGATTAAAAACTCTAACTTAAAGAAAATTCCAAATTCCCTCAATAGTGGTTTTTATTGCACAATCCATTTCCTATTCCTATTCACTCAATCCATATTTAATTTATGCTAACCTTTCCTCCACCATAAATCGACGTGATGCTGTAATCAGGTGGTTTCCAAATAACTACTAAGTTACTAATTTAGAGAGAACAATTCAGAAAGTCAACACCTTAACAAAGATCAGCCAGTTGCACCAAATCATGTTTAAACTGGACCTTCAGGTGTGTTTACTCTGTGTGTGTTTACTTAGGAGATGCAGGTTTGGGCATGGTGATGACTCAAAGATCCAGAAATCTTATTTGCTATTTCTGAAGATATTCTACATTAGAAACATTATCACAGGAAAGCTGAATGATATAAAATCTTCCCTCCGCCCCCCGCCATTGGTAGTATACAAATAGGAGCCTGTTGGACATCTCATTCTTTTAAGGGTTAGAAACAAGTTTGTTCATCCATCTCACAAACCTTTACTGTGAGTCACTGTGCTACACAATGTGCTAGGCATTGGTGACATGTTTCACCTTCTTTCAAGGACTAAACTTATCATGAAGAATACAAATGTCATCAAAGAAGCTTGTGGAAGTTTTACCTCTCGTCCCATGTCATCCATCGTCCTCCAGAGGTTGTTATGATCTAGGTAGGCAATAGGATTCCACACAGATGGGAATGAGCCCCTGAAGGGGTAGGATTTGCCCTGTGAGATACAAGATATTTTTCAAAGGAAACATTTACTTCGATGGAAAAGTAGTTAAATACGCTAAGCTGTTAAATAGCTGTAAGCAAAATCATGTTGTCAGCATGTGCATGCTAAGCCGCTTCAGTAGTGTCTGACTCTTTGCAACCCTATGGACTGTAGCCCACCAGGCTCCTCTGTCCATGGGATTCTCCAGGCAAGAATACTGGAGTGAGTTGCCATTTCCTCCTCCAAGGGATTTTCCTCACCCAGGGATCGAACCCAGGTCTCCTAAATCTCCTGCGTTAGCAGGAGAGTTCTTAACCACTAGCACCACCTGGGAAGCCCCCTATCAGTTTGTGATAGATACTCAAATGTTTTAGTTCCTTGTGTCCTCAGAACTTAACTTTTAAGCATGAAGATTTCCAGCAGAATTCCCTGTTACTAAATAAATTTGGTGCCACACCCAACATAATAGAGAAGCTACTTTCTGAAACTGGAACTCTTACCATGTATAAATGCCAGTACAGAAGTGAGGTTACCTAATCTCATTTTCCAATGGTACTTACAAATATCTCAGAGCCAGGATATCCCTGCATGGTGGAGGGTCAGAAAATGGAAACTATAAATATTACACAAGTTAGAAGGGGATGGAAAACCAATTGCTGGAATGGAAATATCTCTAGGAAGAGTCACAAAAGAGGACCCAGCAAGTTTTTCCCAGGAATAGATACATTAGGTCAACACAAGAGTTCCCAAGGATCAAGGTCAAAACAAAAAGAAGAGACAACTTAGGGAGTTCCCTGGTGGTCCACTTAGGACTCCTAACTTTCACTGTCATGGCCCCAGGTTCAGTCGCCGGTTGGGGAACTAAGATCCTGCAAGCAGAGTACAGCCACACACACAATAACAGACGATTTCAAGGATCTCTTTGTGACATGTTTACACTACCTGGTGCTTCCAAGAGAGTAGGGATACCTCAACACAGAGATAAAAGGCATATATTAATATTTCTGCAAAGATTACTATATGGCAGCATGTAAGTCATCTCTGGGAAACTTAACTTGTTAATGCTGGAAGAAAACTACCATTAATCACTTTTGGTTTATTTGAAAACCTGAGTCAGAAGTCAGGATGTGTATTCTGACATCATCTTGCAACCAAATTGGAGTAACTCAAGGTTCACAATCAACCCATATCTCACAATAGTCTCAGTCATTCAGCGAAGTTTCATCTCATACTGATTTTGCGCTCACAGAAATAATTTTAATTACAAACTCTATGGTCATATTGCTCTTTCTCCAACAATGTCCTAAGGTTCTCAGGGAAGAGTTATCATATAGGCTTACTTTTCTTCTATTAGTCAAGATTCTCCAGACAAACAAAGCCAATTGAATGTGTGTGTATGTGTGTGTGCATGGGAGTGATGAGAGAGAGAGATTAATTTAAGGAATTGGCTCAGGCAATTGTAGAGGCTTGGCAACTCCATAATCTACGGGGCAGGCTGGCTAGCTGGAAATTCAGGGAAGAGTTGCAGTTCAAGTCCAAAGACCATCTGCTAGCAGAATTCCCTCTTCCTTGGGGAACCTCAGTGTTGTTCTGTTAAAACCTTTAACTGCTTGGATGAGGTCCACTCACATTATGGAGGGGAATCTGCTTTATTCAAAGTCTAATTTAAATGATAATCTCATCTAAAAAAATACCTGCAGAGAAGCATCTAGAAGAGTGTTTGATCAAATATCTGGGTATTGTGGCCTAGCGAAGTTGACACATAAAATTAACTACTACACATTTCAGCCAGCAAAGACTTTATCTGCAGTGCATGAGACCCGGGTTCCATCCCAAGGTCGGGAAGATCCTGGCAAAGGGAATGCCTACCCACTTCAGTATTCTTGCCTGGAGAATTCCATGGACAGAGGATACAGTCCAGGGGATCACAGAGTGGGACAAGACTGAGTAACTAACACTTTCATGAGGTATAATTCACATACAATGAAACTATTTTAAATGCACCATTTGGGAAGTTTTTGACACACTGTATGCACCTGTGTAACCATTATGACAGTCAAGATATAAAACATTTCCATCACCCCAGAAAGTTCTCTCCTACCCCTTCCCAGTCAATTCCTATTCCCTTTCTGCCCCCAGACAACCACTGATCAGTTTTTTGTCTCTATAGATTGGTTTTGCCTGTTCTAGAATTTTTTTTTTAACAAATGGAATCATGCAGTATGTATGATTCCACATTTATCTGGCTTCTTTTGCTCAACATGGTGTTCTTGAGGCTCATCCATGCTGCAGTGGTCCTTTTTGATTGCTGAGTGTTTCACTGTATGGATGCACCATGGTTTGTTTATCCATTCCTCCGCTGATGATTATTTCCAGTTTTGATTCATTGTGAATAAAGCTATTATGAACATCCTTGTACAGGTCTTTTTGTCACACACATACACACATACATATGTATTTTTTTTCTTTTGAATAAATGCCTAGGAGTGGAATGGCTGAGCTGCATGGTAGCTGTACATTGAACTTTTCAAGTTTAATAGTTTCCCAAAGTGATTCTACTGCTTTACATTCTCACCAGAAATGTACAAGAGTTCTACTTGCTCCACAGCCTGATCAACACTTGGTTGACTTTTATGTTTTAAGTACCCTTTTGATTTTAGAATATTAGACTTATGGAGAAATTGCAGAGACAGTACAGAAAGTGTCCTTATTCCTTTCAACTAGTTTTCCCTAATGCTAATATTGTACATTACCACTGTACATTTCTGAAAACTTGGATCCACAGGATCATTCGTTACAAAGGACATGTGAGTCCCACCCCAGCACTGCCTCTCCAAAGCTGATTGACATGGAACAAGTAAGTTGCTTGATCTCATTAGGCTCCATATATCAATCTTTCCAACTCGACAACTCTTGGCCCCATCATCTTCCTTCAGGAAGTATGTCCAGATTACCACAAACAACTGGGTTAGGGGGCCTTCTCTTTGTCCCAGAGCTCTCCTGCCACTAACTCCACTGCACCAGTGTCATTTTACCACTCTGTGTTACCCACTGGACTTTAAGCTACAAGATCACACACTCTGGAGCCAATCTTATGATTAAGTCATGTCTCTGCCACTCACTAGCTATGTTCAGCTGCTTAAGCTCTCTGTCCTCAGTTTATCCATGTGTAAAATGGGATGACAGTCACTACCTCATAGATGTACTGCAAAGATAAAGTGAGATGACTCACGTGAGTTACTCTGACAACTGGCATATTGTCAGTTCTCAACAAATAATGTTGTTGTTATTCCTGCAGCGGTTACCACTGCTGTAATTATTATTTTTGCATGTCTAGGACCTGTGGGCATAGATTTCTGGCACACAGTAAGTTCACAATAAATGTTGGATATCATCTCAGGTGTGTGACCTTGAACTTACTTATTTGACACACAATGTCCTAAATTCTAAGAAAGATCTCTGGTCTTAGTCTTTTTGGGCTGCTCTAACAACAACAAAATACAATACACTGGGTGTTTAGGAATAACAGAAATTTATTTCTCAAAGTTCTGGAGGTTGGGAAGTTCAAGGTCAAGACACTGGCAAATGTGGTGTCCGGTGAGGACCAACTTCCTGGTTCACAGATGATCATCTTCCTGCTGTATCATCACACTGTAGAAGAGACAAGGGACCTCTCCAGGTCTCTTTATAAGGGCACTGATCTCATTCATGAGGACTCTGTCCTTATGACCTAATCACCTCCCAAAGGCTCTCTCTTCTAACACTATCTCACTGCAGGTTAGGATTTCAATATATGAATTTGAGGGAGGGCACAAACATTTGGTTTATAGCAGGTTTCCTATGCTTTTATTAACATCTTTATTTTTAAGTTCCCTCCCCTGGCCCCTGAAGCTCTCCACCATCAATCCTTGCCCCCCTTCCCACTACACACCAGAGATGCACTTATAAAAGGAGTTAAGAGATAGAACTAGCACAGTAAGGAAATACGACAGGCTACCTCGCAAAGTTAAATAAGTTAAATAAGCAGGGTGACAATATACAGCCTTGACGTACTCCTTTTCCTTTTTGGAACCAGTCTGTTGTTCCATGTCCAGTTCTAACTGTTGCTTTCTGACCTGCATACAGATTCCTCAAGAGGCAGGTTAGGTGGTCTGGTATTCCCATCTCTTTCAGAATTTTCCACAGTTTATTGTGAGCCACACAGTCAAAGGCTTTGGCATAGTCAATAAAGCAGAAATAGATGCTTTTTGGAACTCTCTTGCTTTTTCGATGATCCAGTGGATGTTGGCAATTTGATCTCTGGTTCCTCTGCCTTTTCTAAAACCAGCTTGAACATCAGGGAGTTCACGGTTCATGTATTGCTGAAGCCTGGCTTGCAGAAGAATTTTGAGCATTACTTTACTAGCATGTGAGATGAGTGCAATTGTGCAGTAGTTTGAGCATTCTTTGGCATTGCCTTTCTTTGGGATAGGAACGAAAACTGACCTTTTCCAGTCCTGTAGCCACAGCTGAGTTCTCCAGATTTGCTGGCATATTGAGTGCAGCACTTTCCCAGCATCATCTTTTAGGATTTGAAATAGCTCAACTGGAATTCCATCACCTCCACTAGCTTTGTTCATAGTGATGCTTTCTAAGGCCCACTTGACTTCACATTCCAAGATGTCTGGCTCTAGATGAGTGATCACATCATCATGATTATCTTGGTCATGAAGATCTTTTTTGTACAGTTCTTCTGTGTATTCTTGCCACCTCTTCTTAATATCTTCTGTTTCTGTTAGGTCCATACCATTTCTGTCCTTTATCGAGCCCATCTTTGCATAAAATGTTCCCTTGGTATCTCTAATTGTCTTGAAGAGATCTCTAGTCTTTCCCATTCTGTTGTTTTCCTCTATTTCTTTGCATTGATCGCTGAAGAAGGCTTTCTTATCTCTTCTTGCTATTCTTTGGAACTCTGCATTCAGATGCTTATATCTTTCCTTTTCTCCTTTGCTTTTCACCTCTCTTCTTTTCACAGCTATTTGTAAGGCCTCCCCAGACAGCCATTTTGCTTCTTTGCATTTCTTTTCCATGAGGATGGTCTTGATCCCTGTCTCCTGTACAATGTCACGAACCTCATACCATAGTTCATCAGGCACTCTATCTATCAGATCTAGGCCCTTCAATCTATTTCTCACTTCCACTGTATAATCATAAGGGATTTGATTTAGGTCATACCTGAATGGTCTAGTGGTTTTCCCTACTTTCTTCAATTTCAGTCTGAATTTGGTAATAAGGAGTTCATGATCTGAGCCACAGTCAGCTCCTGGTCTTGTTTTTGTTGACTGTATAGAGCTTCTCCATCTTTGGCTGCAAAGAATATAATCAATCTGATTTTGGTGTTGACCGTCTGGTGATGTCCATGTGTAGAGTCTTCTCTTGTGTTGTTGGAAGAGGGTGTTTGCGATGACCCATGCATTTTCTTGGCAAAGCTCTATTAGTCTTTGCCCTGCTTCATTCCATACTCCAAGGCCAAATTTGCCTGTTACTCCAGGTGTTTCTTGACTTCCTACTTTTGCATTCCATCCCCTATAATGAAAAGGATATCTTTTTGGGGTGTTAGTTCTAAAAGGTCTTGTAGGTCTTCATAAAACCGTTCAACTTCAGTTTCTTCAGCAGTACTGGTTGGGGCATAGACCTGGATAACTGTGATATTGAATGGTTTGCCTTGGAGACGAACAGAGATCATTCTGTCATTTTTGAGACTGCATCCAAGTACTGCATTTCGGACCCTTTTGTTGACCATGATGTCTACTCCATTTCTTCTGAGGGATTCCTGCCCGCAGTAGTATATATAATGGTCATCTGAGTTAAATTCACCCATTCTAGTCCATTTTAGTTCACTGATTCCTAGAATGACACCACCCTTATGGCAGAAAGTGAAGACGAACTACAAAGCCTCTTGATGAAAGTGAAAGAGGAAAGTGAAAAAGTTGGCTTAAAGCTCAACATTCAGAAAACAATGATCATGGCATCCGGTCCCATCACTTCATGGGAAATAGACGGGGAAACAGTAGAAACAGTGTCAGACTTTATTTTTGGGGGCTCCAAAATCACTGCAGATGGTGACTGCAAGCCATGAAATTAAAAGACGCTTACTCCTTGGAAGGAAAGTTACGACCAACCTAGATAGTATATTCAAAAGCAGAGACATTACTTTGCTGACTAAGGTCTGTCTAGTCATGGCTATGTTTTTTCCTGTGGTCATGTGTGGTTGTGAGAGTTGGACTGTGAAGAAGGCTGAGTGTCGAAGAATTGATGCTTTTGAACTGTGGTGTTGGAGAAGACTCTTGAGAGTCCCTTGGACTGCAAGGAGATCCAACCAGTCCATTCTGAAGATCAACCCTGGGATTTTTTTGGAACGAATGATGCTGAAGCTGAAGCTCCAGTACTTTGGCCACCTCATGCGAAGGGTTGACTCATTGGAAAAGACTCTGATGCTGGGAGGGATTGGGGGCAGGAGGAGAAGGGGACGAAAGAGGATGAGATGGCTGGATGGCATCACAGACTCGATGGACGTGAGTCTGAGTGAACTCCGGGAGTTGGTGATGGACAGGGAGGCCTGGCGTGCTGTGATTCATGGGGTCGCAAAGAGTCGGACACGACTGAGCGACTGAACTGAACTGACCTTGCAAAGACAGAGTACACCCAAGGCTGGCACTTCAAGACCTCTCTCTGGACTATTTGGGTCTTCAGGTAAAGGAGATCAGAAAGAGGTAAAACCACAAGCAGGTTGAATAATCACCCCTTAAATGGGAAGAACAGCCCATTTTTGCTGCAAACCCCTTTAGGACCAAGAATCAGTTCAATTCAGTTCAGTTGCTCAGTCGTGTCTCACTCTTTGTGACGTCATGGACTGCAGCATGCTAGGCCTCCCTGTCCATCACCAACTCCCAGAGTCCACCCAAACCCATGTCCATTGTGTCGTTGATGCCATCCGACCATCTCGTTGTCTGTTGTCCCCTTCTCTCGCCTTCAATCTTTCCCAGCATCAGTGTCTTTTCAAATGAGTCAATTCTTCACATCAAGTGGCCAAAGTACTGGAATTTCAGCTTCAACATCAGTCCTTCCAATGAACATTCAGGACTGATTTCCTTTAGGATGGACTGGTTGGATCTCCTTGCAGTCCAAGGGACTCTCACGAGCCTTCCCCAACACCACAGTTCAAAGGCATCAATTCTTTGGCACTCAGCTCTCTTTATAGTCCAACTCTCATTTCCATACATGACCACTGGAAAAACCATAGCCTTGACTAGATGGACCATTGTTGGCCAAGTACTGTCTCTGCTTTTTAACACACTGTCTAGGTTGGTCATAACTTTTCTTCCAAGGAGCAAGCATCTTTTTATTTCATGGTTGCAGTCACCATCTGTAGTGATTTTGGAGCCCAAGGAAATAAAGTCTGCCACTGTTTCCACTGTTTCTCCATCTATTCGCCATGAAGTGATGGGACCAGATATCATGATCTTTGTTTTCTGAATGTTGAGCTTTAAGCCAACTTTTTCACTCTCCTCTTTCATCAAGAGACTCTTTAGTTCTTCTTCCCTTTCTGCCATAAAGGTTATGCCATCTGTGTATCTGAGGTTATTGATATTTCTCCCAGCAATCTTGATTCCAGCTTGTGCTTCCTCCAGCCCAGCGTTTCTCATTATGTGCTCTGCATATAAGTTCAATATGCAGGGTGGCAATATACAGCCTTGACATACACCTTTTCCTATTTGGAACCAGTCTGTTGTTCCATGCTCCAGGACCAAGAATGGAGGGGAAGAAATTAACAGTCAGACAGACAGGTTATTCAGCCCTTTGTGTGTGCTTGTTTTCACAAACACTTTGTTTCTGCCAGAAATCACCAGCAGATGACTTGAAGAAGCATGTGAGCCCAGCACATTTGGTTAATTGGTGTCCGCTCTGTCACTGCCAAGGTCTGTACCAACAGCCATGGTAGCTGCTGGGAACATAAAAGCAGTGGCTTCAGAAATTGTGAACTTCCATGTGATGCATGTGGTTTGGCCCAGGAAAAGGTGAAGAACAGCTTTTGGGTGAGGGCAGAGTTATCATGACTTGCACAGAGAGCCCCATCCAACAACAGTGACCTATTTCTCCTTCCTGGTTAACCTTCGACCCATTGTGAGATGGGTACCTCTCCACTATCCCTCCCTCCTTTCTCAAGGATAACACCTTTGTAAAGCACACATCATATGGAAAGGATATGAAGGAGGTGGGCGAGGGGCTTCCAAGACTGCACTTGATAGATGCCAGCTTAGCAGCCCATTTGAGACGTCACCCCCACTGAAGGCCAGGCATTCAACTGGGTCCTAAACACAGTGGGGGCTGCACCAACAGCAATCATTCTGGCAACATGATGGGGTCAGAGATCAGCTGCCAAAGCCTTCCTAAATCAGGAATGCTCATAGACAGGAGATGTGTTCAGAACTCTAAAGCCAAAACCAAAGTGAGAAGTGACCACCACAAAGAGCTCTGTGTGAGTAAATGGAAACCAAACAATGTACAAAGAGTACTGTGATGAAGAAGAATAAAACACTTTACCCTTTTTATGTGCTCATTTACTGACAGTCCTTGGTGTCTTACATCCAAGCAAGTAGAACCTTAGCTAAGTTTATAAAAGCGATTACATCCTTCGGTGTCTTCGGGGTACTGTTTCCAAGACGCACAGCAGAAACCCAAGTCCATGGATTCTCAAATCCCAGGGCAGGCCCTCTGTATCTGTGAGTTTTATATCCACGGATTCAACCAACCACGATCATAAATATAATACATGATCTGTGGTCGGTTGAATCTGCAAACATGGAGAGCCAACTGTATTGTTGTATAAGATTACAGAAATCTTATGATGAACCCAAGAAATAACTATTATTAGAGCCATAAAAACTCAAGTCTTCAAGCTTCAGAGAATAAGTAGGGGAAGCAGGGAAAGGTCTAAATTTATTTGACATGACCAAAGATACTGTGAGAGTTTTGTGCCTCAGATTCAGCTTTTGTAGAAACATTCCAGTGATTATTACTATTTAGAATATTGTCCAGGGAGGCCTGTCTCATCTGAGGAAATCATGGGAAGACATCACAGTAAGTCCCCAGCTCAGGGACAAAGCAACATATCACAACAGATTGAATGCCAAAGGCAGATAGGAGAATCCAGCTATTTCCTCTTCAGCCAGGTGGGAAAGACACACAAAAATGAAAATCAATGCCACTCACTCATGTGTTTGCCTTAGAAAACATCTTTTTTTTTTTCCCATAAAACTATTTTAACTTGTCATAGGGGTATTGTTGTTACTTTAGGTGAATTGGGCTTTCATGGTGTCTCAGCTGGTAAAGAATCCACCTGCAATGCAGGAGACCTGGGTTCAATCCCTGGGTTGGGATGATCCCCTGGAGAAAGGAAAGGTTACCCACTCTAGTATTCTGGCTTGGAGAATTCCATGGACTGTATAGTCTAGTGGACTATATATGGTCTACTCAAATGGACTATATATAGTCTAGTCAAAGCTATGGTCTTTTCAGTAGTCATGTATGAATGTGAGAGTTGGACTATAAAGAAAGCTGAGTGCCAAAGAATTAATGCTTTTGAACTGTGGTGTTGGAGAAGACCCTTGAGAGTCCCTTGGATTGCAAGGAGATCCAACCAGTACATCCTAAAAAAAAATCAGTCCTGAATATTCATTGGAAGGACTGATGCTAAAGCTGAAACTCCAATACTCAGGCCACCTGATGTGAAGAACTGACACATTAGAAAAGACCCTGATGCTGGGAAAGATTGAAGGCAGGAGGAAAAGGGACGACAGAGGATGAGATGGTTGGATGGCATCACCAACTCGATAGACATGAGTTTAAGCAAACTCTGGGAGTTGGTGTTGGACAGGGAAGCCTGGTGTGCTGCAGTCCATGGGGTCTCAAATAGTTGGACACAACTGAGCAACTTTCACTTTCACTTTAGGTGAATTAATAGATATTGTTAAAAACTCTCAGTTTTGATTCCTAATATGGAAAATACAAACAGATTGAGTCACTTGAGCCAAAGCTACTTGAAGTTCTCAGTAATTTTCAAGAATGTAAAAGTCTGAAAAGGGCTGAAACAGAAGCACAGGAGAAGGGATGCAGGGTGGCTTTACAAGACCAAAGAATGGATTCAAAACAGGCTCTGAAACTTGATAGCTGTGTGACTACAGGCAAGTTGCTCAACATTTGTGTACTCCTATCCTTAGATTTGGAATAATGGTACCCATCTCACAGGGGTATTATAAGAATTAACCCAAATGATACAGAGCAAATAGGATGCACTCACTAAATGGATGGTGCTGACAGTTCTAGGATCATGAGGCATGCCCTGTCATTTATACAACCACTTCTTACCCATAAATCCAGGTTTATCAATTAATCTCCTTTGGGTAAATTCCTAGAATCAGAAAACCTAGCATGGAGATTGATGTGTGACATTTTAAAGGAAATTTGCAGACAACCAGCAACCAACTTGATTATCTCATGGCCTTATTTTGTAGCCTTTGAGCCATGCAAGCCTATTGAAAACACCTGAAATCTGCCTTCTTGGCCCGTAATGAGATGGGCTGGCTTGGCAGGCACACACATCACTAACGACAGTGACAATCCTGATGTTCCAGGTGTTCTTGCCCTTCTCCTGACCCTCGTTCTCTGGAGGCAAAGACCACCCACCCTGAATTCAGTCCCATCTGGGAAGCCCTTTTGCCATCTTATTTCCCACATTGATGCAAAAAACTTACTCATTGGAAAAGATCCTGATGCTGGGAAAGATCGAAGGCATGAGGAGAAGGGGAAGACAGAGGATAAGATGGTTGTATGGCATCACTGACTCGATGGACATGAGTTGGAGCAAGCTCCAGGAGTTGGTCATACACAGGGAGGCCTGGCATGCTGCAGTCCACGGGGTCGCAAAGAGTCAGACACGACTGAGCAAATGAACTGAACTTCCCAAGCTGACCTCAGTCTCTACAGTAAGAACAGGTGAGGCCAAGCTACTTTCAGTTCTCAGTAATCTTCAAGAATGAAAAGAGTCTAAGAAGGGCTGGAACACAACTACAGGAGAAGGGGTACAGGGTGACTTTTAAAAGTCTAAACAACAGATTCAAAACAGATTCCTTCTCAGTGTCTCCTCTGCTGTTCATGGAAACCATGCCTTCCTCCTGGGAGCCAGAACCAGCCACCTGGCGAGAACGCAGTCATTTTTACAGCTCTTGGCAAGGACTCCGATCGAGTCACAGACAAAACAGGAGGAGGACTGAGCTTAACTTTTGATCTATATTTCCAGTTTGGAAGAAAAGAAATTTAGGCTTCCCTGGTGGCTCAGAGGTTAAACCGTCTGCCTCCAATGCAGGAGACCCAGGTTTGATCCCTGGGTCGGGAAGATCCCCTGGAGAAGGAAATGGTAACCCACTCCAGTATTCTTGCCTGGAGAATCCCACGGATGGAGAAGCCTGGTAGGCTACAGTCCACGGGGTTGCAAAGAGTTGGACATGACTTCAATTTCACTTTCATGGAGGAGGAGGGCAGGAAGCTCTACTTAGACAAATGGCTTTCTTCCTCTGTTAATGTGTTCTCATTTCTAAGTGCTTGGAGCCTGGTGTCAACACTGTGTTCTGATTGCATCATCACATGGATGAAGCTGGAGGGAGGCATAGACAACGACACTTAGTACAGGAAAGGCCTGGAGTGGTTAGGTAACTCACTCACCTTGGCCAGGCCAGCCTGACTTTCTCACAACAGGAGGTCTTGATAAGGAATAGAAAGCTACCTCCAAAAAATAACCAGGAGAATTTGGGAGATGCCGAAAGAGGGAGGAGATGAACAACCTCCCAGAAATCCTCATGCTGGATTCCATCTTGGCTGAGAGATCCACACCACCTGAAAGGACCGTGAGTCAGACCAAGCAAGGTGACTAGTTAGGGACAACCAGGAAGCTAACATCATCACCATAAAACCTGAGACTGCAATCTACATGACAGAGCAGTTCTCCTGGGTCCCCTTACCCTCCTGCTCTCCTCCTGGGCACCCCTTCCCAATAAAGTCTCTCACTTTGTCAGTACGTGTACCTCCTCGGGCAATCCATTTCCAAGTGTTAGACAGGAGCTCACTCTTGGGCCCTTGAAGGGTCCCTCTTCCTGCAACAGAATTGTCCATGTAGGGAGAAATAGGGAAGGTGGTTGTGATAGTGGCTGAAACATTAGGCAAAGTTCTGCAGGAATTATAATAACATTAACAGCAACAGCTAATAGTGAATGTTTACCCCATTCAGACCTTGTTCTGTATACTTTGCATGTATTACTTCATTAATCTTCACAGCCACCCTTTCAGATGGAGAAGCTGAGACACAGAGAGGTAAAATAATTATCAAGGTCTCACAACTACTAAGTGGCACAGGATTGAAATTCAGACATTCAAAAGTCAATGCTCTTGATCACGAAACTTTCCAGCCTTTAATTAGAATTATTGAATACCATTTGCCAGACACTAGGTTAATGGTTTTACTTAAATTAATTCTCACAACCCAGTGAGTAAATTGCTAATTGTATGTTTCACTTTACAGATGTGTTCTGAAGCACACAGAGGATGAGTAATATGTTCAAAGGTCACACAGCTTGCACGCAAGTAGAACAGAACTTAATCTCAGGTTTGTGGGTTTAGAGCTCAAGCACTTACTTAGATCTCAGCTCTGTGAGCCGCTGCTCAAGAAGGTCTCTGGCAGATATTTAGATCCAGGAACCACTTGAGATTCTTACAAACCAGGTGGAAGCTAATGATGTGTTCAATAACCTGCCAGATCTTTTCTGTGACTCTCCAGGCAAAGACCAGTCCACCTCCCTCCTCAGATGACTTCCATGCCAGTTCATTAGCTCACAGATACTTCTTTTTCTTTCTTCTTTTTTTTTTTTTTTTTTGTTGTTGTAAAACAAGACACAGACATAAAGAACAGACTTTTGGACTCTTGGACTGGGAGAACGAGAGGGTGGGATGATTTGATAGAATGGCATTGAAACATATGTTACCATATGTAAAATAGATAACTAGTTGCAAGTTTGATGCATGAAGCAGGGCACCCAAAGCTGGTGCTCTGTGACAACCTAGAGGGATGGGGTGGGGAGGGAGCTGGGAAGAGGATTCAGGATGGAGGGGACACATGTATACCTATGGTCAATTTATGTCGATGTATGGCAAAAACCATCACATTTTTGTAAATAATTATCCTCAAATCAAAATAAATAATTTTTTTTAAACAGAAATTTTAAAATTACATAGGTGAACAAATATTTCTTGACCACCTCCTAAGCACCTGTTCCAGGCTCTGGGGGCACAGTGACAACAGACAAAAGTCTCTGCTCTCCTGGGAGCTTACACTGTAATAGACAGAAACAAAATAAACAAAACAGAGGCTAAAAACATAAAGAAGAAAATCACGTGGTATATTAAAAGATGATAAGTGCTATGAAGGAAGTACTGCTGGGTGCTCCGTGATGACCTAGAGGTGTGAGATGGGGGATGCAGGTGGGAGGGAGGTCCAAGACGGAGGGGATATATGTATACATATAACTAATTCACTTTATCGTATGGCAGGAACTAATGCAACATGGTAAAGCAATTACACTAATTAAAAAGCAGAAAGAAAAAGAGAGTAAGAAAGGCAAAGAGGGAGTGTTGGTGGTTTGGGGTTGATTGCAATTTTAAATAAGGTGGTCAGGGAAGGCCTGACTGAGAAGGTACCATTTGAAGGAAAAGACAAGAAGAGAAGAGGGAACCATGTGACTCTCAGTGTGATGGGGCGGGAGAGGAAAGAGTGCTTTACTTAGAGGCCCCGGCAAGCATCCTGAGATGAAACAGATGTACAAGGAACAGAAAGGAGGCCTGTTTCATCCTCTTTCTTCTGCTCACTGGAATAATCCAGGCTGGAAAGAGGTGGTTGCCAAGGAGAGGCCTCTGTGCTCTGATCTCTGCAGGACAACCTGACCCCTGCATCGTGGCTCCATGTGCCCTCAGATGTTCCTTTGCCTTCTGACTTCTGGCAGTGCAAAACTTAAACTACTTTCTACACCCAGCTCAAGACTCACTTTCTTCAGGAAGCCTTTCAAAAATTGACCTCATCTCCCATTACTTTTCAAAACACAAAGTTCACCTCATTTTGAACTCTTACCATAGTAACTTATATTAATATTTGCCCATGTCAGCTCAACATTATTCTCTAGGTGTTCCACGTGATTTTGTCTTCTTTCCCCAGCCACTTCAGGAAAAAAATCAATCATTTACCTCCTCCCATGATGCTTTTGAACTGTGGTGCTAGAGAAGACTCGAGAGTCCCTTGGACTGCAAGGAGATCCAACCAGTCCATCCTAAAGGAGATCAGTCCTGAATATTCATTGGAAGGACTGATACTGAAGCTGAAACTGCAGTACTTTGGCCACCTGATGTGAAGAACTGACTCACTGGAAAAGATCCTGATGCTGGGAAAGACTGAAGGCAGGAGGAGAAGGGGATGACAGAGGATGAGATGGTTGGATGGCATCACCGACTTGATGGACATAAGTTTAAGCAAACTCCAGGAGATGGTAAAGGACAGGGAAGCCTGGTGTGCTGCAGTCCATAGGGTCCCAAAGAGTCAGACATGACTGAGTGACTGAATTGACTGACTGATAATGCTTAAAGGTGATGTATATTTGACTGATGTTTGACAACTGTTGGATAACTGGATGATTGGATGGATGGATAGATGATTGATTGGATGAATAGTGCTACAGACTGAATATTTGTTTCCCCCTCAAATTTGTATGTTGAAGCCTAACCACTCCCGCACCCCGCCCCGTGATGGTATGTGAAGGCGGGGGTCTTTGGGAGATGATTAATGTTATGAGGGCTTCATTCTCATGAATGAGATCAGCGCCCTTATAAAAGAACGTCTGGAAGCTTCTGCCAAGCAAGAACACAGTGAGCAGACAGCATTACCAGATTTGCCAGTGACCTTGATCTTGGACTTCCCAGCCTCCAGAACTGGGAGAAATAAATTTCTGTTGTTTATAAGCCATCCAGTCTGTGGTATTTTGTTATAGCAACCCAAACGGATGAAGGCAAATAGTTTTAAAATAAGAAGAGGAATTCTTCACCGTCTGAAACAGAAGAGCGACTAAATGCTTTCTAAACACCATGAAATTTAATATCTTCTGAAAAAAAACTTTAAGTGTTTCAACTAGGAAACTGAACATTGTAATTCTTCCCCCACCAAAACTTGATCAGTATCTTTGTTCTCTTTACTTTCCTAATCTTTTCTAAATATACCTGCTGATGGAGATGGAGAGCTCCACAGGAAAGAGTTCTCAAAATAAGCCCATACATTTACCTCAAAGAATAAGAGTGTATTGAGAAGGATGCAGGATTTTATACCTCTAATCCTCTGCTACTTGCATTAGCCATTTCCAGCTGTGTATCACATTGCAAACCATCAGGACACACCACTGATGTCAAGAGGTTGTTTCCAAAGCAGAATAACGCCCACAGCTAAAATCTCTTCCTGAGCCAATTTTTTCACTCTTTCAATTAGTAGACACGTACGTGTTTATTTGATCAAATTAGCACAGACACCTAAAATACCCCCAATAAATATCATCACTTTTTTTAGGGCATGAAATTTTGAACTTTGCCAACATCTCCCGACATCCACCAGCACTAGCAAAATGCCAGAGTGCTTTGGCCTTCCATAATGTGCTTTTCAAAAATAGAGACAGCTACCCAGCAGTTTTAGTTTTCCCAAGAGGAATCTTGGCTCGAATAAACACTACGTGTACCATTACAGTGTTAAGGATTATAAGAAAGCCAACAACTTGAAGCCGTGGCCCCTGCCCTTCTCTGGGACAAGGGCCCCCTGAAGCTCTGTAGAAAACCATGTAATCTCTCCAGTAAAGCACACATATACAAACAATTCTGTATATAAAACCAGAGAGTATAACTGAAACTTAACTTGAGCCCTTTCTCAAGAGTCACGAATTTGAGGTTGACAAAGCTTGATGACAACACCGAGTGTTGGTGAAATTAAGAAGCAACCAGAACTGCCATGTCCTGATAATGATGGTGTGACATAGTATAACCACTTTGGAAAACCTTTTGGCAGTAACTACTAAAGATGCTTATGCACACAGTTTATGACTCACTTCGAGGTAAATGCCCAAGAAAATGGTCCCCAAACACCTACACAAGAATGTGAAATGTCCATGAACATTTGTGTATTGACCCATTTTACAGAGGAGGAGAGCGAGTCTTAGGATAAACAACTTCCCCAGGATCACCCAGCTAATGAGAGGGGTTCAAGTTCAGCCGTGCTTAAAATCAAGCTGGTTCTCCACCTCATGCCACCTCTCATGATGCGGCAGTGTTGCAGGGAGAAAGCCAATTCTGACTCCACGTTGGAAACTGTTTCTTTGACTTGCTTTTCATTGCTCTTGTTATTATAATCATACTTAATGGCTTGCCTGGAGAACCCTGAGCCTCTGCTTGACTGTAAACTAAAGGGCCTTTGTTACGCTCCTGGAGAGATAGCTTGTCTGTGCCCACCTGTGAATAGAAGAGATTAACACACCCCTTCCAAAGGCTGGCCACTCCCTTTGAGATGTTTTGCAAGGCTTAAGACCTTTTCAGTTTACTTCCCCTCGCCTCTCCCTCTCTATTCTGCCCTTTTACTTCAGTTACTTATTGCTTCTTTCTCTCTGATCTATAAAAGAACCTGCCATCTGGACCCCAATAAGATGGTGATTTTGAGGTGCTAGCCTGCCATCTTCTCAGTCTGCTGGCTCCCCTATTAAAGTCTCTTTTTGCCTCAACACCTCATCTCTTAGATTCATTGGCCTGTCATGCGGCAAGCAAAGTGAACTTGGACTCAGTAACAGCAGGAGATCCAAGATCTGGATGGTCCCAAGGGCATAAACAACAGCAGGCACCAATGTGGCCCACCTCATTGCCATTCCACTCTGTCTGCTTAAATGTGTTTGTGACTTTAAAAGACCAAGCAAAGGATAACTATCAAATTAGAACTGATACTATATTTAGCTAAATGATGAAGAGAATTAAGATCATTTTACAGATAGGCTTGGATGTTGCTGTGCTGAGCGGCTGTTCAGTCGTGTCCAACTCTTTGAGACCCCATGGACTATAGCCCACCAGGCTCCTCTGCCCATGGAGATTCTCTAGGCAAGAATACCAAGAGAGTTGCCATGCTCTCCTCCAGGGGATCTTCCCAACCCAGTGATCAAACCCAAGTCTCCCGCATTGCAAGTGGATTCTTTACCATCTGAGCCACCAGGGAAGCCTAATGATAGGTTTGGATAGGCCCAGAAGAAAATCTCTAGGCATCAATTTTTAAGTGCTAAGAACATTAGGACAATTTATTTCAATCACTAACAGCATACTGACCACAGATACGAGACAAGCACCATGTGACCCTCTGAAGACACAGAAACGAAATAAGACACAATCCCAGGCTCAACGAGCTCCAAAGTCTAGTTGGAGAGCAGGTCCATGGAAACAGTTACAGCACCATAATTATAACATGGCACATGGTTGACTTCATGGTGTCACCTGGCTACATGGCTGTAAAGGGAGCTTTGCAGAGTGCAGTCAGCAGGATTCATGAGGTCATCTGCCTGCGTGCGTGCTCAGTCGCTTCAGTCATGTCAACTCTTTGCCACCCCATGGACTATAGCCAGTCAGACTCCTCTTTCCATGGGATTCTCCAGGCAAGAATACTGGACTGGGTTGCCATGCCCTCCTCCAGGGGATCTTCCTGACCCAGAGATCGAACCTGCGTCTCCTGCCTCTCCTGCACTGCACACAGATTCTTTACCCCTGAGCCACAAAGGAAGCCTCGTGACTGCAGCTATCTTATCCCAAACACCCCTATGCATATCCATCCAGAGCCATTCTGTTAGCCAGGGGGCTAAGTCTACAAAAGCCTCAATAAGTAAAACTTGGTCTAGAACTACATAAGAGCAGAGTGGTCTACCCAAATGGTCAATACAGTGAACGCTGTGATGAGCTTGCCCATCTCCCCACTCGGAAGTAAAGGTCTTATTTCTTTACCTGCTAGGAGTGTTCCTGGCAGGCAGCCCTTGGCTCTTAGCCTCCTTCAGAGACGACCCCAGATGCAGAAAAAGACCACTTTACCCAAGGTCATGTTCCCTTCTCTGAGCAAAGCACTTCCAGTGACTGACTGATGTGAGGGTAGAGAGGTCTTGTCCTCCTGCCCTGGTCAGGACAGCTCTGAAGTGTCATCCCGTCTTCAGAATTCCTTGCAGGGTGGGCTGAGGATTCCATTGAAAATATATCACAGTTTGACTTCTCCCTCTGCTGGGTCCTGCCTCTTTCCCCTTCCGTCCACAGCTGTTGATGCCCAGAGCACTCCCCAATAACCCTCCAGCATGCTAGAGACATTACTTTGCCAACAAAGGTCCATCTAGTCAAGGCTATGGTTTTTCCAGTGGTCATGTATGGATGTGAGAGTTGGACTATAAAGAAAGCTGAGTGCCAAAGAATTGATTCTTTTGAACTATGGTGTTGGAGAAGACTCTTGAGAGTCCCTTGGACTGCAACGAGATCCAACCAGTCCATCCTAAAGGAAATCAGTCCTGAATGTTCATCGGGAGGACAGATGTGAAGCTGAAACACCAATACTTTGGCCACCTGATGTGAAGAGCTGACTCATTTGAAAAGACCCTGATGCTGAGAAAGATTGAAGGTGGGAGGAGAACCCCTTCGACAGAGGATGAGATGGTTGGATGGCATCACTGACTCAATGGACATGAGTTTGAGTAAACTCCAGGAGTTGGTGATGGACAGGGATGCCTGGCATGCTGCAGTCCATGGGGTCACAAAGAGTTGAATACGACTGAGTGACTAAAGTGAAGTGAAGTGATGCTCCTCTCCATCTCAGAGATCTGCTTCCTGGGAAACTCCCTCATAACAGTCATTTAACGGAATAGACACAACAGACTGTAGCAATGTCTAAAGACTCTCAATCTCCAGGCTCTGGGGGTAGGGGTGGGGGGTTAATCTCAGGAAAATATATAGAACCAGGTACAACGGGACCCCCTTTGAGAATACGGGTTTTCTTTGGGGAGGATTAGTGGGGAGGTCCCAATCTTCTTCTCTGTGATCCTGACCAGAGACTCACTAAAGGAAATAAGAAATACAGCCATAGCTGTTACAAACATATTCAGATAGATTAACAGACTGATAGGGGAAATTGAGAGGAGAAAGACTGTAATCAAAACTAAGTGAAACTGAGCAGGACCCTGCAGGACTTCCAGGTACAAATCCTTTCCGAGTCCCACCCTCAGTCCCTGTTTCTTGTTTGTGGGGCCTCCCAGGTGGCTCAGTGGTAGAGTCTGCCTGCCAATGCAGAAGCCACAGGATACGTGGGTTTGATCCCTGGGTAGGGAAGATCCCCTGGAGGAGGAATTGGTAGCCCACTCCAGTATTTTGCCTGGAGAATCCCATGGATGGAGGAGCCTGGTGGGGTACAGTGCATGGGGTCTCAAGGAGTTGGACAAGACTAAGCATGCACGCATGTTTCCTGTTCATAGGAAATAGGCTTCATTCAGCCTCCCTGACCTTTTCAGAGTTCCAAAAGGCAGATTCAACCAGTTGCTGATCAAGGAAGGGAGGGAATGCAGAAACAAAGGAAGAGCAATCAAGAAACAATTTGTTGTTGCTGTTGTTCGGTGGTTAAGTGGTATCCAATGCTTTGCAGCTGAATAAGAAACAACAGCACAGCCATTAAAGCAGAGTCCTGGTTCCTGCTCAAGGAATATACATAATATCTTTGAGGTCTTCTGCAGGAATTAAGGCCCCCATGACCTCCAGACTTCAATCAACTAAAACTTGGCCTCTGTCGACCTTTGTCCCAATTCTATGCTGAATTCTCCTTTGCTAAAGCCCTTTCATGAATATGCATGTACCTTTAACTTCCTCAACTTTGTTGGGGGGTTCCCTGGTAGCTCAGCTGGTAAAGAATTCACCTGCAATGCAGGAGATAATACCACTTCAATTTCTGGGTCAGAAAGTTTCCTTGGAGAAGGGATAGTCTACTTGCTTCAGTATTCTGGGGCTTCCCTGGTGGCTCAGATGGTAAAGAAGGCACCCCAATGCGGGAGACCTGGGTTCGAACCCTAGATTGGGAAGATACTCTGGAGGAGGGCACGGCAATCCACTCCAGTATTTTTGCCTAGAGAATCCCCATGGACAGGAGCCTGGAGGGATACATACATTCCACGGAGTTACAAAGAGTTGAACGTGACTGAGTGACTAAGCACAGCACAATTTTGCTGTGGGGAGACACTGCTTTGGGAAAGATCCCCAGTGTTCTTTGCTGCAAGTAATAATAAATTCTTCACTTTGACTTGGGTGTGTCTATTGACTTGACACCCATGAGTAAACCAAGTTTTCAGGTGACAGAAGGCCTACAAAGCAAAACTCACTTTTATATCATACGTCATAATTTTAAAATCTCATTAAGGTCACGTAGAGATTTGTACCAGGAGCAAGAGTGAATTTGCCATCATAAAAGTATCTCCAAGGACTTTAAAAAAATACTTCCTATGCATGTTTTGAGTTATTTAGGCAAGGACCTGGTAGTTAAAATCTACATGGTCTCCAAATTCCAATAAATTTTAAACAAATCTAAATATCGAAATCTTCCTTTCCGTGCATTTTTAACATGCTCTGTTAGCTGCATTAACTTATACACAATCTTAAATTAGAGAAAAGATCATTGTAGTCTCACTAAAAGACTTTATAAAATCCTCCATAAATAATTTACATGAAAGATAGTTTTCTCAGCTCTAATATTAGAGTTTAATTAATAAATCCAATATGGTTTTTTCATAGGAAAAAATAGATCAAATGCTTATTAAAATAGCCATTACTAAAGAGCTGTAAGAACTTATATAGATATTTGGAAAATGCTACTTCAATAGTGTGATATTGTGATAATATATATTTGGTCTTTATCTCAAGTTCCTGGCACAAGAGCTTCTAAAACCTTTAGGAGTTCTTGAGCAACTGGGGTGAGAAGAGTGTCTTTTGTTATTCCTAACAAGCCCCCTTTAATCAAACCAGATTTATGCTAATGAGGGTGACTCTTAATGGGCCTTTAGATAGCTTCTGGATGGGATCTGGTTGCCAAGGGAACCAACCAAGTGATGAGAGAGTTGGAACTTTCAGCCCCGCCCCAGAACCTCCAGGGAGGAAGGCGGTTGCTGATTACTTAGGTAATCAAATGCCTAGTGATTTAATCAATCACGCCTACATAATGAAAACTCTATAAAGCCCCCTAAGAAGGGTGTTTCAGAGAGCCTCAGGTCAGTGAACTAGAATGCATCCATATACCTAGAGGGTGGTATATGCCAATTCCTTGGGGACAGAAGCTACTGTGCTCGGGACCCTTCCAGACCTCATCCTGTGTACCTTCTCATCTGGTTGTTCATCTGTATTCTTTATAATAAAACCAGTAATAGTAAACTGTTTTCTCTGAGTTCTGTGGGCTGTTCTAGCAAATTTTCAAACCTGAAGAGTGTGTCCTGGGAACCTTTGATTTCTATTGGTCAGTCGGAAGTAGGTGAGGCCTGGAAATTTCAACTGGCAAAGTAGTTAGTGTCAGAATTGAACTGAACTGTAGGTTACCCAGTCAATGTGTAAATAGTTAAAGAATTGGTTGGTGTAGGTTGTAGGACATTAAAGAAATAAAACTAAACACAATTGCTGCTAAATCGCTTCAGTTGCATCAGACTCTGTGCGACCCCAGAGATGGCAGCCCACCAGGCTCCCCCGTCCTTGGGATTCTCCAGGCAAGAACACTGGAGTGGGTTGCCATTTCCTTCTCCAATGCATGAAAGTGAAGTGAAAGTGAAGTCGCTCAGTCGTGTCCGACTCGTAGCAACCCCATGGACTGCAGCCCACCAGGCTCCTCCAACCGTGGGGCTTTCCAGGCAAGAGTACCAGAGTGGGGTGCCATTGCCTTCTCCGAAAAATACAATTAGTCCTAGCAAAAAAGGGACACTGGCTTAACAGTAAATGTGGCCAACTCTTATTTTAGAATATTGAGACATCAGAAGTCACTTGAAAAATATCCCTTTATGTGCCCAATTACACGTGATTAGAGATGAGAACACAGCTTGTGATGTCCAGCACTAGGTAACCATATGAACTCGGGCAAGCAACTTCCACTGTCTAATCTCTGTATAATATGGCTTTAAATAGAACCAGTGTCATGGTGTCATTGCCGGGAAGCAGTACATCTCTTAACAGAGTGCCTTGTCTATAGCAAATGGGTAAATACTGACTAATATCATCACTACTGTCCCTACACTTTTCTTTCCACAAAAAGTATCACCAATTAATCTTTCTTAAATTAAAATATAGTTGATTTACAATGTTGTATTAATTTCTGCTACACAGAAAAGTGACTCAGTTATACATATATATACATGTTTTAAAATATATTCTTTTCCATTTTGGTTTACCATAGGATACTGACTATAGTTCTCTGGGCTATACAGTAGGACCTTGTTGTTTATCCATTTTGTATATAATAGCTCAAAGCTCTTAACCCCAACCTTCCACTCCATCTCTCCCCAAACTCCCTCCCCTGGCAACCACCAGTCAGTTCTCTACTTCCCTGATTCTGTTCCTGTTTTGTAGATAGGTTCACTTGTGTCTCGTTTTAGATTCCACAGATAAGTGATATCATGTGGTATTTGTCTTTCTCTTTCTGACTTCACTTAATATGATCATCTCTAGTTGTATTCATGTTGCTACAAACGGCATTATTTCATTCTTTTTTATTTACCAACTGTCATTTAGAGGCCAAGAGACTGCAAGAAACAGATTGCATAGAAAGAGGCTGATTCTCTGACCGGCCGTAGGTAAGTTACTCTACACTGCTGACACTTTCATCATTTATAAAATGTGTATAATAATACCTACCTCCAGGGCTGAAGAGAGGATTACATGAGATACTATATGTAAAGTGTTAAGAAGGATACTAGTATTATTATTTTATTTTTTTTAAGTATTATTATTTTAGTAAATACAATATCTCTTTACAAACACATACTGACTTGATGGACATGAGTTTGAGCAAGCTCCTGGAGTTGGTGATGGACAGGGAAGCCTGGCGTGCTGCAGTCCATGAGGTTGCAAAGAATCGGACACAACTGAGCAACTGAACTGAACTTTACAAACACAATGCCCTGGGGTCCTCTAGGGGAATTCCACTGTGTGAGTCCCTGGAGGACTTTGCAGCGGAAGGTGCAAAGCTTCCTGCCCTTATGGCGTCACTCAGCATGCTGAGGCTTACCAGCAGAAAACAATCAATCCCCACTGCTCACCCCAAAACACCCTTGTCAGGGAAGGTGTTCATCCAGCCACCTTCTCTGTCAAGGACTCTCTCAACCTCCTGACCTGGACCCTGAACTCCAGCCTCAGAAAGCAGCTCAACTAATCCCAAACAACTGCACCCCTCTCCTGGTCCAACTGTAGCCTCACTGGGCTCACAGGTGCCAGACGACAGGTGCATCCCCAGTCTTTCAAAGGTATTATCCAAATGCTTTTGATGTCCCTAAACTATATAGAGTAATGAGAAGATGAAAAAGCTCTTTGTAACTTGGGCATACACAACATCAAAGGGGAGAAAGAGAGAGATTAAGTCTCCTAAAAGAAATAATTTTTCTCACAATGGGTTTTTCCTCAGATGTCAATTATTACCCTCTTTGGGTTACCATACTATCATTTTGAAATCTGAGGATATATGATGATCTAGGTCTGGAAAAATTGTGTCTAAAAAGTAAATTATCAAAAAAAAAAAAAAATCCCTCCTGAAAGGTTTTTCTGCCACATAAGATTTTTTTAAATAGTAAAAGTACCTGATATTTATAAAATCATTTTATATCTTATCATATTTAATTTTATGACAACACTGGGAGTGGAAACTAGTAGTCCCTCTTTACAGACTAGAAATTGAGGGTTCTAAGAAACAGTAAGTGATATATCTAGAGTCCATAGCGAATTTATTGAAAGCCCAGGACTTAACGAAGGGCCATGACTCCAGAGTTAGTCTGCCTTCGTCTATGGAGAGGTCCTCTCCCAAGATGGAAATTCATATCCTTGAATGTATCCAACACAACATGTATTCTACTTTCCACTGAAGAACTCATCCAGTTCCAAAGTCAGCCACTGATTAACGCCAGTAAAGATTTCAACTTTTCACTCCATAAATAGTTTGGGGCAAATTGTTTACTTTCTCTAACGGTACAGACTAAAACGATGATTCACTTTAGATGAATCAGAAGATTTCAAGATTTCAAATGCAATGCTTTGAAATAAGAACTCCACATTGGAATAAATCAAAAGAGATTTTATGCATAAATAGGAAGGTTTCCTTGGCCCCAAAATGAACATTACTGTTATGGACATTAATCCTTGGGGGTGGAATCTGGTAGAGAAGAGACATGGCAGGAGAAACCTAGAGTGAAATTCAGATGAAGAAAGAGGCAAATCTGGCAAAGAGGCCACTTGTGAATTTTACATACACTCTGTAGACGCTTTAAGGGAATTCAAACTTTACCAACCAGCCTGAGATGAAAGGAATATCCCAGAAGTATCATTTTATTTGAAAAAAATTCTTATCAGGAACAAAGAGTTTTCAAAGAAATTCACTTAAGGGGTACTTCTGATGGACATCCATATGCTTACAAAAAAAACCCAAAAACCCACCACTGCAAAAGGGAAGTCATGAGCAAGAAGGTGGGTAAGAGAAATAAGGATTGTAATAGGCAAGCATCATAACTACCATCATCACCATGGCTAACACTTTCTGTACCAGGAATTCTGGACCAGGCATTCTTTCAAGGATTTTACAAGTTTCATTCATTTCTCTCTCAACAACCTACAAGGAAGGTGTTATCATTATCTTCATTTTAGATTAAGAAATAGAGGTGCAGAAAGATTAAGAAACTTGCCTCAAATTGCATAGCCAATAAGTAGTGACTCAAATTCAAATTCAGATCCTCTGGCTTCTAAGCGTATGATCCCAATAGTTAATATTTATTGTAGTTGCTTTACAATGTTGTGTTTCTGCTGTACAGCAAAGTGGATCAGTTATACATATATCCCCTCTTTTTTTAGATTTCCTTCCCATTTAGGTCACCACAGAGCACTGAGTAGAGTTCCCTGTGCTGTACAGTAGGCTCTCATTAGTTATCTATTTTATACACAGTAGTGTATGTATGTCAGTCCCAACCTCCCAACTCATCCCACATCCTTTCTCCTGTTGGTAGCCGTAAGTTTGTTTTATACATGTGTGACGCTATTTTTACACCTTGCAAATAAGTTCATCTGTACCATTTTTCTAGATTCCACATATAAATATTTTATATGACATTTGTCTTTTTCTTTCTGACTTACAATCTCTAGGTCCATCCATGTTGCTCCAAGTGGCACTATTTTGTTCCTATTCTTTATATTATTACAGATGGGAGAGCTGTTTTTAATCTTTTGATTTTTCCCTGAAATGTATTTTCAAGGCTATGAAGAACCTTAATATGATACTGCCAACACATCTTCAAGCTGGTGGAAGATCATAGCAAAAGACTATTGAGACAAAGGCTGTTTCATTCATAGCTAAGAGACACTTTTTAAGATGTCTTATATTTAAGATTAATTGTAATTAAGACGTATTCATGGTCACTGTTAAATTTATAAGCATTTATGTCCTTGTTCTTCTGGACTTTATTTTCAACCATCTCACTTCTTCTGTCTCCAAGTCTATGTATTTACATTCAGGAAGTCTGTCACCATACAAGTTTTTTTTTTTTTTCTTTCTTTGATCTGTATCATTTAGACTCACTTGAAATTAATCTATTAACTGAGACGGTTCCTAAAATACCTCTAACACCATTCATATGCATAGCTTCAATTGTAAAATTCCATTCAGGGATACTGTCTCATATGGTTGTTTTAAATTCCAAAACAGTCCACAAGGTGCTAGTTAACTTATGCTGACTGAAACTAGATTTAAAGGATGATCATAGCAATGAGAAATGCAGACTGTCAAAGTATAGTTCCAAAAAGCTCCCCTTCAAAGTTATTGAATGTCTGCTGACAACCCTTATGTTTCCTAAATGTACATAAATCCATTCAAATAGAATGCTATGAGCTTCCAAACTGGAGGACAGAGCAGGATCCTAAGAATATTTTTAATGAAATGCATATAACTAGTTGTGATGACAACTTAAGGCTTCACCACGTATCTTGAATTTTGCTTTTATGAGAAGCTCTAGGGTTGAATAAGCCACATATTCTTAAAAGCTAAGATAATATATGGCATTTTTATTTCAGCAAGCTCTTGGCTAAATGTCTCAATGAAGCAAAAGGATCAGCCCTTCACAGGAAAGGATGTGTGTTCTTCTCTTGTATCTGCCCCAAAGAAAAAGCAGAGTGGTAGCTGGGGGGAATGACATCTATGAAGAAGAAATATACACATAACCATGTGCTCATGTGCATAGATGTATATGAGCCTACACACACACAGAGTATCTATTTTCTCATGAGTGAACTTCTGTAGAATATAACTTTTTATATATAAATTTATTTATTTTAATTGAAGGTTAATTACTTTACAAGATTGTATTGGTTTTACCATACATCAACATGAGTCCGCCACAGGTATACAAAATTAAGATCATGTTACCTCTCTACTTTAAATCTTCCAACAGGGATTTCCCTGGCTGTCCAGGGTTAAGACTCTGTGCTTCCAATGCAGGGGCCTTGGGTTTGATCCCTGGTCAGGGAACCACATGCCACGGCATAGCCAAAAAAAAAAAAACTTCCTATGGATTCTCATAACACCCAGAATAAAAGTCGATATTCTTATAACTGCCTATATGAACTGACCTTCCAGTGGGGTTGCTGGGGCTTGTGCATACTGAGTCAGGAAAACCCACTGTGCTTGTCTCTTCCCACGTCTATATTAATTAACAGTACGTTGGTAGGTTGACCTGAGCCACAGTGAAATATTTACATCATGCAAACCCTACAGATTAGAGTTAGGTTTTTGTTGGAATGTCACCCCCTGGGTGAGGCCCTACTTTGTTTGATATTCAATCCCACTCTCTTACACTCCCATACCTCCAATTCTTTGTAGCACTTGGGACTTTCTAGAAAAAAAAAACATATATATATATTCATCCAAATATGGTTGAGCAGATGTTTTATTACACATTGCTTTAATATATACAGGGGATTTAGCAGACCTGGTTAAAAAGTTTAAACCCTTCATAGAAATTTAATTAAATCTTGACATGGGAAAAGTAACAGGTTTTAAAAGCCAAAGCTTTCTGCATAATTCCACAAGTTGGTGGGTTAACTGATTTTTAACTCTAAAATATATTTGAAAATTAACTCATTACTTATTAGAGTTGAGAGTGGTAAATTATAAATGAACTTAAAAAAAAGTTTCAGACAAAGAAATATATGAATTTTTGGTACATTTGAATTGACTTCACTTTTAAGAAAATCCGTATTTTATATCCTTTTTTATTTTGCACTTTTTCATATTTCTTGATTGTGCCTGAAAAGTAATATAAAACCAAACATGGTTAATTCTAATTCTATTTTAGGTATACAAGTTGGGTTTTCTGTATATTTTGTTTGTTTACCGCCAGTCCTACCCAGTTAACACATAAGCTCCATGAACACAAGGATTTTTGTATGTTTTGTTTGCCTCTGTATTTGTAAGTTTATTTGTAACTTAACGGGAACAAAGAAAGTAAGTCTTTAGTTGTGGAATTCTGGTGGGAACTGATGGTGTATGTATTGAGATGGGGGTAGGATCTCCTGGTTTCCTGACATCAGATGAGGTAGGCACTTGTTATCTTGTAAGACTAGATTTCTTGTGACTAAGATATTTCACTTTTCCCTAAGAGCAATACCAAATCAAAGTCCGCCCAATTGTGTTCTAAAAGATAGGCTCACATGGGGGTGAAGATCCATTCTTTCAGTCATTCATGCAAGAAACATTTACCTAAAGCCTAACATGCACCAGGTCCTTATCCAAGTGTTGGAGGTATCTCAGCGGACAAAATAGAAATAGAATTCTTCCCTCATGGAGTTTATATTCTACTAGGAGAAAGCATATGAAAACTGAATATATAGGGATTTCCCTGTTGGTCCAGTGGTTAAGAATTCACCTTCCAATGCAGGGGATGTGGTTTTGATCCCTGGTCACAGAACTAAGATTCCACATGCTGTGGGGCCACTAAGCCTGTGCACCACAACTAGAGACCCAGAGTGCCACAAACTACAGAGCCCACACCACAACTAGAGAGAAGCCTGCACACCACAATGAAAGATCCGCATGCTGCAACCAAGACCTAAGGCAGCCAAAAATAAATAAGTATTAAAAAAAACCACTAATACATACATATATGATGTTAAGCATGTATAAATGCATTGGAAAAACAATAAAGCAGGGAAGGGATAAATTAGGAATAGAGAATATTAGGTGGGGGTGGGAGAAGCTACTCTTTAAGGTGAGGTTATCAGGGAAGGTCTCCCAGGAGGGGATCTTTGAGCTGAGACCTGAGACAGGGCATTCCAAATGGAAAAAACAGCAAGTATGTGTTGGTTATCTATTGATGCATAAAGAAATAGTCCATGTCGGAAAACATTAGCCTGTTACTATCTCTTACAGTTCTATGAATTGACTGGGCTCAGCTGGGCTGTTGTTGCTTGAGGTTACTAGTGTGGCTTATGTCAGAGAATGGCTGGGACTGGAGTCATTTGAAGGCTTGACTGTGTTGGACGTCCAAGACAGCTTCACTGCCAAGTTTAGTGCTTTGAAAGGTAAGGCTGGAAGGCAGCACTCAGCTGGGACAGGAGACTATACATTCAGCTGCGACAGGAGACTATGCATATGCGGTTTCTTCCAGCACAGTGGTCTCGGTATTTGGACTTCACATATGATGTAACTCAAAGGCTCCCAGAGTGACTGTTCCAAGACAGAAGTGTTTTTGCCAGTTTCTTAAGTCCTCGGCCCCAAAACTAGAACAGCATCACTTCCATCATATTCTACTTGTCAAATAAGCAACAGAGCCCTCTCAGTAGGGGGAGGTGGTCATAGAATCCACCTCTCCCTCCCCATGGGAGGGGTGTCAAAGAATATCTAGTCACTTTTTTAAAATGTTTTAAAAATTGAAATATAGTTAATTTACATTATATTACTTTCAAGTATACAGCAAAGTGATTCACATACATGTATATATCTACATACATATTATTTTCAGATTCTTTTCCATTATAGATAAGACATTTGTATAGTTCTCTGTGTTATACAGTAAATTCTTTTTGTATCTATTTTATATATAGTGATGTGTATCTGTTAATTCCAACCTCCTAATTTATCACTCATTCCCACCTTTCCCCTTTGGTAACCATCAGTTTGTTTTTGAAGCCTGTGAGTCTGTTTCTCTTTTGTAAATAAATTCATTTGTATCATTGTTTCATATTTAATCTACTTCAAAGCGAAGAAGCCCTGGGATAGGAATAAACTTGACATACTAGAAGCCAGAGTGCCTGGAGACTAGAGTGACCTGGGTCAGGACATTGGAAGGGGCATAGCATGTAGGTAGTTGTAAGCCATAGTAAAAATTTAGTTTCATTCATTCTAATTTATTTTTTACTGCTGTTTTTCTTCCAGGGTTCTACAGTCAAGAAATCAGCCTGTATTCATAGAAAAGATGTCAAGAATGACCTGGGAAAAATGCCTGGAAATAATAATGGAGAAATATGAGATCCCTAAAATAGCAGCAGTACAACCACCCTGGCCTTAGAAAAGAGAGGTAGGAGCTTAAAACAACCTGTTGTTTTTTAGAAGTACTCTCATCCTTTCTAATCCAAAGGATCAATGTCATTAGGTATCATAATGACCCCCTTCAACTGCCAAAACACCTACCCTACATAGGTCACCCTTAAATATATAATCTTACTTTTCCTTTTCTGCCTTAGCATCAAGTTAGACATAGAACAATGCTTCTTCTTCTAACTATATTATGTTTACAACTTGCAGTGGGAAAATGAAATAAATGTGAGACACATGTATGGCTGTCCACTCTCAGACTGATCTGGTATAACAGAGTTCCAGCAGTCTTACCAGAATGAGCAACTTTAATACTTTCTTAAACTCCTGGATTATGAATGAAATGAGATGGTTCAATATCTCTCTGAGATAGAGATACTGAGAGCCTCTGATTAAACCAAAAGGAAAATTCATGTCAGTGGCCTCCATGGGCTCCTAATGCCACCAGGAGATCAGGTAGGTCTCAGGAGGTGAAATGGAGGTTTAAAAAATTAGCAATGAGGAATGAGACAGAAAAAAGGTAGCCTTATGGAGCAAGACTGAGCAGAAAGAAGAGGAGGGTTGAGTCCACAGTTCAGTTCTGAGCACCTTTACCCTTTTCTCTTTTTTTTTTCTTGAGATTTTCGATCCTTTCACATAAGGATTTCTGGGGTTGGCACCGCAGCTATGGAGCCAAGTACACAAACTCTGGAGTGAGGGGCATCATCACTCACCAACTGAGAGACTTGAGCGAATCACCCAGACATCTTGTGCTGAAATGCCCTCATTTGTAAATAAGAGATAGTAATAGCTGTAAGGCTTTCCTGAGGATTGAGAAATAATGCATATTAAATGGTTAGAATGGTGCTTTGCACATATTTGAATCTCAAAAGGTATTGGCTATTACTACATTCAATTTTGAACTGAGTTTCCAGGAACCACAAGGCACATGTGTGTTTGATTCCATGTGAGAACCTAAACTATAGGTGATTGTGAATTGTAATTTTTTTTCTTGGTTTGTATGTGACTAGACACTGTCTGCAGCAGCTGCCCTTAACATTTGCCAACTTAAAAGAGAGGCAACAGTAAATGTCAGCAGTAAAAGGCTCCAGGTCACTCTGCAGCCCTTTTGCTCAAAGTTTTGCATGCAGCATGTGTGTTCAAAGATGAAATGAATAAACATCTTTCTCTTAACTATAGCTTTATCTTCTCTACAGCTCATTACTTGTGGGAATTTTCCTTAACTCTATTTTAAGACAATAATAATTTATAACACTTTGGGCCAGTTCTTTGGTTTCTCCAGAGTCAGTCACAGTTAGGGACAGTTAAACAACTTAATTAAAATAATATTAAAGTAATGCCACCATAGGAAAAGTATTTATGCTCTCCACAAAGTTAGCCCCTTAAATTTAGTTAGCAATGTCTTTCAAGGTTTTGAGAAGTGTCCAAAGCACTCTCTATGGAAGCATCTCTAACTACCTCAATCCTGTTTAATTCCAACTTGCTCACTGTACATGAAAACCTCAGGGACTTGACCTCTTTCTGGGTACCTAGGAGAGTTTTTAAAAAGGGATTCTAAGTTGGTACAAAAAAGATCCTCAGGACCCAAATAATCATGATGATGTGATCACTAATCTAGAGCCAGACATCTTGGAATGTGAAGTCAAGTGGGCCTTAGAAAACATCACTATGAACAAAGCTAGTGGAGGTGATGGAATTCCAGTTGAGCTGCTCAAATCCTGAAAGATGATGATGTGAAAGTGTTGCACTCAATATGCCAGCAGATTTGGAAAACTCAGCAGTGGCCACAGGACTGGAAAAGGTCAGTTTTCATTCCAATCCCAAAGAAAGGCAATGCCAAAGAATGCTCAAACTACTGCACAATTGCACTCATCTCACATGCTAGTAAAGTAATGCTCAAAATTCTCCAAGCCAGCCTTCAGCAATACATGAACCGTGAACTCCCTGATGTTTAAGATGGTTTAGGAAAAGGCAGAGGAACCAGAGATCAAATTGCCAACATCCACTGGATCATGGAAAAAGCAAGAGAGTTCCAGAAAAACATCTATTTCTGCTTTATTGACTATGCCAAAGCCTTTGCCTGTGTGGATCACAATAAACTGTGGAAAATTCTGAAAGAGATGGAATACCAGACCACCTAACCTGCCTCTTGAGAAATCTGTATGCAGGTCAGGAAGCAACAGTTAGAACTGGACATGGAACAACAGACTGGTTCCAAATAGGAAAAGGAGTTCGTCAAGGCTGTATATTGTCACCCTGCTTATTTAACTTCTATGCAGAGTACATCATGAGAAACGCTGGACTGGAAGAAACACAAGCTGGAATCAAGATTGCCTGGAGAAATAGCAATAACCTCAGATATGCAGATGACACCACCCTTATGGCAGAAAGTGAAGAGGAGCTAAAAAGCCTCTTGATGAAAGTGAAAGAGGAGAGTGAAAAAGTTGGCTTAAAGCTCAACATTCAGAAAATGAACATCATGGCATCTGGTCCCATCACTTCATGGGAAATAGATGGGGAAACAGTGGACACAGTGTCAGACTTTATTTTTTTTTGGTTCCAAAAAAACTCCAGTACTTTGGCCACCTCATGTGAAGAGTTGACTCATTGGAAAAGACTCTGATGCTGGGAGGGATTGGGGGCAGGAGGAGAAGGGGACGACCGAGGATGAGATGGCTGGATGGCATCACGGACTCGATGGACGTGAGTCTGAGTGAACTCCAGGAGATGGTGATGGACAGGGAGGCCTGGTGTGCTGCGATTCATGGGGTCGCAAAGAGTCGGACACGACTGAGCGACTGAACTGAACTGAAGTTGGTTCGCTCTTAGAAAGCAATAGGCACATAAGGAATTTCACTCTTTATTTCCAAGTTCTTTGTGATGCCATATATTTGGAGTTGCCAGAATAAGCAAAATTAATCTATGCCACAATGTAGTATTTCTGTTGTAAGATCTCAACATGTTTTAGACAAACTTTTTAAAAAATTGAAGCTGGATTGGAAACATTTGGAAAAAAATACACAGAATCTGCTAACTTTCTAGGCCTCTGTGTTCCCATACAGTAGCCACTAGAGCACTTAGTATGGGGGTAGTTCAAATGGGCTTCCCTGGTGGCTCAGATGGTAAAGAATCTGCCTGCAATGCAGGAGACCCGGATTTGATCCCTGGGTTGGGAAGATCCCCTGGAGAAGAGAATGGCAACCCACTCCAGTATTCTTGCCTGGAGAATTCCATGGGCAGAGGAGCCTGGAAGGCTACCATCCATGGGGTTGCAGACTCAGACACAATTGAACAGCCAACACACTGTTGGTCCAGTGGCTAACATGCTGCATTTCCAATGCAGGGGAGTCTGGATGTGATCACCGGTCAGGGAAATAGATCCCGCATGCCTCAAGTAAGACCCAGCATAGCCAAATAAATACAGATTTTTTTTTTAATATGAGGAATAAATAAAGAAGGTTGGATTTTATAGTAAGAGAGGTTATATGTCATTGTATAAGGCGCCTGTTAAAATATTTTCAGGGTGAGTTTAGTGACCTGGTTTTCTTTTGAAAAGAATCTGTATAGCTTTATCCTATCTGGTGTTTCACTATGTAAATTTTTACTTGGTAGTAAGAATCCTCAGAGCCTATTAGAAAAGTCTGTTTTCAAAAGGAAAGGAAACAGGCTCTATCAAAACATTCTTAGTATCTTCAGTGTACCACAGTAGTCTTATTGGTGAAAATAATGTTAATCAGTGTCTTCTGTTCTCTTTTTTCTTTAAAATCTCAAAGCACTAAATAGGACAGGTACAAATATCCACCTTTTGCAAATGGAGAAATCAAGGTACAAAGCAGAAATAACATGGCCAAGGTCACGAAAAAATTCAATGATGAAGTGTGTGTGTGTGTGTGTGTGTGTGTGTGTGTGTGTGTAGAATACACTGGGAAAATCCTGCAGCCCATTAATACCAGGATCAGAATCTTTGAGGGTCTGCATTCAAACAGTTGCTTTGGGATCTAGACTGTCTAAACTCGAAGGGTCACAGCTCAGTAGCTAAACCTGGCTGGAAGCAGTTTGGTTCTTGTTAATAGCTGTGTCACCCAGGAGACTGCTGCCTGGGCATGTGAGAATAATAGAGATCTGCTGGGAACACTGGGCCTAACCTCTTCTCATAGACCATGAACTCTCAAAGTAGCATCTTTACATAGAAAACAAACTATGGTTACTGAAGGGGAAAGGTATGGGGAGGCATAAATTAAGAGTTTGGAATTAGCAGATATACACTACTATATACAAAATAGATAACCAACAAATTCTTACTGTATAGCACAGGGAATTATATTCAGTATCTTGTCATAAAGTATAATGGAAAAGAATCCGAAAAAGTAGAGTATCTGTCTAATTACATCTTAAAAGTAAAAATGAAAGGAGCTCTTCATAAAAAGTTTGAGCAGTACTCAAAAATACAATGAAGAAGGCCGCACATTACTTCAAATCGTACTCAGTTCAGTTCAATTCAGTCGCTCACTCATGTCCGACTCTTTGGGATCCCATGAATCGCAGCACGCCAGGCCTCCCGGTCCATCACCATCTCCCGGAGTTCACTCAGACTCACATCCATCAAGTCCATAGACCATCCAGCCATCTCATCCTCGGTCGTCCCCTTCTCCTCCTGCCCCCCAATCCCTCCCAGCATCAGAGTCTTTTCCAATGAGTCAACTCTTCGCATGAGGTGGCCAGAGTACTGGAGCTTCAGCTTTAGCATCATTCCTTCCAAAGAAATCCCAGGGTTGATCTCCCTACTCCAGGTTAAAAAAAAAATAGCTATAACATGACATTCCAGACCTCTGTGTATGCATCTACAACATCAAAAGAAGGATGGATGGATGGTTGGTATGGATGGACAAGTGAACAAACGGATGACTGAGAGAAAGAGGAAGGAAACAGAAAAGTAAGAAATGAAGAGAAGAAGGAGCAAAGAAAGAAATACAAATATATGAGATCAAATTTTTAATGACATGCATGCATGCGTAGTCACTTCAGTCAGAAGAAACACAAACTGAAGGGAACTGAAGAAAGGGTTAAACTTCAAATGCATGTTGCCTAAAACAAGAGAAAGAGCCCTGTAGCATAAAGTCAAAAGATTATAAAGATCATTTAGAGATTTGACTCCTTTTGTTATTAGCTACAAGTATAATTTTGGTATATACTGATTCCATGCTATGATGGAAAATTTCAAGTAACACTCATCTTTCTTATACTTCTTCCTTTCTCACCTTCCTTACATTCTGATTTTATAGGTTCCATAATGTTTTACCATATAAGGGCTTTTTAAAAAAACAAACTATAGTACATTTTGTACTACAATCATAATTCTTCTAATTCTTTATGTTTAAATCTTTATTTAAATGTATTTAATGTTCAGTGCCAATTTCATCCAAGCTGGTCCATTTCAGAGTTCTTTATTTGGAGTCACCATGTGATGATAACTCGAAGCGGAGGACTGCTAAGACAAAATTCTAAATTGTGTACCATTAGCTTAGTGGACCTGGTGCAAGTGCCCAGAAAAGAAATGGCACACGATTGAAAGGTAGAGAAAGCAGTAGCTTAGTCGCATCCAACTCTTCATGACCACATAGGCTGGGGCCCACCAGGCTCCTCTGTACATGGCGTGTGTGGATTCTCCAGGCAAGAATACTGAAGTTGGTAGCCATTCCCTTCTGCCAGTGATATTCCTGACCCAGGGATCAAACTTGGATCTCCTGCATTAATAGGTAGATCCTTTACCGTCTAAGCCACCAGAGAAAGTGGTAAGGCATTGGTAAAACTGTCACCTGGATGATTGGGAAAGCAGAGCAAATAATGACCTTGAAGCAGCCAAGAGAAACTGTGGGAGCCCTTAGTGATTTTTAACTTTGTAACACGTTTGCTTTCAGCAATGGAGTAATTCTGGGATTGAAAAGCCAGGAATGAATTATTTTTTGCCATCAGCCAGGAATTTTCTTGCCATCAATTCTCAAATTTTATGATCTATGGCTGCAGTCTTTTCCTGGTTTAATTGCTCCATGGAAATCTTTTCCCCTGCTATATTTTATTTAATCACTGTGCCTTTTTTGATTTCTTTTCATATTAAAAAAATTTTTTTGGATTCCACAAATCCCACAATGACTTTAAAATTGTCACAAACTCATTTAGTCCTGTTCCTTGCATAATAGTAACCTATATTAGATCCGTATTACATGTTAGACCATTTGAATAGAGTGGAGAAGCTTAATTAAGGCAACCGATTGGCAAAATAGCCACTATATTGCAGAATGTTCTTGGGACAGAATATTATATATCTATTTTAAATGGTATCTACAAAGAACATCTAAGGACATTAGAAAATATCTGTGAATAATTATAAAGTGACAAAAGCAAACCTAAAAATTTTATGTGAAAATACAAAAATAAGAATCCAAGAATGTCAAATGTAAACAAAATATGTTCTCTGTGTGTGTGGGAGGTAGGGGGCAGGGTCCTTAATCTTAAAGTACAAATAACAGACTTCTTTCTATTTCCAGTGGCTTCCCATACAGCTCAGTTGGTAAAGAATCTGCCTAAGATGAGGGAGACCTGGGTTCAATCCCTGGATTGGGAAGATCCCCTGGGGAAGGGAAAGGCTACCCACTCCAGTATTCTGGCCTGGAGAATTCCATGGACTATATAGTCCATGGGGTTGCAAAGAGTCGGACATGACTGAGTGACTTTCATTTTCTACTTCCAAACCGCTTTTCACAGAACGTAATTAAGAAAGTGAGGAGGATACAGGACTTGGGAAGAAGTTAGTGGAATAACTGGAGTCAATTGTAGATAATTTTAAAGAAGGAAAGATCTTCAACTGGGTTTTTCCAAGATGCTAGAGTGTAAGTTTGGCAGGAAAGAAGGAGGACAAAGGCAGGGGCTGGGGCTCAGATGGAAAACAGAAAGTCTCCCATACAGAGGACAGCAAGCTCTTTAATGTGTATTCTTGGCATCTCAGTTCATGCTCTAACTGCATCGCTTCCTGCCATATGCAATTAATCTCTTTAGCCTTTACATTCTCATCTGTTAAACAGGGAAAAAACTTCTAGATACTTGACACTCACATTTGTGAGGTCCAAAAAAGATATCATGAGGACTTCCTTAGTGGTCCAGTGGTTAGGACTCCACTATAGTGGGTGTGGATTCCATCCCTGGGTCAGGGAATTAAGATCCCATATACCAAGCAGTCAAAAATAATAATAATAAACAAAGAGGTCATGTGTGAAAGCACTTGGAAGGTTCTAGATGTCCATGCCAGAGCAACGTTCCCATTGTTATTATTTACTAGTTGAAGCAGAGGCCAATAGAAAGGCATGGGCTCTGTGAGGGTGTGGCAAGGTAGGCTAACATATTTTAGGCCATCTTCTACTTCCTGCCAATCCCTACAGGCTGCTGAAGCTTTGACCTATTACATGACCACACTTGTTAGTCACCATCCTTTGATGACCTGGGCCTCTGCCAATGCATCTCCTTTGGACTACTTGGCTTCCCAGGTGGCACAGTTCAGTTCAGTCAATCAGTCGTGTCTGACTCTTTGCGACCCCATGAATCACAGCACGCCAGGCCTCCCTGTCCATCACCATCTCCTGGAGTTCACTCAGACTCACGTCCATCGAGTCCGTGATGCCATCCAGCCATCTCATCCTCAGTCGTCCCCTTCTCCTCCTGCCCCCAATCCCTCCCAGCATCAGAGTCTTTTCCAATAAGTCAACTCTTTGCATGAGGTGGCCAAAGTACTGGAGTTTCAGCTTTAGCATGAGTCCTTCCAAAGAAATCCCAGGGCTGATCTCCTTCAGAATGGACTGGTTGGATCTCCTTGCAGTCCAAGGGACTCTCAAGAGTCTTCTCCAACACCACACTTCAAAAGCATCAATTCTTCGGCACTCAGCCTTCTTCACAGTGCAACTCTCACATCCATACATGACCACTGGGAAATCCATAGCCTTGACTAGACGGACCTTAGTCGGCAAAGTAACGTCTCTGCTTTTGAATATACTATCTAGGTTGGTCATAACTTTTCTTCCAAGGAGTAAGCGTCTTTTAATTTCATGGCTGCAGTCACCATCTGCAGTGATTTAGGAGCCCCAAAACATAAAGTCTGACACTGTTTCCACTGTTTCCCCATCTATTTCCCATGAAGTGATGGGACCAGATGCCATGATCTTCATTTTCTGAATGTTGAGCTTTAAGCCAACTTTTTCACTCTCCTCTTTCACTTTCATCAAGAGGCTTTTTAGCTCCTCTTCACTTTCTGCCATAAGGGTGGTGTCATCTGCATATCTGAGGTTATTGCTATTTCTCCAGGCAATCTAGATTCCAGCTTGTGTTTCTTCCAGTCCAGCGTTTCTCATGATGTACTCTGCATAGAAGTTAAATAAGCAGGGTGACAATATACAGCCTTGACATACTCTTTTTCTTATTTGGAACCAGTTTGTTGTTCCATGTCCAGTTCTAACTGTTGCTTCCTGGCCTGCATACAGATTTCTCAAGAGGCAGGTTAGGTGGTCTGGTATTCCATCTCTTTCAGAATTTTCCACAGTTTATTGTGATCCACACAGGCAAAGGCTTTGGCATAGTCAATAAAGCAGAAATAGATGTTTTTCTGGAACTCTCTTGCTTTTTCCATGATCCAGTGGATGTTGGCAATTTGATCTCTGGTTCCTCTGCCTTTTCTAAAACCAGCTTGAACATCAGGGAGTTCATGGTTCACGTATTGCTGAAGGCTGGCTTGGAGAATTTTGAGCATTACTTTACTAGCATGTGAGATGAGTGCAATTGTGCAGTAGTTTGAGCATTCTTTGGCATTGCCTTTCTTTGGGATTGGAATGAAAACTGACCTTTTCCAGTCCTGTGGCCACTGCTGAGTTTTCCAAATCTGCTGGCATATTGAGTGCAGCACTTTCACAGCATCATCTTTCAGGATTTGAAACAGCTCAACTGGAATTCCATCACCTCCACTCGCTTTGTTCATAGTGATGCTTTCTAAGGCCCACTTGACTTCACATTCCAGGATATCTGGCTCTAGATTAGTGATCACATCATCATGATTATCTGGGTCGTGAAGATATTTTTTGTACAGTTCTTCCGTGCATTCTTGCCACCTCTTCTTAATATCTTCTGCTTCTGTTAGGTCCATACCATTTCTGTCCTTTATCAAGCCCATCTTTGCATAAAATGTTCCCTTGGTATCTCTAATTGTCTTGAAGAGATCTCTAGTCTTTCCCATTCTGTTCTTTTTCTCTATTTCTTTGCATTGATTGCTGAAGAAGGCTTTCTTATCTCTTCTTGCTATTCTTTGGAACTCTGCATTCAGATGCTAATATCTTTCTTTTTCTCCTTTGCTTTTTACCTCCCTTCTTTTCACAGCTATTTGTAAGGCCTCCCCAGACAGCCATTTTGCTTCTTTGCATTTCTTTTCCATGAGGATGGTCTTGATCCCTGTCTCCTGTACAATGTCATGAACCTCAGTCCATAGTTCATCAGGCACTCTATCTATCAGATCTAGTCCCTTAAATCTATTTCTCACTTCCACTGTATAATCATAAGGGATTTGATTTAGGTCAAATCTGAATGGTCTAGCGGTTTTCCCTATTTTCTTCAATTTGAGTCTGAATTTGATAATAAGGAGTTCATGATCTGAGCCACAGTCAGCTCCCGGTCTTGTTTTTGTTGACTGTATAGAGCTTCTCCATCTTTGGCTGCAAAGAATATAATCAATCTGATTTCGGTGTTGACCATCTGGTGATGTCCATGTGTAGAGTCTTCTCTTGTGTTGTTGGAAGAGGGTGTTTGCTATGACCAGTGCATTTTCTTGGCAAAACTCTATTAGTCTTTGCCTTGCTTACCCATCATGGTCAACAAAAGAGTCCGAAATGCAGTACTTGGATGCAATCTCAAAAATGACAGAATGATCTCTGTTCGTCTCCAAGGCAAACCATTCAATATCACAGTAATCCAGGTCTACGCCCCAACCAGTAATGCTGAAGAAACTAAAGTTGAACGGTTTTATGAAGACCTACAAGATCTTTTAGAACTAACACCCAAAAAAGATGTCCTTTTCATTATAGGGAACTGGAATGCAAAAGTAGGAAGTCAAGAAACACCTGGAGTAACAGGCAAATTTGGCCTTGGAATGCGGAATGAAGCAGGGCAAAGACTAATAGAGTTTTGCCAAGAAAATGCACTGGTCATAGCAAATACCAGGTGGCACAGTGGTAAAGAATACACCTGCCAATGCCCTAGACACAAGAGACTAGGATTTGATCCCTGGGTCAGCAAGATCCCCTGGCAACCCACTCCAGCATTCTTGCCTAGAGAATTCCAAGGACAGAGAAGCCTGATGGGTTACAGTCCATGGGGTCACAAAAAGTCAGACACGACTGAGCATGCACATAGTCAAGTAGTTGGACTACTTGGCCATACTCCATGATGATATGGTACAGCTGCTGTAAACTTTTCCCACAAGATTTTAAGCCACAGGCTTGTTTCCTTTCATGAACTTCACCACCATAACTGAATTCTATACATTCTCTACCCTCTACCTTCAGTATAATTTAAAACTCTGTATTACCCACAACTCTAACCTATGTTAAATTTATCCAGATGTGTGTGCATGTGTGTTTTTACATAGAGACTATGTTTACTGATTTTGGAGAAGGAAATGGCAACCCACTCCAGTATTCCTGCCTGGAAAATACCATGGACTGAAGAGCCTGGAAGGCTACAGTCTATGGGGTTGCAAAGAGTAGGACACAACTGACCGACTTCACTTTCTTTACTGATTTTATCATATTTTAAATTCTAAAAGGAAACCTTGAAGGCTTAGAATAAATTCCTCTCATATCCTCCAAATATTCCCCCACATTCAGCCACTGAAAGCATCATCCTCATCAATCACATGTCAAAAATCTGCTTGTCTTTCATAAATGCAAATTAGCACTTTGTTTTCCAGAAGAACTTAACATAAGCTTCAGAATGATCACTAGACAAATAGGTTTTGCCTGCTGAAGAGGAAATTACTATTCTACATATTTAGCAGGGGGGATATTCCCATGATGATAAGACATATCTGTTTCCAACAAATAAGAAATGAAGTGGAGTGGGGGTGGATATGGAAGAGAAGGTTCAGGAAGCCGATCTCAGAACCAGTGAGCTCTGGGTGGCATGTGTGAAGTTCATGGGAAAATGGCAGCTGTTCCTGGGTGAAATACAAGATTTTGTCCAACCTGTTCCTGGATTCTTCTGTCATTGTGAGAAAAGCAAGTACACCCTCGACTTTGATCCAGACTTCTCTGGATTAATAATGTTGGAGGGAGAGGCATGCAGAAAGGGAAACTAAGAGTCTGAAGAAGACTGGACACTCCTGGTCTGTTGATTTCTGTAAGATGCTGAGGTCCTACATCTTAGGATGATTTTCATTCCTCAAATGTGATTCAAATTTGGGTATTTTCTTTTTCAATGTCTCCTCTAATTCTATTGCTGTTCCTCAACACGGAGAGACAGTGATCTCTTCAAAGAAGTTCACCCAACTGGTCTGATCGCTAGAGATCTAGTTTCCACTCTACGCCTTTCTGTCCTCTGAGGGTACCGTATTTTCTATTGGCTTTTAGCGTTCTCAACAAACAGAAAAGTTCTTCCAAATGGTGCCTCCTCCACAAAGTCGTTTAAGCAACAGCAGTTGTAGCAGTGACACGTAGGCAAAGTATTTGAGAAATGGCTCCTCATCCCTTCAAGCATTGATATTGACCACATACAACACAAAAGGGACTTTGACAGCGATCTTGGCTTCTGCTCATTGGGAAGTAGACTAAGACCAGAGCATCTTTTTTTTTTTTCTTTCTTTCTTTCTCAGTTTATCACAAGAGCTGAAGTTTGGAAACACCCAACTGTCAGTGTGAAGTTGGACTCTTAAGTTTAAGTTATGCTACATCTTTACATTCACCAGACTCCTAACAGTTCAGCCTTTGGGCCTAAAGCAATTGCATGCATACTTTCACTTGACACTAGTTCTAAATTTCAGACTTATAAAACTTCTGAGACAGAGAAACTCTGAATGTCAATAGCTTACATTGTACAAAACTCCTTCAAAGTATGAGCCTGAAAGAAAAAAAAACAACAACAACACAATAACCACACATGTGAGCATGCAAAGACACAGACACAGACACAGACACACACACACACACACACACACAAGATAAAAGAGGAAGAGGCACAAAGCAAAATGCAGCAACATTCCTTAAGAGGTTTTTATTTCTTGTATTTTTCTCTTTAAGTATGAGTTAGTCTCTAAAAGGGGACATTTTTCACAAGTCATTTCCAAGGCATGTAAACAACTGCCTTCTAAACCATCCTAGCAGAAATCAACATGACTATCTGTGAAATAGATTATAAACTTGAGTAGATGTTTCACAATAATTGTTGAGCATGAAGGACTGCATCACTGATTTGACAAGTGTGGAAAACACTTTCTAAATTATATAGATGTGAGCTTAAGCGATCATTTTCCCACTGATAATTAAATCCTCTTATAGCTTGGTACCACATTTTTGATTCACGAACAAGGGTTTGGAAAGTCACTTTTTAGCAACGTAAGACAGATCTACTGTAGCACTAAAAATGAGTACCACTCAGTATACAGAAACATTTCTGGAGATCAGAGGCAGAGAGCAAAACGCCCTGTATATCACAACACATCAGGGGTTGATGAATGCTTGTTATGGGACCAGCATGGGCACAACCCAGCTGTCAACAGACCACTTCTTCTAGTGCTATCAGGGAACTGGTGATACTGAGGGTCCTTGTTTCTTGGAAAAGACGTCCTTCCTTTGGATAGCTAGCCTATCACGGGCTGCTATAGCCCCTCACCCCTCTTTGTGAGTAGCAGCAGCAACCATCCATTTCACCACTTTCAATTCCAACCACCACCTTCAAATTCTTTAGCTTAATGTTATTAAGACTGCATGTAAAACTGTGTCTTATGTTAACAATCATGTAAGAAATTGAAAAACACAGAGTCCTTGAGCAGGCTGATTTGAATAGCAGGATCTGACAATATGAGAAGTAACACACTTGATACTCTTGACATTCTCAGGTTTTGGGTTGAGAAATACAATGCAGGTCCACTGAAGAAACAAGGCACAAATATACTAGATAGTTGCATGAATCATTGTTTGCATTTGGGAACAGTAGTTGTTGAAATAGGTAATAGGTAACGTCCAAACGGCTAAAGTACTTCCTACCATTACAGAGGAAACAAATTTCTGAACTACATTCTTTGTCATGTAGTAGGAGATCAGATGTCAGAGGTCTGGTCAATAATTCCAGAAATGGATGGAAGCATCTCAGATGCTTTTTACAGATTCAAAAGAAGAAAAACAACATATAAGCAAAGACATGGAGGTGATGGTGGTGGAGAACAAATTTTTAGTTTAGGGAGGACTTTTTTGCTCTAAAATCTTTATTATTATTTATTATCAAGTAACACTTCACTGGATTCGACTGAAAATTGAAATCTTTGTTTCATAAATTCATTAGTGCTTTAATTGTGTCAGGATGAGAATTAAAGAGTAAATATATCAAACATATACACATATGCATATGTATACAATATTTTTAAGTGTACTGATATTTCTTATTTCCTCCAGCAGAGGTCAGAAAATAGCAATACAGGAACATGAAAATCTATGTACCAAAAGAATATTTTAGAGTGATTTTCTCTAGATAAGATTATTGAAGGGTTTTTTTAATTGTTTCTCTCTACCCAAGTTTTCTTCTTATATTTTTTACAATAAACCTGCTTTCCTTTTGTAATAATTTGAAAGCAATAACATTCATTTGAATTTCATGAAGACCAATGTTGGCATATGTATTTATTCTGTATCAAATCAGAGATAGTGCTTAATTATTTTCTTAGCTACATGTGGATTATACAAAATAGCTAAAGAAAGAAGCATATTTGGTCATCACTCTGAGAAATTCAAGTATAACATCCTTGCCACAACTGATGACTATGAGCAATCTCTTTCAAACAAGGAACATAGTGTCGGTGGAAAGATTTCCAGAAAAAACAAAGTGTCCTGAACATACCCCTGACTGCCAAGAAACTCTGCCCACACAAAGACAGAAAAATGAATTTAATTTCTAGTCATCATCTCCTTTGTCCAGAGAAATCTAAAAGAGATCCTAGTGTCCTGGAAATTCAGTCTCTGCAAGTCTTAAATGTTAGGACATGAAGACAGAAGAAATCAGTCAAGATGATCTACATATAAAAGCCGGGAACACAATGAACGATGTTTACAAAGAGTTGCTGATGAATGTTCAATAAATCACGCTATCACCATGCTTTATTTTCATTTCTAATTCATGTGTCTCTTTTCCCACTAGACACATATGGAAGCAAGGTGAAAAGGCTCATAAAACAAACTCCGAAGGTCAAACAAAACATTTCTTATAAATGTTACCCACATTATACCAAATCAGATAGATTTTAATTTTCTGTTTCATTAAACAATTCACAACATATAGTCTATTATTTGTCCTTCTTAATATTATCACCCACAAATAATATACACGTCAACACGATTATGTGATTCAAAACTAACTGTTGATAGTTTCTTCTGTCTCCTAAGGGTATAATTTTTTCCAGTGAGGAACTTGTCTCTATATTGCTCAATTCCATTTAAGGAGATAAGTGAGGAAAAGAGGAAAGATTGAAATTAAAAATCTCTGCCAGTCCTTCTGTGGGACTTCAGAGTAGGATCCAGGACAGGTGACTGTTTGTCAGAGAACATCAGTGATATTTTGTACCAAGACAGAGATGCTGGGAAAACAAGCATCAGGGAGGTGTGAGAAGAGTCTAAAGGGAGAAACATGGTGGGAGACTGGAATCCACAGAAAAATGTGGCCAGTGAGAAATCACCAAGGGCACCCGGTTTGAAGAGCTACCTAGAATTACAATGTCCAATATTAAGTTCTAAGTTGTTTGTTTCTGTGATTGAACCCCTCACCCCCACTGTTCAAAACTTCAGTCCAGTCTACTGCACACAAATGCTCGGGGTAGTCCAAAGAAAGTCAAGACAAAAAAGTGAATTCTAACCCAGGTTGACATAGAGCAAAGGACAGAAGAGAGTCACAGGCCATGAATGTGAATGAGCATATGTATCATGGAAGCAAGAACCGTGGATCACAAATGATCATGAGAATGTGAGACCCAGTAAACTCACAGAAATTTGAGGGAGGTCAATGGAGCTTTCCCACAGAAGATGAAATTTGGGACTTGACCTATTTTTATGCAAATCTCGAAAAGAGAGTGAGTTCAGCCTATATATAGGACATAATAACCAAATTTCAAAATAATTACATCAGACATATTGCAAATACTCTATCACATGATGTCTAAGATAGCATTTGTAAAACTGTACACAAGTTTTTGTATCACATGAAAGAGCCCTAATTATTCTAATAGAGGTATTTAATAAATCACAAATGTTTTTTCTCTATTGGTTTTGTTCAACATGTTACCAAATGGTTAATACCACTTCATCAATAACCTTCCCAAATAGATTTAGAATTAGCCTTTGATAACTGTAAAAAAAATTCTTAGAATGGTTGAAATATACTTATAAAATACATATGCATCATTCAAGGATGAAGGAGATTGTCTGAGGGGATGATCTGGAATTTGTACTAATATATGGAAATACCGAGGAGAAGGCAATGGCGCCCCACTTCAGTACTCTTGCCTGGAAAACCCCATGGACGGAGGAGCCTGGTAGGCTGCAGTCCATGGAGTCACTACGAGTCGGACACAACTAAGCGATTTCACTTTCACTTTTCTCTTTCATGCATTGGAGAAGGAAATGTCAACCCACTCCAGTGTTCTTGCCTGGAGAATCCCAGGGACGGGGGGAGCCTGGTGGGCTGCCGCCTATGGCATCGCACAGAGTCGGACACCACTGAAGTGACTCGGCAGGAGCAGCATGGAAATACCGATTGAAAAATCTCCAAATCCTTCAAAGGTTGGTCCAAACTTACCTTTGTATGGTGAATCAGACGCTCTACTTCATTCACTTTGTAGGTCTCCAATCCTAGTTCCTTGGATAATCTTAAGATATGATTCTGAGTTGGCCCAACATAAGCTCCTCCAAGGTCCACATATTTAACTTTTTGGTTCTGTTTCCCATGGAAAGAAATAAAAATAAATATTTGTGAAAATGTTATTCTTAAGATAAAAAAGATAGCCCTAAAAAAAAAGCAGATTGGCATTTCATAGGTTCTAGACACACTCTTGAGAAATCTGTATGCAGGTCAGGAAGCAACAGTTAGAACTGGACATGGAACAACAGACTGGTTCCAAATAGGAAAAGGAGTTCGTCAAGGCTGTATATTGTCACCCTGCTTATTTAACTTCTATGCAGAGTACATCATGAGAAACGCTGGACTGGAAGAAACACAAGCTAGAATCAAGATTGCCTGGAGAAATATTAATAACCTCAGATATGCAGATGATACCACCCTTATGGCAGAAAGTGAAGAGGAGCTAAAAAGCCTCTTGATGAAAGTGAAAGAGGAGAGTGAAAAAGTTGGCTTGAAGCTCAACATTCAGAAAATGAAGATCATGGCATCCGGTCCCATCACTTCATGGGAAATAGATGGGGAAACAGTGGAAACAGTGTCAGACTTTATTTTTGGGGGCTCCAAAATCACTGCAGATGGTGACTGCAGCCATGAAATTAAAAGACGCTTACTCCTTGGAAGAAAAGTTATGACCAACCTAGATAGTATATTCAAAAGCAGAGACATTACTTTGCCGACTAAGGTCCGTCTAGTCAAGGCTATGGTTTTTCCAGTGGTCATGTATGGATGTGAGAGTTGGACTGTGAAGAAGGCTGAGCGCTGAAGAATTGATGCTTTTGAAGTGTGGTGTTGGAGAAGACTCTTGAGAGTCCCTTGGACTGCAAGGAGATCCAACCAGTCCATTCTGAAGGAGATCAGCCCTGGGATTTCTTTGGAAGGACTCATGCTAAAGCTGAAACTCCAGTACTTTGGCCACCTCATGCAAAGAGTTGGCTCATTGGAAAAGACCCTGATGCTGGGAGGGATTGGGGGCAGGAGGAGAAGGGGACGACCAAGGATGAGATGGCTGGATGGCATCACGGACTCGATGGACGTGAGTCTGAGTGAACTCCAGGAGATGGTGATGGACAGGGAGGCCTGGCATGCTGCAATTCATGGAGTCGCAAAGAGTCGGACATGACTGAGCGACTGAACTGAACTGAGACACACCTTGAGGAGTATCTATAGAAAGTTGGACTCTGTTCTCAACTCTACCTCATTCATGCAACTAAATGGTTATTGCATCATTCCTAATTTTAAAGCAAAATTGATTAGACTTGAAATAAGGAAGAGATTTCTGAACCCCATCATTCTCACTACGTACCACAGTGCTCTGGGTTTTACTGGCTTAGATTTGTAAACTCTGAATTATTGATGAATTTCTCTTTACTTAGCATTTCTGGCTAATTTTGAGGCACCTAACGCTAGAGGAAAAGCAAGAAAGGAAAGGACCACTTTTTTTATTGAAGTATAGTTGATTTACAATGTTTCAGGTGTGTAGCAAAAAGATTCAGTTTTATGTGTGTGTGTATGTATATATGTATATATATATGTATATATATATATATATTCTTTTCAGATTCTTTTCCATTATAGGATACTAGAAATTTTTTATATACTTCCCTGTGCTATACAGTAGGACCTTGTTGTTTGTCTATTTTATATATAGTAGTGTGTATCTCGGAGAAGGCAGTGGCACCCAACTCCAGTACTCTTGCCTGGATAATCCCATGGATGGAGGAGCCTGGTAGGCTGCAGTCCATGGGATCGCGAAGAGTCGGACACGACTGAGCGATTTCACTTTGACTTTTCACTTTCATGCATTGGAGAAGGAAATGGCAACCCACTCCAGTGATTTTGCCTGGAGAATCCCAGGGACGGGGGAGCCTGTTGGGCTGCCGTCTATGGGGTCACACAGAGTCGGACATGACTGAAGCGACTTAGCAGCAGTAGCAGCAGTGTGTATCTGTCAATCCCAAACTCCTAATTTTAATCCCAAACTCCCTTCCCCTCTATTCACTTTGGTAACCATAAATTTGTTTTCTATGTGAGTCAGTTTCTTTTTTCTAAGTTCATCTGTATCATTTTTAAAGCATCTACATATAAATGATATCATATGATAATTCTTTCTTTGTGTGACTTTCTCCACCTAGTATGATAAACTCTAAGTCCATCCAGGAAATGACCATTTCTTTTGTGGTTTGTTAATCCAGAATACTTGAAAGATAGCATTAGAGTCCTAATTTAAACCTTTGAAATTGCTCTTATGTTCAGTAGAAAGGTTTTCATATGGTTTTGAATTAGCTTCATTTGCAATGACTAAGGACCAACCTTTAAAAAAGAGTGAACACATCCAAACATAACTGGATTCCTAATAGTCAGGGACACTAGAGCAGGTCCTCCTTTTGTGCTTTTGTTTGTTTATTGTATGGTGGTATGATTTAGTCGCTAAGTTGCATCCAATTCCTGAGATCCCATGGACTATAGCCCACCAGGCTCCTCTGTCCATGGGACTCTCCAGGCAAGAATACTGGAGTGGGTTGCCATTTCCTTCTTCAGGGGACCTTCCCGACCCAGGGATGGAACTTGGGTCTCTTGCATTGGCAGGCGGATTCTTTACCAACTGAGTCACTATAGCTCCCCCACTTAAAAAAGGGGGGAATATATATTTCACAAGGGCAGGGAATCTTTGTTTTACTCACTAATGTATTTCAAACATCTAATTATTGATGCAATTGTTTATGGGGAAAGTCCCAAGTGTTATGAGGCAAGAAGAGAAAAGGGACAGAAGAAAGCCATGGAAAGAAAGCAAGTTGAGAGGCCATGGAGTGTTTTGAAGTAATTTTCACTCTCTTGAAAAGAGTCAAGTGAAGTTCAAGACTTTCAGAAAGAAAAAAGGAAACTCAGTTTCAGGGTCATATTTTTCCAGCCCATTCTTATTGTCTTACCCTAAGGGTGTAAGTCCTGCCTCCCACGCGGTCCCGGGCTTCCAGAACAATCACATTCAGGCCAGAGTCATGCAGAAGTTTGGCTGCTGCCATACCTGGTAGAAAATACAAGAAGAAATCAAAAATAAATAAATAAATAAATAAATAAATAAAAGAAGAAGAAGAAATCAGAACCAAACACTGAACTCCGGATAAGCTCCCCGTGCTAACAGCCAATGATTAAAGTCCATGTTGGCTCATACACATAGCGTATCATCACGTTCAACTTAACCAATTTACTGGTGTCTAGGGTTTCTCTATAGAGACCCAGATTCCAAGTCTGCGAAACCAACTGCTATTTCTTGAAAGAATAAAAAGGGTTTCATTTTTAGTAAAAGTCTCAAACCCTAAAAAACTTCTTTGGTCACTATATCAAAATGTTTATCTTAGACTAAATTACATGATTATGTGTCTGACAACATGAAAGAAAACACAGAGCCCCACAAAATAGAAATGTATAAGCCCCAGCAAACCCAGGACCAAATGGAGCAATTGACTTCATTCTCAAGGTAAATCTGAAAATCCAATAAATTTAAGTGAAGGAGCAAAGGGGGGAGTCAATCTTCAAAGCATGTGAAAGGACCTAAAATTCACTATTAAAACTGAACTTTTCGAAGTTGATGTAAAGTTACAAAACCAAAGACATAAAATGCAACTCATTTAATTGTCCTCATTCCCTGTAGGATTCATCACTGAAGAATAAAATGACTCCATTCATTTATTCATCTATTAATGCAGTCAAAAATACTTTATGCCTACTACAATTCCAACATCATGAATTCAACATAACAAAGCAGCTTATTGAGATACATTTACATACAATAAACTTTAACCAATGAGTTCAGTGAGTTTTGATAAAGTATAAAGCTTAGTGTAAAGTTCAAATATGTAATTTTTGGTATAAGTACATCCTGAATGTAGTTTTTGATCTCACAAATCTTAAAATTCTGCATCTTTAACTTACAGAGTTTAGTAAGAGTTTTTTCAGACAAGATAACTCGTATTCTTATCACAATGAATTGAATTTACTCAGTTCCAAATACTTTACTCATTTGCTTTATGAAATCAAATAAAATCAAGGAAATGCCAAGATGCTGTGCCTTAAAGAGAAATGAAGTAGTTTCTACCTTGTCTTTTAAAAATAATAGTTCTGGAACTTTTAGATGAAATGTCAACCCACTCTAGTGTTCTTGCCTGGAGAATCCCAGGGACAGGGGAGCCTGGTGGGCTGCCGCCTATGGGGTCGCACAGAGTCGGACACAACTGAAGCGACTCAGCAGCAGTAGCAGTGTGAAAAAGCGGAGAAGGCAATGGCACCCCACTCCAGTACTCCTGCCTGGAAAACCCCATGGACGGAGGAGCCTGGTGGGCTGCAGTCCATGGGGTCGCTATGAGTCGGACACGACTGAGTGACTCCACTTTCACTTTTCACTTTCATGCACTGGAGAAGGAAATGTCAACCCACTCCGGTGTTCTTGCTTGGAGAATCCCAGGGATGGGGGAGCCTGGTGGGCTGCCATCTATGGGGTCGCACAGAGTCAGACACAACTGAAGTGACTTAGCAGCAGCAGCAGTGTGAAAAAGGGCTTCTCCAGTGGCTCAGTGGTAAAGAATCCATCTGCCAATGCAGGAGACACAGGTTCAATTCCTGGGTCAGGAAGATCCCCTGGAAGAGGAAATGGCAACCCACTCCAGTATTCTTGACGGCAAAATTCCATGGATAGAGGAGCCTGGCGGGCTACAGTCCATGGGGTCGCAAAGAGTCAGACATGACTGAGCAACTGAGCACAAGTACAAGTGAGAAAAAAAAATCCTTACAAAAATAGCTCATATTCCTATAGTGTGCACCACATTTCAGATGCTATTCTGAGTGTTTTATTGTATCAATTCAATGAATTTTCACAGCAATCCAATTTAAAAAAAGGTACTACTGATATTCCCATTTTATGGCTCAGGAAACTGAAGCACAAAGAAGTGTCCAAGATCACATAATGAGCCAGCAGCAAAGCCAGGCAGTTTCACTTCAGTGTCCGCTTCTATAACCACTATGAGCATTGGTTTCCATGGGGCCATGGAGCCATCCTTTTCATAGACTGCATCTCTCAATTTCTGCTTCAGGGAGAAATTACATTTCAAAAGTGTTTTTTACTTTGTTTGGGTCACCATGTTTTGAAAGCACACTTGTATCTTGTGGTTTGATAAGAATCCACGGAACATAAGAAATGAGTCTACCGTTGAAGCCAGAATGAAAAGAGGAGGCTCCATTCACCCTCTGTGAACTGTTCTAAAAGAAGCAGCCCATTTTTTTTTTACGAGGCTGATGTGACATTTCATTATTTGAGTTAATCCACCTTCTGATAACTGTCCTTGGGGTCAAGGCCAGAACATCCAGCAGGTGGTGGGGTGATGGTGCCAAAGTCCACCCCCCACACACAGTGTGCACGAGCATTGCACAACCCTAATTTAGAAATACAAGGCTTGGATTTTTAACTACAGTTTCCCAATTTAACCTCCATAAGGAAAAAAAAGAAAACGTTTCTACTGAATCAAAATTGCCCACGATTCAATGCCATCTCTCTTATCAAGCATCAGTTCAACAAATGAAATATGAAATAACATGCAGCCATAGTAACAGCAGTTATCATGGAAATCAGATAGACTTGCTAAGCATGTTGAGGCTTAAAAAGTGGCTCAGAATGAAACACAATATCACTCAAATACACTAGTATTTTATATTCCACAAAAGATACTACTAAGTAAGTACCTGATGCTATACAGAAACATTTACTAGAACGAGCCAGGGTCTTATCAAATCATTGACTAGAGTTCTCTAGGTTCGTGTGCCTTAAAAAGGCATAAATATAAATTACAAAAGTATCTTTAAATAGAGCAATACAAAAATATGTTGTGGGAAATACCTCACAATTTGTCTCACTCATGCTCCTGTGGGGTGGTATTCAAAATGCTTGTTGGACATCAACTGACAAAGACTGATTTGAAAAATAACTGATCCAAATAACAATAGCTTAAAGAAAGTCCCTGCAGTTTGTTTCTGTTCAGTCGCTAAATTGTGTCTGACTCTTTGCAACCCCATGGACCTCCCTGTCCTTCACTATCCCCTGGAGTTTGCTCAAACCCATGTCCATTGAGTTGGTGATGCCATCCAACCATCTCATCCTCTGCATTTTAGGAAGAGGGAGTTTTAGGGTACCAAAGAAACTGAGGAGTTGGAGTCTGGTCCGGAAGTTATTAAGACTGTCAAGATGTATAAACAACAAGGTCTTACTGTACAGCACAGAGAACTATATTAAATATCCTCTGATAAATCACAATGGAAATAACACTTTAAAAACAATGTATGTGTGTATATATATATAGAGAGAGAGAGATAAAAGAATCACTATGCTATACAGCAGAAATTAACCCAAATATTGTAAACCAGTTATATACTTCAATAAAAATTTTTTTCGATAAAGAAAATTTAAAAAGTTTGTTTACATGTAGTTCTCAAGGGAGGGGCTTCCCCAGTGGCTCAGTGGTAAAGAATTCGCCTTCTAATATAGGAGACAAGGAGATGTGGGTTCAATCCCTGGCTTGGGAAGATTCCCTGGAGGAGGAAACGGCAACCCACTCCAGTCTTCTTGCCTGGAAAATCCCATGGACAGAGGAGACTGGTGGGCTACAGTCCACAGTCCATAGTGTTGTTCAGTGTTACACAACTGAGCAACTGAGCTCTCAAGGGATTCCTCACCGATGACTGGCAAAACGATTAATGGTTTGATTAATCAAAAGATAAGCAAACAACAAGGACCCAAAGCCCCCTGGGCTGACAACAGGGTTGTTTCCCAAGAGTTCATGTTTATGTCAGTAATTTGGAACTTTTAACACATTGTGCCATAAAACAAAAATAGGAGAAATGGTATATTCTCTTGGAAGTCTGAGAATTTTAAAATGTAATACTATTGTGAAAAATAATATAAAGTAGAAACATTAAACAGTGTAATCAGTGCTGTTGAAACCCTTAGGCAATCATTTCCTGACACAATGCAGTAACAGCTAAAAAAAGGAAAAGAAAATATCTACGATAATAACAAACCATCATAAAGCATTGAACGTTGCTATGCTCTGTGTGAAGAAGTGGCATTTCACATAAAAAACCCATTTGATTTTCACCACAGTACTGACAGGTATTATTATCCTCATTTTAAAAAGAGAAAAAAAATGGAGATTAAGAGACATTCACTGACTTGCCATAGACTATTCAATTAGTAAACGGTGAGGGTTCAGCCCCAAACTGGAATTCTTAGCCACCACCCTTGGACCAAAAAGCAAGAGTTAAAAATGCAGTAACTCTATACACAGATTGATGCAATATCTTAAAAACATTCTGCTGCCCATCTAAACAGAAGAATCTTAAAATATTGGTTTTTCTTTTAAACAGAGATTTAATTTTTGCAATCAATTTGAGAGTGAAAGTAAAGTCTCTCACTTGTGTCTGACTCTTTGTGACCCCATGGACTGCATGCAGCCTGCCAGGCTCCTCCATCCATGGGATTTTCCAGGCAAGAATACTGGAATGGGTTGCCATTTCCTTCTCCAGGGATCAAACCCAGGTCTCCCACACTGTGGCAGACTCTTTAGGCAACCAGTTTAGAAACAAGTGCACAATCGCTGCCTACTTTTAAAAAGCTAATAAAAACTTGAGTTTAATATGCAGGATCAAAGAATATTTCACAAACAAGTGATTATTTGGCACTTTCAGAAGTAGCCCTTATGTGTCCTAGACAGGTCGCTGATAAGATCACCTCACTTGTTAGTTCTTTTTTTTTTTAAGTTTTTTGGTTTTTTATTTATTTATTTATTTATTTTACTTTATTTTACTTTACAATACTGTACTTGTTAGTTCTAAATGGTGCAGGATCTATGGTATTTTGCCTCAGGGAGTCTCTTTTGGATGAGTAAGCATAGCATGGCATAGCTGACTAAATGGTAGACGAAAGCCTAATGGCATGAAATGATCAAAATATTGCATCTCCCTTTCCACATAGTTCACTTGGAAAATGTTTCCTCAAGGTGATGACTATCTCAATTATTTGGATATTTCAATCTGTATTAGATACCCAAATTATTTTAAATACCTAGAAATCAGTGGTTTGCAGCATTATTAACATTCTATGCGTCCTGTTTTGTGCCACGGAAAAGGGCTTAAGAGTTAGAGACTGTAGGAGACTGAAAACTACACAGGGCAAGGAACAAAAGGGCCTCTTCTAAGAGTCTTAAGAACAGTGAAGGAGCTGGGATTTGAAGGAAGATAAAAATCAAAATCACCATCTGCCTCACTCTTTGCTTTGTCAGTCTGTCTCATGTCCTTTCTTTCAAAAGCTGATATTTAACAGAATTTTTCCGCATTTTGAAATACAAGGCTAATTGTTCTGAAAACATTATCAAATATCAGTACTTCCATGTTACAAAGGACTTTTTCTCAGTTTAAAGTTACCAAAAAAGTATCATTGATCAAAACTGAGAAAAAAAAAAATTCACGGTACCTCAAAGCATCTCTAAACTTATAACTCTAGTAAACCTTATAAGCACGCTCTTAGGAAGGAAAAAAGCCAAAAACATGCAAATAGCCCTCATCACCTCTGTCACCTCTGACAAAGCAATGGTTTTATGAGAAAATTCTAGAAACAACCAAGTGACCTTCTAATCAAAGAACTGGAATACTTTGATGTCTCTACAAAGAATGCCTTTTCAGTTATTTAACACATGCACACACACACAAAAGAGGCTGGGGTAAGAAGAAAAAATATCACCAATGTGAGACTAAATTCATTAAAGGAAAGTGGCATTTATAGGTACAATTCAGACATTAATTGCTGAACTCTTAACACAGAGTATAGAGGCAGGTGGACATGGGTTCAATCCTTGGTCAGGGAACTAAGATCATACATGCCGTGCAGTGCTGCCAAAAAAAGAAGAAGAATAAAAAAGAAAGTTGTGATCAGTGTGTTCTCAGGAAAAAGGAGTCAGTCTGGACTTAAACAGGAGGAACTGTTTGCATTTCTTAATAAGTAGTTTAGTGGTTTACTTCCCAAAAGACGGGAATATTTTGAGCACTGACTATATGCCAGTTTCAATTCCAAATGTTTTACATAATTTATTTATTCTCCTAACAACTCTATGAAGTTGGCAGATGTAAAAAGCAAAGCACAGAGAGGTCAAGTAATGTACCCAAGGTCACACAGCTGGCGACCAGTAGAGCCAGTATTCAAATCTAGGCAATGTAACTCCAGAAAACAAACATGGAAAGCAGTCTTCCTCACACTAAATGATGAAATACTGAAAGCCTTCTGTAGAACATCACGATCCACATAAATATGAGGGCCACTGCTAGCACATTCCATGCCTTTGTGTAAAATATAGGAAGAAAGAAGAAATTACACTTGTAGCAGGTAAGTTTCAAAAAAGCATCCTTTCTTCAGGTGAATACAGCTCACATTGATGCTTGGCTAGCAGTGTGTGGGCTGGATTGCATCCCCCCTCTTTCACTGCATCAGCCTGAATAGCTCATGCTGTGGCCTCCAAACTCAGAGAACTTATTTCCTGAATGATAAGAATTTAATTACCTAGTCTTTGTGTTCTCAATGTGAGTACACAGTTGGCACTTACCTGGATTCATTTAATAGCCTTCAGCAAAGATGATATTTAATTACTTAGTCAAGAAATAGACAACTGCCTACAGTGGTGTCTATATAACCATATTTAACATAGTATAAGAAAACTAAAATATTTATGCACATTGAAACTGATTTCTTCTTGTCACATCAGAAATGGTAAAGGGACTTTACCAAAGAAAAAGAGCTGGAAAGAAAGCCAGCCAATCAATTGTAATAACCACCTTACATTGGTACAGCACTATAGTTTCCAATACTCACACACATTCAGTTCTTAACAATAAGCCTTTGAGACTTGCGTTGTTTATCCTATTTTTCAGATTAGAAAATGGAGGCTCAAAGAGATTCTCAAGGGCCTGCTCACTGTGACACAATTAGCGATGGCAGAGCCCGGTCTAAAGTTTAGCTCTGTTTCTGTGTCCTGGGTGTTTTTCATTAGTCACGTGACTTCCTATAATATACAAAGGCCAAAGTTGCTTAAAACAATTTCTAAAACTGTTCTGAGTTTTAAAAATGGAATATTTCTTTATTGCCTTTCTTGGAAAGGATATATTGATAAAAACCACCTTAAGCATATCAGTGTGCAAAACCCCAGGACCATGTCATTCACAGGCAGACATGAAGACAGCAGGACACCTCCACTAAACTACTGATTAGGAGATGCTTTGGCCAAACAGTTCCTCCTTCTTAAGTCTAGACTGACTCCTCTTTCCTGAGAACACACTGATCACAACTTTCTTTTTTTTTTTCAGCAGTGCCACATGGCGTGTGGGGGAATCTTAGATCCCTGACTGGGGACTGAACCCATGCCCCTGCTTTGGGACTGCCGAGTCTTCACCACTGGACAACCAAGGAAGTCCCACAACTTTCCTGAAAACTGAAATAACACATGCTATAAACCAAACATACCAATGTGCACCATCCATTTGATTACGGAGAAGCAAACTCTAGAATAACATTATTGACATCTTGCTCCCAAATATGAAAAATGTAAGACTCCAAGCCTTCTTGGAAGCCCTTTGCTCTGTTTTCTCTTAGACAGTCAAAATATACAACCCCCAAAACAAATGGCAATAGCTGCTAAAATACAGGAGACCTTTACTGAAGCCTTAGGCCGTAGGATGATTTATGCTCTTGAAAAGGAGAGGAAAAAAAAAAAATCAAACTTTCATGAGTTGCCATAGAAACCTTTCTCCAGCTGTGCTGCTTCTGAAATACTACAATGAGACTGCCTTCCAAGGCCTTTCAGAATACATCTGCTGCTGCTGCTGCTGCTAAGTCACTACAGTCATGTCCGACTCTGTGTGACCCCATAGATGGCAGCCCAACAGGCTCCCCCGTCCCTGCGATTCTCCAGGCAAGAACACTGGAGTGGGTTGCCATTTCCTTCTCCAATGCATGAAAGTGAAGAGTGAAAGTGAAGTTACTCAGTCGTGTCTGACTGTTAGCGACCCCATGGACTGCAGCCTACCAGGCTCCTCCATCCATGGGATTTTCCAAGCAAGGATACTGGAGTGGGTTCCCATTTCCTTCTGCATACACATCCACACACATCACCTATGTGGTTATGGTGTTAACTAGACGTATTGTGGTGATCATTTCACAGATATACAAATATTGAAACTTTATGTGGTGTACCTGAAACTGATATAATGAATGGTACATGTCAATTGTATCTCTATTTGCTAAAATTGGCTATAAAGTCAAAATTATGAGGATGATTATTTGAAGTGTGAAATAGGTGGATTTTCTTAGACTATACACACACACACACACACACACACACACATATGTGTATCTTTAATTGCAGAATACTTAAGGTTCACCCAACTTAAAGATGAGTGAAGCACTGTTTAAGTACAAACGTTCAAATGTTTGCTGACATTTTCTGTATCAACAATGGCTGTTAGTAATATGTTACCAAGCTGCTGTAAAATAAAATAAACACACACACACACACACAAGTTAAACTGGTTTCCATCCAGATGGGACTTTCAAAGTCTTTAATTAATGTACTGCATGTCTCCATCAGGGCTTCCCAGGTGGCTCAGATAGTAAAGAATCTGCCTGCAATTCAGGAGACTCAGGTTCCATCCCTGGGTCGGGAAGATCCCCTGGAGAAGGGAATGGCTATCCACTCCCTTCTTCTTGCCTGGAGAATTCCATGGACAGAGGAGCTTGCCGGGCTACAGGTCATGGGGTCGTAAAGAGTTGGACATGACTCGGTGACTAACACGCATACCTGCATCAGCAGATACTACATATGCCTGCTTGTGTGCATGCTCAGTCGCTCCAATCATGTCAACTGTTGGCCACCTTATGGACTGTAGCCCGCCAGGTTCCTCTGTCCATGGAATTCTCTAGGCAAGAATACTGGAGTGGGTTACCATGCCCTCCTTCACGGGATCTTCTCCACCCAGGGATCAAACCCATGTTTCCTGCATCTCCTGCATTGCAGGCGAATTTTTTATCTACTGAGCTACCTGGGAAGCCCAGGTATTTATATCATTTCTAAGTCTCTATAACCTATTGGGTGACAGGGGATGAAAATGACTTTCTCAAAGGCAGAAATGTCTCCTTATATATTTTGGGACATACTATCCTAAAGCAACTGGTCCATTTGGTCAATGTGGCTACATCTGGTGGTAGGTTGGTCACAGAAACCCCTCTCAGAAAGAGTGCTCCTGTCTTTCCCCCTACATGTCAAACATTCTCAACCACACCATTGTCCTTAAGCTGCACATAGTCAAGGAGTTGATTCCCAAGCATGATTTGCTTCTAGACAAGAACACCACCCAACAAGAGAGGCACCAGAGCAGTGGGAAGAAGATGACTGTAATGTATTTGGAAAGGGAGCTTCCTGGAGAGGCTGAAAAGTGTATTTAGTTCCACCAAGTGGAAAATAGTGAAACGAGAAGGAAAAAGTGTCCTACCAAGAATGAAACTAGAAGTTTCTCTCTTTCTTCTTCTTTCAAGACATGCAGTACAGCAGGAAGGCCCATGGGCTACCAGCTTAGAACCTCTGCTCTAAACTACTATCTGGGCCTCAACTCATTAATAGTGACATGGCTTCAGCAGAGGACACCATTTTCTTGGGTTTTTACTGATGCATTAGCTCCTCAGATGGCTTCAAACATGGCAGTCCTTCCAACTACAAAGCAGGGCTGTTCATCAAACCAGTAAGGAAATCCCTAGTTTTCAGCATATTTACAATGTAGGGATAACTGACAAATCTGAAACTTGTGAATGATCAACTCCTATCCATTTTCCCAGGTTTTTTTCTGACTCATAACTTGGGCCCAGTCATTTGCCCAAGAGCCCATGGAATGAAACCTGGAATTCACCTTTTAATTTTCCTGGTCCCTTCTCCCATCTTACCCTTAATGCCCTAAAGATCCAGCATGACTTCGTCCCTGCCAACTTTTCTATCTTTATCCTTAGGCTCCCCACCTGGCACGTTATACTCCAGCAATATTGAAATCCTACCCCACCCCACCCACCATGATTCTTTCCATATCCCACACAATTTAGTGTTTCCAGACCTTTGTTATACTGGAAAGATTTCACTTAGTTTCATCTCACCCCCCAAATTGTGGCTCAGGCTCTAGACAATTTGCCCTAACCAGCCCCCCACCCCAAGGTGGGTTAGGAGCCCAGAGTCGAGGTTTTCATAACAATTAATATGTTACCCCCTTTTAGATCACCTACAATAAGAATGAGTAGGCCATTTGGGGCTGAGGCAGAATTTGTATCTAAATCCCCAAGACTATTTTGAGAGTTCTATTATTTTAAACTTCTCACTCAAGTTACTTTTGGAAAGAGGATTTTCCTGTTATTTCATATCAACAGTTCAGAGATAGGTTGAAAGCACTGCATGTCTGTTCAAAACTCAGCCTGTGGTTTGATAAAAGCCTTTCAGAAAGCCAAAATGAGCTGGCAACGTCTGTGAAGACAAGGCCTCAAATGGAACTCGGATGAAATTACTTATGTGTTCATTAGGTTCAATTCTTTCTAAGGAAGAAAAAAAAATACCTCAAAAAAAAAAGTAAAAAAAAAAAGATTTCTAAATCTCAGTGAGAGGCCCTGGATCCAGTTGTCAGGTTAATATCAAAAGAGGACCTGCCACACAAAAATGAATACTAGTGCCAAACTGTACAGGAAAACAATAGCTACTGCTGTCTAGGCAAATTATTTCAGGGGTATCTGTAGCTGGGATCTAGTTTCCTCATTCACCTTAGGACATCTACTCAGTTATCCCAAATCAGAAACAAATTTGGGTGCTTTTAGCCAGAATATCTAGATTTCATGCTGAGCAGTGGGCCCCAACCTTTACCAATCCAATTGTCTTTATTAATTCCTTGTGTGAAATTGCCTTTATATCACTTTAAAAAGGAAATCTTCTTCTTTCCAAAAAATTCAACCCCTCTCATATTCACAGTCTACCATGAATTAGGTGATTAAATAAATGTATTCTCCTTCTTTAAACCTCAAGTCCCTGATCTGTAAAGGAGTGGAAGTATTTGTTGTTTAGTCGCTCAGTTGTATCTGACTCTTTGTGACACCACGGACTGCAGCACACCAGGTCCTTCTCTCCCAGAACTTGCTCAAACTCATGTTCATTGAGTCAGTGATACCATCCGACCATCTCATCATCTGTCACCCCCTTATTTACTCCCTACCTCGTCAAGTAGTTGTAAAAAGAAATTGAGGCCAAATATATAAGGCTCTCAGCACATTGCCTGTTGCATGGTGTATACTCAGTAAATAACCGATGGATGAATGAATCCAGCATCTTAGGAAGTATTTGGCCTTGAAATTGGAAGAATGAGGTTCCGATCTCACTCTGCCCCTTAGGCCCTGTGAAATCTTCGGCAAGTAACTTCCAAACTCCTTTTAATTCCAGTCTGTAAAACAGGGATGTCCCTTGCAGGCAGAGTTGATAGAACAAAAAAATAACTGGATCTTAAGCCACCTTATTTTTAACCTATACAAAACAAATGGGTAAACTGTATCATAGACTGTGTGAGTGCCCACTGACCATAGCAGAGAAGAGGTAAAGCAATTTTTTCTCTGTTGGTAACATTTTTATCATGGACTTGGAGCAATCTAAGCAATATCTTTTGGTTAGTAATCCTTGGAATTAATATTGCAATCTCTTTTCTAAAATTAAGACCATTGTATTTGACAGATTGTTGTTTAGTCGCTCAGTCGTGTCTGACTCTTTGTGACCCCATGGACTGTAGCCCACTGGGCTCCTCTGTCCATGGGATTCTCCAGGCAAAAATACTGGAATGGGTTGCTATTTCCTTCTCCAGGGGATCTTCCTGACCCAGGGATCGAACCCACTTCCTCTGCATCTCCTGCATTGGCAGGTGGATTCTTTACTGCTGAGCCAGTCGGGAAGCCTATTTGACAGGTATCCTCACACATCCCACTGTCCAAAATGGCTATTTCATACCTTTTCTTCTTAAACTTCCATGACACTAACCCTTGACCCCAGCCCTCTTCAACTAATGACTCTGCTTCATTTTTTATTGAGAAAATAAAATAACTCTTTTATCTTTTCATAATAAATCCAGCTATATACCTTCACCTGTGCCTATATGTGCTGCTTTACCTCCTATGACTCAAATGAAGCGGCTTCTTTAAGGAAGTCAACCTTCGCGACTCTCTTTGGATCTTATTCCCCCCAGAGCTTTGAACCTCTTATCATATACTTTCTCTCCTGCAACATCAATTTCTCCCTCTCTCTTGGATCACTGCTATCAGCAAACAAAACTGCTCTGGTATCTCCCATCATCAAAAAACCTAACTGTGGCCCAATATCTCCTTTAGCTAAAACCCCTTCCCTCTGCATCTCTTCATAATACTACAGAGTTATCTTCAGCCATTGCCTCTATTTCCCCATTTCACTGCAATCAGACATTCTTCCTTACCATTCCACCTAGACTACTCTTGTCAAGGATGCCAGTGATTTTCATAGTGCAAACTCCACAGTCCAGTCTTGGTCCTTAAATTACTTGTCCTCTTAGCAGCTTCTGGTCTTGTCCTCCTTCTTATCCTCCCTCTCTCTTTAAATATCTGTAGGATCTGCATTGATGTCTTTATTTTTTAGGCTGTACCATGCAGCTTTCAGGATCTTACTTCCCTGACTGGGGATAAAACCCAGGCCATGGCAGTGAAAGGCTGGAATCCTAACCAGTAGGCCACCTGGAACTCTCTTATCTTCCTTCTTGACCCACTCTCTTCACTGGTTTCTGGGCTACACACTTCTTTGAGATTCTTCCTCTCTAACTCTGATCCTTCTCAGACTCCTTTGCTGGATTTTCTCCCCTTTCCAGCTTCTAAATGTTGGAGAACCCCAGGACTAGGTTTCTTGGACCTCTTCTTAAAAAACCATTTCTGGGTGATCCTTAACTATGCCTTCAGCTATTTAAAAAATCATCTCAAACTGAACACATTCCAAACAGAGGTCTTGAGTGAGTCCCCTCCCCCAAATCAGTTCTTGTGCATGCTTTTCCATCTCAGTAATGGTACCCCTTTTCACCCAGTTGTTCAGGCCAAAATCCAGAATTTGTCTTTGATTCTTTTTCCCCTGGCCACTCCAACCTTCAATCAATACATCAGTAAGTCAGTTCAGTTCAGTTCAGTCGCTCAGTCGTGTCCGACTCTTCCAACTTGACCTGAATACAACCATTTCTTAGCAACCATACTACTACTACTGTTGCCTTGATCTAAGAGGACAGAATCTCTCCTTTGGATTATTGCAATAGCCTTGCAACTGCTTCCACTCTAACATCTCTAAAGTTTCCATTTACATAGCATAGAATATCTTTTAAAGCAAAATCAAATTTATGACATTTCCCTGTTTCAAATCTTCCAATGACTTCTAGTGCAAAGAGACAACCTCACCTCATTACTTAACTTACCGGGATACATATGAACACTTGTCTATGTATCCTGCCTTCCTATCCACTTTATTCCACTCTAGCTCTGTTGATTTTCCTTCTGTTCCTTGAACACTTCAAGGTTTCCCCACCATAGGGGCTTTGGATCAATTGTTCCCATCTCCTATGATAATTTCCCCCCCCCCCCGATATTTACATGTTGAGCATCTCTGATCTCAACTTATATTTCAAGTCTAAGAAAGAAGTATTCCCTGACTCTGCTCCATCACGCCATCTATTTTATTTTTCGTGGATTACTTACCACTGGTAGTACTTTGTACATATATATACAGGTGGCTCAGCAGTAAAGAATCTGCCTGCAATTTGATCCCTGGGTCAGGAAGATCCCCTAGAGAAGGAAATGACAACCCACTCCAGTATTCTTGCCTGGAAAAATCCCATGGACAGAGGAGCCTGGCAGGCTACAGTCCATGGGGTCGCAAAAGAGTTGGACACAACTGAGCAACTAAACAACAGCAATGTGTGTAGATGGATAGGAATTTATCTGGTTGATTTATTGGTTATCTATACCTGCCTCTTGAGAAATCTGTATGCAGGCCAGGAAGCAACAGTTAGAACTGGACATGGAACAACAGACTGGTTCCAAATAGGAAAAGGAGTACATCAAGGCTGTATACTATCACCCTGCTTATTTAGCTTATATGCAGAGTACATCATGAGAAACGCTGGACTGGAAGAAACACAAGCTGGAATCAAGATTGCTGGGAGAAATATCAATAACCTCAGATATGCAGATGACACCACCCTTATGGCAGAAAGTGAAGAGGAACTAAAAAGCCTCTTGATGAAAGTGAAAGAGGAGAGTGAAAAAGTTGTTTTAAAGCTCAACATTCAGAAAACAAAGATCATGGCATCTGGTCCCATCACTTCATGGGAAATGATGGAGAAACAGTGGAAACAGTGTCAGACTTTATTTTTTGGGGCTCCAAAAATCACTGCAGATGATGACTGCAGCCATGAAATTAAAAGATGCTTACTCCTTGGAAGAAAAGTTATGACCAACCTAGACAGCATACTCAAAAGCAGAGACATTACTTTGCTGACTAAGGTCAGTCTAGTCAGGGCTATGGTTTTTCCAGTGGTCATGTATGGATGTGAGAGTTGGACTGTGAAGAAGGCTGAACACCGAAGAATTGATGCTTTTGAACTGTGGTGTTGGAGAAGACTCTTGAGAGTCCCTTGGACTGCAAGGAGATCCAACCAGTCCATTCTGAAGGAGATCAACCCTGGGATTTCTTTGGAAGGAATGATGCTAAAGTTGAAACTCCAGTACTTTGGCCACCTCATGCGAAGAGTTGACTCATTGGAAAAGACTCTGATGCTGGGAGGGATTGGGGGCAGGAGGAGAAGGGGACAACAGAGGATGAGATGGCTGGATGGCATCACGGACTTGATGGATGTGAGTCTGAGTGAACTCCGGGAGTTGGTGATGGACAGGGAGGCCTGGCGTGCTGTGATTCATGGGGTCACAAAGAGTCGGACCCGACTGAGCGACTGAACTGAACTAATTATATGATCTTCCTTACTAGATTATAAGCTCTATGAAGGCAGGGATCTTACTTGTTTTGTTTCCTACTTTATTCCCAGCATCAGGGAGAGTATCTGACATGCAGACATTCTCAATATTTGTTGCTGGCTTGAAACAAGTCAGACAAGTTAGTTAGCTCAGCTATGAAAGGTGAAGAGGGGCTCATCTTGCAAAGAACTTACTCTGGTGGATTCATCAGAATGCATTTCTACTCAAAATCTGATGCATCATGAAACTTATTTTAATGTCAGTGTGACCATTTGATTACAAGTGCCCTTTAAAATATTCAACCCCAAATTTCCTGTTCCAAATATGTTTTAATCACAAACTTACCATAAAATTTTTCAAGGGAAAAAGTATCAGTATAGAAATGGAGCCTTCCATCTGGTTAAGGATTCAAATAGGCCCCCAAATATTAACAGTATAATGTCAGCTCCATAGCCTGCCTGCCTTCCTCACATCTAAAGGCTTTGCTGCTGCTGCTGCTAAGTCGCTTCAGTCGTGTCTGACTCTGTGCGACCCCATAGAAGGCAGCCCAACAGGCTCTGCCGTCCCTGGGATTCTCCAGGCAAGAACACTGGAATGGGTTGGCATTTCCTCCTCCAATGCATGAAAGTGAAAAGTGAAAGTGAAGTCGCTCAGTCGTGTCTGACTCTTAGTGACCCCATAGACTGCAGCCCACCAGGCTCCTCTGTCCATGGGATTTTCCAGGCAAGAGTACTGGAGTGGGGTGCCATTGCCTTCTAAAGGCATTAGAGTTCCTTTTAATCAGTAACACAACCTGGGCACTGGTCAGAAAACTAAACTCAATCAAAGATCACTGGAGCAACTGATATTTTAAAGGCTTTGTTTATTACTAAATCCTCTGGGGCATTTAAATCCTAAGCCTGCACCATAAGATTATGGGACAGAAAGGTACCTGGCCTATGTTGAACTACCTACTTATACAAATTTCTTATACATTAAATGTGTTTTAATATATCCTGGCTGAAATTGTGTGTGTGTGTGTGTTTAAGTACCTTAAACAAACTCTCTGTACTCACAAGCTCTGGGCATAGCCCCCTTCCAAATTGAAAGGAGAAACCACTTCTAATGGGAAAGGCCACTTCATCTTGTTAAATGGAGGTAGAATCCAGAACTAGGGATCCTGTGATCTTTGACAAAATACTTCTAGATGAAGGAGCAAATGGAACTGAAAATGCCAGCGTCACCACTCATAACCCACAGTTGCAAAAATTATATTTAACAGCCTTTAGTAACAAAATTCTAAATCTGGAACGTTATGCTGTGATATTCTGTTTTTCTGTGCTCCTCTGTCCCCCTGAATTTCTATAGATCTAGTGAGTCTATTTCTGGGACTCCTCTAAGTGTGTGGGGCTCCATGTATTTAATACATTCTTAGCTCTGTCTTACTATGTCCATCTATATCCCATAATTCCCCAGTTCCTTCTGTCTCTCATAACTGACCCAACTACAAAGCCAATGGTTACTTATTTATTTTCCCATTTGTTGACTTTGGCTGAAAATATATAGCAATTTGGGACTCATCTTAGCACAGGTGAAGTTTGAAATCACTCTTTCCCGTAGGAGTGCTTTGTGAAAGCAGGAGAATCACAGCAAGAATTTTGCATAGAATAATACCTCAAGGAAAACATGTTCAAGGACATTTACTTATTGGATTAAGCCACTTTAATTATAGTATCAGAACCATCCTATGGCTACTGGCCATACACCTGGGTGTGAAATCTGTACCCTGAAAGGGGCTAAGAAGTTCACAGAAGACTGCATGCATGCATGCATAATGGCTCTCAAAGAGCATTTAAATATCTTGGTTAAAATGTTTCTAGTATTAGTTACTTACCGGTTCAAAAACATATACATAAATACTGGTTTATTCAAAAAGAATAGATTCCAACCCATATTCTAACCACAAATTAAGAAAAATAATGAAATAATAGTAGCCTTTCCAGAAAATGTAATTGACTAATAGATAGAAGAAAAATGTTCAACTTTTCAGTAAGTAAAAATTACAAACAAATATTACACCTCTCAATTTGAGAAATGGAGAAATACCATTTTCACTCACAATTTAAGAAAGTTTTGGAAAAAAGGATGGTATTAAAGGCTGCCAACAATGTGAGGAAACAAAGCTGGCTGGAATAGTAATTCGTAAGAAATTTGAGAAAAGCAATCTGGCAGTATCTATCAAAACCTTTAAACTGTCCATATCTTTAAATCAGATATTGTTACTTTATGATTTAATTCAAGAACTAATATCAAATGTGGAAAAATATTTTTCCTAAAGATCTTTGGGTTAATGTCATTTATAATAACAACACTCATACAAAAAATACAATGTCCAATAATCTGGTATTAGTTAAGCAAGCTATGGTAAGCTTATTTGATATTAAATTGTGTTCATAAAGACTGTAAAAATGTAGAAAATATTCATGTTTTAATATCAGGTGAAAAGATATAAAATGTGTCTGTACTATGACTATAAATATCAATGTGTCACACACACACGCAGAAAACCAAACAAATGCATGAAAAAAGATTGAAAGAAAACACATCCAAGTGTTACGAGTGGTTCTTTGGATGGTAAGACTTAAAAATGAACTTATGAAAATAATTCATCCAGGAATAGTAAGAAAAAAATTATCGTGATGCCAAATGAGTAGTTTAGTTTATTGGGCTATTTCCAGGATTCACTGTGTAAATAACTGACTTTTTGTTATAAATTTATACTTTTTAGAGACCTAAAATTAAGCACTTAGAGTCCCACAGTTGCAAAACTTCTCTGTAAATCATAGTCTGCCTTTATATTGACACCAACCCTCCCTATTTCAGAAGAAAATTGCATGCAAGTAAATTCATAGAAGTGCTTACCCAAAGCTGCCAAATCTAATAAACTCAACTACTTGATATTTTATGAAATTTACTCCAATTACAACCTAATGATGGGATTGGGGGAAAAAAGCAAAGGATGTACATTATTTTTTTAAGGCTCAGGAGCTGTTTCCCTTAACTGTTTTTTGAACACCACCAATATATCTTTATTAGATTACCCTGTAAATTTTGGAACTTAATAATATTGTTTATATTGTGCTTTCTAAACTGATGAATACAATGTAATTATCGTCACCCATTAAGAGACTGAATTTGGCATCATGATCTGTATTCCAGGCTCACAGGCCAACTAAATTTCCCCAATGTTCATAGAAAAATTGTAACTAAGAAAAATACTTCTATGTTAAATATAATATCTAAATATACACATAAATATACTCCTGTAAATATACACATTCTCTATATAAGCATATACTTAAATATATAGGTAAGTATTTTCTTTGGTAAGGGTTTTCATGTGAATGTTGGAACATTTTGCCCCAAGGATCTCTTTCAGTCCCAATCATCTGGGGAAAGCATACAGGAGAAGCAGGCAAATTCCCCCTGTCTCATTCCAATTTCCTGGATTAATACAGTCAACTTCTTCTCTCAGAAGGCAACAAAAAATACCAACTTTCTAGGTGCATCCACACAATGTGGTATCCAGACAACCACTGAAGGTGACATTTAAAAACCTTAGGTACACAGAACAGATTTGCAGTTCCCAAGCTGGGGGGATAGGCAAGGGAAGGAATGGGAGTTTGGTGTTAGCAGAGGCAAGCTATTATATACAGGACAGATAAACAGTAAGGTCCTACCATATAGCACAAGGAACTATATTCAATATTCTGTGACAAACCATAAAGGAAAAGTACACACACACACACACACGTGGGGCTTCCAAGGTGGATAGGTGGTAAGGAATCTGCCTGCAATGCAGGAAACATGGGTTCTATCCCTGGGTTAGGAAGATCCCCTGGAGAAGAGAATGGCAACCCACTCCAATATTCTTGCCTGGAGAATTCTATGGACAGAGGGGCCTGGTGGGCTACAGTTCATGGGGTCACAAAGAGTCAGACGTGACTGAGCAACTAAACAACCACAATATAACACATATATGCATATAAACTGAGTCAATTTGCTGTACAGAGGAAATTAACACAGCATTGTAAATCAACTATTCTTCAATAAAATTTTAAAAAATCTTAGAAGGTTACACATAGATTTACCATACAACCGAGCAATTCCATTTCTAGACATCTAACAACCCCCTCAAAAAAATGAAAGCATAAGTCCCCACATGCATGAATGTTCATAGCAACACTATCACTATCCACAATAACTCCAAAGTGGAAACAAACAAAACGCCCATCAAATAATGAACAGATAAACAAAATGTGGTATATCCATACAATGAAATATTAGTCAGTCATAAAAAGGAATCAAGTACTCATACATGCCACAAAGTAGGTGAACCTTGAAAACCTTATGCTGAAAAAAGCCAGACACAAAAGCCATTGATGGTATGATTGCATCAGTATGCAATGTCCAGAACAAGCAAATATCTAGAGACAGAAAGTAGATTCCTGGGAGGGCAAGAAAGGTATAAAACAAGGTGCTATAGGAAGAAAGAAGTGGGGGGTGCAGGGTAGTGTGCAGAAAGTTATTAGATAAGGAGACTCTCAAAAAAGTAAGTTTTAAAATAAACTCTGAAAGACAATCAAGTTGCCAAAGTGATAGGAAGGAGAGAGCTAGGAAGAGAGCCACAAGAAGAGCAAGTGCAATGGCCAGAGACTGCGGCAGACTGAGAACTTGAAAGTGGACTAGGGTGGCTAGAGAGTGAACCAAAGAGGTCGTGGGAGATCAGGCTTCCACTGTAGGCAGGGGTCAGGTTTGCAGCATGTCTGGGCCAGAGTCATCATTTTGGACGTGATCTTGGGTGTAATGGAAGGCCACTGAAGGGTTTGAAGCACACGAGTAACTTCATGAGATTTATATTTTGGAAAGATTATCCTTCCTGGGGAAAAGTCTGGAAAGATACATGCCAGACTGTCAACATGAGTCACCTCTGAAGGGCTGAGATGGGGTAAAGTCTGACGGGTAGTTAGCTTTGTCTCTGAACAACTTTGTCTACATCACTTCTGACAATAAATTCTTTTTTTGTCACTTAGAAACATCAAACCTGTGCTTTCCTATTAAAGACAAATTATTCTTCTTCCTTCAGTTGTAAGAATGGACTGGATGGCTGAATCTTGAGGGTATTATGCTAAGTGAAATAAACCAGACACAAAAGGACAAATATTGCATGATTTCAGTTACATGAAGTCCCCAGAGCAGTCAAATGCATACAGCCAGGAAGTAATATGGAGGTTACCAGGGGCTGAAAGGATTGAGGAATGGGGAGTTAGTGTTAAATGGGGACAGAGTTTCAATTTAGAGGGCTGACAAAATTCTGGAGATGGATGGTGGTGATGGTTGTACAATGTGGATGTACATGACACTACTGAATTGTGTGCTTAAAATGGTTACAATGGTATTTTTTACATTATGCATATTTTGTCACTGTAAACAAAGAAAAAGAATGGACTGGAGAAGGACTGGACCAAATGACAGACATAAACAAGCAGACTCAGAACTAGAGTGGCCCACATGCAGAACCCCAGATTCACAGGGACACAGAGGCGGTGAGATGGACAGATCCAAGTTATATTTTGAAACTGCAACTAATAGGGCTTTAGGAAGAAGAAAAGAAGAAAATATCTAATATCCCAAAGCAGACCGTGAAACAAGGAGTTGGATGCCACTAGTTTATTTGTAAGGAAACCTCAAGAAGCCCAGGTAGGGCTCAGGGCAAAGAAGAGAAGGACGGTAGTAAAGGGGTAGTAGCCAGCAGACTGTCACTGTGGGCGACTGATGATGGATCATGCTCGGGACCTGTGAAGACTGTGTGGAACACGCCTTGGTGATTCTAACTAAGTGGTGAGCCATCGTGTCAGTCTTAGGAAGATGGCTGCTCTTGGGGGCATTAACCCCACCCCACTGCAGCCCTGTCCTGAGTGGGAGCCCCTTATGGGTTCTAGTGGTCAAAGACTTGCAGCACTCAGAAGCCATAGGTCCCCATACAGGGGAGTGTGGAGGGACAGTGGGGCCCCTCCAAGGTCTGCTACCAATGTCAAGGGTCTTGGCTTGAGAACTTGTCTGAAGGTGATCCTGTTTCCCAAAACAGGGGACACTGGAGGTGAAGGGTGTCGATGCTGCCCCAGGAGACTGAAGGAGCAGCTAGAGAAGGAGGAGGGAAGCAGGAAACAGTGGGATTGTGGGAGTGATGAGAAGTATTGTTTTAAAATGCTTGGTTAATACATAGCATAAAAAGCTGAAAAATCTTTTTTTTCAGACAGTGGGAACTCTTTTGGAAAACAGTTATTAAATAAAAGGTTACAGTTAAATAAAATACAGTTAAATACAAAAAATAAACACCCTTATCCTGTACCACAAGGCTCAGATGTCAAAGATGGAGGAAACATTATTCAACCAGACAACTCACAGTGAGTGAAATAAAAGCTTCCAATGCAGTCCCACATTCCACCTCTTTCTGACCTTCCACTATATGTAAAATCATACAAATCAATATACTGCACATACCACCTTATAGGAAGGATGTATTTGGGGAGGAAAAAATCCTAATATTGCCTTTCTTTATATGTTCTTATATGTACAGAAGGTCCTTATATTAGTACGTAATCAAGGTCCTTTAGCAATGTCAGGCAGATATTTCTGTTACTATATTTTGTATATGTGTTTTGTTCTTCACACCTCGTTCCAATGGTTTCACAAGATGGAATAAGCTCTCACTTTACCAGTTACTTGTAATTTGAAAAATGCAGACATCATTTTTCACTGTCATTGAGATCTTTTTCCACTGTATTTAAAAAACACTGAAAAATAATGCTAAGAGTTTCTATATAGAATGCACAATTCGAATACTAATTTAAATTCTAATTGCTGCTGCTGCTAAGTCGCTTCAGTCGTGTCCGACTCTGTGCGACCCCAGAGACAGCAGCCCACCAGGCTCCGCCGTCCCTGGGATTCTCCAGGCAAGAACACTGGAGTGGGTTGCCATTTTCTTCTCCAATGCATGAAAGTGAAAAGTGAAAGTGAAGTCGCTCAGTCGTGTCCAACTCCTAGAGACCCCATGGACTACAGCCTAGCAGGCTCCTCTAATTGCTAATACTGTTTAAAACCCTTATTTTTCTAAGAAAATATTAAAATCCCTAACACACAAGCATTCTTTGTAAATTATAATTCACTAATGCTTAGAATTTTAAAGACTGGTTTTAAACTTGCTCTCACACCTAACAGAAAGGAAGCCAGATATAAAAGATACCTGTTTACTGAAATATACCTTTTAAAAGAATGCAGTAGAAGAAGAAAATGCTTTCTCATTTCCATCACTTCTCATACTATTCTGTTCATAAACTAAAACCCAGAAATAAAGCAAGCATAAACCCAAAAGATTTTTCTTTTGCAAATAAAATATTTTTGCCTCCCTTATCTTACAGTCAGCTCAACCTTTTTGTACTTTTCCCCATTTCTCAGACCTGTCCACTGGAAGTGCAATATTGTGGGCCAGCAGACTGATTTATCTACAGAAAACTCATTTCCCTTTGGACATATTCTTCATGAAATCAGAAAGAAAGGGCCAAGGGGAGAAAAGCAGACAACAGACAGTGTATTTTGGATGTTCTGCCTTTTATCAACTAGGGTGGACCATGTGATTTCCTTTCAAATTGTGACTGTTCCCACATGAAACCCAATTTCTGATGACAGAAAAGGCGTTTGTGATGTTCTCCTCTCCTCCTGAGGCCAGAAATATCACACTATCTATGAGTAAGACTAAAAAAGCTAGGATAAGACATAACACTTGGAAACTCAACCCCAAGTTATATTAGCATCTATTCTGACTTGGTCCAAGGGTGATCTCTTGAAAGGTACCCAGAAGCTTCTTTCATCAAAAAAAAAGGACATTTTGGTGCATGCAATAACAATAAATGGGCACAAGAAATGTAATTTAACATCTTTCCTTGTGTGTGCACCTGGTTAAACTGGAACTGTTTCTTGATTGTTCATTCCTGGCACCTGGCACATAGAAGGCTCTCACTTCAGTTCAGTTCGGTCACTAGTCGTGTCTAACTCTGCCACTCCATGGACTGCAGCACACCAGGCTTCCCTGTCCATCACCAACTCCTGGAGCCTACTCAAACTCATGTCCATCAAGTTGGTGACGCCATCCAACCATCTCATCCTCTGTTGTCCCCTTCTCCTGCCTTCGATCTTTCCCAGCATCAGGTTCTTTTCCAATGAGTTAGTTCTTCATATCCGGAGGCAAAAGTACTGGAGTTTCAACTTCAGCATCAGTCCTTCCAATGAATATTCAAGACTGATTTTCTTTAGGATGGACTGGTTGGATCTCCTTGCAGTCCATGGGACTCTCAAGAGTCTTCTCCAGCATCACAGATCAAAAGCATCAATTCTTCGGCACTCAGCTTTCTTTATAGTCTAACTCTCACATCCATATACGACTACTGGAAAAAACCACACCTTTGACAAGACGGACCTTTGTTGGAAAGTAATGTCTCTTCTTTTTAATATGCTGTCTAGGTTGTTCATAACTTTTTTTCCAAGCAGTAAGCATCTTTTAATTTCCTGGCTGCACTCACCACTGGCGGTGATTTTGGAGTCAAAAAAATAAATAAATAAATAAAGTCTCCCACTGTTTCCACTGTTTCCCCATCTATTTGCCATGAAGTGATGGGACCAGATGCCATGATCTTCGTTTTCTGAATGTTGAGTGTTAAGCCAACTTTGTCATTCTCCTCTTTCACTTTCATCAAAAATTAGAGTAGCCATCATAGTCAGCGAAAGAGTCCGAGATGCAGTACTTAGATGCAATCTCAAAAGTGACAGAATGATCTCTGTTCATTTCCAAGGCAAACCATTCAATATCACAGTAATCCAAGTCTATTCCCTGACCAGCAATGCTGAAGAGGCCGAAGATGAATGGTTGTATAAAGACCTACAAGATCTTCTAGAACTAATATCCAAAAAAGATGTTCTTTTCATTATAGGGGACTGGAATGCAAAAGTAAGAAGTCAAGAAATACCTGGAGTAACAGGCAAATCTGGCCTTGGAGTACAAAATCAAGCAAGTCAAAGCCTAACAGAGTTTTGCCAAGAGAATGCACTGGTCATAGCAAATACCCTCTTCCAACAACACAAAAGAAGACTCTACACATGGACATCACCGGATGGTCAATACTTAAATCAGACTGATTCTATTCTTTGCACCCAAAGATGGAGAAGCTATATGTAGTCAGTAAAAACAAGACTGGGAGCTGACTATAGCTCAGATCATAAACTCCTTATTGCCAAATTCAGACTTAAATTGAAAGTCTGAATTGAAAGGGAAAACCACTAGGCCATTCAGGTATGACCTAAATCAAATCCCTTACTATGATACAGTGGAAATGACAGATAGATTCAAGGGATTAGATCTGATAGAGTGCCTGAAGAACTATGGACAGAGGTTAGTGACATTGTACAGGAGGCAGTGATCAAGACCATCCCCAAGAAAAAGAAATGCAAAAAGGCAAAATGGTTGTCTGAGGAGGCCTTACAAATAGCTGAGAAAAGAAGAGAAGCTAAAGGCAAAGGAGAAAAGGAAAGATATACCCATTTGAATGCAGAGTTCCAAAAGTTATCAAGGAGAGATAAGAAAGCCTGCCTCAGTGATCAATGCAAAGAAATAGAGGAAAGCAATAGAATCAGAAAGACTAGAGATCTCTTCAAGAAAATTAGAGATACCAAGAGAACATTTCATGCAAAGATGGGCACAATAAAGGACAGAAATGGTATGGACCTAACAGAAACAGAAGATATTAAGAAGAGGTGGCAAGAATACACAGAAGGACTATACAAAAAAGATCTTCGTGACCCAGATAACCACGATGGTGTGATCACTCACCTAGAGCCAGACATCCTGGAATGTGAAGTCAAGTGGGCCTTAGGAAGCATCACTACGAACAAAGCTAGTGGAGGTGATGGAATTCCAGTTGAGCTATTTCAAATCCTAAAAGATGATGCTCTGAAAGTGCTGTGCTCAATATGCCAGCAAATTTGGGAAACCCAGCAGTGACCACAGGCCTGGAAAAGGTCAGTTTTCATTCCAATCCCAAAGAAAGACAATGCCAAAGAATGCTCAAACTACCGCACAATTGCACTCATCTCACACATTAGCAACATAATGCTCAAAATTCTCCAAGTCAGGCTTCAACAGTACGTGAACCATGAACTTTTAGATATTCAAGGTGGATTTAGAAAAGTCAGACGAACCAGAGATCAAACTGCCAACATCTGTTGGATCATTGAAAAAGCAAGAGAGTTTCAGAAAAAACATCTACTTCTGCTTTACTGACTAACCCCAAACCTTTGACTCTGTGGCTCACAACAAACTGTGGGAAATTCTTCAAGAGATGGGAATACCAGACCACCTCACCTGTCTCCTGCGAAATCTGTATGCAGGTCAAGAAGCAACAGTTAGAATTGGACATAGAACAACAGACTGGTTCCAAATCGGGAAAGGGGTACTTCAAGGCTGTGTATTGTCACCCTGCTTATTTAACTTATATGCAGACTACATCATGTGAAATGCTGGGCTGGATGAAGCACAAGCTGGTATCAAGATTTCTGGGAGAAATATCAATAACTTCAGATATGCAGATGACACCACTCATGGCAAAAAGCGAAGAACTAAAGAGCCTCTTGATGAAAGTGAAAGAGGAGAGTGAAAAAGGCTCTCACTTAATGTTTTCCCAATCTAAGACTAGCAGCAGATGGATGGAGACAGATTGGCATGCTGCCAGCCAAGATTTTTTGATAGATTGTAAACAGAAGAAGCTGAATCACAGGATTAAAAAGTAGACCACAATTTCCTTTTACAGACATTTCCATAAGTCATGGGCTTCATCTTTTTCAATCAGAGAACAGAATCCTCCAATTGTCAATGTCATTATAACACTAATAGTCTAGCTCTACAACGTTTGATCTGCTGGGGCATGGGAAGGATGGACTTTCTCTTTCTCTCGTCTCTGTTTTGCCATGGAATGGGACAGTGTGTTGTCCCTACTGGACTTTACATAATGCTGCATTATATATAGCCCTTGCCTTTTTCTATGCTTCTCCAATCATCTTCAAGATTCCTGCGTTTCTCAGTCCAGCAGAGGGACCTTCCAGACATCCTAAACTTAGACTAAATGACTAGTTGTCTCCTCTGCCCAACTGTAAAATAGCAGATTAATTACTTTTTTTAAGGCATTTATTTTTCTGGCCTTTAAACCATTTGTTGAATCACACAGAGAATCCCATCTCTGGATATGCTGATTCAAAATGTTGCAGCTCATGTAAACGCTATTAATGGTCATTTCCAAGAAGTACAATCAAAAGGTTTTCTGTCAAAACACTATAGCACTCTCCCTTGCAATCATGATCTTCTATCTTTCTAGTTCACTTGTTCAAATCCATCTAATATGAATGCCCTTTAACCCAAGATCCTCAATCTATCAACCTTTCCACTCAAATCCTATCAACAGTTCCCTCACAGTGTCACTTTCTCTCTTGCTCATCTGGGATTCCATCATCCATTTCTGTAATCACTTTCAGTATCTCTGATTCCTTGTGAGAAATCCTACAGGGAGCTCCATAAAATAGTTGTAGATTAGGGGAAGAATAGAGGTAGATACCAATGTAGATTTAAATGTCAAGCACATAACACTCTATTTGGTGGAAGAATATTTGAACTGGCTAACTATCTTTCCAATAAATCCTATCACCAAGTCTTCCTTCCGGTCCTCTGAGGCCCAGAGATGAAACTGCCATATTCCTCTCTTCTGTATCACCTGAACCAGATGAATTTATCTTTCTCAGCACCCACCACCGCTCAGAGAATTCACCTGTATGTAGCTGAATGTGCCTCCCTCTGCTTGGTGTGCCCTTCAAAGAAGGAAACATGAATTACCCATCTGTATATTCCCATGTCTAGCCCCATGCTTGGTAAATAGGGCCCTCAATAAGGGTTTATTGGATGAATGGATGAATCAACGAATTAACAAACGACTTCTTTTTTCTCCCCTGCAGAAACAACAAAATAAAACACGTTTGATGAAACGAGGATAACTCATCTGAGTTTATGCGTTTATGGGTGTTTATCATCACTACTTAACAAGGGCTATTTAATTTTAACAAGCATAGCATAAAAGGGCTATTCCAAAACAGCCAACTGTATCTTATAGGACTCCTAAACAAACCAAAATCTATCACAGGATTTGAATGCAAACTGGAAAGGAAATTAAAATGTAAAACATGAAACAGCTGTTTGATTAGCTTTTACAATAGACCTTGGACCCAGGCAATATTAATTTCTTATCTAGATGGGCAAAAATAATCATAGAAAATGGTTTGCCACAGGACTATTCTTTTTTCTTTTCTGTGCTGAAACACATAGAATGATTTAATTCATGATATCAAACTTCTAGAAGCACAGGATAATGGTATTCAAAAAATTTTTAAGCACTGTATAATATATAAATACCTAGTGAACAGTGGTAGGCATAAAGCATTCATTGCAAAAGTGGTTTGCCTGCATGTTATAGAGAGCAAGAAGAGCAAGAATTACATGCCACCACTGAAATTTTATGAAACTAAAGAACATTTACAAAACCTAGTACCTACAACTTCATTAAATTACAACTCTGAACTGGTGAAGATCCCTGGTTTTCTTTGTGTTGTGTCAAAGATGGAAAAATACTGGCTTCCTAGAGAAATAACTAAGAAGCCCATTATTAAAATTTTACCTTAAATTGACAAAACTTTCTTGGAGTAACAATTTTGTGATCATTACCAAATGCCTTAAAATGATTCCTAACACTTATGTCTAGGAATTTCCTAAAGAAGTAATCAGAATTATGCACTAAGGTTTAGGTACAAGGATATTCACAATAACTTTGTTTAAAATAGAAATTTGGAAACAACACAAATGTTCAGCAATCGAAGATTGGTAAATAAATACAATCTAATATAAAGTTATTAATATTGTATAGAAGAGAATTGAAGACATGGTTAAACATTCATAATATGTTGTTATTTGTGTTAAAAGGACTACCAGTGAGTATGGTAAATCCAGTAGATGATTTGCAAACAGAAAATACAGGTGACAATTGTAACAGTGGCTTTTTTGGTAGGCATCAATTATAGACTATTTTTGTTTTCTTTCTGCTCCTTTCTGTAATTTACACATTTTCACAATAAGTATGTATTATTCTTCAACTCACATTATTAAAACACATTCTTACCTCTCCAAAAAAAAACTCCTTAAGCTGTAAATAACCAAGAAGGAATGTGATTGCATCTTTCATTTACATCAGTGGCCTGTCTTTCTAAAAATTTTCGAGGGAACTTTGGTCATTAATTTGATGATTAACTCTTTACCCAAAGTTATCTGAAAGGGGGCTGTGTTGGATAACAAAATTTTTCCAAAGTTGCTTTAATGTAAAAAACTGGAAAATAACCCAAAAAGTAAGATAGAATTAAACATGATTATAAAGACACAATTTTTTCCCAGAAACACGACTGGGATCACAGGAATAAAAAAAAAAAAACACACAAAAGATGAGGTCAGGATTCCAAATTCACTATAAATGAATCATTGGAAATGTCTGCGAGATAAATTAAAAGGAGGGGGGGCTATTTAGGTTGGAAGGAGAGCAAATAAAACTAAATACCTAGAAGGACACTTGCAGCATTGTGCAATTCTGACAAACGTGTTTTTTTTTTAAGTTTATAACAAGTTTTTAAGACTGCTTGAGGTACAAGGTGCAAATGGATGCTTCTCAAAATGAATGAACATACAAGTCATTATATATATTAAAAGCAGTATTTACATGTCAATCCGAAACTCTCTAACTATCCCTTTCTCCCAGCCTTCTCCCCCATGTGTATTTAGTCGCTCAGTCGTGTCCAACTCTTTGTGGCCCCACGGACTGTAGCCCACCAGGCTCCTCTGTCTATGGAATATCACTGGAGTGAGTTGCCATTACCTATTCCAGGGAATCTTCCCGACCTAGGGGTCAAACCTTTTTCTCTTGTGTCTCCTGCACTGGCAGGCGGATTCTTCACCACTAGTGCCACTAGTTTCCTTCTCTAAGTGTGGGAGTCTGCTTCTGCTTTATAAATATGTTCATTTGCATCATTTTTTTAGATTAAATGTTGATGCTGATGGTGAGTCCAGAGTGAAAGTGACCCAGGTAAGAGATGACTAACATAAGATCAAGAATGTAAACTTCTGACTTTCAATGGAAATTAACCAGAATATGACATTTAAGATGCCATTAAACAGAGACTCTGGTAACATAACTAACATTTGAAAGGTCAAACTTTGACCTCGCTTTCTGATTTTGCCCTCTCTCACAAAACGACAGGTTTCAATGAAAACTCTTACATTACAAAATAGGATGAACTATTCACTTTGTGTTTGAGATTGCTCAAGATGTGTGTTTGTCATTTAGTAAGCTGGGTCACAACCCTTAGGGAGAAAATCTCTTTGATCTTATTTTTTCAAAAAAGGAAAATTTTAAATACAATCAAGTCCTTCCATTTCAACTATGAAACTTCAGGGGGAAAATACAAATTAATTTTTGTGATACCTCTTTTCTAGGTGTTTTCTCAGTAAAACCGAAGAACTTCTTCCCATTCTTGCCTCCCCTCACTTTCTCTTGCAATCTGCTTTGAGCTTCAGGATAACTCAGTTCATTATAATCAGCTAATCACCTCTCAACCTACTCCTGAATTACTACCCATCTCTTGGTTTCTTTGGCTCTAGGGCTGCCCTCTTTCACAACTGCCCATCTTATCTTTTTAGCAAAAACTGTCAATGCTTCCTTAGTTCCAACCACTGAAAAACGTAACAAATTCACTTTGCTTTTCAACATTTCATTGCTTGATCCTGCCCTCCTCCTTCCAAATTTATTACCCATATCTCCATAGCTTACTATCTTAGACTTATTACACTTTTTACCTTCTTATAAATAGAAATATCACCTGTAAACTGGAGCCTATGGCCTTATGATTTATATTATTCCTCCCATCTTGAAAGCCTCTCTTTCTCTACCAACCCCAAACCTTGACTGTTCTTCAGGAACTGTTCCAATTTCACACCTCTAAGAAGAACTTCTCCAATTCCTGGGGTCTTCTATGATTTACTTGGGTCCCACAGTACAGAACTCAATTATTCATTACTTCTAGTCATTTATTATTGCCTGTATGTGCTGGGCTTGTGTCTGAAATTGCATTTTAAGTTTTCTGAGAGTAAGAGCTTGTTCTTACAGAAGACTTTCTGTACCTCCCTTAAGTAAACTGACGACAATGACTTGATATCATGGCTTACACATCTTCATTTTCTGTAGTACTTTGTTTACTGAGTTAACCAAAGAGCCTGAACATGGATCTGTTTTGTAAACTTGAAAGTAAAAACAGTGCATTCAAAATGTTAGTTATTTTTATCTTCCACATAGCATCATTTGGTCAGGTTCTTGTTCCAACTGCCCTTTCTCCTAAAGCTGAGGGTTCATCCTCCAGAACAGGGACTTTATTCACTGGAAAACCAGATGCTGTCACTAGTAGATAAAACTAAAGATGCTTCCATCTTCAGTTATCAATGACTCTATTAGAGCAAAAATTTTTTTTTTTCTGCACCACATGCCATGCAGGATTTCTGTTCCCCTACCAGGGATTGGAGCCATGCCCCTCTGAAGCAAAAGCACAGAGTCCTAACCACTGGACCACCACGGAATTCCTTAGAACATGTTTTTAGCTCAGAAGAAATTTATGGGATTTGGATGGTCAAAGTCAGGAAAAAAATTTATACCATTATCAAGGGAATTACTGATTTCTAGTCAGTGAAAGTCACTCAGTCTTGTCCAACTCTTTGTGACCCCATGGAATAGTCCATGGAATTCTCCAGGCCAGAATACTGGAGTGGGTAGCCATTCCCTTCTCCAGGTGGTGGCTAAGTGGCTTCAGTTGTGTCTGACTCTGTGCAACCCCATAGACAGCAGCCCACCAGGCTCCTCTGTCCCTGGGATTCTTCAGGCAAGAATACTGGAGTGGGTTGCCATTTCCTTCTCCCATGCATGAAAGTGAAAATTGAACGTGAAGTCACTCAGTTGTGTCCAACTCTTCGAGACCCCATGGACTGTAGCCTACCAACCTCCTCCGTCCATGGGATTTTCCAGGCAAGAGTACTGGAGTGGGTTGCCATTGCCTTCTCCACTCCCTTCTTCAGGGGATCTTCTCAACCCAGGGATTGAACCCAGGTCTCCCACATTGCAGGCAGATTCTTTACCAGCTGAGCCACCAGGGAAGCCCCAAAATACTGGAGTGGGTAGTGTATCCCTTCTCCAGGGGATCTTCCTGACCCAGGAATCAAACCAGGGTCTCCTACAATGCAGGCAGAGCTACTGGAGACGTCCTTAAAAAGCTAAGCCCAAGAAGCTTGGGGCCCTTGCAAAATGATAATGCTGTATTTTCACATGAGGAAATTTCCAAAGTATTCTATTATGGGGACAAAAACCCTCATCCTGAATATGGCCTCTCCATTTGGCTCAGTTCTGGGGACCTAGAAGTGTATTCAGTCTTGTACATTTCCAAGATCCCCTCAGTTAAGCCCTGCCTGCTGACTTGTAAAAATAGCAGAGTTAACACTGGTTGAGCATCCCAGGAACATCACTCCACTTAATAAGTGAGTATCTGGAGGCTGAGGAAGTAGGTAACTAACCGAAGCTATACAGTTAGGGACACAGGTAGGATCTAAACCCAACTGTTAGGCTCCTAGGGTTTTTGCATTTAACTTCTGTGTTATCCTGCTTCCTTCAGGAAGTAAAAAGTTAGTCCCATCCTTCCAATAGATCTCTGGTTGTAAGGCTTACCTTCTCTGAGCCCAAAGCCTGAGAAGACCCACAATCTTGATCAAGGGATTCTATCAATTTAATTCAATTTCTGGAGGCTAAGGTGAGCTGGGTTCTTTGCTAAACACCAGAGATAGGGAGATACATTGTACAAAGTCTTTGATTTTGAGCAGCCTATGATCAGGTGAACGTTCACGGATGCTTAAACAAGTAATTTAAACAGGGTAAGTGAGATCCAGTAATAGACACACACATGGAACACTAAGACTATATGTATGAAGTGAAAGTGAAGTTGCTCAGTTGTGTCCGACTCTTTGTGACCCCATAGACTGAAGCCTACCAGGCTCCTCTGTCCATGGGATTTTCCAGGCAATAGTACTGGAGTGGATTGCCATTTCCTTCTCCAGGGGATCTTCCCAACCCAGGGCTCGAACCCGGGTCTCCCACATTGTAGACAGACGCTTTATCGTCTGAGCCACCAGGGAAATCAAGACTATATGTATAATGGCCATCAAATCCAAAGATGAAAGAATAAATCAGCTGCTTTAATGATTTATACATTTTTGTCAATAAATATACAGATGGGCTCTGACTCAAATTTACCCTGTGAACTTGATGAGATAATTTAGTTTCTAACTTATTTCTCTAATATTTTGGGCTTCGGTGGCATTTTCATGTTCTAGTGACACAATAAAGTCAATAAAATGTTCCAGTATCAAGCATTTCTCCAGATATCAGTAATGACAACAAATGTTGCTATCACCGAATTCTAATGTTTGTACATTTCTTTATTCTTGTCAAGATTCAAAGTCTATATGCACGTACCCTTAACTGATGTACACTGAATTAGAACTTCTGCATTTTAAATAACATTTAGAATTAGGTAATATTGAATTATTACAGGTGACAAGGTCATAGTATAATGTCACTTGGGACACCTGGGACAAATGAAATGTGTACAGTAGCATGTCACTCTGATTTGGAACTCACACTAACTTTAGTTTCATCTTTGGATTTGATAGCCATTATATGTATAGTCTTAGCACCTGGGACAAACTAACTTTTAGAATGAGTTCCTCCTCCTGGAGGAGGTGGCTAGTGGCTTAGTGGCTATGCATGTACATGTGCCAACACACACACATACACACACACACACACACACACACACACACACACTCATGGAATATTGTTTTATAACAGGGCTGTGTTTCACAGCCCTACTTTCTTGGCTTGTAAATGATTTACCAACACAGATGATGTAAGAAACGTAGCAGCTAAACTGAAAGAAAAATCTGAAATTCTAATTAATTTTTGTATATAGTTAAGAGGTAAATATGTCAGAGAGTCTAAACACAGAACAGATTTCTACACTAAGAGTTTGAATTCATTTGGTGCCTGGCAGATGCTAATATTAAGATCACCTCACTGTTACTCAATTTAACATACAGACAGCACTCAAAATGCTGACTCTTCTATTATTATTAAATAATTAATATTATTCGAGATAAATAATAATCCCATTTATTATTTCTTATAATTAAGACGGGTATCAGGTGGCTGAAATGAAGACCAGATCAGAAAGGGAATAGCAGCCAGGCTGGGGTAGTGATGAAATACATATCGAGGGCTTTGAAAATTTCTTCTGATAAGGAACACAATGAGTTTGGTGGCTCTGAAGCCCAGGATAAGCCTGAGTTCTCAGACTCCTCATTGGAGGGACTGAAGGGATGGGGGTGGGGCAGGATGAGGTCGGAATGATGCTTGTATGGATCCTGTAGTCACAGCATCCATATAAATGCTTATAAATGCCTCACAGCAAGAAAAATGACTGGTCAGTAAAGAGGAAGACGTGATTACAGAGATGCCTGCTTCTGCTCCCACAGATTAAAAAACCCTAGAAGCTAAAAAAAGGATGTCTTTTCCAAAAAGACAAGTTGTCTTTTTAATACAAGCTGTCGCCATAATGGCCTCTTGTGTACAGTCCTTTATGTGCATTCTTTCTATTCCTAGCAACAAGCTCTCGGCCAATAACGGCACTGGGAATCTCATTTTAAAAGGCAGCTGAAGAACAGAGAGGTGAGGGAAATTTTAAGGTGACACAATAGCTAAGTATAGGAAACAGAATTCATAACGAGTCTGTTTGACGTCTGACCTATGTTCTTTTAACATTGCATACTGCCTCTTTATAGCCCGTCTTTGGGATATACACATTTCTAAGCACTTCCATCCAATTACCATTTCTTAGAACATTCAGGTGGGTTATAGGCATCCAGGGAAGTTCTCCATCTTTCTTCATTAAAGGTGAGGCGGGGGCTTTGCCATTAACACACAGGCCTAATCTGCCTATCACATCCCTCAACTCATGATCCCCTGTGGGCCCTCTCTGATGCACCCTGCCTAGGCCAGTCCCTCCAGCCTGCAGCAGGCTTGCCCCCTGGCCCTTCTGGCTGGACAGATCACCTTCCAGGTTGACTCTTCAAGGCTGTCAGCCCAGTGTCTGCCACCCTCAGATGGCCAGATCACTTCTCTCAAGCCTGGGAAAAAAAATCTCCTTTCTGTTTCAAGTTTCCCTTTTTTAGCTTTTATTTTGAGGCTTGAGCAAGAGCCATTCAGAATTGCAAAAGATAGTTTCCATGGTTCTACCAAACCAAACATTAAAATCGAGACTTGGAACAGAAGCTGTATGCTGTTGTCCAGCTCCATGTGGGAAATGCCATTACTCTGCCAAGTCCCCAGAGATGACCTGCTCCTTGGGTGAAAGAGATGTCAGCAGGTGCGCGTTTATATGCCACACGCATTTCCCAAAACAAAAAGCTGTTCTACAGTCGCCTTGGAATTTTTCAAACACTAAAAAAAAAAAAAAAAAAAAAAGGTTATATATTAACCATCCGTACCCCCAGTCCATCTCTACTTTAGCCAAAGGGAGTGATTAAAATTTGCTGACAGCTTCGAACACTATCAGAGAACTACCAGAATGGCCCAAGTTTAATAATTAACAAAGTTAACTGAGTCAGTCACCAACTAATCCTAAAATTCTGATTTTACCATTTTTCCCTTACTCAATAAGATTTGGCAGGACATGCAAAAGGGTCAGGAGTAAGTGGATGTGAATTTCAGATGCAATCAACTGCTGTTTTGTGGGGATAATGTTAAAGTTTGTTCATTTAACACATTTATTGAGTGCTAACTAGGCCAGGCAGAGCTCTGGAGCTGGAGTTTGGGGGTTCTCCAGGAGACATAGAAACACTTCCCAGGGCTCCAGGGGCCTACAGTGTAGTGGCGGAGAAAATGATTGAACAAGAAATGACACTAAAATGTGAACAATTAAAAACTCAAGGAAAAGAACAAGACGGCAGAGGAGAGTTAAACAAAGGCATCTCAACCCATTTGGAGGGATTTGGGAAGGCTGCCCCCGGTAAATGACATATGAGCTAAGATTTGAGATTAACTAAGTGTTTTTCTGGAGAAGGCAATGGCACCCCACTCCAGTACTCTTGCCTATAAAATCCCATGGATGGAGGAGCCTGGTAGGCTGCAGTCCATGGGGTCGCTCAGAGTTGGACACGACTGAGAGACTTCACTTTCACTTCACTTTCATGCATTGGAGAAGGAAATGGCAACCCACTCCAGTGTTCTTGCCCGGAGAATCCCAGGGACGGGGGAGCCCGGTGGGCTGCCGTCTATGGGGTCGCACAGAGTTGGACACGACTGAAGCGACTTAGCAGCACCAAGTGTTTTTCAGTTTCTCAGTTTCCTCATCTCTCTCATCAAACTATAAAGACTGAAATATCTTCCTCCCAGTGGAGGAGGTGAGCACCCCCTCAACCAGTTCTGTTCTAGGCATCCTCTCTTCTCTCTCAACTCTTGGTTTGGGTCATTTCACAGACTTCAGGGGCTTCAACTAAAACGTCTCTGTCACACAAATCTGTCAGCCCAACCTGTTCTTTGCACTCGCAGCTGCTAGCCATCTCTCCCTGGGTGTTCTATCAGCACCTTCAATTCTAGATGCTCCATCTTTCCCCAAACCTGCTCTTCTGCACATTCCTCTTTTTGTACATCATATTCCTGTCACTTGACATATCACTTTGTGAATGAAAATTCATTAGTGGCTATTCATTGACCGCATGTGTGCTAAGTCACTCAAGTCATGTCTGACTCTTTGTGACCCTATCCTCTGTCCATGGGATTCTCCAGGCAAGAATGCTGGAGTGGGTTGCCATGCTCTCCTCCAGAAGATCTTCCTGACCCAGGGATCGAATGTGCATCTCTTATGTCTCCTGCATTGGCAGGTGGGTTCTTTACCACTAGCGCCACCTGGGAAGCCCCCAAAATTAGCCACTCAGTCCTGTCTAACTCTTTGTGTCCAAATGCACTGTAGCCCGCCAGGCTCCTCTGTCCATGGGATTTCCTAGGTAAGAATACTAGAGTGGGAAGCCATTCCCTTCTCCAGGGAATCTTCCTGACCCAGGGATTGAACCTGGGTCTCCTGCATTGTAGGTGGATTCTGTGCCATCTGATCCACCAGGGAGCTAAATCTTTGGGTGATGACATACAAGGCTACAACTCATCCCAACCCACCTTTGTAGCTTGGTCTCCCACAGGTCCCCCTCAATTCTCCACACTGAAGTTCTTTTTTTTTTTTTTTAAGAATTTTTCCTGTGGACCATTTTTAAAGTCTTAATTAAATTTGTTACAACATTGCTTCTGTTTTATGTTTTGGGTTTTTTTGCCTTGAGGCATGTAGGATCTTAGCTCCCCGATCAAGGATTGAACCTGCAACCCCCTGCATTGGAAGGACAAGTCTTAAACCATTGAAACACTAAGGAAGTCCCTGTGCTAAAGTTCTTATCTTTCCTAAGCATGAGAATATCTCACATATTTGTGATTTAAGCTATTCTTTAGCTTCAGATACTTTCTTCATCCAGTCTCCTGGTGAATTCATATCCATTCCTTAAGATCTACTTCACCATCCTTGTGAAGTCTGCTTGGATATTCTCAGGCAGAGTTCAACATTCACCTAGAGGTCAACATTCACCTTTCCTATAACCTTCAGTAGGAGGTCCTATGAAAAGGTATATATTGTAGGTCATTAGTATCACTCGTTCACGACTCTGCCTCCCACATCAGCTTGTGAGTACCCCAGGGGCAATGGCTCTGACTAATTCATCTTTCCTTCCCTTTGGGATAGGATGCGGGACAGGAAGCAAATGTTCCTTGAATGAATGGATAATGAACTAATGAATGGACCTCTCTTGTGGCACCTACCACTTTCTACCTTGTATTGTCTTTGTCTGGATACTGCATCTCTTTTCCTAGACTGATAAATCTTCCGGGACAAGAAAAATGTGATCTAGTTTTGCATCATCAACCACAGCCTGCCCTAATGTGTACTGTTTGAATAAATGAGCAAAACTCTTGTAATCTCTTGTGTCATACATACATCAGACTTTGCAAAGCCATTTTCACACACATTGCTTCATCTACCTTTTAGAATGATGTTGTAATCTAGCTATGACTAGTTGGTGTTATCCTCACAAAGCAGATAAAGCAATTGAGTAAGGCCTTGGAACCCTGCTTTCTCAGTTTTTAGAATAATGCTTATTCCATGTGACATTCTTGAGAAAAGGCAGATCTACTCACCAGCCCCTTGTTTGGAGAGTTTGGGAGTCAAAAGCAGAGATTCACCACTGCTGTAAAAAATAGCTAAACCCTTATCTATCTTTCCAGTATGAGTCTTACATGAATAATTTGAGTAAGAGTGAAGGTTTGAAGAATGAATCAGAAAAAACAAAATAAAGGGAGAAATGAAAAATTGGAACATGTTAGACACAGTTTGGGTAAGAAAAGGACTCTGAAGGTCTAGAAAGAGAGGTTTCCTCTTCTATAAGATGGGAGTGCTGTGCAAGGCAGCATGGACACACACCGAGTTCCTCTAGGAGAGATGATGTCTAAAATACTGAATGAAAATGGAATCTATATAGCCAAAGCCCACCACAGCATGCTGTTGTACTTAAAGCATCTGTAGCCTTGTGCACAGAGCCTGGCATGGGTGAGCCCGGGGAGCGGGTGGGGGACCTGGAAAACAGAAGGGATAGCCTGAGGTCTGACTCAAAGGTGAGGAAAGCTGGAATGGAGGCATGGCATCCAACATCCAGCACCTTGCTTTCTTCACCTGCCACAAGAGAATCTGAGGGCCTCTGACCTGCCCTCCCCCCAGGGAGCAAGTTGGAGGCCGGCTCCTGATGTCTGGTTAGGGCACATCTTAGTCAACACAGTGGTGGATTTTGGAGGTGTCCTCATTATTGCTCAAGTACCAGGAGGTCCTGGAGGTCGGACCAAAGCATTCTCAGGGGTCTGTGAGACAGGCTGTTCTGGTAGCATCACTTAATATTCCACTGACCCCTCCCCATAGGATCTGCCTGACTCTCTTCAGAGGGTGGGTTCCCCAGCTGACCCCATCCATCTTCTGGCGTCTGTTTCTCGAGGCCCAGTCCCACTTCCCTTCCTCGTGTCTATGAGGGTACTTTCTGTCCCCCATCCTATCTAAGCCTTTTGGCCACCCTCCACTGACTGTGTGTGGGGAGTGGGGGAGGAGAAGAAGGGGCAGAAGGAGAGGAGACATTCGACAAGAAGGCATTTGACAAGAAGGCCCTGCAGCCACAGGTAGACCCATGGCAATCGTGTAATCAGAAAGAATCGGGGTCAAAAGGGTCGATACCCCAGGGTCCAATCCCTTCTTTTTGAACCGGAAGCAGTTCAAGGTCGTTTTCCTGGTTCCAGAATAACAACACGTCGTGGTCCATGCCTGCTCCGGGTGAGGGTATAGTGTCCAGGTCGGGCTGGAGCAAAAGGACTGACCTTCACTTGGGGCAAGCGACTGACCTTTATGCCACCCCCTAGTGTCCCAGGGACGGGGGAGCCTGGTGGGCTGCCGTCTATGGGGTCGCACAGAGTCGGACACGACTGAAGTGACTTAGCAGCAGCAGGAAGAGTCTCTCCCCTGCCCGTTTTCTCACCACCCCCCTCTCTCCCCGCCCCCCGGCGCTTTGAAAATTCCAGCAGTCTCAGGCTTGGCAGCTGTCCGGGGCAGAAGTTCAAAGTCTAGCCCCAGACCTTCAAAAGACATCCTCCAGCTTCTGTCCGGGGAGGGGAGGGGGCCACCAGATCCTTCTCCCCCTGAGGGAGGATGCTGTGTGCGACGCTTGGGACCCTCTCGATCCCCTCCTGCGCGCGGAGAGTCTAGGGGCTCCGGGGGACACCCCGCCGCACGGCCGCCCCGCGTGCCTCCCGGAGCGGCCACTTGTCGGAGCCCGGGGAGGGGGAAAGAGGGCGCGCAGCCGCCACTGACCTGAGATGCCGCCCCCCACCACGACCACGTCGCATTTGCTGCTCATGTTGCTCGCCCCTCTCCGGGCCACCCGGGTGCCTGCTGCTTCGGTGTCTGGATCTCGGCCCCCGCCCGCAGCGCTGCCCCCGCGCACTAGCGCCTCCGCCGAGCGCCTATATTGGCGGCCCAGCGCTTCGGGTCGCGGAGCCCCGCCCGCCCGCCCGCCTACGCGCCGGCGGGGCTGGAGCGCACCGCCCCCCTTCCCGCCCGGAGGTCTGCGGCTCAAATCTGGGGAGGGTGGACGCCAGGGCAGAAAGGTTACCCAGGGCCCCCAAGAGTCCATCCCCGGGGCCACCACTCCCTGTTGGCCTTATGCACTGCGCGGTATTTTCCCATCAGCTTCCCGGGTGCGCTGTTCAGCTCGGGGACTGGGAGGATGGCAGGTCGGGATGTCCTCCTCCAACACCTCAAATGACTCCCTGGAATGGAGCTGTAGAGAAGGGCAAACATAATGTGAAGGCTTTTCTGGTACCAGGCACCGTCCTCAGCATTTTACATGCATAATTCCAGTTAAACCTTACAACAACCCATTTTATGGATGAGGAAAGTGAGATAAAGTCGTTAAGGAGGGGCAAAGACAAGAGAAAGAGTCAGAAATAACAATTTCCTGAGGGCCAGGAAGATTCCAAGCCCTACGTTGATCTGCTACCCAGGACTGTCATTATCTTGGCATTGTACTTGAATGGGAAATAGATGGGGAGAGAACGAAAACAGTGACGGACTTTATTTTCTTGGGCTCGAAAGTCACTGCAGATGGTGACTGAAGCCATGAGATTAAAAGATGCTTGCTCCTTGGAAGAAAAGCTATGATCAACCTACACAGCATATTAAAAAGCAGAGACATTACTTTGCCAACAACAGTCCATCTAGTCAAAGCTATGGTTTTTCCAGTAGTCATGTATGGATGTGAAAGTTGGACCATATAGCTGAGTGCCGAAGAATCGATGCTTTTTCTTTTGTATAGCAGAGTTTTATTAAAGTATAAAAAGGGACAGAGAAAGCTTCTGACATAGACATCAGAAGGGGGACAGAGAGTGCCCCCTTCACTAGTGTTAGCAAGGGAGTTATATACTTTTTAATTAATTATTACAATAAATCAAAAGAATGTCTCAAAGTTGTAAAGATCTTACTAGATCCACTCTCATAATTTACATTTTAAGATAACAGGATTAGCCAGAAGGTTCTCAGGAGGAGAAACTGTCCTCAAGCAGGATCTGTTGTTGTTATATAATCCTTAGTACAGAGTTCAAACTGAGTTATTTGTTATGTAATCATCAGTTCCAGGCTTAAAGAAAAAAACATTTTATGTGACTAAGACTAAGGAATGTAGAGGGAAAAAAAAAAAAGATGTTTGCCCTTTCCTCCTCCTTGAGAATTCCAGACCCCTATCTCCTCCTCAAGAACCCCAGACCCCTTTCTCCTTGAGGACCCTGGACTTCTTATCAACCTGGCTAGGAACTGACTCTCTCATTTCTCCCTTTTCTTTTAGGAGAATTATGTTGAAAATGGAAAGGGGGATCGTTCTCATTCCATAACTACTTCCTGCTGTTGAAGGGCATCATCCCAAAATTGTTGAGGCAACATGTTCTCCTAAACCTCATATTGAGGGTTTCTGATCCAGAGGCCCCAAGTAATAGTTGGAGGAGGCTATGACACTCGTAGGAGCCTGGACAACCATTTGTAACCTAAAAGCCTTCACACAGTTAGAAACAAACCCCATTATATAGTTACAGATGTAAGGTGAAATAGTGATTAAATCAAGTTAAAACAGGAATGATGCTAAAGTTGAAACTCCAGTACTTTGACCACCTCATGTGAAGAGCTGACTCATTGGAAAAGACTTTGATGTTGGGAGGGATTGGGGGTAGGAGGAGAAAGGGACGACAGAGGATGAGATGGCTGGATGGCATCACTGACTCGATGGACATGAATCTGAGTGAACTCAGGGAGTTGGTGATGGACAGGGAGGCCTGGCGTGCTGCGATTCATGGGGTCGCAAAGAGTCGGACACAACTGAGCGACTGAACTGAACTGAACTGAAAACCTAATCAAAATTAAAAGTTACATTATGTCCATAGTTACATCAGTCCATCTTAAGATTGTTAGATGTCATCAGATCAAGAAGAGGTGTCACATATGATTGTTGTTGGTAAAGGTATTCGCAGAGCTGAAGAAAGTCCTTTCCTTGAAGTGGAGAAACCCACCATGGGAAGCCTTCAATTGATGAGGAGGTTGAAAAGCTGAAAGCTGACTCAAATAGTTAGTTCTAAGGTTTTAGGACAGTCCCTTCTTCTTAGGGGTAGTTCAAGCCCTCATTAAAGCTATAGGTAAAGCTTTAAACTATCTTGTGTTTCCTGAATTAGCTTACACGGATGTCTTTTAATAATGTCATTAGCCTTTTCAACTTTTTCTGAAGATTGGGGTTTTCAGAAACAGTGTAAGTGCTATTCTATTCCTAGAGCTTTCAATACCCCTTGAATTATAGCAGCTTTAAAAGTGGAGCATCTTTGCTCTGAACTTTAGAGTTTAAGATCCCACTTACATCAAGAGAAGTCAGTACAGTAAAATTTTGCCCATTAGTAAACTTATGAGCTTTAAGCATTAGCAAAACAATAGTAACAATCACCCTTAAGCAAGGTGGCCATAGCCTGTTTTTTTTTTTTTTTTTTTTTTCCCAGTAACAAACAAACTCTGATCCTGTGGGCAAGCTCAAAGTGGGAGCCTGCAAGAGAGCAGTTTGAAGAGCCTTAAAAGCCTTTTGAGTCTCTGGGGACCAAACCAGCTAGTGGGTTTGCACCTGCTGAGTCTCAGTTAAAAGTTTATATAAAGGCTGGACAAGTCCCTATAACCTGGAATCCAAATGCGGCAATAGTCTGTAATGCCCAAGAATCCTCTCAATTGTTTTAAAATCATAGGTAGAGGATGATCTAATATAGGTTTAACTCTAGAAAGCATCCTTCAAATAAATGATTAAAAAATATTTGGCTTGTTTAGGAATTTCAGACAATAAAGCATAAGGATTAGACACTTATTATTTGTATATCTTGAACAAGTCTCCACTTATCATTTGACTTTTTTACACCCAAAATAGGAGTGTTGTATGGACTGTTACAGGGAATTAATAATCCCTGTTCCTTTAAATTTTCAATGATTGGTTTTAACCTTTCCTTAACACTTCAGGCTTTAATGGATACTGCTTTTAATGTGAAAATAAGTGAGGATCATTGAGCTTGATAACAACAGAAACAGTATTTTGTGCTTGACCCACAGTTTTTCCATCAGCCCACACTTTAGGATTTAAATTTTGTTCAATTAAAAGAGCAGGTTCCATATTTATGAAAACAGAGGCCTGGACCTTGCTCAGTATATCCCTACCCAGAAGGGATGAGGGAGACTCTGGCAAGGTTAGAAACTTGAGAAAATAGCACAGAGTCCCAATTTCAGGTTAAAGGATGACTGAAATAATAGCATTTGGGTTGTCCAGACAGCCTCATTATGGTGGTGGATCAGGAGGAAAGCAAACCAGGGGCTTCAGTGAGCAGAAAGTTGCCCCAGTGTCCAAAAGAAAATTGACGGGGCCCTGATAGGCCCTCCACAGTTATTAATACCTGGAGTTCCTCAGGTGTTATTAGAATAAGGGCTTGTGTGGGGACCCCTGGGCACCTTCAGTCCCAATTGTCTTGAGATTCCACCTTTGGGGCCTACACCTCGGAGGGCAGTCTCTTCTCCAGTATGGTCCTTTGCAGACTTGACATGGAGCCAGGGGCAGCTTATAGATGCCTGAGGGCAATCTTGCTTGAGATGCCCCCCTTTTCCACAGTAATAACAAGTCCATCCCTTTTCAACTGTGTTCCTCTGGACATTTTTCCTCAGGCTGTTTCAGATCAGATCTAACTGTCATTGTTGGGGCTTCAGTCTTTTGTCTGGTTCTTTTTTCCTCCTTGTTTTCTCTACCATAATATACTGTCTGGGCCAGCTATAACAGTTTTTTAAAAGACTGATTTGGTCCAAACTCTTGTTTTTGTAACGTACAGCAAGTATTTGGAGCCAACTGAGTGATCTATCTTTTAAGATCATTTCTCCCTCTGAACTTTTGGGATCAACATCAGTAAACTTGCAGAGAGCCTCATGTAGTCTACCTAGGCATTTACCAGGAGTTTCTTCTCTCCCTGTTCTATGTTAACCAACTTAGCATAGTCTAAAATCTCAGGATGTGCACTCACGTGAGTCCTTCAAGACTACACCTGACAAACTGGCTCGTTATAGGAACTGCTTGGCTCCCAGTAGGGAGGAGGACTATTTTGTGTTTCCTCTTTCCCCTTATCTCACGTTCAAGCCATTCATCTCCAAAAGTAGTAGCTTCTCCCAAAACTCAAGTTTTCGAGTCAGGAGTCAGTGTCTGTCCCAAGTAAGTCTCTCTCCAAGTAAGGTCATAATGTAAAGTTAGTACCGTAAAGTCTCTGTGTACTTTTTGGATCCTCTCGATAGTCTCAACCATAATATTTCTACTGAGACTGAGGCAATCCCTCCTGGAAGGGTGCCCTTATTCTCAGTCTGTTCAGTTGGGAGCCCCAGATACAGGGGCAAAGTAAGAGAACAGGAGGCTGCTGAAGGTTTCACACCCAAATTTGCATCCTAAAGACATAAGTCTTGCATGTCTCACAGAGAAATAAAGAGCAACACATATGGCACTTGTACCCATTTCTCTTGTTTTCTACAGAACTGGTCTAGTTGTAAAACAGTAATAACTGAGATCCTTCAACAGGTCAGCATTCCCCATCTTCCAAAGGATATCGTGGCCATTCAGTATCACAGAAGATCAGGCGTGTCTTTTTAAATTCTGGGGATCAAACTTGTCCCAGTTTTTTTTTTAATACATTGTAAAAGAGTGGTTCTGAAACTATTAGCTCCCATCTGTAAGAGACAAAAAAGTGGCATCCACAGCTGTGGCTTCTTTCCACCGGAGGCATCCCTCCCTGCTCTACATGGGGGTGGAGACAGACTTTCCACTGAAGCTTTCCTCCCTGGTTGGACTTAGTCTGTCCCTTACCGATGCAGGCGCCTTACTTGTCCCTCTCAGTTCTACCATCGAGGCAGGGTGGAGATGCACCAGAGGTAGACCTGATGGCATCCCCAATTGATTTAGTTTCATACCACCAAGACCTTCAATTTGATTTGTTCTTTTCTCTGATGCCACCCAGAGTGTAACAGAGTAGCTTTCCCAGAAATGTTTCCTAAGCCAGGCCTACTAGGGGAAGCATCCATCTTTATGTGTGTCTGTGAACATTCCTGAGTACAGTCCTGACCACAGTAGAAGCGGGGAGTCATAAAGAGATGAACAACAACCAAGATGTCCCTTCTCTGAGAGTTGCCACACCAGCATATGTGATAGCAAAAGAATTAGTGAAGGGTCATCCATGGAGGAAAAAGTGATTTTTCATCCTCAAACTATTAGCGCCAATCCTTTCAGTTCATTTCCACAGATTCCACAAAAGGATTATCTAAGGAGTTGAGACAAATGCAACCAGAGAGCCTCCTCTGATCCACTAACAGCACCACCAAGGGAAGAAGCCAGCTGTACCTCCAATCTGGAATTCTCCACCTATATTCTTAGAAACCTCATGCTATCTAGCAGTGCATCCATCCATATAGTTTGGAGGCACAGCTATGACAAGGACTCACTTTCAGGTCGCTGGCCCCTGAGGTAGGCAGCCAAGAGAAATGCTGCTGAAGCTAGAATTCCACCTCATTCCCAAACATGCTCCTAGCAAATCCGGGTGTCACATGACTATTCCAAGCTTGAGGTCTAAGAAAAAGTACACAGTAATGGCATGGATCACAAGTTCCTCAGAAATCTATGATCTGACGGATTTGGTTAGTACTTCTAATTCCCCACACAATTATGAAATGGTCAGAGACCAGGAAAAGATGACCAAGAAAGGAAAGTCCACTTGCTTTGCCCATTTCTGGCTGCTCCCCCCACAGGGATGTTGGGGGTCTCTTGGCATTGGCAGGTCTGTATAAACCCCCAACAAGGCTCCCCTTTTTGGGACTGCCTTCAGTTATTAGGAGGGCTTCCCTTGTAGCTCAGTTGGTAAAGAATCTGCCTGCAGTGCAGAAGACCCGGGTTCAACTCTCGGGTTGGGAAGATCCCCTGGAGAAGGAAATGGCAACCCACTCCAGTATCCTTGCCTGGAAAATCTCATGGACAGAGGGCTGCAGTCCACGGGGTCTCAAAGATTCAGGCACGACCGAGCAACTAACACTTACTCAGTCATTAGGAGGCACTGCAAAACCGCAGAGCAGGACTCATCACTTGCTTCACACAGGGCATGTTATTCATTCACACAAAAACACTGTAGAGTTAGTAAAGTAACGCAGAAAAATGTATATAATGAGAAAGCAGAGAGGCTAGAGCTCTGAGTGTTCTTACCTTGTCCTGAAGACCCCAGTTAAGCCCCCAAGATGATAGCTTATGGTGAACGGTTTCCGATTTGTGATCTCCGAAGAAGATTTAACTTCAGGACAGGGACCAGGCTTGATCACTCAAGAGCTTTTGTATAGCAGAGTTTTATTAAAGCATAAAAAGAGACAGAAAGCTTCTGACATAGACATCAGAAGGGGGACAGAGAGTGTCCCAAATTGATGCTTTTGAACTGTGATATTGGAGAAGACTCTTGAGAGTCCCTTGGACTGCAAAGAGATCCAACCAGTCCATCCTAAAGGAAATCAGTCCTGAATATGCATTGGAAGGACTGATGCTGAAGCTGAAACTCCAATACTTTGGGCACCTGATGCGAAAACCTGACTCACTAGAAAAGACACTGATGCTTGGAAAGATTGAAGGCAAGAGGAGAAGGGGATGATAGAGAATGAGATGGTTGGACGGCATCACTGACTGGATGGACATGAGTTTGAGTAAGCTCCAGGAGTTGGTGATGGACGGGGAAGCCTGGCATGCTGCATTCCATGGGTTTGCAAAGAGTCAGACATGACTGAGCAACAGAACTGAACTGAACTGAACTTGAATGGGATCCTTAATCCTGCTCATGGGCTTCCCAGGTGGTTCGATGGAAAAGAATCCACCTGCCAGTGTAGGAGACACATGAGACATGGGTTTGATCCCTGGGTTGGGGAGATTCCCTGGAAAAGGAAATGGCAACCCACCCCAGCATTCTTGCCTGGAGAATCCCATGGACAGAGGAGTCTGGCGGGCTACAGTCCACGGGGTTGCAAAGAGTTGGACACAATTGAAGCGACTGAGCATGGCACAAACCCCGCTCATCCTCCTTCTGGATACCCACTCTGTCCCCATTCTCCCTGCCCTGAAGCCCCCAGTGAACTCACACAGGCTCTTCCCTAGTATTGCAAATGCAACACATAAAGGTTATCTTAAAATTCTCATGTTTGCAAGTGATCAAAACAGACAACCGCTCCCAGAGCAACCCAGTGTGTCCCCTCTGGGAGCTGCTGAGGCAGGAGCCCAGGAAATTGGTGATGTCCAGGCAAGACTTTGGAGGGGCACAGTGGAATTCAGAGCCTGCCCTGAAGCAGCAAGGGGGAATTAGCTATGAGCCTGGGATATGCCAAAGTAGGGTGATTCAGCAAGATGACAGGTGTTTAAGCTGAAGTAGTAAAATAGAGGTTTTCAGTGGTTTCAAGTGGTTTTCAGACCACTTGAAAAGCCACCTTGAGAACCAAAAACAGAAAGAAGCAGTGTAGGGTGGCTTTTCAAGAACTAATTGAGAAGTTCTTCTGTTCAGAATAGGGAAGCTGGGGGCCTGGTAAGGGGCTGGCTCCAGGTCTGGTGAATTGATGAGAGCCTGAAGTGAGCCCCTATCTTATCACACCCCAGTCCCTATATCCACTTGCTGCCAAAGAATCCTGAGTTTCTTCTGACCTCAGACTTGCTGTTGTTCACTTGTTCAGTCATGTGTCTCTTTGCGACCCCATGGACTCTAGCACATCAGGCTTCCCTGTCCTTCAGTAATCCCTGGATTTTGCTCAAACTCATGTCGATTGAGTCGGTGATGCCATCCAACCATCTCATCCTCTGTCATCCCCTTTTCCTCCTGCCCTCAATCTTTCCAGCATCAGGGTCTTTTCAAATGAGTCAGCTCTTTACATCAGGTGGCCAAAGTATTGGAGCTTCAGCTTCAGCATCAGTCCTTCCAATGAATATTCAGGGTTGATTTCCTTTAGGATGGACTGGTTTGATCTCCTTGCTGTCCAAGAGACTCTCAAGATTCTTCTCCAACACCACAGTTTGAAAGCATTAATAACAACAGTGAAATATTAACAAGGAATAAAATTGTGGGAAGCATTGTATGTATGTGTGTGTGCAAGCATGTTTCTCTTCCCAAGTAGATAATAAATTCCTACAGGAAGAGATCATGTGTTATCTTTTATTCATCCATTCCAAAACAATTTGTTGAGCACCAACTTTGCGTCAGTCACTGTTATGCTAATCCTGCTGCTGCTGCTAAGCCACTTCAGTCGTGTTCAACTCTGTGTGACCCCATAGACGGCAGCCCACCAGGCTCCCCCGTCCCTGGGTTTCTCCAGGCAAGAACACTGGAGTGGGTTGCCATTTCCTTCTCCAATGCATGAAAGTGAAAAGTGAAAAGTGAAATTGAAGTCGCTCAGTTGTGTCCAACCCTCAGCGACCCCATGGACTGCAGCCTTCCAGGCTCCTACATCCATGGGATTTTCCAGGCAAGAGTACTGGAGTGGGGTGCCATTGCCTTCTCCAATGCTAATCCTAGGAAAAACCAAACATGAAAACAGACAATTACCATGAGCCTAATTCATGTTCCAATAGATATGATCCTCAGCATCTATAACCAAGAAGCACAGAAGAATGCTGTTTGCCCTGAGCAGTGTTTATCTGCCTTTTCCAACTTGATGAAATCTGTGTTTCTTTCATCAATTAAAATGAACTTACTTTCTTTTCATTTTTTTATTAGAAGCCTGCCAAAGAGATAAACTGTCCTTATTACTTCTTTCTTGCTGTCTGACTTTTCATTAACAGATATCTCAGTGAGTCTCCTATGATGCTACAGGAGGTTTCAATAAAGAGGCAGACTGTGCAGAGCAGAATTCACCAGATATTATCTACGTTGTACATTTCACTTTTTTTGAATGCTGAAAGCTTGACAAGGGATAGAAAATTTGTTTTAAAATTAGATCCTCTAGAGTTCACCAGTTTCTTTTCCCCAACTTCTCTGTTAATCTTTTTTTGAAACATAGATGAAAGGGTCTCAGCCATGCCTTCTCTGTAACAATGTTAAATAAGAATTTTAACAACTTTTAGCAATGGTTAAATGTTATAGGACCTCTGGTTCTGCCCAGTGAAAAATCTGTCATCAATTTGGATCCTAATCTGAGAGTGTCCAAATCCTCTCCTTGGGGACAACAAAAAGGCAGTAAGGAAACTTTCATTGGGCCAAAACCTTACTTTTGGCTTCAAGGACTTACTTTAGAGGGGAATCATATCCTCAAACAGCCAGAGAGTCAAGGGAGTGCAGCTGCAATCCAAATCAAAGCACTTCATGGGGCATTGGGCTACAAGCTTGAGATCCAACTCAAAAATCCAAACGCTGGTTTAAGATGCCAAAGGCCAAGGGACTGGTCACGAACTGGATCAAAGTACAGTTGGCAGGGTACAAGGCAAAGAGCAGGTGGGTCTGCATGACTTCCCTTAACAGGCCGGCAGTGAGATGGATGCTCTGAGCTGGCCCATCGACACAAGATTGAGAGGGAAGAGAAAAGACTCTTCCTGCTCAAAGAACCGCAGGATGGCTCTTTCCTCCATGACCTTATTGCCACAACAGAGAAGGATGGGACAAAGAGGCACAACAGACAGAGGCAGGCCCCAGAACATGTGGCCTCAGGCCAAAGCTACCAAGCAATAAGGCTTCAGAAAGACAGAAGTAATATCTAGACATGTTGCAGAGTCTGATGAAGAAAAACAACTCTTACCTGCAACCTAAGCGCTAAACCAACTGGACTAAAGTGATTTTTTTTTAACGGTGACTGTATGTCGAGACTATTTCCAGAAATCATAATAAAGTTTCCTAAACAAGGGTGATAATCAGAAAACAAGGACTGTAGGGGACCCACAGAGGAACAGCAAACTGCAAAATATTCAGCTCAGGAAAAAGAGAAGCTCAGAACGTTTCCCAAGAACACAGTTAAGCGTTTTCACCAATTCTTTGGGGGAAGAAGAAATCAGAAATGAGTATTAGAGCCCCAACACTCCAATAACTATTAGAGTATTGTTTTATATATGCTAGCTATTGGTTATTCAATAAAGTTATTTTCAATTAATTATTCTTTATATGATTCTCATTTCATACTGTGAGGTCATGGATGCAGAATGAACACTGGCTATCTTTATGTAGTGCTGCATTAAGTAATCTCTCCATGCTTTCATTTTTTTTTTCAATATGTACTTATTTGACTACACCAGCTCTTAGTTGCAACATACAGGATCTCTAGTTGTTGGTGGCATGTGGGTTCTAGCTCCCTGACCAAGGATTGAACTCAGGCCCCCTGCATTGGGAGTGCGGAGTATTAGCCACTGGACCACCAGGAAAGTCCACCATGTTTTCTTATAAATAAGACGTTTGTGTTACTTATAAGAAATGGACTCCAGAGGACGATTGCAATCAAGTCTGGCAACCATGGTAATTAGATGAGAAGAAGAGCTACCCTTATGGATGGCTACCACAGCAAGACATGTTCCTGGTGGGGACAGTTACACATTACAAAATGATGTTAATAGCTGAGGTTTGCATTGACTTGAACTCTTCTCAGTAGTAGACATTCACTCATTATGAAATGATTGAAATCAATGTATTAAAGAAGGAAAAAATATTCTTCACTATGGATGCTGTGACTTTTAGGGATTTAAACTATGAATAACTGTAAAGATAAGTGAAGCAGGAATTGGGCAAACTACTGCAAAAACCTGAAATGTATTACAAAGGGTAGAAAACCTGAGCATACCTCTGACATATAACCTATAGTGGTGTTGGAGAAGACTCTTGAGAGTCCCTTGGACTGCAAGGAGATCCAACCAGTCCATTCTGAAGGAGATCAGCCCTGGGATTTCTTTGGAAGGAATGATGCTAAAGTTGAAACTCCAGTACTTTGGCCACCTCATGCGAAGAGTTGACTCATTGGAAAAGACTCTGATGCTGGGAGGGATTGGGGGCAGGAGGAGAAGGGGACGACAGAAGATGAGATGGCTGGATGGCATCACTGACTTGATGGACATGAATCCGAGTGAACTCCGGGAGTTGGTGATGGACAGGGAGGCCTGGTGTGCTGCGATTCATGAGGTCACAAAGAGTCAGACACAACTGAGCGACTGAACTGGACTGGACTGAACTGAACTGAATATATTGATTATAATAATAGAAATACATATTGCTGCTTTAGTTGCTCCGTCGTGTCTGACTCTTTTGCAACTCCATGGGCTGTAGCCCACCAGGTTCCTCTATCCATGGGATTTCTCCAGGCAAGAATACTGGAGTGGGTTGCCAGTTCCATCTCCAGGGCGTCTTCCTGACCCAGGGATCAAACTCACATCCCTTGAGTCTCCTGTGTTGGCAGGCAGATTCTTTACTGCTGAGCCACCTGGGAAGCCCAGAGCTATATATTACTTATACGTATGTTAATGTAGTCTATATCAATTAATTATGTATTATAACTATTCACATACAATAATATATCTTAGGTAGATATAACACAAGTCATTAAAATGGGTGTTTGACAGCTCACACTGAGATCCTCTTGTCTGTGGCAGATTGCAGAGCTGCAGCTGAGGATGTAGAGGCAAAGCTGAGCTCTACAGAAGATGTGCATAACATCATCATGTTTTTAAATTCAGGCACCCACATCTACAAGGAAGAAAAATATTCCACATGAGAGGGAAAACTAGAGACACTGCAGGAAGTTGCTGTCCTTCAGGAATATAGTGGTATCATACTGAGACCGAGATAATTTTCTTCAAGGACAGAGACTAAAGCATGAGGCTGAGGGTACCATGTCTAATCCCACAGGATTGAGAAGTCTGTGCTCACAGATCAAGTCACATCCTACAGCCTGGGTCATGGTCTAGATTATTAAGGAAGCAGACTCTGAAATAGAGGTGTTCAAAGATAAACTTTGGCCACCTCATGTGAAGAGTTGGCTCATTGGAAAAGACCCTGATGCTGGGAGGGATTGGGGGTAGGAGGAGAAGGGGACAACTGAGGATGAGATGGCTGGATGGCATCACTGACTAGATGGACGTGAATCTGAGTGAACTCCGGGAGATGGTGATGAACAGGGAGGCCTGGCGTGCTGCAATTCATGGGGTCGCAAAGAGTCAGACACGACTGAGTGACTGAACTGAACTGAACTGAAAGATAAACCGAGGAACATTAAAAGTTACAGGAGTTTATTTGAGCAAAAATCTTTTCCAGTGGTGTGCTTAGTCACTCAGTCATGTCTGACTCTTTGCGACCCTGTGGATTGTAGCCCTTCAGGCTCCTCTGTCCATGGGAATTCTCCAGGCCAGAATACTGGAGTGGGTTGCCATTTCCTCCTCCGGGGGATCTTCCTGACCCAGGGATCAAACCCAGGTCTCCTGCATTGCAGGCGGATTGTTTACCATCTGAGCCACCAGGGAAGCCAAACTGAAAGTGATTGAAGGCATTCAGTGCTAAAGGCAAGGCTTTTTCACACAGCAGAGAAGAAAGCAAAGCAAGGAAATCATTCAATTAGCTAGAGATTAAGTAGTTGCCTATCTGGGAAAACCTAGTTGGCTGTTTATGACTGGTTGTTCCTAAGTTTCCATTTCTCAGATACATGTGCATGAACTGGGTTAGGTATCAGTTTGCTCACATAGGCTAGCAAAGCATCAGAGTGTTTAACCACTTTGACTGAGGTTAGCGAGCAGGAGATTTATTAGGGAGTGCTCTCAGGATCTAGGATCCCTGAAGGGAAAGGAAGGGAGCAGGAAGCTGAAGAAGTTGACCTGTAATTCAGTCCCACCGGAAGATTTGGCCAACTGCGCAGGGAATTCTGGGACTGGACCGCCCCTATAGACTTGTGTCTCCTTGGAGCAGGCCTCTGAACTCTTGCCTTGATTCTCTGCTGGTTTTGGGCTGCCTGGGGATGGTGCCATGAGTTTTGACAGCTGAGGCAACCCCTAAAGGAGGCTGACAGATTTTACTGGGATCTGTTAAATTTATAAAATTAACTTGGGAAAAACCAATATTTCCCTGACACTGACTCTTTTTATCCAAGCACATGAAATATTTTTCTACTCAATCAAGTATAATTTTGTGTATTTCCAAACTGTTTTGTAATTTTTTTCACATAGGTTTTCGACATATGGTGTTAATTTTATGTCTAGATTTTTTTCTATTGTGAATGAGGTCTTTGGTTTTATTATATCTTTGATTATTCCATTTCTATTGTTTTATTGAGATTTTGCATGTGTGCTAAGTCACTTCAGTCATGTCTGACTCTTTGTGACCCTATGGACTGTAGCCTGCCAGGCTCCTCTGTCCATGGGATTTCCTGGGCAAGAATACTGGAGTGGGTTGCCATGCCCTCCTCCAGGGGTTCCCAGCCCAGGGATTGAACCTGCATCTCCTGCACTGGCAGGCAGATTCTTTACCACTGAACCACCTGGGAAGCCCTCACCTCTACCATGTGCTGTGCTTAGTTGCTTCAGTTGTGTCTGACTCTGCAACCCCATGAACTGTAACCCACCAGGATCCTCTGTCCATGGGGATTCTCCAGGCAAGAATACTGGAGTGGGTTGCCATCCCTCCTCTAGGGGTTTTTTCCAGCCCAGGGATTGAACCTGCATCTCCTATATCTCCTGCATTGGCAGGAGGATTCTTTACCACTGAGCCACCTGAGAATCACTGTATCTTATTCCTCATCAAATATTCAATGTATTTCCCTTACTATGTACAACAGGATGGACTCATGGATTCTTATTTTATTCAATAGATTCTAATCCACTACTATATTTATTTTGATGTTCAAATTGTCTGTGAATTGGGGTGCCCCTTCAAGCTGACTTCTTTGTCTTTCTGATATGTCACCCCAAAGATGGAGCTATTAATAAATGGCACTTAAATAACTAGATAGCCATAAAGCAAAAGATAAAATTGAATACATATCTCACATTATATACCAGGATATATTCTAAATAGATCAGCAATTTAAATGTAAATGATTAGACTATGCTGCTACTGCTGCTAAGTCACTTCAGTCATGTCCAACTCTGCGATCCCATAGACGGCAGCCCAACAGACTCCTCTGTTCCTGGGATTCTCCAGGCAAGAACACTGGAGTGGGTTGCCATTTCCTTCTCCAATGCATGAAAGTGAGAAGTGAAAGTGAAGTCACTCAGTCATGTCTGACTCTTAGCGACCCCATGGACTGCAGCCTACCAGGCTCCTCCGTCCATGGGATTTTCCAGGCAAGAGTACTGGAGTGGGGTGCCATTGCCTTCTCCAGATTAGACTCTACAAGTGCTCAAAAAAATACTTTATAAACTAGGAGTAGGGAAAACTTTTCTAACAATGACTCAGATACAATAATATTAAGAGAAAAGATGGGAAAATGTCCTATGCTGAAGCCCTTTCTTCATTGTGATGATATTTAAGTGTAGGGCTTTTGGGAGGTAGTTTGGTTTAGACAAGGTCATGAGGGTGGGGCCCTAATGATAGGATTAGTGCCTTCATTAGAAAGAGACACCAAAACCCTCTAGTGCTCTCTCTCTCACTCTCCCCTGCCCACTTCCTATGCCAAGTGAGAAGGCAGAGGGAATGAAAAGGTGGCCAAGTACAAGGCGAGAAGCCTCGGTACAACTCGACCAGCTTGGCATGCTGATCGCAGATTTCCAAGCCTCCAAAATGAGAAATTTCTGTTGTTTAAGCCACCGAGTGTAGGATACTTTGTTATGGCAGATTAATGCACAATGTCAGGATTTTTCTTTCTCCTCTACTCTTAGCCCTTTTCAGGTACCTTCTTCTGAGTTGTTTGGCTGAAGCCCCATGTACCTTCGGTGTTACTGCTGCTTGTTTTGATGAAGTCTCTTATCCTACTAGAAATAGTGTGTTTTCTCTTTCAGCAAATCAAATGACCCATTAGCTCTTCCTTGACATACCTTACACCCATAGAAAACCTTGCAGTAGAAACATCTTCAAATTTTACTAATACTGTGATTTCTCTAATAAAAAGCTTGACTTTAGGTAGGTATTTTGGAGGTGTTTGCTTTAAATTGGAAAATGTTAGCTGAAAGCATTTGTATGACAAAGCCAACAAAGCTCAACTAAGTCCTTTACATATTTTCTGAAAGAAACTGCGTGACAAAGACCATGATCTCTCTTTGGTTCTTTGTGTTTCACTTGGAAGAAGCTCTCTATCCCAAAGTCCTAAACCACAGTCTCATATTCTGCATATTATTAACTAGTTACTCACAGATATCCAGCCATCTGAAGTATAATTATTATTATACTATGAATCCCAGAAGACTCTGAAATTCTGGAATGTTTTCTAAATTGTCCAGTGAAGAGATTAAATTGTGCTCACTATAAAAGAAACAAGAGACTCAACCAAATGCAATGTGTAGACTTGTTTGGATCTTGATTAGAGTAAACCAATTATATCTAGGGGACAGATGGAGAAATTTGACTATGGATTGGCTGCTAGATTATATTAAGCAATTATTGTTCATTTTGATATATGTGATAAGGGCATAGTGGTTACATAAAAATACCTTATCAACTAGAGATGTATACTAAATTTTTAGAGTGTAAAACAATGTAATATTTAAGATTTGCTTTAAAATACACTAGGAGAAAATAGAAAATAGTGACTGATGTAAATAAAACAAGACTGGCAAAGTAGTGACAGATATTGAAACTGGGTGATAGGTAATAGGTGCATGAAGAAAAAGTTATACTATTTTCTATAGTTTTAAGTTGAAATATAGTTGATTTACAATATTGTAGGCATACTGCAAAGTGATCCAGGTGTATATATATTATATATAATATAAAATAATATATAATATATATATATACCCTTTTCAGATTCTTTTCCCATGTAAGTTATTGCAAAATATTGAGTATAGTTCACTGTGCTATACAGCAGGTCCTTGTTGCCTATCAATTTTATATATAGTAGTTTGCATCTGGTTATCCCAAACCCCCAATTTATCTCTCCCCCTCTTTCCCGTTTGGTAACCATAAGCTTGTTTTCTATGTCTGGTCTGTGAGTCTGTTTGTGCTTTGTAAATAAGTTCATTCATATCATTTTTTAGATTCCACATATAAGTGATGGTCATATGGTATTTGTCTTTCTCTGACTTACTTCACTGTGTAAATTTCTACTTACGTGCATTCATGAAAACTTTCAGAATTAAATGTTTTTAAAACCTGTTGACTATATTTTGTTAAGCATATTTCATTATGCTCAAAAGATTTAAAAACTGGTAATTGGTTGATAAATTTGTGTTAATCTGAAAAATACTGTCCAGTCATGTTGGATAATAGAAGATTTACTGCATTTCAAAGAAAATAAAGTTTCCTCCCCAACTTCCTTACTTCCTACTCTTGTAAATCATTCAGTTATTTGGTTTTCCACCTGGAATAATCTGGAACAAATTCAGATGAAATTTTCATCTCCTCAAAACAGATAAGTTAATACTTTTCCAACTTAAGAGGACTGATGGTTTGGGCCACAGAGTTAGAAAAGACACTTGGAGCTATTTGGTCTACATCTCCACAAGTAAGCCTGGGGATCAAGGCTCAAGGTCTGAGTCAGGTGGGCCCTAATAGTGAGGCAGTGGGACAGAAAGAAGGTTTTAAGCAGGAACAGGAAGCAATATCATCTTAGACACCCCTTTCTCCTACAAACAGCAGCACTCATTTATATAGCCAAGATTAGAATGCTGGACTCCCGGTGATGAAAATCAAGTATTAAAGAGCTCACGTTGTGAAGTTGCCATGGCAGTAATTTTGTGTGACAGTAATGCCTGTTTATATAATACTTGGGCTATCTATGTGTGTGTGACATTCACCAACACATTCCATGTAGCAGGGCATTTTCAGGCTCCAAAAAGCAATACTTTTATTTGGCATTGCAAATAGAAACCTGCTGGGCTCAAAATGGATGCTGTTTAACAATGGCTGTTTATGCCTTCTGGGCATTTAAGTCAAGTCATTTCATTGATGCCGAGATTTCAGGAGCAACTCTGGGTATTTTCAGTTACAATGTTGACTGTAGAAAAAGCATAGTGTTCTTTGACTGCAAAGTGCTAGATTGAAAAGAAAATATTATTCGTGGTTAAATTTCCATGATTGATTATCCAAATAATTGAGACGGAAACAAGTTGTTTCCCTGCACTATCAATATTACCAATGCCCTGTGTGAAACTCACCCTGGAATGGATGGGACTAAAAGACAGACTCTCACCCACTCTATCCTTATGGGCGAGAAAAAAATTCTTAGAGCCTGGATTCTCTTCTCTCTTAATTTGATATTTTAGAAGTTACATCCTAAACCCCATGATTTCCTGGAAGCCTGCTCCTGCTTCAGATCACAACTGATTTAACTATGATGTCACTATCAACTAGAACAAAATACTCACTGTCCCTACCTTTGGAGGAAAAAATATTTTAACTTTCTGTGTTCCTCAAAGGAATGAGACAACTGCTAATAAGAGTGTTCATTTGAGTCCTGACTGCACATTCCAGGCCTCTCTCATATTATCTCCGGAGATGTAGGAAAAATACTAGAGAATTCTTGCTCTAAATGGGATTGCCACATTTGGCAAACAAAAATACAAGATGTTCAGTTACATTTGAATAATCTTTTTAAAAAATTATTTTATTGAAGTATAGTTGATTTACAATGTTGTGTCAGTCTCTGCTGTACAACAATGTACAATGTGTATATATATATATCTATATATAAATTTCTCTTCATATTCTTTTGCAATATGGTCTATCACAGGATATTGAATATAGTAAAAGAATGAAACTAGAACACTTTCTAACACCATACACAAAAACAAACTCAAAATGGATTAAAGATCTAAATGTAAGACCAGAAACTATAAAACTCCTAGAGGAAAACATAGGCAAAACACTCTCTGACATAAATCACAGCAGGATCCTCTATGACCCACCTCCCAGAATATTGGAAATAAAAGCAAAAATAAACAAATGGGACCTAATTAAAATTAAAAGCTTTTGCACAACAAAGGAAACTATAAGCAAGGTGAAAAGACAGCCTTCAGAATGGGAGAAAATAATAGCAAATGAAGCAACTGACAAACAACTAATCTCAAAAATATACAAGCAACTCCTGCAGCTCGATTCCAGAAAAATAAATGACCAAATCAAAAAATGGGCTAAAGAGCTAAACAGATATTTCTCCAAAGAAGACATACAGACGGCTAAAAAATACACGAAAATATACTCAACATCACTCATTATCAGAGAAATGCAAACCAAAACCACAATGAGGTACCATTTCACGCCTGTCAAAATGGCTGCTATCCAAAAGTCTACAAGCAATACATGCTGGAGAGAGTGTGGAGAAAAGAGAACCCTCTTACAGTGTTGGTGGGAATGCGAACTAGTACAGCCACTATGGAGAACAGTGTGGAGATTCCTTTAAAAAACTGAAATAGAACTGCCTTTTGACCCAGCAATCCCACTGCTGGGCATACACACTGAGGAAACCAAAATTGAAAGAGACACGTGTACCCCAATGTTCATCGCAGCACTGTTTATAATAGCCAGGACATGGAAGTAACCTAGATGTCCATCAGCAGATGAATGGATAAGAAAGCTGTGGTACATATACACAATGGAATATTACTCAGCCATTAAAAAGAATACATTTGAATCAGTTCTAATGAGGTGGATAAAACTGGAGCCCATTATACAGAGTGAAATAAGCCAGAAAGAAAAACACCAATACAGTATACTAACACATATGTATGGAATTTAGAAAGATGGTAATGATAACCCTGTATGCGAGGCAGGAAAAGAGACACAGATGTATAGAACAGTCTTTTGGACTCTGTGGGAGAGGGTGAGGGTGGGATGGTTTGGGTGAACGGCATTGAAACATGTATATTATCATATGTGAAACGAATCGCCAGTCCAGGTTCAATGCATGATACAGGACGCTTGGGGCTGGTGCACTGGGATGACCCAGATGGATGGGATGGGGAGAGATGTGGGAGGGGGACTCAGGATGGGGAACACATGTATACCTGTGGTGGACTCATGTCAATGTATGGCAAAACCAATACAATATTGTAAAGTAATTAGCCTCCAATTAAAATAAATAAATTTATATTAAAAATTATTTTATTGAAGTACAGTTGATTTACAATGTTGTGTCAATCTCTGCTGTACAGCAATGTACAATATGTGTGTATATATATATATAAATTCCTCTTCATATTCTTTTACAATATGGTTTATCACAAGATATTGAATATAGTTCCCTGTGCTATACAGTAGAACCTTATTGTCTGAATAAACTTTTAAAATATAAGGGTGAAACATCCTTGCCGGCCCACGGTAAAGAGCCTGCAATGTGGGAGACCTGGGTTCTATCCCTGGTTCGGGAAGATCCCCTGAAGGAGCGCATGGCAACCCACTCCAGTATTCTTGCCTGGAACCCAAAAGGTGTTCCATACGACGTTTGCAACACACTCATCCTGAAAACATTAGACGGTGTTTATCCAAAATTCAAATTTAACTGGGTGGCCCATAGTTTATCTGGCAACCCTAGCCCAAAAAAGATATTTTATTATGATTCAGAAGGAGAAATCAAAAAAGTCAATTTGAGAGTAAAAAATAGCAAGATATAATTATTAAATTGTGGGTTGTAATGAAAGGGAAGTGTTAGCAGAGGTTAGAATTCCTCCAGCAATGAGTTACTCAAGGAACTCTGTCTTTAGGGGTTTTTCCGATGTCCCCAGCCCTTGGCATAGTGGTAGAGATGTTTACTAGATTCTCAGTGTGTGTAATGAATGAACAAGTAAATGAATACACCCATGAGTGTTAGGGAACTTGAGGTGGGTCTTGAAGGAAGATCAAGATCTATAGGTAAAAAGCAGTAGAGAGAAGGCATGAACTAATCTTGGCAGGAGTCTGAGCGGGAGGAGCTGTTCAAAGGAAAAATTTTCCTAGCAGTGGTTCTCAATCATTTTTTGACTGAGAAAGACTTCAGCAGAGAAAAAAATTTCATAACTGTTGATGAAACTACTCATTGCACTTTCCAGTGGGAAAAGAACTAGTGCAACAAAATTCAGTAAAAGTCTATGGGATTATATGTAATCAGAAACACTAAAAATTTACATTTTTAGTTATGTTTACAGCTTTGCAGGGAACCCTTGTCACTCATTAGTGGTTTAAGGATTGTATTTTGGGAAATGTCTAACTCGAATATAGGTGTTAAGTTTCTTGACTTGGAACACTGAAAAGTGAGAGACTAAATCTTTAATCTCTAATATTTTGATATGAAAGTGTTAATAGAACAGCATACTCTGTGGCCTGGCAGACTTCAAATGCATTTTTATAAGTCTTTTAAAATAATCTGAGACCAAGAAGGAACATGATTTAAATTCTGAAATTGCTTCAGGCTAGATCAGGGTTTCCCAACCTCTGCCCAGTTGACCCTTCGGCCAGGACGATTCTTTGTTATAGTGGCTGTCCTGAGCACTGCAGGATGCTTGGCAGGACTCCTGGTGTCCTGGTCAATGTTCTGTGTCAAACTGACTGGCCACAGAGTGTCCAGATTAAACATTATTTCTGGGTGTGTCTATGAGAGTGTTTTTGGATGAGATTAGCATGTGAATCTGTGGACTAGGTAAAGCAGATTGCTCTCTCCAATGTAAGTGGGCAACGTGCAATCCGCTGGCCTAAATAGAACAAAAGGTGAAGGAGGGAGGGAGGAATTTGCCCCTCTTGTTTCCTGCCTGCCTGCTTAACTTTGAACATCTCATCTGATCTTTACCAGCCCTAAGACTGGAATTTAAACCATTGGTTGATTCTCCTGGTTCTCAGGCTTTCCGATTTGGACAGAATCCCATTTTTTGGCTTTCCTGGGTTGCCATCTTGCAAATGGCAGATCAGATTGTGGGACTTCTGACCCTTCACAATGGTGTGAGCCAATTCCTCATCATCTATATATCTCCATCCTACTGGTTCTGTTTCTCTGGAGAACCCTAAATGATACACTAAGCTTCTACCCACTGGATACCAGTAGCACCACCACTGCTCTCCCCTTCCCCATCATTTGCATGCAACAAACAAAAATGTCTCTAGACATTGCCAAATGTCCCCTGGTGGGGGCAGGGGGAACCAGCCCCTGCTGAGAACCATTGGTCTAGATGAAAGCACCTTGTACTGATTGAATTAGATGTCTAACAAGTCTCTAATATAATTCTTTTCCTATCCAACTGAGACAAATCAGGGACAATTTGAGCAAATAAAGCCTATGCATTTGAAAAGCTCGTTTCTAAGATGAATAAAGGTGCTGCCAGACATGAATACATGATGATGAAAAGGCAAATGATGAATTGTACCCATTAAGATCACACACATTCACTTCAAAGATCTTGACTTCAGTGGTCCTGGGTTGACCTCATCAGACTTGCTCATTAAAATAAGTGCATCTGAAAATGAAAGGGAAATCATTACTGGCTAATTATAAAGATGATTACCTTTAATAAATCCTTCTATATCTACAATTTGGGGGGGAGAAAAAAATTGCCCATGATAAAGGAAAAAAAGAAAGACCCTTGAAAATCTGGAGGCCCTCCCAAGAGGCATAGCTCTTTAGCTGATAAACACTTCTGTTAATTCAAAAATGCTTGAAAATTTTGCATATTCAAAATTATTCCAGCAAAACAGGTAGTTGCTGTATTGTTCATCTCTGGCTATCTTATTCTAGAGAGTTCATTTCTTCTCTGCTAACTACTATTTGGCACTTCCCTGGTGGCTCAGCAGTGAAAAATCTGCCTACCAATACAGGAGATGACAGTTTGATCCTTGGGTCAGGAAGAACCCCTGGAGAAGGGAATGGCTACCCACTCCAGTATTCTTGCCTGGAGAATCCCATGGACAGAAGAGCCTGGGGGTAGCGAAGGAGTCAGAGACAACTTAGCAACTAAACAACACAGCAAGCTACTATTTGGAAGTTAATTAAGAATTAATCTCTATGGGAGAGATAAACAAGATGTATTCCTGATTCAAGAAATTTTTCCCTTTAGTGAAGTTAGAAAAAAATCACTTTTTCTAGGAATTTATTAAGTGCAATAGATTAATGGATTCAAAAATAGATTAAATGAATGTATACTTTGAATGCACACTGTTTTAGGGAATTATTGACCAAATATTAGAAGAAACTCTTTTATCCTTGTTTTCTTTAAAAAGTAAAACATTGAGTGAAAGTTTTGGAACTCCAAGAGATAATCAAAGGGATTTTCAGTAAAGTCCCTTAATTTCCTACTCATGGTAATAATCAGATATAGGACTTCTATTTCCAGCAACATGATGTATATAGTAGATGCCCTGAAAATTTTTCCAATACAAAACAGCTAAAAATGCTAGATAAAATATAACAGACATCACATAATGCAAAACAAAAGAAGGCTGACAGAAAAGGTCACAGATAGAATGATACTATTTATATGAAATATAAGCAATAGGTAAATCTATAATTACAGAAGGCAGCATAGCAATTGTCAGGGCCTGAGGGGTGGAAAACAGGGAATTAACTGCTGGATGGGTTCAGGGTTTCCCTTGGGGGTGATAAACATTTGTAGAAATAGACAAAGGTGGTGATTGCACAACACTGTGAATGTACTAAATATCACTAAACTGTACACTTCAAAATGGTCAATTTCATGTTATGTGGAATTTCTCTCAATACAAAACAGAGAGAGATGTAACAAACATCTGTTTACATGTGTGGCCAGGTTAATAATAAAGTGGTAGAAATTATGAAGGGCTAAAACTTAGGAGGCAGATGGAAATGCAAGTGATTATATGAAACTATAGCTCTAGTGGGGCTATATGATTTTCCCAATGAAGGGAATTGACTTTTAAGGGCAGCACAGGGCAGGAGGCAGTGCTTTGGATACATGCTGCATCAGGTGAGACCACTGGATGAAGCCACAACACTGAAAAGAATGGTTCAGTGAAAGGTTCATTGGAAACAAGCCACCTGCATGAAAGGTAGAAGAAGAACTTATCTCAGCTTGGGATGTGACTGTGGGGAAAAAAGTTTCTTTCTGAAAAAACTGTAACAGCAGGTTTCAGTTACAATGAATGCTAGAAATGATGGGGAAAAGTAACAGTTGAAAACATATAACTAAAAGGGATATTTAGCACATAAACAATTACATAAAATTAAACAGAATGGTGAAAATATAAGGAGTTGAAATGAAAATAATTGGTTAATGTCTTGAAATTAAAGAAGAATGAAAATACTATCAAGGTGATTTTTAAAATTAAAGATCATATAAAATAAAGAGATAATCAAAAGGAAGAATTTTTAAAGGAATAAATCGTAGAGCCAGAAAATGATGTACTAAGCCTAAAAAAAATAATTTAAAATAGGCTAAGCAGAGTAAGGGGGCTTCCCAGGTGGCTCAGTGATAAAGACTCTATCTGCCAATGCAATAGATGGCAATTCGATCCCTGGGTCAGGAAGATCCCCTGGAGAAGGAAATGGCAATCCACTCCAGTGTTCTCGTCTGGGGACTCCCACAGGTAAAGGAGCCTAGTGGGCTACAATCCATGGATGTCAGAAAAAAGTTGGTCACAACTTAGCAACTAAAGAACAATAATAAAACAAAATAAAGAATGTATAAAACCATAAATGCCAAGGTACAAATAATTCTAAAATAAAGGATATATATACTCCATTACTGTGAGGAAAAATAGCCTCGCAAGCAATAACAAAGTGATTGAGACCTCCTAACTGGGAGTGGCTATACCCCAGAGTGGGAACTGGTAGAGGCCCTCAATGTCAGAGGGACATTGGTGGCAAAGTCCGAATTCCAGAGGTCACAGACATACCTTTGGTTATTTATAAGATGACTTGAAATCCAAGTCACCTCCTCAGTAAAAACACACGCAGATCGGGAGGCAGGAGATAGATGGGCCTCAGACTGAACAGTTTCTCCCTTGTGGACAGAAACTCCATAATAGTAGAAACTCCATAAAAGCAGGATGATGGAGGAGGCTGGGCCCTGTCCAGATAAGAGATAAAAGGCCACATATTCCTCATTCTTGAAGTTAAAACCCCCCAACTATGCATGCACAGAAAGGCTCCTTGGAGGTCAATAAAGGAAGAGGAGTAGTCACCTCATAATGAGTGATGTCAGCTACCCACAGACCTCTTCGCTGGAATCCATCTTGGCTAAGAGATGAGCAGGCACACATGGGAGGACCCTGAGACATGTCAACTATGGCTTCAGAACCAAGCAAATGAATAATGATCAGCCAAAAGAAACCTGGAAGAAATGCCCCCAAAACGTGACTCAAACCGCCATGAGGGTACAACCCTCCCTCTGAGTCTGCCCATGTGTTGTATCTACCTACACACACTGTACTCTTTTCTCCCCCTAATAAATATTTGCTTCACTACTTTTCATCTTTGTGGGAATTCTTTTCTGCAAAGCCACAGGGCCAGGGCCTCGTCACTGACTACTGGTCTAGTGGGTAGGATCTGGTGCTCTCACCTCGACAACCTGACCTCAGTCTCTGGCTGAGAACTGAAATCCCACTTCAAACCACTGTAGGCCAAGGGCCACTCGAGATCAAGAGTACCACGGATAGGGGCTTTTCCAACATCACACAACTGATAAATGACAGAACTATGAGCATATGCCTGGGCAAAACTGTTACTTCAAAAGTGGGGACAAAGGATGTGTTAGGAGGATTTGAGGCAATGCAACTGAAGGGTCTGATACAATGTTTTCGTCAAGTAGAAGAAGGATCCAGAAGCAGGTGCCTCATGATAAACAACAAGCTTTCAAGTGAATCTTCAGTTGAATATAATGCTCTTTCCATTAGCCTATAGCACTTCTGGCCCAGTGACAGCTTCAGTGGGCAGGAAGTTCTTGTTTTTTAACTTTCTTTCTTCCTTGAGGGACTTCCCAGGTGGCTCAGACAGTAAAAAAATGGCCTGCAATGCAGGAGACCAGGGAAAATCCCTTGGAGAAGGGAATGGCAACCCACTCCAGTATTCTTGCCTGGAGAATTCCATGGACAGAGCCTGGTGGGCTACAGTCCATGGGGTTGCAAAGAGTTGAACACAACTGAGCAATTAACACTTTCGCTTTCTGGTGTATAGCAAAGTGACACCGAGATATATATATATATTCGTTTTGATTATATTTATCACAAGATATAGAATATAGTTCCCTGTGTTATACAGCAGGACCCTGTTGCTTATCCATTCTATATGTAATAGTTTACATCCAGGCAGATGTTTACTAACACACCATGTAACCAACCCCAGCTGAGACTCTAGCTGCTGTCTTCAGGTTTCTTCCTTCTTAAGGTCCCTACTTTCCTCTCATATTTGCACAGTGACTGCAGTGATCTGCTCTTTGCATAATGACTTGATAATTCAGTCTCAAATTTTACTGCAATGGGACTCCTTCAATTCTCCATGGCCTAGACTGGCTCAGTCCCAGCCTGGGTCAGGAATAAGGTGTCACATTTGTACAACCCTGCTAAAGTTACAGAACATTTTCACATGACATTTCTTGTTTAACCTTCACATCAGCCCTGGAGGAATCAATTTCAAATAGTAAAAGTGACAGCTGCATTCCAGAGGTAGCATAGCTACCAAGCCATAAAATATTAGGATTTCTAACAATGTTCTTTCCTCCTAGATTCTACATTTTCTTTACAACAATCTGGAAAAAAATAGCTGTTAGGCCAAAATAATTTTCTTCTTACAAATTAAAGGTAGGACATTGCAATGACCATCTTCTGTCACAGTTGTCATTATTCTTGAGTAAGCAACTGAAATCAATTCTATCTACCTTATGAAACAAAGAATGTGTTGGAAAGATACAGGTTGGTTAACAGAATCAGTGGGAAGACTTATGAAGTAGGCTAATAAACAGGAATCAAAGTTACAGGGTTGGCTAGGTTATGTTTAAGCAGCTTAAATCAATAAAGTCTTATTTCTTACTCAATCCGCATGTCCATTTTGAGTTGACAAAGGATCTCTGCTCAACATAGTCCCTCAGGGCCCTAGGTGGATAAGGCAGCCACTATCTCAAACCTTGCCAGTAGTCACATCAGAAGGAAAAGATAGCTCTAGTGGATTGTGTGGGTGTGTGCTCTGTTCCTTAGTCATGTCTGACTCTGCAACTCCATGGACTGTAGCCTGCCTGGCTCCTCTGTCCATTCTGGCTCCAGGCAAGAATACTGGAATGGGTTGCCATTTCCTCCTCCAGGGGATCTTCTCAACCCAGGAATTGAACCTATGTCTCCTGCATTGGTGAGGTGAGGTGAGGTGAAATCGCTCAGTCGTGTCTAACTCTTTGCGACCCTGTGGACTGTAACCTACTAGGCTTCTCCGTCCATGGGATTCTCCAGGCAAGAATACGGGAGTGGATTACCATTTCCTTCTCCAGGGGATCTTCCCGACCCAGGGATCGAACCCGGGTCTCCCACATTGGAGGCAGACGCTTTAACCTCTGAGCCACCAGGGAAGCCCCATCTCCTGCGTTGGCAGATGGATTCTTTACTAGGATCCACCACTTGACCAATTAAACTCTCAGTCCTGAAGGAACACTCTTCACTTCCACTCCAGTTCATTGGCCATAACTGGCCACATGGCTGCACCCAACAACAAGGCAGCCAGAAAATGAAATTGTACCATGTTTCCAGAGGAAGAAAAGAACTGGAAGTCAATGACAAATAGTACTCAGGACTGATACAGTCATGCAGAAGGAAAATTCACTGGTTAGCATGTCAACCCTGGGCACTGTTGGCCACCACTAGCAACGGCAGAATAAAGCCTAAACTCTCCTTATCATTCATTCTGATTTCCAAACCCCGAATGCATTCTGAATTCAAAGTCCATATCAATTGACTGGGCTTGGGTCACATGACCATGCTCTAGTTGTCAGGACCTGTCTCCTACCATGTCGTTGTGTGAATTCAATAGTAGATTCCCCAAATTCAAGAAGGAAGTTTTTATCCTGGGCAATCAAAAGGGGGAAAAATGTCTACCAAGCAACAAATGTCCAATATGCTTAGCTTGCAGAAGAAAATTTTAAAAAATATATAAATGACCTTATTCGAAGTGTCTTTTCTATTTGCTCTCTGATTCATTTGGAAATCAGTGGTACATGGGACATTCACTCATATCCACATCCATATATTCATTTAGGCAACAATGTTCACAGAGAGCTCATCTATTTCCAGGCATTCTGAGCACATCAAGATGACTAAGATATGGTCCTCTGGAAGCTTATGTTCCAATAGTAAGATAGACACTAAATAAATAATTGCAATACACACCTGAAACTAACACAACATTGTAAGTCAACTATACTCCAACCAATTTTTTTTTTAAAAAGAAAATATTTTCTCCCATTCTGCATATTGTCTTTTCATTTTGTTTATTGTTACTTCTACTGTACAGCAAATTTTTAATTTGATTGTCTCTTGTTTATTTTTGCTTTCATCATTTGAATTTTTGGTGTCAAATCTTAAAAAATCATCCCCTAGACCCATGTCAAAGAGATTTTCTCCTATATCTTCTTCTAGAAATTTTATGGCTACAGTTCCAATTGTGTCCTTAATCTATTTCAGGTTTATTAAAGTGGTATAAGAGAAAGCATGTGAATATTCAGTATTTTGCATGTGAATATTCAGATGGTAAAGAATATGCCTGCAAAACAGGAGACCTGGGTTTGATCTTGGGTGGAAGATCCCGTGGATAAAGGCATGGCAGCGCACTCCTGTATTCTTGCCTGGAGAATCCCCATGGACAGAGGAGCCTGGCAGGCTACAGTCCATGGGGGTCACAAACACTTGGACACAGCTGAGCAATGAAGCACACGCACACATTCAGTTTTTCCAATGCTATCGATTGAAGAATGCCTTTTCCCCACTGTGTGTTTTTGGCTCTTTTAAAATATTATTTGATAATAAAATGTAATAATGTCAATACAATGTGATGTCTTTATATAGAGATTAATGTTAAAGAATGGTGTTGGCACAAAGTAGAGAGTAATTAACTTTAATGAAGGAGGGACCGCATGGTCAGAGATGGTCATTTTGGGAAGATACTGTACAAGTGAGATGCTGCCTTGGAGAAAGATGATTATGGTAATATATCAGGGGCATAGATGAGCAGATAGAGCTGGGGCTAGAATCCAGGCTGCCAGATTTGACAAATAAAAAAATAGGATGTCCAGTTAAATTTAAATTTCAAATGAACAATAAATACTTTTTTGTGTATGTCCCATACAATATTTGGGACATCTTTACTCTAAAAATTATACTAAAAATTGTTTGAGTAAGATAGATTAAACTGTGTGTCTGTATTGTATCTGGCCACCCTAACTGGAATGCTTTCTTACTCACTCTTTAGGATACATTTCAAATGTCCTGAGCACTTTGGTTTGCCCCAATACCTTCTTCTGGGCCCTTCTGGACTCACACATGTGCCTCCATCATAGCATAGAGAATATTTTTGTGAAATTATCCTTGGTACTGGGTGAATTGTCACAAAGAATTCCAAGAAATCATATCGTAATCTTTGCAAAGCAACAAAAAGTTCAAGCAACATAGAAGTTTGACCTTTCAGTGTAAATATATGTTTGACATGAAACTTTAGAAAAAAGGATATTTTGCATTTTTTCTATTTCAGAATGCTGACTAAATGATAAGTACATATGAAGAATTAGTGCTTTAAGAGGAAAAGCATTATTTAAAAGGTAAGTCATTAGGTAGCCTGGCAAGGAAACCTAACCCATTTCCTTGACTTGAGATAAGAATCATATCAGCAAGATGAGAATCTAGCTAAGAATCAAGTGTCCTTTTACAGGTACAGAAATTAGGACTCAGAGAAGCTAAGTAACTTGTCCCAGGTCATGGAACTAATTAGTGACTAAGGTTTAAAGATCTTTTGATCTCCAGCCCAGCACACTGGTGATTGTCTACAAAAAACTTGGATGGACAATTTCCAAGGTCATTTGAGTGTTTATTCGCTTCTTATTATCAAAAAGTCCTTCTTTCCTTCCATCTTATTTAAGAGCTTCATCCTGCTAAATTCTTGCTTTAGTTTTTCAATAAAACGGAAAAATAAACCTCACTCTCATCAAACCGTGCTTTGTATATTTAAAGCACTATTAAGTTGATTCCTAGGTCATCTCATTCTGGGGCAAAAATAAAGACAGTTTTTTATGGAGTTTGTTCTCCTGGACCAAGTGACTCTCTTTTGAACTATTAGGTCTTTAGATATGTCCTACATCAGAGAGCATGGAATAGAAATGGCATTTTAGCATGGTTCTGCTCATTTTGAGAATAAAGAAAGAACTACAATCAGTACATTTTCATACATCCTTATATATTTTATGATCACATTTCTTTTAAAGAAAAAAAGGTAGAGAAAATGGCTTTTAATTGGTGGTTCATGATAATGTCACCCACTTTAAATCACGACATAATTTTACTGCTACCCATAGTGAGTCCCTTGTGGCTCAGCTGATAAAGAGTCGGCCTGCAGTGCAGGAGACGTGGGTTTGATCTCTGAGTTGGGACGATCCCCTGGAAAAGGGAAAGGCTACCCATTCCAGTATTCTGGCCTAGAGAATTCCACAGACTGTGTAGTCTATGGGGTTGTGAAGAGTTGGACACGACTGAGCAGCTTTCATTTTTCATTCATAGTGAGTCCACTGAGATCCCAGTACTTCTGCCCTGTAACTAGGCATTAATATCTCATGTGCCCTACACCTTAAAGGGATTACTTTGCCAAAGTAAGCTGAAACTCATTCTTTTTGCTATTCTTATGCTTTCCCTTAGATGCATTTTACTAAAAAGCCATGAACATGCAGACCATTGATATTAACTAGGGCAAAATGTATTACATTTCAAGGAATTTAAGTCTAGAGTTTCTTCCTCACCAATTCTCACTGATGTCCCAATATCCTTTTTACTTAATCTCCCTCACAGCCCTTTAGTACCTATTGTCCTTATTTTTAATCTACAAAGTATCTAATTGCCCTGTAATAACACAAGCTTATCTTCTTAGGGCATTTCCTTATACATTACAAATCTTTAAAGGTACATGATGTCTATACTCTTAACTTAGAAGGTAAACACGAATATCTACTCATAAACTGTAATACCAGGATCAGAATAAATATTAAAACCATTCTGTTCAGAATATGGCATAATTACCTTTTCTTCTAATACTTTTGTTTAAACCTTTCTTTCTTGCCTAAAAGTTTAAGTCTCTTCTCCTATCTAAGTCCTCCCCATTCATAAAGGTTTACCTTATCATGTCTCTCCTCTATGATGATTTGCTGACCAAAGCATTGTTACCATATTTACTAAAGACACACACCTTTTAAACCTACCTTTAAGTAGTATCTGTTACTTGAAAATTAAGTTTTAACTAGGGAGGCTTTCTGGAGAATGTTACAAACAAAAATTCATTTTGAAGAAGTAGGAGTTTACAAGATGAATAGACTGTATTTGAAAGATTTGTAAATGTGTGAGAAGGGTATAGAATAGCTATATGAACGCACCAGAATATCCAGGCAATCTTAATGTTCCCAAAAGGAAGAGAATCTGAAGGGTATGATAGAAGGTATGGTGGAGAGACACAGGAGCATAATCATGTTGCTTGCATAGCAAGGATAAAGAATTTGATCAGTTCAGTTCAGTTCAGTCGCTCAGTCGTGTCCGACTCTTTGCAACCCCAAGGGACTCTCAAGAGTCTTCTCCAACACCACAGTTCAAAAGCATCAATTCTTCGGCGCTCAGCCTTCTTCACAGTCCAACTCTCACATCCATACATGACCACAGGAAAAACCATAGCCTTGACTAGACAGACCTTAGTCGGCAAAGTAATGTCTCCGCTTTTGAATATGCTGTCTAGGTTGGTCATAACTTTTCTTCCAAGGTGTAAGCGTCTTTTTATTTCATGGCTAAGAATTTGATATGTATCCCAAAATTGAAGAGAAACCACTGAATAATTTTAAGCTGGAAAAGAATTTGTGTTTCAGACTGATCTTGCTGACTTCAGCAACCTAATGTGATTTAGTGGACTCTAGACTCTTGAGAGTCCCTTGGACTGCAAGGAGATCCAACCAGTCCATTCTGAAGGAGATCAGCCCTGGGATTTCTCTGGAAGGAATGATGCTAAAGCTGAAACTCCAGTACTTTGGCCACCTCATGTGAAGAGTTGACTCATTGGAAAAGACTCTGATGCTGGAAGGGATTGGGGGCAGGAGGAGAACGGGACGACAGAGGATGAGATGTCTGGATGGCATCACGGACTCGATGGACGTGAGTCTGAGTGAACTCCGGGAGTTGGTGATGGACAGGGAGGCCTGGCGTGCTGCAGTTCATGGGGTCGCAAAGAGTTGAACACGACTGAGCGACTGAACTGAACCGAGACTGTCAAGAAACTATGGATTTCCATCATCCAGGAAAGGGGTGGAGAGGTCTGAATCAAAGCAGATGTAATTATGTCATTAGTTTCCTCAAAAGGGGAGTTTTCTTTTTTTAAAAACCTTTTTATTTTATATTGGAGTATAGCTGATAACAATGCTGTGATAGTTTCAGGTGCACAGAAGAGTGACTCAGTCACATCTATAAATGTATTCATTCAAAGAGGGAGTTTTAAATACCAATATGTCCGACTAAAATTTACTTAATATTTACTACTTGGGGATCATCTAGAAAAAAAAAAACAAAATAAAATATTTGACAGAATTAAAAACAAAAAGAATATACATTATTTGGAATTTGGGGTATTTTGAGAGATTGTTCAAATCATTCAAGAGTTAGCTTTAACTATATTTCTAGTGAAAAAGACTCTTGGGGTCAATTGCTTTCACCTTCTTTTTTACTCTAAACGTACTTGAGCATAAAAACAACCCAAAATGTCCCACAAGGAAGCCAGCACATGTAGTTCCACAGTTCATTTATGCACACAATCTAGACACATTAAAGTTTTACCTTAGAGAAAAATAGACAAAATTAATATTTGAGTAGGGAAGTCCCACATATTTAGATTCTGCTGGCAAGTTATACAGTATGATCAGAATTCAAGCTGGAGAGACATAAACAAGTAATCTTGAGGTTAACTTTCTATAAAACTGCTAAATATGTAAGAAATGAATTGCCAGTCTAGCTTCGATACAGGATACAGGATGCTTGGGGCTGGTGCACTGGGATGACCCAGAGAGATGATGTTTGGAGAGAGGTGGGAAGGGGGGTTCAGGATTGGGAACTCATGGCAGATTCATGTCAATGTATGGCAAAATCAATACAGTATTGTAAAATAAAAATAAATAAATAAATAAATAATGAAAAAAACTGCTAAATACTGAGGTTCAAATAAATATATGTTAGTTTCAAATAGCAACAAGTTTCCAGGGTTGTTAGATTTTAAAAAATTGTGCTTAATGGACTTTGCTAGTGATTCAACGACTAAGACTCCATGTTCCTAATGAAAGGGGCCAGGGTTCCATCCCTGGTAAAGGAACTAGATCCTAGTTCAAACAAACAAACAAAAGGATCCCACAGGATGCCACTAAGACCCAGCACAGCCAAATAAATAAATAATAATTAGAATAAAAGGGAAAAAATTGTGACCAAGTTATATTTCTATCTTTCTTGACCACAATCTCCTCTCATTTCCATATGAAGCCAATAGCAATTGTCCATCTATTTCTTTAAATACCCCCAGAGAATCTCACTTCCTTTAAAGAAGCCTTCTGGTTTTGTTTGTTTACTCACAATTTTTAGGGATAGAGAGCTGCAGCTTGTACATTTTCCTGTGTGCTTCAGACTTAAATACTTCCTGTATTTTTCCTACGCTATTGAGCCCATCTGTTAATTCAAGATACCACCTTTCATTTAGCTGGTGCCCTTTAAGTCATTCTGAATTATGTCGATCCAGGGTGCTTCATATCTAAGACCTCTTTATAGTAAAATAGCATATGACAGAGCTTGATCGAAACTGTCCTGAGGAAAAGCAGGTGCTGTTTAATTCTAAAGGGAAAGCATTGCTTTTTAATTTGATTTTCAAGGTAATTGCTCAGATCCAAACCAGTCAATGCAATGAAAAATTTTATCTGGAATAAATTTTATTATATTATCCTCCAGTTGCTTCAGTAACAACCATAAATTATTCCATTTTGATCATAATAACAAGCATTTTAAAATAAATTGGTCAGATGTCTATGCCTGAGACAAAGCAATGGAGAGGGTGTGTGTGTACATAGACATAAAACAAAGGATGGATTTCATAGATTGCAGTTCTGATATTTTCTTGGCAATAAGATCAGAAGTTATGAACTACATGAACCTGAAATCCTTCCTAGGGGAAAACAGTGCTTCCTTTATTTAGCTCAGGGCTCTCAAAACAAAAGACATCTGTAAAATGTGGCTTCAGATTCCAAAGGTATTTAAGCATGGATATGAAGCACACAAAACATTGTTATTTAAAACATTTTTAAAAAAAATTTTATGTGAATCCATACATGTTTTCATATATGTTTATTTTTAAAATGCAGACTCTTTTCTCTTTTTCACTTTTGCTTGGCTGCTCCATCTACCTCCCCTACTCTCAGCCACAATCACCCCTCCTGAAGCGAAAAAGTTTAAATTTTACATAACCTCTGGCTCCTTCTGCCTCTATAACTCAACTTGCTCCTTGCAATGTCTGGATCATGTAGGCCACATAGTCTCAGAAAGTGGGGACTCACAATACTAGGAACTGGAGCTTATCTTCCTCACCCTTGTCCTACTCCTTGCAATCGCCCAGCCCCTGCAAACCTGCTTAATCATGCCTGTCTGTGTATAAAAACTGCAACCCCTTTGTTTGGGGCTCAAAGCTTAAAGTGTCAACTCCTTTGGGCCCGCCTGCATGATAAACCTGAGTTCTCCAACTCTCCGAGCATGGTGCTTGGTTTCTGCAACACTTCTGGAGGCCCCAGTGAGATTCCCTTGAGCCTGGTGGCACAATCAAGCTCGAGTGAAGGAACCCCAGGAGGAGGAGGAGGTGCGCCACCTGATGGCATTCCAGGTTCTCTTTCAGACCAACGTTCCCACTTTCCAAACAAGCCCCAACCTGACTCCTTGGAGAGACAGACCAACTCACCGGGAATGGCCACAGGATCACAGAAGGCCCCAGGGCCAGTCCCCAGTCAGGTCCTACCCCAGCGGGTAGAAGAGGAGACTGATCATCTCCTTGGAGCTCCCAGGAAGGGAGCAACAGTTAAGGAAACCTGGGGACTCAGGAGAAGGGAAGCACTGTGATAGCCTCTGAATGATTGTGAGTGCATGATTGTTGATTGAATGGAGTGAGAAAAAAGTTTCTTTTTGAAAACTGCAAAACCAATTCTTTTTTGCATATACAATTAAAAACAACTAGCTTGTTAAAAGTCCTGCCTAGGGAAAAGCTTGAAGTTAACCATTTCCACATCCTTGAAATACACAGACAACTTTGCCTGAGGCCTCAGCCTTGGGCAAATTAGAACTTCAAGCAAAGGAAAAAAAAGGGGGGTCAAAGAGATATTTTAAATCTCAAACAGAAAACTGTAAGATCTCTCTGTCTGTATTTTTGTGTGTCTCAGCGTATATCTTTTGGGTTTTTTTCTGATAATATTGTTGAAGTTGTAAATGAATTCTAATCGAATTGGCCTAAAAAAGTAACCACTTGAAGATCAAACAATTCTAAATACAAGAAAAATTAACCTAAATAAATTTCAGATTCATGTAAACTGGGAAATATTCAATATTAAATATCTAGTATTAATACTTGTTTGCTAATCTAATGAGGAAGTAGGATGTATGTTTTTAATGAAGAAGACATAAAAATAAAATTACATTTTATAAAGGGAAAAGAAAGTAGGTCTGACTTACAGGTGGCTGTTACAGTAAGTGGATAAAAAGTTTGTGGAAGGTGGACCCTGAAAAAAAATTTTGTGCATGGTTAGGACTAAGTTTAAAATAAATTTAGTTAAGTTTACCTAAATGAGCTTAAAGTAAGCTGGTACAAACTTGAATTTAGCCTTTCTTTCTGTTAAGAAAATATACTTTCTTCAGATGTTGAACTGCTTTTAATAATAGATTTAAGTTCCTTTACCTCTTAATTGATCTGTTCTATATTTACCTTTGAAATCTTTTGTTACCTTTGGCTAAGTAAATAACTATTATTTCACAGTGACTTATATGATCCTACTTGAGTGTTATAAACCCTTTTGATATTTATCCATGAAGCTTCCTAAATAACTTAACTTCCAGCTAACTTTGGGAGGCTTCAGAGGGCCCCTGAGATATCCCAAAGAGCTATTAAGCTACCTGGGTTCACTGGACATGTTAAATTACATCAGAAGTACTGTTGAAGGGGTGATAAATCTTTTCAGGTTATACTGTATGGTTGATGTTACTAATATAGATAGCCTAAAATTATGTGAAATTCATATAGATCTGATATGCCCTGATAAAATATGATCAATTATAATTTTAGTTATCATATTAAAGAGTTACCACCGGGTTTCTTTGTTAATTACAATAGAATCAGATTTTGAACCTGCCTTCTATGGTTTTACTCTCATGCCTTTAGAAAAATACTGCTAGTTCTTCAAAATTTATGGAAAAGACTTTCTAAGATTAAACAGATAAACAAATTTTGTTATTAACAGTAAGTTGGCACCAGACTGGAATTTTGTCTTCTTTCTGTTTAGAGAATAAAGTTTATTTAGAATGCAGCTTTCAATAACAGATTAGGAATTTCTTTAAGTGATTTACATTTGTTTTTAAAATCTTTTTGTTACTTTGGTAAAGTAAATAAACATTTGAGATTATGGTACATGTTGACAAAGCTCATTCTGCATCTACAAAAAATAATCCCTCACAGTTAGACTTTTGCTATCCTGATGTCATTTCTCTGATGGTTAGTGATGCTGAGCATCTTTTCAGGTCCCTTTGGCCATCTGTATTTCACTTTGGAAAAATGTCTATTTAGGTCTTCCACCCGTTTTTTAATTGGACTGTTTGTTTTCTTGACATTGAGTTGTATGTATTGTTTATATATGTTAGATATTACCCCCTTATCAGTCATATCATTTGCAAATATTTTCTCCCATTCAGTAGGTTTTCTTTTCATTTTGTCAGTGATTTCCTTTGCTGTGCAAAAACTTTGAAGTTTAATTAGGTCCCATTTGCTTATTTTTCCTTTCATTTCCTTTATTTTAGGAGACAGATCTCAAAAAAAAAAAAAAAACTGCTGCGATTTATGTCAAAGAGTGTTCTACTTATGTTTTCCTCTGAGTTTTATAGTAATCTGGTCTTGCATCTAGATTGTTAATCCATTTTGAGTTTATTTTTGTGTATGGTGTTAGGGAGTGTTCTAATTTCATTGTTTTACATGTAGCTGTCCAGTTTCCTCAGTCCCACTTATTGAAGAGACTATCATTTCTCCATTGTGTATTTTTGCTTCCTTTGTTGTAGTCTGCCTGATACTTTTTGGTTGGTTGTTAGACACTGTGAATTTTACCTTACTAGTAGTTAGACATTTTCATGTTCCTAAAAAAAAAAGTCAAGCTTTGTTCTAGGATGTAATTAAGCTACTTGAAAGTAGTTTGATTATTTGGGGGTTTTGTTTTAAGCTTTGTAAATGAGACCTGAGTACCCTTTAGTGAACGTCTAATTTTTAACTCATGATTCAGTTAATATCCATGTGATTACTCTCTGTCTGCTGTTTTTGGAGAGCTCCTTTCCCCAGCCTCTGGTAGCTCTTTTATACACATTCATTTCACCCCTCAGTTGAGGGGGCCCCGTGTAAACCTCTGGAAAACTCTCTTTGGATACTGTCTTCTTCCTTATCAACTCCTCAAAACTCAACTCAGGGAAATCACTAAGCTTCATCGTGGTTCTCCCTCCCTGCTTTGCTGCCAGGAAATCCTTTTTGAGCAGCAGGTTCAGCTTTCTCAACTCATTTGTTTATCCTCTCTCAGCGACCTATGTCTTCCACTGCTTGATGTCCAATGTTCGAAACGGTTGTTTCCATTCAATTTTTTCTAGTAAAATTGTTTTGCTGCTGCTGCTGCTAAGTCGCTTCGGTCGTGTCCTACTCTATGCGACCCCATAGATGGCAGCCCACCAGACTCCCCCGTCCCTGGGATTCTCCAGGCAAGAACACTTTTTAGGCACGTGTTATTCCATTTTTTAAATTTATTTATTTTTAATTGGAAGACGATTTCCATTTTGAATTGAAGCAGAAGTTCAAAATAATTTTTAACATGATTTATGAAGGCTCAATTATTAAGCTTTTTTTAGCTGATGCAAGAATTCCTTGACAGGTCAATAAATCTGTATATCATTGATAGGTAGTCATGCAATGTGTGATAAAGGTGGCACCATAAATCAGTGTTCAAAAGGATGAATTAATCAGTAAAATGAGTTGGAAAATTACTTAGCTATTTGGGAACAAAATCAATTTATAGCCTCACCACGCAATATACTTGAAATAAATTTCAGTTGGAGTAAAGAATGACTGTAAGTCAAAACCAAGCAAATATAAGCAATCCAAGAAGTAAATACAAAAATAGACATGAGTATTTATTTAAGCCCTCCAAGCACAGAATTTCTAAGTTTAAATTTAAGACTGTATTTGGAAACACAGATCTGATGGATAGAAAGAAAATACTGCAGGTCAAGAATTATTAAATACGAACAAGAAAAGTTGAATTATTTTCAACATTTATACACATTAATAAATTTTTGTAAGTTAAAGAGAATTGAAATGAACACAAAATAAATATGATCTCAAAATATAAATGAGTCCATATTATTAGTATATATCCCTCAAAATTCTAAATATGATTATTAAGTAAGCTTGTGATAAAGTACTGAAAATGGTAGTTACCAAGTAACTGCAAACTAAAAGTAACAATTGGAATCTGTTTTTAAAGAGGTTTAAATCTGTTTAATCTGTCATATTAAAGAAGACTAAGAAAAGATTAAACCCAAAACTGACAAGGAAGGGGAAATGAATTGAGTGTTTATCTGTATTACCAATGAAAATAAAAATAAGAATTATCTTTATGAACACAATTTGGCAATATTTATCAGCAGTCTTAAAAGTGTTCTTCTCTTCTGTTTCTATAATTCCATTTCTGGGCACCTATCCTTAGCAATAATAATTCAAAATGCAAACATTTATTTGTACATGAAAAAATTCAAATTACAAAATAATGGAAACAGTCTAATATTGATTAAATAAATGACATAGCTAAATAATAAAATTGTACTGCATTATTAATAATGTTCTCAAATAATTTAGAGACAAAATATAGTTATCAAGTTTAAAAAAACAGGAACAAAATCAAATATATAGTAAATACGCTACCATGTTAAAATTTCATGGAACTAGTGGCCAGAATGACATTCACAAATGTGTTATGATCACTGAAAACAAGAATACAGACTACTGCATTTTCCTCCTCATATTTCTCTGCATTTTATGAATTTTCAATGGTAAACATACATTATTTTTATAATTGGCAAAACAATAACACTAAAAATTACCAGTCCTCAAGATGAATTTAAAACATGCCACAGAGTCTATTTTATTTTTTAATTTTTTAAAATTAATTATGGTAACTCAGACGGTAAAGAGTCTGCCTGCAGTGCAGGGGACCAGGATTCAATCCCTGGGTCGGGAAGATCCCCTGGAGAAGGAAATGGCAACCCACTCCAGTATTCTTGCCTGGAAAATCCCATGGGTGGAGGAGCCTGGCACGCTACAGTCCATGGAGTCACAGAGTTAGATATGACTGAGCGACTTCACTTTCACTTTTTCTTTCATTATTAGACCACTTAGCCAAGAGTGCTGTCATGTCCTGCTCCCCAGCTACTGCACATGGTGGAGTGTTGCTTTGACCCGGCTTTAGACATGTGAGTTCCCCTGTTTAGTAAGTCATTGCTATCTCTGTCATTGTCTCCAAGCTATTCCTTTAGTCTCGAGGCTGGCAACTATAAGGCTTGTAGGCCTGCGTGGTGCAGATTGGTGAGTCAGCCATTAGGCCGAGGCAACTCCTGTGAGTGCCAAGATGTTGGGAAATGAGGACAAGGAACAGAAAATTGCTGGGGTGACCTTGAGGTGACCATTCACTAATGTGTGAGGCCGTGTGGCAGCTGTCTACCATGAGATACATCGGTGTCTGTCTCATTCTATTATATCGACAGTATCCTATTAACTGGGCGTCCTCAGTAGCTCAGCAGTAAAGAATCCTCCTGCAATGCAGGAGATGCAGGTTAGATCTCTGGGTCAGGAAGATTCCCTGGAGAAGGAAATGGCAACCTACTCCAGTACTCTTGCCTGGAGAAACCCATGGACAGAGGAGTTTGGGGTCTTCAGTCCATGGGGTCACAAAGAGTCAGACACGACTGAATGACTAAACAACAATTCTGTTAAATACAGAGTCTCCTCCTAGTTTAAAAGTAACAGCCCCACGCTCATGGCTCATTTGATTGCATGGAGATGGCTGGTAAATAAGCCACTGTTGAACAGCTGTGTGTGAGATACAGGACCCCAAGGACATCAATAGACCAAGGGATCCACTTTGTAGGCCATGAAGTTCAGGAATGGGTCAATAAGAATAACACAGCATGGGCATCTCCACCTGCCTCACAACCTGACTGCTGCCGGGTTGTGAATGAGCTGCTTCAACAACAGCTGAGATGAGAAACATGCTCCCTCAGCATGTGGACACATCTGAGGAGTGATCCTCCCAGTACCATAGCCTTGGTAACCCAGAGGCAACAAGTCAGCCCCATCTGAGTCCAGCTGTTGACCACTGAAGGACTGTTGCCAACTATTGGTCAGTACAGTAACTCATGTTTGCCACAGGATCTATTCCCTGGGAAGCATATTGTAACATGGCCCTGAGATGAGCAGTGGATAGAAAACAAATCCTTCAGCAAGAGAAGCAACTGAAACACCACTATGCAAATGAATAATAATATTATTATAACATTACAGAGAAGCAGGAAGACGGCAATTCCATAACCAAGGGATCAAAAATTTGGAACTTTCCTGGGAGGGACCTGGTTATCTATTTGCATAATGGTGTTCCCTGACCAGTAGCTGGTCATTCAGTGGTCAACAGTTGGACTTGGATAGGGTTGGCTAGTTGCCTCTGGATTATCATGGCATTGACACTGATATGATCAGTAAAATTCCTGCTGGATATTTATCTTAAAGAAAGTGGCTGGCTCTGAATTATTTCTCAGCTCAATGTTTACCATGCTCCACTCACTGACAGCTGAATTTGGAGAAGCTTTGGTCATTATTTGCTGAATAATCAAGGGACTCTTTGAGGGGGTAACACTAATAACTCAGCAAGTAGTCTGGAAAAGACCCTAATGCTGGCAAAGATTGAGGGTAGGAGGAGAACAGGGCAACAGAGGAAGAGATGGTTGGATGGCATCACCGATTCAATGGACATGAACTTGGGCAAACTCCAGGAGATGGTGAGGGACAGGGAAGCCTGGTGTGCTGCAGTCCATGCAGTCACAGAGTAGGACAAGACGTGGCAACGAAACAACAATAAGTAGTCTGGATTAAGTGGGCTCCTCACCTGAAACAAAGCCAATTTACCATTCTGAGTTTATCAGGACTTCTGCTAGGACCCTGTACTGTCCTGAATATAACTGAATTTATCTGTGACTCCCTGGGATGGCTCAAGGTCTTTTACACTTTTGGTGCTTCTGGCTGTGCCTTAAGTCTTCCCTGATTCATTCTGTTTTATGAGGACCCAAAGAATCCCTTATATATAAGCATCAGTGAGAAGGAATACGTCACGTCCACCCTCGTCCAACAGCAGGTCATATGGCAGACATCTTCCAGTGCAGGAGTATTCTCAGCGTATTCACCATCCAAAACTCTTCACCTATCAAGGACTTCTCCTTCCTGCCCTCTTCAACCTGTGCCTACTTTACCTGAGTTTCAATTACCATGGTACTATGATTTTCCTGATAGTTGCCAATGCAAGACGAAGCTTTTCTTTGGTTGGACTATTGATAAATGTCTTGGATATTGCTTCCAGATGTTATGGATTTCTGAAAGGATTTACAAATGTAATTGGACTAATAAGAGGATGAGTTGCTTTCACTGTGACTGGAATCATCCTTAGTCAGTATGCAAAATCTCCCTGGCTTAAAATCATCTTCCTCATGGTAGCCAATGTTGTGACAAGCCTAATCTTCTGCCTTATATTTCTTAAAGCAGAAATTCAAGACTGGGCCAATGAAAGAAAAAAAACATATCTCTGAAGGTATAAAATCCTCTTATTGGATGAGATATTGGCTCCTCTGAGACCAAGGTATCTCCCATGTAATTTGGTGGTTTATTATCTGAAGATGAAGTGTGTTCTGTTGTGTCAAGATTTTTACCTGCAAAATGGAAATAATAAAACCTACTTCCTAGAACTGCTAAGTGTTAGGAATAGTAGATACAGAAACCAATCACTTAGTAGCCATATAATAAACTGGAGCTATTATTATAATTACTAGTAGTAATATGTTGTAAAGGCTAAATAGACATTTCTTGCTGACAGATGAGGGATACCACTGAAATCATGTAATTGGTTGCACTCTATGGAAAAACAGGAAACCAATCTGGAGATGCATTTTTGCACACTATTATTTACATATGGCACACGAGTGCGGCTGAGAGGAGCTACCCCATGTCCAAGGTCAGGGGTAGTGGCTAGGAGGAGCTACCCCATGTCCAAGGTAAGGAGCGGTGGCTGCACTTTGCTGGAGCAGCCATGAAGAGATACCCGACGTCCAAGGTAAGAGAAACCCAAGTATTACGGTAGGCACTGAGAGAGGGCATCAGAGGGAAGACAGATTGAAACCTCAATCACAGACAACTAGCCAGTCAGATCACATGTACCACAGCCCTGTCTAACTCAATGAAACTAAGCCATGCCGTGTGGGATGGAAGGGTCAGGGTGGAGAGGTCTGACAGAATGTGGTCCACTGGAGAAGGGAATGGCAAACCACTTCAGTGTTCTTGCCTCGAGAACCCCATGAACAGTATGAAAAGGCAAAATGATAGGACATTGAAAGATGAACTCCCCAGGTCGGTAGGTGCCCAATATGCTACTGGAGATCAGTGGAGAAATAACTCCAGAAAGAATGAAGGGATGGAGTCAAAGCAAAAACAACACTCAGTTGTGGATGGGACTGGTGATAGAAGCATGGTTCAATGCTGTAAAGAGCAATATTGCATAGGAACCTAAAATGTTAGGTCCATGAATCCAAGCAAATTGGAAGTGGTCAAACAGGAGATGGCAAGAGTGAACATCAACATTCTAGGAATCAGTGAACTAAGATGGACTGGAATGGGTGAATTTAACTCAGATGACCATTATATCTGCTACTGTGGGCAGGAATCCCTTAGAAGAAATGGAGTAGCTATCATGGTCAACAAAGGAGTCCAAAATGCAGGACTTGGATGCAGTCTCAAAAACAACAGAATGATCTCTGTTTGTTTCCAAGGCAAACCATTCAATATCACAGTAATCCAAGTCTATGCCCTAACCAGTAACGCTGAAAAGTTCTATGAAGACCTATAAGACCTAACATCCAAAAAAGATGTCATTTTCATTATAGGGGACTGGAATGCAAAAGTAGGAAGTCAAGAAACATCTGGAGTAACAGGCAAATTTGGCCTTTGAGTACAGAATGAAGCAAGGCAAAGGCTAATAGAGTTCAGCTAAGAGAATGCATTGGTCATAGCAAACACCCTCTTCCAACAACACAAGAGAAGACTCTACACGTGGACATCACCGAAGTCAGATTGATTATATCCTTTGCAGCCAAAGATGGAGAAGCTGTATACAGTCAGCAAAAACAAGATCAAGAGTGGACTCTGGCTCAGATCATGAACTCCTTATTGCCAAATTCAGACTCAAATTGAAGAAAGTGGGGAAAACCACTAAACCATTCAGGTATGACCTAAATCAAATCCCTTATGACTATACGGTGGAAGTGAGAAATAGATTTAAGGGACTAGATCTGATAGACAGAGTGCCTGATGAACTATGGACAGAGGTTCATGACATTGTACAGGAGACAGGGAGCAAGACCATCCCCATGGAAACGAAATGCAAAAAGCAAAATGGCTGTCTGGAGAGGCCTTACAAATAGCTGTGAAAAGAAGAGAAGTGAAAAGCAAAGGATGAAAGGAAAGATATACCCATTTGAATGCAGAGTTCCAAAGAATAGAAAGGAGAGATAAGAAAGCCTTCCTCAGCAATCAATGCAAGGAAATAGAAGAAAACAGTAGAATGGGAAATACTAAAACTCTCTTCAAGAAAATTAGAAATACCAAGGGAACAATTTTATGCAAAGATGGGCTCAATAAAAGACAGAAATGGTAGGTACCTAACAGAAGCAGAAGATATTAAGAAGAGGTAGCAAGAATACACAGAAGAACTGTATAAAAGAGGTCTTCATGACCCAGATAATCACGATGGTGTGATCACTCATCTAGAGCCAGACATCCTGGAATGTGAAGTCAAGTGGGCCTTAGGAAGCATCACTATGAACAAAGCTAGTGGAGGTGATGGAATTCCAGTTGAGCTATTTCAAATCCTGAAAGATGATGCTGTGAAAGTGCTGCACTCAATATGCCAGCAAATTTGGAAAACTCATCAGTGGCCACAGGACTGGAAAAGATCAGTTTTCATTCCAATCCCAATGAAAGGCAATGCCAAAGAATGCTCAAACTACTACACAATTGCACTCATCTCACATGCTAGTAAAGTAATGCTCAAAATTCTCCAAGCCAGGCTTCAGCAATACATGAACCATGAACTTCCAGATGTTCGAGCTGGTTTTAGAAAAGGCAGAGGAACCAGAGATCAAATTGCCAACATCTGCTGGATCATGGAAAAAGCAAGAGAGTTCCAGAAAAACCTCTATTTCTGCTTTATTGACTATGCCAAAGCCTTTGACTGTGTGGATCACAATAAACTGGAAAATTCTAAAAGAGATGGGAATACCAGACCACCTGACTTGCCTCTTAAGAAACCTGTATACAGGTCAGGAAGCAACAGTTAGAACTGGACATGGAACAACAGACTGGTTCCAAATATGAAAAGGAATACGTCAAGGCTGTATACTGTCATCCTGCTTATTTAACTTATATGCAGAGTATATCATGAGAAATGCTTGGCTGGAGGAAGCACAAGCTGGAACCAAGATTGCCAGGAGAAATATCAATAACCTCAGATATGCAGATGACACCACCCTTATGGCAGAAGGGAAGAAGAACTATAGAGCCTCTTGATGAAAGTGAAAGAGGAGAGTGAAAAAGTTGGCTTAAAGCTCAACATTCAGAAAACGAAGATCATGGCGTCCAGTCCCATCACCTCATGGGAAATAGATGGGGAAACAGTGGCTGACTTTATTTTTCTGGGCTCCTAAATCACTGTGGATGGCAATTGCAGCCATGAAATTAAAAGATGCTTACTCCTTGGAAGGAAAGTTATGACCAACCTAGACAGCATATTAAAAAGCAGAGACATTATTTTGTCATTAAAGGTCCGTCTGTCTAGTCAAGGCTATGGTTTTTCCAGTGGTCATGTATGGATGTGAGAGTTGGACTATAAAGAAAGCTGAGTGCCAAAGAATTGATGCTTTTGAACTGTGGTGTTGGTGAGAGTCCTTTGGATTGCAAGGAGATCCACCAGTCTATCCTAAAAGAGATCAGTCCCGGGTGTTCATTGGAAGGACTGATGCTGAAGCTGAAACTCCAATACTTTGGCCACCTGATGTGAAGAGCTGACTCATTTGAAAAGACCCTGATGCTGGGAAAGATTGAGGGTCAGAGGAGAAGGGGACAACAGAGGATGAGATGGTTGGATGGCATCATCGACACAATGGACATGGGTTTGCGTGGAGTCCTGGAGTTGGTGATGGACAAGGAGGCCTGGTGTGCTGCGGTTCATGGGATCGCAAAGAGTCGGATGGAACTGAACGACTGAACTGGACTGAACTGATTTACATACTTGCTCCTCCTAATAGTAATATTTTAAACAAGATGCTTAGAGGGGCAAAGTCTTCACCTAAAGAAGACTTTTTAAAAAATCACTTTATTGAGGCATGACCGATATACAAAAGTTGTAGATATTTAATATATACAATTTAATGTGTTTGGGGCGAAAGCACACACCTGTGAAGCCATCATCTTTGTTAATGCCATAAACTTATATATCACTTCTGAATGTTCCCACATCCTTTGGTTTTTATTTCCTTTTGTCATAAGAGCACTTAATATAAGATCTACTTTAGAAATTTTTAAAGTATACAGTACAGTATAGTTGATCACAGGCTCTAGGTTGTAAAACAGGTATAAAATTTAATTTGTGCAACTGAAACTTTGTCCCATTTGGTCAAACCTCCCCATTTTCCCCTTCATCTAGCCCTGAGAAACCACCATTCTACTCTCTGCTTCTATGTGTTTGACTAATTTAGGTTCCACATATAGTTTAGTTAGTTAATTGCTCAGTTGTGTCCAACTCTTTGCGACCCCATGGACCGTAGCCCACCAGGCTCCTCTGTCCATGGGGATTCTCCAGGCAAGAATACTGGTGTGCGTTGCCATGCCCTCTTCCAGGGGATCTTCCCAACCCGAGGGTTGAAGCCAGATCCCCGCATTGCAGGCAGATTCTTTAGTATCTGAGCCAGCAGGGAAGCCCCCACAGATAGGTGAGATAGTGCAAAATTTTTCTGTGTCTGCTGTGTTTCACTTGGCAAGAAGAAACTTCTGAGAGCACAATTTAATAATGTAGCAAGTGGTCTAAAGAGTGACTTGGGAGCAACAGGAATCATCCTAGAATAACCTCCAATCTTCCTTACGTTACCTATGGGTATGGTCATCAGTAATAATAATGAAATCATAAAATTTAAGGCACAGACAAATTCTTGAATATCTTCCTTTCCACCAACACTTCAGAGAGGGAAACCAAGACCCAATGAGCTGAAGGAATCTCCTTGAGGTATATCAGACGCAGGCCTAGAAGCCAGATCAGGCTTTGGGGTTCCCAGTTGAACCTTCCCTGATACTATATTTCAAGATGAGGTGAGAAGGAAGATATCTGCAAAGGTGATAGTGATGCTGCTAAAGAGAAGGCCCATACGTGCAAAGTCTTCTCTTCACCTTGTTCTACAGAGGGACATTGATTTGCCATAGCGTGGTGTTATGGGCTGAATTATGTCCCCATCCCCACCCCCTCAACCTGCCAAATTTGAATGTTGGCGACTTCACCCACAGTACCTGAGACTGTAACACTATCTGGAGGCAAGGTCTTTAAAGAGGTCAGTAAGTTCAAGTGGGATCATTAGAGTAGGTGCTCATCTAATATGACTAGCGTCCTTTTAAGAAGAGGAGGTTAAGAAAGTGATCACCATGTAGGGACACAGCTAGAAGGCGGCCATCTGCAAGCCAAAGAGAGAGACCGCAGAAGGAATTAAACCTGCCAACACCTTGATCTTGAACTTCCAGCCTCCAGTTCTGTGAGGCAGTAAGTTTCTGTTATTTAAGCCACCAGTCTCTGGTATTTTGCCATGGCAGTCTGAGTAAACTAATATATATGGCAATTTTGAACTTTTTATGAAAGCAATTAGCCAGTTATTTGCATTGATTCATCTTGCTGATTAGAACTGGTCCTGATCACTTGTGCCCTTCTCATGGGGAAATCTTTCATGAGTGAAGGCCTGGGAGAAAGGAAAGAAGTGCAAACATGAATCAACAAAGGAATTCAACCCTAAACAAAGTAGAAGAGGATAGAGAATGAAGTTGGTTAAAAACTGACAGACAATATAGGGAAAATATCACCCTTGTGAGTGAATTTTTTCTTGGGTTTAGGAAAATTTTCTTTTTGTTTACAGAGATTTCAATGTTGATAGAAATGGATCTCCCTCCCTTAAAGCCTTTCACCTGCAACTTCTTTTTTATTTAAAATTAATTAATTTACTTTAGTTGGAGGCTAATTACTTGACAGGATTGTGGTGGGTTTTGCCATACATCAATATGAATCAGCCGTGGGTATACATGCGTCCCACCATCCTGAATCCCTTCGCGCCTCCCTCCCCACCCATTCCTCTGGGTTGTCCCAGAACACCAGTTTGGGTGTCCTGCTTTCTGCATCGAATTTCCACTGGTCATCTATTTTACATACACCTGCATCTTCTTTATCATTGTATTTAATTACATAATAACTACATTTTGCATTGATTTTATAGGTGGAAAAAGCAAGGCTTCCATGGTTCAATGCATATGAAATTATAAAAACTCCTCATCATCCTGTACATAACAAATCACATCAACTGAAAAATAGCAAGATATTTATTTTGATCTGCTATGACATGTCACAAAGAAGCCCGTGTCACTTGTGTGCATACAAGCAGCTTTAACCTGCAAATGAGTATGTTCTCATTGTGAAAGCAGGTCACTCTTGGACACTCGATTTCACCAATTAACTGAGTGCCTGCCCACTTATTATTTACCTCAAAGAAAAGATTTATGCCTCTGGCTCAAATCACTATGTATTTGTTTTTTAAGATGTTGATTACAGCTTAACTTATTTCTTGCTTTATTGTTTGCTCTCTTTCACAAAGGTAATGATGACCTGAGAAAGAAAGGATAACTAGTGTATATTCAGATAGAGACTTGTTTTAACTTAGAAACCTTTGACAAATAGAGTTACTGCATTTTCAACCTATGTGTTTACATGTCCAAGACTAAAAATGCCTGTACTTTTTATTCCCTGTTTATCAGTATTTTAGCAAGAAACATCAAGGCCTACAGAATCAAGGTGCTTTTGTAGGGTGTTGTAGATGAACTTTTATTTTTAAATTGTAAGTCTTACCTTATCATCAAATAATTTCTTCATAACTTAGACACAACGCATATCTCATGGTAACTCTCCAGCAACTGATTATATAAGCCCTGATGGCAAACTTATAATTATGAAGGGGTCTTTTTTTCTTTTCAGACAGAGAAAAAGCTTCTGGGATAAGTCTCTCAAGGTTAAGATGTCATATTTCTAGCTTTTTCTTTGAGATCATGTAAATTAAAATTGAAGCTGAAAAACAGTATGTCAAATATTGTCTAGTGATTTCAAATACCCTGAGTTCATTAGAACAGCAAGATACTTGCTAAGAATTTATCAGAAACTGAACAAAGTGGTACCTACCAGGTGAAGCAAAGTATATTTAATATGCAGCTTAATTAAAGAGTAAAAGATTGTGATGATCATATGAATCATATATTTTCATAAGACAGAGGGAGGGGATATATGTACATATATAGATGATTCACTCTGTTGTACAGCAGAAACTAACACAACATTGTAAAGCAATTATACATTAATTTAAAAAAACAACAAAAAAGTGTCCATAGAAATCTGGGTAGGCCATAATAAATTATAGTAAAAATCCTTGCAATTTTAACTTTTGGAATGTTCTTGAGAGAATGAAGATTTAGTTTGAGTAGAAGTTTGAGTGCCAGGCAATTGTGTGCATGAAATTTAGATTTCATGATGACTCATCAGATGGCTTTATGTAACTTTGGGCTTTAGTTCTTTCACACCATGGAAGGAATTACAATTTATTTTCTCACATAAATCTTGGTAAATGTGGTTTTAAAAAAATCAGTCCATCAACCCAAAGTATTTTATTTGGAGCCTTCTAGGCACATGTGGTCCCTCTGGTTCATGACTTTTTTCAAAACAGACACAAAGAATGATTAAGAATAAGTCATTTGCATACAAACATGTTGAGGTGGTCTTCTGTTCAAAAAGCATTTTAGTTTCCAGAGTTTGGGGACCTAGAATCATGAAACAGAGGAAATACAGTTCCAATTCCTCAAGTAATGCATCCACTCTCTGAGAGTTAAAAAGAAAATTTTCCTTCTTTTTACCACACAGAGGATGCTTTCTTGGCAGACTAAAACACCACCTAACAGCCTTTATTTAATTTTGGATTAAGTGCATTCTGCTGGGAGAGTGTGACAAATTAATGACAATATGTCAATTCTCATAGTTATCAAGAAAAGCAGTCGCAACAGTTTTAACAGAAATTTTGTCAGAATTTAATATCTCAGGGTTTCTTATTCACGAAGTCTCTGCTGTTTCTTATAGCTGTGCCATCCAGTTAGTCAATCTGTTTACAATCTCTATAAGCATAGGACAGAGATAGACTGGTAGATATAGGTGTGGAACTGTATGGATAACTCTTGTGACAAACTGCTCTGGTTTCAGTTCATATATGATGTGCAAGGATATTATGAAAATAAACCAATTTCCTCTTCCAAAACATTGTCAAAAGCTAAAAGCACAAAAGGTTGTACTGGCTATCTCACCACCTTCATCTGACTTCTGAAGCTTTCTTAACCTGCAAACAGTTCTCATACTTCTCTGGGAAACCTATATGTTACAGTACCAGTTCAGTTTTTGCTACACAGCAAACTACTCCAAAATTAAATTACTTAAAACTCCCATTGTTTAATGAGCAATTCTGTGGATTGGCAGTTTGGACTGGGACTGGTTTCTGCTGATCTTGACTAGGCTTCCTTATTGGTCTAAGGTGAGGGTCAGAAAACTGTTTCTGTAAAGGGCCAGATGTAACTATCTTGGATTTTTAAGGCAATACTATCTCTGTCATGATTATGCAACCCTGCCAGTATAGCACTAGAGCCATAGATAGAAGTGAATGAATGAGCTTGGCTGTTTTCCAATAAAACTTTATTTACAAAAACAGGCAGCTAGCCAGTCAACCTCTGGTCTAGGGTCAGTTGTTTGTCTGCTGTGAGCTGACTGGTCTAGAAGGGCATCAGCTGAAATGATGAATGTTTTTCAAGCTTCTGTTAACATCTTGTTTGCTCACTCCCCGTCAACCAAAGCAAATCACCAGGCCAACCAAAATTCAAGGGCTGCAGAAATAGACTACCCCTCTTGATGGGAGGGGAAGTATCTGTGGCCATTTGTGATCCTTTAGCTCCCAGCCAATCATAGTTGACTTATCTAAATGATCTTTGGAAATACACAGCTAGGGCTCATAGTAGCCAGGCATAGACAGACTGCCTGTGTTGATCTTGAATTCTGCCTCTGCTGGCAGAGCTAAAATTCACAAAATCTCTTTGAAGGGTTCTCCTTTCTAGGATTTGGGCAGATGGCCCTGGAGAGATTGCCACCCTATGCATCTTTTTAAAAACGTTTCATTTTATATTGCAGTATAGGTGGCGCCAGTGGTAAACAATCTGACTGCCAATTCAGGAGATGCAAGAGACATGGGTTCCATCCCTGTGTCAGAGAGATCCCCTGGAGTAAGAAATGGCAACCCACTCCAGTGTTCTTGCCTGGAAAATTCCATGGACAGAGGAGCCTGGCGGGCTACAGTCCATGGGGCAGCAGAGAATGGGACACGACTGAGTGTACACACACACACACACACACACACACACATAACCGATTAACAATGTTGTGATAGTTTCAGGTGCACAGCAGATCTACTCAGCCATGCATATATTTGTATCCACACTCTATGCATCTTATGTGTATTAAATGACCAGGTAGGCTAACCTAAGAATGAGAAAGCATCAACCACCACCAATAGCATGTCTTTCACCATTAGAACCACTTCTTTGGAATAAACTATAGGGAAGCACCTGTCCTTGGGGGCATCCAAAGTGCAGTCAGGCCACAGAAAGACCAACTTATAGCTCTGATTTACTATCTGCCATCTTGCCAAGCACGTTAGAACCCAAAGGGCACCACTGTGTCTGTTGGCTGCTCTCACACCACACACAGTACTTTCATGTTGTTGTGTAATGGTCTCTTCATGACTGTTCTATTTGTTCCATGTCATTGAGAGTGGGAGCAGGCCTTATCTACCCAATATCTACTCAAGGGCCACTCAGATGTAAATTTAGGGCACAGATGTAAGTACAGCAGAGGGGAGAGAAAGTATAGACACAGAGGGCACATGCTTAGGAATGTAAATCTTAGGGAAGTATTACTCAGGCCTGTTAATGACAACATGAAAACATCTCAAATCAAATGCATACTGTTTCATGACTTGCATGGAAGAAACCTTTCATCAACTGAGTCTCTGCCATCTTATCTGCCCATCTTTAAGAACTTGGCTTACATTCCCTTATTTACTCTTCCTAAGAAGCCCATGGTATATGTATTATTGTGCCCATTTTACAGATCAGAAAACCAAGACTCAGAAAAGTTCAGTCAATTGCCCTAGGCCATTCAGCTAGTAAATGACAGAATCAAGATCAAAGCTCAAAACATGTTCTGACAACTCTGCTTCCTCCAAGATGGGTTATATGGGTGTTTCTTCCTTCATATTGTCTCATTCCTTCTTATCAGGCAACATTAACTTTCCAAGTGTTTGACACCCAAACTTTCCTTTACACTTTGGTCTGATGAGTTTTTAAGACTATGCAGTGATCATGAGAAATAAACGGTAGTTGGAGTTTGGACCATGACACATGACACACTCTCTACTCTGTATTCAGAATCTTGTCATCTCTTATTAGAATTAAGAGAGACCCAAAGAAATAGTCCATCTTGTCTGGCCCTCACTCCAAGGTTGAGAACCTTCCTCAATCTCTCTCAGATTGCTATCTTGTTCCTTTCTCAAGGATCTCTGGCAGAAAATCCATACCTTTCTCCCTGCATACCTCTTCCAGGGTTTTCTCTTGAAAGAAAGGATTTTTTTTTCTAATGAAGATCTAAAGTTATTGCAGTTTTGACTTAAATCTTTTACTCTATTTCTGTCTTCTAAGAAGATAAAGAAAAGTGACCCAACTTATCCCCATGAAAATTCTACTATATGTTTAAAGACAGTAATTGTGACTTAGATGGGGGAAACAATGGAAACAGTGAAAGACTTTATTTTCCTGGACTCCAAAATCACTACAGATGGTAACTGCAGCCATGAAATTAAAAGATACTTGCTCCTTGGAAGAAAAGCTATCACCAACCTAGATAGCATATTAAAAAGCAGAGACATTACTTTGCCAACAAAGGTCTGTTTAGTCAAAGCTATGGTTTTTCCAGTAGTCATGTATGGATGTGAGAGTTGGACTATAAAGAAAGCTGAGTGCCAACGAATTGGTGCTTTTGAACTGTGGTGTTGCAGAAGACCTTTGAGAGTCCCTTGGAATGGAAGGAGATCTAATCAGTCCATCCTAAAGGAGATCGGTCCTGAATAGTCATTGGAAGAACAGATGCTGAAGCTGAAACTCCAATACTTTGGCCATCCGATGTGAAGAGCTGACTCATTTGAAGAGACCCTGATGCTTGGCAAGATTGAAGGCAGGAGAAGGGGACGACAGAGGATGAGATGGTTGGATGGCATCACCAGCTCGATGGACATGAGTTTGAGCAAGCTCTGGGAGTTGGTGATGGACAGGGAAGCCTGGTGTGCTGCAGTTCATGGGGTTGCAAAGAGTCGGACATGACTGAGCAACTGAATTATAATCATTCCTTCGGCTCCTCTTGATTTCCTCTACTTCCTCAGCTAGTTTTTGGCATCCTTTAAGAATAATAATCATATTATTATTAACATAATAATCATAATAATAATCATATATGTCTTTATCTTTAGAGACTACTTATTTACAAAGACTAGACTGACGGTCATAATTCCATCTCTTAAGAGATGAGCCTTTGGACTTGATCATGTGAAGCAATAAAAAGAGCAAGGAATTTGGAATTAGATAGTCTAGGTTTTGGCCCCGGGTCTACTGATGATTAGTTTATTTCCTTCTGGGCCTCAGTTTTTCCTTAAATATATTTTATTTGTTCTCTTTCTTTTTGGAGGGAGGCACAAGAGATGTAGATCCTATCCCTGGGTCAGGAAGATCCCCTGGAGTAATGAAATGGCAACCCATTTCTGTATTCTTGTCTATGGGAAATCCCATGGACAGAAGAGGCTGATGGGCTACAGTCCACGGGGTCACAAAGAATTGGACACAACAGAGCACATGCACATATATTTTGACATTTGGGAAGTTTTATGTTTTTGTTGGAATCTAGTATTTAGTTACTGTGACAAAAAGAATAATGCCTTCTCCAAAGGTGTCCATGTCTTAATTCCTAGAACTTATGAATATTTTATATTACATGGTAAATGGAAGTCTCAGTGGACATGAGTTTGAGCAAGCTCTGGTAGACAGCAAAGGACAGGGAAGCCTGGCATGCTGAAGTCCATGGGGTCACAAAGAGTAGGACGCACTGAGCGACTGAACAACAACAACAACAAAGGGGAGTTAAGGTTGCAGATGGAATTAGAGTTGTTAGTTAGCTGACTTTAACATAAGGAGATTATTCAGGACTGCCTGGCTTCCCAGGTGGCACAGTGGCCACCTGCCAACGTAGGAGACATGGGTTTGATCTTTGGGTTGGGAAGATCCCCTGGAGGAGGACATCGCAACCCACTCCAGTATTCTTGTCTGGAAAAATCCCACGGACAGAGGAGCCTGATGGGTTATAGTCCAAAGAGTTGAGCACGACTGGGCACATACACTCTTGCATTATTCAGGGCTATCTGCGTGGCTCAATGTAAACACAACAGTCCCTAAGTGGAAGAGGGAGAAAGGAGAGGCAGAGGGAGATATGATGATGGAAGCAAGGTCAGAAGGATGCAATGTGAGAAGCACTTGACTCACATGATGAGCTTTGAAGATGGAGAAAGGGGACCATGAGCCAAGGGATGTGGTATCGCTAGAAGCTGGAAAGGCAAGGAAATGAAGTCTCCTCTAGCATCTCCAAAAGATATTCGGCACTACCAGCACCTGGATTTTAGCCCAGTGAGACCTATTTTGGACTTCTGACCTCCAGAACTGTAAAACAATAAATTTATATTGTTTAAGCTGTTCTTTACCAACTGAGCCACCAGGAAAGCCCTTAAGCTGCTAAGTTTGTGATAATTTGTAATGACAGCAATAGAAAATGAATATGATTACCTATACACTGTCTTTATCAATAACCTTAATCCTTTTTTACTTATATTGTCTACAATGAGCAATTTTCAAGTTACTCATAAACACTTTCTAACCCCTCTGCCTCCCCTAGTAAATAATTTTGATCCCAGTTTATGTATATGTAAGACAGTCAGTAAATTTATCCTACTTTCTGTGTATTCTCTCTCATTCAATTTTTTGAACACTACATTTACATGGTCAGAGATAACCATTACAAACTACTTTCTTCCTTATCACTATGATTTTAGTCTTAGGTCATTTTTTGGTTTTCCGAAGCTTATTTTTTAGTAGATTTTTTTTCAGAAGGGGCTTATGAGAATAATATTCCCCAAAGTCTTATAGATTTTGCAACAGTTTGCCTGTGGCCTCTATATTTAAAGGTCAGTTTGGTTGCTTATCAGAAACCTTGGCTCACATTTTCTTTCGCTTAGCATCATAAATGGAGAAGACTCTTGAGAGTCCCTTGGACTGCAAGGAGATCAAACCAGTCAATCCTAAAGGAAATCAACCCTGAATATTCATTGAAAAGACTGACGCTGAAGCTGAAACTCCAATACTTTGGCCACTTGATGCGAAGAGCCGACTCATTGGAAAAGACCCTGATGCTGGGAAAGATTGAGGGCAGGAGGAGAAGGGGACAACAGAGGATGAGATGGTTGGATGGTATCACCGACTCAGTGGACATGAAGTTGAGCAAACTTCAGGAGATAGTGAAGGACAGCGGAGCCTGGCATCCTGAAGTCCACGGGGTTGTAAAGAATTGAATGCGACTTAGTGACTGAACAACAACAGTGTCATAAATATGCTGACTCCATTGCCTTTGGGCAAAAATAGTCTAATGTCAATCTTATTTCTCTCCCTCATCAATGACATGGTCTTCTAGCTTGAAAACACCAATAATTTTCTTAGCATATGTCTTAATGCTGACTGTTTTGGTGAATTGTCCTGAATGGCTTTCCAAGTTTCCTTCATTTTTTTTCAGGAAGATTTTCTTGAATTCCTTCCTGAGCTTTGCTGTCTCACTTATTCTTATTTTTCCTTGCCTCTAGAGCAACTCTTTCTATTCATGTGGGTCTATTTATTAGGTCAGCTTTGAGAGTTCTTAGGGCCCACACCACTCCAGTGAAACTCTACCTTAACATGGTTCCTAGATTGGAACCTAGAAATACCCTTGCTAGTTTTAGCTCTTCTCAGGTTGACTCCTGATCTTTCCACACTAAGGGGCGTTTTGGAGAAATCAATGGGCAATTTTTGGATTATCTCTTTCTTGTGGTCACTGAAAATTCCCATTCTTTCCCCCTCTTTTCCCCTGGACAGTGGCTGGTTCTATTCCAGTCTTGGTGGTGGTGTTTTGTCCCAAATCTGTTTCTCTTTCAGAATTGATGAGGACACCTTGCCACCTGCTTTTATTATAGATGTTTTTAGATTTACTATCTTAGTTTCTCTTTATTTTGTGTGTGTGTGAGCAGATTCAAAAGATATGCTGCTGCCAGCACCAGTACCTTCCTAGGATTCCCTTCAATAAAATGAGATTGATAAATGATAGTAATAAAACTTATCTTGTGCCACAAGGTTGTTACAGAAATCAAGTGAGATAACGTCCATAACATGTATAAGACACGGGATAATCCACACATGTTTCTTTGAATTGCTTGTGGGAAAGACTATAGCCCTTTCATTGCTCAGACCACATTCAATGCAGCCTCCACCCAATAGACATTCACAAGCTCACTTTCGTGATCATTGATGGCTCATTGTCACATGGAGGTAAGGAGCAATCAGACCCCATACACTGAAATCAAAACTCTTGTATTTCCAGAGGATTAATGCTATACTGTTAAACTGCGCACTGGAAACACACAAGTATTTAACACAGGTATTTAACATCTTAGTACTCTAATCCTCAGTACAACATTCCAGAAGCAAAGCCTGATGAAGATGAAGATAAGGAAGAGGAATAAAGGGAAGAAGGAGAAAGTTTAAATAAAATAAATTGGCTGAATAAAAGAAGTCCATGGGAAAAGGGAAATTCATATTGTCATGGTTAGATTTTCTCCAAAATGTTCCCTGATTTAAAACTACAGCTGTATTACACGAAACAGAATGAAATTAGAACACCATGTGACTCAGATGGTAAAGCATCTGCCTACAATGCGGGAGACCTGGGTTCGATCCTTGGGTCAGGAAGATCCCTTGAAGAAGGAAATGGCAGCCCACTCCAGTACTCTTGCCTGAAAAACTCCACAGACTGTCTGCTGAGGAGCCTGGTAGTCTACAGTCCATGGAGTCACAAAGAGTCGGACATGACTGAGAGACTTTCACTTAACCCCACACACAAAAATAAACTCAAAATAGATTAAAGTCCTAAATGTAAGGTTTGATACTATAAAACTCCTAGAGAAAAACATTAGGCAGACCACTCTTAGACATAAAGCACAGCAAGATCTTTTTCGATCCACTGCCTAGAAAATGAAAACAAAAGCAAAAATAAATAAACAGGACTTAATTAAACTTAAAAGCTTTTGCACAGCAAAGGATGTCATAAACAAAACTAAAACAATGGGAGAAAATATTTGCAAATGAAGCAACTGACCAGGGATTAATCTCCAAACTATACAAACAGCTCATGCAGCTCATATCATAAAAACAAAAAACCCAGTCAAAAAATGGACAAATCTAAATAGACATTTCACCAAAGAAGACATACAGATGGCCAACAAATGCATGAAAAGATACTCAACATCACTCTTTATTAGTGAAATTTAAATAAAAACTACAATGAGGTATCACCTAACAGTGGTCATAATGACCATCATCGAAAATCTACAAACAATAAATGCTAGAGGTGTGGAAAAAAGGGAGCCCTCTTACACTGTTGGTGGGAATGTAAATTGGTACAGTCACTATGGAGAACAGTATGGAGGCTCCTTAAAAAACTAAAAATAGAGCCACCATATGATCCAACAAGGGCTTCACAGGTGGCACTAGTGGTAAAGAACCCACCTGCCAATTCAGGAGACATAAGCTACACAGCTTCGATTCCTGGGTTGGGAAGATCCCCTGGAGGAGGACATGGTAACCCATTCCAGTATTCTTGCCTAAAGAATCCCATGGACAGAAGAGCCTGGTGGGTTATAGTTCATAGGGTCTCAAAGGGTCAGACACTACTGAAGTGACTTAGCATGCATGCACATTAGGTCCAGCTATTCCTCTCATGGGTATACAACTGGAGAAAATCATAATTTGAAAGTATGCATGCACCCCAATGTTCATGGCAGCACTATTTACAATATCCAGGACACAGAAGCAATGTACATGGCCATCAAGAGAGGAATGGGTAAAGAAGATGTGGTACATATAAACAATGGAACATTACTCAGCCTTAAAAAGGGATGAAATAATGCCATTTGTAGGGACCTGGATGGACCTAGAGACTGTCATACAAATTGAAGTAAGTTAGACAGAGAAAGACAAATATCATATAATTTCACTTATATGTAGAATCTAGAAAAACGATACAGATGAACTTATTTGCAAAACAGAAATAAAGTCATAGATATAGAAAACAAACTTATGGTTTATCAAGGAGGGAAGGGGGTGGGATAAACTGGGAGGTTAAGACTGACATATAAACACCACTGTGTATAAAACAGATGACTAATGAGAACCTACTGTATAGCCCTCTACTAAGTAGAATTCTACTACTTGGTGCTCTGTGGTGACCTAAAGGGAAAGGAATCTTTAAAAGAGAGGATATATGTATATGTATAACTGATTCACTTTCCTGTACAGCAGAAACTAACACAACATTGTAAAGCAACTATACTTAAACAAAAATTAATAAAGAAATTAGAAATATAGAGAATGGCCCCCAAAACCCAACAGCTGTAAAACCCCTATAGTTATTGACATAAATTTACTTTTAAAATGATTTTTTTTAAAATGAGCTCAATAGAAATAGCTAAAAAGAGAATGGTAAAAGTGACAAAAATCAACAAAATATGGAAATCCATTTTAAAGATGCCAGAGGCAAGATTTGGGTACTGAAAAATAATGGAAGTATGCAAGCATATTACAGAACAACAAAGCTCTTGTCAGTTTCCTGACTCCTTATGGTAATTATCCTGAAAGGTCAGAGAAGAGTTCTCCTGACTATGCAAGCTAAGACAATAAATGCTGTATTAAAGGCAGTAGAGGGCGCTGGAGAACAATAGGTTTGTGTCTGCAGGTCCTGGATAGGGCAGAGGAGGCCATAGGAGCTCACCCCTCTGGACTCTTCCTCCCTCCCTGCCTAGGAAATTTGAAAAAAGCCTGGTGGATTTGCTGGCTAGCTTCATTTCTGCAGCCTTCAGTCCCCACCATCCACCTCCCCTGGCAGTTGGGCCCCTTTCCTCTACACTTTGATGGCAAGTCTCTGACCAAGGTCACCAAAGATTCCCCATAATGCCACTAAATCCTCTAGTCTTCACACAGTCCTTGGCTGGATGATGCACTGCTGGCTACCCCCTGGATCTTCGCCAACTCCCACTTCCTCAACTCCTTCTTTCCTGATTTTGCCTCAGCGTCTCTGACAGAAACCACTCAGATGTCTCCAGCAGGGCCTGTTTTCTACTTGCCCCTTAAATGTGGGTGGTTCTAGGGTCCCCTGAAGGGTTTGCTTATTCTCATGGCTTCCACTGCCATTTCTGTGCTGACTACTGCTATACCTGTGTCTGGTTTTGGCTTCCATCTTGCCCAGCCCAGCCAAGTGCTTCTAAGGATTTAGCACTCCACCTACTGCAGACTGTGCAGGGAAACTTACAAATAGCTGATTTTACCACCACCTCCAGAATCTAAACACCTAACCTCATCTGCAAGTCACTTGTCCCTTCTTTCTCTATTCCTCCTCCCATTATGCCTTCATCTAACCCTTAGAGATGACAGATGTCACCAATGGAAGAACAACCTTGGTCTTCAGATATGATCACATCGTTCTACTAGTAAATGTGAAGTGTTCACTCAGATGCTCCCTGCTCTGTGAGTACTACCTTGTCCAGCCAATTTCAAACATCTTTCACTTCCCCACCAGCCTTCCCAAACCCCTTTACCTTGCTCTACTTTTTCTTTTTTCCATAATACTTACCACCTTCTGGCATACTGTACAATTAACTTATTGATTATATGCATTTTTGTTGTCTGTCTCCCAGCTAGAATGAAAGCTACAAAAGGGCAGAAATGTTTGCTTTATTCTCTGGTGTATCCCCAGTGCTTAGTGCTAAACTTTCAATAATTCATTTTTGCATGAATAAGTGAATAAAGCAATAACACAAGAGCAATTCACGAGGCATATGAGAATCAGAAAGAGATACAGGATGCAAATGAGTCCAGAGGATATGGTTCAAAATTCCATCCATTATAGTGTGATAAGCACTAGTAGGGTATTATTAGGGGGTTCCCTTGTGCCTCAGAAAGAATCAACCTGCAATGCAGGAGACCCAGGTTTGATCCCTGGGTCGGGAAGAGGGTATTATCAGTGGCTATGCAAAAGAGAATAATCAGTGAGCTTAAAAATGGCCCCAGCTAGTATATTAGATGAATGCTTTCAAGTCAGAAATACTACACTATATTGTATGTTCAGATCCTGAAATTTGTGTGGTTTGTTAAATCCCACATGTCAGGTAACATGGTAGACAAAAGCTGATCACAAGAAGGAGACTTTCCCAATAGCTTCCTGCTTCACCTTAAGTGGAGTGTCCAGGGTATATTAGTCATATGTTTTTTTTGTTTTTTAAATTTTCTATATTTTATGATGCTTTGGCATCTTGGGACCTTGTGGACTTAGAGGAGGACTACTTCCTCCCCTAGGTTTAGTTAATTCCTAAAAATAGCAAAGAACTTGCTGCAAACCAACCAATCCTAAGTCTATAGCCTCCATCTACCTCTTTTTATCAGGATCCTGCCTCCCAAGACAATATCCCTCTGCCCCAAATCACTCCAGGGCTAGGTACCAGAAAACCAGGGACCATTCTCATGGCGCAGAGCCTGTCAAAATTATTCACACTATTCAAGCCTGCTCTGTTTGCCTACTCTGCCTCACTCATTCCTTTTCACAAAAACTGCACTAAAGGCTCTTGCTTACATTTCCCCCTGACTCTTTTTGCCTCCTGACCGACTCTGGTGCTTCCCCATGTGGCCCTGAATTGTGTGGAGTGCTTCCTCATTCTAGGAATCTGTAAGAACTCATTCTTTCATGGCAGTCATTTCCATGTCTGTGCGTCTTACCATAATTTAATAAAAGAAATCCCAGGAATGTTTTAAAATACAGGGCCTGTGACGCTTCTGGTCAGACTTTTACAACCCAGAATTTTTGACTAAGAAACCTCAGCTAAACTGAACTGGCAAATGTATTCCATTCGCTTAACTAAGTAACACAAGGAAGGTATTAAAAACAAGAACACTTTGGGAACGTTCTGTTTGGACAAGTGTACTGACAAATGTTGAAGGCTTGTGTTGCTCCAAATGGGCTTCTTTTCTTTTTTTAAGATCTTTGAAATGCTTAAGATAATTTGATCCACTAAATGTTAGGAAAGTTTTTCACATTAGATTTGTAAATCTGCCTTTGTAGCTGTGAGAGAACCAAATGCATTAACTTTGTAAATATAGTTTGAAACCCCTAAGATCATTCAATTAATTCAAGTTGAAACTGATGTTAAATATTGAGGAAAATTTGGTTTGTCAAATTTATGAAATAAGAGCATATTAATCAAATAACCAATTAAAGTGATGGTTTTTTCTTACACAGAAATCACTTAGGTTATAAATATAGCTTATATGTTGAGCTTAAAAGCTGAAAAGTAATGGTTTTTATATTTATTATGTTGATAAATTAAATAGTAAGACACAAGTAACTGTAAGAATATTTTTCTGTGCATGAAATCTCTTTGCAAAGAAAAGTCACTAACACTTAAAATTTTTCAAAGGCTTCACAAGGCACCTAAAATCAAGTCTAAAATCCTAGCACAGTGCAAAGTACCAGAGGCAAGTCAGCCAGTGCATCCCTTTCCTTGTCATCCCTAAGCTCCTTTACCCTCTGCCTCACTTCCCATACCCAGTCTCTGGGGCTGCCTATTGCTGGCTGCCAGCTTCCCTATCCCCATGGGTGCTGGTGTCATCTTAACCTTTCTCTTCACCTGGCTCTTTTGTTCCCTTCCTTCAAGTCTCAGCTTGAATGTCTCTTCCAACCAAGCCCCCTCTGAAACAAACACATATGGTATTCTGTATTTTGCAACTAAAATTAGAATTCCCACCTATGGGGACTTCCATGGAGATCCAGTGGTTAAGACTTCAGCTTCCAAAGCAGGCAGTGAGGGTCTGATCCCTGGTTGGTTAGGGAACTAAGATACCATGTGCTGTGCAGTGAGGCAATAAATAAATAAATAAGAAATAAGAATTCCCGCCTATGTGTTAATTTCTGTGTTCTTTCCTGGGCAGGAACAAATTCCCCAGAGTGGTGGTCCCTAATAGGTGTTTTTTAAAGCAATGAGCAAGTCTCTTGTCTTCTGCAATTCAACAAGAAGACCACAAGTGACCCTTCAGACCCCCAGGACTAATCCCAACTACTGATGTTTGAGGCAAGACAATGCAAGTCCTCTGCCCTTCATATGACCACCCCTTCCCAATGTAATGTCCTCTCTGTCCAGTCTTTCATTTGAGTGCAACCTTTTGGCCAAATCCCTTCATCTATGAAAGATATGATGATTAGCATGATAATAATATTCTAAAGAAATGGAACTGGGCCAGTTGTGACCCAGAGAGATGTTATGGGGAGGGAGGTGGGAGGGGGGTTCATGTTTGGGAACGCACGTACACCCGTGGTGGATTCATGTCAATGTATGGCAAAACCAATACAGTATTGTAAAATAAAGTAAAAATGAACAAACAAAAAAAAAACTTTACAAATCCCATACTCTTAAAAAAATAAATTAAATTAAATTAAATTAAATTAAAAAAAGAAAACAAAGAGAAACTTGACTTCTACCTCACTCCATTCAGACACACACAAAATTATTTTGGGGTGTATTATAAATTTAAAGGTAAAACCTAGGACTACAAAAGATTCCATAAGAAGGCCTAAGAGGATATTTTCACCACTTTGGAGCAGACAGATTTCATACACAGGGCACAGAAAGCCTTAATCACAAAGGGATGGGGTTGTTGAGTTTATTTAAATCTTTCATTCTGCCATACTGGTGAGCACAATAGGATATACTTGCCAAGCTGATATTTGAAAATTGATATATGATACAGACCCTTTCACCTCTGAAAATCCAAAATCTTAAAAAGCTCATACTTGTTAGCATCACCAGAAATGTATCCTAGTGGATCTTGGAATCAGAGGGAAAAAATAGTTACAAAGCATACCATTCGAATAATTGCTGAAACTTGAGTATGGAGTATATAATTTTACTCAAGTTATGTAAAATAGTGAAAGTGTTAGTTCCTCAGTCACGTCTGACTCTTTGTGACCCTGTGGACTATAGCCCACCAGGCTCCTCTGTCCATGGGATTTTCCAGGCAAGAATACTGGAGTGTGTTGCCATTCCCTTCTGCAGGAGATTTTCCCAAACCAGGGATCAAACCCAGGTCTACCTCATTGCAGCAGATTCTTTATGTCTGAGCCACCAGGGAAGCCCCACGTTATGTAAGAGAATGTCATTATTATGAAATGCATGATGAAATATTCAGGAATATAAGGATATTTACATGTCATTTACATTCAAATGAGTCAGGGGAAAACACATATGAGAAAGAATGAGAAAGAGAGAGACAAGGCAGAGATAGAGAGCAAATATGGCAAAATATTAACAACTGAGGAATCTAGATCAACAACATATGAGTGCTCTTTGTACTATTCTTGCAACTCTTTGGTAAGCTAGAGATTTTTTAAAAAATAAAAATATATCAAATTTATTTTAGTATCTAGTTTCATTTTTAAATTAAAGCTATTGGACAGTTTTTTTGTAATTTAAAATTCATTATCAGAGGTGAGGAAAGAATTAATAAGCTTTTAACTATTGATGACAACTGAAATTATTAACCATGCATTTTTAAAAGCCATGTTAGAGTAAAAAGTTCCAGCTATGCTACTTAACGAAGGAACTATCCTTTAACTCTTTATTTCTAATTATAGTCTCATTTTGACATAATGTACATCTTTTTCATCCAATCAATACTATGCCAAACAAAAATTTTCCAAATGTTAAGCCTTTCTTTATTATTTGTGAAATTTGACTTAACTGTTACTCTTTAAAAGTTCCTTAAAGGAAATTTGAAATTTTAATTTTCACCGTGAACCTGTTTGATCAAAAAGGTAAAGCAAAACTGGTATTTATATAATCAACAAATTATCTGAAAAAAATTTCAAGTACTTCACATTTCTTTTTAGCACAAGTGAGAATAAATTGGTTTCAAGTACTACAGGTTTGGCATTTTTACTACAAGCTTTAAATCATATTGTTACTATACTCAAATCATCTCTAAGAAAATGGTGGTGTTCACAAGTACAAAAATTATTATATCCAGTAAGTGGTATTCTACACAGTCAAGATAATAAGAGAATTCTTTACAAAATTATATTTTGAAAAATGCAGAATGTCTGACAATTACCAGTATCACAAAAGCTAAAATGAGAAAAATACAGAAAATAGAAGTACTCATTAAATAATATTATTTTGCTTTGAAGAAGCCAGAAATGATTCTATTTGAGGAAATAAGTGATAATGATAAGATGCAATTAATACATCCTATCTCTTTTAAGCCAAAGCCTGCTTTTCACCTCAGGACAATTCTGATTTTTGCATTCTTAATCTCCTTTGTCCAGAACAGGGCCCCATTTTAAGCCATTATTTGAATAGAGTTCATGATCTAAAGCCATTTTTCTCCACAGGATATTTTCATTTTAGTATTAATACATAAGTTGCAAAAAGGCAAATGACTAAGTCAGTTACAAAGAATTTGTGGCATAATAAGAGCCAATTTATAGTAACTGTCAACCCACTTCTATACTGAAGCTGAAAAGTTGCTACAGTACAGGTGAGAACTAACATGATTCTTTCATATGCTCAGACTTTGTTTACTAAAATATACCATCATAAGATCTGAAAAGAAACCTTACTGGGTCCTTACAGAGCTGCATAATTTTCCAAACGATTTTCCTCTGGTTGCAGAGCCTGTTCATGCCTTCAATGTTTTTTCAATCATTTACCTTTTGCAATATTTTTTTGATATTTTTGTTTCTTCTTTTGCTCCTTTTCCCAATCATCTTAGCCAATTTCCAAGAAAATATAGCACTTGCTAGAAACAATGACATTAGGGCCAAAATAACTGTTGAAAAGAAGTCATATGGGTTTTTTGAAGCCCATTCCACAACATACTCAGCCTAAGCCTTTATATCAACTCTTTGCAACTCCATGGACTATAACCCACCAAGCTGTTCTGTCCATGGAATTCCCTAGGCAAGAATACTGGAGTGAGTTGCCACTTCCTACTCCAAGGGATCTTCCCAGCACAGGAATCGAACCTGAATCCCATGCATCTCCTGGATTGGTAGGCGGATTCTTCACCACTAACGCCACCTGGGATTATTAGCCAATTATAATTTCATATGATCCTTGGTTGGTTGTCTTCTTCTTTAGCTCTATCATAAACTCTGACTGAAGGCTTAAATTCTTTTTTTTAGAATTTCTGTTACTTTCTTTTTTTTTCTTTTTTTAAAATATAAATTTATTTATTTTAATTGGAGGTTAATTACTTTACAATATTGTATTGGTTTTGCCATACATCAACATGAATCTGCCACAGGTATACACGTGTTCCCCATCCTGAACCCCCCTCCCACCTCCCTCCCCGTACCATCCCTCTGGGTCGTCTCAGTGCACCAGCCTCAAGCATCCAGTATCATGCATCAAACCTGGACTGGCGATTTGTTTCATATATGATATCATACATGTTTCAATGCCATTCTCCCAAATCATCCCACTCTCGCCCTCTCCCACAGAGACCAAAAGACTGTTCTATACATCTGTGTCTCTTTTGCTGTCTTGCATGCAGGGTTATCATTATCATCTTTCTAGATTCCATATATATGCGTTAGCATACTGTATTGGTGTTTTTCTTTCTGGCTTACTTCACTCTGTATAATGGGCTCCAGTTTCATCCACCTCATTAGAACTGATTCAAATGTATTCTTTTTAATGGCTGAGTAATATTCCATTGTGTATATGTACCACAGCTTTCTTATCCATTCATCTGCTGATGGACATCTAGGTTGCTTCCATGTCCTGGCTATTATAAACAGTGCTGCGATGAACATTGGGGTACACGTGTCTCTTTCACTTCTGGTTTCCTTAGTGTGTATGCCCAGCAGTGGGATTGCTGGGTCATAAGGCAGTTCTATTTCCAGTTTTTTAAGGAATCTCCACACTGTTCTCCATAGTGGCTGTACTAGTTTGCATTCCCACCAACACTGTAAGAGGGTTCCGTTTTCTCCACACCCTCTCCAGCATTTACTGCTTGTAGACTTTTGGATCACAGCCATTCTGACTGGCGTGAAATGGTACCTCATTGTGGTTTTGATTTGCATTTCTCTGATAATGAGTGATGTTGAGCATCTTTTCATGTGTTTGTTAGCCATCTGTATGTCTTCTTTGGAGAAATGTCTATTTAGTTCTTTGGCCCATTTTTTGATTGGATCGTTTATTTTTCTGGAATTGAGCTGCAGGAGTTGCTTGTATATTTTTGAGATTTGTTCTTTGTCAGTTGCTTCATTTGCTATTATTTTCTCCCATTCTGAAGGTTGTCTTTTCACCTTGCTTATAGTTTCCTTTGCTGTGCAGAAGCTTTTAATTAGGTCCCATTTGTTTATGTTTGCTTTTATTTCCAATATTCTGGGAGGTGGGTCATAGAGGATCCTGCTGTGATTTATGTCGGAGAGTGTTTTGCCTATGTTCTCCTCTAGGAGTTTTATAGTTTCTGGTCTTACGTTTAGATCTTTAATCCATTTTGAGTTTATTTTTGTGTATGGTGTTAGAAAGTGTTCTAGTTTCATTCTTTTACAAGTGGTTGACCAGTTTATATACTCCAAGGTGGAAGCAGGAAGGCAGAAGCAGTGGCCTTCCCAACCCACTCACGGGCCAGTGCTCACCTGGATCCTAGAGTTGTTGTTGTTTTAATTTTAACAACAACAACAACAAAAAAAAAAGTTCTTGCTGAAACTGAGTTGAATCATGTCTCCCAAAGATTTCCATCTCTTTCGATCTAATTCTGTCCCTTCTGTGATCTTTCTGGACAAACATGTTTTTCCACTATAATACCATTTCAGACATCAGAATGATGGTATCATGACTCTCCCAGCTTTTTCTCAGTAGATAATCTGGGTGGGAATTTCACCTCTTTCCTAATCTCTACCCTTCTTTGCTCTGTAGTTGTTCTTTCTCTTCTACTCAGGGCAGATATAAACACACGTACACACACACAAACACACTCACAAGTGTATATATTAAGTGTGATGTCTTACTTTGGGAACCTCTGTCAGCTCCTACATATGCAGAGCTGTCCATGGAAATGCACAAGGAGTAATTTTCTTCCGTGCATAAAAATCTCAACAATGTCAAAGGCTTCTCAATAAGACTGTGACATGGCCTGTCACTTACTGCATTGGCAAAGAAAAACTAGACAGCAAAGCATTGTCTCTTTTGGCAGGACTGTGAGACGAATGGAGTCTCAGGAACTCACAGTGTGTGAAAAAGAGAAATAAGACATAAAAGCCCGCCATAGAAAGGTTGCTATGGTGTGATGTGTTTCCCCCACCCCACCACTCTTTTCAGAGGCAGAAAAAAAATGAATGATGGTAGATTTCGCCAATTCTTTCATAAGTGAATGAATGAGTCTTTCCCAAAGAAAACTGTCTCACAAAATGAATGGCTCCATTACACAAATCTGGTGACACAATCAGACATTAGGAACCAAGATAGCCACAAGTTCTACTCAGTGCACAAAGACACAGATGGATCTGAATTCTGAGGATGTATATTCATATTTAAAGTATTGACTGATGGCATGAATTGCATGAGATCTACCCAGAGTGAAAAGTGAAAGCAAAATTGTTAGTCTGTCAGTCGTGTCTGACTCTGTGACCACATGGACTGTAGCCCACCAGGCTCCTCTGTCCATGGAATTTCCCCAGGCAAGAATGCTGGAGTGAGTAGCCATTTCCTTCTCCAGGGAATTTTCCCAATCCAGGGATCAAGCTCAGGTCTCCTGCATTATAGGCAGATTCTTTGCTGTCTGAGCCACCAGGGAAGCCCCAAGAACACGAGTGGCTAGCCATTCCCTTCTCTGGGGGAGCTTCCTGACCCACTAATGTGAACCTGGGTCTCCTGCATTATAGGTGATTCTTTACTATCTGAGCCACCCGGTAAGATACATTCAGCACAACCAAAACCTAGCTATAGCAATGAACGCCTCTGAAATGTATTTTTACCAAGATAGCTCCAAACCTGTTTGCCGGTGTGTTCCCAGGGCTTGGAACAGGAGGTTTGAAATATAGCTAGCTTCTCAAGGTCCTTTCTACCTCCTTGATGCTGAGCACAGAGTTCTTGCAGACTCTGTGTTAAAAGTAGAACATTAGCACCATCTAAAGGCTACATTCCAAATGTCTTGCCAGTGTAAGATATGTTGCCTGAAATAGTGTTTATTGTGTATTTTTTTGGGTTCCAAAATCACTGCAGACGGTGATTGCAGCCATGAAGTTAAAAGACGCTTACTCCTCCTTGGAAGGAAAGTTATGACCAACCTAGATAGCATATTGAAAAGCAGAGATATTACTTTGCCAACAAAGGTCCTTCTAGTCAAGGCTATGGTTTTTCCAGTGGTCATGTATGGATGTGAGAGTTGGACTGTAAAGAAAGCTGAGTGCCAAAGAATTGATGCTTTTGAACTGTGGTGTTGGAGAAGACTCTTGAGAATCCCTTGGACTGCAAGGAGATCCAACCAGTCCATCCTGAAGGAGATCAGTTTTGAGTGTTCATTGGAAGGACTGATGCTGAAGCTGAAACCCCAATACTTTGGCCACCTGATGTGAAGGAAAAGACCCTGATTCTGGGAGGGATTGGGGGCAGGAGGAGAAGGGGAACACAGAGGATGAGATGCCTGGATGGCATCACCGACTAGGTGGACATGAGTTTGAGTGAACTCCGGGAGTTGGTGATGGACAGGGAGGCCTGGCATGCTGTGATTCATGGGGCCGCAAAGAATTGGACACGACTGAGTGACTGAACTGAACTGAATGCTTTGGAGTATTGACACTAAAAATTTTTGCCTACCGAGAATGAAGCAGTGGGCCAGTATCACATGCTATGTGTCTGAGATGGTTATATTTCTGGAGAGGTACATGTTATCTGTAGTGCTTGCCTGTTTGAAAGAGTAGGCCTTTTAAAAATTTTTTATAGAAATATTGGTTTACAATGTTGTGTTTCAGGTGTACAACAAAGTGGTTCAGTTATACCTATATGTATAAACACATACATTAATTTTTTTTACATTCTCTTCCCTTATAGGTTATTATAAGATATTGAGTAAAGTTCTCCATGCTAAACAGTAGGTCTTTGTTGTTTATCTATTTTCTATATAGCAGCGTGTACCTGCTAATCCCAAACTCCTAATTTATCCATCTCTCCCCTTCCCAAAAGTAGGTCGTGTTTATCAAACGCTGTACTGGCTTGCTGTATTGTAGGGACCTGTTACTCCTTAGCTCAAACTGCCAGTGGGTCTAGTCTGAACTTGGCCATTGGTGGGAGGGAGGCAGTTGAGGGGCGGGGGACTGGGCGGTTATGAAATAGCCATTAGCCTGGTAGGAGAGATGGGGCCCCAGGTCTGCTTTGCTGTTTGCTAGGTTTGTGGCTTTAACCTCTCTGATCTTGTTAGGCACAAAGCAAGGTTGCTCCACTAGACTATCTTTAGGGACCTCTCCTTTTCTACCATCAGTGTGGCCCTGCGTTTTGAGACGATGATGTAACCTGGTCCCATACCTCTATTTTATATCATTTTGGGGAGCAAAAGAAAATGATCCCAGAAACTTTCTGTTATGTTAAACCCAGCTGAGTTGTACCCAAATCCTCTGGGTTCAAAGGCAAGGAAAGTCTGACTTAAAGTTTCTTTGGAAAGTTTCCAGGGCCCCAGTAGTAAGCTAGAGTCCCCAGATTCCCTAAAAGTTACTAAGGACCTATTAGAAATAGGAGCTGGTCTTTAAAAGACTTGGGTGGTAGGAGGATTTTACAATAGATTGACCCTCTGATACAGTCATCCAATGGAAATGTGACTTCTGAGGGTCAAACCTTGGCAGGTGTGGGGACAAAGAGTGGATGCAGCAAAAAGAAAAAGAATTTTAAGCTTAGTAGATAGAGATCTAGGGCTTCCCAGGTGGCGTTAGTGGTAAAGAACCTGCCTGACAATGGAGGAGTCGAAAGAGGCGTAGACTTGATCCTTAAGTCAGGAAGGTCCCCTGGAGGAGGGCATGGCACCCCACTCCAGTATTCTTGCCTGGAGAATCCCATGGACAGAGGAGCCTGGAGGGCTACAGTCCAGTGGGTCACACAGAGTTGTACAGGACTGAAGCAACTGAGCACACGCGCGTGCAGACAGAGACCTGTGGTTAGTTTGCCTCTGCCGCTTACTGGTCGTGAGACTCAGGACGAATCACTCAAGCACTCTAAGCTTTGGTTTCCATGTCTGTAAAATGCACCTAACAACCAAGTTGTTGAGAGGATTAAATTAGACACTGTACCCATCTAGTCCAGCCCAATACTGGATGCAGCATAAATATCCCATGAATGATGTCACAAGCTTATTATTTTAAAAGCAGACTCTCCCGTTTAAGGCAACACAGTGAACAAAGAAAGGTTTGAGATTCTTGTGCATTAGCACAAGCCCCAGCAATAGATTTTGAGTCTCAGATCTAACAATGCTTGCCAGGTTCCTCTGACACACAGCCCGGGTTCTTGCTTTTGTCTTTCAAAATGGCCTCTTAGCTCTGTGCTTCTTGAGTGTCTGCCATCGGTTGCACCTTTCCCCGGCACCATCTTGCTTCTGCTTTAGCACAGGTGGCTTTGCTGTCAGGGTATTTGAAGTCTTCCTTTGATGGCCCTGCAACTAAGCAACTTAATTATGAATGAGCACTCTGCCTAAAAGCCTGTATCGCTCTGCTCTTGTTTTTGTTCAAGTACCCCTGGCATATAGCCAGCGACTCAATACACAAAAGCAAAGGGATGACCGACCCACCCACCCACCACTGAACGACCCCACTCCCTTCCCATCCATCTGCTGCTTGCTGCCTTTGTTAGAAGGGAAGAGAGGAAGAGTGAGCTATGAGGAAAAGATCATGAAAATATAATACATTTTTGTGAAATATATTGATAACATATTTAACCTTTTAAAAAAAAGTTCTCAAAATGAATGATGCATTATCAGCAATTCATTCTGTTCTAAGATTGGTCAAAGCAATGAGCTTATTTCTATTTTTAATCACTTATATAAAATATCACCCATGTACAGCTCTTGAAAAGAAGAAAAGGAAACATGAGAAACTCAATAAGTAAAAGTACAAGGTTTCTTTGTGGTGAAAGTACAGCAGAAACTTTATCTTAAGAATAGTTAAGTGTTAGAGCAGGGCCGTGTGTGTGGGGGTGTGTGTGTGTGTGTAGAATATTCATGATATGGGAAGAGATCTTCATAATCTGGTCTACAAAACTGAGTAGTAGAAAGCATAAGTGATGCTCTCTGGATCACACAGCCGGTTGGTGGTGGAGCCAGGAGGGCATTTGGATTTCCTGACTCCTAGATATTATTGAGCAAGGCCATGTGGACAGTAAAGTCTCCAAAATCTCCAAGTAACTGTTGCTCGTGTTACTGTTGCTTTTGAACTGTTACTAAACCAGTTCGACCTCTTTTTTTGTTCCCTCAACCTCTTTGCTCTTATTCTTAGACTTGTCCACTACGTTTGCTCCCTTTTTACACAAAGATTTCAGTACATATATTTCAAAAATAATATATGGCTGGAATTGACATGCACTGTGAATGTAAAATAAGCACCAGATTTCAAAGACTTGATATGACAAAAAGAATGTGAACGATCTTAGTGATAACTTTTCTTATTGATTACATGTTGAAACAATATTTGGGATAGATTGGATTGAGTAAAATATGTTGTTAAAATTAATTTTACCTGTTTAAAAAAATTTTAGTGTTGCTACTATAGGGTTAAAAATGATTTATGTGGCTCACATTACAGCTTTAATCATGTAGAATTATAATCTTCCAATTTGAATTAGATATTCTACTCTTTGTTCAAATACAAGATTTGCAACAAAGGCTTCTGGCTAAGGGTACATGACTACTGTTTTGGCAAAATAGAATTTAATGTAAGAAATAATTGACTTAGGTATATTAAACTGTGCTAATCAATAATTGCACTGTTTGGGGCAGATTATATAAATTATACTCATCCATAGTTGTACTATTCTGGTAAAGTAGAAATTAATGTAAGGCATAAATGATTTAAATGCATTAATTTGTACTATTTACTATAATCCTCCCTTCCTTGTGGTGGAACATATAGTCCCTGACTCTCTGGTGTCTTTAAATTTAAACGTAACCAAAAATGTTGCCTTCATAAAGTTCTTCCAGCAGGCCACTAGTCAAGACATACCTCAAAATAGGCTCATTAACTCACAGCTGTAAGCTGTTATTAAAGGGTGGGGTGTGAAGCAGAAGGAGAGAAGACAGGGCTTTTGAGAATAACTGAATGATGGGAGGAAGAAAAGGCTGTACATTACTTCAGAATAAACTAATTTCCCAGAAAAATATTAAAAAGCTTACACATTGTTTTCATCTAAGCCTGATTTATGCAAAGAGGAGGGCAAATAAAATGATCTAATAAGTGTCTTCTGCCACTTGAGTGAATGTAATTTTAAAGCAGAATATGCAAACTAAAAATTAAGCTATAAAATAGAAATCAACTTTGATTTATTTCTACCAATTTAGTATTATAATCTTAAAATGAAAACTTTTTATTATATAGTAATATAACAGAAAGTCTTAAGAATGCATAAATTTTTCTGGGGAAACATATGGATAAGAATACCATTCAGCTTAGGCAAAGCTCTATTTGAGAAGCTGCAACTTGTTCTCACTCTGAATGCATAATGCAAATGGTTGCTAATACTCATGAGTGCTGCTCAGTGCCAGGTATTGTTCTGGGTTTCTACACATCATGTATTAACGTACTTAATTGTCATAATAGAACCATGAATTCTATTCACAGACTGATCTTACCTTACAGATATGAAATCCAAGGCACAGAAAGACGGAAAAGCTTGCCCAGAAGTCACATGGCTAGTAAACAGCAGAACAGGGATGTAAGGCAGTCTTGCCTCAGAGTTCATGACCTTAACATAAAACGAGCACTCTGAGTTAGTGAGTAAAAGTGGCCAAACGGTTAAAGAAAGTCTTAGAATATTGGTTTCAACAACAATAATGAAGAATTCATTTGCATGGATCATGGAAACCTGCCATGCAAGAAGAATCAAGGATTTAGCATTGGCCAATGGCGTGAGCCTTGGTTGAAACGTCAGGAGACACAGGATCAGAAACCTCTATAAATAACAGTGGTCCCCAACCTTTTGGCACCAGGGACTGATTTCATGGAAGACAATTTTTCCATGGACCAGGCGGTTGGGGGGAGCGGTAGGAGGGTGGTTTCTGAAAGATTCTTATAAGGAGCATGCAACCTAGATCCCTCGCATGCACAGTTCACTGTAGGGTTTGAGCTCCTATGAGAATCTAATGCTGCCGCTGATCTGACAGGAGATGGAGCTCAAGCAATAACAGCCATGAGGAGCAGCTATAAATACAAACGAAGCTTCACTCCCTGGCCCATGGCTCACCTCCTGCTCTGTGGCCAGAGGGAGGGGTGTGAGGGGGAAGGATGGGGAGTTGAGGAACCCTGTTCTGTAGAGTGAGACAGTGGGATGACGTGCCCTGCATGTACCTTTATTAGACCAATTATTCTGTTAGTATTATGGTTTCTGAGAGCTTCTTCCAATGACAATTACCTAAAAAGTCATGAATCACAAATGAAGTTGTGCAATTTAATAAGGGTATGTGAAGGAGACTGTCCCAATGCGAAGAGGAAATAATTGGATGCTAGGATTATGGGGAAAACACTGCTGGTGTTGACCAAAATTGAAGAGGACACATTGTTAAGAATTTAGTTATTTACAACCAAACGCAGGGTTTAGAATATCAGCTCTTACCAGGAAAGATCTTTACCTCTTAAAATTTTTTTTCCACTGCACATATGCATGGACAGTTACTTTAATATACTTTGTGACGATGATGGCAATATTAACTTTAGTGATTGTTTTGAAGATAATGAAGAATTCTCAGATACCAAAGAAAGTCTGAATGATTAGAAACCATAAGAACTTACTCGTACTATCTGTAAAGTGAGGGTAATATTAACCTCACAGTCTGTTGGAAGGATTAAATGAGATAAAGCAGAGAAAGTGCTAAGCTCAATGTCTGCTTCATTATGCTCTGCTAATCAAGTTTAAAAATGATGACAGCAACAATGATGATGACAATGACAGGCCACACAAGTCAAACTGCACTAAGGGAGCCATGTCTAACTCTCAACGATTTTAAAATAAAACATTCAGTTTAACATGTATACATAACACGAAAATATTGAAGCTATTCAAAAGATTACAGCCAAATATGACAGGATTTTAAACTCACAAGCTCAGCTTTGGTTTCATATATAATTTGAAATATATTTATTTTCTGCAGAAGCTTATATTCAAATAGCATATTCTCTAAAGTTCTATTGAATCAAACCCCTCATGCTTTGTGTCAACAAGCTCTTTACATTCTGGGATGGAAGTTTGCTAATGAGAACTGAGAGATGCCAACACAAGATGGTTTGGTGGTCATTGTCTTCTGTTTTCAAGTTTCAGAAAAAAAAAAAAGGTGTTACAGAATTGCAAAGAACCTCTGGTTTCTTATCCAGGAGATTTTTGTAGTAATTAATTTACCTCATAAGGATGAGATACCATCTGTGCAAGTGCTGTACCATTATAATGTTATTATTGAAAGTCATAGCCCCTTGGTTTAAAAACGGCCTCCTTAAAACCAAGCACACAAGGGCATCTGCTTGTGGATTATCTCTATGTGTCACCAGTGAACTTATTATAGTCATCTCTCACCCTCTCTAGGTTGTACACGTATGAAAATCAAGGCTATGGCTTTTTCACCTCAGTATCTCCAGCACTTAGATATTGGTACATACGTTGAAGCTGTGCATTTAGAGGAAGTAGAAATATTGATTTGAACCCTAAATATTATGGGCCACTTCAGAAGACAAGATGGCTTAGATGCACTTGCTTCCTTTTCCAGGCCAATAAAATGTGTAGAAGTTATTGTTGCAGGTTTGGTTCCCAAGACTCAGAGGCTGAGATGAAGCTTGTGATGCAAGGTATTTATTAGGGATCATCACAAACACAAAGAGAGAAGCGCGCCTGGCCAGAAAGAGAAGTAGAGCTGACATGCCTCAGCCAACCCAGTTGGACAGCTCTGGCTAGAGTTGTCTTTCATCAGAGTAATATAGCCAGGCTCTTATGACTCCACCTACATTAGTCACTGGATGTGAAAGCCACCCCTGGAAAAGCATACCCTTGGGCAAAGTGACTGCAGCTGAGGCAGTCTTGGAGAAGACTGACAGCTGAGGCAGCAAATCCTTCCTTGGTGCATGCATGTCCATGTCCACCCTGGTCACCAAATTTTAAATGCTCTGTCTACCATGTGAGAAGATGGCATTAACATGTCTTTAATCAATGAGAAATTTGGAATTACATTCATATTTAAGTTGAAGAATTTACCCATGTTTTCATAGATTTCTGGTCGAATCTACCAAAATATTTCATAAATATAGTGAAGAGTTCAGGGAAAACTTTGATTTGTTGGCATACGATGTCAATTTCACATGAACTATTGTCCTTCAGCAAGTGGTGGCTGGGTACTTGTTGATACATTAAAACAGATGTTATTAAGGTGTTTCAATGGGCAGTCTTTCTGGGATGTAACAATATACCTATGGCAGAGCTTGAGTAGAACCTTTCTGCCCAGATCCAAGCCTTTCCATTATTCTAGTTCCTGCAGGGAATGGGCTTGTCTGCCTACCCAGATATGGCTGTGTCCTGGGGTCATGAATCAGCATCAGCAGGGTATGGCTTCCATTTCTGATCTAAGCCTTCCCAACTACCCATGCATTTGGTGTTTCATCTTGTGTAGCTGTCTTATTCAAGTGTGTATGTTTCAATGGGGCCTGAAAAAGTAACCAAAAGTAAATCTGTATCTTAACTTCTCCAAGGTCACAAGAAAGAAATCAACTTACCCAAACAGTCCCCCAGTCATAACATGTAGGCACCACATTCTACCTAATACAAAATCATAGGTTGAGTGGATTAGCAAACACTTGAGTTTAGAAGAAAACCAATTGTTATTTCCTCAAGACCCAAACCAGTTGAATTGTTCTTCATTCTAAGTTTCTGAGGAAAGTTCAGGTGGTTACATGAAGAAAACTAAAGTGATTGGTCTGGGAAATTGAGAACTCGAGAAAATCAATTCAGTCCATAAACCTCTCCATTATTATTAAATGCTTATAAATTATGAGGGTAAGATCAACTTACCCTAAAGGAAATCCTTATCCTTATCCTAAAGGAAATCAGCCCTGAATATTCATTGGAAGGACTGATGCTGAAGCTGAAACTCCAATAATTTGGCCACCTGATGTGAAGAACTGACTCATTGGAAAAGACCCCGATGCTGGGAAAGATTGAAGGCAGGAGGAGAAGGGGACGACAGAGGATGAGATGGTTGGATGGCATCACTGACTCAATGGACATGAGTCTGAGTAAGCTCCGGGAGTTGGTGATGGACAGGGAAGACTGGTGTGCTGCAGTCCATGAGGTTGCAAAAAGTAGGACACAACTGAGTGACTTGAACTGAACTGAAGATCAGCTTATAAGAGGCTTGTCCTTCACCATTGTGGATTATCGCACACATTTTAAAGATCTAAGTTGCTAAAATTATAACATAATTTCCCTTTATTCATTCAGAGCAAATGGGGAAGACATTCCTTTGGCATTTCAAGAATGCAGTGTTTTTAACTGATCAATGTTTTCATTTAGTTATCTCTCAATCCTTAGGGATAGACATTAACATATGGCTAAATATGTTTAATTTTTTAAAGATATAGTGCAAATTCCATAGTAACTTACTATCCAATAATGTCTAAATTCTCTCCATTCCCAGGGCTATTTTTAGGTCTTTTGGAAAACTATAACTCTTTTTCCTCTTTCTCAGCCTTGATATGCCCCATTAAATTTTACTCTGTCTCGCTATGCTCTTTTCCAGCCCATTCACCATAGTCAACGTGCAAGATCCTGAGAAAAGCAGGATTCCTTTCAGGGGCAATGGGAAGGGAAGAACTCATGGTTGTGGAGAACAGGAAGTCTGGGTTCTAGTCTGAAATCCAAGACTAAGTGTATGACTTTGGGCAAATTCCAGGGTTTCTGCAGGTCTCCATTTGCCCAGAGAGAGGAGGATGGAAGCTTTTTAATGGGCTTCCCAATGCCACTGTTCTCTAATGTTCCAAGCATATTCTACTTTTTTCCATGAGGGAAACTTTGACAATAGACCACGTAATAGAATTGGAAGGAAACACTTTCTATGGCTTTCAGAGAATTTGGAAAATATGAGTCATAAAACTGCCCCCATCCAGTCCCACATTGGTAGCAAGGAAATAAAGATTTAGTTTAGGGCATATGACTCTCAAATCAAATTGTTTTCCAAGCCAGGAAGAGATATTTTAAGACTAGAAACACTGTTTTCACTTTTTGATTAGTGACATGAAAGAATAGCTATAAATGTGACCAGCAGTTAATACTTTCATTATCAGTTATGAATTATAACTATTTAACTTTAGGTGTTAAATTTAATTCTTTTTTCATGACAAAATTTCTCTTCTATAATGGTCCAAATCACCACTTCACATTTGCCTTCAGAATGAGGAGAACCTCCAGTTTAGTGGACTGGCTGGCTCTGTCACCATGAAGGTTAAGATCAAGGTCAAGGTTTAATAGTATTAGTCTCATTCTGTTCCAAAGCCACAAATATAAATTTAACCCTGCTGGCTTTCTTAAAAAAGTGTGAAATTATGCCAAAAAATGTATAAAACCATCATCACTACAGGAAATGTAATGCCTGTGTTAACTGTACTAACAGTGGGATGCACCGTCATCACTGGTGAACCAAGACAGCAAGGTGTCATAGTTGCCTTGGAAGCTGAGTTGCCAGCCTGGGTTAGTGTTGTGATGCTTAAAGTGGACACAGCACTATGCCAGCACTGTGAGTATTCTTGCAATGCTCCTAAGTACTATTGGCCCTGGATCAATGGGCACAGAATGGCACAGAAACCATTGTCTGTCAACTATTTGTTCTCCTGGTTCTTCAGACTTCATTTATGGATACTTATTTTCTTCTGAGAATAGTGCCTAAGAGATGCACCAGATTTTGTGCCCATTCAACAAGCTAGATTCTGAGACTAAAAGCCACATTTCATAAGCCCCCACTACCCTAGTACACTGATTTTCAAACAAATGTCCCCACCCAGTATCTTCTGAAACCTTATCTCCCTCTATTTCTGGATCCCCCTCACACACCATAGGGGATGCATCCTAGTAGTTGAGTAGGAAAAAACAATCCTTACACCGTCAAGATTTTGAAGATACTCTCTTTTTATTTCAAAACATGGGAATAACTCCAATTTTGAGCCTCAAGGACCAAAATCTATTTGAACCAAATGTTAAGAAGATGAGCCAGGCCACCATTTTTGGCAGCAAGCGTCCCATGGACAAGTGGATATGAGTGAATGATGCCCATCATATGGCTAAAGCTATAGCACACCCACAAAGATATTTGTACTTGGTTGTCTAATTTGCATGCATGAGTATAGAGCATTTTCCATGCCACTAGTACATATATGCCTTTTTCAAAGTCAGTGCAGGATCCATATTTGTGCAGGTCTTTAAAAGTCTGCTCTCTTACCATACGTTACCATAATTTATCTGAGAGAGCTTCAAGGTGACAAATTCTTTATGCCACTTTTACTTTCCCAAAGTCACTTCTTAATAATAATGATGGCTATCAGGAGTTCCAGCATCACATACGAAAATCTGCTTGTTAGTGATTTTAACATCAGTTAGCTGGCTGCGAATGAACCTGGCTAAACATATCCACATGCTTGGTGCCTGGAATTTGAAATTGGTAATATTTAGCAGCAAGGGCAACCTTAGACCCAGTCACAAAAAAAAAAAAAAAAAAAAAAGCCAGAGGATGTCCCAGAAAGAATTCGGCTTTCCTGCTTTCCAAAGCAAACGCTTCCGTTATCAAATACTAAAACTGTGACAGCCTGACCCACTCTTGCCTGGAAGCCCACTTTTCCCACTAATGCTGAATTGTTGGAAGCCCAGATGGCATTCAGCACCAAAGGGGGAGATGCCCGAATCTGAAAAGGAACCGAAAGAAATTGTACCAGGGAAAGGAGATGGGAATGGAAAACAAGTTCCCAGAGTATCTCTGTCAACAAGCATGTAGAATCTTTATTACTAGAATATGCAGAATCCCGTGGGAATTGCTACATACATACATATATATATATATATATTTTTTTTTTTTTTTTTGCCTTAACTCTTCCCTCGCCAGTCCTTCCCTGGCTGGTTGAACTGCCTCAGCAAGGGGGAGGGTCTGTCCCATCCAGAAGGCACTCAACAGCAAGCCTCAGGAGCTGCACTCCTCACAGTGACAGGAGAGGATGTACCGGTAGGTGGCCGTGAGTCGCATGCCCCCTGAGCAGCGCAGCCGCAGTGCCTTCAGCTTGGACGTCTGGGGCCGGCAGCAGTGACAGGAGGAGCGGAAGGGCTGCTTGAGGACAGTGCTGAAGGAGACCAAGGGCTCAGACCGTGACGCCTGGCTGCAGTGTCCCTCACACCGGGCCAGGAGTACCATCTGGGGAGAGAAAAGAAGTGGTTACCCCATGTGCGCGCGTGCTAAGTCATTTCCATCATGTCAGACTCTTTGCAACTCTGTGGACTATAGCCTGCCAGGCTCCTCTGTCCATGGGATTCTCCAGGCAAGAATACTGGAGTGGATTGCCATGCCCTCCTCCAGGAGATCTTCCAGACCCAGGGATCGAACCTGCGTCTCTTATGTCTCCTGCATTGGCTGGAGGGTTCTTTACCACTAGCGTCACCTGGGAAGCCCAGTTACCCACGGGGAAGCCAAAATTTTAGCCAAGTCCCAAAGCATCCTTTAAAAGGCCCTAACACTCCTGGCTGGATGAGTTCCTGCTGGAAGAGACCAGTGTAAAAGTATTTACACACCTACTTTTAAGTCCAGAGTTTAGCACTCTTATTGTTATGGCTTTAAAAGTTATAACACAAGATCTTTACATTAAGGACTGTGGGGAAAGATTCATTCAAAACAAAGCCTGATATATACATGCTTTTTGCTTCATTTTAAATACATTAATTTTTTAAAGTTCCTCATTTTTTCCCATCTGGTGGTAAAATGCTAGTGCAACTTTTCATCAAAATAAAGTTTACCACAGATATAAATGAATTTTTCCAATTGACACTGGCCTTTCAGCTGCTATTCAATGAAATTTCCCAACCTAAGTGAAAAAGAATCTGTATCTGTCATTATACACGAAAATATGAAGTATGATAGCATCACCTGTGGTTGTTGTTCAATTGCTAAGTCATGTCCGACTCTGTGAGACCCCATGGACTGCAGCACGCTAGGCCTCCCTGTCCCTCACTGTCTCCCAGGATTTACCCAGGTTCATGTCCATTGAATCAGTGATGCTATCCAACCATCTCTACATTGCTGCAAATTTGCTTCTAAAATGTCAACACTCAGGCCCCATCTCAGGCCAAGTGAATTTATATCCTCTGGAGTCGAGCCCAGACTTTCATGGTTTTCCAAGCTCTTTAGGTGATTCTGAAGGTGCACTGGGGGTTTAGTACCACTGGACACAGCCCACCACCATGATGTGCAAATAAAAACCAAAGAATAAAAGAAATTTTTACTGACAAGTGGTAGTTTACCATTGGCTCCATGCCAGTTCCATCAGTCTCAAAATGTAGAACATCATTCCAAATTGCAATTGAGGGTAAATAAAGAATGACTACAGAAAAAGAAAAGAAATTTTCTATCTACAGGAAATTACTAAAGAAAAAAGAATATGGTTTCTGAAGAAGAAAAAGAGAATAACCTAATGATGCTTAGGAAGAACTGTTTGGGGCACTACAACTTGAAACAAGAGAGTGAAATAGAAACAGGGGATGTTTTGAGACCTGGAATCACACTTCTGGGCATATATGTTGAAGGAGACTAAGGTTATGTGCAATTGCATTTTCAGAGTCGTTTAAGGCAAATATTAGGATGCATTCATTCTGACCATCTCCATCTCCAAAGGTAGGCTAGGGCGATAATAAAGCTTAGGTTGAAGTAGCAGAGGCTGTGTGTTCTTTATGAAACTGAAACTGTTAGTCACTCAGTTGTGTCTGAACCCGCTCCAGTGTTCTTGCCTGGAGAATCCCAGGGATGGGGGAGCCTAGTAGGCTGCTGCCTATGGGGTCACACAGAGTCAGACACAACTGAAATGACTTAGCAGCAGCAGCAGCAGCAGTTGTATCTGACTCTTTGTGACTCCATGGACTCTAGCCCACCAGACTCCTCTGTCCATGGCATCCTCCAGGCAAGGATACTGGAGTGGGTTGCCATGCCCTTCTCCAAGGGATCTTCCCTACCCAGGGATCGAACCTGGGTCTCCCACAATGCAGGCAGATTCTTTACCACTTGAGCTACCTGGGAAGCCCTATGTTCTTTACAGGGGCTCTTAATGTGTCTTTAGTAAACAGACCCTTTAAGAATCTGATGCAAGCTACCAAAGTTTTCCGGCAAACAATGGATATAAGCACAAACCTTATATTTTGCATACAGATTAAAAGGATGGAGCAGAGACTCATTTATGTGTACCATACATAAATGGTATCCTGGGAGTGGCAGTCACAGTGGGAGAAAGGTGGGTAGCTTGATTCATTAAGCTATAGAACATTATATATTGGGGCACAGAAGGTGGTGGAAACCTGAGATTACTGGTCTGTTTATGTGGGAGGGTCTTGCTTGGTGAATTTCACATTAAGTGATGGAAAAAAAGTTGCCCTATACTTCCAGAACCCACAAGAACATAAAAAGTGGAACTATTCAAATAAAAGATTAAACAGTCCATAAATATGCATGAAACTGTTTGACATTTATCTCATGGTATTTTAAGAATTAGCAATTATTATTGAAAACTCACCAGCTATTATCTCTAATATCATCCTATAGGACAGAATTTAATGCCCAAGAATTAAAAGAAGTAAATGGCCTGCCCATCTTTCCAAAAGGAAAAGATGACTTCTGGTAATTAGAACTCATTAACATCAATATCTGAAAAGATGCTGGGTGAATTCAATAATATCTTAGCAACCAACAAGAGAATATGGGACTAGCAGGGCTTGGTGAAGGATATGTTGGACTAGACCTACTGATTTATTCTCTCTGAAAGGTCACAGAGGCAGGGAAAAAATGGCAGCTGTAAGTAATTTTGATTGTATTAAACCTTTGATTCTACCCTGCCTCCTCTTCACATTGACAGGGAAAGCAGACATGATTTGAAGCTGGTTTTGAGAGGATATGCCACAAATCTATATCACACATGCCAGTTATTGGTGCCCGCTCCATTCATCTAATGAGAGAAAGAGTTCAAGGCCATCCCAGTCTCTTCTCACCCTTGATAGTACATGGGAATAGTTCCTTCACATCTCACTTTGGAGTAATGTTAAAATTGCTCATCTCTAATGTGGATCATCTATTAGGCAGATGAAGAGTTCTTCAAAGATCACCTCTACAAATGGAGTCTTTCGAGATTCCGTTTCAGTCTGGATGGATAGAGCTAAGTTGTGCCAGCAGACTTCATTCAGAAGGGCAAAGATATATGATGTGTCATGTCCAAACGAGACATGGAGATGTAAGAGAGGTGGGTTCCATCCCTGGATCAGGAAGATTCCCCTGGAGAAGGAAATGACAATTCGCTCCAGTTTTCTTGACTGGAGAATCCCATGGACAGAAGAATCTATGGGGTCTCAAGGAATTGGACACCACTGAGCATGCACACACCACCAACGATGGCAGCTAACATTTATCGAGTGCTTACAACATGTTATTTCATTTAATTCTCATAACAATCTTCTGTGAAAGGTACTATTATTATCTGTATCATTATTACATAAGAGGAGACTGGGGCTTTAGAGAGTTTAAATAAATTCCCCAGACTCACCTATCTGGTAAAAGGCAGAGCTGAAACCAAATCCAGGTCTGTCTAAAACCAAACCCCTAGTCTGAGGCACTGTAATATCATGCCTCCTAATATTAAGATACTTTCCTGAGGCATGAGCCAACTCACCCCTTACTGTTATCTACTTTGACCTGCCTACGATATGGAGTCCTAACCATATAACAAGTCTGACCTTTTTCTTATGTATGGGCTTCTTGGGACCCATCATCACTATCTCTAAACTTAAGCACAGCTGAATCTTCTAAGAGCGATGGCAGTCCTAAATAATATCTCCTCCACTGTTAAGTCTCTTGCCCAACTCCATTCCCCAGTGATTCAAGGACTCCCATCACCTCCCAGCAATTCATTGGATGATACCACACACCCTCTAACTGGTCACCAATCCATCCTTCAGTTCAATAGACCTTTGACACCTTCAAGCATCAGTTTACCTGGCAAAACACATTGGCCCCCAGCTTACGCTCAAGCACATTCCTCATACGTGGGTGACCTGGCTGTATTTTATTAATTCCTCTGCATTTTGCAGTGCACTTAACTACTCTTAATGGAGACCATATACACTGCTCCATTATGAAATCAATAAATGAACATTTTTGGACAAAGAACCCACATGGAGCTGCACCCCTACAGGAGTGGGTTCAATAGGTGGTTATTGCTCATACAAACTTCTATTGATTTTTCACAGCTTGTGTTGTCGGGGAGTGTGTGTGTGTGTGTGTGTGTGTGTGTGTGTGTGTGTGTGTAACAGATACATAGTATTTGCTTTTGGTCAGGTTCAATTTTTGCTATCTTATGGCTTGATGCTAGGAAGCTAAACAACTTCTCCAGCAGCCTCATTGTATCTCCCCAACCTTGGAATTGCTTGGTTCTGGCTGGATGTGAAATCTAGTTCTTTTTAACATAAACAGAGCTGCCGGGTTCAGAGTATTTGCTCATGGATAGACTTTTTCATGTTCTAATCTGATTTCCATGTGCTGAGGCTAAGAGCAACGGAAGGTCCTTGGGTAGTAATAAAAGAATAATAATGATGATGATATATAACATGTATCGAGCATTTTCTAGGCTCCAGGCACTGTGCCAAGCCCTTCACAGGCAACTTAATACTTAACAACCATTTCAAAAGGTAAACTTTCCCCACTTTACAAATTAAGAAATTCAAAGGCAGAGGATAAGTTATCTGCCTGAAGTCACACAGCTGTACAATAGAGGGCCAAGATTCTGAACCAAGACCTCACGATTCCTGAGCTCTCTCTCCTAACTGCAGTGCTATATTGTCAGAGCATAAAAGTCAGCCTTTCAAGCTCTCAAGTTTCTAGCATAAGATGCTAGTTGGTCATAAACAAGTTCAGGCTACATTGTGAGGGTTGTAGCCAGCTGTGATTCCTGGGTCCAGCCCAAGGATTGCAGCCAGATACCTCAGGCTCCCACTCTCTCTGGTGACCTACCACAGTTCTTAGATAGTTATGTCTTTTGCTGCAATACACAAGCGTCTTCCAAGAGGGAGAAAACCCAAACACAGATGGTTTTCATCACCCCTGTTGAAAGACTCACCCTCTCCAAAGCCACTTTCTTTTCCTGTCATGTGGAGACCCCATGAATTCCTGGTGCAGGTCATGGCTCCATCACTATCAGAACAAAGACCCACCTGTTCCATCCTTCACTATCATAATAGGGTTTTGGCTATTTTAGCTCAATCGAGTGAGAAAATTTTTTTTGCGTTTTCTTAGCAGTGAACATCCCTTATTCCATGGCACCCCTTGAAGCACCCCGCTTTCTCCTCAGGAACATGACTCTCCTCTGCTTCTCTCCTTCCTCACCTCACCAACATCATTGATAAATGACTGTTCAGCTCATCTCCAGAGACCCAAGTCAACCTCCGAAGGGTCCGTGTCAGGCTTAGGGCATCCACAAAATGGCACCCAGGGGGAGGAAGTAGTTGTGGGTGGTGAGGTGAGCTCTCATAGGGCAGGTGGAAACTTGGTGGATTCCAGCTAGAACCTGGTCCCTTCACTCCGGTTACAACTCAAACTGACATGAAGAGCCTTCTGCACACTGAATGCTTCCCTTTCCTCTCTCCCTGCTTTACTTGTAAGCCTGATGAGGGCAAAAATGTAGCCTGTGTTTTCTTTTAACTTTGGTGCCTCAACTACCCACCACAGTATAAATTTGTTCCTTTTTTAAAAAAAAAAAAAATCAAGTCGTATCCATCTAGTAGGCAATTGTGTTATAAACTCAATATCACTGATTCCCCTCATTTCTCCTACCACGTGGTGAGCTTCATGGGCAGCACTAGGAAATGGCTCAGGGATCCTAATCGCCTCTTCTCAACCTTGAGGCTCAGCCTGGGCATCACAGGCCCTCTTTCCTTAGGGAATTTCCCCAGGCTTTGTCCCCTGAATCCTCCTCCTTCTTCTCCTTTGGCCGCTGCCTGCTTGCTCCTGTGGCCCTTCAGAGTTCACACAACCACATGCCCTTCTTCCCCACTCCGGCTTGGTGCCACCATCTCCTGTTCCTCACCCAGCTCAGACTTCACAGCCCTGTCCTGTGGACTCGCTTTCCCAGCCTTGATTCCTGAACACCTCTTCTTGGCCTGAAACCAGAACATACCCTTCCAAGCCTTCCTTCTTCCGCTCACCTGAGACGGGAGGTCAAACGGCTCAGTCTGTTCCCTTTTGACTTGGATCTTCCCTTTCAGCACCCAGTACCGTGGCTTACATTTACTTTGCCCCTCTGTGCACTTCCCCACCCCCACCAGGTCTCTGTGGTTAACAAGAACTGCAGTGAGCTTCATTTTCCTAATCCTTTAAGGCTGTAGGAGATCCCAATACTTATTGAGGGTTCAGTGGTGACTGAAATAGAAGAGTGAGTCTAAACACCTGTCCAGTTTAAAACTTCATCAAGATCACACTATCATTTATTAATGTCTATTAGATGCTGGATATTAAGCTGGATGCGTTACAAATATTACCATCAATACCCAGACCCATACCTTTTGGAAGACAGCATTAGCTTCACATAGGAAGAAATTGAGGTGCCAAAGCATGCTTTCACTTGCCCCTAAGTCACCCTTAGTGGGTGTGAAGCTGGAATTTTACAAACTGGGGGACTGGAATTGAAAACCAGGTCTCTCTCACTTCAAAGCCTGGGATGCCTCAGTTCCCTTGAAGATTCCCCAGATAACTCATTTCCACTAACCTCTGACCCCTTACTTGTTTGCTCTACAACCTTTACTAAAAATTCCAAGGAAGATTGTCAACAAAGCTGCTACTCCCTGCATCTTTTACACCAGATCCTAGTAGGTGTTACTGAAAGTCAGCAGGTGCATCATAACCTGTGGCCACACTGACCTTCTTCGTGGACCATGGTGGCTGGTCCTCTCTGCTTGACTCTGTCAGGCCTCTCCAAAATTGCTAGGAGATAGGTGACAGGCCCCCGGGGCTGGCCAGCTGCAAGTTCAGAGTGAGGGGAAACAGTCTCATGGAAGGCTCCCAGAAAAGCTTTCCCTATTATTTTTTATTTTTCTACAGATATTGTTGAGTGTAAATCATTATTTTCAGCAGGCCAGAAGTTGAGCCTAGACTTCTGAATACCAGCTCCCATTTGCAGCAACATGGATGGATCTAGAGATTACCATACTAAGTGAAGTAAATCAGAAAGAGAAAGACAAATACCATACGATATCATTTGTATGTGGAATCTAAAATACGGTACCAATCAGTATATCTACAAAATAGAAACAGACTCAGACATAGAGAACAGATTTGTGATTGCCAAGGGGGAGAAGGGGTGGGGAGGGAAAGAATGGGAGTTTGGCATTAGCAGAGGCAAACTATTATATATAGAACGGATAAACAACAAGGTCCTACTGTATAGCACAGGGAACTATATTCAATATCCTATGACAAACCATAATGGAAAAGAATATGAACAAGAATATATATATATATATATACACATACATATATATCAACATGTATGTAAAACTGAGTCACTTTTCTGCACAGAAGAAATTAACACAGCAATGTAAATCAGCTATACTTCAATAATTTTTTTAAAATAATAAAAAATAAATAATGGCTCTTACATTCTATTTGCATATCTCCAAAATAGGAAGAGCCAGATGAAAGACGAATGAATTGAATGAAAGATGAATTGATAGATGAACACTCCAAGGCAGACATTGCCAATCCTGAGCTAACTGACATTGACCAATCTACTTAATACTTTTCAGGTTTCAGCTTTCCTTGCCAGTAAAATGGGGATGATAAAGCCTTCCATCATAGGTTTGTCAGCAATGATTAGATCATAGAGTATGAGGTGCCTGACACATTTTAAAATTTTAAGCAAATGCTCTTTCTTCCCTGAGCATGCGTCAAAAAGCTCCCCTTTATCTGTCTTCCAAAGACCAGACACCAGATAAACTAGCCTGAGTCTGTGAGAATTAAGACTTACAGAACATCTCAAAATGGAAAGCAATTTTTATTCCTGAATACATAGAGAAAATTTAATCCAGAGAAGGTCTGGGTAGTTGAGATTCTGCCAGGCATATTTTATGGCCAAGGAAGCAAGGTTTATAATTGCAAGCACCATTTACATAAAACTATTGCTATATTAGGGATAGTTTGTTATGTTTGAAAACAAATTGTTCCCATGAAATTACAAACGTTTTTCTACAATCACAATTTTACGCTATTTATCATGGTATTTTGGAAGAAACAGAGGTGAACAAAGGTTGACTAAAGTCTCTTTCTAGGACTCATGCTCAAGCACCATGAGTTTGTTGGGTTCGAGTTAAGGCTATCTCTCCTTTGACCTTTCCTTAACTAATGTGATAATTGCTAAGCCGCTCCACCATCATTTCATCAAATCTCAGCTTGTTCTTTAGTTTTTAGAAACGTTTCAATTTTCCTGTTCCTTCCTATCATCAAGTGAACACTTTCTTTGAAATAATTTTATTTCCTTTCTTTTAAACTTATTTTTGGCCTCGTCTTGCAGCATGTGGGATCTTTCATTGCCCCCACCTGGGATCGAACCTGTGTCCCTTGCAGTCAGAGTGCAGAGTCTTAACCACTGGGCCATCAAGGAAGTCCCTGATTTTTTTTTCCTTTTTAGAAAGAATCATGATTATAGAGGACAACTCAGTAGAGGGAGAAATCATCCATGGAATAAAAAACACGAAATACTAGTGCTCTCTGTAGGAGGAGTGGAGGAGAAATGAGTAATTGCTCTAGTCCATCTCACCTCAGCCTACAGCTTCTCAGCAATCACAGCTGTGAGAACATGTCCTATTGTTTTTTCTTAATTTGTTTTATAATCTTTCCTAAGAAGGAATTGCAGGCTTGTAAAATTTCAAGTTTATCTAGTTACTGCTTTTTTTTTTTTTTTTTAGTTCAACAAGTACAAATAAGAAGTTTTGGTTAAAGTGAGTTAATCCAAATTCTGATCTCCCTAAACTAAAACAAGCCATCATCACTGAGCTATACTCAGAGATGCTATGGAAATTTTAACAGGAGACAGAAGTCGTAATGTTTTTAAATGGAGAGGAGAGCCATTAACATATATACACCCGTGCTGGATTCATGTCAATGTATGGCAAAACCTATACAGTATTGTAAAGTAAAATAAAGTAAAAAAAACAAACAAACAACAAAAAAACTTACATGGTCTCAATTTTAGTGGTTGATATTACCAAAACTTCTTAATTATACTGGTAATTTAAAAAATGCATGCCATAAGAGAATATTTAAGTGGTTTTAGTTTCAGGGTTGGAAATGAAAATCTCTGAGATTGAGCTAAACAAATTCTTATTTACCAAATGTGGGAAAATTTCATTCATATGACTGAGGGCAGTGACAGTCATGAGAAGTCTCCTTCTGAGTCTATTTTTCCCTACTGTGTGCGTCCCTCCTGGGTGGTCCATGTGGCTGGCCACTCTTGGTGACGTTTAAGCATGGTATTACTTCATACGTTCCATCTCAACACTGAGATATCATTTTTGCCTGTGCAAAAAATAATATATATATATATATATATATATATATATATATATATAACCTGCACCAAACAAGAATGACTTGTATAATCAAGGTAAAATAGTAACTGGTCAAAAGGCCATTTTTCTTTTGAATTCATTTTAACATAAACATGGCAGTAAGAGAAAGGCATGGACCAGGAAACTATTTGAAGAGCCCACCAAGAAGTATGTTCCAATGTACAATCATATTGCTTGTATTCCCTTCTTCTTCATTGTTGGTGGAGATAGAAGGAGTTATGATAACATGTAGACACCATTTTTCTTTCTTGAACAAGGATACCACTGCTCGTCAATTTCACAGCCAAGGATAAAACATATCCCTCCCACCTTGAGCCTAGCATCAACTTTATTGTGGAAGCTTCCAGCCTTTCTTATTGACTTTGACCAGTCTGAATAGAATGAAGGTAGCTGGGTAGGTACATGGTTAGTTAGGCAGCTTTATTGACAAAAGTTGAAAGCATGGTGGGAAACCCTAAAAGCGTGATTCTGTGGCAGTCCCTATGGGTCAGCCATATAGTTCCCCATCTCTTGTTATAAGAGAACTCCTATTTCTGGGAGTAAGGATATCTCACAGAGATCTTGGTCTTACCTTGGAGCTACACTTGTATAGCGGGTGACTGATAGAATCAACATAGTGGTGCCTCATGCAGCGTCGAGGATCCGAGTCCATCATGAATGAGCTCTCTGTTTTGCTGTCTGTATCTCCCATTAGCGCCAGCAGGGAGAGCATAGAAAAGGATGCAGCTAGTACATGATTTCTCATTGTTGTAAGGGAAAACTTCTCAAGAAGAACAGCAGAGGGAGGCAGAGGACTAAAAATTGGAAATGCCTTCACCTCCTAGGCTCCAGTTCCTTTCAAAGAAAGGGCAGGATCTGGTTGGAGCTTTCTGCTTGTCATTGTCCTTTGTATGCCGGAGTTTCGTCTTACTCTTTGCACTCGCGGTCCATCATCACTGTATCTGCTGCACAACTGGAATGAAAGCAGAAATTATTTTCCCCAGAAACATTTATCCAGAAAAACTAATGGAACCCTGGAGGTACTGAGTAGAATTTTTTCCATGTCATTTATGAGTTGAGAATATTGGTTTCTAGAGTGTCATTCTCATAAGCTGTCAGCCATTTCGTACCGCTTCCCCCATAGCTTATGGTATATATTTAAAATCATTTGAAGGTGGACACAATGGTTTAATGAAAGTAGATGTTGACTCTGATCGCAGGAGTCCATGTTCCAAGGAACAAAGATCGTTTGAACCCATAGTCAAGATTAACCATGTGGTTCTGGCCTTAGCATAACTCAGTTGGGTGGTCTCATTCTTACTCCTGGCTGGTGGGGGCAAGAGGGTCTATTTAGTATCTCAGTAAGCTTTGATGTCCGTGTCAGCTTCCAGGGCTAGAGAAGAGGCAGGTCAGCAGTAACGAACACAGGGCATGTCCCACGGGAAGGAAGCACATTTTCCATGTCCAAGTCCAACCCACCCATCCACCTAGTTTTCCACTTCTGCACTCTGGGCTCATCCTGTTTTTGTGTGAAGCTCCGCGCCACCCAGCATCAATGATAAGCTGCATCGGAAATACAGATTATGCTAATTGCTCTCCAGTGTGGTTAAGGCAACACATGTATAGTTGCCAACAGACTCACACATTTCTGAAGAGCCTTTGTAGCCCAAGCACATGGTATAATTTGAAAAAGTAAGTGGTTGTTGGAGCAGAGACTTGTCATTAAAGTGGGATCATACCATACCTGAAATTCGCCTCGTTTTTTAAAGCATATACCTCTTGAACAAAGGACTCGGGTCCATAGTCAGCTCAAATCACTTCAGTAACCCCACCCCCAAGGCATGGCCAGCATTATCACACCAGAAGACAGAGAGCATCAAAAGTATTTTCAACCATTTAAGAAAATTGGAGGACTTGACATTACATCAAAAACAAAAGGAACACAATAATTAAAGCTTCACAGAAGCTTTCAGAGGTATTTCAGATAAAAGTTTGAGTATTTTGCTTCATAGTACAACATTTTTTTAAGCTTCCTACTCACGAACAGTCTGAATAAACATGGTAAAGTATTGATAAGATGAAATTCTAGTCCATATAAGTTGGTTACTCTTGCTCTAACAGAGTGGCCCCAGACCCCCTTAACCTCAGTTTAGCTGTCTTGCAAGTGTGGGACAGTGGAATCCCAGGTGGAGAAAGGTATGTGACACAGGGCTGTTTCAGAGTGGAGCATCCCTGGCAATGGCAAAACTTGAGTACGTGTGTTTCAGGGAAGCCCTATAAATTGCAGGAAGGGCAGGGAACAGTAATGAGGGGACTCACCTGGATTCTAGCACTGCCATTCATTAGCTGGGGATCATGTACAGGATCATTTGAACTGTTTCAGCTCCGGTTTCCTCATCTGTAGAGGAGTTGGGAAAAAATGGCATCTGCAGCCCCCTCTTGATCAAAAATGCCAACATTTTACATACTTATGGATTCATTTACCCCCATCTTCATATGTAGAGAATAATCCTAAAGTTCAAGACACCATATTTGCATGCAACTTTGCACCACTTTCCTTTATGTGCATGCTAATGGTAACTCTCACTAAAATTGATCAAACCTGAACCTAAAGCTCCAAATAAGCAAAAGATGCAGAAGAGCATTTTTGCGTTCTTTTCAGCTGCATATTCTAGATTTTCCTCTGCATGTTACACTGAAAGTCAGCAAGACTTCAGCTCAAAGAGCCAGAGCTTTCTTCAGTTCCATGTCAAGAGGCTGAGGTATTACTGACCATTTCCTGAGTTTCAATATGACTATATTTTCCCAAGTGGTTATCTGTCTCTTTGAAGCCTTAATTAGTTTTAGAAAGAGAATTTATTGGACTTCTCCTTTCATCACTCTGGTCTACAGATATTTCCCCCAGGAATCAATGGCAAGGGGATGAAGGGGAAAAGCAGACATTCCAGTCCTGGCCTTCCCTTTCCACTGCCAACTTCTTTTCAGAGCCATGGCCAGGAGGTATGGTTAAATGAGCAAAGCAAATGAAAGAAAAGCATGCATAGAATGATGGTAAAAACAAGTGACGACATCGACAACAAAATCCTATAAAAGTGTGTGTATGTATGGTGGTATGTGTTGGCATTTACATTTATTCCACAGAAAATGAAATATAATAGGCCCTTAAATATAGAAGATGGGCACCCTCACTTATATAAGAGAAACGAAAATTAAAGTACTTTGAGATACTTTGTTCAACCAGTCAGATTTATAAAAATCCCAAAATCTAATTATGTACTCTGTTGGCAAGGCTATGGGAAAACAAGCCTACTTTGGAGACAGTACAGTAAAAATTGGTGCAAATTCTATAGAAGCCAATTTGGCAATATTTATTAAGCCAAAAATGTATATACTTTAGACCAGCAATTTCACTTTGGAGAACTCTCCTCCATGTGAGATCACACAAGCATATGGTTATTCACTACAGCATTGGTTGTCATAGCATAAAACTGGAAACAGCACAAAAGTTCCATTAGTAGGGGGCTGGTTAAATATATTATACAACATTCATACACTCAAATAATATGTACCTCTATAAAGAGGACTGCAGAAATTCTACTGATTTGTGTTAAAACAAAGAGGGATAAGAATATATATTTATGTTAATTTGTATTTACATAGAGAAGCTCTGAAAGGATACTCAAGAAACTATACAGTTAGTTATGTGTGCGATTTGGAGGACAGGCCTGGGAAAAAGACTTTTTGCTATATATCTTTTTTTTAATTTGTAGATGTCTGAAAATTTCATTAAAAAAACAATACCTTCTCTTTTCAAATCAAATCTTGGCTTAGAACTAGTAATGAAGTTAATGGATGTTTGATGTTTGTGCCACTTTGAGTGTTTTAATAATATTAAACCTTTGTTCCTTAGAAGTATGGGAAGACATGTTAGTCTCAGTCAAATAGTTTTCCCCATGGACCAGTTTGTTCTTGTGCACTACTGCCACCTAGTAGTAATATTATGAATTGCAAGCACAGTTTAAAAAAATTTTTTCCCCAAAAGGTGAATAAAATAATTTTGTAACCAAATGTTATGACGTTTATACTGATAAAGAGCTAGTTAATGTCATACAAAATGTAACTCTATTATTTGATTTTCTCTTTAAAGATAGTAAGCTGAGCCAAAAAGTAGTAATAAAGTGTAAAAGAATGACAGAAGAAATATTGCTTCAGCATTAATAAGAAATAGATGTTTTCATTTCAACACTCTCATAAAGCATGATACTTTTTGTTCAGTTGTTATATTAAACTCTGACATGAGAATGCAAGCAACAGTGTAAATAGGCCGCAGAACTCACAGAACCCTTGGAGCGTGAAAGTCTAATCCTTGCAACAGAACACTGGGATTTTTGCCTTGTGCTCAAATTGAATGAACCAACACTGCTGTGTTGAAGAAGAAGTAAGCAGAATGCTCAAGAAAAGAGTGATTCTGATTAAGTCAAGTTGCCTTAACATTGTGTTGGTCTGGATGTGCACAGGTGAAGGTGTACAGAGTGCCCTGGGAAGCACTCACAAAGACGAAAATCAAGAATGAAGGAGACTTACATCACTCGAGATGAGATCCCCCTTTGATGGCAGCCTAGGGGTATCTATGTCTGTCTTGTAGGAGCTTCTGTTATTTTTCTCAAAATTAAATTAATTCTAACTTGCTTTAATTTTATTAAAGCCATGTAGCATAAAAATCAAATGCTGCCAATGAAGACTTAGAACCTCAGCCCAGCTAGTGATGGATTGAGTGAGAAAGTGACTGTCTCATTGAACTTGGTAGACCTGGGTTGCTCAGTGCTCCGGATACAGTCTCTGAGACATGAACTTGGCCGATATACAGAGCCCACATTCTAATAGCTCCAATGTGGAGCCTCCGCCGGCAGGAGAGGCACGTAGGCTGGCGTGCCCGACTTTGGAGCTACCCTCCAAATGATACCAGTGGAAAAGAACAACTGGTGCCCAGATTTCCCCACCTGTCATCCTCAGCGAAATAATATAGCAGAGCTTACAGTGGGCCCAGCCTCCTGGGTGAGAGATGGTGTTGTATCCACAGATCAACTCACTCTTGGGCTGACCTTCTCCCTGGCAAAGGATAAAGTGCTGGTTTCACACAAGTTATTCCAGCAGTCGGCTAAGACAAGTGACATGTGCCCAGTGGCCTTATTCTTGCCCTGCTTGCCAGACAAGGGAGGGAGGTACTCAGCATCCATATTTCCCCCCTGGACTGTTTTTCAGTATAATACATGCAGGTTTTACCTCCTGAAGCTTATTTTTACAAATAAATATTTAACACATATTCACACTGAACAGCTACTATGAGTCTCCTTTTGCTCTAGCAGATGAGACTTAAGGGTCAGGAAGAAAAATAGGTCCTATTCTAGTTCCTTCTTCCAGCTCACTGCATCCACTAGCAGAGTCTTGGCCTGTTGTCTTTCTTGGTAATCTTTTCGGACATGCTGATGAACTCGCTTAACATCTAATTCATATGCAACATCCATTGCATCATTCCTAAGAAGATCAAGTTAAGCAGATAAAATCTAATGACTTTGGAATGACGTCAGTGTGCCAGACTGAATTATTTGATGTTTACTATCATTTAAAACAATCATCTCAGGCATGAGTAAGGTAAAGATGGCAGAACATAGAGCCTCTCTCAAAGGAATTGCACACACACAAAATCAGAGATTTAAAAGTGGAAGAAAGCTTGCCACTAGATAACACTTCACACTAGAGTTAGAAAAACAAAAACTTAAAGTCTCATCAGAGAGTGTGAAGTGCTAAGTAGCCCCTTCCCAGGAACTCAAAGAATTCCAATTGGATCTAGTCAACCAGATGCCTTGGAGAATAAGTCAGATGCTCTTCCCAAGGCACTTAATTTATAAACTGTAAACAGCACGCTGGATTTTATAAAGCATCCCATGTGCTCAGTGAATGGTTTTTTATATTATTCCTATCTGACAGCACATCAGTAGCAACAAAGAGGTCAAGCCTGGGCTCACCCAAAGGCAGCCCTCCAGCCTGCCCACCCCAGGTATCTCCAAGGAGGGGCAGCCCCAAGGTCAGTGGGGAGGGAGCAGCTCCTACCCCTGGCATCTCAAGTCTGGTGTCTGTTCTACACTTAGAGGTGGCAGAGCATGGGAGGCAATGCTTGCCCCCACAGAGTCATCTTAGGAAAAAGATGACATTCTTGGGATTAAACAACAGCTCTGTAGTCTCGGAGAGCTCTTTTCTCCCAGTCTGCATTACAAGGCGTGCTCAGTCGCTCAGTCACGTCCAGCTCTTTGTGACCCCTGCACCGCATCCCGCCACGCTCCTCTGTCCATGGGATTTCCCAGGCAAGAATACTGGAGTGGGTTGCCATTTCCTTCTCCAGGCAGATATGGCCAAACTCAGGGGTGATGGTGAGAAGAGATGGAAACAAGCAAAGAGATGGAAAAAGCAAAAGGGAACAAGAAATAGAGCCCAAGAAGGAAGCAAGAAATCAAAGGCTAGGATAAAGAGGGATGTAAAAAAGGACTGGGAATAGAAGTAATTTCTGACCAACTGTCAAGTGGCGCCACCTGTGTGTGTGTCCTTGGATGGAATAGTTTTACTGTCTGGGGCAGGACTGGTGTGGGAAGACTGGACCTAGAACCTGACTGAAACTTCAAATCCTGATTTTTCAGGAAATCCAGAGAAATCACTCACTGTGATCCAAACTCCCACCTATCTACAGTTTTCATCTCTTCCTCCCCAAACCTATTTCTAGCCTGTGTCCTACAACCCGGTGTCTTACATTTATTTATCAGAAATATTAGATAACTAGTCTACAACCTTCTGAAACTCAAAGGGCATTCTACTGTTGTCTGCTCCGGCAGAAGGAAGGCCATATTGAGGAGCTGAAAACTCTGAGCCCTACCTGCTTTCCTGTCACTGGCTGTGTGATCTTGAGCAAGTCAGTTGCCTTCTCTGGGGCTCAGTTGTCTCATCCACAAAAAGAACAGATTGGTCTAGATATTTCTATGGTTCTATCTGTTTCTAACATTCTCTAACTCTACTCAAGCTTATCAGAGTATACGTCTGCTTTGGGGCTACATGGTCCCCAAATAAATGCTACAGAAAAAGTTCTTTTCTTACTCAAGAAGTTAATGATCACAGAAAAGTCCAAACAAGTTCTAACGTGGGGCCTAAGCCAAAATTTGAAGGTCAAACTATGAGAATTTGACACTTGATGAAGCCATATTGGTGCCCAGAAATAAAAATAGCCCTTAATAATCAGTTCACTTGGTGTTTGAATGTACTATGATTTATAAATTAATAACATGTTGTTAATAATAGGAAGCAGTTAATGAAGATACTTAACCAGTTCTTATTTCTCTTAAAGCTGTCCTAAAATTTGAAGTGTTTCTTTCTAGTCTCCACCAAATGAGGATAAGAGAAAGACTAAGAGTAGTCAATCATGGTAAAATTAAACTTCTTTCAACTGAGGATGTTGATGATGATACAGGCTGAGTTCAACCTTCTTGCACCTTTCCTGTGAATGACCCTTATTCCTAATGGATTGAGTCACAGATCTTCATGCCCTAGGGGGGCATTTGTGATGCTCTGGTTCAGGATAGAAGAGGAAGACTGGTTAGAAGAACTTTCTTCTCTGCAAATGTGGTCAAGAGCAAGGCACTGCTTGGTAAAGCATCTATGCAAACGTTGTGCTAGGGTTCCTGAAGTTCTAGGTTGGGCATTAGTTAGTGTTAGTCACTGAGTCGTGTCCAACTCTTTGTGACCTCATGGATTGTAGCCTGCCAGGCTCCTCTGTGAGTGGGATTCTCCAGGCAAGAATACTGGAGTGGGTAGCCACTCCCTTCTCCAGGAGATCTTCCCCACCCAGCGATCAAACCCAGGTCTCGTGGATTGCAGGCAGATTCTTTTACCATCTGAGCCACCAGGGAAGCCCTTCTAGGCTGCGAGTTGGACTAAAAGAGTTGTCCATTGGATATGGGTTTTGGATCCTATGCTGGGCTTCTGTAGGCTTCTATAGTTTCTATACAAAGACTCATTCTGAGTTCTTAACAGTTGACATAACTGACTTTTAGAGGACAAAGCTTGCATAAATTGGAAATGACCAAGTCTGATTACCCATGTGTCAAGAAGTAGGATACAGTTGAAGGCTTCTCCTCTGGAGGTTTGGATTGTAAATCCACTCCACTAAAAGCTGCAACTGATATGGTGATGAGCTATCAGAAAATGTATAAGGGTGGCCTTTTGGCAGTGCTAAAAATCAACAATAGTCCTAAACATGGAGCCCGCTTCCATTCTTTCATCAATAATGGGGAGAGAGGAAACCACAAAAGGAGTAACAGGAGAGATGGAGGAAGCATAATTTTTAGGTTTCAAACCTGTCACTGCCCTTTCAGTGATTTCAGATAGCAAAATTCTACAAGGGGATGGTTTCCTTCATTTCACCCACTCTTCCCCAGGAAGAGGCTTTCACATGAGGACTGAGACATACTCCACTACTCACCTTGTGTAAGACCCTTTGGAAGGAAAGCAGGGGAGTTCTGAGTTACCCAGCACAGGGCACTCTGTCTCATCAAAACGTGAATATGCACTCTCCCTGTAGAAAAGAAAAGGTTCCCAGGTGTTCTGGGGACCCCCTGTGCTGATGTAATTCGATACTTGCTCTGCCACTGGACCACTGGCTGTGCTATAGCCTCAGTAGAAGAGGGATAACCAATGTTAGCTCAGGGTACAAGCTCCTGTTCACCCTGGAGCCAAATGAGTATGTTGGCGTTTCTTCAAAGTGTCCAGCAAAGCATTTCCAAAGCTGCATTTGCATCTCCTCACCCACAACAGCGTTCTGGAATGGTGGGTAGTGATCTCACCTAACAGCTGTAGAGCCCTTAGTTAGAAATTGGGCATAAACAATAGAGCAACTCAGTATTTCCATTCCCCATCCAATTTGCCTTTTCTGCCTAGTGATGGGACTTGAATACTGAATCCCCTCCTGTGGCAATCCGGAAGCAACACTTGCAGACAAAGATTCATGTCAAAAGGGCAAGATTAAAGCCCAGGGAACTCTACTCAGTATTCTGTAATAAACTATATGAGAAAAGAATCTGAAAAAGAACACACACACACACACAGACAGACACGTATGTGAAAGTGAAAGTGTAGTCACTCAGTCGTGTCCAAATCTTTGCCACCCCATGGACTGTAGCCCGCCAGGCTCCTCTTCCATGGGATTCTCCAGGCAAGAATACTGGAGTGGGTAGCCATTTCCTTCTCCAGGGGATCTTTCTAACCCAGGGATCAAACCTGGGTATCCTGCATTGCCAACAGATTCTCTACCATCTGAGCCATGAGGGAAGCCCGCCCCCACCACATACACACGTATAATTAATTCACTTTGCTGTGCACCTGAAACTATCACAACATTGTAAGTCAACTATACTCCAATACCATTTTTTTCAAAGTGAAAAAAAAGCCAATCACATAAAAATGTGTTTCCCAAGACTTCCCTGATGGTCCAGTGACTAAGACTCTGTGCTCTCAATGCAGGGGGCCAGGGTTCGATCCCTGGTCAGGGAGCTAGATCCCTTATGCTGCAACTAAAGATCCTGCATGCCACAACTAAGACTCCTGTGCAGCCAAATAAATAAATATTAAAAATGTGTTTCCCTCTATCGCTAATCACTCTGAACTTAATGGCTTTTGGTTTTCTGTTTGTATTTTGCTTTGCTTAAACCACACACACTTTGGTTATGTCTCTTGATTGCCAGCCCCCATGTGACACTTCTATTCTGCTGCCTTTGGATTTCAAACTTCAAAAGAAAAATTTTAATTCTGAAAAGAAGTCATTTCCCGTAACTGGGAAGAAGTCACAGAAATGTATTAAGCCCTTAAATACTGCCTTGAGCTTTAAAGAAAAATTGACCTTGATTAAGAATTGAATTTCTTTGACTCGTCACATCCATATTAGAAATGTGTGTGCCTACATCATTTTACTTAGATTTAAGCAAGGGGATTTTTTTTTTCACCTGAAGAGTTGACTTCATTTTCTAATGACAAGTAAAGAAGGCAACTTCAGAGTTCAAGTCCCTCTTCTTGGCAAGGAATAGGTGAAATTAAGGGAAGCTTCCTTTTCTGAAATTATGCTATTTGAAAATCTCCAGTAGCAGATTTTGAGCATCAAAAATAATCCTTTCTCCTTTTTTTTTTTTTTTTTTACTTCTCCCGTGGCCTACTCTTTTCCTATCTTTATTCCCTATTGATGAAAGGATGGGAGGAGACTCCATCTTTAGGGCTATTGTTGGTGGGTGGCACCACAGAAGGGTCACCCCTGAGCATTTTCTGACAACTCATCAACTTTCTTGAATGTATTAATCTGTTGCCCTTTCATTTTTAAAGGATATGGCAATCAGTTGGATCACAGCTTAAAAGAAAAAGTTGGGATTGAGCCAGGCTTTGGAAGAGAGAACATGGTATGAAAAGATTCTTAGCTTTTGTAGAAAAAAAAACAAAAAGAAAAACATATCTACTGGAAATCTTAAAGAACTGAGCTTAAGGCTATAGACCATGTTCATGTACAGATTTGGACATGAGGGTGAAATGCCCTCTAATTGGATGAATTCCTGATTCTAAACATGAGGGATATATTGCCTCCTAAAGCTACCCATTCTTTGCATTTCTGAATCAGCAGTCTTTCTAACAAGAAAGTAGTTGTCCCAGACTGTGAACCCCCATCCAGGGAGTTACATTCTAACGACTGAAAATGGCTCTGGTAAGGGGGGAGGTGTGATTCTTAGCAGTATAGTCTTACCCACCAGACTCTGAGACCCTCTGATGAGGGAGACAGGAAGGATGGATGGTACCAAGCAAATTATTGCCAGACACACAAGAGCAAAGCTTTGCAGATGTGAGAGCAGCTTGCATCAGAAAGCATGCTATGGAACAATCTTCCTTAAAAACTCCAGGGTGTGGGTGTGTGAATTTGCCACATGCAACCTGCGTGGCCAAGTCAGCACTTGCTGAAGTACCAGCTACTCCCACCCAGCTGCATATGCACTGGGCTTTCGGCAGGATTCCCCACCCTTTGTTTTTTTCCTGGATGCCAACATAGAAGTTTATGGTTGCTGATCTGAAGGGTGAGGAGTGGGTACTACCAGCTGGAATGTTGCCACTGATAGGGGCAGACAGGAAAATAGGAAGGCTCTTAATGTCCTCCCAAAGAAAACCTTTGATGGACAAAAGAGTGGTTGTATTTTTACCCTCTCTTCATGCTGCCAGGCATCTTTAAATAGATTCTCTAGACTAGGGACTTGTATGGAATAATTCATATTAAAACCCAAGAAGTGGCAACAGAGGGGAGTTGGTTCTTTCTTCGCTTTCTTTTCTTTTCCTTCTTTTTTTTTTTTCTTCTTGTCAAGCTAACAGGAAAAAAAAAGACTCATTTTAATTCAGCTGTGTTCAATTTTTCCTTTTGGGTCTTTTAATGAACGTTAGCTGATTCGGAAAGACTACCAAAGCCCCCAGGAAAAGAAAAGGAATAGGAAGCTGTGTTGTAGAGTGTTCCTTAATACCTTTTGGACCCGAGGACATTAGTAGCATCTTTTAAGGATGCTGCACGTAGGAGGTTACACAGGCTCTTAAATGGGAATGTCTAATTGAGAAGTCCAGTCGTTCCATTTGCAGCTCATAAACTGATCTGTTGTTCTGCTGTTTAAAGAGAGAGAAAGAGAAGAAGTCCTCCCCACCTCCCTAGCCCCATGCATTTTTAGTTCCACTCAACCCAGGAACCATTTCTCCCCTCTCTCTTTCACAAAACAGGTTTCCTAAAGACGTTCAGCCCCACACTAGCCAAATTAAAAGTCCTGTCTGTCCTTCTTTTTCCTTGGTAAGGGAAGGATGTGGGAAGGACAGAGCAAGGGGGCGGGTCCAGGTCCAAGGATCCAGGGAGCTTTGTTTCAAGTCACTTGTCTCTCTCCCTGAAACAGAGAATAACCACATTTCTCTTAATGTAGGCCGAAGTGCATTCAGGCGTTCCCATAGCACTCCCACCCCCGGCCCTGTGCTGGAGATGTGCGGGTCACTGTGATGGTATGCCGGTCCCTGCCAGCCCGGGTCACTCCAGCCCTTCTCTCAGAAGCCTAAAGGGCAGCCTGAGCCAGGAGGCTGCTCCTCTCTGCGAATGGGCTCAGGCTCGGGGTGCCCCAAAAAGACCCCCGATCCCATCAGCCCAGCAGAGCTGCTGCCAAGAATGACATCCTGGGAATACTATGGATATGGGGAGACCTCATGGGCTGTTGGCCTCGGATGGGACAGGACCCAGGCTGTCTGCAAAGCAGACTGAGCAAAGAGCCAGCTCACAATGGAAGGAGCTCAGGCGAGGGGAATAGGGGGCGGGGTGGGGAGTGGTGGAGAGCAAAATCAAAGAAAAGCCACATGCCACCCAGGAAGATTCCAGGGAGGGCGGGAGGAGGTGGTGGAGGAAAGACTTGCAGGAAACCAGTACCCAGACATGGCACTGCCAGTCTAGCTGGATTCTTTTCTGAACTAGATTATGCGAAAGAAAGAGGGGAAATATATAGCCTGCCAGCTGTTCAAAGGCTTACAACCTTGCTTTTATTGTCCGGGTAAGTTGGTGAGGTGGGGCATCAGAGGAATTCCAAACATACCATCCCAGAGAAATTTTAATATGTTCCACAGTGTCATACACGAAGAGGAAATGACAGCTGATCACAGCCAGGGCAGGCTGCAGCAATCTGGGCCTTGGGGCTCACCCACCCTCCCATGGCCCAGCTTCCCTCCTCTCTCTGTCCTGCCACCTGCCGCCCCATCCCTCCTGCTCCCACTGGCTCAGCCAGGGGGCCTGGACAAAGTTGCCTTAGTTGACTGTCATGGGAAGAGGTGAGGATGAGCTTGAAGGCTGCTGGCCAAGAAGTTGAGGGCTGGCTAGGGTGAGTCAGCCCCCCTCCCCCTCCCCCCAGGGAGTCAGAGGCATCTTAATTCAACCACAGGGGATTATCTGCTGATAAGGACCAAATCAAGGACTCTGGTGATGCTGCCTTCGGGGTTCCCCACCCCCACCCCACCCCCAGTAACCTACTGGTGTCAGAAACAAAAGATTGGATAATTTGAAAGCAACATTGTTAGTGGCTCTGATTGAGACCTGGGTTTGGGCAAGGACTTCCAGCAACTTCTTCCCAGGGGCCTCTGGAATTTAGGCCAGGCCCAGAGGCCACTGGTTTCGATCCTGGGGGTGGGACAACTAAGTGGGGGGAGATACTGGCTACATCGTCCTCCGGGTGTGTTTCTAATTCAATGATTCATCAAGCAGCCCTGGTGTAAGCCACTGAGTAGGTGACTCATAGCTGTCCCTGATACAGACAGCACGTGGTCCTTTCCAAAGGGGGCTCAAGAGAGCAGAGAGAGGATAAACTGCCCTTTTGCCAGGCTTCTCCTAGCCAGGAGGGAAAGATCTGGGCTGTGCTAGCTATGAGTGACGTATCCCCAGGATCCGATGATAAAGGCCTAAGGGAAACCCCGTTATCATAAATGGAAAGAAAACCGACCGATATGCGACCATCATTTCTAGTAAATCTGGGTACCAGCAGATATGTGAAATGGTTCTTTCTAACAAGGAACTCATTGACCAGTTTGCCCACTGGCCAAGTCCATGTCAGTTACAAAATCTAATTGGTAATAGCATAGAGACTGAGAATTAGGGCATGAGACAGTGTCTCATTCACTTTTACATCCATCAGGACTGGCATAACATTAAAAGAATGATGGCATGAATAATTAACCAATAAGAAAAATAGGCCTTGAATTGTAAGTTCTCAAAATACAGTAAAAATTGCTGGCCACCACTGGTGGCTATAATTCCAAGAAACTCACCACATTTTTCAAGGGCCGAGGAAAATAAATGAGTTGGAAATTGTTAAATGTATTGAAAAATGATTTATTTTCCCCTTGACAGTGTCATTGGGACTCGAATTAAGATTTAAACCTTCACAGACGTGTTTCCATCTGTGGCTGTCAGCTGATGGTACATGGTCATCTAGAAGGCTTCAGCCAGCTCTCCTTCTACCTGAACCCAATGTACGCGAAAGTAAACGATGCAAAACATTGCGTTTTGTGCTCAGACACTCACATATTGTGGTCTGAATAATAGTTTAAAAAAATCGTTTTGATTTGGCTAAATGCTTTGTTAACAGCAGTAGTTTAAAATTGTATAGCAATAGAATCCATGGTATTTTCTCAGACTTTCTCAAATAAATAATGACTCTCTCAAAGCTGTAAATTAACTCATTCAAAAGCCAGATTTTCATTCAACAATGCTTGTTCGCTTCGTTATTAGAGAAAATCACACGAGTTTCCCCAGAAAGCACGTTCTTGCTCCACGATAAAAACTGGCCACTCGGATGCTAAAGTTTACTTTCAGAAGCCAGATGATGAGAAGAAAATAGGAAGATATTTGCATTTGATCTAAACACGCAACTGAGAAGCATCTGGCAGTCCCCATGGTAGGTATTTGGTAGACATCTATAGCCAACTCTGCATTTTAGGCATCTCTACGTTTGCAAATACATCTGGCATTTAATTTAGGTGTTGAAGCAGTTTGCCAATGCCAGCTCCTTGTAATTAACATACACTAGTATAAATGAAAAGAGACACGCTTCACAGCATTCGGATCTGCTATTCATGACAGTTTCCAAGCATAGAATGAGGGACTCCCCTCTTGCCAAAGAGTTTCCTTTCCTACACCTAAATCTCAGCAGAGAAAGAAGGCTACCTTTTTTCAAGCAGGTTTATCTCAGCTCCTCCCTGACAATGAGCCTCAGTTACAGGGCGTTCAGAGTCATTAACATTCTGTACACAGTCAAACTTCCCGTCCCCCAATAAAGAGTTATGCCCAGGCCTCCTACAGCCCAATTGTTCATTTAAAGAGAGAACGTGTATTCAGGAGCTTGAAAGAACCCTCTGAATATTCCTCAGGTGTTTGTAGGAGTCATCCCTACATGTCCTGGTCCCCGGGCTGGTGGGAGCATCCTTTCCCAGTTACTTCTTGGGCAAGGTAGCATCAGTGGAGCTGTAGATCAAGCTGATTTACTAAAAATAACCCTTTGCAATAAGGCCAAGGCAAACAACATGCATTTCCCCGGACTTTTTTGCAGAATGCAAATCCTATAGTAAACCCATACTCCTCTCTCCCTGGCGCTCCTGACCGCATCTATGGAAGTGAAGATCTTGCAAGTTGGGAGAAAGGTGCAAAGAAACAGGATTCCTGCAAAGCGTGACACAGAAAGGTAGAAATAAATGTTGCCTATTGTTTGAAGTCATTCTAAGCACTCCGGCAGAGCCCTGGCAGGAGATCAGCAGCATACATAAGTAGTAATAAAAGTAAACAGTGCGCTTTTAAACTCGCAGGCTTGCCCGCGTTCACAGTGCCCCATTGTAAGAGGGATGAAGGCGGCGGGGAAGATAACCGGGGCTTCAGGAATCCATGTCGGCGAGTAGCTGCTTCTCAGTCTCCTTTCACGGGGACAAATAGAAGAATCATTACAAAGTTCCATCTAACTACGCAGAGTCTGAAAATCCAATCCCTTTCAGTCCAACCAAAGGAGATTTTCCAGCCTCTCTTGGAGGCTCCCCCGCTCTGTCACCGACTTCAAAGACCCGTTCATTTACAAAACACAATGCTAGCGCGCTACAGATTAATGCAAATTCAATTAATGCAAATTTAAGTGGTATTTAAAGGTTGTCTCTTTGTCTGAGAGGAGGATGAAACGCTCTCTTTGGAAAGAAGTAATTTCCTAGGCAAGCCGTCAGCGCTGTTTTCCTGCTTACCTTGGGGGAAACGCAGGGCTCCTTTCTCCCCAGACTTTTCTGAGAGCTAGAAAGAGGTCGTGCTACTTCCAATTGCTTTTGTTCTTCTGTCCCTCTGTCACATGGCTTGCCTTTTATATTTGCAACACACAAAAGTTAGGACTGTTGTTTAAGCGACACAGGGAGAGAGAGAGAGAGAGGGAGAGAGAGAGGGAGAGAGAGAGAGAATGTCAAATGGAAAAGAGCCATTGCAGTCATATATCAATCAGGCGTGCGGCCGCAGCAGCGCACTAGCAAATGGGAATGCCAGGGAAATGTGAGGCGCCCGGTATCGGGGACTCGCCGCCTCTGCCCACCGCTCGGCTCCCTTCCACCGAGCATCTTACGATGGGAACCGCATAGGACTAACAAGGGCAAGGAAGTCCCCACCCACCCACCCCCACTTCTTCTTTTTTTTTTGGTGTTTTGGAAATATTTAATAAAGGGCTACATAATATTCGGGATTTAATTCTTTGGCAAGCATGCGGCTGCCCTAAAGAGGTGGCGTCCGCAAGAAAGACACAGAAATACAGAGTGGCACTCTGCTTAACGATTCAGCAGCTGACCAGGATGAAGTTGAAATTCTCAGAAACAGAGGAGAAACATGGGAATCCGAACTCCTTCTCAGGAGATGCTGTGGTAGCAAGTGCAAAAGGCTGCTCTGTTTGGTCACGCTGTGGGTGGGTGGTGAGAGTTCTCCTTTTCTGAGTTGTTTATCTAGTAAATGATTTTTAGCAGCAGATCCATGATTAAATTCACAATAGTACTTAAATCAGCGCCTTCTTCAGCGTCATTTGAATAAAACTCTAGATCTGATTTAGACACAATGACAAAGTGGGAGTCCTTGACTCCTGGAGTTCTCTGAGGGTGAGAATAATAACAGGTAAAGCCAACCCACTGCACCAGTACTAGTAGAAAAATGACAAAGGTAACTATGTGTGTGGGCTAAATGCCTGCTAGCTGGATAATACTGTTATGAGCTGTGGGAATACAAAGGGAAATATTTCATAATTCTTGCCCTTAAAAGCTGAAAATTAAGACAGAAAACCATCAGCAATTTTTTGTGGAAAACACAAAGATCCATTTATAAATTTTTTTATGTCAGATGAACCCAGCTCCAGAATGTTTTTTTTTTTTAGAAATGAACACTGATGAAGAATGAAACTGAGGATATAAAAACGTGATAAATATGTCATAGAATTTCAGAAGAAATTTCTTGTGAGCCCTCCATATAATTGTTGATGCTGAAACTGTTATGTTCAACTAGATCACATCATTTATTATTCATTCATAAATAGGCAATCACATTATTACTCTCCCACAGAACCTTTACTTCAGTCACTGAAGTTTATAAGGGGTGTCTTATATTTTTCAGTTTGATCTCCACACTTTTCTTTTGCTTTACCAGGAAAATCTAGTCTACCTGGGACCAGCCAGTCACAAAACAGAATCTACTTTCAAGGATAAAGGACAAATGACAAGCTCAAAGCCTTGAAAGGAAATCTGGCACTTGGCCAATGATGATATTGGCCGAAATGTCTCAAAAGCAGAAGATCAAAAAGCAAATGGAAATTGGACCTTAAAAATGGAAATAATCTGAAAGGGGAAATGACTTGTAGCTGAGTAAGAGCCATGGAAAGAGTCATGAACACATTTTCTGGCTCAATTCTGTGGGTCAGATCGGAGGGTGGATAAATCCTTTGGCCACCAACATTTTCAAATATCAGAGCTTGACGTCCATCCACCTTTTCACTTCTCCTAATAATTTGTGGATTTTTTCCTCAACATGTGTTCATCACTCCACCCTGCTATCTTTTGAGGGGTTCTCAGAGTCACTCTATCTGCTCTGAAGTAACATGAAAAGGTGTGGTTCTTCCTGGTTGGAATTTTCCAGCCTCCTACAAGCAATAGCACCACAGAAAATGTAAAAATTGCAAACACATTGATTGTTTGGCCTCAGAAGACAGGCTGTCTCCCAGATGGAGCCCCACTGCTTCCTCCAGGAGTTATTCTGTTAGGGATGGCAAAGAATACCATCTGCTGCCCCTTTCAAGAGGGAGATTTGCCTCCGCCCTTTGGGCTCCAGAGGACCCATTTCTCAGTAGGTATCTGGCAACATGACTTTTCATCACATCACCATGCTTTTCAGAAAGGTCACTGTGCCACCCATGGTTACTTTACCAGCCATTATTAACATTCCTGAGAAAGGAGGACTCTCTTTACATTTCTATCTATGCCAAAGGGGGTGAAAACAGTCCTGCTGTTATTTCATATGTGCTCAGGATGGGAAGAGTTTTGGAGAAGGTGCTGTCTATAAGCTGGATGGGAAATTCTTCAAGGGACCCTCCTGACCCTTTTTTTCTGGTTCTGTTTTCAGCTTGCCTCTTCCTTGTTAGCTCTAGTGGATATTTACAGGAATCTCCCATCATCCAATTACCCCTGAAGGACGGGAAATCCCAAGGCTGCCTTCTCCCATCAGAACCTGTTCCCTCTTCTGAACAGCTGGGGAGTCAGGTGTGACCAAGCTTACCAGATGTGCCATTCAGGAGGCATGGTTAAGACCTGCACACATTCAGAGGTTATTCCCTATGGGTGCACTGGAGGTCCCAGAGGATACAGCAGCCAATGTCAAGGGCAACAGAGCCCAGCATGTGACAAAGGGTGTTCTGTGGACAAAATCCATGATGGCATTCTGAGCAGCCTGGTCTTTTGGGCTGCATCCATGTTTGCCACCATTTTATGAGCCTGAATCTCCAGCTTTCCTGGTGATTCTGTGAACTGCCTCCTTCATCATCACACCCACAAAGATCCTGCCAATAAATTCTTTTCTGCTTTAATTAGCTAGAGAAGTTTTTGAGGTTGGCAACCAAGAGTCCTGACCTGAACAGTCCATTTTCCAAGTTTAGGTAACTAACATCATTAACATACATATGGGAATGTAGCCTCTTCTTCTTCCTAACTACTTTTCCAAACAGATAAATGGTTTCAGATTCATTGTCAGTCTGCTATAGCTACATTTTGAAAGTAGAAAATTTCTAGGTGGATGTATGATAAGATACACATATATGCTATGTGGACTTCCCAGGTGGCGTTAGTGGTAAAGAACCTGCCTGCCAGTGCAGGAGACATAGAGATGTGGGTTTGATCCCTGGGTCAGGAAGATCCCCTGGAGGAGGGCAGGGCAACCCACTCTAGTACTCTTGCCTGGGAAATCCCATGGACAGAGGAACCTGGCAGGCTATAGTCCATGAGTCCATGAGTCAGACATGAGTGAACCGACTCAGCATGCATGCATGAGTATACTATGTACTTATTAAGACGCTCACCAAAAACCAACAACATTTGACATCATGCCTACATGGATATAGATAGGTGTGTGTTTGTGTGTAAAATCCCAACATACCAGCATAGTCTGCCAAGCATGATTTATAATTATCTATGAGAATACTAGTCTTTACCATGCTCATGAATATAATAGTATTTACTCAAACATATCTATTAATAATAATAGCAACTATTTAATGAGTGTATACTCTCTACTGGGCTTTCTGAAAAATATTCTATATGGATTATCTCTTTTAGAGAAATACACAGCAATCCTATAAGGTAGATACTATTCTCTATTTTGTAAGTAGGGAAACTGGAGTTCTGAGTTGACAGGTGATTTCCCTGAGGTTGACCAAGTAAACAAATAGCAGATACGAGTCCTGGCTTTACTGTCTTTTTTCAAAAAATAATAATGAATGTTTATTGAAAGATTGCTCTGTGCCAGGTACAAAGTGCTTTAGTTAACAGTAACTTGTTAAATCGGAATAACCACTTAATGACATGTGGTTAGTTGCTCAGTTGTGTCCAACTCTTTGCAACCCCATGGACTGTAGCCCTCCAGGCTCCTCTGTCTATGGGGATTCTCCAGGCAAGAACACTGGAGTGGGTTGCCAATGCTCACCTCCAGGGTATCTTCCCAACCCAGGTATCAAAACCAGATCTCCCACATTGCAGACAGATTCTTTACTGTCTGAGCCACCAGAGAAGGCCAAGAATACTGGAGTGGGTAGCCCATTCCTTCTCCAGGGGAATTTTCTGACTCAGGAATTGAAACGGGGTCTCCTGCATTGGCAGGTGGATTCTTTACCACTTGAGCCACCTAGAAAGCCTAAGCAACTATTGTTTCTTTAATATTTGTTCCAGCATATGTAAATTTTTTTAATCTTAAATATTTCTTTGCTTTGTGTATACTTGGATGATTAAGCTTTGTTTTGTTTTCTTAACTGGTGACTTTTTAAAAACATCAGTCCTTGGATTTTCTAAGATAGTCCTACTATATGATAACATACATACCACTATTATTCACATTTTAACCCCCCTTTTAAAAAATTCATTGGAGTACAATTGCTTTACAAAGTTGTATTAGTTTCCGTTGTACAGCAAAGTGAATCGACTATATGTATACATGTATCCCCTCGCTCTTGAGCCTCCCTCTCAGCCCCTATTCCAGCCCTCTAGGTTGTCACTGAATGCCAGGTTGGGTGCCCTGTGTTATACAGCAACTTTCCACTAGCTACCTATCTTACGTATGGAAGTGTATATGTGTCAATGCTATTCTCCCAGTTCATCCCACCCTCCCCTTCCCCCACTGTGTTCACAGTCTTTTCTCTACGTCTGCATCTCTATTCCTGGATGGACCTAGAGTCTGTCATACAGAATGAAAAAAAGTCACAAAGAGAAAAGCAAATATCTTCTATTAATGCATATATATATACACACATATGAAATCTAGAAAAAAGTACTACAAGCTAAGTTACTTCAGTCGTGTCTGACTCTTTGCAACACTTTCAAGGCAAGAAACAAGAACTTTCAAGATCAATGGCTTAAAACATAAGGACATTTATGGTGCTCAATCAGGCAGTAATAACTTGACAGTCGGTACAGTAGTCCTGGTATCATCAAAATCTCAAGCTCCTCCCACTTTCATCATGCTCAATACTGTTGGGTTCTGTTCTCCTCTGGAAGATCAATTCATGTACACAAGATGGCTGGTGGAACTCTAGAAAGCATACTGAAATTCAGGAGTCAAGAGAGAAAGAGAGAAGAGCTTGTTTTGTTTTTTTTCTCTGCATCTTCAATCAAGAGGAAAGTCTTTCCAGAAACCCCAAGGACTTCCCATGCTTCCCATTGACCAGAACCTGGCCACATTCCCCCTCCAACAGTAATCTCTGCAATGTTGTTGCTGTTGTTGTTATTTAGTCACTAAGTCATGTCCAACTCTTTGCAACCCCTTGGACTGTAGCCCACCAGGCACCTTTGTCCATGGAATTTCCCAGGCAAGAATATGGGAGTGGTTGCCATTTCCTTCTCCAGGGGATCTTCCTGACCCAGGGATTGAACCTGTGTCTCTGAGTCTCCTGCATTGGCAGGTGGATTCCTTACCACTGAGGTACCCAGGGGAGCACCAATCTCTGCAAAGGAGAGCACAATTGCCATGACGGGTCTGGCCCAGTCATGATCCATGCCTTGGGGCTGGATGCATGGCAGACTAGACATAGATTCTTAGTGATGAAAGAGGATGAACTGTAGTATCTGCCGCCATGAGAAAGACAATATAAACACCAGGTGACAGCAGGGTGTGACAAATGCTATGAGGAAAATGAAATACTAATGAACTAGACAGTAACTGAAGTAGTACAGAAAGAGGAGTGAGTTAATAGTATGCCTGACCAGAGTTGGCTTCTCTGTGGACATGACATTTGAATTTAAATGCTAAGAGCAAAATGGTCAAGCAGAACTGCCTGGAACAGAGTGAGAGGGGCAAGTGGTAGGAGATGTGATCAGAGATGAAAGCAGGGGGCATATATACAAGCTTTATTACATAAAGCTTGATTGGTCAGTGTAGGGAGTTTGGGGTTTTGTTCTTAGCTGAATTGTGTCTCCTCCAAATAAGATATATTGAAGTCCTAACCCCCAGTAGCTTAGAATGCCACCTTATTTCCAAACTGAGTTATTATAAAGATAAATAGTGAAGTCATTAAGATGGGTCCTAATCCAATATGACCAGTGTTCTTATAAAAAGGAGAATTTTAGACAGAGAAACATACATACACAGAGGGAAGAAAATGTAAAGACACAAACAGCGAGAAGATGGCTGTGTGACTGTAGTGAAGCATCAGTAAGCTAAGGAAGGTCAAGGCTTTCCAACAAACACCAGAAGCCAGAAGAGACAAGGAAGGATGCTCCCCTGAAGCCATCAGGGAAAACATGGCCCTGCTGACAACTTGATTTCAGACTTCCGGCCCCCAGAACTGTGGGACAATGTATTTCTGTAGCTTCTCTATTTTTTCTCACAAAGATGGCTCTCAATTCTTTGACTCCAATATTTATCACTCACCACCTGAACATCACTTTTGTGTTTTCCAAGCAGCAAACATAGCCTGTTTCAAATAACCCATATTTTGATACCTATTATACTCAAGAATTATTATGTAGTGTTTTAAAAGTTAACCACACATCTGTTCTCATTACAAAGCACATTATCAAATCAATGCCCTATAGTAGCAGTCACCATACATGTCCTCAGCAGTGAAAGATAAGGGCAGCAGCACGTACTTAATAACATCTTTCCCAGTACTAGTTCATTTGGTTTATTATTATATTTCTTATCATAATCTTCTCTAATAACTCAGTTGAGGCACAAAAATTATAAAGAGACAATTTTCATGTTGAAATGAAATGAAATCAGAGATAATATGTATTATCTCTGTGTAAAAATTTGAGACACTTCTTGAATATATACACATACCTGGATTTTTTTTTTCCTGAAAGAGGGTTGGATAACCATGGTGACTAGACTACAGCTTTTAATTGTGAGTCAATCTTCTAATGGCAGAAACTCCATTCTCAAAAGTAATTAAAATATGATCACACACAGGTAGACGGAATCACACCTCTATGTGGACTTGTATCATAACTTGGTTATTGATCTCTGTGTTACTTTAAAGTTGTTTTCCAAAGATAAAAACTTTTAATTGGCTATTTAATTGCCTATTTTTTATTATTTACTTTTTTTTTTTTTTGCCATACATCAACATGAATCCGCCATGGGTGTACACGTGTTCCCAATCCTGAACCTTCCTCCCACCTCCCTCCCCATACCATCTATTTTTGATAATTTTAGCTTATTCCAAAAGGGTACATGCTGCTACTGCTGCTAAGTTGCTTCAGTCGTGTCCAACTCTGTGCGACCCCATAGACAGCAGCCCACCAGGCTCTGCCATCCCTGAGATTCTCCAGGCAAGAACACTGGAGTGGGTTGCCATTTCCTTCTCCAATTTCTGTAGTTTTAAACCACTTAGGTTTTGGTACTTTGATATGGCAGCCCTTGGAAACAAACAAACAGTTTTGCTTGCAAAAAGATGGGAATTCACTGGTGGGTTTAAAGAAATGATTTACATTTTTTAGAAACTTGCTCTGGTTCATATATAGAGATGGATCATGGGCAGATGAGGAAATGAGAAATGACAAAGAGTGGAAGGAGAAGGGTCACTGAAGTCTCCCAGGGAAGAGAAAGCGGTGGTTTGCACTGTGGTTGAAGTAGTCCAAGTGGAGTGGAGTGGACAGATTTTGGATGTATTTGGAGGGTGTAGAATATACATGACTTGCCTCTGAATTGTATACGGAGAGGCCAAAAAGAGAAAACAGTCTTATGCTTGCCCCATGGTGGACTGAGAGAAGTACCGGTTGGTTTGATGATGTGTGGGGCTGGAATCATTCAATTCAATTTGGAACAGGTTCAGTTTAGCATTCTTATAAGACATCCAAATTGAAACTCAGAAAAGATAATGTGACATACTAGTTTGGATTTCAGGGGCAATTTCAGAGCTGGAGGATAAAACATGTGGACATTGACAACCTATGGAGGGTAGTTACAGTATGTGGGTGATGAAGATCACTGAGGAAGAGAATGTAGCTAGAGAAGACGTGAGGAGGGACTTCCCAGGCAGTCCAGTGGTTAAGAATTTGCCTTTCAATGCAAAGGGTGCTGGTTTATCCCTGGTCAGGGCACTAAGATCCCACATGCCTCCAGGGCCAAAAACCAAAACATAAAGCAGGAACAATATTGTAACAAATTCAATAAAGACTAAAAATGGTCCATATCAGAAAGAGAGAGAGAGAGAGATGGAGAACTAGGATAAAGCCCCAGAGCTCACCTACATTAAGTGAGATTGAAAAGATCAGAAAGGTAAGAGGAAAATCAGGACATTGGGCCATTACCAGAAAAACAAATAACAAGTTTTGTTTTCTTGTTTTTCAGGTATAGAAAGTTGTTGCCTTAAAGTAGAGAAAGGCGACTATGGCATTAGGCTTCTGTTCCTCCAATTATGAATTAACTAGAAAGTGTTACTAAGCAACTAACACACGCACACAGTGTTAAAGTGCTGTTGCCCAGGCCTCACTCAGATTAACCAAAACAGACTCTTTAGGGGTGAAGACCTGGGCATTTAATATCCTTAAATGCTCTTCTTGCTTCCTCAAAAAATTAAACATAGGACTACCATATGATCCAGCAACATCACTCCTGGGTATTTATCCAAAGGAAATAAAAACAGGATTTCAAAGAGATATATGTACCCTCATGGTCATTGTCAGATTACTCACAATAGCCTAGATATGGAAACAACTTAGGTGTCTATCAACAGATGAATGGATAAAGAATATGTGATATATGTGTGTACGTGTGTGTGCGTGTATGTGTGTGTGTGCATCTGTGTGTATACACAATGGAATACTACTCAGCTGTGAGGAAGAAAGAAATTTTGCCATTTAGGACAACATGGACGAAATGTGAGGACATTATGCTAGATGAAATAAGTCTGATATAGAAAGACAAATAGTGTATGATCTCATGTATATGTGGAATCTAAAAAAGCTAAACTCTTAGAGAGTAGAATAGTGATTATCAGGAGCTACAGATTTGGGGAAATAAGAAGATATTGGTCAAACAGCACAAACTTCCAATTATAAAATGAATAAGTTCTGGGGATCTAATGTACAGCATGGTGATTATAGTTAATCATCAATTCAGTTGCTCAGTCATGTCCAACTCTTTGTGACCCCATGGACCGCAGCACACCAGGCCTCCCTGTCCATCATCAACTCCCGGAGTTTACTCAAACTCATGTCCATTGGGTCAGTGATGCCATCCAACCATCTCATCCTCTGTCGTCCCTTTCTCCTCCTGCCCTCAATCTTTCCCAGCATCAGTCTTTTCAAATGAGTCAGCTTTTTGCATCAGGTGGCCAAAGTATTGGAGTTTCACCTTCAACATCAGTCCTTCCAATGAATACCCAGGACTGATCTCCTTTAGGGTGGACTGGTTGGATCTCCTTGCAGTCCAAGGGACTCTCAAGAGTCTTCTCCAACACCACAGTTCAAAAGCATCAATTCTTTGGCACTCAGGTTTCTATACAGTCCAACTATCACATCCATACATGACTACTGGAAAAACCATAGCCTTGACTAGACGGACCTTAGTCGGCAAAGTAATGTCTCTGCTTTTTAATATGCTGTCTAGGTTGGTCATAACTTTCCTTCCAAGGAGTAAGCATCTTTTAATTCCATGGCTGCAGTCACCATCTGCAGTGATTTTGGAGCCCAGAAAAATAAAGTCAGCCACTGTTTCCACTGTTTCCCCATCTATTTGCCAGGAAGTGATGGGACCGGATGCCATGATCTCAGTTTTCTGAATGTTGAGCTTAAAGCCAGCTTTTTCACTCTCCTCTTTCACTTTCATCAAGAGGCTCTTTAGTTCTTCTTCACTTTCTGCCATAAGGGTGGTGTCATCTGCATATCTGAGGTTATTGATATTTCTCCCGGCAATCTTGATCCCAGCTTGTGCTTCTTCCAGCCCAGTGTTTCTCATGACGTACTCCACATATAAGTTCAATAAGCAGGGTGACAATATACAGCCTTGACATACTCCTTTTCCTATTTGGAACCAGTCTGTTGTTCCATGTGCAGTTCTAACTGTTGCTTCCTGACATGCACACAGATTTCTCAAGAGGCAGGTCAGGTGGTCTGGTATTCCCATCTCTTTTAGAATTTTCCACAGTATATTGATAGGGATTACACTGAATCTGTAGATGCCTTGAATAACATTGTCATTTTAACAGTATTAATTCTTTTAATCCATTAACACAGTATATCTTTCTACTTGTTTATGTTGCCTTCAGTTTTTTTTTTATCAGTGTCTTATAGTTTTTTGATTATGTCACTTATTTCCTTAGTTAGATTTACTACTAGGTATTTTATTCTTTTTAATGTGATTATAATTGGGATTGTTTTTTAATTTCTCTTTTTAATATTTCATTGTTATTGTATAGAAATGCAACTGATTTCTATGTATTAAGTTAATATCCTGAAACTTTACCAAATTCATTGATGAGCTTTAGTAGTATTCTTGGTGATGTCTTTAGGGTGTTTTGTGTCATGTCATGCACAAACAGTAAATGTTTTGCTTCTTCCTTTCCAAATTGGAATAAAATTTTCCCATTTGCAACAACATGGATGAGTCTGGAGGGTATTATGCTTAGTGAAATAAGTCAGACAGAGAAAGACAAATACTGTGTGTTATCACTTGTATGTGGAATCTAAAAAGTAAAGCAAATGAATGAATATAATAAAATAGAAATAGACTCACACATACAGAAAACAAAGCAGCAGTTTCCATGGGGAGAGGGAACAGGAAGGGGGCCAGATAGGGATAGAGGATTAACAGACACAAACTAGCATGTATAAAATAAATAAACTACAAGGATATATTGTACAACACAAAGAATATAGCCAATATTTTATAATATCTATCAATGGAGTGTATTCTATAAAAATGCCAACTGACTACATTGTAAACCTGAAACTAAAATAATACTATAAATCAATATTCAGTTCAGTTCAGTCACTCAGTCATGTCAGACTCTTTGCGACCCCGTGAACTACAGCGTGCCAGGCCTCCCTGTCCATCACCAACTCCCAGAGCTTACTCAAACTCATATCCATTCAGCCGGTGATGCCATACTACCATCTCATCCTCTGTCATCCCCTTCTCCTCCTGCCTTCAATCTTTCCCAGCATCAGGGTCTTTTCCAAAGAGTCAGTTCTTATCAGGTGGTCAAAGTATTGGAGTTTCAGCTTCAGCATCAGTCCTTTCAATGAATATTCAGGACTGACTTCCTTTAAGATGGACTGATTTGATCTCCTTGCAGTCCAAGGGACTCTCAAGAGTCTCCTCCAACACCACAGTTCAAAAGCATCAGTTCTTCGGCACTCAGCTCTCTTTATAGTCCAACTCTCACATCCGTACATGATTACAGGAAAAACCATAGCCTTGACTAGATGGACTTTTGTTGGCAAAATAATGTCTCTGCTTTTTAATATGCTGTCTAGGTTGCTGATAGCTTTTCTTCCAAAGAGCAAGTATCTTTTAATTTCATGGCTGCAGTCACCATCTGCAGTGACTTTGGAGCAAAATAAATAAATAAATAAAGTCTGTCACTGTTTCCATTGCTTCCCCATCTATTTGCCATGAATTTATGGGACCAGATGCCATGATCTCAGTTTTCTGAATGTTGAGTTTTAAGCCAGCTTTTTCATTCTCCTCTTTCACTTTCATCAAGAGGCTCTTTAGTTCTTCTTCGCTTTCTGATGTAAGGGTGGTGTCATCTACATATCTGAGGTTATTGATATTTCTCCCAGCAATCTTTTTTTTTTTAAATTTTAAAATCTTTAATTCTTACATGTGTTCCCAAACATGAACCCCCCTCCCACCTCCCTCCCCATAACATCTCTGTGAGTCATCCCCATGCACCAGCCCCAAGCATGCTGTATCCTGCGTCAGACATAGACTGGCGATTCAATTCTTACATGATAGTATACATGATAGAATGCCATTCTCCCAAATCATCCCACCCTCTCCCTCTCCCTCTGAGTCCAAAAGTCCGTTATACACAGCTGTGTCTTTTTTCCTGTCTTGCATACAGGGTCGTCATTGCCATCTTTCTAAATTCCATATATATGTGTTAGTATACTGTATTGGTGTTTTTCTTTCTGGCTTACTTCACTCTGTATAATCGGCTCCAGTTTCATCCATCTCATCAGAACTGAATCAAATGAATTCTTTTTAACAGCTGAGTAATACTCCATTGTGTATATGTACCACAGCTTTCTTATCCATTCATCTGCTGATGGACATCTAGGTTGTTTCCATGTTCTGGCTATTATAAACAGTGCTGCGATGAACATTGGGGTACATGTGTCTCTTTCAATTCTGGTTTCCTCGGTGTGTATGCCCAGCAGTGGGATTGCTGGGTCATAAGGTAGTTCTATTTGCAATTTTTTAAGGAATCTCCACACTGTTCTCCATAGTGGCTGTACTAGTTTGCATTCCCACCAACTCTCCCAGCAATCTTGATTCCAGCTTGTACTTCATCCAGTCCAGCATTTCTCATGATGTACTCTGCATATAAGTTAAATAATCAGGGTGACAATATACAGCCTTGATGTACTCCTTTTCCTATTTGGAACCAGTCTGTTGTTCCATGTCCAGTTCTAACTGTTGCTTCCTGACCTGCATACAGATTTCTCAAGAGGCAGGTCGGATGGTCTGGTATTCCCATCTCTCTCAGAATTTTCCACAGTTTATTGTGATCCACCCAGCCAAAGGCTTTGGTATAGTCAATAAAGCAGAAATAGATGTTTTTCTGGAATTTTCTGGCTTTTTCGATGATCCAGCAGATGTTGGCAATTTGATCTATATTGTACTATATACTGGAAAGTTGCAAGGAAAGTAGCTCTTAAACATTCTCACATAAAAAAAGAAACAGTAATTATGTGACAGGATGGAGGTGTTGATGTTATGGTGATAATCATTTTAAAAAATATGAGTATATCATACCAAATCAACATATTGTACATCTTAACCTTACACAATGCTATACATGAATTATATCTCAGTAAAGCCCAGGAAGAACCAAAGGAAGATGAAGAATGTAAATAAATACATAAATAAAGCTCCCTTTACAACATCAAAGGCACAATTCATTAAATAATTGAGCTGGACTTCATTAAAATTAAAACTTCTGCTCCACAACAATGTTAAGAGAATGAAAAAGGAAAAAAAAGCCATGGACTGAAAGAAAAATATTTGCAAAAGACACATCAGATAAAGGACTATTACCCAGAATACACAAAGAAATCTTAAACTTAACAATAAGAAAACAAACAACCTAATTAAAAATGGGCAAAAGACAGGAACAGATACCTAATCAAAGAAGATACACAGATGGAGAATCAATATATGAAAAGATTCTCCATGTTATATGTCATTGGGGAAATGGAAGTTAAAACAGTAATAAGATACCACTACATATCTATTATAATAGCCACAATCCAGAAACTGACACCACTAAATATTGGTGAGAGTAATAGAAACTGATTTATGATGAGTAGGAATGCAAAATAGTAAAGCCACGTTGGAAGACGGTTTGGCAGTTTCTTACAAAACTGAACGTACTCTAACCATATGATCCAGCAATCGTGATCCTCGGTGTCTACCCAAAGAATTTGAAAACTTATGCCCATGCAGATATTCATAGCAGCTTTATTCATAATTGCCAAAACTTGCAATGAACCAAGATGTCCTTCAGTAGGTGAATAGATAAACTGTGGTGCATCCAAACAATGGAATATTATTCAGTGCTAAAAAGAAATGAGCTATCAAGCCATGAAAAGACATGGAGGAACTTTAAAGGTGAATTTTTAAATAATTTTTATGTCAATTATATCTCAACAGAGCTGGATTTTTTAAAATGCATCTAACTAAGTGCAAGAAGTCAAACTGAAAAGGTTACATACCGTATGATTCCAACTAAATTATATTCTTGAAAAGGCAAAACTACTGGAGACAGTAAAAGATAAGTAGTTTCCAGGGGTTGAGAAGGGGAAGGGATGAATAGATGGAGTACAGATATTATAATGATAGATACACATCATTATACATTCATCTAAATCCATAGAATGAACAACTCCAGAGGCAAACCCTAATATACACTATAGACTTTGAGTGATGATGATGTCCAGGCTGGTTCATCAATTGTAACTTATGTACCCTGCAGTGCTGGATGTTGGTATTGGGGGAGGCTATACAAAATGATAGGATACCTAAAGAGGAACTCCCCAGGTCATTAGGTGCCCAATACTCTACTGGAGATCAGTGGAGAAATAACTCCAGAAAGAATGAAGGGATGGAGCCAAAACAAAAACAATACCCAGTTGTGGATGTGACTGGTGATAGAAGCAAGATCCAATGCTGTAAAGAGCAATATTGCATAGGAACCTGGAATGTCAGGTCCATGAATCAAGGCAAATTGGAAGTGGTCAAACAAGAGATGGCAAGGGTGAACGTTGACATTCTAAGAATCAGTGAACTAAAATGGACTGGAATGAGTGAATTTAACTCAGATGACCATTATATCTACTACTGTGGGCAGGAATCCCTCAGAAGAAATGGAGCAGACATCATGGTCAACAAAAGAGTCCGAAATGCAGTACTTGGATGCAATCTCAAAAATGACAGAATGATCTCTGTTCATCTCCAAGGCAAACCATTCAATATCACGGTAATCCAAGTCTATGCCCCAACCAGTAATGCTGAAGAAACTGAAGTTGAACAGTTTTATGAAGACCTACAAGACCTTTTAGAACTAACACCCAAAAAAGATGTCCTTTTCATTAGAGGGGACTGGAATGCAAAAGTAGGAAGTCAAGAAACACCTGGAGTAACAGGCAAATTTGGCCTTGGAATGCAGAATGAAGCAGGGCAAAGGCCAATAGAGTTTTGCCAAGAAAATGCACTGGTCATCGCAAACACCCTCTTCCAGCAACACAAGAGAAGACTCTGCACATGGACATCACCAGATTGTCAACACCAAAATCAGATTGATTATATTGTCTGCAGCCAAAGATGGAGAAGCTCTATACAGTCAACAAAAACAAGACCAGGAGCTGACTGTGGCTCAGATCATGAACTCCTTATTGCCAAATTCAGACTCAAATTGAAGAAAGTAGGGAAAACTGCTAGACCATTCAGGTATGACCTAAATCAAATCCCTTATGATTATACAGTGGAAGTGAGAAATAGATTTAAGGGCCTAGATCTGATAGATAGAGTGCCTGATGAACTATGGAATGAGGTTCGTGACATTGTACAGGAGACAGGGATCAAGACCATCCCCAAGGAAAAGAAATGCAAAAAAGCAAAATGGCTGTCTGGGGAGGCCTTACAAATAGCTGTGCAAAGAAGAGAGGTGAAAAGCAAAGGAGAAAAGGAAAGATATAAGCATCTGAATGCAGAGTTCCAAAGAATAGCAAGAAGAGATAAGAAAGCCTTCTTCAGCGATCAATGCAAAGAAATAGAGGAAAAAAATAGAATGGGAAAGCCTAGAGATCTCTTCAAGAAAATTAGATACCAAGGGAACATTTCATGCAAAGATGGGCTTGATAAAGGACAGAAATGGTATGGACCTAACAGAAGCAGAAGATATTAAGAAGAGGTGGCAAGAATACACAGAACTGTACAAAAAATATCTTCACGACCCAGATAATCATGATGATGTGATCACTAATCTAGAGCCAGACATATTGGAATGTGAAGTCAAGTGGGCCTTAGAAAGCATCACTACAAACAAAGCTAGTGGGGGTGATGGAATTCCAGTTGAGCTGTTTCAAATCCTGAAAGATGATGCTGTGAAAGTGCTGCACTCAATATGCCAGCAAATTTGGAAAACTCAGCAGTGGCCACAGGACTGGAAAAGGCCAGTTTTCATTCCAATCCCAAAGAAAGGCAATGCCAAAGAATGCTCAAACTACTGCACAATTGCACTCATCTCACATGCTAGTAAAGTAATGCTCAAAATTCTCCAAGCCAGGCTTCAGCAATACGTGAACTGTGAACTCCCTGATGTTCAAGCTGGTTTTAGAAAAGGCAGAGGAATCAGAGATCAAATTGCCAACATTCCCTGGATGATGGAAAAAGCAAGAGAGTTCCAGAAAAACATCTCTTTCTTCTTTATTGACTATGCCAAAGCCTTTGACTGTGTGAATCACAATAAACTGGAAAATTCTGAAAGAGTTGGGAATACCAGACCACCTAACCTGCCTCTCGAGAAATCTGTATGCAGGTCAGGAAGCAACAGTTAGAACTGGACATGGAACAACAGACTGGTTCCAAATAGGAAAAGGAGTACGTCAAGGCTGTATGTTGTCACCCTGCTTATTTAACTTCTATGCAGAGTACATCATGAGCAACACTCGACTGGAAGAAACACAAGCTGGAATCAAGATTGCTGGGAAAATATCAATAATCCCAGATATGCAGATGACACCACCCTTATGGCAGAAAGTGAAGAGGAACTAAAAAGCCTCTTGATGAAAGTGAAAGAGGAGAGTGAAAAAGTTGGCTTAAAGCTCAACATTCAGAAAATGAAGATCATGGCATCTGGTCCCATCACTTCATGGGAGATGGATGGGGAAACAGTAGAAACAGTGTCAGACTTTATTTTGGGGGGCTCCAAAATCACTGCAGATGGTGACTGCAGCCATGAAATTAAGACACTTACTCCTTGGAAGAAAAATTATGACCAACCTAGATAGCATATTCAAAGGCAGAGACATTACTTTGCCGACTAAGGTCCGTCTAGTCAAGGCTATGGTTTTTCCTGTGGTCATGTATGGATGTGAGAGTTGGACTGTGAAGAAGGCTGAGCACCGAAGAATTGATGCTTTTGAAGTGTGGTGTTGGAGGAGACTCTTGAGAGTCCCTTGGACTGCAAGGAGATCCAACCAGTCCATTCTGAAGGAGATCAGCCCTGGGATTTCTTTGGAAGGAATGATGCTAAAGATGAAGCTCCAGTACTTTGGCCACCTCACGCGAAGAGTTGACTCATTGGAAAAGACTCTGATGCTGGGAGGGATTTGGGGCAGGAGGAGAAGGGGACGACAGAGGATGAGATGGCTGCATGGCATCACGGACTCGATGGACGTGAGTCTGAGTGAACTCCAGGAGATGGTGATGGACAGGGAGGCCTGGCATGCTGTGATTCATGGGGTTGCAAAGAGTTGGACACGACTGAGCGACTGAACTGAACTGATGCATGTGCAGGGACAGGGGAATATGGGGACTCTGTACTTCCCACTCAATTTTGCTGTGAACTTAAAACTGCTCTAAAACATAAATTGTGAAAAAAAAAAATATGGCAGGCTCCCTTCTCTCTGCAAAAATACTACCCAATTAGGGTAGACAGCCTCAGGAAAGAAAAAAAATTCCCCAGGCAATTCTAAAGCACAGTTAGAGTCAGGAACCAGTCTTGAGCCATTATAAAAGTACCCAGTCAATCAACTCAATAAACAATTTTATAATGTAAATTCAAGGTAATGAACCTCTAGACATGTGCTAATTGTAGTGAATAATCTTTTTTGGCATCCTTTCCACCATTTTATGAGCATCTTCAAAGAGTTGAGAGGACATCTTTTCCCTACAACACACTGTACATTTCATCAAAGGCATAACTCAGTACAATCTTTGGTTTATAAAAAGATGACGAAAGAAAGACTCTCAACTCTAAATCTAAGCACCTTTTGAACTTTATAAAAATCACTTAAAGAGCAACATAGTCAGTGTAATAGAAAAACTAATATCTTTATCTAGGCCCTTTTAAAATAATACATCTTACTGTCCATGAGTTACTCCATAAGGATAATGAAAAATTATTTTACACTTCAAATTAAAAATGCAAGGATTCAAAAAGTCCAAAAAGCATTTGAGAAAAGAAAGGACTTATATTTAAGAAGGAAACAAATCCTCTAACAAAATGTAGTGTCTTAATTCATTATGGTTCTAAAATTAGCCTTTCTTTAGTTTGGTGAGGAATAGGTCTATTAAAATCATCAGTACTCTTGCCAAATCGCTGAGGGGGTGGGGGCTCCTTGCTGGAAGTAAGAATCTCAATGTTCATTTTAATTCAAATATCTTATTCCTCACCCCATAGAACTCAATAGTATATAACACAAATGAGCGAACAACTCTTCCTTAAAATTCTTCCTGCTCTTTGTCTTCATCATGTTATAGCAGGGGTCCCTAGCCTCTGGGCTCTAATGCCTGATGATATGAGGTGGAGCTGATGTAATAATAATAGAAATAGAGTGCACAATAAACGAAATGTGCTTAAATCATTCTGAAACCATTCCCCCACCTGTTTTCATTGTCTTCCATGAAACCAGTCCCTAGTGCCAAAACCACTGGGGACTGCTTGTATAGGAATCACTCCTATCCTGGCATCCTTTCCTTCATGGCCTCAGTTCTTTCCTCCACAAACCCACTGGAGTGATTTATCTAGTTCATGGCTCAGATGTTACCCCCAGGTCCATTTCTGTTCTCAGTCTACTTTCTGAACTTCTAAACAAGAACTGCCACTTATTCCCAAGGACTCACCACTTAAATAATTCATTGGCACCTCTCACTGAGCCGCCAAGTCCGATTGATTACTGGCTCCTTTCTTGCTACTCCAGTATTTTGCATCCTTAAATCAGGTGTACCACAGTTGCCCCAGCCTGAAAAATCTTATTAGTTCTGCAATTTAGGAAAAGTTGTTAACTTCTTACAACCTCAGTTACTTCATCTGTTTTATGGGTAAAGAAAAATAATCTAAGAGGCTCAGTGTGAAGGTTATTTGAGACATTGCTTTAAATTGCGAAGATTATTGCTCTGTGTTGTTGTTAGACGAGGCCCTGCTGGAGAACACCTAAGGAACCAGTGAACTCAGTCTCAAGCTATAAACAGGGCCAAGGTCTTTGACTCCCATATTATGATGCCTATAAAACTACCGGCTGGCTAGGAAGTAATAACGTTCTCCATAGTGAAACAGAATGGTTTCAGTCATATTTGGACTTCAATTTCTTCCATTCTAGCTGTAAAATAATAGAGTCTACTGTCAAATCTTATTTTCTCAAAATCTTAAATTTCACAGGACTGAAAAATATTCCCTCCATTTAGTTTCAAAATGTGAAATTCTTTTAAAAATGAAGGATTTTGGAGCTGGGAGGGGGGTTCAGGATGGTGGGACACATGTACATCCATGGCTGATTCATGTCAGTGTACGGCAAAGCCCAGCACAATATTGTAATTAGCCTCCAATTAAAAATAAATAAAAAAATTTTAAAAAGAAAAAGAATGAAGGATTTGAAGGGAGGTGGGAGGAAGGTTCAAGAGGGAGAGATCATAGATATATCTATGGCTGATTAATGTTGGTGTTTGGCAGAAATCAACACAATATTGTAAAGTAATTATCCTTTAATTAAAAATAAATTAAAAATTAAAAGCAAATAACAAACAGCCTAAAATAAATAAATGAAAAAATAAGGGATTTTTCATTAACTTCGCATGTCTCAGAGATCATAGACAAACTATAGTTTCTAGAAGCTCAACAAATTCATGTTAAGTCGGTTTTAATCCTACCTGAGGTTAATTTCACACAGAAAGAATTATTGTAAGAGTTCATACTGACAGCTGGTAATTAATGTATGCTTTTGAAAAGATGAATAGTCATTGACTGGATGCTCAAAAAAGATTATATTTTTTGATCTTCCCACACACAGCAAAAAAAAAAAGAGATACCACTCATCGTATTTGACACTTTGTTATCTTTCCCAGAAGAATCTTCTCACATATTGAAAAGTTTGTCTTCTTCAAATTTATCATTTTTTTCAATTAAAACTTAATTAAAAAAACATATTTTGTGGTTTAGGAAATAAATAACAGGCTTAGAGGCATTCTGTAGTTGTTCTATGTGATGAATAAAAGCAGCTTTATTTTACATATTTACTTATTCAATCTGTATTTATTAAACGTTTACTAAGCCCAGAAATTTCCAGATGTACAAGCTGGATTTAGAAAAGGCAGAGAAACCAGAGATTAAATTGCCAACGTCTGCTGGATCATAGAAAAGGCAAGGGAATTCTAAAAAAAGTCTACTTCTGCTTCATTGACTACACTTAAGCCTTTGACTGTGTGGATCACAACAAAATGTGGAAAATTCTTAAAGAGATGGGAATACCACACCACCTTATCTGTCTCCTGAGAAATCTGTGTCTAGGACAAGAAGCAACAGTTAGAATTGGACAGGGAACAATGGACTGGTTCAAAAGTGGGAAAGGAGTACGACAAGGCTGTATATTGTCACCCTGCTTATTTAACTTACATGCAGAGTACATCATGTCAAATGCTGGGCTGGATGACTCACAAGCTGGAATCAAGATTACCAGGAGAAATATAAACAACCTTAGATATGCAGATGATACCACCTTAATGGCAGAAAGTGAAGAAGAACTAAAGAGCCTCTTGATGAAGGTGAAAGAGAAGAGTGAAAAAGCTGGTTTAAAACTCAACATTCAAAAAATGAAGATCATGGCATTTGGTCCCATAAATTCATGGCAAATAGATGGGGAAAAATGGAAACAGTGACAGATTTTCTTCATCTTCTTCTTCTTTTTTTTTTTGCCTCCAAAATCACTGTGGATGGTGACTGCATCCATGAAATTCTTGTTCCTTGGAAGAAAAGCTATGAAAAACCTAGACACTGTATTAAAAAGCAGAGACATCACTTTGCTGACAAAGGTCTGTATAGTCAAAGGAATGGCTTTTCCAGTAGTCATGTACAGACGTGAAAGCTGTACCGTAAAGAAGGCTGAGCACCAAAAGATTGATGCTTTTGAACTGTGGTGCTGGAGAAGACTCTTGAGAATCCCTTGGACAGCAAGGAGATGAAACCAGTCAATCCAAAAGGAAATCAACCCTGAATATTCATTGAAAAGACTGATGCTGAAGGCTGAAGCTCCAGTACTTTGGCCACCTGATACGAAGAGCAGACTCATTGGAAAAGATCCTGATGCTGGGAAAGATTGAGGGCAAGAGGAGAAGGGGGCAACAGAGGGTGAGATGGTTGGATGGCATCACTGACTCAATGGGCATGAGTTTGAGCAAACTCCAGGAGATAGTAAAGGACAGCGAAGCTTGGCATGCTTCCATGGGGTCACAAAGAGTTGGATGGCACTTAGTGAATAAACGGCAACCACAAAGTGTAGAAAACCGTGCTTTTCCTTGTCTAATTGATGAATAATTATATTTTCAGAAAGTTCCTCTGATTTTCCCAGGTTTCTGAGAAGTGATTTTCAGAACTTTTTAGTCCCACTCATTAGTTTTTCAAGAAATAATTTTTGAGCAGTGCCAAGCCCTGTTTTAGGCCTTGCACATAGAGTAGCAAACTAGACTGAAAGGTCCCAGCTCTCATGAAGCCGAAAATGTGTTAGGGAGACAGACAATCTCATGAGGAAATATATAATATATTTTCAGGTGATAAGTACAATGACAAAAAAAAAAAAAAAAGGATAAGGTGATCTAGAGTGAAGGAGAGTGCTACTTTAGATTGGATGGTTAAGAAGCACATGAAGGAGAAATTAGTATCTGAACTCCAGGATATGAGTGAAGTAAAAGTCATGCAAGGGCTGGCAGAAGACCATCCTAGGCAGAGGGAATAGCTTTGGGATGAAACCAAGCTTAGCATGTTCATGATGAAGAAAGGAGGCCACTGTGGCTGGAGCAGAGTGAATAAGAGCAAGAGTAGAAGAAAATGAGATAAAGACCAAATCATGTAGTACCTTGTAGCCATGACTGGGCATTTAGAGTGTATTCTAAGTGGAATGGGAGGCCACTGGGGATATTAGAACTAGATGGTGACATGAGCTGATTCATGTTTATCAAAGATGACTGTGGGTCTTTTGTGGAAATAGGAAATGTGGTTAGGAGGCCAATGCAGTGAAACATGGTTCAATCCTGACTATATTCTGAAAGTAGAGCTCTTGTAGAACTTGATAATGGATTGGATTTATGGTTCAGATATAAAAGAGGAATTGACAATGACATTTAGTTTCTTGATATGAACTGGTGATTGATGCTCTCATTTAATTGAAATAAGGAAGATTAGAGGGTGAATACAGTGGATGGATGAAGCAGAATCAGGAGTTCTTACTTAGACATAATAGAGAACCTGTTGTGCAACAAGTGCAAATGATC